>NC_091474.1:32241198-33506902 GCF_036971445.1 Narcine bancroftii
TGGAAGATTTCAAAAGATCTCAATTACTACCTCTTATGCTCTATAATTTTAAGTGTGAGACAGAACATGACTCCATCCCATGCAGACATTAGTCTTTGTAATCCTGAGAAAGGGAGGCTTGAGAAACAAACCTTAAAATATAACCAATTACTTACTGGAGCCGCTTTTAAAAAATGCTTTTGAACTTACAATAGCTGATCCCTTTATGGAAACTTGAATTTATCAAATATTTATTTAAGGAACACTAATTACTTTTGGTAGTGTATGCAAGACTCTCACTAACTGATTTTATCCAGTATATTGTTTTCTTGCTGAGCCAGGAAGAGCATGGGCCAATATAATTTTATCCATGGTGACTAAATGTGAATAGGAGGCAGGATAGAAATGTTTAAAATATGACAGAAATATAATTTTATAATTATTACACTCTTACAACTGAAATGGCAACAAAGCTTCTTGAAGGCATTTTGAAATGTAGTTATTTTGAAACTGAGGAAATTACATTCTCAGCATAAAGGACCATATTATCTATACTTTATGCCAGTGATAACAGATGAATTTACATGAACTTTGACCTTTTAAAAAATACACATGGTTTTGAAATGAGAACTCACCAGAATGCAATTTGTCAGTGGTAATGGAAAGTTTGCAGCACAATTGTGTTTAATGCTTCTAATGAACCATCAAACTGATACAAATGTTGTAAGGATCCATAATGCAACTCTGGAGCTTGCAGTTAATGCAAGGTTTGGTCACCGTAGAGAAGGGATGCTTATTTCTATGACATGTTGGTTATAAAAATGAAAGGTGATCAGATTTTCAGCAGGGAATGATGGACTTCTTAATTTCTCATTGAAAGCTTCTCTAGGCTTTCATAAACTTGGTGACTAATTGTTGCGTATTTAGTCCTTAAAAATACACTAGCACAAGGAGACATGCATGCTTTGTATTGGAGACAGATACCGCTCTCAACTGGTTGATGTACCGCTTCCATCTTTTGCTTCTCATCAATACAGTCTATGAACCAGGACTCCTTAAAAAAACACACACACCTCTTATCCATGTTTATTTATTGTCTCAGTAATCCCTTACCAGAACTTGATTCCCAACTTCCAGAGATCTGGCTGGCTTACTCGGAGATGTTGATTGTTTGATAAGAAGGCCCGTGTTTGGATGCACTGTAGGGAGTTGGGTTCTTAAGTTACGTCCAAACATCAGTTCCACTGGCATTTGTTTCATTGTGGAGTGTGGTGTGTTTCTATCTGTAAACTGTTGTGATTCTATGATCATTTTAGTGATCTCTTCATCTCATGGCCTTTGTAAATGTTTGCTCAAAGTGTTCAGCTTCTCCATTTGTACTTGGGTGGTAGGGGGCTGATAAGATGTGTCAAATGTTATTATTTCGTAGGAATAATTTAAAAGCATATGATACAAATTGAGGTCCATTATCGAGACTAGTTCAATGGGTAATCCATATGCTGCAAGCATATTCTGTAGTCTTTCCATTGTCTGTTCTGTTGTTCTTTGCATATGCAATACTACTGGCTATTCTGAGTGTGCATCAACATCAATAAGGAAATTTTCATTCATAAAGGGACCAGTGGAATCCATCTGAATGTAGTGCCATGATCGTGATGGTTACTTCCATGGGTTAGCTTCCACATGAGATGCTTTGGGTTGCATCTCCTGACAAATGTGACACCTCACCGTCTGTTCAATGTCGATGTCAATTGACGGCCACCAGACATGCTTGTGTGCCAGGGCTTTCACTTGGACTATTCCTGGGTGATTGTGGTCGAGTTCCAATAACATGGCCCCCTGCTATTTCTTGGGAATGATTGTCCTTGTTGCCCACAACAAACAACCCTCTTCAATCAATGTTTCATTGTGTTATGTATAATAAGGTTCTAGTTCGGGAGAACAAAATGATGACTTCAGCTACCCACTTAAAATATAGGACCTTTGATAGTGTAGTTTCTTTCCATACTTCTTTGTGTAATCAGTAAATGATGAAGTTGTTCTTGATCAATAGCTGTCGCTTCTGCCATCCAGTTGATTATCTCTTCTCCCTGTTCAGTCTCCGGTAGAGGTAAATGTGATAATACATCAGCACGGCCGTTTTTGTTTGCTGGTTTATGTTTTAAATCATAATCGTATGCTGTTAACTAGATTTCTCACCTTTGAATATTCTTGTCACAGCTGGCAATGGGATGCCATTTTTAGGGACTAAAATTAAGCTGAGTGGTTTGTTGTCTGTCATCAAAGTAAACTTTTTACCATTCGGAGCCGAACAGGAGTGTGGGTATGACAACGGCTCTGTATACGCTAATCTTTGTGAGGTTTTTCAGTTGGTTGTTTTTCCAGACTCTTTTGTGTAGTCTTCCAAAGGTGCTATTTGCCTTGGCAAGTCTGTTGTCTATCTCGTTGACGATCCTTGCATCCGATGAAATGGTGCAGCCGAGATAGGTAAACTGGTTGACCGTTTTGAGTTTTGAGTGCCCGATGGAGATGTGGGGGGGCTGGTAGTCATGGTGGGAAGCTGGCTGATGGAGGACCTCAGTTTTCTTCAGGCTGACTTCCAGGCCAAACATTTTGGCAGTTTCCACAAAACAGGACATATACAGAGCTGTTGTCATACCCACACTCCTGTTCGGCTCTGAATCATGGGTCCTCTACCGGCATCACCTACGGCTCCTAGAACGCTTCCACCAGCGTTGTCTCCGCTCCATCCTCAACATTCATTGGAGCGACTTCATCCCTAACATCAAAGTACTCAAGATGGCAGAGGCCGACAGCATCGAATCCACGCCGCTGAAGATCCAACTGCGCTGGGTAGGTCACGTCTCCAGAATGGAGGACCATCGTCTTCCCAGGATCGTGTTATATAGCGAGCTCTCCACTGGCCACTGTGACAGAGGTGCACCAAAGAAGAGGTACAAGGACTGCCTAAAGAAATCTCTTGGTGCCTGCCACATTGACCACCGCCAGTGGGCTGATATCGCCTCAAACCGTGCATCTTGGCACCTCACAGTTTGGCGGGCAGCAACCTCCTTTGAAGAAGACCGCAGAGCCCACCTCACTGACAAAACACAAAGGAGGAAAAACCCAACACCCAACCCCATCCCACCAATTTTCCCCTGCAACGGCTGCAACCGTGTCTGCCTGTCCTGCATCGGACTTGTCAGCCACAAACGAGCCTGCAGCTGACGTGGACATTTACCCCTCCATAAATCTTCGTCCGCGAAGCCAAGCCAAAGAAGAAGAAACTTTCTACCATGCAAGTATTGGTGAAATAACTTGAGACCAAAAATTATGCCCAGTCCTTCTTTTTCAAGTTGTGCATAATTACATTCACAAGGAGTCAAAGATCAGGAAGCATAAACCATAGGTTGTTCTCCCTTTTCTGTGACTTGTGTCAGCACCCAACCCTACTGGTGAAGCATCAACAGCTAGAGTTACTTCTTTATTTGGGTCGTAGTGGACGAGAACGTTATCGTTTAAGGAGTAGCAGTTCTTTTAATTGATTGAATATTTTATTCACCTCTGCATTCCATCTTTTTTGTTAATAATTGTTAAGCGTTTACATGTTGGGGAGGTGCTTTCGTTAATGGTTAACTAACTATCGTAGTTCGGCTCGATTTGATGGGTAGGGTGCCTTGCTGTTGGCCTCTGTGCCAGATGTATCCTTTCGGACTCCTTTGCTATTAATTGTAAATCCTAAATATGTTACAGAGGGTACCATAAATAGGCATTTGTCTTGGCGCGAACAGGCTTTTGTTTGTTGTAGATGGGTTAGGAGCTTTCTGAGGGTTAGTTAGATGTTCTGTGTCTAACTAACATGTAATGATGACGACATCAAGGTAGCAACCAACATTTAATCTGTGTAATAATTTGTCCATAACCACTTGAAACATTGCTGGTACTGTTGATATTATCATACAGCATTCTGGTGTAAATACATGTAAATACAAGTTTCTCCAAAGGCCTATGGATACAGCATTGCCCTGATCTTCTTTTGTAACTTTTTTTTAATTGCAGGCTTTCCCAAGGAACCCTTGCAGCATGTACCTGGAGGCCAAATTCAAAATCTGGAGCAGGAGGTGGATCAGTGTGAGAAAGGGTAGTGGAAGGAGGAGGAAGCCTAATAGCCTGAATATGCCTGAGATTGTCTGATCTCAGAAGTTAAACAGGCTCAGGCCTGGTCAGTACTTGGAGGGGAGACCACCTAGGAACACCAGGTGCTGTGGGTTTTTATGAGGGGAGCTGGACAAAGTGGCAACTCTCTACCTGACGGCATGTTGCATTTTAAATGTAGTAGTATGTGACAATAATGGAAGATGTGGAAGAAGAAAAGAAAATGTAAAAGAGGAAGAGCATCATTGTATCTGATGATGATAAGCACACATTCAGACTCTGAAAGTAGAAGAAAGTTCTACTAGTGGACCTCTAAGATACCCCTTTCTGCAGGTGATGCACACCTGTGCAGGAGTTTTGAGATAACTTTACTCCACAGAGTTCATGTTCTGGTGTCTTTCGAGGCCTCTTAATCTAAATCCATTAGAGCATTGTTAAATTTAACTCAGGGGACATTGCAGTCATGAGAGAACAGAGTGATGCCACCCATGAGCAGATCTGTCACACCTGAGTGCACTATTGTTCTCACAAGCCAATGGCTGCAACATTAGGTGTTGTTGTTTGGTTTTGTGCGATTTCAGATAGTACTTTGTATCAATGTCAGTGTAAAAGCTCAGATTTGTCAGTATTACCTCTCCAATGTTTGTCGAATCATTGCCCCAAAGACTGCTAACCAAGTCGGTAGCCATAGATAGTGGCATGAAACCATCAAACCAAGCCCTTGGAGGGCAAGAATCATTCATGGGCATCTATCCCCTTCCAAGGGAGAGTAGTCTTCCAAGATGATCAGAAAGGGAATGGGGACTTTGCTGGAAAGGCCAGCATTTAAATTTCCTTCCTAATTCCTCCTGATTTGAAAAAGCACTAAAAGTCATATAGAAGCCAGGCAGTATATATTGGCAGATGTTCTTCCTCAAACAAGGTCGCTATCAGATGTGTCTGACCAGCAATCCAGAATATAATAGTTATCGTTACTGATTCTAACTTATTATTCCATATTTACCTAAATTCCATAGCTGCTGTGATAAGCTTTGAACTCGTAACTCCAAATTAAAGGACCACATTTTTGAACCCTAGTCTTGTAACCTAACCATTATGCAACTATACCTCATTAGTTTACGGTTAATTATGAATAAAAATTTCATGAGAACATTCAGTTTTTTATTAGTTATTTTAATTTTTAGTATTTGTTCAGTTTCGAATACAATTTTAGTAGTCAATGCAGTGTGTGCCCAGACTGTCAAAAGATGAATTAGCACTTTTCACAACTGTTTCCTCTTTCTCACTTCAATCACTTATTTTTCGCTTAGGGTTAAAGAGAGAATGAGGGATCTTCTCAGATTATTGCAACCTGATGGACTCTCTCTTCTGTTCCTCTTAAATTTTAATTTTAAATATAACATTGAAAAAAATAATTTAGACATACAGCATGGTAATAGGCCATTTTGGCCCATGAGTCCATGCCACCCAATTTATACCCAATTAACCTACAACATCAGTACATTTTGAACGGTGGAAGGAAACCAGAGATCTGGGGAAAATCCACGCAAACACTGGGAGAACGTACAAACTGTTACATTGTAGACTTGCAACAATAGAAATTCACCAAGACAATGGATTTTCAAAACAGTATTTTTATTAAATATATGCTAATAATATAACATCTTACTTAAATCTAAACTTAACCCCAAATGAACATGTGTGTGTGTATGGACTATCCAAACCATTACAGCTTAGGCACAATTCTGAAAAGTCAATTCAAAGTTCAGTCTTACAAAATCCTGTGTTGAAATTCAAAACCTTTAAACTGATGTTCAGAAGTAATTACAAAGTAGGTGAGACACCAAGTCATCAGACTTCTCAAAACTCACATATCCTTTTCAAGTTGCTTCCAGGGAAATTTTCTTTCATACAAATGATTATCACAACTCCCCTCTTCCTTGTGTAGGGGTTATGAACCTTATGACTTCCATAATGCTTCCACAAACCCAGGCAAGGGTTAAACAAAATGACCATTAGAATGATCTGTTTTCTTTACCCAGACATGGGTAAATCAAAATGACCATTACAATGGCCAGAGCAGATCAGTTTCCCCCTGACATGTATAACACAACAGCAGTATCCATTTCACACAAGGTTACTTCATTTCTGTCTTTTCAGATGACTGGTTGATGATCCTGAATGCTGCTTCTTCAAGTGTCTCGATTACATGACTTGCTTGATCAATACTGGTTTCAGTTTCCATTTCCCAAAAGCATGAGTCATAAACATATAACTTCTCGCCAGATGTCTTTTCCTTAGGTAAACAATCCATTGTTATAGTCTTTAGTTGAGAGCATTAATTCTGTTTACAGCTTGGACTTGGGTACCTCTGCATCTGTTCAAAATGTTAGTATGAAATCTGTGAGTGTTTGCACTCTGTTCCAACCCCCGAAGTAACTCACTTAAAAAAAAATTAACAGAAACCTGCAACATTATATACAGCATGGGATTCGAACCACAGTGCTGATCGCTGGTGCTGTAAAGGCATTACCTTAACTGCTATGCCAACTGTACTGACCACAAAGAAGGGAGTAATTTGCAGAAAGTATGCTGAGTATCTAATAAAGTGAGGAGGCATGATAAATTGTCACTGTATCATCTTTCATAACTTAGAGTGGAAGAAAGGGGATTGAAAGTCACAATAGTCCTGATGTGGATTAGTTAGAAGTGGTTAGAGGCAATTTAAAGATGAAGGAAATGGAAACTTGGCTTTTATGGGGGCTGCAGTATTTAAGAATTAATGTTGTTTATATATAGATAAACCACCTTAAACTTGACATTGCAATTCACCATGCTTCTATACTAAGCTATGCCCAAGGAAAATTGATGTTATAGGAAGGCAGGGACATGGGAGACAGCAACATTTCCAAAACTACTTCTCACCTACTGCTGGTTTCTCTCCCAAAATTTGTCTTCCTGTCAAGCCATCTGCCTCCAGCTCAACTAGATACTGCAACTTGTGAGAGCAGTGAGAAATAAAACTTTGCAGTTGCATGAGTATATGCACAACAATGTTGAAGAACATCATGATTGACACGGGTGAGGTGCCAAAGGATTGGAAGCTCATGTCGTCCTGTCATTTAAAAAAAAGTCTCGAAAAATAATCCAGGTAATATAGAGCGATGGGCCTGATCTCAATAGTAAGTAAATTTTTGAAAGGAGTTCTGAGAAATAGGATGTTTTGTTATTTGAACAGCCATGGGCTGATTAAAGACAGTCAACATGGCTTTGTGCATGGCAGGTCGTGTTTCATGAATCTTGTAGAGTTTTTTTTGAGGAGTTTACCAAGAAGGTAGACTGTGGATGTTGTCTCTATGGACTTTAGTAAAGCCTTTGACAAGGTCGCACATGGGAGGTTAGTTTAGAAAGTTAAGACATTAGGTATCCATGGAGAGGTTATAAACTGGATTTGAAATTGGCTGTATGGGAGAAAACAGAGAATGGTAGTGGATGGTGGCTTCTCAGACTGGAGGCCTGTGACTAGTGGTGTGCCTCAGGGATCTGTGTTGGGACTATTGTTGTTTGTTGTCTATATCAATGATCTGGATGATAATGTGGTAAATTGGATCAGCAAGTTTGCTGATGACATTAAGATAGAAGGTATTGTGGACAGCGAGGAAGATTTTCAAAGTTTTCAGGGGGATCAAGGCCAACTGGGAGAATGGATCAAAAAATGGCAGATGGAGTTTAATGCAGACAAGTGTGAGGTGATGCATTTTGGAAGGGCAAACCAAGGGAGGAGATACCCAGTAAATGATAGGGAACTGAGGAATGTGGAGGAGCAGAGAGATCAGGGACTACAGATACATTGTTACCCGAAGGTGGCATCGCAGGTGACAGGGTTGTAAAGAAAGCTTTTGGCATCGTAGCATTTATAAATCAAAGTATTGAGTATAGGAGTTGAGATGTTATGTTGTAGTTACTTAAGGCATTGGTGAGCCAAATTTGGAATACTGTGTGCAGTTCTTGTCGCCTAACTATAGGATTATAGTCTTATACCCCTCCATTAATCTTTGTCCGCGAAACCAAGCCAAAGAAGAATAGGAAGGATATCAATAAGATTGAAAGAGTGCAGAGAAGATTTACTTGGATGTTGCCAGGACTTCAAGAGTTGAGTTAGAGGGAAAGATTAAACAGTTTAGGACTTTATTCTTTGGAGCGAATAAAAATGTGGGGAGACTTGATAGAGGTTTACAAAATGATGAGAGGTATAGACAGAATGGATATGAGTAGGCTTTTTCCACTTAGATTGGGGAAGATAAATACAAGAGGTCATAGTTTTAAGCCTGAAGGGAAAAGGTTTAGGAGGAACATTAGGGAAAAGTTCTTCACTCAGAGAGTGTTTGGAGTGAGGAATGAGCTGCCATTTTATGTGGTGAATGTGGGCTCGATTTTTGTTTTAAGAATAAATTGGATAGATACATAGATTTGAGGGTTATAAAATTGGAGCAGGTCAATGGGATTAGTGGAATAATGGTCTGCACAGACTAGAAGGGCCAAATGGCCTGTTTTCCATGCTGTAGTGTTCTATGGTTCTGTGCTGCAGGCTGCAATGCAGAAAGACTTGGGAGTGCTTGTGCATGAATTGCAAATGGTTTGTTTGCAGGTGCAGCAGGCTTTCAAGAAGCCAGATGGAAATGCTGGCCTTTATTGCTAGGGCAATTGAATTTAGGTGCAAATTATGCTACAACTATACAAGGTAATAGTGAGGCCACAATTGGAGTACTGCATGCAATTCTGGTCTCCTTAGATTTACTGGCTTTGGAGGCGATGCAGAGGAGGTTCACTGGGTTGAATCCAGAAGTAAGGGGTTTAGCCTATGAAGAGTCATTGAGTCATCTAGGACTGTTCTTGCTGGAATTTAGAAGAATGAGAAAGGATCCTATAGAAACAAAATTATGAAAGAAACAGATAAGATAATAAAACACAAAAGTCTGTAGACACCACAGTTGAAGTAACAGCAGAATGCTGGAGAAACTCAGCAGATCAAATAGTATTCTTTATATAGCAAAGATAATGATATATTACTGAAATTTTAGGCTTGAAGTCTTCATCAAGGTATGAAGCCCTACTGTGATGAAGGGTCCATCCTGAAATGACGGTTATGTATCTTTAACTTTAAAACAACCACCTGAAGAAACACACAAAGATCAACGTGTACAGAGCCGTTGTCATACCCACACTCCTGTTCGGCTCCGAATCATGGGTCCTCTACCGGCATCACCTACAGCTCCTAGAATGCTTCCATCAGCGCTGTCTCCGCTCCATCCTCAACATTCATTGGAATGACTTCATCACCAATATCGAAGTACTCGAGCTGGCAGAGTCCGTAAGCATCGAATCCATGCTGCTGAAGACCCAACTGCGCTGGGTGGGTCACATCTCCAGAATGGAGGACCATTGCCTTCCCAAGATCATGTTATATGGCGAGCTCCCCACTGGCCAGCGAGACAGAGGTGCACCAAAGAAGAGGTACAAGGACTGTTTAAAGAAATCTCTTGGTGCCTGCCACATTGACCACCGCTAGTGGGCTGATATCGCCTCAAACCGTGCATCTTGGCGCCTCACAGTTCGGCGGGCAGCAACCTCCTTTGAAGAAGACTGCAGAGCCCACCTCACTGAAGGAGGAAAAACCCAACACCCAACCCCAACCAACCAATTTTCCCTTGCAACCGCTGCAAACGTGCCTGCCTGTCCCGCATCGGATTTGTCATTCACCAACGAGCCTGCAGCAGACGTGGACATACCCCTCCATAAATCTTCGTCCGTGAAGCCAAGCCAAAGAAGAAGAATAAAGGACACTATTTGACCTACTGAATTTCTCTAGTATTGTGTTTTTAGATAAGATACAGTCAGGTATGTTATTTCTATTCAAGGGGGAGTCTAGAACTAGGGTACATAGCATCATGATTCAGGGTGGTAGATACAGGATGGAGATGAGGAGGAACTGCTTTCCCCAGAGGATGGTGAATCTATGGAATTTGCTGCCCGTTGAAGCAGTGGAGGTGAGCTCAGTAATATATTTAAGACAAGAATTGCGACTATCTTCCTTTATAATCGCTTGGACAGCTTGAAGACAATTTGTTTTGATTCGTTAACTGAAAAGTCCGTCCTAAAGTTGCATTAAGTTTTTCACTGTTTATTAGAACTTTACGCATTAAGAATTTTGATAAAAACAATTAAATTATGCTTAAAACAGTTAACAAAATGGACAAGAAAATGTTAATACATTCAAAAGAATGGTCGAAAAGAATTAGATGTAGTACTTGAAACACTGGAGCTTGCTCTAGAGTTCCTCTGGCTTCTCCTGCTGGAAGTATTCAACATACTATCCTTAGGTCCTGTATGTCAGATGTTGCTTTAATATCTGTCCATGTCTCCATTGTGGATGACTCATCCTCTACACCACCATCTTGTGATGTAGCTTCAGTCACTACCTTTTGGCAGTTTCTATTAATAATTTTTGCAGTAATTCTGTTGGATTTGATTCCCTAATAATTGTAACCTTTTTCTTATCTATATCCTCCCTCAGTTTTGCTTGGAGTTGCTTTGTTTCCATTTATATATAACTGCCAACTTTGCAATTCTTCTATAAGTTCTGATGTCTTCATCTACTCAACACACAGTTCCTTAGCAGCTACAGCTGCTGCTTCCTGCATTGTGTCATTCGTGACTCTCAGACACCAAACATACACAACAATAGCTTCAAAAGCAAAACAGTCCTCATAGGACAAGTAGCAATTGTACCAAACTGTGTTCTAATTTGTAATAAACACACAGAAGGAACTTCCAATGCCAAACCACTTCTTTATGATCTTAGTTGTTGATGCTTGTGCCTCCTTTATCGATTTGCTCTAAACAGAGCCAAATTGATCCAGTCTTTTCTTCCAAATCCAATTTCCAACTTTCTATGTCTTCAATTCCATCTTCTATTGACCAACAAGTCAATAATCAGAATTCATTTGACAAAATAGTCCTGCTTGAAGATCCATCTTCTATAGACTAACAAGTCAATAGTTCATTTTATTGACTAACGAGTCAATAATCCTAATTCTTTTTGACTAAATTTTGTGACTATCTCCCTTTATAATCACTTGGACAGCATGAAGATGATGTTGTTTTGTCTTGTTAAATGAAAAGTTCGTTCCAAAGTAGCATTGAGTTTTTTTTTACTGTTTATTAGAACTTTATGCATTAAGAACTTTGATAAAACAATTACACTATAGTGAAACAGTTTAAAAAATGGACAATAAAATGTTAATATGTTAACACATTCAAAAGAACAGTCAAAAATAATTTTCTGGATCATCTACATTTTGCCCTGGCTCTAAACAGTACAAAGGCAAATTCAAACTAAACTGTTTATTTTAAACATGCAGAAAGAGACCTTGGCTCAAATATTATTACTATGGAGACATACTCATGGAATCCATAAACAATATCTGCTGGCTGGTTTCTTGCAAAAATATGTTTGCAAGTCACTTTAACCCTTACAACAAGGTTGGATTGATTTTTATATATTAGGGGAATTAAAGAATATAGGGAAAAGGCAAGTTGGAGGAGATGAGCTTCTCATCAGATCAGCCATGATCTCATTGAACAGCAGAGCAGGCTTAATGGTCAAATGGTCTACTCCTCCTCCTATTCCTTGATGAAGGGATCAGCCTTGAAATGTTCATTATGTATCTTTATCTTTGCAATTTTAGGTACACTGGCCTGCTGAGTTTTTGCAGCATTGTGTTATTATTTCAACCACAGTGTTTGTAGACTTTCATGTATTACTCCTTACTTTTTTATTGCTTCAGGATTACTGTGAATATTTATTATCTGTCTTTTAAATTTTTTTTATTCTTTCTTTAATTCAATTGAGTACATTATTATAGTTGTTCATTTAGTTTTTGTAGTTTTACAAATTACCTGTTGAAATGTGGTGTACAAATTTAAATGCAGATGTGCATTTTACAATGTACAGTGTATGAGAATAAACTCATTATCATTGTCAGGGGTTCTAGTTCTGGCAGCTAACTTGCAGCAGTGATTATCACCTATTGCATTTCATAAGGCAATGCTACTGGCTAATGCTGAGATGTTATTCAAAACTGCGCAGGCCACCATGTTCTGTAAATTTAGCTGGTGAATGTTAAAGAGTGCTCACTGATCTGACCAAATACCTGAAGTTCATCCTGAGAATGACAATGGGCTGTTCAATTACACAGCTGGATTAAATTTAGACTTACGGTATGGTAACAGGCCCTTTTGGCCCACAAGGCCTGTGCCACCCAATTACACCTACAAACCCCAATACGTTTTTGAATGGTGGGCAGAAACCGGCACCCCTGGAGAAAACCCGGATAGACACAGGGAGAATGTATGAACTCCTTATAGACAGCGTGGTATTCAAACCCCAGTTGCATTCACCGGCGCTGCAACCTAACCAGTATGCTAACCTTGCCACCATAACAGCAATGTTTTACAGGTGCATCTTCCATCACCAATGGTTACCCTCTGAGGATGTTTATGGATCCAAATAAGTTAGGAACTTCCTCAGGGTGAAAGCATCATTATAGTCTTTTGGAGCGAAGCGGTCCATCAGCACAAATCTCTTTGGACTATATTAACCACATTTATTTTGATGAAGTGAAATGTTTTTCTAGCTATATTCACAAACATCTTAACCAACAGTCTGCCCAATGTTAAAATGCTATCAAATATTTTCTCATGTTGGCTGAGAATTCCTATTTTTGAGAAAAGGTATGATTGAGCAACGTTAAGCATATTTTTGTCTATTTTACTTTTCCCCTGGTTTCACCACACCTTTCTGTCATGTTTAATTTTTGACTAAAATTAATAAAGTGTGGAAAATAAGACACACATTACTTCAAAGTTTGCAGCATCTCCCTTAATTCCATTGTATGGTTTGATTTCATGTGTAATCAGTTTCTAAGTAGTAAATTCTTGCTGACAAGGAATAAATTGTTGATGATAAATTGAATGTCAACTTGTATGTACATATGCTTTCTAACCAATAGACATACTCAATAGGAGCATCATCAGAGACCACATGATGCCATGTCATCACAGGCCACATGATGTGAGCATGTCCTTCAAAGATCTCTGTAACAGAAGAACGCAAGCTTAATTTATTAATTAGTCAGGAATATGGGGAAACTGGGAGATTGTTCTTGCCTCAGATATTTTTCATTCATTCAAAGCTTATAGTTGAGGAACAGCTATTTGGTAATTTGTTCCTTTGTCCTTGTATGACAAAATATCTTTGAAGTCTTGATGATTGGATGTTCGGAAATGGATGTGGTAAAGCATAATAAAAGATTGTGACCTTGCACTGAGAGAGTTGATCAAACCAAGAAACTGATTATTGAGAGCTCTCACTCAGTGTATATTTACAGCGTTGGTGAGGTTGATCAGGGCAGGGAAATCACCAACATCCAAAACTATTTGACAACGAATTATTTATGAATATGTTTGGTATGCAAAAGGCAGGTCAAAAACCTGACTTCTGACATTTCCATATTCACACCACATATTTGTTCAAGAAGCTTCTCAAGGCAAACAACTTTTAGCACTGGTTTCAAGCAATTTGTAACTCAGTTCTCCTTCTGTGCGTTCTTAATCTTTTGCATCAATATCTGCTGACACACATCCTTTGGATGACAGGCTTAGAGCATTCCTTTCAGGATCATTTCCAGAGACAGATTTTATTTAGATTAAATCAAAATGAATCATTTACGTAAACTGCAGTATCTGAATGATGTATTCCAGGCTAATTTGGATTCAGGATGAATGAAATGTGCTTCATGAGAAAAGTCATATTAACACTCACACTGATTATTTCCAGACTTGCCTTGTGCAACCAGGCAGAAAACAGAAAAGAGCTAGCATATCTCTGCACTCTGCTTACATGCACTGTGTGGATTACCCTGATGCATGTGTTTTGCACTTGTGTCATCCTGTTAGATTAGATTCAACCTCCCCATGGGTCAGCCCACCTCCCAAAGACACGGCAGAAGCATCTAAACTAAAGTCAGATAATTTGGCTAAAGTCAATCCAAATTTACTCTTGATGTCTTTGTAAATGGGCCCTTAGATTCATGTGCAACAATTTTCTAAACATATTACAGTCTGTCCCACTGGAACTAGAAATGATGCTCATTGTTACATCCTATTGTAACCACCTGCCCGCTATTTCTTTTTTGCTTTTTATTATTAAAGTGCTGTGAACTTTAAGGACTTGCCATAAATCCAAGATTAGTTCTTAATGACCAAGGCAAGTGTAGCTGTAATATGTAGACAGGCTGAAACTATCACCCAGTGGGGAATAGGCTGTGCCAGCATTTAGTAATTGCCTGAGAGTAAGATTTATAATGTCATTATCTGCATCTACAAGAAATAACTCATAGGGGGTGCAAACACTAAAACAAATATTGCAAACATTCCTCCAATTGCCTCGATAACATCATCAGCAAATTGTTTTCAGAAGTTTTAGAAACCAAAATTGCAACTTTAATGTTATTTTGACTTTTTGGTGCAAAGAGAAATATTGTTGGGCATTTCTTGATAGCCACCCATTTTCATTTAATAATTAAAATATTCGACCGTTCAAGGAATCCCCGTGAAAAGATGAAGGAGTCTTGCTTCTCTTTCAAGACTCCAGACAGGAAACCAAAATACAAAGCAACTGGAAATTTAGCACCTTTGGCACCAGCAAAATGAATAAAATAAAATAGAATTTTTTTTAATAAAATCTATTTGTGTTCAGTTCCCCTCAAGGCACTTAACTTGAGAATGGGCATTCATTAGTTTTGAAAGGATAATTAAAAAATAATGCAATGAAGCACATACATATCTAAATAATTAACATTCATAATTTGGCTTGAAAGCAAATCAGATAGCATGCAAATAATCTTACAAGGGTAGCCCAGTGTTAGTAAATACCCCTTGGCAAGGATGAAGGTGACAGATATCCCCCAACCCTCCGTTAGCATTACTCCAAAAGGTAATGAGTGCAAGAAAATGCTGCCGAAATAGCATTCGGACTGAAGCAGTTTCTGCAGTAAGAAGAACACTGCAAAATTTCACTAATTATTTACTTTCAAACTGTTATAATGGTCTATCCTTTAATTAGGATTGAATGCGACTGAAAGGGCTAATTCAGCGATCTCATGGCGGGAGGCCATCAAGATCCAAAGTGCGGGGAATGGAACATGCACAGTGGAGTAGTGGGGAATGGAACATGCACAGTGGAGTAGTGGGGATCTGCTTTGAGGCGGAGGATCGGACTTTGTCAAGGTAATGCAGGAGTGCTCCTCCTTGGATCTGTTTTGTGCTGAAGCAGACCTGGGAATAGTTGACGCTATCACAGTGTGCAGTGGTAGGAAATATCAGGACGTGCACATTTTGACCTGCAGTACCAATGCACAGATGGAAAAAAAACCCCTGCTTATTACTTTAACCCTTTCAGGATTCTGTAATTATGTCATTTTAATTTTAGAGGTACAGTTCGGTAACAGGCCCTTCCAGCCTACAAACCCTGCCTATTTGGAGCTGGGAGGAAGCAGGAGAATTCAGAGGAAACCCATGTGATTACAGAGAAAATGTGAAAACTCTGTACATACAGCACTTGGTTTGAACCTGGGTGGCTAAGGCAACATTAACTGGTTTATTTTCCTCTTTATACAATTATTTATTTTGTGATCTGTAGTGTTAAAATTTTCTTTTGAAATTATCAGGAGATAAAGACAATTGTTTTTACATCAGGGTACTTACACTAAACCTTTGTTTTTTTCATTAAACCTCTCTGACTTGTCCTAATCATAAATTGTTCCAGGAAGACTGAAAGATCTGTCTGAACTCTTGAAGCCTCACATTGTTTTACACTAACTGCAATTGTGAATATTTATTTATCTATCTTCTAGATGTATTATTCCGAATCATGGGTCCTCTACCGGCACCACCTACGGCTCCTAGAACGCTTCCACCAGCGTTGTCTCCGCTCCATCCTCAACATCCATTGGAGCGCTTTCATCCCTAACGTCGAAGTACTCGAGAGGGCAGAGGTCGACAGCATCGAGTCCACGCTGCTGAAGATCCAGCTGCGCTGGATGGGTCACGTCTCCAGAATGGAGGACCATCGCCTTCCCAAGATCGTATTATATGGCGAGCTCTCCACTGGCCACCGTGACAGAGGTGCACCAAAGAAAAGGTACAAGGACTGCCTAAAGAAATCTCTTGGTGCCTGCCACATTGACCACCGCCAGTGGGCTGATAACGCCTCAAACCGTGCATCTTGGCGCCTCACAGTTTGGCGGGCAGCAGCCTCCTTTGAAGAAGACCGCAGAGCCCACCTCACTGACAAAAGGCAAAGGAGGAAAAACCCAACACCCAACCCCAACCAACAAATTTTCCCTTGCAACGGCTGCAATCGTGTCTGCCTGTCCCGCATCGGACTGGTCAGCCACAAACGAGCCTGCAGCTGACGTGGACTTTTTACCCCCTCCATAAATCTTCGTCCGCGAAGCCAAGCCAAAGAAGAGATGTATTATTATTGTTTTACATTATGGTAATCTAATCTAATGCAATTCTTGTTGGTCTACCTTACGTACTTGTATGGCTGCAGCAAGTTAACATTTTGATGCCTCTGCACGTGACAATAAACTCTCTTTATCGTGCTTAATAGAGAAAAAAAAGATAAAAGACTGTGAATATAAAATGTTGTCCTTGACCACGAGTCGCTGATGAAATAATGGCTACGTGTTGGAACTCTTAAATTTAGGTCCACTGATTCAATAGGATTTAAGAAGCAGTATGTAATGCACAGGTGACCAAGACCACATGTCTGTTGAAAGGTATGCTCCTTTCTTTGTTATATGTATCTGTAGCTGCAAATCCGTTACCCGATTTTGGTACATTTCTGGCATTTTATTTTTATACTGCTGAACTCACAGAGGCGATTTACATTGGCATTGCAAAATTTGTACATATCTGGAGCAATAGTTTCCTTTGATTTTTGTTTTATTATCCCTGAAAAGGCTGAGGACCCTGTGCTATCTGTCTCTGAGAGCGACGTCAGAACATAATTCAAGAGGGCGAACCCTCACAAGGTCCTGACGGCGTACCTGGCAGGGTACTAAAAATTGAGCTTAAGGGTCTGGAGACAGTTTCTCTTTCTTAAGTTTTCCAACCCCCATTACATGTGAAGGATGAATTTCTAAGCCTGAACTTAACCCACTGCTTTTGCACGCCATCTAAAAGTAACAAAGACATATTCAAAATCAATACCTTTTTATAAAAGAAATCGTCTAGGAACAGACTCCTCCTGAATGGAACATAAAGGTCGAATTTTTGTGTTCGATGAAGAATAATTAACCAAAGTTATGGTATTTGAGAGGATTATCTGGATCTGTCTTACAGAATGATGGAGGTTTGCTGCACTTACTTTCTCTTTCTAATTCTTAATGATTAGTGTTGGAACATTGTGTAAACAGAGTGGGAGTATAGGGTCAGCATTTTCTCTTATGTTTACATAAATGCACATCAATGTGTGCCATGTAACATTCTTAAGTATTCCTCTTAACTCTCCTGTATAACTGACTAAAGATGCATTTTTAACAGATGCATTCAATGTTAATTTTACCTTTTTAGCAAGGGTGGGCAGTTAATTTCACTAGATTACTGAACAAGTAATGACAATATTTTAAAAAATCTGTCTTGAATGAAGTATCAAGGATGACAGCCAAAACTCGAGAGCTGGATATTTATTTGGGGATATCAGGGGCAAGAACAATAAGTATGGACATAACTGGATAAAATTTAGCAGAGAAAAGTCAAAAGTCGAATGTGAAATATTTCAGTGGAATGATCATGAACAGTTGCTATAGCATTAACTTTGAAATTCTCAAGGAGTTTCAGGGACACAAAGACCCGAGAAAGACCTAAATATTTGAGAAGGTATTTAAAAGACATCAGGGATCCTTAGTTACAGAAAGGAAGTATAAATCACTATGTTATGGTGAAAATCACTGAAATGTTGGCTCAGCTACAACTGGTCGATTTCAAAGACCCAGACGTCACCTTTGCAATCAACTGTCGTGTCCTATAATGAGGCTAACCTCATTAGTTGACTTTGTCATGTATTTATTGCCAGCAGGTGATTTCTTTCGGGGAACCTGGGAAGTAAAATAAAATCCCATGGTCACATTTTCAGAGAGTTCCTAATTCGGCCCTCTGGTTACCAGAGCAACAAGAGGGCAGGTATAAATGTGTGAAATAAGAACAAAACAACCGGTGATATTCAGCTGGTCGGGAAATATCTGAGAAGAGAAGAACAAAGCTTTGGTTTGATCATCTTTCATCAAAAGATTATTTATTTTCCAAATTCTAATGAAAGATCATTCACCTGAAATGTTGATGTTGCTTCATTTTTCACTGATGCTGCCCTGATGACCGGCATTTTCTATTTTTAGTTCAGTCTTTTACTTTTCCAGAATGAATGTTTATTGTTGATTTTTTTTTCCCATTACTGAAAGGATAAATATCCAGATGTATGGGGCAGATGAAGAATAGTTGATTGTTGATAAAGTGTTATTGAATCCAGGGCAAATGGAACCTCTCTTTGTTGATGGTTCTTGATCAATTGAGCATTCTCAGCATTTCATTTTTGGACGATCTCTATGATCATGAAGTGCTTTGAGTAACTTTTATGGAATTCATCAAATTGCACCTTCCAGTGACATGGTACCTGTTGCAGTTTGCCTACTGTCCAAACTGGTCCACAAATGATGCTATAGCCTTGACCCTCCCCTCTCTCCTGATCCATAGAATGATGTATTATACACCAGGCTGTTGTTCAACATGATCATAACTCAGAGGCCGGTGGAGAACAGTCCTCGCTGGGACTCAAAACCCCTTTCTGCAACTGGATTCTGGACTTCTGACCAAAAGACCACAGTCAGTCTGGGTTTGGAGCAAAACCTCCAGTCTCATCATGCTCCACCTTGGGGCTGTGGCTCAGACTGCTATTGTTCATGCTGCCAACTCACAGCTATGCTGCCAGATTTATTTCAAATCGAATCATCAAGTTAGAGGGTGATGCAACAGTCGTCGTTAACAATGATGAGTCGGTCGGTTTACGGAGAGGCGGTTGGGAGGATTGTAAAATGGTGCAAGAACACCAACCCGAGTCTCTACATGGACAAGACAAATTTGATTAATTTTTGTTTTATTATCCCTGAAAAGGCTGAGGACCCTGTGCTATCTGTCTCTGAGAGCGACGTCAGAACATTATTCAAGAGGGCGAACCCTCACAAGGCGTCAGGCACTGATGGCGTACCTGGCAGGGTACTGAAAATCTGCACCAACCAACTAGCCAGAGTGCTCACGGACATTTTCAACCTCTCATTGTGGCAGTCCAAGATTTTCACCTGCTTCAAAAGGGCATCAATCATCCCAGTACCCAAGAAGAGTTGTGTGGGCTGCCTCAATGACTGCCACCCAGTCGCACTAACTTCTACTGTGATGAAATGCTTTGAGAGGCTGGTCATGGCCAGAATTAACATGTGCCTAAGCAAAGATCTGGACCCACTGCAATTTGCCTATAGTCACAATCGCTCCAGATGCAATATCGCTGGTTCTCCACTCAGCTCTGGATCACTTCGAAAACAGTAATTCATACATACAGCTGCTCTTCATCGACTACAGCTCACCCTTCAATACCATTATTCCCACGGTGCTGGTTAAGAAGCTACAAAATTTAGGCCATATGTATCCCACCCTGCAACTGGATCCTTGACTTACTCATTGAAGACAATAGTCAGTCTTCTTCTTTGGCTTGGCTTCGCGGACGAAGATTTATGGAGGGGGTAAAAAGTCCACGTCAGCTGCAGGCTCGTTTGTGGCTGACAAGTCCGATGCGGGACAGGCAGACACGATTGCAGCGGTTGCAAGGGAAAATTTGTTGGTTGGGGTTGGGTGTTGGGTTTTTCCTCCTTTGCCTTTTGTCAGTGAGGTGGGCTCTGCGGTCTTCTTCAAAGGAGGTTGCTGCCCGCCAAACTGTGAGGCGCCAAGATGCACGGTTTGAGGCGTTATCAGCCCACTGGCGGTGGTCAATGTGGCAGGCACCAAGAGATTTCTTTAGGCAGTCCTTGTACCTTTTCTTTGGTGCACCTCTGTCACAGTGGCCAGTGGAGAGCTCGCCATATAACACGATCTTGGGAAGGCGATGGTCCTCCATTCTGGAGACGTGACCCATCCAGCGCAGCTGGATCTTCAGCAGCGTGGACTCGATGCTGTCGACCTCTGCCATCTCGAGTACTTCGACGTTAGGGGTGTAAGCGCTCCAATGGATGTTGAGGATGGAGCGGAGACAACGCTGGTGGAAGCGTTCTAGGAGCCGTAGGTGGTGCCGGTAGAGGACCCATGATTCGGAGCCGAACAGGAGTGTGGGTATGACAACGGCTCTGTATACGCTTATCTTTGTGAGGTTTTTCAGTTGGTTGTTTTTCCAGACTCTTTTGTGTAGTCTTCCAAAGGCGCTATTTGCCTTGGCGAGTCTGTTGTCTATCTCATTGTCGATCCTTGCATCTGATGAAATGGTGCAGCCGAGATAGGTAAACTGGTTGACCGTTTTGAGTTTTGTGTGCCCGATGGAGATGTGGGGGGGCTGGTAGTCATGGTGGGGAGCTGGCTGATGGAGGACCTCAGTTTTCTTCAGGCTGACTTCCAGGCCAAACATTTTGGCAGTTTCCGCAAAGCAGGACGTCAAGCGCTGAAGAGCTGGCTCTGAATGGGCAACTAAAGCAGCATCATCTGCAAAGAGTAGTTCACGGACAAGTTTCTCTTGTGTCTTGGTGTGAGCTTGCAGGCGCCTCAGATTGAAGAGACTGCCATCAGTACGATTTGGAAAAAGCATCTCCTCCTCACTGATCATCAACACAGGTGGATCCCATGGATGCGTGCTTAGCCCACTGCTCTGTTCATTATACACCCAATGACTATGTGGACAGGCACAATTCCAATGCCATCTACAAGTTTGCTGATGACGCCACAGTTGTCAACAGAATCACAAACGGCATTGAGGAAGCATACAGAAGGGAGATAGAAAAGCTCGTTGAATGGTGTAATGACAACAACCTTGCGCTCAACATGAGCAAAACCAAGGAGTTGATTGTGGGCTTCAGGAGGAAGTCAGGGAACATGACCCAGTCCTCATCGAGGGCTCAGTAGTGGAGAGGGTCAAGAACTTCAAATACCTGGGTGTCAACATCTCCAGGATTTGTCCTGGAGCCTCCATGTTGATGCAATCACAAAGAAGGCTCACCAGCAGCTCTACTTTGTGAGGCGTCTGATGAGGTTTGGTACGTCACCAAATACTCTCGTAAACTTCTACTGGTGTACCGTGGAGAGCATTCTGGCTGGTTGTATCACTGCCTGGTATGGAGGCACCAACTCTCAGGACATGTATAAATTCCAGAGGGTTGTTAACTCAGCCTGTGACATCACAGGCACCAGACTGCACTCTGTTGAGGAAATCTACATGAGCAGTGTCTTAAAAAAATCAGTCTCTATCCCCACCACACAGGCCATGCCCTCTTCACTCTGCTACCATCAGGAAGGAGGTACAGGAGTCTAAAGATGAGCCTGTGGTGTGTCTTGAGGTTATAGCTCAGGAAATAAGACACAAACAGCAAGGAGTAACTCTAATTTAATGAAATGGCTGCTCACTTTTATATAGTTAGGCTGAGCCCGTTTTGCAGAGGCCTATGGGAACAGGCTGCTAATGCCTCGTGCTTGCCGCTCGATTGCCGTGTTTGAACACCGTCTTCTGTGTTGGCCTGCAGCAGTGGCCGCGGGCTGCTACATGACTGCCTCCCACTACCCCCCTCCCCCAGAACTGGCAATTGGGGAGGTATGAGTATCTTTGGAAGGCCGGCTACTGCGGCGAGGGATTGGGAATGTAATTGGTTGACTGTTGTCCAAAAGCGCCGGTTTGAGCTGGTCATTCTTTTCCCTGCCTCCAGTGTCCAGAATGCAGGTGGACCCATTGTGCTTGATGATGTGATTATGGCCCACCCCCAGGGGTAAGGTCTTTGGAGAGGTGGTCAGTGAGCATCGTGCCTCACAAAAACATATTTGCATTCTTGAAGCTTTTGGGGGCTATAGATCAGGGATGATCATGTGCTTTGGGCAGTGTTGGGGCAAGTGTTCACGTAGTCTAGCTTGGGTGGTGTCTGGTGGGTCTTCTGGGGTACTATCCAAGGATGACTAAGGGCATGGCGAACACCATCTCAGCTGCTGATGTATTGAAATCCTCCTTGGGTGCAATTTGAATACCCAGAAGGACCCATAGCAGCTCATCTGTCCAGTTGGGCCCTGAGAGTCTGGCCATGAAGGCTAATTTGAGGTGCCTATGGAACCTCTCCACCAATCTGTTGGCTTGTGGGTGATATGCCCTTACATGGTTGAGTTGGGTTCCAGGGGCATTGGCCAAGGCTGCCCATAGGCTGGAGGTTAATTGGACCCCTCTGTCTGAGTTGAGATGTTCTGGGACCTCAAAGCGCCACCCAGTTGTTCAGCAGCGCTGTAGCATGTCTCAGTGGATACTTCAGTTAATGGGACTGCTTTGCGCCACCTGGTTGAACAGTCTACAATAGTGAGCAGATATCAAGCACCCCATGACACTGATAGTGGCCAACAATGTCCACTATGTATGTGGCTGAACCTTGGCTGTGGTGGTTTGAAAGTCTGGGAAGGTGCCTTAATGTGTGTCTGGATCTTAGCAGACTGACATTGTGCAAGTCTTTGCCCACTGGCTGACCTCTTTTCGGAGGCCATGGCAGATGAATCGGTCAGCTGCCATTCTGATAGTGGCCCTAATGGAGGGGTGTGTCAGATTGTGGACCAAGTTGAAAATTTGTCTTTTCCAATTGCCCGGATGGTTGAGCTGTGTCACACTGAAGAATCATTTCACCTGGACCGATTGGGACGTCCTCCAGCTGTAGGCTGGTTACTGCAGTCCATTAAGTGGGGATGTCAGGATCTACTTGTTGTGCTTTCGCCAGGGTCATGTAGTCGATGCCTAAGGCTGGGGCATGTATTGTGGAAATGGCAGGTTGGGACAATGCATCAGCCACCACATTGGATTTTCCTGTGATGTGACTAATGTCAGTGGAGAACTCTGAAATATAAGAAAGGTGTCTCTATTGCCTGGCTGACCATGGATCTGAAACTTTGCTGAAACTAAAGATAACTGGTTTATGGTCAGTGAAAATCTGGAATTTCCTGCCCAGGGCGGCACAAACCATACTCGTCGATGATGCTTCAGCAAAACAGACCAATCCAGCCAATCACTGATGGCGGATCGTGAAGACACCAATCAGAGCCCGAAGAAACTCTGGCCACGCCCATCAATGATGTGGCAGCCAGGGTCAGCATGACTATATAAAAGAGATCAGCCCGTTCATTAAATTAGTGTCAATTGTACTCCTTGTGTGTATCTTATTTCCCGAGCTACAACCTCGAGACACATCACAGTGATGACCCCGACTGGTCCAAATGGCATTTTTGGACCCAATGCTGGATATTGAAAAGGAAGACTAACCTTCAATCAACATGATCTCCCTGAAGCTGCCGAGCTTCTGGACGATGTATCCATGGGTGCATGGGTGTGGTTCTAGCAAGCCAAGGCACAGTTTGCCATTTGCCAGATCTCTGCCAACGACACACGCTACTACTATGTAGTAAGTGCTCTCGCCCATGACTCTGGCCATGAGGGCTAATTTGAGGTGCCTATGGAACCTCTCCACCAATTTGTTGGCTTGTGGGTGATATGCCCTTATATGGTTGAGTTGGGTTCCATGGGCATTGGCCAAGGCTGCCCATAGGCTGGAGGTAAATTGGACCCCTCTGTCTGAGGTGAGATGTTCTGGGAATCGAAAATGCCTTACTGCCAAGTACAGAGCCAAGAGTTCACGGTCGAACACATAGTATTTCAGTTCTGGCGACCAGAGGTGCTTGCTAAAAAAGGCTAGTGGCTGCCATTGTCCATACACAATCTGCTCAAGCATACACCAAACTGCTGTATCAGAGGCATCCACTGTGAGTGCAGTGCAGACGGGAGGTCGGGAGGTCAGGAGGTCAGGCCTAGGGTGCACCAGTAGCGTTGCATTGGCCAGAGCGTCTTCAGTAGATTGGAAAGCCTCAGTTGCCTCATTTGTCAATATAATGTCTTTTGTGTGACTGGATATGAGGGAGAATAATGGCCTCATGATGCAGGCTGCTGTTGGTATGAATCAGGGGTAAAAATTAATAATAACGGCGAATTCTTGTAGGTCTTTGACTGTATTTGGCCTAGCAAATGACTGAATGGCCTTTACTTTCTCGGGCAGTGGTCTGGCTCCATCTTTATTGATCTGGTGTCCCAAGAAGTCAATAGTGACATGGCTGAACTGGCATTTTGCTGGGTTAATGGTCAACCCATACTCACTCAGACGAGTGCACAAAGGTCTTAAGTGAGTTGTGTTCTCGGAATAGTCACGGCTAGCTATCAGAATATCATCCACATAGATGAAAACAAATTTGAGATCCATGCCCACTGCATCCATTAACCTCTGGAAGGTTTGAGCTGCATTTTTTAATCTGAAAGGCATCCAGAGAAATTCAAAAAGTCCAAGGGGGTGATAATGGCAGTCTTGGGGATATCATCCAGGTGGACCAGGATTTGATGATAGCTCCGGATTAAGTAAACTTTTGAGAATATCCCGGCCCTTTGAAGATTAGAGGTGAAGTCTTGTATGGGGGAGGGGGGGACCAGATACCTGTTGGGGGTGATGGCATCATTGAGGTGTCGGTTGTCACCACATGGCCTCCACTCTCCTGATGCTTTGGGAACTATGTGGAGTGGTGAGGCCCACAGACTATCAGATCATTGCTCAATGCCAAGCTCCTCCATTTTACGGAATTCCTCCCTTGCCAGGTGAAGTTTCTCAGGTGGCAGGTGTGGCGCCCTCACATGGAGGGGAGATCCCTGACTGAGGATCTGGTGCTGTGCATGTTTGGGTGTTGTAGAGGTGAAACTCAGCATTGTAATGGAAGGAAACTCGACAATGATGCACACAAACACATTGCCAGCATCAGTCACAGAATGTGGGTGCGGGTGCGTGAGGCTAGTACCACTGAGTGAAAGGGCCTGGTAGGTCTTTGAGTGGACTGGCCTCCGTCCCTTAATGTCCACCAGAAGAGATTTGGCTCAGAGAAAGTTGGCCCCCAGGAGTGGCGGTCGAACGGATCCCAAAGTGAACCTCCAGGTAAAATCCAGTTGTCAAAATGAAGGTTGCCAAACGTGCGTATGTTTGAGTTACTGGCAGCCTCTAGTTGGAGGTCGAGGGGAAGGATAATAACTTCAGGCCCAATGTCAACCAGGAACTGGCAGCCCAATAAGGAGTCTCATACATGAAGCAGGCTTGGTTGTAGACAGGTGTGACAGCCATCAATGATGTTCTGTTCTGGTGTTTCCCAGGAACACACATGGCATTGACAGGCTTCTGAACCCCAATGTTGGTGATAAAAACAGTACAGCTCATTGGTGGGCCTGTCGCTCAGGTTGTCAGTTGGTTGGCAGGCTTCTTGGCTGGTGGCTGTTGTCAAGGCGTGGTCACCTGTTTCAGCGTAGTGCAGGCATCCCTCTTTGCAGCCCATCGCACGACCGCTTTCTGGGGTCATTGAAATCCTCTTCTGCGATGAGCAGCCAGATGCCTTTAGGCAGCTGCTCCAGAAAGATCTGCTAAAACAGTGGGCAGGAGGTGTGGCCATCATTGTGAGCGAGCATGTCGCTCATGGGGTGGAAGGGGCCCTGTCCTCCAAACCGTCTATATGCAACAGTCGGGTGGCATGCTTGCGCTTTAAGACCCCGAAATTGCGAGTTAGTAGCTCCTTGATGGCCACATACTTCTCTTGCTCCAGGGGCTGCTGAAGGAAGTCAATAATCCAGGCCACGGAGTCATGGTCGAGAGCACTTACTACATAATAGTAGCATGTGTCGTTGGCAGAGATCTGGCAAATGGCAAACTGTGCCTTGGCTTGCTAGAACCCCACCCATGCACCCATGGATACATCGTCCTGAAGCTCGGCAGCTTCAGGGAGATCATGTTGATTGAAGGTTAGTCTTCCTTTTCAATATCCAGCATTGGGTCCAAAAATGCCATTTGGACCAGTCGAGGTCATCACTGTGGTGTGTCTCGAGGTTGTAGCTCGGGAAATAAGATACACACAAGGAGTACAATTGACACTAATTTAATGAACGGCTTGATCTCTTTTATATAGTCATGCTGACCCTGGCTGCCACATCATTGATGGGCGTGGCCAGTGTTTCTTCGGGCTCTGATTGGTGTCTTCACGATCCGCCATCAGTGATTGGCTGGATTGGTCTGTTTTGCTGAAGCATCATCGACGAGTATGGTTTGTGCCGCCCTGGGCATTGATTGGCCCTTTCATGATCCTTTGCGAGCGATTGGCTGGCTGAGCCCATTTTGCAGCGGCCTATGGGAACAGGCCGCTGACGCCTCGTGCTGCCCGCTTGGTTGCCGTGTTCGAACAGAGTCTTCTGTGTTGGCCTGCGGCCATCGCCGCAGGCTGCTCTAAGCAATCAATGGCCAAGGACAGCTTCTTCCGTACTGCTATCAGATTCCTGAATAATTAATGAACAAAGACACTGCCTTACTTTTTGTGCGCTTTTATTTTAATTTTTTATACTAATGCCATAAGGTTATAATATGTATGTTTGCACTTTGATGTTACCGCAAAACACCAAATTTCATGATTTGTTCGTGAAAATAAATCCTGTTTCTGATATTCTTTTTCTCTTTTGCCATATAATGATAGTTTAATTTATGGTATTGTAGTTGGTGTGTCTTATGTATTCATTTGCCTGCAGCAAGCAAGGATTTCAGAGGATCTGAACGCTGTACTTATGTATATGATAATAATTTCTCAACTCTGGCCTCATCGCTTCATTTATTTTTGGAACACAATTGATTCCAAGATGACTGGGTTCTGGAAAATCGGAGCTGAGCCAACACTTAGTGCAGCCCTCCAGAGCACTGTTGATTGTGTCAATCTGGCTCATTGACAGGTTAGGGCTTAAGCTATTTCTCTAAAGTCCTTTTTAGATAGAGATCCCACAATACTGCCGTAAAGAAGACCTGTTTATACTGAAACAAACAATGGTGGCATTATGCTGGGCTAGTGTGTCATTTTAACAGCAAGCCAGTAAAAGAGGCAGGACTTGTGGCATCAAGTGTGACGTATAACATACACATCCTTTCCCGTTCTGGTCCCGGCTTGCCAGATCACCCTTTTTACACCAATGTCAATTTGGCGCTGTGACTACCTCTGCAGCTGGCTCAAAGGTGGGATTGCAGTAATCAACCTCCCCCACCCCCATTCCTTGTTTATACTTTTATACAGAAGGCATGGCACAATAGAGGGGCAATATTCCAAAAGGATAAAGGTTCCATTATTGTCACGAAATACTACATTTAGAATTAAACATACAAGAAATTCTTTAACTTTGTCTACCGTAAGGAAGACAGAGTCGCCCCTTGTGGAAATGAAGCGTGAACTCGTGACCCCTGGTTTACAAGACCAGTACTCTAACCACTGAGCATTAGTGCCCTAATGAGTGTTGTTATCTTATGTGATGTTTATCTGTGTTCATTACTGTTAAGGTGTGTACTTTCAGTATTTTAAACACATTGAGTAGTTATTGCTTCATGTGGTAACAAGATTTGTGCCTTGTTTGAGAGATTTTTTTGCTGATTGGGGTATCTGTTGGACATCCAACACGACAGGTAAGTAAAAAATATCCAGGTATCTGCCACATACATGATGTAAAATACTTAACTCTGTGAACTCAGACTTTGTAAACATTGGATTTACCTATTTCTGCCACAGTAGTCAGGACTTAGGCAAGCAAAATGTGTCAATATGAGGACAGAGAATATATTCCTTCCCAAAATGTACTTCTGGAAAGAAAGTGAATCCTCAAGCTGTAAATCCCTCGACACCAGATATGAGCTGGAGGGGCTCCTACCTTGATGCACATGGCTGTGAGTTGCCATGATAAATCCATGGAGTATCCCAATATATTGCTGCTTAAATATGTTTATTATCTGAGGTGATGTAACTGAATGTATCTGATTTTTGCCTTCCATAAATATGTAAATCTTCACAGTCGTACTACTGAAGGGATTTACTTTCAATGGCTCTCAACCTTTTTTTTCCCTCACAAACCACCTTAAGTCTTCTTTCTTTGGCTTGGCTTCGCAGACGAAGATTTATGGAGGGGTATGTCCACGTCTGCTGCAGGCTCGTTGGTGACTGACAAGTCCGATGCGGGACAGGCAGGCATGGTTGCAGCGGTTGCAAGGGAAAATTGGTTGGTTGAGGTTGGGTGTTGGATTTTTCCTCCTTTGTCTTTTGTCAGTGAGGTGGGCTCTGCAGTCTTCTTCAAAGGAGGTTGCTGCCCGCCGAACTGTGAGGCGCCAAGATGCACGGATGGAGGCGATATCAGCCCACTGGCGGTGGTCAATGTGGCAGGCACCAAGAGATTTCTTTAAGTAGTCCTTGTACCTCTTCTTTGGTGCACCTCTGTCTCGGTGGCCAGTGGAGAGCTCACCATAGAACACAATCTTGGGAAGGAGATGGTCCTCCATTCTGGAGACATGACCCACCCAGCACAGTTGGGTCTTCAGCAGCATGGATTCGATGCTTGCAGACTCTGCCAGCTCGAGTACTTCGATGTTGGTGATGAAGTCACTCCAATTAATGTTGAAGATGGAGCAGAGACAGCGCTGATGGAAGTGTTCAAGGAGCCGTAGGTGATGCCGGTAGAGGACTCATGATTCGGAGCCGAACAGGAGCGTGGGTATGACAATGGCTCTGTACACACTGATCTTTGTGTGTTTCTTCAAGTGGTTGTTTTTCCAGACTCTTTTGTGTAGTCTTCTAAAGGCGCTATTTGCCTTGGCGAGTCTGTTGTCTATCTCGTTATCGATCCTTGCATCAGATGAAATGGTGCAGCCGAGGTAGGTAAACTGGTTGACCGTTTTGAGTTCTGTGTGCCCGATGGTGATGTGGGGGGGGGGGGGGGGGGGCTGGTAGTCATGGTGGGGAGCTGGCTGATGGAGGACCTCAGTTTTCTTCAGGCTGACTTCCAGGCCAAACATTTTGGCATTTTCCGCAAAACAGGACATCATGCACTGGAGAGTAATCCCTCACGAACCACAGAGTACCTATGGCATCCTCTCAACCCATGTGGTCTCACTCCTGCCATACTTGTAAATAGGAAGATCAGAGATTGCATTGGCTAGAAGATATGAACCAGGAAAATAATTTTATTAAAGACAATTAAAAGCTAAAGAAAACAACCCTAAGATAATAAGCATTATGGCATTTTAAGTTTCATTCAAAGAATGAAATGCAATTGAATAATAATGAAAGTTTATTTAAACAATTTCATAAAATGACTGACATGAAGTACAAATTCATGTGCTTATATTCATTGCATTACCATGAACTGGTGAGGGTGTGGACCATTATCTCCTGTTTCTTTTTCTAATTCAGATACCACAACTTCACAGGGCAACAGGATAATTGTCTCTCACCCATCAGCGGCGCGACTCCTTCCCTTGGTAACTTCTCTTTCTTATTTGACACTTCCCCTCCTAAACACACTGCTACAAAATGAGCATTTGCTTCCATTTTCAGCTCTGTATTTCCTCATTCCGCCACACCCACCCCCACCACCCCCCCCCCCCCCGCCTCGGAATGACTGGATGGTGATATTTAGCCATCTACTCAATTCTATTTGTAGCCAAGCCAAGTCTTGCTCAAACTGTTGCATTTTCAGCAAGATCAATGGCCGACATTAGAAATGAGAATTAAATACATTGATTCTTTATTAATACAGGATTTTTTTTTAACTCAAAAATATATTTATTCATAAATTGTTCAAATTTAATACACAATATTCATATGTCTTCATTCACAGTACAATAGTTATTGTTCCAACAATAAGCCTTTCATATTTTAGTAATATATGAACAAGATTTATGCCTTGATTTAAAGATTTTTTTGGGTGATTGGTGATTTTAGGACATCCAGCATGACAGGTAAGTAAAAACAAATCTAAGGTTCTGCCACATACATGTTTTAAAATACCTAACTCTGTGACCTCAGACTTGCATAGGTAGGACCTTCCTCAATGAAATAGTCACCATGGTCACCCATTCATACAGGAACAACACTTTATAGTGCCCTGTGACCCCAGCTTTTATGTGCTTGATGTTTCCTCAGGTGTCTTCAGCACTTGAACAATGGAAAGCAGGATCATTCATGTTAAAACCTGGCATCGGATTATGGAGACGACTAAAATCTGGCTACCCTTTCAGCGATATTCCTGCTTCCCCCATCCGAACTATACCTTAAATCTAACTTTCTCCCTTCCCTCATTGTAACAAAGGGAATACCATCTGGGCATTGATACATATTGATACATCCATATTTTCTGAACCTCTAAGAAAGAATGTTAACTGTATGCCAGACTACTCTGATTGAAATATTGGATATGAAACAAGTACAAGAAAGAAGTGCCCATGAGAGAATGAGTTGATTCAGTGAGCAGAGGGTCAAAACACAGCAGCAACCAAAACATAAAGCAGTAATTGGACAATGGGGAAATGAATGACAGCCCACAGTCCCATATAATAAAATATCTTTGTTGAAGAAATGTATTGTAGTAACTTATGACAAGCAATGGATACATTTATGCGTTACAGCCAATTATTCCGTTGGGTTGTGAATTGTTTACATATTTATAATGTTATAAATGATGTGTAAAAGATAGGTTGTGGTTTATACATTTTATAATCCAGCACAAAACATCCCAGTATATAATAATGAGGCAGGTTTTAAAATAAAAACATTGCACAAATACATTGCTAATGTATTTAATAAGCACCTTAAATAGATGTTAGGGTCTCAGAGAATGCAAGAGATAAGTCTGACACTTCATAAAGAGACCATATCAAGCCATGTAAATGAGTGGGACATGTGCTAAACTTTCAGCATGGACAAGTCAGAAGTGATAACCCATATGGTGTCCTTCATTTATAATGTTATAAATGATGTTTAAAAGATTGGCTGTGTTTATAAATTTTATAATCCAGCACAAAACATAATAAACTCCAGAGGGAGGACATCTACATGAGGCATGTCTTAAGCAGCCTCTATCCTCAAAGACCCCCACCACCCAGGCGAGGCCCTCTTCAATCTCCTACCATCAAGAAAAAGGGACAGGAGCCTAAAGACGAGCACTCAATGGCAAGGACAGCTTCTTCCCCGCTACCATCAGATTCCTGAATGATCAATGAACCAGACCCTGCCTGAATTTTTGTGTACTGTTATTGTTTTTTTTATTTACATTAATGTCATAAGATGGTTATAATATGAAATTTTACACTGTGATGCTGGCGCAAAACCCCGAATTTCATGACATGTTCATGACAATAAATTCTGATTCTGATTCTGATCACTTGGTTTGGACCCAGACCAATTTCCATGCGATTAATCTTCCGGACACCATCCTGCAGAAACGTCACTTCACCTTTGAGTCCAGTTCAGGCCAGAGACCTGAGGTGTTGCACAGCCAACGTGTCAGAGCAAAATGAAACTGCTTTCACCTGCCCTTCTGTCACAGTGATAATACAGCTGCAGGCAGCAAACTATAAAACTAGCTCTAAACCTTTTAATTTAATGGAAGGTAATGAACAACTCATCTTGGATTATAATTAAGCCTCTCATATTTTAGTAATATATGAAACAACATAAAAGCCTGATCAGGCGCTACTCAGTATATCAAGACCATTATGATCCTTATTTTATTATTTTTCACATCAACATGATGATTATTGAAATATATAACAGTTTCTAATATGATTTCTAAAGGACATTAACTTAATTATTTTAGTCTCATCAGTAACTGTTGCAATGGTTTTCATGAAAGCATGGCCTGTGTTTTTGTATTCGTAGAGCTGATGATGTCAATTCATAATTCTTTTTAACTTAATTGTCCCCAGAAGCAAGTAGGAGGGTCAATTAGAAAATGTATTTGTTTAAAAATGAGGAACATATTCCATAAACAATATAAAATGTGAGTGGGTTTTCTTAAAATACCATTACTGTCCTTGCCGTTCTGCTGAAGGAAATGGCAGCACCGACTTCATGAAGTCATTAGGTTGCTTGATCAATATAATGGACCACCTTGAAAAGCAACGATAAATTAAATTACATGGCACATCATTGATGCAAGATTTTTTTTTTTTTTTTTCTTTGGCTTGGCTTCGCGGACGAAGATTTATGGAGAGGGTAAAAAGTCCACGTCAGCTGCAGGCTCGTTTGTGGCTGACCAGTCCGATGCGGGACAGGCAGACACGATTGCAGCGGTTGCAGGGGAAAATTGGTTGGTTGGGGTTGGGTGTTGGGTTTTTCCTCCTTTGCCTTTTGTCACTATTAACCAATAGTGTAATAGAAAAATAATACCAGCATGATTGGAGAAAATAAGGAGCTTGGTTTACACTCAAACTGAAAAGATGTTAAATGGTTTCTAATCCAAACTGCAACTTATGCAATAGATAATCAATTGTGATCAAAAAGCTAGCTTTCCTTTCATGTGAAACACATCAGGGGCTTCAGAACATGCAGTCAAATGTTCTTTTCTTTCCATTACTGTCACATCTGTTTCTCTCACCAAAGACTTGGTTTTCATGAACTGGCCCTGACTGAATGTGATTCCACTTCTGTGCTGGGTGCAACTCTTGGACATTAGGGTGCGTTCTTAACCCAATCGATCCAAACATTCGTGCTAGTCTTTGTCCATTTTTATAAAATTGCTCCTCCCACTTCTCCAAACCTCTCCAAATTGGTACCTCTTTACTTCTCAGATATCTTCCTTCCCCATTTTATGGCCAGACCTCTGTCACCCCAAATTAAAATTATTTTTTTGATTTATTTTTGTTTGGCAAAACTTCAGCATGATTTGTATTGATCTTTCATTTTGGTTTCTTTTTTAAATGGCAGACAACATATTACTTCATATAATGAATCATGAATTTAGTGGAAACTTAGATCTTGAAACAATAATGGTAAACTAGGATGTTAGTTCTTCAAATTTTAACCAAAATGATTGTATGCAAAAGGATTTTGTCAGGCTGGGACTTCTTGTTTTAAGTAATTTCTTGTGGTAAATGTGTGTATATTTTATGGGCATATATGTTAGCATCACTTAAGAATTGTTTATTTTACTTGCTTTAGAGGAGGTTTAAAAGGATAGATAACTTTCTTTAATCTGTTAGCATTGTACAGAAAGACATTTTGAGTGATTATAAGAATCTTCAGCTGTACTTCAATAGTGTAGTTGTAAAAGACAGAGCTGGCTAAAATATGTGGGCTCTAAAATTCCTTGCCTATTATCCCCCCTTAACAACTCAAGTAGAAATTTAATGAAAGAGCCAGAAGGTTTACTGGAACCCAGCCATACGGTGTCTTTAAGTGGAAACTCAATTGTTCCAACAATGCCATTCTTATTTGGATAAGGAGTCTATTTATTGGAAGCTCCTACAACATTGCATTTAGTCAAGACAGAGTGTAAATCTGTTAAGGCCATAGATTGTGGTTGCAAGATGGGTGAATGTGGATCCTAACCCAAGTAATTTGTATAGAGGTTTGGATCTTTTACACTGCAGATAAAGGAGGCTGGAGAGGACTTTTTAAAATGTAGTTTAATCGAAGCCCTGACACCAAGGGACATTGGTGGAAAGTTAAAAAAAATCTTGGGAAGGAAGCTGTCAATATTAAGCAAAGTATTTTTGAGCCCAAATGCAGCAGCTCCCTACATAAGTTCTCAGAATACCAGGAGCTTGCTACTGGCATCTTTTCCCACTGCTTCTGATCATTTTGACAGGGTCAGAACTGGAGGTCACTGGAAAATGCATTCCAGCAGTCAGGTTGGGATACATTCCAACTAGTGTAGCAGATGACCACTTATCCAATATCTGTGTAACTTTAATTTGTAGTCATGGTTTAGCTCATAATTCTTCAAGCTTAATTAGATGGAAGAGGAATGAGAAATGTACAATTGGAATCATCTATTTAACTTCAAATCAGAATTTTTTTATTGAAATGGATTGTGCTAGACGTAATTGTCTGCAGGATAATTTTGACAAGGTATCTCTTTTTAAATTTTTTTTTATTTTTCACACTATAAACCATACTGACCAAAATACATACAGACATTTTTTCTCTTGAATATATAGTGTCATTTTCTCCCCTTTTTCCCCCCTCCCTTCCCTCCCTCCCTCATCCCCCCCTTCCCATTTATTCAAAGTTCAATCTATATGATACATTAAACCCGTTAAACAATGTCGTCACTTAATAAAAATAAACAAGAAATTTTTGTCTTTTACTTTTATATACTGAGTCAGTTCATTTCGTTGTCTTCTCCTTCTGTCATTTTAGGTGGTGGAGTTCTGTGGTAGGATTTCTCTATTGTGTTTCATGTATGGTTCCCGTATTTGTTCGAATATTGTGATATTAATTGGTTACACAGGCTAAACATCACACCCCAAATGTTAAATAAATGGGACCCAACAGTATCAGACAGATGTTTTTGCTGTAAAAAGGAAACGGGTACAACAGTACATGCAATTTGGGCATGAGAGAAAGTGAAAAAATTTTGGGAAGATCTAAACCAGATATTAAATAAAATCACAAAAAGCAATATACCAAAAAACCCAGAGATCTTCCTCCTAAGTAATATAAGAAATAAAGAACTTGGACATGATTTAGATGGAGCACAAAAAAGATTTATTATGATAGCCTTAGCTTTAGCAAAAAAATGTATTATGTCAACCTGGAAATTAGAAGATAACCTGAGAATACAACAATGGTACATAGAAATAAATAAATGTATTCCATTAGAAAAAATAACCTATAATTTAATAGACCAAGTTATCTCTTGACACAGCATCAAATAGCAGAAGTGTTCGATCTTCTGTGACAAGTGGGATAACCTGTCAAATTTAGAATTTGGGTCCAGAGATCAGTTCACTAGATTCCTGTTCATTTTATTTACCTTCTGGTGAGTTGGAGTGCATTTAAGGCATCTCATTCATGTTGTCCATTAACATTCTCTTAGTAAATTGGTCTAAGATTAGCATTTTGGTCTCTGAGATTATCTTATTTGCATGCTGCTTGGGTGGGGGGGGGGCACAAATAAAATTTAACTTAATTTTACTGCTCATTAACACACAAGGTAATCACCATGAGCTTGCACAATGTTCCAGATATTGGAGACAGTGTAGATGCAAGGTAAATTAAATCCTGACTCAGTTATCTTGTTATCCTCGGCTCCTGATGATAGCAGAACTCTGATTTATCTCAGGATTTATCTGGTCCAATGAAAAAAGTTTGTATTGTGATTTAATTAAGGGCAGCAGAGTCATGTAGTAAAACTGTTTCTCAACATTGAAACAGTTTCACACATTTTCATCTTGCCCCAGTATAGACACAACAAGCAAATAGATTTAAGGATACAGGCTTGGAAATAAACCTGCACCTATAGCTTCTCAATGGGTTCGTGTCCAAAAACTAACAGTGCCTTCCTTTTTATTTATTTATTTTAATGATATTTTTATTGGTTTGCAATAATACAAAGATTATATATTGAAATATAAATTACAAGAAATAAAAAGCACTTCCGTTAATTCAAAACCCTTACCATTATACAAGGTCAGAAAAAAATTAATATGTGAATATCAGGTGATGACAACCTGGAAATAGACAGCGCAGCATCAAAGCTTATAACAACCCTAAAACTTTAGATTGTGGTCATGGTCCATAACAGGGCCCCATGTCTTTAGGAAATTAGTATTTGAATTTCTAATGGCATATCAAAACTTTAAAAAAAACATAATATCATTTAACCATTGTGTGTGTGTGTAGGTGGAGTGTTATCTTTCCATTTAATCAAAATTGCATGTCTGGGTGTCAATGAAGTAAAGGATAAAATTTTGTTTTGAGTTGGTCAATAAAACGTCATCATCTTAAAATGATCCAAAAAAAGCAATTAAAGGACAAAGTTCCAATTTAACCTTAAGAATCAACAATAACGTTATCGAGTCCCGAACCTCATCAGAGAAAGATTCAAATCCTGTTTCCTCTTTCTCTTGATCTTAACTAAAGGGTCCATTCTTAAATCAAGCAACTTGTTATAAATAAGAGATATGGAACTTTTATGAGAAAGTTGGAAATCAAAAAGTAAATCAAGATTATTTGCTTTGGGTATTTGCAGAAATTCCGGGATCTGAGATTGAACAAAATGTCTAACTTGTAAATATCTTAAAAAAATGCGTGTTTGGTAAGTTAAATTTTACCACCATTTATTCAAAAAGGGCAAAATTATTTTGAATAAAAATCTTTCTTCTGGCATCTGGTTAAAAGTCTGTTGGAGTGTGCTTACTCTCTCTGAAGCTTTCTCCTTTATAAGGAAGGAAAAGTGAGTGTGTCCAGGATGTGTCCCCTCAAAACTGATCAGCAAACTCCAAGACCTTGACCTCAATACCCTTCTGTGTAATTGGATCCTGGATTTCCCAATGTCCAGACCACAATCAGTGAGGATTGGTAAAAACATCTCCTCCACAATCTCCATCACTACCAGAATACCATGGGGCTGTGTTCTTAGCCTGATGCTCTACTTGTTATACAACTATGACTGTGGCTTGATGCAACAACACACCATCTACAAAACTGCTGATAACACCATAGTTGTGGGTTGTATAAAAAGGGGTGATAAATCAGCATACAGGAGGGAGATTAAAAACTTGGCTGAGTGGTGCACCAAAATCAACCTTGCACTTGATGTCAAGGAGCTGATTGTTGACTTCAAGAAGGGAAAACTAGGTGAAGATAGCCTGAGAATACAGCAATGGTACATAGAAATGAATAAATGTATTCCATTAGAAAAAATAACATATAATTTAAGAAATAACATCACAGTATTCAAACAAATTTGGAAACCGTACATGGAACACAACAGAGAAGTCCTACCATGGACCTCCACCACCTAAAATGACAGAAGGAGAAGAAGATGAAATGAACTGACCCAGTATGTAAAAGTAGAAGACACAAATTTCTTGTTTATTTTCATTGTGTGATGTTATTGTTTAATGGGTGTAGAAGGAGGGAGGGAAGGGAGGGGGGAAAAGGGGAGAAAATGACACTATATATTCAAGAGGGAAATGTTTGTGTGTATTTTGGTCAGTATGGTTCATAGTGTGAAAAATAAAAAAATAAATAAAAGAAGAAGGGAAAACTAGAGGTGGAGAGGGTGAGCAAATTTATGTTCTGGGGACTCACTATTTTGGCAGATCTTTCTTGGACCCAACACACCAATGGCATTGTGAAGAAAGCATATCAGTGCCTCTATTTCCTCAGAAGTTTGTAGAGATTTGTTATAACATCAGAGACCCTGGCAAATTTCCACAGATGTTTGATGGAAAGTGTGTTGACCAACTGCATTATGATCTTGTATAGGAACACTGATATCCTTGAGTGTAAAGCCCTGCAAAAGATGATGGGCACAGTCCAGGACATCACAGGCAATACACTCCCTACCATTGAGAACATCTACAGGGAATGCTGCCTTTGGGGTACACGAGCATTCATCAAGGATCCACATCACCCAGGTTCAAGAACAGTTGATAACCCTCCACAATCTAACTCCTCAACATCAAACTCAATCAGGTTGTAACAGATTTTTTTCTGAAGGCTGCATCTGGCAATTGGAGTCAGGTGTCTAAGGCAGTTGGATTTGAAAAGCTCATCAGCAGGAAGCTGATCTTGTGACACAGAGTGGTATTAATTCATTTTAACTCAGTAATCAGGAGAGATGGTACTTATTCATTGGAGTTCCACACAGTATGTGAGTAGAAAATTTACAACTAAGTTTTTATTCTACAAGGTACTCATTTAGGGTCTTTTATTTTTGCATTTTTAAAAAATCTCTTTTACATTTCTTTATTTGTTTACATGTTGCTGTTGAGTACAGACTTTTTTTTTTACACTACCAGTAAGTGGTGATTCTGCCTTACCTGTAGGAAAAAAAAAAGAATCTCAGGGTTTAAATAATGCTACATATTTACTCTGACAAGAAATCTGAAATCTGCTCTCTTCTCCTCAAGTCAATAATTTTTTGGCTTACTGAAGTTGAGAGAAGTTATCAGATTGGCACTATGCCACTAGGTATTCCATCTTTATCCTTTCTGATTCATCATTATTTAATATCTGACCCACTAGAGTCATGTCATCACTGAATTTGAAGATGGAGTTGGAACAGTATTTAGCTGTGCAGTTTTGGTTGTAAAGGGAATATTGTAGTGTACTGAGTAAACCCCCCCAGAGATGTAGTTCTCAACCTCTTTCCATTCACATAACACTTTAAGTAATCCCTATGCCATAAGTGGTCTGTGATTAGTAAGGGATTGCTTAAGGTGGTATGTGAGTGGGAAGGGAAGGTTGAGAGCCACTGCTCTAGACCCAATTGTTACTGAAATATCTTGTTTGACAAAATTGTTGTTGGCCCATTTCCTTCGGAGTTATGAAACTGGACATAATGAGTCCATTAGGTACGCTTAAAACAGTGGTTTTCAAACTTTTTCTTTCCACCCACATACTACCTAAAGCAAGTCCCTTACTAATCACAGCACCTATGGCATAGGGAATATTTAGTGATATGTGAATGGAAAAAGGTTGAGAGCTACTGTTCTAGAGGAGTGTGATTGTGAAGGAGATGTTGCTACCTGACTACCCTGATTTCAGTGAGTTGGACATGAAGTCAATGATCCTGAGGCAGATGGAGCACCTGAGGCTTGGATCCAGAAGTTTGGGAATGAGTTTGAAATCAGACCTGTAGTCCATGAGTACTTTTCTAACAGACATGTATCCTTGGCATCCAGATGCTCTACATTCTGTGGAGAGCCGGGGTGATGGCATCTGCTGTGGGTATGTTTGGCCAGTCGGTAAATTGTAATGGGTCAAGCCTGACTGGGAGGCTAGGGTTGATATGACCTGTGACCAGCCTTTCATAGCACATCATGATGGTACAAGACTGGAAGTAAACACAGGAGTGAGCAAACGAAGGACTCAGTGGTTGAAGGACCCACACAGGCTATGGAATGTTGACGACGCAGTCAAAGCACTCTCAACAAGTTGTGCACTGCTGGACATTGGAAACCAGATATCATGTTCACGTTTATTATCAAACAATTGTCAGGTGGTTTGTATGAATGTTTTCACACTAATGCTGCCGCAAACACTGAATTTTGTGACTTATTCGTGACCATAAATTCTGATTCTGAACTCCCTACCCAGTCTCTAACAGATTGGTTGGAATACAAATTCAGAACATTGATGTTCACCCACAGGGAGCCAGTGCCCACCATGGTCTCTCAAGTAGCTCCTTACCTGAGTTTACTGCTTTATCGCTACCTGGTTAGTGCAGTGGATGGCTTAATGCTATTGAAGCGCTGGTGACCTGGGTTCAAATCTGGCACCTGTAAGGAGTTTGTACATACTTCATGTGTTTCCTCCATGTGCTCTGGTTTCCTTGTACATTCAAAGACTGGTGATACACCACTAGCCTACTGCAGGGGGTAACCTGTGTACCTACAGAAGAGCACTGGGGGACCAGGCAACACCTGGCTTGCTGTCAATCAGCTGACCTGAATGGACCAAGCCCCACCCAGTTGGCTGTCAATCGTCCTCTGGGATACAAGCTAGATCCGGCCCCTCGAGGCCAGTCTCAGAGCTTGCACAGCATTCTCACAGCCAGCTCTGTGGAAATTTATGTTGAATAAAGCCTGTAGAATAGGCTTGATGTTTGTGTGTCTGCTTTCTGTTCAATAGCACAACACAGACTTTTGGGGTTAGTAGGTTACTGTATTTGGGTAGTGCGGGCTCAGGCCTGGAAGGGCATCTTAATGTACTCTGTCTAAATTTAAAAAAAAATTAAAATATCTGCTCAGACTTGAGAAACAAAGCAGCTTTCCAGTAGCCAGACCTGAGGCAGAATTCCTTAACACCCAGATTTAAGGTCGACAAAAGATAATGCTACTCGAGTAGTTAACGGTATTCTACTGGCAGATGTATTGAATGGGCAGTATGCAGACAGCAGTCACACTGGGTTGCATACCATGTGATGCCTCGTCTGGTAAGATTGGGGTGGCACAGTGAATATGAGCATCTTCAGAGACCTGGGCTGAATAGCGCGCTGAGCTGTCTGTTTAAAAATTCCATGTATTCCTTTTGACTACATTTGTTTCTTCCCACAACCCAAAGATGTACAGGTTAGTCAGTCATCAACTGTAATGTCTGTCTGTTGTTCTCTCAAACTCTCTCTTTAAGATTGTCACGTGTATCGGATATGGTGAAAAGTTTTCTTTTGTGTGCCATTCAAAGCCCCGTAAAGAATTGCCACATCTCCAGCACCATCCGGGAGGGGGGGGGGTGAGGAAGGGGGGAGGGGGGTAAGAAAAGGAAAGGAAAGAAAACAGTGGAAGTGGGTTCCTTCTGAGATGATGGTCAAGAATCAACACCTCCTCAGATGTAGCCACCTCTGCACATCGACCTGCTTGTCCCCATCACACCTCCTCAACCCTTGGTCCTGAAGTTGCCTGGAAATGAAATTACCCCTAAAGCTGCAGCATAAATACACAAGAGTGTTAATTGGCACGTCTATCTGAATAGAAAATTGGGAAGTAAGTGGATTGATGGAACCAGAAAAGGCTCCGTTGCCTTCTGAGTTCTATTTAAAAACATGAAAATAATGTCGCACACTTCAAGTCAATGTGCAGATGTCAGCGAGGGATGCTTTTCAGATAGAAATGATTGCCTCACAGCAGGAGTGTGTGTGATGGTGAAATCATACGACTGGTGTGAAAGCTGCTTTGCAATGCTATTTCATGGTCACCAGTTAATTCCTCTCTTTAATTCTGTTTCTAGTCAATATTTATAATGACAACATATGAGGGAGAATCTCCTGAGAGCAGCAGAAGAATATGAGCAAGGGGGCATAGTGTGATGAAACATTTTCTTGACCCTGTCTTTTCTCCAGGAGATTATGTCAGGTTGGATTGTTTGGCTCTGAAGTATCTCCCTGTCCTTTTGATGTACATTCTGAGGTGATTATTCCTGATGGAACAACATCATTCACATTGATATCATTGGACAAAAATGTCTTTTCAAAAGGTTTGCTTCCTAAAAAAATTGGGGATTATGATGGACAACTTAGATGAACAAAATGTTAATTTCAGATTTGCAAATATCACTCTGAAAGTTGGAGAAACATTGATTTAACTTTTATTGAATTTTGCATGTTTAATAGCATAATAATGCTGACAGTGTTATTTCAACTGACCTAGAATAATTTGGCCACTGGTTTTTGTTTATACTCAGCATCTGATGCCTCTCTGACAGTAGACTGTCAGCATTGATAGATTCTAGTTGCCCTAATACCACTTTTTCCATAGTCACAGTATCCTGGTGTAACCTTTCATCATGTTTGTCACTCAGGGTCAGCACCAAGGTGGAGCATCTGGAGACATTGTCCCCCACCCCCAAGCGAGGTGCTGTGCCCCCCCATACACGCGGCCATTGCTCCCCGTTGGACCCATCCCCGCACGACATTAGCACATGTCAGGCATCACTGTCATCTTGGTTGTTTAATTGGCAGGTAGGTACCAGCATGTATCACCCCACCCCCCCCCCTGCCGCTGCTGAGCAGGTTTGAGGGTTGGACTGTAACCCCCCCCAGTTACCCTGATGCTGACCTTGTTTGTCACCGACTGCACCAAGATCAGCTGGGAAGAAGTCCAAGTGAGAATGCAGAAAATGAATTTTTAATGACATGTTGTGGTTCTTGGTTTTATATGCTTGAAGTAGACATAAAATATAACAGGAAATCACAAAATTAGGTTATATCTTTAAAAGAAAGTTGGTGAAATGATCAGCAGCCCAAAATGTATAAAATACACCTGTGTTCAGGAAGAAAAATCTTCATTGTCCAGTATTCAGTGATTAGTAAGTGGCATGTTGCATAGGTGGGATCTTGGGTGCCCCAGAGTGCAGAAAGTGATGGATCCATCACTTCCCTCGGAGTCCCTCGAATAACCCGAATGTGTTCATTAATAAAAAGATTCTGGAAAATAATTTTATGATGGCTGTTTGTTTCATGGTAGGTGCCTTTAAGAACAAAGACTCCACATGCTGACAACTGAAGGGTTCCAACACATCAAAGGAGAATGCCACATTGAAATGAACAACATCAGCTTCATACCGTTTTATACAAGGAACCCTGCTGTTCTTTGAACCTTGCATTTGAAGTTCTTGCTCTCTATTCAACATTCACAAACAGCTTAAGGATGACAAACAATGTTATTTGATTAATAAAAATCAGACAAATAACCTGTATTTAGCAACTGTTCACCCCAAGCCTAAACCAGACCCATTCCTCCCTCAAACATTTATGCCACATTTATCAATTCCTGACTCTGAATTCAACATGGAAGGCTATTAAGGACAATAGGTGTCAAATTTAACCTCACAATTATTTAGCCATTGTCCAACGTTAAAACTGATGCCTGAATAATAACAGAAAACACTGGCAACACTCAGAATCAGAATTTATGGTCATGAAATTCAGTGTTTTTTGGCAACATCATAGTGCAAACATCCATATTATAACCACCTTGCAACACTAATAGATCTTGAGATCTCGATATCATCTATATCTAGATATCGATATTAGATGTCGATCTAGATCTAGATCTATAGATCTATATAGAGATCTAGATATAGAGATCTAGATCTATAGATCTAGATATAGAGATCTAGATCTATAAATATCAATATAAATCTATATGGATATCGATATAGAGATATAGATATATCTCTCTCTCGAGATCTCTATCTCTCGAGATCTCTATCTCTCGAGATCTCTATCTCGCGAGATCTGTAGATATAGAGATCTCTATAGGTATCGATATAGATCAATATCTATAGTAATCGGCAAACGCAGATAGCCTTGGACTTGAGCCTGGCCACACAGCCATGGGTGTATAATGAGCAGTGGGCTTTGCACACGTCCTTCAGATGTGCCTGTGTTGATAATCAGTGAGGAGGAGATGTTTGTAATTTGTACTGACTCAACAGGTTAAGCAGATTTTTGAGCTGACCATATTTTATTCCCACATCATGGACACATTAGAATAGGGAATTAACAATTTTTCACCAAATTGATAGCTTAAACTTTGTGAGGTAGCTTTTACTAAAATTCTAATGATAAGTATCTTCTACTTTATTACATTTGCAACTTTTTGTCTAATTAAACAAAAAAAATAAGCAGATTTGGTTGAAGATGACAGTTTGGCCTTGGTGAAAATCAATCCTGTGGTAAGAGAAATGTTCAGTGGGAGGGGAAAATTAAAACTGAATTATTAACTTGGAGATCTATGACTTTGTTCTGTGGAAGAAGGACAAGATTTTAATAACTCTGTAGGTCTGGTTTAAATGAAATGTTTTAATGATATATTAATAACTTCAGCATGTAACCAAGGACAACAAACAATGATCAATAAATGTTTATGTGAAATCCTATTGGAGTGTGGCAATTACTTTCTGATATGCAGCTGGCTTCTATTGCAATAACATGACTGTCTGTTGTCGCAATTCAGGTGTTCCATGATATCTGGTCAGAATCCTCAAGTCACTGTGGAGAATTAATGAAACCTAAAGGCTGAATTCATGAGCTGGTTGTGTAAGCAATGAGTCAAGCAGGGAAATCAGAAACCAACAACATTATTTTCTATCCTTCCACTGCAAAGGAGGAAAAGTGATGGGCTGACAATTGCAAATTTTCAGTGGGTTCATTGCAAGGGCAACTTTGTGATTCAAAAGGAGACTGGGATGCAAGAGGCTTGTAACCAGCCTCATTTAATAGGAAGGTCAAAGAGCACTTCTGATGGTAGTGGAGAATCTCTGCATGGTATCGTGGAGGGAGGAATGGCCACAATATTTCCCTTCCTTTAGTCCAATAGAATATGTTTAAAATGCTTTGACTAAATTATAACCACTTTTAGAGAAAATGTGAGAGTGAATTCGAAACAGGCTTCTTTTGTTTGTAGCTGTTCATTTATATAATTTAGACATGAATTAAGCATGAAATGGACCAGATTTGAGCTGGAACACTTTTGCCACCTGCTAATGCCGGGTTAGAAGAGATTGATGAAGTTTTGGTCTTTTAAGCCCAACATATTGCAGGTTTCATTGTAGCTTTTATAAATGAGTTCCCAAACATATTTTGGAAGATTTTGGCCACTGCCATAATGATCAGAGAGGAGATAGGGTGGTCATTCTTTCGGGCATGTAACTAATGAAGAAAGTGAAGGTGTAAATGTACAGTTTTGATGAAAGCCAAAACTGTTTGTTTCCAGGGCCAATGGATGATGCTCCATGTGATAGTACAGATTCTATCACCAATGTGTATATGTACAGATGGTAGTGTAGGATGACTGTGATTGGCTGAGAGTGTAGCCACACCTACTGGCAGGTCTTAAAGGATTGCTCCTAGCCAGACCAGGTCATTCTGGACTGGTCGACCTACTTGTGATATGCTCCAGTCTTTTAGTTAATAAAAGCCTTGGTTTGGATCAACAAATCTTTGGTTCTTTTGACGCACATTACACTCCACATAAATAACTTTGTACTTTGTGGATCCTGACCTTCTGTCTGCCGTGAAAACTGGTTGGAAAATACACATTGATTTTGTTCAGAAACAATGCAAGAAATAGGCAGTCATTTGAACCACTGTTGGAAAGCACATATTTAAAAAAAATTATAGGAAATGGAATGTCCACATTAATAGGACAATAAATTAGATGAAAGAGTGTATGACCAATATTTAAAAAAAAAACTAATGCTGATTTTTGCCTCACCATTCTAGAATGTGGAATGATTCACACTTTTGAGTCTTTCATTTAATTTTATTGTTAATCTAGAGAAGAAGGGATTAGTTTTTTAATACATTGCTTACTGATGCACTATCAATAACTCAAAAGACTGGAGTTACAGCACAATAATCTTTCATTTTCAATAAACTTGGTCATCCTGTGCTTTGACCCAGGCTTTCTGTGGAGGGGTTGTGGTGTAGGACCCTGGTACAGGGTCAAGAGGGAAGACCCATGGGTACGGTCACAGAATGGGGAAGAGCCAGATAAATGAGTGTACATCTGTCCACCACACTAACATAACTTTCAGAACTGTCCCAAAGTGCTTCACTGACAATGAAGCATCTTGGACATATAATCTTTGGTTATCCTATTGAAATGTGCCTGACAACTTGTGGGCAGTGAGATACTGCTGAGATTGCATGTGGAATGTTATGTATAGATTTGGAGTCCCTACCTTAGAAAGCCCATCTTTGGGATAGAAGCAATGAAACCATATTGATTTCTTGGGTGGGAAAACTTCTTGAGGAGAGATGGAACAGTCTCCTGCTGGTAATTTACTCTTTATGCTCCTCTACCTCTTCCTTGAAGGTAGTGTCTCAAAGGTAGTGTGGGCTTGATGGACAGACATCTCATGATTCTCTGAGGCCTCTAGTATTATTCTCTGTAGATATCGTTGATAAAGGGAGACCCCCAGTGATTTTTTTTTCCTCAGAAGTTTTAATCGCCCTCTGTACTGACCTCTGATCTGATGCTTTGCAGCTAAAACCACTTGCTATTGTCATCCTGTTAGGATGGTAGCCAGTAGCTTTGCCTTTCTCAACCTCTTTCGGATGTGTAGGCATTGCTGTGCCTTCCTGACTAACGAGGTGGTGTTGGGTCCAAGATAGGTCGTCGTGGACCCCAAGGAACTTTGTGCTCCCCATTATCTCTTCGATGGAATCATTGATACATAGTGGGGAATGGTCCTTCATCCACCTGAAGTCCACAATCATCTCTATTTTCTTGACAATGTTGAGACTCGGGTTGTTGTTCTTGCACCACTGTACATGCTAATCAACCTCCTAATTGTAAGCCGACTCATCATTGTTGCTGAGGAGGCATTGGGCCATCAGCAAACTTAATAGTTCTGTCAGAGCTGAATCTGGAAGTGCAGTCGTGAGTCTGGAGCATGAAGAATATTGGGCTGAGTGTGCAGCCCTATGATGTGCCAGTGAGCAGTGTGATGAGGCTTGAAGCTTGCTGCTAATCTGGACAGATTGTGGTCTTTCAATCAGGAAGTTCAGGATCCATTTGAAGAATGGGGTACAGTTTATCCACCAGTCTCTAGTAAGATTGTATTGAATAGCAGCCTGAATTCAATGAACAACAACTTGGTGTATGAGGCATTATTCTTTTGATGGGTCAAGATTGAATGGAGGGTCAGTATCCTATGTTCTCACAAGTACAACACTAGAGTATCACCGGAGGCATAACGCCATATAGAAATACAGCATGGAAACAGATCCTTCAGCCCATTTACTCTGAACTGACCATTATACACCATTCAACTAAGATTTTTGTGTTCCAAACTCTGAATAAAAAATTTACCCCCACAATCTTCTGACTCTGTGGCAAGAGTGCTCGCAATTAAGACACAGCTGGCATTTTTATGGCGAATGTTGTTCCCTTGCAATGAAACAAGCTTTCAAAACTATGTTAAGGATTGTTTGTCTGTCATCCTCATGTCTTATTAGCAAGATAGTGTTTAAGAGAATACCAAACGGCTACATTCTGCAGATCTCATTTCTCAAACTTGTGCTTTCAGTGTTTCACAGTTATAAATCAGGGTAAAAGAATAGGACACAATCTCTCATAATTAGAGGAAGTGATTTATTGGAGTGAGTGTCTTGATATTGTTTAGATCCTCTCAAACAAAATTCTCTTTGTATCTTGAACTCTTTATACAAACTTTATACAAATACAGCCCTCCAAAGGGTAATGGGCACAACCCAGGAAAATCACAGGAAAATCCCTCCCCACTATTGAGAACATCTACAGGGAACACTGCCGTTGGAGAGCAGCAGCAGCAATCATCACACCACCCAGCACACACTCTGTTCTCACTGCTGCCATCAGGAAAGAGGTGTAGGTGCCACAAGACTTGCACCACCAGGTTCAGGAACAGCTGCTCCCCCTCCACCATCAGTCTCCTCAACAACAAACTCAATCAGAGACTCATTTAAGGACTCTTGTGCACTTTATTGATTTTCTTTGTTTTTTCTATAATGCTATATTCATTATCTGTTCCTTGTTTATTTGCATGTTTTACACTGTATACAATTTACTTTTTGCATTATCAATTAGTAATTATGCTGTACCTGCAGGAAAAAGGAATCTCAGGGTTGTATGTGATGTCATGTATGTACTCTTGACCATAAATCTGAAATTTGACTTGCTCAGTAAATGTAATGGAAGAGAAGGATGGAGAATCCTAAGGCCATCTTTATCAAGGACATGCAACATAATGAGTCCTTCTGATCCCTCCTCCTGAAACAGGCGCATTGACATGGGATGGATTCATCCCCAAGGTTTCTTCCTTCCAGTCTCTGTCTCATGTCAATGGGCATGTGAATGTTGACAATATGCATTTCATTCTTTCCCCATATTTTATCAGATCCTAAAAGGAAGATGAGAATTTAGCTTCTGATTTTCAGAAATGGTATTCAATGCACCTGTTACTATTATTGGCCAGAGAAAAAAGTGCTGTAGGGACTCAGCAGATTAGATAGCATCCTTGGGTAGAAATGGTTGATCTGCAGTTCGAGTATGGCCCCTTTATTTTGGAGTGTTGTCCAACCTGATGAGTTCTTATGGCAATTCTTTGTCTGCTTGAGATTCCAAAATTTTCAGCTCTTGTATTTCTTTATCATATTGTTTCTTCATTCCATATTACAGATGCAGACTTTCTGCCCCCAATTGTTCACCTCAGTATTTCCTTCGACTGGTTGTTCTCAACAATGATCTCCATTTCCTGAAGATGACAGATTATCTGAGAGCATTGGCAACACTATCCCTGACCTCCACATGGCAAATGGATTCAGATGTACCTGTTGTCCTAGTAATTCTATTGAGTAACCCTAATGTGGCACTTTCTGGAATAAAATTATTGAAGGCCATTTACAGGTTGTTCTGTGCTGGGCATTGCCTGGTGTCTGCCACTCCTGGGAGAGCTAGCTTTTAATGGGGTCTTGATACGGTGGGCAGGAGGAAACTTCCCCATATCAAAGGTCTCTGGTGTCATGGAGGGTGGGGGGGGGGGCAATGCAGTCTGCCCAAGGTGACACCAAAATGACTGTCTATAAAAATTTCTTAGCAGAAATTAATTTTTTTATAAAATATAGTCCTGAAGTTATAATAACAAAAACAATTTTGTAAGCCTAGCTTGCATGCACCAATATATATGTAATCATGGGTTAAACTCTATGCTTATTTACTTTTTGAACCTTCTAATGCACTCCGGACAGAATTGTCATTATTACCCAATTACAAAGATGCTTCGAATCACATGGCTTTGTATGCACGTGTGACAAGCCCATGCTGTTGTTTTCGTTGCTGCTTTTGTCAAATTTTCTGGTGTTTTAGCTACAATATTGTGGTCATTAGTAGTTGTGAACCTTTATCGATGACTTTTGAGAATGAAGTAGTAATTAAAGGAAAAAGGAGGAAAAATAAAAAAGGCTACTGCTCAATTACTAATAATGTAGCTATTAATGTTATAATTCAATATAGAAAGATTTTGTAAAACAATTTTGTTGTTGGTATTGTACTTAAGCGATTTACAACAATATTTATCACATTCTATATTTTTACAACTACCTGTATATATATATTTTTTTCAAATATTGCTAATTTCTTTTTTAAAGGTGTAATTTTAATTTTGCTAGATGTTTATCTCACGACTATTGCAATTACATTCAGTGATTTACAAGTAACATTAGTACAAAAACATTAAGGATTTGGTATGGTCTTGTACAGGAGGTCAGTGGTAGGTCGGGGAGGGGGTGACACCATGTGTTTCTGCACTAGGTGCTGGGTGACACCAACCCTAGTGACACCACTCTCAAAGGTCACTAAAGTTGACGAATGGAGGTTTAAGGTTAGAAATAAGGGATTCAGTGGAGGTCTGAGGAGGACCTTTTTCTCCCAAAGAGTGGTGAGTATTTTGAATATCCTACCTGAGGGAATGGCTAAAGCAGTGTTGCTGACAGCATTTAAGAAGAATCTGGAATTAGGAACTTAATTGCCTAGATTCTAGAAGGCTATAGGCTAAATGTTGGAACATGGGATTGTTAGGAATGGATGCCCACTAGTTGTTATGGACATGGTACTCTGAATGGCCTTTTTCCATGCAGTATGCTATATTCATTATCTGTTCCTTGTTTATTTGCATGTTTTACACTGTATACAATTTACTTTTTGGATTATCAATTAGTAATTATGCTGTACCTGCAGGAAAAAAGAATCTCAGGGTTGTATGTGATGTCATGTATGTACTCTTGACAATAAATCTGAAATTTGACTTGCTCAGTAAATGTAATGGAAGAGAAGGATGGAGAATCCTCCATGATCCAATGGTTTTGATGCCTGAGTCACCGACCCTCTGATTGCCCTAGGCTTCAAATCTCTAGCCCCAGTCAGAGCTCTAGCGATAATAAATGAAGGTCCCCAAACCCTACTACTTCTTCCCTCCCGCCACCCCCACAATACCTCAACCTCCAATAGGCATCAATGCTCCAACAACCATCTAAATGCTTCACTACTCAACTGGCTCCATTGGATATCTGGGCATAATTTCAATGTTAATAAAATTATTGAAAAAGAAAAGGATATCTGGGCATATCCTTAGCTTTGTGGAAATCACCTGCTTTGAATTTTGGAATCTTATTTCCAGGGTTTTAATTTTTTTTAAATTTAGACATACAGCATGATAATAGGTCTTTCAGTCCATCAGCCCGTGCTGCCCAATGACCCTCAAGTGATCTGCAACCCTCTGTGTGGTTTGAATGGTGGTAGAAAATTGGAGCACCCAGAGGAGACCCATCCAGACATGCAGAGAATGTACAAACTCCTTTCAGACAGCACAGGATGCAAATCCCAGTTGCTGGTACTGTTACAGCATTGTGCTGACATCTACACTAACTGTACTACCCTGTCCAAGTTTTCAATGGTGGGCAAGAGCATAAATATCTAAATAATAAATGTATTTATTATTTTGCAGAAAATGAAAACATTTAATATCATTGTTCAATAATGGGGCCCTGTTTGACCTCTCAGTTAATTCAATCTTGTAATGGAAAATTACTCCGCAACACTTTGATCATCTTTCTTGCATGTAGTCTGTTATCTACTTTGCACCATGCTGAGATGTTTGCTACCAGAGATTATTTAAGGCTGCTTACTGATCTTGGAGTGCTTATTTTATAAAGCATTGCAAGAAAAACTCTAGTCATTACAAGAATGGAGTAATTGGAACACCCTGTAGGATGTGAGGAGCTCACTATGGTCTTTTGACATTCTTTTTTCATGAACCGAGCATAAGCATTTAACCTTCCACAAATGCACTTGTGTGTCTGGCTGAACTCCATCACATATTGAACACTATCTACTTAAAGTCCACTCCATTTTATGGATCAGAGGAGTAAACTGAGAAAAGTCACTTGGGACTTCTTTGTGGGATGCATGGAATAGTACTTGTTTCAGCCTTCCCTCAACTGTTTATCGATTATACATTTTGGTTCACTGTGGTGTGCTGAGGTAGCAGAAAACTCCAAAGACTGTACAACAGGCTTTATCAAAGTACTCGAGATGGCAGAGGCCGACAGCATCGAATCCACGCTGCTGAAGATCCAACTGCGCTGGGCAGGTCACATCTCCAGAATGGAGGTCCATCGCTTTCCCAAGATCGTGTTATATGGCGAGCTCTCCACTGGCCACCGAGACACAGGTGCACCAAAGAAGAGGTACAAGGACTGCCAAAAGAAATCTCTTGGTGCCTGCCACATTGACCACCGCCAGTGGGCTGATATCGCCTCAAACCGTGCATCTTGGCGCCTCACAGTTTGGCGGGCAGCAACCTCCTTTGAAGAAGACCGCAGAGCCAACCTCACTGACAAAAGACAAAGGAGGAAAAACCCAACACCCAACCCCAACCAACCAATTTTCCCCTGCAACCGCTGTAACCGTGTCTGCCTGTCCCACATCGGACTTGTCAGCCACAAACGAGCCTGCAGCTGACGTGGACATTTACCCCCTCCATAAATCTTCATCCGCGAAGCCAAGCCAAAGATTCCAGTAAAAGTCTGAACACCAGTTCAAGCCTTGGTGGCTCCCTGTGTGACTGGCTGAGGAGGGCCCGGCTCAGGTTTATAGTCGGGTCGGCTGATTGACAGCCGGCCAGGTGGAGTCAGCCCCTTAAGTGCAGAGATTGGCCCCTGCTGTAGGCTGGTGGTCATATCATCACACTCATTTCCTGTTGTCACATTGAACATGAAGAGATTGTAACCTTTTTCTGCCAATTTCCACCCTGCTCTCACTTTTCTTGCTGTATCTCTGACTTCTCTTCCCATTTCAGAATCCACAGACATTGCCTGAAATTTAGTCTCCAATATCCATTCCAACCACACAAACCTCATCAGTTTTATTGCTATTCTTCTGCCCATTGTTCTCTTTCCATCATGCCTGCTCTCATTTTCCCACACTTATTTTTCCCTGGGCCATGGCTTCCTTTCTACCAGAAATGAGTCACTGGCTATATTCCATTTCTACTCTCCCCGTCTCGCACTGCAATGGTTCCCCTAATCCTCATCTCTTACTTCAAAAACCTCTGCATTCAAAAGATCATCTTTCACAATTTCTGCCACTTTATATATAAAAAAATTCTTGCATTGGACATAACTTGCCCTCCCCTCCCCTTTCAGCATTTCAAAGGACCTGCTCTCCTTGCAATTCTCTAGTCTACAGACACTACACTTTTCACTTTGCTGATGTTCTCCATTTCAGAGCACCTTCTTGGACAACCCCAGATGACACAGACAATACAGTTTATATATATATATAAAAAAAATCTCATTCCTTCTCAACATCCATGGACCCAAACATTCCTTGCAAGTAGAACAGTGAGCCACTTGCCGTTTTTTTTTTTTTAAAACCATCTGATGATACTTCAGTCAGTGTTCAAGGTATGTCCTCTGCATTGGCGAAACTGAATGCCCTTTAGGGGATTTGCCCTTGCAGAGCATCAATACTCCATTCAAATGTGAAAATCTGAGCTTGCGGTTTCATGTTACTTTAATTCTGCATCAGTCTCCCACTCTGATCTCTCAGGCAAGTGGGATTAGCATAGATCAGTCATTGATGACCAGTTGGGTCAAAAGATGTGTGGCTCTGCTGTCTGATTCTAAACTCAGACAACTTTTCTCTGGTGCTGCAATGGAAAACAAACCATTTACCTTCCAATTTACTTGCTGGAACTTAGTAATAACTTTCAGTGACTAGTGTGTGTTGGGACAGACATATCTTACTGAACGGCAAAACCTTTCAAGCTCTTACCATTTTTTTAAACAAAAGTACCAAAATGAATGACCTCATTATTATCCATCTGGTGTGACCTCACTTGTTGCTTAAGCCTGTCTATTTTCCTAAAGCTCTCCTGCATTCATCTCACAACCCAGTTTTGTATCAGCATCTAGTTTTGAATCAACACCAATGCCCCAGCCAATATTTAACCCTCAAGCAAATATCACAAAAACAGATTATCTGTTTGTTATTACATTGCAGTCTGTGGGAGCTTTGCCTTCAACAAGTAAATTGACTGTGGCTGCTCCACATTGACTACACAGCAGAAATTATTTAATCTGCTATAAAGGGGTTTTGACATTCCGAGGTCACATAATGCATTGCGTAACACCAGGATTTCCTTTTTCTTTTACCTTTGCTCTCTCACTTACATGGAAAATTATGCCATGTGCAGTTGGACTGTCACACTATGGTATTTAGGTTGGTTAATTCATACATGGCTCCTTAATGGATGCATAAACAACATAATTGGAAGTTACTCTTGATTAGCTGTCTATTTGTGCATTCCAAGTCAAAAAATGTCACAAAGAGGAACGTTGTCCTTTATTAATAATGCATTAGAATGAATAGGAAAATGGGTCTTGATCATTTAATGTATCCATACCAATGGTTGTACTTTAAATTACACTGGACAACAAAGATTTTGCTTCCTGAACACTTTTGGTTGTATTTGATGGATTTTGGGCAGCTGATCATAAAAAATAATTTGAAAATTTCCAATCACATACTGTCTTTTAGAGAGAACCTGTCCTATATTAAGTCTACTTCAGGCATACAAAACCACAAAGTGTAACATGTCATTTAAAATTCATGTTCTGCATTCACACTGCTGATCTTGGTGCAGTCAGTGACGAACATGGCGAAAGGTTTCACCAGGATATTGTGACCATGGAAAAGTGGTATCAGGGCAACTAGAGTCGATCAATGCTGGCTGATTATTGTTGGGCACAGGCATGAGAGGCATCAGATGCTAAGTTCAAACTAAAAATCAGCAACAAAACATTTTTATGTCTATTGAATAAACACAATGTGTCAGTAACATTGTCATTTTAAAATGCTAAATTCAATAAAAGAAAATCAGGAATTATCTTTGTGTTCAACTTAAAATTGTCTATCATAATCCCCTTTTTTTAAGGAAGTGTATTTTTTTTGAAAAAGAAATTTGTTGTCCAGTGTTCAACTGAAGCTGCTGCTCTTCAGAAAATTCATGAAGCACAAACAGATCTCCGCATGAGTCGGTCAAAAATGAGTCCTTTTTAAAATAATTTATTGACCCTTTGTGTAAATGGATTTAGTTGGCTCTCCTACTTTGACCATCCTCGGGTTAAAGAAAACAGTCACTACCTCCTTTAGTGTTACGTCCATTTCTTAATCACAAAACAGACTTTTTTCAAGAAAGAGTGTTTGATTAATCTGTTCAGAATGCTAAAACACTTGGATTATTCCCAATCTTCTCCACTTTTATCATAAGACCCCCCCCCCCCCCCCCACCAACCTTCTCTAACTTAATTTCTGAAACCATCTCACCTTTTGTTAAATGCTGTTATTTTGCACCCTGCCACTTTTCTCTGAATCAGAATATTGGCAACATGAGTGCCACTTAGGGGATTAATCACAAAAAGTGAAGACTGACACTCCATTAGACTGAATGGATAGGGAAGTCTATTCAATGGTGATCATCACTGCCCTCTGAAGTAGGCATGAGATGTAGCTCTAATTTGGTGAAGAACCGGGAACTGTCATAATGTCCTGAACAATATTTATACTTTAGCAAATTAATACAGATTATCTGATAAAGAGAATGCAGAACAGAGAGATCAGTTGAAATTACATCTGATAGCAGCAAGTGGAGTTTTACCTTAAAATTTTAAATTAGACATACAGCACAGTTACAGGGCCTTTCGGCAAACAAGCCCTTGTTACTCAATTACACCCAACTGACCTGCAGCCCCGGTATGTTTTGAATGGTGGGAGGAAACCAAAGCACCTGGAGAAAACCCATGCAGACATGGGGAGAATGTACAAATTCTTTCCAGACAGCACCGGATTCTAACCCAGGTCACTGGCGCTGTAACAGCATTGCACTAACTGCTATGCTAACTATTCCTTGAAATATACTGCTTCAGCCGTGAAGTCACTGCAGTCAAATGAAGGACAATCACCAACAGACATGGCAAGTAGATCACTTCTCTGCACACTACTCGCCCATCTTGGCTGCTGTCAATATTGACTATAAAAGAAATTTCAGACACCATCACTTGTGCCTCAGTCATCAACTGTTTAACCTTTAAAATCGTGATAAGTCTATTTTCCAAGTTTATTGTTTTGAAAGTGAAAGCTATCATAATGTCAAATGTCACATTAAAAAACATAACTGTAATCTCTCAACTTCAAGTTAAGATAATAGAACCATAAAACATCACAGCACAGAAACAGGCCCTTCTAGTCTGTGCCGAACTTATTCTGCCTAGCCCACTGACCTGCACTCAGTCGATACTCCTCCATATCCATCCTTTCATCATAGCATACAGGTCAATTCCCATTTATTGCATCTCCAAATAGGACTTTAGCAATTCATTTCCCTCATCTTATTGTTAATACTGGTGGGGGTATGGGGAACCACCATTCCTACCCTTGAGAGATCAACAGTTGATAATCCATGTTTTCAAGTACTTAATAAACTTTTAAAACTGCATCTTGACAATCCCCAAGTTTTAACTTTTAAAACAATTGATAGTGTTACTCAACAGAAAATAGTTTCCCCAATTATCCTTCAAATGCTGCTTTCCCTTTAAATGATGAGGCTTAAACATGTATAATTTAAACATTATCACTCAGATTACTATCTCTCAATGAAAATAATGCTCCTCAACTGCATTTCCATGATCGTTTAGAGAACAGTGAAGTGAATGAACATAATTGGAGTCCTTCAGTATTATCTCCATTTACTTCATCACAAAAACTGACAGTATGCTTTCATGCATATTTTCAAGTTTCCTTCCTCCCCAAAAAAGTAAAAGGTAGGAAAGAAAGCCTTGCCGGATAATTCATTAGTTACATTTCAGATCTACATAAGGATTTTGAATCTTAAATTAACAAAGGTGAGTTGGAGTGGGGGGGGTGACAGATGCTGTAGATGAAGTCATAGCAATAAAATCCATATGTTTCCAAATCTTATCAGATTTTTCTGGTTGATCCTGTAAATTGTTATTTTTTTCTAATGATCTACAATTTAGTAATTCCTTTTGCCATTTATTCAACCCCACCTTATTGTCTAATTTCCACTCAACAGCTACACATTTCTTTGCTATTGCTACACTTTATATAAAAAAAATACTTGATAAATATCTAACTTCAAATCAAAAATGTCTCCTAATAAAAATATATTGGGATCTTTTAAAAACTTGCATCTTCATAAGATTCATAAGAAAGTGTGCTTGATTGGTTTGTTCGAGGTCCAATTATCTTTGGCTGCTTGATCAGATATGTATTTTCACACAAGTTTGAAGTGAGAAAGTTCACTGAATATATAATGTTCAAATTCATTTGCAATTTCTCAAAAATTGAAGCAGCACATGTCTGAATATAAGAAGATCACGATAATACATGGGCACAGGCAGAAAAATGACAAGTCACACACAATTGCCAAGTAATGTTCATCTCCAACAGAAAAGTCTAACCACCTACCAATGATATTTGCATGGCAAGTTCCAGTGTCAATATTCTCAATCACAAATTGTTCCAAAATGTAATCGACCAGATGCAAAACCATGGCGGCACAGTTTGTGTAGCAGTTAGCGCAACACTGTCTCACTGCCAGCGACCCAGGTTCAAATATGGCACTGTCTAAGGAGTTTGAACGTTCTCCCTGTACCTGTGTGAGTTTCCTCCCACCTTTCAAAATGTACTGGAGGTGTAAATGGCAGCATGGGCTTGTGTGTTAGAAGGGCCTGTTACCATGCTGTATATCTAAATTTAAATATACTACATTTACAAGAGAACTTCAGAGGCTGTGTATCTTGTGGCAATTTACTAATTTTCTCCCTCTCCAAAGCCTTTTTAAATCAGCCACAAGGACTGGTTAGGAATATGATGGGTTAGTTTCCACTTAACTGGATGAGTGCATCTCCATCAACACTCAAAAAGCTCAGTATCATCTCTGGAAAATATTACAGTTTAATTGGGTCTCCATGCACCATTTGAAATATTTTCTTCCTCTTGCAATTTGTCTATTCTGACAAATAATCTCTACACCAAGAAAGATGACCACAAAATGCATGTCCCCCTTCAAATTTGCCATCCTGATTCAGAAATATATCAGAAATACGATATTACTGAAGGATTTAAGACATGGAATCTGCTATGTAACAGCATGAGGGGAATATTTTCACCAGTAAAACTACAAGGTTCCCAATGGGTTTTGCATCTAACATCTCAATGTATCAAGTCACATTTTTTATTTAAATAAAAAGAAGGGGGGAATTGAACAAATTTTTAAAATGATATCAAAATAATTTTTCTCACATCTAAATTTTCTCTTAAAGTTTGGCCATTGAAAGCATTCCAATGTGGCCTGTTACTTGAAAAGAACTAAATACTGTATGTGCTCCTTGTGATTTATGTCATGGGCTAAGCAATTTTCACTAAATGTAATATATTAGGCACATCGTTTTATGTTAATAAGTGTAGCATTCTAAAAATACTTTTTAATGGTTTCTTAAATAAAACAGGTCTCATTTTAATGATTGTTGCCTGGTTAAAAATGACACAAGACAGAAAACTGAAATGGAAGGCAGACTAAAGGTTATGGGCCATATCCAAGTCATGGAAGGCAAAATGACCAAATGTCTTTGATGCTAGATACAAATGTACAAAAGGCTCTATAGATCAAAATGACCCTTTCACTGTAAAATTTGCTTTTAAGCCATCCTTGACTAACAAAGTTAATTTTATTGAAAGGAAATTCCCAGAGAAAGCCCATGATAAGAATAAAAGGAATCTCCATTGTTCCACCAGGAATTCTATAACATTTCTTTATCCTCAGGAAGTTACATTTTTAATTTCTCCACCAGTACGGACTATTCTACTGGGCATTTTTTGCTTATATTCAAGGGATGTATAGTAATTAACCATTGTCTGAAATCAAAGCAGAAAAGATTGAGAGTACTCATCAAGCCAGACAGCCTCTATGGCAAGAAGAAAGAAACAATTATGGTTGATCATTACTACCAGAATGTTACTATAGTAACCATACAGCTTGAAATAGATTGCTGAACTGCCAAGAGTTCCACTGTACCAATGAAGACTAATTTTACTTTATTCAAAACTGGTTAGCAAACCAAATATAATAAAATTAGTTCATGTACAAAAACAGTTTTAACTTTATTCAAATTAAAAGTAATGTTTAAGCTGATTTCTATCTCAAGTTTAAAGGAATAATATTTCATGTGGTATTCAATGGAAAATGTCCCAAAATGATGGGATGTCTTCAGTATTGCTCTCTATAAAGCCGTTCATTTCTGCTGAAAAGAGGGGAAAACTGTCTCTATCACAATTTAATTTACCTTGGGCAGGGAAATTTGTCCTCTGTTTGCATATCTAACAGAAGATGTATGGTCACACAAGGTTGGAAAGAAAAACTCACAGGATTTTGATTTTCAATAAGATAATACTCTCCTACAAATTTAATTAACCAAAAGATATCAATTCAGGTTGTCAATGAATATTTAACAAAATTGTTTTCCCTTTTTTGAAAGAGAGCCCCATTTATTGCAATGCTTTGGGTGCAGAATTGTTTCCTAATTTTACATATGAAGTACCTGGCTCTAACCCCAAAAACTACACACTGAATTCAGCAGTAGTTAATCTGTGTGAACAATTTCTCTACTGATCAAATCAGCCCTTCTAGGTGTTCAGTTTGTGTGATGATATTCTGAGTAACTTTCCCATTGAAGTTCCCAAACCACATTTTGATGCAACTAGCAAGTAGATTTTTGACATTATATACTTCAAAGTTGTTGAGGGACAAGGGGAGGTGGGGTGGGGGGTGGGGGGTGGTGGGGGTGGGGGACACACATGCTGAACTTACTTAATCTTTTGAGAAAGTAAAGGGATCAGTGTGCTGTGTTGACTGTCACATCAATCTGGTTGGTCCGGTCATGTTTACTTGCAGGAACTTCTAGTTCTCCATTCTCAAAATTTCAGTGTCATTAATGTAGAGGATGGTGTATTCTTTTCCCCTCCCCTAAAATCTATAATCAACTCCTTTGTCTTTTTCATTTGAAAGAGAAGTTATTATCTTGGTATCATGCCATTAGACTTTCAATCCATGTTCTGTATTTGTTTTAATTGTTATTTGTTTTCATTATTATTTGATACCTGGCCTATGAACATCAGCAAATTTGAAGATGGAGTTGGAATGGTATTTGGTTGTACAGTTTTGTGTGTAGAGGGACCATACTAGAGGAAAGAGTACACAGTCTGAAGAACGCACGTGTTGAGCATGAAAGAAATGTTGCTACCCAGCTTCCCTGCCCGGAAAACATGAATCCCAGTTGTAGAGAGGGGTGCTGAGTCCAGGATTGTGGTTTGTTGATGAGTTTTCTGGGTGCTATGGCATTGAAGATGGAACTTAAGTCAATGAACAGTAGCTTTACATAAGTGTCCTTTGGTGTCCAGGTATTCTGTGATTGAGGAGAGGCCAGAGGACTTGGGTTCCGCAGATATTCCCTGTCCACTATTTCAGTTACACATTCAAAAACATCAGGTTCGAAGATATGACCAGCTATTTAGAATTCTTTGAAGTCTCTCTGAGCAGCTGAAATGTTAATGTTGTTCATCACTCTACCCTTAATTATAGATTCCACAGTGATTGCCATTAATTGGTCTATCAATTGCTTCTTCCTCTCTTGCCTCCCTCAACTGGTAGAATTGTACACGAATGTCAAATCCAGAAGATGAACTTCTGAGATCCTATTTTCATTCTGATCCATTCATCCCTGGCTTATTTTTCATGCAGATGTAGGATCACTAGCAGCAGAATGTGCGCCATTTGGTAGATGTCCAAATTTGATGCTTAGCACTGACCTCCCTTTTATTCTCCCAGTTTCATTATGGTTTCTACTCCGTTGTATCAAGACATCATTTTACAGAAGTTCTGTGGTGGTACACCATTAGGCAGGTGAACCAGCTCCACTTGTCATGCACGCGGCGGGGTAGCCGGCCAAAATGGTGCCGTCGGGGGTTTCCTTCTGACCTCTGCACCAGCTCAGAAGCCCATGCTTGGGGACCCACGTGACGCCCCAGAAACATTGGGGCCCCCAGCGCGGTTCTCAGCCTAGTCCGGGCTGGGAGTACAAGGCCAGCCAGGCAGCCTGCAGTAAATCAGTTTTTGCTCACTGAACTCAACCCATCTGGTTGTGCGATCCTTCAGTTAGCAGTGTAGCTACTGCTACAGTTCCTTATTTTCATGTTATGTACTTGTGCTTAGAAAGGCCAATCTCAAATGCCTCCAACTACTTTCTCAGTTTGTTTTCCCACATCGAAAAGTTTGTGCACACAAATCTTGAATTTGTTCTTTCAATGCTATTTTGAATTATGCTCTTGCTTTTTCTCATTCCCCCCCACCCAAACATAAAATAATTGATATGCCCATTCATCTGGACCTCAGAGCCTGAAAAAGAATCTGCCAAAGATTTCGACCTCACAGAGTTCACCAATGGTCTTGAACCCTGGCATCAGTCTTCATTGGAGGGACAAGCTTCCTTATCCCATCAGTTAAAGGGCCTTTGATTACCTGCATCTTCAGTCAAGCCAGCTGTTCCTTTCTTCAGGCCAGTCTATTTGGTGGCTTTAGGTATATTCCCATTTGTATAGTCTTGCCCTAGACATCCACCTCTCATGGCACGATATGTGTTTGATTGTCTTTGGTGTATCATGGTTGGTCCAGTTGCTGAGATGCTACTCTTCCCAAAAGTGGGATGGCAAGATGAAAATGGGGTACAAGTTCTCTTGTTGTACCAGTAAAGATTTACATCTAACCTTCGTAATGACCACCTTTAAAAGCTCAAATGCATGCTCTCACATCACAGATTTGTAATAATTCTTTTATTGTCACATAAAACTACATTTATAATGTAAATACATTAAATTCTTTAACTTTTTGTCTACTGTCAGGTAGACAGAAATTTGCCACTTTGTCCAGCACCCCTCACGTTGGCAAGCATTCACATGTGAATGCTGGTTATATGGTGACTGTTTATTTCAGGCCTGGTGGATCTTTGGTCTTTGCACACAATGTAGGTAGGAATAGCAGGCTGAAAGTTTTAACAAATTAAAGAGCAATACTGAGTTAAAGGAACATGACTGAGACCATTGGGTTTGGTGATGGAAAATAAATCGCTTGGTAATATTTAAGATATTGAGAAGGAAGGACTATCCTATCTACTTGCATGGCCACATTAGATTGGCAGTTGACCTGCTTTTTTCATCAACTTTATGAAGGCCAAACAAATCTATTCATATATGAATTCTCAAGTACATATTGATCTTTAAATACACACATGGTCCAAAAATTGCACTCAAATAGCTCATTATTGTCTCAGTAATTTATAGTGTGTAATATTCCTTTGTCTCTAGCTGGAAATAATTAAAAAAAATTAGAACCCTATAGAATGAATTACATGATGCCATCTAACCTCAGGTCCCATGTCAATATTCTTGTTCATCTGTGTTGTTGCATGCTGCCTCTTGCACGTTGGATGCACCTGTGGTAAAACAGAAATATAAATTAACAATGGTTTGGGAAAAAATATCCTGAATTACAATACATTACAAAGATTAACAAATAGCTGGCAGTGAATTTCAGGCAGTAATTCAATCCATGTGTATTGCTTGCATTCATAAACTGCTCATGCTTTGGACTTTTGGTTTATGATGATATCAGACCTAGTCAGTTGAATCACAGCTTTGCAATACACTGTTGACCATTTATGAGGAAATCCAGTAAATTTGACAAACACAGCTTTCAGGTTTATTGTCAGAGAACATACATGATATCACATACAACCCTGAGATTCTTTTTCCTGCAGGTGAGACAGAATTACCACTTATTGGCAGTGCAAAAAAAAGACTCCAGGTACACCTTTAAACAAATAAAGAAATGTAAACATACTGGAATATAAAGATGTAAGAAAAAACAATAGGAGTCCTTAAATAAGTTCCTGATTGAGTTTGTTGTTGAAGAGTGGTGGGATAGCAGCTGTTTCTGAACCTGGAGGTAGCAGCCAGAGCTGGGTGGGGTGGATCCTTGATTGCTGCTGCTACGTAAAGTATCCCTGATTGTCTGCAACATGCCCAACAAAATGGGACAAGCCACTTGCTGAAATAATGGACAGAGAGCCCATCATATGTCCATCAGCCTACGAGGAAACCTTGGACCATCTGGACAAGTAGGACTGTGTACTGTATGTCATGGCCTGCTGATATAGTTGCCACTGTGATTTTATTCCCTGACTTGGTCAACATACACGTTAACATTCTGCTTGGTCTACAGGCAAGCATTGCAGCTTCAATCTCCTGAACATTTTTCACCCCTTCTCCGTGCAATAGGGAATCAATCTCCCCCATCTGTTGGGAAACAGATGTCCATCTGTGAGGGGCGCTGGACAAAGTGGCAAATTTCTGTCTACCTGACAGTAGACAAAAAGTTAAAGAATTTAATGTATTTACATTATAAATGTAGTTTTATGTGACAATAAAGGAATTATTACAAATCTGTGATGTGAGAGCATGCATTTGAGCTTTTAAAGGTGGTCATTACGAAGGTTAGATGTAAATCTTTACTGGTACAACAAGAGAACTTGTACCCCATTTTCATCTTGCCATCCCACTTTTGGGAAGAGTAGCATCTCAGCAACTCCTCTTTCTTGTTGGGTCCATGCACTATTGTTTTCCACCTCAAATTCACCAACTACTTTGCCAGTCCAGGCAGGAAAAAATGTCCAGTGAAATGTCAATGGATATTTAAAATTGTTTAGCCTCAAACTCTTGGATGTTCTATTGTAACATATTAGGAGTTACGATATTTAATAGTAATTGAACAGAAAACTATTCCTGAAATAAAAAGCCTGGTTTCTCCACATGCTTTTTAAAAGTTTAATTGTTTATCCATGGGCTTAAAATTAAATGGACTGTTCATTGATTTGTGTGTGGCGGGATAATAAATGTTGTGTTTGCTGGCTCACACCTAGAAAGGCTTATACACCTCAAGATCTGGGGTATTGCATCTTGTTGAATAGATCTTGTGCTTTGCATTCTTCTCTAATGCAGAACAAATTCAAAAAAGCCTTGATCCAAATTGAAGAGAATCTGGATGGAGAAACTTAAGATAGAATTAGGAAGAGTTCAATTGGCTGCTGAGATGGGTGCATTTAGGGATGTTCTAGATCCAAGAGAGTTGTGAATCACTACTAGGGATTGAGGGGTTCCAAGATTGGCCCTACACGGGGCTCAGTGGCCTGGAATCTGCCCCTTTGTGGAATGAAGTTAGCTGAACCAATCTGTGAAGTTTAGCTTCTGCATGAGTGTCTTGAACTTTTCTTGGTTCAGTACGTCAAAGAAAATTCTGGAGGTGATGTCCAAGCATGTGACGTAAGCCAGTAGATGCCCCAGTCTGTCTCCGATGCTGCATTGGTTTAATGTTTCAAAGATATGGAGGTCGTGGAAGGAAAACCAAGGGCTTCTGGTTCACAGCAAGTTCACAATTTTCCTTGCCAATTGAATTAAAATGGACTTGGGTTCTGCGGTAAAATGTATCACCACACAATTCACTTTTTAGAAACAGTTCTTTATAATCTGTAAAATAATAGCAATTGGGTCTAAATTGAAAGGCTCATGATTATTGGTGGAGTATGGTGTTTCATTCTGTGTTATCATGGTGACTCTTGCTGACTGTTCTTTGTTAGATTTGTGGTGTGCATGGGCCAGGCCCCAAGGACCTAGAAATCTAACTACTTCATGTAAATTGGCAAAGTTGCAAGTTCATAGTGACACAGCATAGAAACTGCTCTTTCAGCCTTCAAGTCCTCACTGACCATCTAGAACACATTTTACACTAATCCAACACATCCAATTTTTATTCTTCCCATAATTGCATCAAACCCGCCCCTCACCACCATCAATCCACACTCCTCTGCCCTCTGTGGACAATTTACAGTGGCCATTTAGCTTACAAATCCTCAGCTCTTTGGGGCATGAGAAAACCCAGACACCTAAGGAATTTAACATGGCCAGAGGGAGAACCTGCAAACTCCACATTGAAGAGCACCCAACAGGATGGAACATGAGATTGTTGCTGTGAGGGAGAAGCACCACCAGCTGTGCCATGGTACTGCTTGTCAGTGAGTGAAAATTCAGCTAACCTCAGGCAATACACCCCTCATTGCTTACCTGCCACACCTCAAAGTGGGGTAAAACATAAAATTCTGCAGACGCTATGATTGTAGTAAAAACACAGAAGTACTGGAGGAACTCAACCAGCCTCCGTGTCCATGTGAGGTAAAGATATAAAACCAATGTTTTGGACCCTGAGCCCTTCCTCAAGGCATGTGAAAAGCAGGCAGGTGCCAAATTATAAGGGGCAGCGAAAGGAGCACAGACCAACATACAGAAAGTGTTAATTGGATATGGATAGGATGCCAGGATAGGGGAAAGATGAGAAATGGGGGATGGTAATGGGGATTGACTCTGAATGCAAGTGGGGGGGGGGGGGGGAAGGGTTCAGAGGAAAATGGAATGAGATTCAAACCTAGAGGAAAGGAGACATGGGTATACACGGGGAGGGCGCCAACAGAAACTAGAGAAAGTGATGTTAATGCCATCATCGGACAGACCACAATAGCGAGAATTTCAATCACCTGCCCCATTCCCTTGTCAAACCTGCCCCATTCCCTTGTCAAACCTGCCCCATTCCCTTGTCAAACCTGCCCCATTCCCTTGTCAAACCTGCCCCATTCCCTTGTCAAACCTGCCCCATTCCCTTGTCGAACCTGCACTGCCAGACTGAGACCACCCACAAATTGGAGGAATAACACCTTTTAGTTCATCTGGGCACCCTCCAACCAGATGGTATTAACATAGACTTTGCCGGTTTCCATTAACCCTTTCTCCCATCTATTCCTAGGTCTCCTTTCCTCTTGCTCTTTCTTGTTCTTCCCTTTTCCCTCTGTCTTCATTCCCAGAGCCAATCTTTCCCCCCCGCTCCCCCAATCAAATCTCACCTTTCCACTCCTGGCCATATCCAGTTAACACCTTTTGTCAATTGGTCTGTACTCCTCCCCTGCTCTTTCTTTTACTTCAAGCACTTCCCAGCTTTTTAATCACACCTCAAATAGATCAGGCTCAAAACATTAATTACATATGGATGCTGAGACCTGAGTTCTTCCAGCACCTCTGTATTGTTACATCTCCAGGTGCGAACAGCTCTGACCAAAGCGGAGGAAAGGCAACATTTCTTGTACTCAATCCTTCTCAAAGGAGGAAGCTGAAAAACAGCAATTGAAAAAGCCAATAATCTGACAGGAGAGAAACATTTGTTTTAACTGACCAAGAGAGTTGATATCTCAACAACAAAGACGCAACAATGGGATCTGAGTGAAGACGTCCATAACTATCCAAAGCGTTCATGTTGGAAATAATTACAAAGTGTTCATTTTGTTCAGATGACCACAGCAAGAGACATAGCTGAAGCCATTGAAAAATAGATGATGAATCTATATCTGATGCCATTATAGAATCAGCTCTACCTCTGAAAAGTCACCGAATGGGAATGGAATAATCACATCAAAAGCTTGCAAGTTCTCTGGTTCCAGGCATAAATTTATCAGAAGCAAATCCGGCTAAAGAAAGCAAACTGCCAAAAGAAACCAGTCGCTGGACTGAATCTGCAATGACTATCTGCATTTTCTTCAAAGAAGGAAGGGAGTGTTATGTTTTTTGTCATAATTATGTAAATAAATCATAGTCAGAGATTGTTGTGATATCATTATGTGGAAGTATGAGAGTTAAGCCAGAGTGCGGAGAATTCCTACCTGTTAATATTGTAATAAACATTCTTGCTTGTCACTCCTGTTATTTTAAGTAGATCTCCAGAAGTATCTAAAGTCCACCTTGGGCCACATGATTAACCTTCTGCAAGAGACTATCCTATGGGTCGCTTAGACATTCTTTAGGATTATGGTAAAACTGGTCTGTCCAAAACTGATGCTTTTTCCAGGACTAACTGACTGCAGGAGTTAATATGAAAGCCTGTTCCTGCTGCTTCACGCTGAACCTAGCCTCAAGACTCCCCAACACGAAGTCCATAGCCTTTGAAAATCAAGCAGTGATTTATCTGAAAGCCTCATACTGTCATTGAATTAGGTCAGCTCTCATAGTGCACAGAGCTCTTCAATTCCTTGTCGACAAACTTTTGGAAGGCCTCCACTTGCAGACATTATAAGCTCATACTTCAAAAGAATTTCAGAATATAAAGCAGTGCCATTATAAAGATAAACAGAAATCCTTAAGAGCAATCTTGATTACGCAAGCCTTCCTCAGTACAAAGAACCTCCTCGATGTGAGAGCCAGATATGGAAATCTGATTCATCATAACTTGCAAAAATTCTGGAGTTCCTCCAAAGAGTCTCATTATTAAATGTAAATATCCTACCATCCATATATACATTCATAAATGTTAATAGTTTGTCCTCCTCAATGCTGCTCGTACATATTGTAAATTTAGACATTCAGCACGGTAACAGGCTCTTTTGGTCCAGGAGCTCATGCCACCCAAATACCTCAATTAACTGACAATCCCCGTACGTCTTTGAAGAGGTGGGGGAGTGGAAACCTGAGTACCTGTAAGAAACCCATGCAGGTACAGGAAGAACATACAAACTAATTACAGACAGCACTGGATTCGAACACTGGCACTGTAATGGCATTGCATTAACCACTACGCTAACCGTGCCTTCTCAAGTAGGTACCTAATAATTCTGGTATCCTGGCTGTTGAGGGAAGATCAGTTTTTGTAAGTCAGAGAGTTGTTTAGCATAGAAACAGGCCTTTCAGCCCATTGCATCCATGCATGTTATTTTGTCCATATGATTTAAGAGCTGCCTTAGCATTTAGTCTAGTTAAATCATGTCGAGTTTATTGTCATCTGATTGCACAAGTTTGGTGAAAAGCATGCAGACATATAACCAGACATAACACACAAACTGACAAACAATACATATGCAGGGCAAATATTCATACATGCAAATAAATAAATATTGTTTCATAAATATGAGAGCCTTAGATGGTTAGTGTGAACAGTTCCTTGGGTCATTCAGCATCCTCACTGCCCGTGGGAAAAGGCTATTCCTCAGCCTGGTGGTGCTGGCTCTGACACTCCTGGATCTCTTTTCCAATGGGAGCAGCTGAAAGATGCTGTATGTATGATGGAATGAGCCCTCTTGGGGCAGAGTGAGACTACAGTCATCCTCTCTGCCACTCTTATGGTTCTGTGTGTTGACCTCTGATTCATTTCTCTGCAGCAACTGCACCACTCTGTGCAGCTGGCCAGGATGCTCTCTGTAGAACCTTCTGTAGAAGGTTGAAATGATGGTGGCCAGTTACCTTTCCCACTACAGTCTTCTCAGGAGATGCAGTCACTGTTATGAGTGAAACACAAAAGTCTGCAGAAACTGTGATTGTAGTAAAAGCATACCAGAGGAACTCGGCCGGTCTTTTCAGCATCTATAGGAGACGAAGATTTTTTGCTGATGTTTCGGGCCTAAAAGGAATAAGCGAGAGGCAGGAAATCTCAAAGTCTCAGAATTCAAACCATGGGGGAGGAATCCAGACCAATAAAAGGTGTTAATTGGATACAAGGGTCAAGGTAAGAATTTATCATGTTTGTATGAAAGGGGATGGAATAGAGAGACAGGGAAACTTATCAAGGGAAGAGATGTTGCAAGTCCACGATAGGTAACGAGTTAAGTGCATTCAAAGGAACTGGTGCTCTTCACTCTCTCCACTAGAGAGTCATTGATGTGTAGTGGAGGGTGGTCATTCCTGATGTCCTTCATCTTGTCCAGATTGAGACTCTGGTTAATCTTGCACCATATCACGTGATTTTCCACCTCTTCTCTGATCCCTTTACTGCTAACTAATAAAGGTAGAGTGGGTATAGTCCAGGGGGAAAATTAGATGATATTCACAGTATGTTGTATGCAAGTTTTAAAAAGTGTTTTAAAATTAGCACAACTTCCAAAAGAAAAGGCCTGCTTGAACAACTTTTTAAAAAAGATTTTGAGGAGGAAATGAAGCAGACAAAGGTTATACAATCAATGTAACTTAGTTAGATTTTCCAATGACCTTCGACAAGGGGATATGTAATGCAGAGTATGGAAAAGAAGGCACAGGTGGAGAAATTGATTTCTAGCTATTTTCTGAGCAAAGACTGGGAGTGAAGGTTTGCCATTCAAGCTGGTGACAATATGGATCATAATGTTCCTCTGTGATCAGTGCTGGCAAAACCATCATCCAGAATATATATTAAAGGTTCAGAGACTGGAATGAAAATTCCCACATTGGTGAATGAGGCTACACTTAGGAAGAAGGTCAATATCAAGAAAGACTACAACAAATTACTTTAAATAACTTGCAGACTGGACAAAATATTGTCCAACAAGGAAGGAAGAAAAAAAGATCTTGAACAACATTACACCAAATTTAAATTTTGCCACAGGCTTCCTAAGACATAAAACAAGCAACTCAATGGGGTTTATTTTGTAGGAATAGAACTGAAAATTCAGGAAGTTATTTGAAACCTATATCAAAGTTTAGTTGAGTAACAAATATTTTTCTGGTCATAACGTCATAATTAGGGCATGGAGGTACTGGAGAGAAGGCAGAGACTGTTTACAAAACTGATACAAGAATATCAGGGTGTATACATCATAACGAAGGTGTTAGTGTTGCCTAGAAGGTGCCTTTTGTAATATTAAGAAGTGTTCACAGACCAAGTGTTTCTACTTCTGGGCCATCAATACAAGATAGTCACAAAGAAATCCAAAATAGAATTTACAAGTCTTTCTTTTAAATTTTTTTAAATTGAATTTAACATATAAGCATACATAATAAATGATAATGATATAATGTATCAAATGTATACAAGAAAATACATAGAAGGTAAAAATACATGGGTAAATAAAATATGACTTATAATAACTCAGTCTAATAATGAACCTAGTGTATGCAGCCATGTCAGACCCATTTATTAGACTTTTTTGAAACCATGAAGATAAAAGATTTTTTAAAAAAGAGAAAACCTAAAAACTAATGGACTACTCTAATCTATCTCCTCCCTCTAATCAAGTTTTAAAAAATTGATGTCGAATCACTGGTGATAATTGATTTTTTCCAATTATTAAAAAAAATTCTTAAGAATGGGCCCCATAATTTCATAAATTGAAACTTTCAATCTTTAATATTATATCTGATATTCTCTAAATTTAAATAAGCTATTACATCGTATAACCACTGTGTATGAGTAGGGGATGGATCTCCTTCCATTTCAATAAAATAGCTCTTTGGTTATCAATGTAGTAAAAGCTAAGACTTTTTCCTGCGATGGCAATAAAGGTTAATCTGAGTCATGAGGAAAAATCAAGCCGAGCAATTAAAGGACAGGGTTTCAAGTTGGTCTTGAAAATTGTTGATAGTTTGAAAAATCTCCTTCCAAAATCACTCTAAATTTGGGGCTTCCTAGAACATATAGAACAGAGGCTTAAAAAAAAATTACATTTCTCACAAAAAAGATCAACATTTGTATAGAAACAGGATAATTTAAGTTTGGACATGTGAGTTCTGTGCGCTACTGAAAATTATAATAAGCAATGCTTTGCACAAGATGAAGAATCATTAATCAAGCTGAGGGTAGAGAGCCAAACTTCATCTGAAAATGTCATATTCAAGTCTCTTTCCCAATCCCTCTTGATCCCAGCCATTGGGGCTGAATTTAAGTCCAGTAAATGATTATAACTGCATACTATTAATCCACAATGAAAATTAAATTGTATGTTAAGAAGCAGATCAAGAGTCTTCGTATTAGAAATTCATGGAAAATCCAAAAGCTTGGACTGGACAAAATGCTAAATTTGTAAATATCTAAAAATAATGCCGATTGGAAAAATTAAATTTGGCTGATAATTGTTTGATAGAGAAAATATTATTTCAAATAAAAAGATTCTTGATAAAATATCACTTTATTTCAAATCCTGAAATTTATATACCAAGCATATTAATCATTTTTCATAAATTCTGTCAATTCTCAGGTTATAAGTTAAATTTATACAAGAGTGAACTTTTACCCTCAAAAGGTGCTTTTGAAGGCTATTCCAATTTACCATTTAAAAGTGAACGAACATCGTTAGAATTTTCATAATTGCAATTCCTTAATATTAAAAACTTTATGAAAGAGAATTTCTGGGAATTTTCTGATGGGATTAAGCCATCATTATTGGGTTAGTTTTCCTTATCTATTACAATTATGGTATGTATTAATTCGATTAAAATTAATGTTTTACCTAAGATTTTGTATCTTTTTCAAGAATTACCATTTTTTAATCCCCAAATCTTTTTTTTTAGCTCACTGGATTCAGCTATTTCTAAATATATTTGGCAAGGGAAAACATCACATGTAAATAAAGCCTATCATTAAATGGAGGATTATCACTAGATTATACTATTGGGTGATTAATATACGTAATTTACTTTAATTATTGCATTAGGTTAAATCAGTGAATCTCCCTTCCTGGGTGGAAATGGAATTACAATTTACTTTATATATAAAAAAAACTTCTATGTTGTCAATTTTAGGATCTTTTTTACCATTTTCCTTTTTCCAAATTAACAAATAAGCCATTGATTTAAAAAAAAAAGATTGAGAATTTGGGCTCAGTTTAGGAAATTCTTTGATTTTTCACTGGCTAGTCCAATTATAGTTAGCCATCTTTTTTAACTGCCTTTGTCGATTTAGGTTTCAAGGAATAGAATAGGTATAAAAATGTCTTACTGCAATGAGAATGTGAATTGGTTAAAGACTATCAAGAAAAGTGCAGAGATCAAAACAAAGGACTCTACATCACCTTTGTTGACCTCACCAAAGCCTTCGACACCGTGAGCAGGAAAGGACTTTGGCAAATACTAGAGTGCCTCGGATGCCCCCCAAAGTTCCTCAACATGGTTATCCAACTGCATGAAAACCAACAAGGTCGGGTCAAATACAGAAATGAGCTCTCTGAATCCTTCTCCATTAACAATGGTGTGAAGCAAGGCTGCGTTCTCGCACCAACCCTCTTTTCAATCTTCTTCAGCATGATGCTGAAACAAGCCATGAAAGACATCAACAATGAAGACGCTGTTTACATTCGGTACCGCACGGATGGCAGTCTCTTCAATCTGAGGCGCCTGCAAGCTCACACCAAGACAAAAGAGCAACTCGTCCGTGAACTACTCTTTGCAGACTATGCCGCTTTAGTTGCCCATTCAGAGCCAGCTCTTCAGCGCTTGACATCCTGTTTTGCGGAAACTGCCAAAATGTTTGGCCTGGAAGTCAGCCTGAAGAAAACTGAGGTCCTCCATCAGCCAGCTCCCCATCATGACTACCAGCCCCCCCACATCTCCATCGGGCACACAAAACTCAAAACAGTCAACCAGTTTACCTTTCTCAGCTGCACCATTTCATCGGATGCAAGGATCGACAACGAGATCGACAACAGACTCGCCAAGGCAAATAACGCCTTTGGAAGACTGCACAAAAGAGTCTGGAAAAACAACCAACTGAAAAACCTCACAAAGATTAGCGTATACAGAGCCGTTGTCATACCCACGCTCCTGTTCGGCTCCGAATCATGGGTCCTCTACCGGCATCACTTACGACTCCTAGAATGCTTCCACCAGCGTTGTCTCCGCTCCATCCTCAACATTCATTGGAATGACTTCATCACCAACTTTGAAGTACTCGAGATGGCAGAGGCCGACAGCATCGAATGCACGCTGCTAAAGATCCAACTGCGCTTGGTAGGTCACGTCTCCAGAATGGAGGACCATCGCCTTCCCAAGATCGTGTTATATGGCGAGCTCTCCACTGGCCACCGAGATAGAGGTGCACCAAAGAGGTACAAAGACTGCCTAAAGAAATCCCTTGGTGCATACCACATTGACTACCGCCAGTGGGCTGATATCGCCTCAAACCGTGCATCTTGGCGCCTCACAGTTCGGCGAGCAGCAACCTCCTTTGAAGAAGACTGCAGAGCCCACCTCACTGACAAAAGACAAAGGAGGAAATGCCCAACACCCAACCCCAACCAACCAATTTTCCCTTGCAACCACTGCAACCGTGTCTGCCTGTCCCGCATCGGACTTGTCAGCCACAAATGAGCCTGCAGCTGACATGGACATTACCCCTCCATAAATCTTCGTCCGCGAAGCCAAGCCAAAGAAGTAGAAGATCATGTTAATGTACTTGAAAGGAAGTGGGAAAAGCAAATAGGGAAGGAAAAAAAACCCAGAGATTTCCACATAGATTTAGATTAGGAAGACAGATTAGGAAGAATATTTAAATGGAACATAAACGTCAGCATGACATATACACATGCTGACGGTTTAATGCAACATGATGGCACAGTGGTGTAGCTGCTGTCTTACAGCACCTGCAAACTTGGCTCAATCCTGACTTTGGAGTGCGGCTATGTGGAGTTTGCATGTTCTCTGGTGATCCAAATTGGCTTCCTTAATGTGCTCTGGTTTCATCCCAATTCCTAGAGACGTGCAAGTTGGTCAGTGACTTTGGCCATTGTAAATTGTCCCTTGTGCGTCAGTGAGCAGTGAAGGATATAATCTGAGAGGAGTTGATGAGCATGTGGAAGAATATGGATTAAAGTAAGGATAGGTTAAAGAGGTGTTTGATAGTCAGTATGGCCGACTGATGGGCTTCTTTCCATGCTCTCTCCCTTTTTTCTCTGTCTCTAACTGTAAAATCAGGACATTTGAATCAATTAAGGTCAATGTCACTTTTTACATCTACTGCAATTAATTCAATCACCACTCCTTCTGTTCCTTTCACTGCTATCACTCATTTAAAATCTTCCAAGGTGCATTTCTGCTACTTGCTTCAACTGGCCTGAGATAGCACTATTTGAGCATGAACATTTCCCCTGAATACCTATTATGTTTATATTTCCTATTATATTTCCTTTTTTTTTTGACAGAATGCAATTTGGGCCATCTGTTCTGGCTCTCAGAGCAATTCCATTCTCCACTTATTTTCTTTAACTATTCCCATTGACTTTCCCAAATCCACCTTCAATTAGCATGTCTTTAGGCTGCAGAATTAGGTCATACCTCAAACCCAAATACTGATCTTGGGCAAACACAAAATTCATAAAAGGAACAGCAGCAGATTATACAGTAAAACCACTGGGATGGAGATTGGTAGATGCCAGAGACATGAATTTGCCAGTTGCTTGAGATTGTGTGATTGGTGAACTGACCACTAGGGGTGCTAATTTTATGCATTCGTATTTTTTACCTATTTATTTTCCTTTTATTTTGCTCGTTGCTTAAAGTTGCCATTTCCTTGAATTCTGGATAATCGAGATTTTTCTGTAATATGTAACAGCAATCTACCTTTCAAATCTCACAGAATTTCAACCATTTATTTTGATGGACATGTTTTTGAAATCTGAGTACATTACAATGGCTTGCAGTTGTTATCTTCTAGTCCATTGGTGTTTTTTTCTTAAATTAGATTTACGCATTGACGGAACTGTGGAAAATTTGAGGGGAAATTGAAACCCACGTCAGGAATCATGAGAGGAGGTGCACAATCTTGTTTCTGGAAGGCTGGGTCTTGATGGCAAAAATCAGGCAAAATGTGTTATTGCTCTTAGACAGGCACTTGAGTTCAATTTCAAATAACTATTACCCAATTGATTTTCAGATGCCTATATATACCCCCAGGTATTCATAGACATTGAAATTAACCTGCCGATTACATTCCTGGCTTGGTTATCTGTATTTTCATTGTATATGACCCCAAATGGAAATGCTCCAAGAAATTTTGAGGTGATAGATTTGTTGAGCAGAAATTGTTAAAACCTCTATGCACGATTGGTGTAGCAGTTAATGCAACGTCTTCACAGCAACAGTGATCAGAACAGGACCATGTTCGAATCCCATGCTGTCTGAAAGGAGTTTGTATGTTCTCCCTGTGTCTGCTTGGGTTTTCCCTGGAGGCTCTGGTTTCCTCCCACCATTCAAAAAGTACCAGGGGTGTAAATTGGGTGGCAGGGACTTGTGGGCCAAGATGGGAGGTTACTGCGCTGTATGTCTAAAAAAACATTCTACATGAAAGAGACATAAACAAATTTCTTCAGCTCCTTTTTTTTCCCTCAGTCAGTTAATGAAGTTAATCCAGACTATCCACAGGATTGTTTATCATCCTGGTTGAGATTCTTGTCCAAATAGTTTTGAATTTCTACTACTTGCTTTCCAAAACTGGTAAAGTTCCAAAAATGTAGTGCTAGCATTCAATGCGAGTGGTAGTCCTTTAAGATCAGCTGGTGTGCTAGAATACTTCTCCCTGGACAATAATAGGTTCTGAAAGGCATGCCGTGAATATGGTGTAATGGGATTTGAGAGATGCAAAAGACTACTGATGCATGAATCTGGATAAAGAAAAAAAAAACTGCTGGAGGAATTCAATGGGTCGGGCAGGAACTGTGGAGGGAAATGAACAATGGAGGTTTTTTTTTCAGGTTGAGACCTTGCAAAATACTGTGATAATGATCTCCCTTTCTTTCTGTCCATATTAAGCATCCAGACTTGCTCTTGCATCAAGAATCCACAGTCAGCATTCAAGTGTCACAAACCACTGGTAATTAACTGTTCCCCATGACATTCCTATCCATCTGATTGAATTAAACTGCAAAGAAAAAAAAACTACAGAATTCAACTAATTTCTCATAGATGGAAATTGTTTTTTCACCACACGGATTTTATTTGCTTTAATGAAATTATTCACTTCAGGAATTCAGTTTAATTGCATTGTTGAACTGAAATGAGGTGATTTCATTCTTGGACCAATTCCATCACTGAATAGATTTTTTTTTGCATGTTCCCCATTGCTATTATTGCTATTGTGTATGTATAAAAGCAACATGAATGCTATGAAATATTTTCACAGAACAAAGGCAATATTGACTGGAAAGTCATTTAAATTTGGAAAACAAAAACAAAATGAAGTTGGCATTGTTCTATCTCAGATTGGGAGACGCTATCCTTGCCATCATCCTTCCCCAGCAGTTGATTAATCTGTCAGATAAATGTCAAGACAGACTTCTATTCAGCTACAGTACTTTCTTTGATAATTTGCTTCAGTTTTGACTTCTGTGGACATGGTTTCTGGTATATCAATTTCTTCCCAACACATTGATTGATTTGAGTTATTTTTTTCCAATTTTGTTCGCTTTAACTGAATGCCAAAAATGTATTAAGTGGCAAGTTTTGCTTTCAGTTCATTCAAAAACAATTCAGCATTGGGTAAACAATTTTTAGTTGTCTTGAATGATTATTGTGAAATAAACAAACAAATCAGCCTTGTGAATTCAGCTGCCAGTTTGAAGTGAGAATATCGTGTATGCATACCCATATTTTGCCAGGAAAGGGAAAGTAAAGAACATGATTGATTTTATTTTACCGAATTGAACGCCTGCTGGAATTATGTAATTTCACCACCTACTGAAGTATTTCATGATATGATCCAAAGCTCTCACCACTGTCCAATTCACAATCACTGACCCTGAACAAACCCGTTGGATTCGTATGGTCTCTGGAAAAGTAAGTGCAGATAAATACTAAACACTTTGAGCTCAATTTAAAGGCCAGGATCTGTCACACAGCAATTGTGTGGGAAGCATTACAATAATGTTGAAGAACTTATTTATTTCCACATATTGCCCTACCTCTTATTTTAAGCAGTGTGGAGCAAAAGCAGAAAGTGAACTCCTTATCCACGATTGGATGATCTGATGGACCTTGTGCCAGCGATGTACGTTTAAAATAAAATGGCAGTACTGCAGAGCTGCTGTAATGGCAGCAATGCCACTGGTGTGGACCTCGGAGAGCGGAGACACAGTGCTGCTCTGCAGGATCCAACTGCCTGGTCCTAATGCTGGTAGCTTCATACAGGCTTTAAATGGCCTGTTAAAGGAACTGATGGTGCTTTTTTAATTAAGATCTTACAATTATGGGGTCTCTGCCCAAGATGTCAGCACATATACTTGGCAGCGGTAACAAGGGGTTGCATACTTCAGGGGAGCAGCAGACTGGCGCTGAGATTTTCAAAGAAATATTTTGTAATGCTCAACAAAAATATATTCCAGTCAGGAAAAAGGGCAGCAAGAGAGGGAAAAATCAACCGTTAATAAAGGAGAGTATAAAATTGAAGGCGCAGGTGTACAAAGCTGCAAAGAGCAGTGGGAAACTGGAAGATTGGGAAAACTTTAAGAGACAACAAGGGGTTACAAATGGGAAAAAGGATTATGAAAGTAAATTGGCACAAAATATAAAAACAGAAAGCAAAAAATTTTATAAATATACAAAACGAAAGAGGGTGGCCAGAGTTGGAGGATGAGAAAGGAAAACTGGTAGCAAAAAATGAGGAAATGGCCAAGGCATTAAACAAATATTTTGTGTCAATCTTCACGGTGGAAGACACGTCCAACATGCCCAAGTGCGGAGTTAAGGATGCGAATGTTGGGGAGGGTCTTGATAAAATAGTTGTTACAAAGGAAATAGTGATGGAGAAACTAATGGGACTAAAGCCAGACAAATCACCTGATCCTGATGATATGCATCAAAGGGTTCTGAAGGAAATGGCAGAAGCTATAGTTGATGCATTGGTGGTCATATACCAAAATTCCTTGGATTCTGGGCAGGTCCTGGCAGACTGGAAGACAGCAAATGTCACGCCACTTTTTAAGAAGGGATGTAGGCAGAAGACTGGAAATTATCGGCCAATTAGCTTGACGTCTGTAGTTGGAAAAATGCTTGAAGCCGTCATTAAAGATGAAATAGTGAAACTTTTGGAACGTAAGGGTTCAATCAGGCAGACGCAGTATGATTTTAGAAAGGGAAGATCTTGTTTGACAAACTTGTTAGGATTCTTTGAGGATATAATGGATGCGGTGGATAGAGGGGAACAGGTTGATGTTGTATATTTGGATTTCCAGAAAGCGTTTGATAAGGTGCCGCACAAGAGACTTATCAGTAAGTTACAGGAAAGTGGAGTCCGGGGAAGTATATCGGCCTGGATTCAAAATTGGTTGTCTGACAGGAGGCAGAGAGTCAGGATAAATGGGAGTTTTTCAGGTTGGCAGAGAATGGTAAGTGGGGTACCGCAGGGGTCAGTGTTAGGCCCACCACTGTTCATCATTTACATTGATGACTTGGAGGAGGGGACAAAATGTGGTGTAGCCAAGTTTGCGGATGACACCAAATTGAGTGGAAGAGCAAATTGTAATGAGGATGTGGAGAGTCTACAGAGGGATATAGTTAAGCTGGATGAGTGGGTAAAGGTCTGGCAGATGGAATACATTGTTAGTAAGTGTGAGGTTATCCACTTTGGCAAGAAAAATAAAAGAGCTGAATATTATTTAAAGGGTGAAAAACTACAGCATGCTGTTGTGCAGAGAGACTTGGGAGTGCTTGTGCATGAATCGCAAAAAGTTAGGTTGCAGGTGCAGCAGGTTATTAAGAAGGCAAATGGAATGTTGGCCTTCATCGCTAGAGGAATTGAATTCAGGAGTAGGGAGGTAATGTTGCAACTGTGTAAGGTACTGGTGAGTCCGCACCTGGAGTACTGTGTCCAGTTCTAGTCTCCATATTTGAGGAAGGATATACTGGCTTTGGAGATGGTCCAGAGGAGGTTTACTAGGAAACCTTTAGCACTTGAAGCCCTTCTGAAGCCCTTCTTACCTTCAGCATCTTCTCAAAACCTGGTTCCATGAGGTTTGAAGGGGTTGACTTATGATGAAAGATTAAATCATCTAGGATTGTATTCGCTCGAGTTCAGAAGAATGAGAGGAGATCTTATAGAAACATATAGGATTATGAAGGGTATGGATAGGATAGATGTAGGAAGGTTTTTTGAGCTGGCCGGGGAAACTAAAATGAGAGGACACAGTCTCAAGATTCGGGGGAGTAGATTTAGGACAGAGATGAGGAAAAATTGTTTTTTCCAGAGAGTAGTGAATGTTTGGGATTCTCTATCCAGGGAATTGGTTGAGGCTGCCTCATTAAACATATTTAAAATTAGATAAATTTTTACATGATAGAGGAGTTAGGGGATATGGGGAGAAGGCAGGTAGGTGGAGTTAGGTCATAAATTAGATCAGCCATGATCGTATTGAATGGTGGAGCAGGCTCGATGGGCCATGTTTGGCCTACTCCTGTTCCTACTTCCTATGGTCCTACTAAGAGAGAGATGAAGAGGAGATGATCTTACAGGACGGTGACCATGGCAACAGACCAGTGAAGGGCTCAGCCACTGAAGAACCCACACAGGTTTGAGCAGGACAGTGATTGGCAGTTGAGGGACTCATGGAACCAGGTTTTGAGAAGATGCTGAAGGTAAGAAGGGCTTCAGAAGGGCTTCAAGTGCTAAAGGTTTCCTGATCATGTTGGAGCTTTGGATCTGGAGCTTGGGTTGCCAATGGATTGAACTGGGATCTGAGTGGTTGCAGAGGCTGTGGGAGGGCTGGAGGCAAATCCACAGACACTCAGTGTTTCTGAATGGACTCTCTTTGCTTCTCTTCCTCTCTTACTGTGAGGGGTGCAGGTAATACTAATGGTGACTCTTTGGCTTATGGCAGGCAGAAGGAAATTTTGTGTAATACTTTTTCTGTACATGACAATAAGGGAATCTTGAATTTGCATCTTTCCTCTTTTGCTGCTGTTCGGAGTTTTGGAAGCTTCAGCTGATAACCACCAGAGAAATATTGACCCTATTGCCAAGGTTTGTGTCCCAATTAATTCAGGGATTCCTTACTTACAGTTCTAATTTTTATATGGAATATTCTTTGGCTTGGCTTCGCGAACGAAGATTTATGGAGGGGTATGTCCACGTCTGCTGCAGGCTCGTTGGTGAATGACAAGTCCGATGCGGGACAGGCAGGCATGGTTGCAGCGGTTGCAAGGGAAAATTGGTTGGTTGGGGTTGGGTGTTGGATTTTTCCTCCTTTGTCTTTTGTCAGTGAGGTGGGCTCTGCAGTCTTCTTCAAAGGAGGTTGCTGCCCGCTGAACTGTGAGGCGCCAAGATGCACGGTTGGAGGCGATATCAGCCCACTGGCGGTGGCCAATGTGGCAGGCACCGAGATTTCTTTAAGCAGTCCTTGTACCTCTTCTTTGATGCACCTCTGTCTCGGTGGCCAGTGGAGAGCTCGCCATAGAACACGATCTTGGGAAGGCTATGGTCCTCCATTCTGGAGACGTGACCCACCCAGCGCAGTTGGGTCTTCAGCAGCATGTATTCGATGCTTGCGGACTCTGCCAGCTCGAGTACTTCGATGTTGGTGATGAAGTCACTCCAATGAATGTTGAGGATGGAGCGGAGACAATGCTGGTGGAAGCGTTCTATGTGCCGTAGGTGATGCCAGTTGAGGACCCATGATTTGGAGCCGAACAGGAGTGTGGGTATGACAACAGCTCTGTATACGTCCTGTTTTGTGGAAACTGCCAAAATGTTTCCGCAAGGTCACTCTGATATAAAACCTACGACCCAAGGACCTCGTTGCCATGTCCCAACTTGCTTGGCCATGGATATGGAATATTAGGAAAGGTAGAAAGGGGAGAATAGATCAGAAGTACATAGTCCTCCTAAAAAGCCATGATATTCCTACTATCTGCAGAGAAAATAAAGAATATCAGCAATGCCCTTGGTCCTAAGTTTTCCCAACAGTCGAAATAGCTTCATTCTTTTTTCTTTCATGCTGGATCCTCACAATGTCTTGGGACACTTCTCGTATTCATAGACAACATAGAAGATAGGAGCAGGAGTAGGTCATTCGGCCCTTTGAGTCTGCTCCGCCATTCAATGAGATCATGGCTGATCTTAAAGTTCAGTACTTAGACTTGTATCCTCTGAGAGGTAAACCTGCTTTGTGCAAACAAATCACTTAATTGAGATCCAGGTGAATCTCCGTGCACTTCCTCCAGGGCTGATATATCCTTGCTAATTTGCATGGTTATGTTAAATAGTACCATGGGTGTGGCCTAATGAAGGTTTTGTTGTGCGTTTTCATGAGTTCTATTCCAGTTACTAGTTATAAAGGCCATTTTTTTGTCCATGCTTTTTTGATAATCTATGCACTCAGATTTAATGTCTTTGTGAAATTCTATAATTTTTGGTATTTTTCATTTGTAAGATATCTTGTTGTATCATTTTTTTAATTCAAATTGACTGATCTCATACTCACTGCCTTTTGATTGAAATTTTGAAAGTTTTAACTAGTTTTTGTAATTTAGTGCTTTCAACCACACAGGTTACAAAATCATTTTAGTTTTATCGAGAGATTTGAATTTATGGTATTCTGTCCTTTAATATTATGCTGTAATTAAACACAGGGAAAAGCTTTGCAGGCATAAGGGAAGCACTGCATTCTTGGCAATTTAGCTATTATTTGCCCTGCCATTCACTCAGATTACCAGCCATGAATTTCATTTTCAATTTTATCAACAAAACTATTAAAGAAGTGCTTGAAAAACCATAAGCCCCCTTCCCCTGATTTAGTTACTGCACCGAGGGAGGAGGGAAAAGGAGGAGGAGGAAGAATGGTGGAGATTATGAATGACACATGGCAGTAACAGGAAGACTCAGGACTTTGAAAGGCAATCTTAAAACTCTAAACCAGTGTGAATGGGTAGTTGATGGTTGAGATCGTCTCAGTGGGCCAAAGGATCTGTTTCTGTGGGTCCATGTCAATGGTTCCAACAAGCAATCTGCAAAGTTTTACTATCACTTACAAAATACTTAGATTGCAAGTTTGGCTCTCTATTGGGAGTTTGAAGGGTGTGTCCAAAACATTGAGCAGTACAGCCATTTTGCCGAACATGATTACAGATTAAACCAGTGGTTCTCAACCTTTTCTTCCCAATCACACATCACTTTAAGTAATCCCTTACTATTCACAGAGTACCTATGGCATAGAGATTATTTAAAGTGGTATGTGAGTGGAAAGAAAACATTTGAAAACCACCGGATAATGCTCATTGCATTTGCCTGCACACAATTCCTCTTCATGCATTCTCGTCATGTGTCTGTCTCTTTGGCTTGGCTTCGCGGATGAAGATTTATGGAGGGGGTAAATGTCCACGTCAGCTGCAGGCTCGTTTGTGGCTGACAAGTCCGATGCGGGACAGGCAGACATGGTTGCAGCGGTTGCAGAGGAAAATTGGTTGGTTGGGGTTGGGTGTTGGGTTTTTCCTCCTTTGCCTTTTGTCAGTGAGGTGGGCTCTGCGGTCTTCTTCAAAGAAGTTTGCTGCCCGCCGAACTGTGAGGCGCCAAGATGCACGGTTTGAGGTGAGATCAGCCCACTGGCGGTGGTCAATGTGGCAGGCACCAAGAGATTTCTTTAGGCAGTCCTTGTACCTTTTCTTTGGTGCACCTCTGTCACAGTGGCCAGTGGAGAGCTCGCCATATAACACGATCTTGGGAAGGCGATGGTCCTCCATTCTGGAGACGTGACCCACCCAGCGCAGCTGGATCTTCAGCAGCGTGGACTTGATGCTGTCGACCACTGCCATCTCGAGTACTTCGATGTTAGGGATGAAAGCGCTCCAATGAATGTTGAGGATGGAGCGGAGACAACGCTGGTGGAAGCGTTCTAGGAGCCGTAGGTGATGCCGGTAGAGGACCCATGATTCGGAGCCGAACAGGAGTGTGGGTATGACAACGGCTCTGTATACGCTTATCTTTGTGAGATTTTTCAGTTGGTTGTTTTTCCAGACTCTTTTGTGTAGTCTTCCAAAGGCGCTATTTGCCTTGGCGAGTCTGTTGTCTATCTCGTTGTCGATCCTTGCATCTGATGAAATGGTGCAGCCGAGATAGGTAAACTGGTTGACCGTTTGAGTTTTGTGTGCCCGATGGAGATGTGGGGGGGCTGGTAGTCATGGTGGGGAGCTGACTGATGGAGGACCTCAGTTTTCTTCAGGCTGACTTCCAGGCCAAACATTTTGGCAGTTTCCGCAAAACAGGACGTCAAGCGCTGAAGAGCTGGCTCTGAATGGGCAACTAAAGCGGCATCGTCTGCAAAGAGTAGTTCACGGATAAGTTTCTCTTGTGTCTTGGTGTGAGCTTGCAGGCGCCTCAGATTGAAGAGACTGCCATCCGTGCGGTACCGGATGTAAACAGCGTCTTCATTGTTGAGGTCTAAAGGCTAACTAAATGTCATCAATCTATCTGTTTCCATTACCCCTCTAGCTGTTGGGGGAAGGGGGGGAGGGAGAAAGCCTCGCATCTCCCCTGTCAACTTTATTTTCCTCACTTTAAGACCATGCCCTCTGTAAACCTTGCTTAATGTGGTGACCAGGACTGCACACAATACCCTAAATGTGGTCTAACCAAAGTTTGATACAACTGTTACGCAACTTCCCAACTTTTAAACACAATGTCCCAACCAATGAATTTAAACATTTTCTATGCCTTCTTGAGTAGCATAGTTAATGTAGCGGGGTTAGCACAATGCTATTACATCACCAGTGACCCATATTCAAATCCAGCACCCCCTGTAAGGAGTTTGTAAATTTTCCACATGACCTCTGCGGGGTTTCCCTTGGAGCTCCAGTTTCTTCCCACCCTCCAAAAACGTGGAGTTGGTTGGTAAATTGGGGATAATTGCACAGCACTACCATGTCATAAATCAATTTAAAACGATCACATCGTTAACCTGTGTCAATTTTGGAGAGCTCTGAACTTTAATCCCAAGATTACTGACATCATGTTGTTAAGGATCCTGTCATTTACTGTATACTTTCCCCTTTTATTTGATCTGATCTCTGGTCAAAGAGACACCCATCCACCATTACACTCTGTCTCCTCTAGCCCAGGTAATGATAAATCCAATTTTTCAAGTCATCATGGATCATATGCCTCATAATCTTCTGGATCAGCCTTATCATGATGGACCTCGTCAAATGCCTTAAAACAATTCAGTTAATTAGCAGCAAATTATTCTGTGTAAAGCTATGCTAACTATTCCTAACATGTGTTTTTTTAAATGTAAGCACATCCCATCTCCAAGAATCCTCTCCAATAGCTTTCCTCCTACTAATGCCAGGCTCACCAGCCTATAATTTGCTTGATTATCCTTATTGCCTTTCATAAACAAATAAATAACTTGGCTGCTCTGTCATCTGGAAACTTAACTGCGGTTAGAAAGATCTCTATCTAGGCCCCAGTGATCTCCTCTCTTGCCTCACTCAATAACCAGAAATAGAACACATCACACCCTGGGGACTTTAAAGAATATGATGAATAGGAACAGAGGTAGGTCTTCTGGCCCATCCAGCCTGCTCTGCTATTTAACAAGATAATGGCTGATCTGGCATGAACTCAGCTCCACCTATCTGGCTTTTCCCTATTACTCTTCATTCCCCTACTCTGTGAGAATCTAACTGTGTCTTAAATACTGTATATATTTAAAGAGACAGTCTTTGCTGCTTCCTTGGTCAGAGAATTCCACGGGTTCACTGCTCTGTGGCAAAAGTAGTGTCTCCATCTTAAATCCTCTGAATCTTGAGGCTTCATTGCCGAGTCTCATCTTGCTTTTCAATGGAAAGAACTTTCCTACCTCTATCTTAACTATTTTTCATAGTTTTTAATCAAGAAAATTACCAGCTTAATGTTCACCAATAAGCTCAATACCTCCTCCTTGCAATCACATGTCCTAGAACAGTGTTTCTCAACCTTTTTCTTTCCACTCGCATGTCACCTTAAGTAATTCTTATTCCACAGGTGCTCTGTGATTAGTAAGGGATTGCTTAAGGTGGTGTGTGGGTGGAAAGAAAATGTTTGGAAACCACTGTTTTAATCATACCTAATTGATTCATTATGTGCATGGTTTCATAACTCCAAAGGAAATGAGCCAATGGCATTTTTTCTCAAGCAAAATGTTTCAGTAACGAATGGGTGTCGATCAGTGAATCTCAGCCTCCCCCCACCCCACCCTCCTCACAGAGCATAGAGATTGCTTAAGGTGTTAGGTAACTGGAAAGAAAAAATTGAAAACCACTTATCCTAGAATATTAACTAGTGCTGCACTGATCTCACTATCCTAAGGGCCAAAGAAAGGCATGAGTGCAGCTTCACCTCAGTGAAGAAACATAACATGTTTCAGTGAAAGCAGCCTAACTGATTTAACCCTGGCCATCATCCTGAACATTTAAAATTGTCCACCACCACATTTGAGAATCTCCTGCATTTACCTAAAATATGATGAAGCAAATTACTTTTCTCATACTCATACTGCAATGGACTTCAGATGCCATACACAAGCTCAAATATTGGGGCCGAATTTCCTAACCCTGGTGCCTATGACAGAAGACCACCGTGAAAATAATGAATGCACTAGCTTCAAACTGCTCAGCTCAACCCCACAGGATGGATTCGGAGATTTACAGCTTATAAAATAGCACATCTCAGTGGATTTAGGATTGGGTCAAAAATCGGTAACGACATATTAAAGACAAACTCCTGATCTTCTAATAAGGATGTTGACACCTTAATATTGGAATGCCCTAGTGCTGATCTTGCCAAAGGAACACAATTATCAATGTGGCATATGTTTCCGCAAACCTTCAATTTGGGTCAGGAACAGACTGTTGAATACGTAAACCCTTGTGCTGCAATGGCAAATGAAACACTTTACCCACCATGTAATATTGAAAAGGTCTCTTGTCAAAATGTCATGAAATTCTCACCACTTCCTCTTGTTTCCAGCTTGCCATTATGTATTCTCTAAATGGTCCTATTTTACAGTAATTCCTTTCTTGAAGGTTACACCACATCTATTAATAGTAAAGCAATTTCCAGGTGATCTCCATTCAACCATTTAATGCAACAATGAGATTATATCGTGAACTCACACTGTTGATATTTTCAATCAAGAGTTAAAGATTTCTGACAGCTAGCTCAAGCAGATTGGCTTTATTTGAGCCTTTATTTTCTCAGTGGAACGTAATTTTGGTGCTAAAATTTCACAAGCTTTGGAAACATACGCAGGCTGCCAAAATGTCTGCTCTTCATCAGTCATATAATGCTTGACAGCTGAACATCTGCAAAATGGTGATTGTTTTGATCCAGCTTTTGGATAGAGGAAAGAAAATGAAGTAATGAATAGTCTGAAAGATGGAAGTACTGACATCTAAGTCATACAAATGTTGTACATTGTTCTATGCTCATTCAATCTATGGAGTCTCAGGGGCCCTATGACCTGTCTGTAGCTTACCCTTAGGGTTTTAAAATAATTTTCATCATGAAAGGAAGTTTTATGAGGAAGTATACCAATCTTGATGGCGTGCAAGATTAGCCTACACTAATGCAAGGTCAAAAATAATAGAATCGATAGGCAAACTCAATATTGTGAGCATTGAAAGAAAATTACTGCCAGCAAACATTGTTGACAACGGAGTGAAATGGGTCTCTATGACACTCTTATTGATATTCTTTCATCAATTCGTAAAAATATGACTTTTTCTCCTCCTTAACTACTACATTAAACTTTTTTATTTTGACATCTCATCTTAGAGGCCACACAGTTTTTACATTCTACACGTTCAGATATTGCTTTCTCGATGTATAAATCCTCATTGAAGTGGTGAAACAATTACTTGGTCTGTTTTTAGCATTCTTCTAAAGTTGTAACACATATAAGATTTCCAGGTGATGAATGCCAGCTCCTTTGTTGTGGTTTTTTTTTTCTATAGTGTCTGCAGATCTGCGCTGCAAAGGTGTCACGGGGCTCTTTGGAGTTTCTGTGACTTTTTATTGGCCCTTTATTATATTTAAAGCATAACTTGGCTACAGACACCTTGCAATAACTGCAAAGTTGTTTGTAAATGCATGGATTAGAAATACATTCAGGTATTGGTCATTTAAATGCAAATGCTGCTGACTGACCACAGATGGGCTGAACTAAAATGTATGCCCAATTTTAAAGTAGTTCATTACACTATTGAGTACAGAGGGCCCAATGCTATATTTTGGCAAAGGAACAATGATTCCAAACTTTAGAATTTGTCTTTATTCCACCCCAACTGAAGAAACAACACACTTATTTTCTGCTTTTCTTTTTGCAACGCCCTTTCTGCCTATTGTTTTATAAGGTTAAGAGAAATAATTTACAGCTAGAAAAGGTGTTTGTGCCCCTCGACCATGCCTCTTTGTTTGTCATTCTTTTCTTTTTTTTTCCCCTGTTTGTGCTCTTGTGTGAGATACTGGCATTCAGCCACTTGCCCAAAAAATGAACCAGCGATACCTAAAGATGAATCCAACCATTTTTGTTTTCGAATTATGGGCAGATTCATCATTTGTGATCATAGTTTTGATTGGCAATCTTTAAATTTCTAATTTTATGGACATGCATTTTATGCACACAGGAACTGATTATTAATGGAAAGCAAATCATTCACTTGTGTGACTGTCCAACTGGTTACGGGAGAAGGCAATAAATAATCTGAGCTATTTTATATAGCTCAATCATCTGAGCATTCAGCCATTTTTGTTATTTAAAAGCTTATTTTGATAGTTATTCTTCGAGTTTAATTATTGTAAATAAGTTCCTCCAAAGATTTATTATGAAAGCTTAGAATTCTGTTTGCTACTTAGATATTCTGGAAGGATTCTAGAATCGGTAATAGTTTGTGCTGTGGTTTCTGATTTAAGTAGGTATGTGTTTTACAAAAATAACCTTAAAGACAGATCAATGAGAGGGTAAAGAATGAACACCCAGTGCTCCAACTTCATTTTATTAAATAGTACTTGTGATGGTACAGATTCTATCACCAATGTGTATATGTACAGATTGTAGTGTAGGATGACTGTGATTGGCTGAGAGTGTAGCCACGCCTACTGGCAGGTCTTAAAGGATGGCTCCTAGCCAGACCAGGTCATTCTGGACTGGTTGACCTACTTGTGATGTGCTCCAGGCTTTTAGTTAATAAAAGCCTTGGTTTGGATCAACAAGTCTTTGGTTCTTTCGACGCGCTCTACAGTACTGAAAAATACAGAATGTGCAAACATGCATAGATTCCTTTCAACATCAACATTTCCAAATCTGTCACCATGCCTGGAATCACAAAATATAGAGATAACTCTATGACACATCCTACCCCCCAAAAAAAAATCAGCGAGCAATTGTATCCTGACCCCTAATCTTTTAATTATTTATCATTTATCTTTTTTTGTATTTATTATTTCTTCTTTCTTTTATTTCATTTGAGTAATAGCTGGTCAACTGTAGCTATTAAGAATGGAGGTGCATATGTACATCATAAATTGTATTTGACAATAAATTCATTATCATTAAAATCTTACTCATTTTTTAATGTAGGTTCAGCTCTAATTTCTCCATTCAATTCATCTTTCTTTTTGTTCCTACTTTCATTTGTGACAAAGCTGTTTTGTTATTTTGGATCTAATGCTGTGTCCCAAGTGTCCCAACCTTGGTCTCCTGGTCTTGTATTCCAAATGATGTAATTTTGAAGTTGGAAACATGCAAGCAGAGAGGTGGTATGTTCAATATGTGCTTGTAGCATGCTTGCTTGCACATGATTGCCCCCCTGGTGACATTTCTCTGCAAAATCTATTTGCTGTAAAATAACCATTATCCTGAATTCAAGCAAGCGGCAGTCTCAAGCAACCAGCAAAATAATCCTGAAAATAAATGAGTAAATAAAATACAAAAGTTTAAAATTGGTGTCCCCTAGCAATTAGTTTGCCAATCACACAATCTCAAGCAACCAGAAAATGCACTTATCTGCCATCTTCGAATCCTTTTTGGTGCTGGATACCAGTAGGTGGGAGGGGGGGAGGGGACTTTACTGTATATTAAAAATAAATACAAGTACAACTGATGGAATAGTAGCATAAAGATTTGTGATCCTTCCTCACAACTTCACCAACCTGGGTTCAATCCCAAACTCTGAGCCTTTCAATGTGGGATTTTCACCTTTTCGCTATTATCTATCAGTCCAGCATCCCAAAGACCTGTTGCTTAGAATGTTATTTAGCTACTGTAAATTGACCCTAGTTTGTAAGTAGGTGGTAAAATCTTGGAAGAATTGATAAGGGAAAAATAAAGTAGAATTCATGTAATTGAGCACATGATGGCCAATGCAGACTTAAGGAGTTAAAGGGTCATCATGTGCTCATTTACATGAATTCTACTTTATTTTTAACAAGTTTATTCAAGCATTTTCACTACTCAAGGGCTAATAAATTTGGGTATAATGTATTGGCAAGGATAAATAGCTAGTCAGAAGACTGAAAACAGTAGTAATAAATAAGTTATATAACAGTTGGTATATCAAAAGTTTTAGGGTGTAATAGGTATCAATACTGGGCTTCAACTCTATCAGAGTTCAGATGAGAGGATCAAGCACCTTGGCTGGAATTTGGGATCAATTTTGGAGTGGCACAGTTACCATTGCGGTGAACGCAGTGCTGTTGCGGTGCCAGTGATTGGAACCGGGGTTAGAATCCTGTGCTCTCTGTAAGGGGTTTCCTCCGAGTGCTCTGGCTTCCTCCCATCATTCAAAACATACCAGTGGTTGTAGGTCATTTGGGTATAATTGGGCAGCATGGACTTGTGGGCCGAAAGGGCCTTTTATTGTGCTGTATGTCTATTAAGTTGTGATTGATTGTAACTTCTCATTACCACATTTACAACTCCCAACCATTATGGTAAATTCTTTTCAGTGTAAAATCCTCTACACTAGGTCTACACCAGACATGAATAAGTGCTTTTCCTTTTGCAACCAAATGAGTTATAGTGGAGGGGTGATTGATCTGGTTGTGTGGCTCAGTGACCAGTTAGCGAGCCGTTTAACTAAAGGGCAATAAAGGTGCAAATTGAGTACAATACGGTAAATCATTCAATTATCCACTTTGATATTTTCAAATAAAGAGTGGAAAGCTTTTTAGAAAAAATGATTACAGTTTAGTGAGTTTTGGTATTCAGAATGATATGGAGGTCCTCATTTAAAAAAAAAACCAAAATTGAAGATACAACAATGTGGAAGTGAATGTTAAACCATCATTGAATGGGTGTGTTTATATGTAAGAGCAAAGCTTTTGGCCTTGGCAATACCAGACCTGTATCAGTTAACAATAATTCCATCAGTTGCAGAACATGATTAAAATCTCTGTACCAGCATGCTGTAAGAGACCAGTAAGTTGTTTCAATGAAACTGTTGAAAAGGTGAGTTGTTGACCTTGACAGAATTATGTAGTTGGCTTGGGCAGCAGCTTTGAAAATCCTAACATCTCAAGACAATGTTGCAATTGCATAATCAGTTTTGAAAATTTAATGAACAAGATTGGCATTAAGAAACAAAAACAACTGGATCAATTCTTGCACATCAGAAAGTTATACATTGAAAGCTTTGGGTAATATTGATGCAAAATAAAATCAGGCCTCCAGTAGAATGAAGCAATCCTGTCATTAGCCTGCCAAAACAACCATTGTCAGCTAGTGTAAGTTAAGGACTGACCTTTGCTTATCAATCATTGCTGTATGCTATTAAGGTTATTAATTAGGGATTTTGGAAGGACTTTTTGTGTTAAAGTTCAAGCGTCCCAACAGGTGGAAGGAATGAAAAGGGCATACGGAATATTTACTTTCATTAGCTAGACATAGAAAGATTATGGTACCACTTTATACAATATTAGTTAGGCCACAGCTGGAGTATTGTGTGCAGTTGGGTTCACCACGCTGCACAGTTGCAATGGCGAGGCTGCAGAAGGGATTCGGCAGGATGCTGCTGGGGTGAAGTGTTTCATCTTTGAGGCAAGACGGGATAGACTGTTTGTTTAAATTGGATTGAATGAGAGCCCCAATAAGTGTACAAAGTTACGAAGACTGCAATCAGTGAAGCTGGGTAGCAACATCTCACTCAACTCCTCTTGCATATGTACTCAGTCCTCTACTATACACCCTCTACATCCACGATTGCACAATCAAATACCAACCATTCAAACTTCATTTTCAAATTCTCAGCAGTGATAATATTTAGAAAGATATTTATTGTCTAGAGGTTGCAAAAATGAGACCTCACTGGATTGGTAAAATTCTGAGATATTAACAAGCTGTTTCCATTTCTGGAGTGGCCAGACGTCATACCTCAAGAAAGCAAACATTTTGGTCCTTTAGGAGTCCAAAGAGAAGAACGGATGCTGGATTCCAGGAGTATTATGAATCATTGATGTTCTCTCATTTAGGGTCAATAGATTCTGAGTCAAGTCTATTGTCATCTGATCACACAAAATAGTCTTTGGTGCAAAACCTGCAGATACACAACCAGACAAACACACATACAGACAACAATACAAATTCATATATACAAATAAACATTGTTTCATAAATTTGAGAGTCTCGGATGGTATACCTTTGGTTGTTTAGCATTCTCACTGTCCGTGGGAAGAAACTCTTCCTCAATCTGGTGGTGCAACCTCTAATATGCCTCTATCTCTTTCCTGATCGAAGCAGCTGAAAAAATGTGGGTAAGGTTGAAGAGATCCTTAATATTTTGTGTGCCATCTTCAGACAACAATCCCAGTAGATCATGTCAATGGAGGAGGGAGGGACACTCCATTAATACTCTTCCACTCTTATGGTCATAGCATAAATCAAAGGCTGAACTAATAATTTTTTGAATGCCAAGGGAACCAATGGATGTGGAGATAGAGATGCAAAATAATGAAGTAAATGATCAGTCATGACATTAAATGCCAGAGAAAGCTCCAGGTGCTATCTGGACTGCTTCTTCTCAGGGTTTTTCTCAAATTCATCTGTATAAAGCTTTGAATCCAGACATTTATGGAACATAAAACAGAACAAAGCTGGTCCCAGCAAAGGAATTATTTTAGAAGTTGATGATTGACTGATAAAAGCAAATCTAGATCAATGGTTGCTTGAGGCACAAGTTTGCATGAGGATTTGCAAGACTGCAAACCAGGCTCTTCAAGCATATCAAACACATTTTTAAAAGAAGCAATTGATCCATCCAAAACTTTCTTACCTATATAGCACATTATAAATGGTACATTGGTAAACTGCAAGTGCATGTCAACAGAGTTGACTTCAATCAGTTCAGTTAATAAATCTCAGGTCTTTATGTTCATGACATTTTTTTTTTGCAGATAACTTGGTAACTAACTTTTAGTCAGCAAATTACATCAAGTAAGGTCATTATTAATCTGTTTGATACATAATAGTACGTTAAAGAAAAAGTTCAATATTGCTTTATATTCCAACTTATGGGGACTGTTTTTAAAATGTTTTCCTTAAAACCAATGCCTTACAATTTTGTATGATGCAGTTTGGAAGCAGTCTATTTCTATCTGTTAAAATAAAAGACTATATGATTAGCAATAATTGTTCACTATCATTCCATTCTTTTAGACTGCTTGCAGACTGAGAATGAGATTTGCACTGCTCTATACTATTAGTGGACATGGAGCTAAGTGAAAAATACTCCCAGCTGACAACCTTTGATCTATTTAATATTTGAGGTACTTACAGCACTGCAGAGCTTTTTATGACATTGTGCGGTTAGGAAGCACAGTCATTTCATAATAATGATTTATTATTAAGTTCTTAACTGCAAAGCTGCTGAACAACTGGCCTATACTGAAGTGATGGCCTTTAAAACACTAATCCTTACCTTAGGAGACTGGTCAGGTCACTCATCTGAGTGCTATCTGTCTTCTGGTCAGATGATCAGCAACTAAACCAGCTCCCCACCAGGCTTTCCTGGTGCGGAGGGTAGCTAGTTACCCTGCAGGATGAAAAGCAAGACCTGTGAAAAGGCAGACGAACCCTTTTGTCGAGTTAACAGCCATCTAGCAAACAAGTGCCGTGAACCACGGAAAGGACACCCCTTGTATTGAAGCTTGGTCCAGCCATTCACTGCAACAGAACTTCCCCCAGCCTTCTTGGACCTCACCATGCCACTGGATTTGAGAGGGGATGTGAAGAGGGTGGGTCTGCACCTGTGCAAATCCCTACTCACCTCAATCCATTCATTCATGAACACGCTATTCCTTTCTGAGGAGTAGGGTATCCTCACAAACTAACCAAAAGGAACCAACATCATCCTATGGGATGGATAGCCAGAAGACCTTTGGAGACTAAAGCTTGATTCCATTCCATCTGTGACTAAAGAATCTTTCTTCATTGAAGACTACATTTGTGTAAAAACAATTTATATACTGAACTAGAGAATTGATGAAATGAAATCTTTCTCTCACTGATTGTCTTTAAAAATCCAAATAAGATAGAACAGTCTCCATTAAAATCTGAGTAAAAATGAATTCATTTGTTTTTCTTTGGCTTGGCTTCACGGATGAAGATTTATGGAGGGGTATTTAACTTCATGTCAATTCATAATTGGTTATTAACTGACATGAAGTTAAATTCCTGTTTCTGACTACATTTGCAAAATATTTCAAACATTAAGTCACAAATTCTACCTCCTGGGCAGGTAGTTGAATAACTTGGGATATATTTGTCAATTACCATATGTGATGGTATAGGGTTAAAACTAGGCTCTAGGGGGTAAGGGCATAAGTGTTGATTCAATCCCTGACCTCCTCCTCCATGCGTGATCTTTAAAAACAGACGGGAACTTCACTTAAAAGTCTTCGTCAATTAAGCTAAAATATTGCTGTGTATTTCAGTTATTAATTGTTCATCCAGTGAGTAATTCAATGTGTTCTTACACATAATGAGTTACACCTTTTATTTGAGGTGCACGGGAAAGCAATACTTGCTTTTTTTTAAATTTTAAATTGTATCTTATTTTGAATGTCGAATTTGGCCAGTTTTGAAGTGAAAATGTTCATGGGAAAATTCCCTGTGTCTGAAAAAGAGGCCTGAGATTGGTCCGCACATCTTATGCAAGTGAATGTAGCAAGCTTCCGGCATCTTCTGATCTGACTCAAATATTGAGCTGACTGCTTTGCTGGGAGCTGCCCTCAGGTAAACTTTTTTTCCTCTTGATTTCCATTTCAAATTAAAAAAAAGTATACATCAATTTGGCAGCTGTCATTAGCTGGGCAGCATCTAATCTATACATCTTGGGAAGGGTTGATTCAGTGTATGTACTGTTCAGATTTGTCCCATTTGCTGGAGGGCTCCTAGAGTAGGCAAGATGCCCTCCTGTAAGCACATACAAACACCCAGAGCCTGCTTAAATTAAGGAACTGGACATCAGTAAAATTGATGAACAAACTTGTGTATTTCATGTTATTAAGGATTTTAGAGTTTCAAGACATTTATCCACATATATTGGGTGACACTAGTTTTTTTTTGCATTGTAAAACAGATGAAACAATGTTTAATGTATACTTTGCTATCTTCATGTGTACACATGTACACGTGTGTATTATGTTTATACACACATATGTCTACATATACATATGTGTTTATGTATAAAGCTGAAATATTATATTGTTGTTTACGGTGATTGTATGTTTGAATTTCCATCATATCATAAAAAGGATTAACTGAAATGCTTTTCCTAATTACAATTGCAATTCTAGAAACGGGCATTCAAATGTACTTTCTCTTCTTTTGACCTTTTTAAAAGAGGGATAGGATTGGCAAAGAGACAAAATGCAGTTTTACCATGAAAGTCAACAGAAAAATGAGCAAATGCTAATAAAAAGTCCTCAAAGAACTGGTTTGCATGTGAGCCTTGTTCCTCCTCTGCGGCTGTCTCCTCTGTTCTCATTCCACCTCTGCGGCCGTCCCCTCTGTTGTCATCTCCCCTGTTGTCCTGTCTCTTTGCCTCAGTGATTGACGATTTCAGAATAGGTCAGAAATCCTCAAAATGGGAAATTAAGTTAAATTCTGCTTTGCTCACTTACAATTTAATTTTTTTTTGGAATCAAATATGCATTAAAAATGAAATTGTGACTGTGATAGAATCCGTACTATCACCAATGTGTATATGTACAGATGGTAGTGTAGGATGACTGTGATTGGCTGAGAGTGTAGCCACGCCTACTGGCAGGTCTTAAAGGATTGCTCCTAGCCAGACCAGGTCATTCTGGACTGGTCGACCTACTTGTGATACGCTCCAGTCTTTTAGTTAATAAAAGCCTTGGTTTGGATCAACAAGTCTTTGGTTCTTTCAACGCGCTCTACAGTGGCCGTACCATTGTATATGAAACGTGAATTGTCGTAACACTTCAGTGTTTGAAAAACAAAAATTCCTTAAGCCTTCTGTCTCCTTAGATGGTAGGATGTAAACTTGGCTCAACTGTGATCAATAAACCATCTTACTTCGACACTGAATTCACAGTTATGATACCGGGGATGAATTTATTTTTCCAATATATTCTGTCAAATTTCACAGCAGTAATAATACTTGTAATTATATGGCACTTCATCACGTTAAACATCTCAAATTGTTTCACACAACTAATTGCATTTTGGAAGGTCGAGACTGTTGTTATATGAAATTACTGTACACAAGAGAACCAGTTAAAGAGCAGGATGAGAAAGTATTGTGTTTCCAATATCTGCTTTCCTAGATATCACAAGGTTGTACAAATCATAAAACCCACTCAACCTTTTTTGGTATTCTTCACCAAATCTTCTCAGATCAGTCTTCATATTTTTTTTTTCCTGGCAATATCCCTTTAATCCCATCAGATAAAGCTATTCCATATTTCCCTTTTCAGTTGGCTGAGTTTTGACTGTATTCGTGACACTTTATTTCATAAGTATAAAATGTGCCCCTTGAAGTTATTCTTTCAATTAAGTTCTATATTTAAATTCTTCATCTGATCATTGTGACCCTCTGGCTCACCTGCCTTGCTTCAAATACATTCAAATTAACCTAAATTTATTTTGAATCAAATTGAGGGAATCTTTGTTAGAGAATCAAACAAATCAGTATTCAACTGTAGAGATGTGTTTAAATCTTTCAAGGAACAGAGAAAACATTAAGCACTGTTGTGGCTACTTTAACTCCTGTTCAATTGGTTTTGGTGATATTTTGCCATGAAATTAAATGCAAGGAAATTAAAATTGTTATGCAAAAACTTATCAATCAACAGAGACTCATGACATCACTAAAAAAAAACACAGAGCTTTCCACTATAGTGTATGAAACAAGTCTGTGTTTCTCTCTCATTTTTACATAAATCTTTCATTTTGAAAATCCAAGCCACAGGGCAGTCTTTAAAGTTTGCAAAGAACTGGGCGAGTGATCAAAGAGAACTGTGCAGACCTCCAATGAAGATGACATTTTGATTCAAGTCAGCTGAGTCAAAACGAGAGATGAAGTCAAGGGGTTGTCACTTCCATCTGATCTGCAGCTTCACGACTGGCGACCCTAGCTTAATCTTTTCACAAGCCAAGTGCCGCATGATATGATTTTTAAGGAATTGTTTCTAATGCGTTCATTTTATATTATCAACTTTTATCAAATGTTGATGATCTTTTAGTTTAAAATATTGAGCATTTTTAGGAGAAAAATGCACTAATAATGTCCTTTTCTGCTTTTGCCATCACTGGAATGTTGGAGGATTAAAGTTAGTGGACTGGGAAACATTACATACCTTGTGTTTTAACTTTAATGTATTGAGGTCATAAGTTATCTAATGTCACAAATATTGTTGAGATTCACAAGTAAAACTGAGGGATGGGGAAGAGAGATAGAGAGGAAAGGATGCCCTTCAACTGTCTTTGTTTTTAATATGCTCTAGTCCTCATTTCACAGTATTTTGTCTAACGCTGTTTATAAATGTGACTTTTCTTTCTGACATCGAATGGAACTTCCAGCTCATTCTCTTTTGATGTCTTCATTTACAGCCCATAACATTAATGGATTATGTATTAATTGACTGAAAATTCATCAATGATGCAAAAATAACATGCAACTTTTCTTTCCCTTCCATTTCATTGTCAGTAAAGCTGAATTAAACTTTGTTCAATTTATGGCCCATTACATTGATATTTTTAAAATGAGGTATGGTGCCATTCTAAATTCAAAATTTTCAGTTATCTTTATTCAAGTAATTTTATTTGCAGAATAGCACAGAATGCTGGAATATGAAGTTTTTAAACCAAAAAAGTGCAGGAGAAACTCAGCGTGGCCCGGAGTGCTCAGAGGAGGCAAAGAAACCGAACCAACATTTTGTGCCTGAGCCCTTTTGTCGAGGTATGAGCAAAAAGCAGGTAGGTGCCTGAATAAAGTTGCAGGAGGAGGAGGAGGGGAGAAGGGGCATGGTGGAGGAGCAAGGGCCAACAGCCAGGAGGCCATAGGTGGACCTGCATAGGAGGGCAGATGAGAATTAATCAGGGGAGGGAGGTCGCTCTGTGAATGAAGAGCTGGAGGAAAGAAGACAGAGGGATGGGGAAGAGAGATAGAGAGGAAAGGAGACAGCGGGATGGGGAAGAGAGAGAGAGAGGAAAGGAGGCAGCGGGATGGGGAAGAGAGATAGAGAGGAAAGGAGGCAGCGGGATGGGGGAGAGATAGAGAGAAAAGGAGGCAGCGGGATGGGGAAGAGAGAGAGAGGAAAGGAGGCAGCGGGATGGGGAAGAGAGAGAGAGGAAAGGAGACAGAGGGATGGGGGAGAGAGAGGGGAAAGGAGGCAGAGGGATGGGGGTAGTGAGGAAAGGAGAGGGATCGGGAGAGAGATAGAGAGGAAAGGAGAGGGATGGGGAAGAGAGATAGAGAGGAAAGGAGAGGGATGGGGAAGAGAGATAGAGAGGAAAGGAGAGGGATGGGGAAGAGAGATAGAGAGGAAAGGAGAGGGATGGGGAAGAGAGATAGAGAGGAAAGGAGAGGGATGGGGAAGAGAGATAGAGAGGAAAGGAGAGGGATGGGGAAGAGAGATAGAGAGGAAAGGAGAGGGATGGGGAAGAGAGATAGAGAGGAAAGGAGAGGGATGGGGAAGAGAGATAGAGAGGAAAGGAGAGGGATGGGGAAGAGAGATAGAGAGGAAAGGAGAGGGATGGGGAGAGAAGAGAGATGGAGAGGAAAGGAGGCAGCGGGATGGGGAGGGAAGAGAGATGGAGAAGAAAGGAGACAACGGAATGGGGAACGGAAAGACAGGTGGAGTGGGGAATTGCAATGGGTTGGAACTGGGAGATTGGAGTGGACAGAGCGAAGGTGCTCACAAAGTGATCTCTGTCTGTGTCCAGCCTCTCCAATGTAGAGGAGTCCATAACATGAGCACAATGTAGTAGATGACCCCTGCAGATTCACAAGTATTTCTTCTCTTGGAAGGTCTGTTGTGGGCTCTGAATGGCGGTGAGGGAGGAGGTGTGGGCACAAGTGTAATATTTCCTGCGGTATCAAGGGGTGCAATTGGTGGCAGGGACGGAGGGGTGGACAAGAGAGTCATGGAGGAGTGGTCCTTGCAGAAGGAAGAGAGTTTAAGATGTGTTTGGTGGTGGAAATTATAGATGCGAAGGCTGGTGGGGGTGGAAGGTAAGGACAAGGGGAATGGTGTCATTGTTTATGTCTGGAGGCCAGGGCAGAGAGGATATGTGGGCAAGCGCCAAATTAATTGTAGTAAGAGGGAAGCCAAATGTTTTCAAGAGGAAGACATCTTGGATGATCTCACATGGAAGACCTCTTCTTGGAAGCAGAAGCAATGGAGTCAGAGGAATTGTGAAATAGAGATAGAATCCATACAGTGGGCGGAATGTGAGGAGGTGTAGTCAAGCTAACTGTTGGAGTTGCTAACTGTGGAAGTCAGGTGCCTGCCTGATATTAAAAAAAAATTCTTGACAAAGGGCTCAGGCCAAAACATGGCTTGTATATCTTTGCCTCCAGTGGACTCTGCAGGACCTGCTGGGTTTCTCCAGCAATTTTGTGTATTAACTACAATCACAGCATCAAAAAACATTCTTGTTTCCCTCTTATGGATTCTTTTGACAAGATTCCAGTATTTAAAGGATAGTGGCTGATTGTCATTTCTGTGGTACTGCTATGTAGCCCTTTGACTTAAAATGTACTTACAAGAATGTCAAGATGATGACATGGTGGATATATAAAAGAGAAAGATGCAGAAATCTGATCCATGACCACTTTAAAACTTCATCTAAGCACATTGGAAAAAGATCGAATTTCTTTAACTAAGATTGTTGCAATGTTTGCGGGAGTATTTTAGAGATGCTGATCTTTAGATTACCAAGAACAAAAAATCAAATTTTGTTTTTACTTATTGTCAGCACGTGGCTTAATGAGTGCAAAATTAAATAAATTAGTCATATTAAAAGGCACACTAAACCATAAACACAGTGGAAAATGCAATGATCGCTGGAAACAATGGTTATTATTTTAAGCCCAGTTGAAAAGATTTCGGACTTTTATTTACTCACATCCATTCAGCTTTAGATTGAATTGTATGTGTTATACAAGATAGCAAAGGATATGGAGATGATGATTTGGAATTTTGATGTATTGCACAAGCACATGTAAATCACCAAACTGATGGGACTCTTATCAAATTTGGAAGTATATGCTCATGGTTAAAGGAAGTTAAAAGTGATCCATTATCTTAAACAAAATAACTCTGCTGACTGTCACAGGAAATGTTAAGAATAGGAAATTGCTGTCCAAATCTCTGTCATTGCCATTTAAAATAAAGAACCATGAATTGGTTGAACAATCAGAATCTTTAAAGCCCTAGATTTAAAGACCACAATGTTAATTGATCCTTTAATCCTTTCTCAGTTACTTTATTGATTTATTTATTATTTAGTTTGTTTTTAACATTAGATGGCTAAAATGTCATCCATAGCACCTCTATTTTTGAGACAGAACAGACCATGATGCATTTGCTGTTACATCGCAGACCAGCAGCAATAGAAATTTACCAAGTTTTATTTTCTAAATTTTATTATTGATTAGACATCCAGTGTTGGCAAGAGACTTAAACTGATGCAAATATGTAATTATGATTGAGGTGGGAGAAACTGAGGGATCAGACTGCTAAAAATTCACGAATCCTGGTTGAGTTGCTTCCAGAGCAAATATCCTTTCAGGTGAGTGGTTGTCACAACTCCCCTTTTCCTTTCGTGGGGTAAGAGAAACAGAATGCGACTTCCACGAAGCTTCTAAAAACCCTGGCAAGGGTCAGTCGAAATGACCAGTGCGTGGTCACAATCCAATAAGGCAAGCATACAGCTTCCTTTACCCAGATATAGGTCAAACAAAGTGAACTTTCCTTTGGCAATAGTGGGGTTCAATAATTCCTCTTATTCATACTGACATTTCCTTTGGTCACAGTGGGGTTCAAAATGACCTATGCTTTGGTCATGGTGGTTCAGCAAATCCCCTTCAAAAATGGCGATTGCTCTGGTCACGATGGGATTCAAAAATTCTCCTGACAGGGAGAAACAAATTGTCCATTACCACACAGAGCCACTCCAGCACAGTAATGCTTCAGATGGCAACTGCTCAAAGTGCTGTTCCTTTAACAAATGGCCTCTCATCACCCAGATTGCTGTTCCTTTAAATGTTTCACTCACATGTCCCTCCACACCTGTCCCTGGATAAAAACAAAAAAATGTTCCTTCACTTCCTCCAGAGGATAAGCTTTGGGTACAGTCTGTACCTGATTGTTGCCAATTCTGTTCTCTTCACAGTTTTGAATAGGCCTTAAAGTAACAGTCCCACTAAAATTAAAATTAAATCTTGAAAGAGTTTTTAAGGATGGGTATTAAATGCTGACCTTAACAATTAATGTCCAGATGCTGGAAAAAAAAATGAAGAGGTAGTTTTCAGGTCACATTTGAGCTCCATCATGCTCTGGTTCTCTTGACCCTCTCATGTCTACATACTAGCTATCTTCTTCCTATGCTCTCTGTCATGTGCTTGAGAGAGAGTATAGAAATTGCAGGGACCCTGGTAGAAATATTTAAAATGTCCTCAGCCACAGGTGAGGTGCCGGAGGATTAGAGGGTAGCTCATGTTGTTCCTGTGTTTTTTTTTAAAAAAAACCTCCAAAAGTAAACCAAGAAATTACGGGCTGGTGAGCCTGCCGTCAGTAGTAGGTAAATTATTGGAGGGTGTTCTGAGAGATTGGATATACAAGAATTTGGTTAGCCCAATAAGGCCTTTGACAAGGCCCCATATGGGAAGTTAGTTCAGGCACTAGGTATCTGTGAAGTGGTTGCAAACTGGATTCCAAATTGGCTGAATGGGAGAAGACGGAGAGTGGTAGTGGATGATTGCTTCTCAGACCGGAGGCCTATGATTAATGTTGTGCCTCAGGGACTGGTGCTGGGACTATTGTTGCTTGTTGTCTATATCAATGATAATGAGGTATATTGGATCAGCAAATTTGCAGATGACACTTTGATTGGAGGCGTTGTGGAACAGCAAGGAAGGCTTTAAAAATCTTGCAGAGGGATCTGGTCCAACTGGAAAAATAGGCCAGAAAATGACAAATGGAATTTAATACAAACAAGTGTGAGGTGTTGCATTTTGTAAGGACAAACCAAGGTAGATCATATATAGTAAATGGTAGGGCACTGAGGAGTGTGGAGGAACAGAGGGATCTGGGAATACTGATGCATAATTCCATGAAAGTGGCTTCGCAGGTAGACAGGGTTTAAAGAAAGCTTTTGGCATCTTGTCCTTCATAAATCAAAGTATTGAGTATAGGAGTTGTGATGTTATGGTGAGATTGTAAAGACATTGGTGAGGCCAAATTCGGAGTATTGTGTGCAGTTCTGGTTGCCAAACTATCAGAAGGATATCAAAAAGATTGAAAGAGTGCAGAGATTTACTAGAATGTTTCTGGGTCTTCAGGAGTTGAATTAGAGGGAAAGACAGGTTAGGACTTTATTTCTTGTAGTGTAGAAGAATGAGAGGAGATTTGATAGGGGCTTACAAAATTGAGGGATATAGACAGAGTAAATGCAAGTAGGCTCCACTTAGATTAGGAGAGATGAATATGAGAGGACATGGCTTTAAGGTGAAAGGGGGAACTTCTTCACTCAGAGTGATGGGAGTGTGGAATGAGCTGCCATCTAACATGGTAAATGCATGTGGTGGTACACCACCAGCCTACTGCAGGGGGCAACCTCTGTACCTGTAGGAGTGTACCACCGGCCTACTGCAGGGGGCAACCTCTGTACCTGCAGGAGTGTACCACCGGCCTACTGCAGGGGGCAACCTCTGTACCTGTAGGAGTGTACCACCGGCCTACTGCAGGGGGCAACCTCTGTACCTGCAGGAGTGTACCACCGGCCTACTGCAGGGGGCAACTTCTGTACCTGTAGGAGTGTACCACCGGCCTACTGCAGGGGGCAACCTCTGTACCTGCAGGAGTGTACCACCGGCCTACTGCAGGGGGCAACCTCTGTACCTGCAGGAGTGTACCACCGGCCTACTGCAGGGGGCAACCTCTGTACCTGTAGGAGTGTACCACCGGCCTACTGCAGGGGGCAACCTCTGTACCTGCAGGAGTGTACCACTGGCCTACTGCAGGGGCAACCTCTGTACCTGCAGGAGTGTAAGGGGACAGGACAACACCTGGCCGGCTGTCAATCAGTCGGCCTGAAGGGATCAAACCCCATCCGGTCGGGTGTCAATCACCCTCCGGGATATAAGCCTGCCGGCCTCCAGAGCCCTCATTCAGAGTTTCTGCAGCTGGCTCTGTGGAAGTCTTTGTAGATTAAAGCCTTTTGTACAGTCTATACCTTGTGTATGTCTGATTCTGGCTAACAGCGCCCCACAATGCGGGCTTACTCTTAAGAATAAATTGGATAGATACGTGGATGGAGCATTGCGGAAGGTTATGGATAGGGTGCAGGTCAATGGGACTAGTGGAATAATATTTTGGAACAGACTAGAATGGTCAAATGGCCTGCTTTTGTACTGTAGTGTTGGATAGTTTTATGATGTAGGGTCTCAACCTGATGCATCGACCTTCTCTTTGCCTCTGCAGATGCTGATTGATCGGTTTGCTTTTGCTCTTATTTAATTTGTGAGGGTGAAAATACCCTTTCTCATGCTCCGCTCGGGTCGACTGATGTCAAGGGAGGATATATAACATCTTCTAATTCATATTTCAGTTGGCAGGATTTGTTGGAGAAGGGACTTTACTACTTGCTGAAAGGAAAGTCGAGTTGGGAGTTGAGATGAAAATCGGCTGAAATGAAGTATAGGATATATATATCTCACTGATCAAGCTAATCGTAAATTTTTTTAATGATAATCAATTCATCATCAATATTGCTTTCTAGCCACTCAGTATCACTTTACCCCCCCTCAGCCATAATGGGCAGTGGCATCACTAGGGTTGGTTGTCACCCAGTGTGGTAACTCATGGTATCACCACCCACCTCCCCCTGCCTTAGACCTCCTGCTGAACCAGACCATACAGAATCCTTAGTAATGTTTTTTGTACTGATGTTACTCGTAAATCATAATTCCCATCTATCACTGAATGTAATGGCAATAGTCGTGAGATAAATAACTAGCAAAATTAAAATTGCACCTTTAAATTACATCATTCGCACAGCCTAAATGCCTTTTTTTAATTTCTTTTCCTTTAATTACTACTTCATTCACAAAACAGATTATTGATATAGGTTCACAGATACTAATGACCACAATATTGTAGCTAAAACACCAGAAAATTTGACAAAAGCAGCAACTATAAAAGCACCAGCAGCAACAAAAACAACAGCGTGTGCTTGTCGTGGGTGCAGATGAAACCATGTGATTTGAAGTGTGGTTATACACTCAAAACGGTCAACCAGTTTACCTATCTCGGCTGCACCATTTCATCAGATGCAAGGATCGACAATGAGATAGACAACAGACTCGCCAAGGCAAATAGCGCCTTTGGAAGACTACACAAAAGAGTCTGGAAAAACAACCAACTGAAAAACCTCACAAAGATTAGCGTATACAGAGCCGTTGTCATACCCACACTCCTGTTCGGCTCTGAATCATGGGTCCTCTACCGGCACCACCTATGGCTCCTAGAACGCTTCCACCAGCGTTGTCTCCGCTCCATCCTCAACATCCATTGGAGCGCTTACATCCCTAACGTTGAAGTACTCGAGATGGCAGAGGTCGACAGCATTGAGTCCACGCTGCTGAAGATCCAGCTGCGCTGGATGGGTCACGTCTCCAGAATGGAGGACCATCGCCTTCCCAAGATCGTGTTATATGGTGAGCTCTCCACTGGCCACCGTGACAGAGGTGCACCAAAGAAAAGGTACAAGGACTGCCTAAAGAAATCTCTTGGTGCCTGCCACATTGACCACCGCCAGTGGGCTGATAACGCCTCAAACCGTGCATCTTGGCGCCTCACAGTTTGGCGGGCAGCAACCTCCTTTGAAGAAGACCGCAGAGCCCACCTCACTGACAAAAGGCAAAGGAGGAAAAACCCAACACCCAACCCCACCCAACCAATTTTCCCCTGCAACCGCTGCAATCATGTCTGCCTGTCCCGCATCGGACTTGTCAGCCACAAACGAGCCTGCAGCTGACGTGGACTTTTTTACCCCCTCCATAAATCTTCGTCCGCGAAGCCAAGCCAAAGAAGAATACTTCCAATCTCTTTTCAGTGTCAACCTCTCAGTCCAAGAATCCGCCCTGCTCCATCTCACTCAACAGCCCTTAAGGCTAGAGCTAGATGAGGTCCTCACCTGGGAAGAGACATATAAGGCAATTGAACAACTGAAAAGTGGCAAAGCAGCAGGTATGGATGAAATCCCCCCAGAGGTCTAGAAGGCTGGCGGCAAAACTCTGCATACCAAACTGCATGAGTTTTTCATGCTCTGCTGGGACCAAGGAAAGCTTCCTCAGGACCTTCGTGATGCCATCATCATCACCCTGTACAAAAACAAAGGCGAGAAATCAGACTGCTCAAACTACAGGGGAATCACGCTGCTCTCCATTGCAAGCAAAATCTTCGCTAGGATTCTCCTAAATAGAATAATACCTAGTGTCGCCGAAAATGTTCTCCCAGAATCACAGTGCGGCTTTCGCGCAAACAGAGGAACTACTGACATGGTCTTTGCCCTCAGACAGCTCCAAGAAAAGTGCAGAGAACAAAACAAAGGACTCTACATCACCTTTGTTGACCTCACCAAAGCCTTCGACACCGTGAGTAGGAAAGGGCTTTGGCAAATACTAGAGTGCCTCGGATGCCCTCCAAAGTTCCTCAACATGGTTATCCAACTGCACGAAAACCAACAAGGTCAGGTCAGATACAGCAATGAGCTCTCTGAACCCTTCTCCATTAACAATGGCGTGAAGCAAGGCTGCATTCTCGCACCAACCCTCTTTTCAATCTTCTTCAGCATGATGCTGAAACAAGCCATGAAAGATCTCAACAACGACGACGCTGTTTACATCCGGTACCGCACGGATGGCAGTCTCTTCAATCTGAGGCACCTACAAGCTCCCACCAAGACACAAGAGCAACTTGTCCGTGAACTACTCTTTGCAGATGATGCCGCTTTAGTTGCCCATTCAGAGCCAGCTCTTCAGCACTTGATGTCCTGTTTTGCGGAAACTGCCAAAATGTTTGGCCTGGAAGTCAGCCTGAAGAAAACTGAGGTCCTCCATCAGCCAGCTCCCCACCTTGACTACCAGCCCCCCCACATCTCCATCAGGCACACAAAACTCAAAACGGTCAACCAGTTTACCTATCTCGGCTGCACCATTTCATCGGATGCAAGGATCGACAACGAGATAGACAACAGACTCGCCAAGGCAAATAGCGCCTTTGGAAGACTACACAAAAGAGTCTGGAAAAACAACCACTTGAAGAAACACACAAAGATTAGCATATACAGAGCCGTTGTCATACCCACGCTCTTGTTCGGGTCCTCTACCGGCATCACCTACGGCTCCTAGAACGCTTCCACCAGCGTTGTCTCCGCTCCATCCTCAACATTCATTGGAGCGACTTCATCTCCAATATCGAAGTACTCAAGATGGCAGAGGCCGACAGCATCGAATCCACGCTGCTGAAGATCAAACTGCGCTGGGTAGGTCACGTCTCCAGAATGGAGGTCCATCGCCTTCCCAAGATCGTGTTATATGGCGAGCTCTCCACTGGCCACCGAGACAGAGGTACACCAAAGAAGAGGTACAAGGACTGTCTAAAGAAAGCTCGTGGTGCCTGCCCCATTGACCACCGCCAGTGGGCTGATATCGCCTCAAACTGTGCATCTTGGCACCTCACAGTTTGGCGGGCAGCAACCTCCTTTGAAGAAGACCGCAGAGCCCACCTCACTGTCAAAAGACAAAGGAGGAAAAACCCAACATCCAAACCCAACCAACCAATTTTCCCTTACAACCGCTGCAACCGTGTCTGCCTGTCCCGCGTCGGACTTGTCAGCCACAAACGAGCCTGCAGCTGATGTGGACTTTACCCCTCCATAAATCTTCGTCAGTGAAGCCAAGCCAAAGAAAAAAAGAAAAAGATAATTGGGTAATAATGAGCTCTGACTGGAGCACATTAGAAGGTTCAAAAAGTAAATTAGCATCAAGCTTTAGCCTTATAGGTACAGTATCTTGATACATGTAAGATGGGCTTATGAAAAAATGTTTTTGTTATAACTCATTATAGGGATAATTTTTATTTAAAAAAAATAAATTTCTGTGAAACTGCACAAAAATTTTATAGACAGTCATTTTGGTGTCACCCCCTTTGATGGTGTCACCTGGTGCGGTCTACAGCCCCCCCCCCCCCATTGATGCCAGTGATGATGGGCTCCAGAGGTGAAGTGTTACTTCAAGGACATTTCATTGTAAATTGATAATCACCAGAGACTATCAATTTAACTTCTATCTTAAAAGTAGTCGAATGAGATGCCAATCTTATCCAAAATCTGGTTCTCAAAGGAAAAATAAAATGACAGAAAGCCTTTTAACTGTTCTGTGGTGTAACCCAATGATACCCGAATACAAGACCTTTCCAGTGGATTTCGATAATTTAAATGAGCTCCTGATGGGTGTTTAGCCAGTTAACTGATTAGTTATTGCTAAAGAGGACCAATCAGTTTACCCCATACATTTTTTTTAAAATTCTGTGTCTTTGAGATTGGAAGACTTTTGTCAGTGGAGCTCCAATATCCAGTAAAATCTCTGGTATTTGGCACCCTTGGGGATTGGTAGACGCAGGATAAATGTATTTTCCAATTGCGCGATACTTACTCTTACAATATCTAACTGATGCATCTGCATTAAGAATAATCAGTTTAAAAGACAAAAATCCAGACTGTACTAACACTGAAAACATTTAACTGTCACTGCATCTGCAGGTTCCTCCCCCTCCATGGAACCCCAAAAATGTATAATATAGATAATGCATAATAATAGATAATTACACCCCCCTCTCCAAGTATACCGATAAAGCCTCTGACCAAGATACTCTTACTAAGCAGGGATAAGAGAGCTCCCTCAAGGGCAAGTGGAATCAACCAGCTCTTCATCTTGGGTAATGCCATTGCTGTTTCACACAACTTTATTCAAACAGCAGCTACAAGCACGGGGTGGCGCTGTGTGTAAGGAATTTGTATGTTCTCCCCATGTCTGCTCGAGTTTTCTCCCAGGGGCCTGGTTTCCTCCCATCGTTCTAAACATACTGGGGGTGTAGGTTAATATGGTGTAAATTGGGCGGCGTGGACTCATGGGTTGAAATAGCCTATTACCATCCTGTATGTCTTTAAAAAAAATCAAAAAGAACAACCAAGGCACTCCACTGGCTGAATATTTGTCCCATCTGCACCAGAGGTTTATGTGTTACTTCAGAGAACATTTACTTTTACAATTTAAAAAAAATATTTTTACCTATTATTTGTTCTTATTTTAATTAAAAAACATATTTTTCTTGATTTTTTTTTGCCAGATGCCATTGGCTGTTGGTACTGTTGGTACCAGATGCCATTGGCTGTTGGTACTGTTGGTAACAGTGGTAACTGTATCTGGTCTACTACCATATATTTTTACAATTGGTGTGTAAATATAAGGATCTTGATGAAGACCTCAGTAGATAATATAAAGATTGACTGTGTACTTAATGTGGGAAGGTAGCAACATTATTGGCAATGATTGGGCAAGGAATGTGGGTTGAAGGAGCTGTGAGTGAACACTCCAAGATTTCACCACACCACTCAATATCCCCCAATTTATTGTTTATTCTCACCTGCTGGAAAGTGGCAAGTTGAATTGATTCCAAATAAAAATGAATTCATGTATTTGGGTAGATGCAACAGGCAATTAAACAATAATGTGTAGTGTTGAGAAATAAATGGACCTTGGAATGTCTGCCTTCATCCTCCTCAGATGTATTAATAATATGATCAAAAGACGTAAGCAATGCTTATCTTATTAACTGGGGCTTTAATTATGAGAACAGAGATATTTTACAAGAATTATATACATTATGTGGATCACAACTTTATTACGTCACAAGGTTTTGGTCACTGCATTACAGAAAAGATACAATTTCACGAGAGAAAGTGCAGTGATTTATAGGAATGTTACCAGGACTGGAAAATTGTAGCTATGAAGAAAGATAAGAAAAGTAAATGATTTTATCTTTGGAACAGAGGAAGCTGAGAGGAGACTTAATTGAAGAGCATAAGATTAAGTTGTCCAGTTGCAATAAATATCAACAGCCTATTTTTGTTCGAAGAAGGGTAAAAAAAATCAAGGGTATGCATTTGAAGTCATTTGTTTCCTTTTGTGCCATTAAGTTTCCACAATTCAACAGTGCAAAATAACCTATTGTTAAAAGTTTTAGTTTTCCAATCCTCAGATTCTTAGAAGTAAGAATCCAGTAGATTGGAAAATGTCTGCAGTGTGTTTTTGTTCATGAGTATTTTCAAATAATACTGAATATTTCTGTGATGTGAAACATATTCAATTTTAAAAAAAATATGTTGACTTGTGCACATATTGGCTCAACTTTTATTCTCGATGAGCAGCAGAGATTTTTAAAAAAAACTGTCAATATTGGAAGTAGACATTGGGCCTAAGCAAAGGGAAAAGGCAAATTTGTGTTTCAGAGAATTGCTTCTGCAAATCTGCTTCAGTCAGGTGTTTGCAACAGTAGGATAAATCATTCACTTCTGTTCCCCTGCCCTGGAGATGTGCCCACTGGAAATGTACACTAATTGGGTTCCAGAATTAACAGGATGACCTTATAATTTTTTTTATCATTACCAAGTTCCTAAGTTGTAGACAATACTCTCACTTTTTAACTGATCTGCCCAATGTGTTAATGTCACTGTACAGTTACTATGTGATATATAACCTTCAAGATCTTAGATGTAACTATAATAATGCAATGCGTTCAGTCATTTTTTTAATATAATATTACTATGTATATTGTTATATGCCAACTTCGTAGTTTCGCCTTGACAGGTTCTTGAAAGAGTGGCTAATACTTATTTCCAAAACCTCTGTTTTCTCTGTTAATATAGCATATTTTACCTATCCAATTTAAATTCTCTTTCCTTGGCTCACTAGTTTAATTTATGCCTTGGATTAATCGCCTGAGCAGTTATATTTGATCAGCAGTCTAATTTTGCAAGAAGCTCCACCTTCCCTATTATTTATGAATAGCTTTGGCCCAGAAATGACCTGAGCTAAAGTTACATATTGTAACTCTTTGGACAGTGTCTGCTTCATTTAGCTTCCATTCTGCTTTCCATTAAAGAGGAATGAAAATCCTCTATTTATTAAAAAAAATGTTCAAGCAATATTTTCTACATTTGAAATGTTTGTGATTCTATTTTCCATCAAAAGGCCTTTGCCGATGAGAGAAGTCCACACCTTCCATTTGTGTCAGTTCCCAGGAGGTTGAAAAATATCCAATTGGCAAGCTGCAGTTTCTCATTTGAATCGAGAAATCTTTGATTTTTAACAGGAATGGCTGTTGATAAAACATGCCAGGAATTCTGATCTCTGAGTTCCCTAATGGAAGATCACTGAGAACATAAAGCCCCAGGCAAATACTTTTAAAGTATTTTTGAGATACAAGTTGCTTATTATCCAATTTTATGAACATTTCTCAAAAATACTTTCTGATCCTTATTAATGGCTATCTTGTATTCAACGTTGTGTCCCATCTCGGACATTTTAAACACACTGCAAGCAATACCACAGGGAGCCAACTGTGGTGTGTGTATTCTCTTGTCGATATTTTATCTTTTATTTAAACTGAGATCACATACAGCTCCTGTAATAAGGGATTTTTTTTAAAAATATTGACCACTTTTGTCAGTTCTTGATCATTTGCTGAAGGATTGAAGGGTATGTAATATCTTCCTCAGATATCTTGTACATGCACAGAGTTATTAATTTTGTCATTATAAATGCTTTGTTGACTTCAGCATATGTTATTGGCTCATTCTTGAGACCGAAAAATTTTAATAGTTTCAACTGATTTTTGTTTTAAAAAGCAGTAAAATAGAGAATCAGAACAAAATGGAGTTGACCTCAATCATGTCTTAACAGCTTGATTTCTGAAATGGCTCCTGACTGTGCTCTGCCCTTTTGCAGTACTTCTATTGAAATTATGGATTTTTAATATACTGACCACTGATATACTGATTTTTAAAATATTCTCATTCAATCAACGGTAAGAATGACAATCAAATTATTTTTCTACCCATTCTGAATTTTTCCACCCACCCACATTTTATTCCCATTTTCTTTTAATTTAGATGCCTCATCGTAACTCAGCATGGAATTTTCATTATCTATTTCCTGTGACTGCTAATTGTTTTGTCAGTGCTATTACACCATTATGAAGTTAACTCATCATTCGATGACAGCTGTTAATTTCTTTCCTATATGTCAAAGGAATGACCTCGTGCTGTTAACGGTGCTTTGCATGCCTTCACTCAGGAAAGATATAAACAAAAAAAGCTAGTATCCAAATTTTCTCTGCAATGATGCTTTGTCCTCATTTTTGTTGCATTAAAAAAAAAGCTAATTACCCCCATCCAATATTGTTTCTCAGGCTTTCAAGCTCCCCGTGGCACTAATGATGTTTCATAAATAAAAAAGATAAACTGTTGGCTTGAAAATGAGCTGAAGATTTTCCTTCATAAACAATTCCGGTTGTAGTCGATTTTTTTTTAGATGATTCATTGTGAAAGGAAATCTCCAGACATCTACATTTTTGGATTCAATTTTTTATACATCTGTTGATTTTTTTTTGAATAGCAATGAACTAAAAACAGGGATAAAATGTCAATATTTAAAAATTTAAAGGCTGTTGAAAAATGTTTGAAATATTTAACTCTTCATTCTATAGTAATCATCTAAACCAGTGGTTCTCAACCTTTTTCTTTCCACTCACATACCACATACTTTAGGTAATGTCTTTACCATCAGTGCTCTGTGATTAGTAAGGGATTGCTGAAGGTGGTATGTGGGTGGGAAGGGAAGGTTGAGAATCACTGCTCTAGATCCAATTGTTACTGAAATATTTTGCTTGAGAAAAATTGTCATTGGCCCATTTCCTTTGGAGTTATGAAACCGTGCACATAACGAGTCAATTAGGTATGAGTAAAACAGTGGATTTCAACCTTTTTGTACTTATGGGATAGGGAATACTTAAAGTGGTATGTGAGTGGAAAGAAAAAGGTTGAGACCCACTGATCTAAACACTATAAAACTGGGATTTTGGGGTGGAAAAGAAATCTTCCTTCACCCTTTGTTATCAAAACCCAAAAAATCAGTACTGAAATAAAGATTCTGGCCTAAGCATAGCTGTATTTTATAATAAGAAGTGAACAATTGATTCTCTCCTGTGGCAATATTTCTTTACATAAAGTTACAAAGCATTAAATGAGATATTAAATGAGAAGATATCTTTTGGAATGCTTATTTATTGGAGGTGGATATTGCTCTCTTTCCTTGCCAGTCCCTAACTGTTCTGGGAAATCCTTGAAATGGAAATGGTGAAAATGTGGTCTGGATGCCGGTTTTGTAGCCTGGTTCTCGAGGGCAATCATCAGAATGTGCCCTCACTCGTGGCACACATTTGGCTGAACACGTCAGAATTATGTAGGGCAAGGAGATTTGACGTGAATCAGTGTACAATATTGAGTATGATAATAAGACTATTATTTCTGAGGGTAAGGAAAAAGAAAAAAATGTAAGAGGAGAGGAATGGAGGAGGAAATCCACAGTCATTCTGCACAAGCAATCTGTAAACAACCCATCAGAGTCTGTTCCTGTAACCACTACTTCAATTGGCTATTCCCTTTGCTCTGTTGTCCGCACCATAAAACAATTACAGTGAAACCCCTGTTATCCAGAATTCAATCACTGGCAAAAAAAATTGTGAAAAATAAATAGAGAAAAAATACAAGTTTAAAATTGACATGCCTCATTGTTCTCCAATCAAGGAACACACAATCTCAAGCAACCAGAAAATTCACTTATTCGGCATCTAGGTGTCGGATAACAGGGATTTTTATTGTATTGCTGCCAAAACATGAAATTTCATCCAACATTTCTTTCTGCATCTGTCCTTGCCTCGTCTTCATGAGTTAGGTTTCTTCTTATAGTTAGGAAATTGGTGAGAATGGCATTTGAAGATGCATTTACTGGCCATTTATAGGAGGTTGTTGAACCTTTTGCAGTTTCTCAGTTCTTGATTTATCTGTTCCCACTGCTCTCTGAATGTGGTTTGGGATTTTGAGATTGCCAACTGAACAAAAATAACTTAATTTTGCCAATAATCAAAAGAATAATGAAAATTCAACCAGGAGATCACTTGGCCTCTGGAACGCTTGCCGCCTAAATAAAACAATTTATCTACAAACCCTGTAGGTTTTTGAGGCATGGGAGGAAACTGAAGCACTTGGGCTTTATCTTCTCTTCTGTAACTATTCTACTTTGCTCTTAATTCCCTGATCTTCCAAACAATCACTTCACAAATCACTTTTGGACTGTCTCAAATGTCATAGTATTGTGACAGATTAAGTTATATTTTATATTGTATATAGATATGTCTTAAAATACAAATTATGGCAGGTTTTTTAGTGTAGGTCATTTACAAATGCTTCAAAACAGATCCTCATTTAAAAAGCCAGACCTCTGCTCAAGCCAGACAGTTCAGGCTCCGAATGCCTTTGCAAAAACTTTGAAGAATGTCTATAAGAACTTCACAAGTAGGTGTTAATTGGACATGCTCTGGAGTAATGGATTATTGCTTTGGAAATCAACAAATGAATGAACTCAGAAGATTGGGTCCGGTGCCACAGTCTGAGTGTAGTTGGCTGTTCCAAGAGGGTCATGTGGTTTTCTCTGAGAGCGAGAAAGAGAAAATTCAGTTCTACAGTTCAGCAGCAGCAGCTGGAACTGGAACAGGTCAAGCTGGCAAACTTGTGGAAACCCCATTTTGAAGACGGGCTGTGAGTTCTTAGTTCATCCTGGCCAAAGCCCTTATGGTCCATACAAGAGATGCTGACAGGCTGCATAATGTTTCCCTTGAAATAAGAGAAACAGAAGAGGAACTATGTGGTGACCTGAAAGAAAGAGGTTCATCTGGAAAACCCTGTTGGGGGAAGTTTCTTCAGCAAGACACTGAAGTGGCTGATTGGAAGGGATCAATTATGTGCATCCAATGAGCAACAAATCTCTCTTGAAAACTAACAAGAACCTTCCTGAGTGGTAACAATTTACCTTTCAAGCTGCAAAGCTTGGTGAACTTTATAAATGTTAAATTCTGTGCACAGTATAAGAATACCATGAACTTAGAGGAATGAGAAATGAAATTGGACTGTGAATCAAAGAACCTTTCTGAACTTACACACACATTACATACACGTGGACTTCCAATTAGAAGGGGGTTAAGTTAATAGTAATAAGTTAAAGTTTGATCCTGTTTTCATGTTTAAAGATTATTAAAAGCAACTTTTGTTTAACCATTTATCATGGTGAATATCTATTGCTGCTGGGTTTTGGGGTCCCTTGAATCCTTTCATCAATAAGGGGACCCAAACTGTGGGATGTACCCAGTATGTGATACAATAATTCCCATTTCTAAATAAACACTGCAATAAAAGCAATATGCCATTTGCCTTCCTAAAATAACTACTAATGTTGTGTTTTATGCACTTGAATCCCGAGATTCCTCTAGAATTCACTCATTTCCCAATCAGATGATCTTCTTTTAAATTAATTTATTCTCCCCAACGTGTGTAATTTCACATCTTCCAACATTAAATGTTTGGAGAGTCAGCATTTTAATCTCTTTTGAAACCTCAAAATATAATTCCTGAAATTAAGATTCTCTACAGATACAAGAATTAATCTTACCAACTCGCTTTTGGTATCTGTTTTCTCCAATTTTACGTCATCCTACAGAACTTTCTGGATCAACTTGGATGGATGGACATCCAGGCCAACTTGGATGTTTACCAGTATCAACTCTGGCCATAACTTTGGTGAAGTTTGCAGCAACCAGTGCAGGCTGGCTTGAACTAATCCAAATATTCACTCTATTGGCATGCTCTCGAAACCTCTAGCCAACTGACCTGTTGCCTGTTTTCCACTGAATAGTTCAAGGTTAATTGCACAGTAATCTCCATCAAGTTTCTTGGTATTAACTCTCTTTATTTTTCAGCTTGAAACACTTGCTAAAGTACAAACTCAACCAGAGACTCATTTAAGGATTCTTTTACTTGTGCACTTTATTGGTTTTCTTTTGTTCTCTTTGTATTTCACAGTTTGTTTACATTCATTATCTGTTTACACAACTTTATTGTTTACATCAGTGGTTTTCAAACTGTCCCCCTAAACTCTCATTCCCCCTTAAGCAATCCCTATGTCAATAAATGCTCTGTGATTAGTAAGGGATTGCTTAAAGTGGGATGTGAGTGGGAAGAAAACGTCTGAAAACTACACTTCTAAATCGTAACTAATTGACTCATTATGTGCACGGTTTTATAACTCCAAAGAAAATGGGCAAATGATCATTTTTCTCAAGCAAAATATCTGAGTAACAGCTAGGTCTGGAGCAGTGATTCTCAATCTTCCCTTCCCATTCACAGACCACCTTAAGCATCCCTTACTAATCACAGAGCACTTATGGCACAAGGATTACTTAAAGTGGAATGTGAGTTTGGAGGGGTGGGTGGGAGCAGTTTGAAAACCACTGGTTTACAAAATTAGACTGTGTGCAGTTTATCTTTGCACTACCAATGAGTGGTAATTCTGCAACGCTCGCAGGAATCTCAGGGTTGTATGTGATGTCATGTATGTACTCTAAAAATAATCTGAAAATGAAATGAAAAAAAAATGAATGATAAAAAGAAGGCAACTATTATGTATTTTTCTATTTATATTTAGCTCATAATCATAGAATTAAACTCCATGTTAAAGAATATGCTAAAAGTGTTTGACTCATTTGAAAAGAAAAAAACATGTTCTGAGTATTTTGTAACATAGAAGATAGAACAATTAACAACAATATTATCTGTTTTGTTTGGAGAGATTTCTTCTACTTTTACACTCATGACGAAGAACTGGTCAAAGCAGTTGACCATCTACTTCTAACATTTTATTTCAGATTTTAAGAATCTGAGATTTTTTTTGGTGTTTTATTTGGCTCATCCCCTCGTATGCTTCAATAATCCATAACACTGTTATAAGACCACCAAAGACCTTTCTGTATGACTGACAAAACACATTTTTTCCACCACAGGCCAACACAATTCCAGACCAGTCATGTGGATCCCCAGCTGGTCCTCCACAATGGGGAGGTAGCAGAGAATGGGGAAAGGGCAAGTGGATAGGCGAGTGGCTGTTATGAGGTTATAGAGACCTGAGACTACTCCACCAAGCTGTTATCCGGGCTGGGAGACAAATATGGGCCAAAGTGGCCGAGTAAGCACCTGGCCCACACTGCAGCCACCACATGGCAGTGCCCTCATCAATCCCTTCAGGGCACCCGCAGGGAGTTGCTCACTGTCTGCTGTGACAACAGGCTGCCTAGGGGACTGGCCTCTAGATGGGAGAGGTAGATACAGGGAGCACCCTCATCCCACAGCTGGAGCAGCCGTGCATCCAGGTGCTCGTCTGGCCGCTGACACTATCTGTCTCTCAGGCTGGAAGACTCTTGGTGGAATAGCCCTGAGTCCCTATGAGCTTGTAACAGCCACCCGCCCATCCACTCGACCTCTCCTCATTGGGGAGGACTGACAGTTGGTGGGGGGGGCGTTTTCATGGTGGGTCTGGGGCCGAGTTTGCAGGATCTTGGTTATGCAGGGGGGGAGGATGTGTGTAACTCAGCTTCTTCATGGCCATCATCATACATCGACGCATCCCCATTCCCCGACCACATGTCGCCCTCTCTGCCATGCATAATAATGGCCTTTATCTTGACCAGATTGGTCTACCAGCTGGACCATCAGCCCACCTGTGCTTTGACCAATCGTCAGGCGGCTTCAGTATATTTGGCCTCGAGGCTGCCGGTGCATACCCAGTCAGTGTCCAGTGCCTCCTGCAGGAAGACATGAAGATGCTTCAGGGATTTGATTTCCTCATCTTTCTGTGCACGCTATTTTAATTTCTTAGTGATATCCCACTGGCGCTTCAGCGGGGATATCAGTAACCATAGTGCTCCCCTGGCTTCAGGATATCCAGATTCCTCCAAGAAGGAGGCCATATGGTGCCCAATATTTTCCCCACAAGTGTTCAGCTTGTCGACCCAGTTGACTGGTATCGCGTGACCTGCCAGCCAAGCCGCTAGCATGCTGAACCCCTGACTATTGTTTGTCCACCTGGGCAGTAGCACCACCTGGGTTCATGTCACCCGGTGCAGTAACTCATGTTGTCAACCCCCCACCCCTCTCGCCCCCCCATAAACCTCTCCCAGTAACTGAGCAGGTCTTTTTTGATTTTCCTCCTTCTTTTCCTTTAATTACTACTTCATTCTCAAAAGGTTATTGAGAAAGGTTCACAGATACTAATTACCACAATATTGTGGCTAAAACACCATAAAATTTGACAAAAGCAGCAATTATTAAAACAGTTGCAGCAACAAAAACAAAAGCATGTGCTTATAGTGCATGGAGATGAAACCACGTGATTCAAAGCATCTTTGTCATTGGGTAATAATGACAGCTCTGACACGAGTGCATTAGAAGGTTTACAAAATAAATTAGCATCAAGCTTTATCCTTGTAGGTATATCGATACATGTAAGCTGGGTTTATGAAAAATGTTTTTGTTGTTATTACAGGGATATTAAAAAAAAATTTGCTGGAACACTGCAAAAAAATTTTATACACCGTCATTTTGGACACTCACTGCAACTCGCTGGTTGTCCATACACACCCCCCACACATACACACCCCGCAACACATACACCCTCCACACATACACCACCCCCCCACACACACACACGTTAGTACAATCTCCCATTTGGTTAGTGAATGTGCGTATGTCTGGCGTTCCTTGAACCCTGCTCGCAGCACCAATTGTTGCATGAGATTTAAATCTGTTTTGGTGGGTTCACAGAGAAGCAGGTACAGACACAGGCTAACAAAGGATGATCATTATTGTACACATGGGGAAATCATAATGGGGAAGACACAAAGCCACACTTGATTAAAAACTATATAGGCATTCACGTTGAATACAGTGATCTCCAATACCCTCTCTCTCTTTTTACATACCTGCCATAATATTTGATAACTAACACACTTTTACAAGACAGGAACTTCACACACTCCCACTTCACTGTACCGATGGGATGCATGGTTGGTGAAGCGGTTAGTGCAATGCCTTTACAGCACCAACTGAACTTGGGTTAAAATCCCGTGCTGTCTGTAAGGAATTTGTAAATTCTCCCCATGTCTGCATGGGTTTTCTCTGGGGGCTCTGGTTTCCTTCCACCATTTTAAAAGTATGCCAAAATCTTTCTGTATGACTGACACAACACATTTTTGTCCACCACTGGCCAACTTGATAAATATGTATATTTATTTATTTATCTTCTTTATCTTCCTTATTTTTTTTCCTCTTTGGCCCAACTCGTATATGCCGACCGATTTTCTTGCAGTCCATAACCTTTTAAACCCTTCCCATTCATATACTTTTGTGTTGCTTCAATTTGGCAAAAGAAGATCAGCTTGGTTTAATGCTGCCTGGTCACTGAAATTATGTGGATTTGGTCATGATGTGAAGTTTACACAGTGGATTGAAAGGTGTGTTATGGTTCCGCACACTTTTTTTAAATCAAAATTAGTATTTGAGCCTTGACTATCTTCAGTGAAAAGAAAACTTGACACAAACCCAAGAAGCTTCTTGGCTGCCATTTCTCCAGTGAATTTGCATTTCCCTTGGTTTCAGCAGGCAACCTGACGGATCTATTCTAAAATGTCTTTGGTGTATTGTGGTATACTGGTTCTTAAATGAGATGCTGAGTGATGTACACATCTCGTCAGGTGATTTGCTGCTTTTTTTTAAATGAAGACCATAAAACCTAAATTCCATATAAACAAGTAATTTAGATTTAAAGGAATAAATGAGCAGCAAAGCTAATTATGCAAAAAAGGCCATCTTTATAACTCTTTTATAATTGCAGCAAGAAAGTGCATGAAGCAACCTTATTTTTAATTGAGTGTATTGTTAATGTAGTTCCTATTCTTGACCTTTTGCAAAATCTAAATGTGATGATAAAATGCAGGGGTCAGAATTAAGCCTTGTACATTGTCAAATTTTTACTAACTGTTTGAATGCCAGTTTTCAGACACATTGTGAAAATTCTGATCCAAGAGTTAGTATATTCTAAACTAAGGCCTTATACTGGCAGAAATGTTATTGCTAATATAATGGCAAAAATGAATGGTAAGCATTGGCATCCAGCACTTTATGGTGGGGAAAAGATAGCCAGTGAATTGTGAATCACCGCACTGGTTACTGGATGATTTACACCTCACCACTATTTGATGCACCTTTTGACAAACTGTTCTAAACATCCCCGTGATTTTCATGAAACCAGTGTACTTGCACACTAATTGCTAATTAATCTCAGTACAGAAAGTTAGGACTGCTACCTGAGTACCATTTTAATGAGGGGTTTATTTCCCCGAATTGCCTCACAATAGGTCCTGGTCAGAAAAGGAATGATTTTTTTTATTGTTTCAAATTTTATTCTTGACCATAGCTCATTGAAAAATTTAAAATCTAAACTGTAAGGTTTTAAAATTACACTGGACAATGAAGATTTTGCTTCCTGAACTCTTGGGCGTATTTTATGGAATTTGGGCTGCTGATCACGGAAATCACCTTAAAGTTTTCCCATCACATTTAGCTTGAATGAATTTTTTTCTGATTTCTTGTCATGTTTTAAGTCCACTTCAAGCATTTAATACCATAAAGTGCAAGCATGACACTGAAAATTCATTTTCAGTTTTCGCACTTGGACATCTTCCCTGCTGATCTTGGTGCCGTCAGTGATGAACACAGTGAAAGGTTTCACCAGGGCATTGTGACCGTGGAAAACTGGTATCAGGGCAACTGGAATCCCTCAATGCCGGCCGACTATTGTTGGGCACTGGCATCAGACGCTGAGTAGAAACGAAAATCAGTGGCAAAACATTGTTAGGTCAGTTGAACTAACGCAATGTGTCAGCATCATTATGCGTGTAAACGTGCTAAATTCAATAAAAGTTAATTTAATGTTTCTCCAACTTCCCATGTGATGCAGAAAATCTAAAATGATCTTTGTGTTCAGCTGTCACATTGTTTTTCAAGAAGTGAACCTTTTTTAAAATAATTGTAATTCGGTGTTTTTCCCCCTTTCTGTTTTGTATTACTTCACTCAGTCTTCTAAATCTTTCTTTTCTGCTTGTTATTTTTCTTTCTGTGCTTTCAATATACTTTCTTCTGTTACTTTTTCCCATTCTTTCATTAATCCACAAATTGCATTGATTGAGGAAGCATCCTGTCCTGTAATTCACCAAGCTCTCAAATGTCCTTTTTGTGTTTCAAGCAACTTACAAGTCAAAATAAAATAGCCCGAACTGAAAGATGAGGAGAAATGTCCAGCTAATGGATGCATCACACGATGATTCTCTTGCAAAGTCTATGTAAAAGAAAAGAAATCTACATGCACTTTGGATAATTTACATTGTGTTTAAAGTTAATGGGCCATGATTTGCTAAAGAAGTAAATCTGATGCCATCTGTGGTTAGTTAGACTTGCCCTTGTCTGCTAACCTCAGTGTGAAAAGTTGCTAAAGGGTGAGCAAATAACATTGCTGAGAGAAAAAAAACAAATATCTGAACAGGAAAAGGAGCACTTAGACTCCTTAACGAATCAGATGCACTATGGTGAAAGGAATGCTGATAAAATTCAATGTGAAATTAGATACAGAAAGAAATGTTGGATAAAATTTCATATTTTATAAATTGAACAATTAATATTTCATGGTACAAAACTTTTGAGTTACAGTAGTTTCATTTTGGTATTTTAAAAGTTCATTGGTTGTAATTAAAATTTGGCACATTGCCAAGTAATACAATTTCAAGAGGACACCTGCAGCCTTAAATTTGGTCCCACAATAATATTGCTTCAGATCTTCTATTTTGTGGCAAACTTATTTCAAGCCACTTCTGGATATACAGGAACTTTTCTAGTTTATATCTTTAAAGAATTATGAAGGAGGTGAGAAAGTGGTCAATTTTTGGTTGCAAATGCTTGTGTTTCTGAGAAAAGCAGCTGGAATTTACTGGTATCCATTTTAAACACCAACAAGTGTGGGCCTTCAGATGTAGAAATTCCATACTTTATGGAGGCATTCACTGAACATTCCCTGCTGTATTCCTGCTTGCTGAGGTCACCAATATGTACACCAGGAAAATGGCACTCAAGATCCTCGGTGAGGTTAGACCTAGCTCAGGATCTGCGACATGGTTAGTTTCAGGGCTGTGGTAAAAACACAATAAAAAGTTGCATATAAATAAGTATTTCTAATTTGTTTAATCATTTAATTTATTTTAGATTATTTAAATATTTTTATTTGATTCATTTTTAAATGTCCTTAACCATTTTTGTAACTTTCAGTTCTTCATTTCATTATTAATAATTATATCATATTTAGAAACCTGATGAGATTTGAAAGCTGGTACCAGAATGGTTTTGTCTCTGTTGTTTGAAGCATTTCAGTAGCGTGGCTTCTCAGTGCATGGTCTGGGTACTATTATTGGTCAAGCTTCATTGGTTGGCTGTTTTTGGATCAAATAGATTCAGCTGAGAGGTCCTATGCAGCAACAAAGCTATGGCAGGTGAAGTAGTGGTCTGGCCCACCTTGGATAGCAGCACCTATATTTCCATCATTTTTTTTTGCACACCTGGCCTTGGTTGGTGGTACTGCTGCATTTCTGTATTGACAGCTTGTTGGAGGCTATAAACTCTTTAATTGTAAGTTGGCTAAATAATTGTGGAGATTATGATGTCCCTGGCCTACTGCATAACCCTGAACAATTACTCAGAGATCCAAAAATTTTTCGTTGGTGATTATTTCACTAATGTGAATTTCTGTATATGAATTGAGAGTTTTGGAATGCACAAGTCCAGAAAAAAAACCCTTTTCAATGTATTATCCCAGAAGTGGAAATCATATATCCCACAATTCCTCTGTAGCATTACTTTTGCCAAGAACTTGGTCCATTTTCTTGTGAAGTTACTGATACAATCTGTCCTCGCTGTCTCCCTTGTTAACCAATTCTACATATTCATTGATTTTGAAGAAGGCATTTACATCCTCCCTCTTCTAAGTTTAAAACTCTGCTGTCTTGGTAAATTAAGATGTTTTACCTTCTCACAGAATCATTATGCTGCCTTCAGTTGGCTTGACAAAACTTCCCAGTTGTATCAGATGTAGAAATTTAGTAGCTTGACAAATAAGGATGGAAAATTATTACAGCTGCCTTTTGAATGATTGGTTTTCGGCCAATATCATCAGGAGTTTGAGTTTCATAAAATTGTTGGTGGGAACGTCACATTGAACTGCAATTTAATTGGCCGCTGTAAAGGGCACCAAAAAAGGACAATGCAGTGGGCTGTTGTTAGACAGGAAAATCGGCAGATGTTGGAGTCGTAGTGCAATGCACAAAATGCTGGAGAAACTCAGCAGGTCACGTAGCATCTGCAGGACTGAAATTTCAATTACTCTCTATTCCCTACAGATGCTGTGTGACCTGCTAAGTTTCTCGAGCAGATTTGTGGTATGCAGTGCGCTGGTTAGCTGTTGGTTTCATGGATAACTGTTGGTTAGCTGCAGTGTACACTCTCCATATTGCGAATTTTGGGAATATGCTGGAGCTCAGATGTGGGTGCACTTCAACTTTCTCCTTTGAACTGTATGGAATGTGGTCACCAACCATAATTTAAAATGCAAGTGTAGAGATGTCATTTTTTGTTTAATTTAACAAAATAATATTAATGTGACAGATAACATTAGTTTAATGTTGTATAAAGTGATATCATTAGTTATTGATCTTCAATTTTTACCAGGAATAAAATGTCATTTTACCCCATAATAAAATCTCACAGACCACCTAATGCCTGCTTTATTTACTTATTTCATTCTCTGCATTCATTTTCTTGGTTCATGGGAAATATACCCATTGCATTTATTTTAGTATTCCATAATCACAAAATTACAAATATTATGTTTCAGTGAAAGTTTTTGAACCTTCCCATTAAAGAACATTTCGGCCTCCATTATAGAAATCTGCTAAAGGGATTTGGATCACCAAACAATTATGGTCTTCGAGAATGCTGCAAAATGACATCTCAGCTCACCAATGTTATTGGATAAATTTCTAAAATCTTCATGCTACTCTTGATCTGAAAAATCACATGGAGAATTAATTTGCTTTAAATAGATTCTCAGCAGATTTGTTTCTCTGTCATGGATACGTTATACAGTGAAGGCACATGAAGTTTCCAGGCAGGACAGGGGACAATTGTTTCCTTGAACTCCTGGAATCCATAGTCAAAAGATAATCCTGCAGTAGTGCGGGGTGGAGGGGGGTGGGGGGTTGTTTAACTCAGCCACCATGAGAGGCAGTGATATATTGCCTAAGTGACATGGAGGTCATCATGCAGCTGGTCACCTCCCTTTGTTTCAGCTAACCTTGCTATTTTATGGTGTTAAAGCATGTGGGTTTAGGAAATGTTGTCAAAATAGCTTCAGCCATCAAGGTTTGTAGGTAGATAATGGAGTGAATTTTAATGGTGGTGACTAGATGTCAGTTACATGGGCTTTTTTGTCCAGATCATCCCAAACAAGAATGTTGTTAATCTATATCAGAGATAAGAATTTTATTACAATCATGCCATATGACTTGTAGATGGTAGAAGGGTTTTTTGATTCTTCAAGTTTGTGATATGTTGTGGGTTATCCAAGTTTTGGCAACTCACTTGGTCTCTGTTACAATGCAAGTTGTGGAGGTGAACTTCTGCTCTTTGGTGATCTTGCGTTGTTTGTAGTGGGTGATCTACTGAAGCTTGTCCTGTTGAATGTCAGAAAAATTACCTTTTGTATGTTGGGAACTGTAATATTATTATTGTGTCATTGTGCTGCATTGGAGTATTTCCTTTTTAAGAGTGCTACATGAAATAAAATGGATGCATTTAAAATAGAAAGAGGGAATATATTGAATAAACTGACCAAAATCTGAATGACTATTTTCACATGTAATTAATAAGTCATTAAAAAACAGTATATTGTTAGATTTACTATATGTTATTATCATACAGGCAGAATATCAAAGATAATCTACAAAAATTTAAAAAAAAATGTTCTCTACTTAAAAGAATCGGAAAACAGCAATCAACATTTTTTGGACACATTGTGTGAAGAGATACATTAGAACATTTACTTACAACTGGAAAGCTGGAAGGAAAAAGAAGCCGAGGCAGACAGAGAATACAAATAATAGATGGATTAACATCATGGTTAGAAACAGGGGATGCAACAAATATAGTTTGGAGCGTCAGAGACTGATGTATAGAGAGACATCGTCGGCCACACCAAATGGGAAGGAACCTGAACGAATGATATTGAGGACTTGCTGATGGCTAGTCCATACTTATATTTCGGCATGATGGAAGATATCCAGGGGATGAAATGCCTGTGAGAATAGGATTGGTGGTAGAAAAATGTCTGTCAAAGTAAAGAACAGAAGAACTTCCAGAGATGTAAAGCTTAATAATGAATTTAAAAAGGAAAAATCCTTCTTGACCAACTTTGTAGATTTTTTTTTTGCAGAGGTAATAAAAGGGTGTTAATAGGGTAAATAGAATAAATATAATTTATCCAGATTTTCAAGGAGCCTTCATAAGGAACCCTGCAATAGTGTGATGTACAAATTCAGAGAATAAAAAGTTAGGGAGCAGAATGGACCAGTAACTGGCTCCAGAGGTAAATTCACAGTGGGCGTTGGTTGAGTTTTTCCACAGTGTTGGAACCACTGCTGCTCACACCCTACCCTGTTAATTTGCAGGCTGAACTTTAAAAAAAAAACATGTAAAATTGTAGATTCTATCAAATTGCAGGAAATAGTCAATACTGACAAGAACTACACAACAAATGAAGTTCAACAGAGAAAAAAAATGAGAGAGGGTCATACTGTAGGAAGAATTAGGTCATTTATTACTTGAAAGGTGCAAATCTAAGCTGAGTTGAGGAACAAAGAGATCTCGGAATATAATATACAAATCTTTGAAAGCTATGTTCTGTTAACAAGGGCAGAGGCAAAAGGAAACAAAATATTAGGGTTTATTTCAAGAGTGATGGAAGTCATAGTTATTTTCAAAAACAACACTTAAAATAATGTTTACATGATTGCCATATTATAAGATATATCTAGAAAGTCAAGTCAAGCTTATTGTCATCCAGTTGCACAAGTACAACCTGATGAAAGAGCGCTCTCTGGTTCTCAGGGTGCAAAACATGCAGACACAACAACCAGACATAACACACATACAGATAAACAATACACATGCAGGACAAGTATTCATATATACAGATAAATAAATAAATATTGTTTAGTGAATATGAGAGCCTCAGATGATCAGTGGGAGCAGTTCCTCTGGTCGTTCAGCTTTCTCACTGTGGGAAGAAGCTGTTCCTCAGCCTCGTGGTGGTACCTCTGATACTCTTTCTTGATGGGAACAGTTGAAGGATGCTGTGTATGGGGTGGAGGGGGTCTTCAATAATTTTGCATGGCCTCTTCAGACAACAATCCTTGTAGATCACATCAATACGAGTGAGTGAGTCACTAGTGATCCTCTATTCCATTGTTATGGTTTTGTGGATTGACCTCCAATCTGTTTCTTTGCAGCAGTCATACCACACCGTGATGCAACTGGCCAAGATGCTCTCAATAGAATTCCTGTAGAAGGTTGACATAATGGTGGCCTGTAACTGCTGATGGATAGCTGGCTTGTCGTTTCCCCCCCCCCCCCCCCCCCCCGGTGACTTGCTCCCTGGTAACTCCTCCCTTTGTGACCCTGGAATAAAGGTCGATCTCCCTCTCCCTTTCCTCCGTTGAGCACTTAGAATCAGGTCACCAACAAGTCTAAAGTATAATAAAGCCTATCGTTGCTTACTGTACGGCTTTGGAGTTATTGATAGACCCTATCAGTAGCCTTGCCACTTCAATCTTTTCAGGAAGTGCAGTCATTGTTCCACCTTCCTGACAAGAGAGATGTTGTGTGTTCACTATAAGTCACTAGTTAAGGGAACTCCAAGGAAATTGGTGCTTTCCACTCTCTCCACTATAGTGTTGTTGGTGAGTGGTGAAGGGTGATTGTTCCTGGTCCTGATCCTGGAAACAGTGAATCCAAAGACTTCATGGGATAATATTAGAAATGGAAGGGTTTACAGGTTAAAAAAAAAGAGTAGTTTAATTCTCTGTCCTTGAGGCTGAAGGAAGACCTGATATGGTCTTGAAGGTTTCAATAGAATGGGGAAGGGTGTAACTAACAACCAGAACTCCAGCATTATAAAATAGTTGGCAAGAAGATCAACAGGGAATTGAAAAACAACTTTATCTAGAGAAAAAGAATATGGAGTTTGCATCACAGGAAGTGGCTGAAGTGGAAAAACAGAGCTCAATTTAAAGGGAGACTAAGAAAACAAAAGGAGGAGGAGGATTATACCAATTGAATGAAGAAAGGTCAAATGAGGCTCAAGTGAAGGATTATCAAGGGAAAACTTGAAGAACTCAGCCTGTTTTCCTATATATGTAGGAGGTTGAGATAAGGTCTTAAAGAAGTCTATAAAATCATGAAGGGAATAGATAAGATGAATAATGGCAGTCTATTTCCCTTAGTAGGTGAAATTAAGTCAAGAGTGCATAGCTATAAGTTGAAGCGAGTGGGGTTTAGAAGTGACCTGGCAGACAGTTCTTCCCGCAGAACGTGGTACTCATATGGAATGAGCTGCCAGATAAAGTGGCGGAGGCAGGCACATTACCTTCCTTGGACAATTACAGTGACAGGAGGGGTTTGGAGGGGTATGGACCAAATGTATGCAAGTGGGTCAAGGTAGGTCATGCTATTCTACTTGAGCAAACTGGGCCTGTGGGCCTCTTTCTGTGGCATATGATTCTGACTCTAAATGCCATCAAAGCCTATTTCTGTCCTCTATATTTTATGTCTCTTTTCTTCTCTTTGGCTTGGCTTCGTGGACGAAGATTTATGGAGGGGTAATGTCCACGTCAGCTGCAGGCTCGCTTGTGGCTGACAAGTCCGATGTGGGACAGGCAGACACGGTTGCAGCGGTTGCAGGGGAAAATTGGTTGGTTGGGGTTGGGTGTTGGGTTTTTCCGCCTTTGTCTTTTGTCAGTGAGGTGGGCTCTGTGGTCTTCTTCAAAGGAGGTTGCTGCCCGCCGAACTGTGAGGCGCCAAGATGCACAGATTGAGGTGAGATCAGCCCATTGGCGGTGGTCAATGTGGCAGGCACCAAGAGATTTCTTTAAGCAGTCCTTGTACCTCTTCTTTGGTGCACCTCTGTCACGGTGGCCAGTGGAGAGCTAATTCAATATAATTTGCTCATGGGTGACATTAAATTGGTTTGGCAGAAATGAACCAAACTGATTTTTTTAAATTTTGCACAGTATTTACCATGATGTGAATATATCAGTGCTGTAACAATGTTGGATTAATTTAGCTTAAGATGTGGCCAGCTGCTGCTCAAATTCTGAGAACAACAGCCAGAATGTTGTTAGGTCCCTGGGCTTTTTCAGGGTTAGGTGCTCTCAGCTTGGGTTTGCTATCAGATTAAGCAAACTGGTTGGAAGACTGGTTTCTGTGATTGCAGAAGTTTTGGAAGAAAGGCAAGATACACCATCAATTCAGCTTTTCTGGCTGAAAAGAGCTTCAAATGTTTGTGCCTTATTTATGTTGCCATCTGTTCTCATCAATTATAATATTTCCGATTCTTTGTCTCCAAATAGTCCATTTCCACTCCTCTTTATGGATGTTATTTCTCATGGATTGGTGATAATATTAACTTGATGTTGCCTTTGCTCTTTAACGTGCTGGTAGTCCTGCCTTATAGCTTGGCCAGGTTAACCTGTCATTTTTTAGAAGCCACTCTCAGCAAACACTTCAGCATTCCTTAGTGATCTGCCATTGGAAACTGCCTTGAAGGTATTGATGGAGTGTCAAATTTTTCAGGTTATATCATTTCAAACCCTGGTGCAGATGATCCAGTACTGAAAGATATCCGCTTTGAGATCTGTTAAGGGTCTCACCCATTTAGCAGGATTATAGCACTATAAAACAATGAGGATGTCCATGATGTGAAGATATAACTATCAACCCCCCCCCCCAAACCCCTCCTCCCACTACCAGTGCAGGAACTGATGGATGTGGTTGACATCCTCGAGCTCTATTCCTTAATTACCACACATATTTGTGGCTTGCGTCATATTTATTTTCTTACCACAGGCCAAATGATAAAATATCAGTTTTCTAAAGAGATTACAGTGTACTACTTAATGATAGGAACTAATTAGTATAAATAGTATACTTGCATTTACCTGTAAACAGGTAAACAGGTAAACAGGGATACGGGCAGGAGCAAGGGGGAGGCGGCGGCCCCGGCCTCGGTCGAGTGAGGCAGACGGAGGCCCCGGTCCGGACAGGGAGTGGGAGGCGGCGGCCCCAGTCCAGGCACAGGGAGAGCAGCAGCGGCCCCGGCCCCGGTCCGGGCGAAGGGTAGACGGCGGCGGCCCCGATACGGGCAGGAGCAAGGGGGAGGCGGCGGCCCCAGTCCGGGCACAGGGAGAGCAGCGGCGGCCCCGGCCCCGGCCCCGGTCCGGGCGAAGGGTAGACGGCGGCGGCCCCGATACGGGCAGGAGCAAGTGGGAGGCGGCGGCCCCAGTCCGGGCACAGGGAGAGCAGCGGCGGCCCCGGCCCCGGTCCGGGCGAAGGGTAGACGGCGGCGGCCCCGATACGGGCAGGAGCAAGGGGGAGGCGGCGGCCCCAGTCCGGGCACAGGGAGAGCAGCGGCGGCCCCGGCCCCGGTCCGGGCGAAGGGTAGACGGCGGCGGCCCCGATACGGGCAGGAGCAAGGGGGAGGCGGCGGCCCCAGTCCGGGCACAGGGAGAGCAGCGGCGGCCCCGGCCCCGGTCCGGGCGAAGGGTAGACGGCGGCGGCCCCGATACGGGCAGGAGCAAGGGGGAGGCGGCGGCCCCAGTCCGGGCACAGGGAGAGCAGCGGCGGCCCCGGCCCCGGTCCGGGCGAAGGGTAGACGGCGGCGGCCCTGATACGGGCAGGAGCAAGGGGGAGACGGCGGCCCCGGCCTCGGTCGAGTGAGGCAGACGGAGGCCCCGGTCCGGGCAGTATGGACCGACCTAGGAGGGGAGGCAGGCCCCTCCAGCCCGGGTAAGAAACCTGCATAGGAGAAGGCCACTCCGATATAAAACCTACGACCCAAGGACCTCGCTGCCACGTCCCAGCTTGCTTGGCCACGGCACACGAACCATGGGTGTAAAGGGTGGGGCCAGTACTGCGCGCACTGCACTCCACCTAAAAGCTCCTTTGCGCAGGCCCGAGGACAGGTCCACGTCCTCCCCCTCAACGTCCTCCCCCTCCACGTCCTCCCCCTCCACGTCCTCCCCCTCAAAAGATGCTCACAAACTCAAGCTAGCATGCTGGAACATCAGAACCATGCTAGATAAGACTGACAGCCATCGACCTGAACGTCGGTCTGCCCTCATTGCACATGAACTCCTCAGACTTGACATCGACATAGCCGCTCTCAGTGAAGTCCGCCTGGCAGATGTAGGCAGCTTCCAAGAACGCGGCGCGGGCTACACACTCTACTGGTCTGGCAAGCCTTCGGATGAACGACGCCTATCTGGTGTAGGCTTCATGGTCAAGAGCTTCATTGCCTCCAAACTCGAAAACCTTCCGACAGGCCTCTCGGACCGAATCATGTCCATGCGACTCCCACTTCAAAACAAGCGTCACATCACCCTCATCAGTGTCTATGCTCCAACCCTCCAGGCGGAACCAGCAGAAAAGAACAAGTTCTACACCGACCTGCGCAACCTCATCCAACGTACCCCTACAGCCGACAAGGTTGTCATCCTGGGCGACTTCAACGCTCGTGTCGGCAAAGACTCAGAAACCTGGCCAGGAATCCTGGGCAAGCATGGCGTCGGCAAGTGCAACGACAATGGGCGCCTCCTGTTGGAGCTCTGCGCAGAACAGCGGCTTGTCATTACAAACACCCTTTTTCAGCAGAGGGACAGCCTTAAGACCACCTGGATGCATCCCCGATCCAAACACTGGCACCTCCTGGACTACATCCTGGTGCGAGAAAGTGACAAACAAGATGTGCTCCACACCAGGGTCATGCCTAGCGCGGAATGCCACACTGACCACCGGCTGGTTCGCTGCAAGCTCAACCTTCACTTCAAGCCAAAGCCCAGGAACAATAAAGCCCCCAGAAAGAGGTTCAATGTTGGAAAACTGCAGTCAGACGAAGCGAGAGGAAACTTCCAGGCAAACCTCAAAGCAAAGCTCGACGTTGCAACCCGCCTCACGGACCCGTCCCCTGAAACCTTCTGGGATCAGTTGAAGACTACCATACTGCAATCCACTGAAGAGGTACTGGGCTTCTCCTCCAGGAAAAACAAGGACTGGTTTGACGAAAACAGCCAGGAAATCCAGGAGCTGCTGGCAAAGAAGCGAGCTGCCCACCAGGCTCACCTTACAAAGCCGTCCTGTCCAGAGAAGAAACAAGCCTTCCGTCGCGCATGCAGCCATCTTCAGCGCAAACTCCGGGAGATCCAAAATGAGTGGTGGACTAGCCTCGCCAAACGAACACAGCTCAGCGCGGACATTGGCGACTTCAGGGGTTTCTACGAGGCTCTAAAGGCTGTGTACGGCCCCTCACCCCAAGTCCAAAGCCCGCTGCGCAGCTCAGACGGCAAAGTCCTCCTCAGCGACAAGATCTCCATCCTCAACCGATGGTCAGAACACTTCCAATCTCTTTTCAGTACCAACCGCTCAGTCCAAGATTCCGCCCTGCTCCAGCTCCCTCAACAGCCCCTAAGGCTAGAGCTGGATGAGGTTCCCACCCTGGATGAGACATATAAGGCAATCGAACAACTGAAAAGTGGCAAAGCAGCAGGTATGGATGGAATCCCCCCAGAAGTCTAGAAGGCTGGCGGCAAAACTCTGCATGCCAAACTGCATGAGTTTTTCAAGCTTTGTTGGGACCAAGGTAAACTGCCTCAGGATCTTCGTGATGCCACCATCATCACCCTGTACAAAAACAAAGGCGAGAAATCAGACTGCTCAAACTACAGGGGAATCACGTTGCTCTCCATTGCAGGCAAAATCTTCGCTAGGATTCTACTAAATAGAATAATACCTAGTGTCGCTGAGAATATTCTCCCAGAATCACAGTGCGGCTTTCGCGCTAACAGAGGAACCACTGACATGGTCTTTGCCCTCAGACAGCTCCAAGAAAAGTGTAGAGAACAAAACAAAGGACTCTACATCACCTTTGTTGACCTCACCAAAGCCTTCGACACCGTGAGCAGGAAAGGGCTTTGGCAAATACTAGAGCGCATCGGATGTCCCCCAAAGTTCCTCAACATGATTATCCAACTGCACGAAAACCAACAAGGTCGGGTCAGATACAGCAATGAGCTCTCTGAACCCTTCTCCATTAACAATGGCGTGAAGCAAGGCTGTGTTCTCGCACCAACCCTCTTTTCAATCTTCTTCAGCATGATGCTGAACCAAGCCATGAAAGACCCCAACAATGAAGACGCTGTTTACATCCGGTACCGCACGGATGGCAGTCTCTTCAATCTGAGGCGCCTGCAAGCTCACACCAAGACACAAGAGAAACTTGTCCGTGAACTACTCTTTGCAGATGATGCCGCTTTAGTTGCCCATTCAGAGCCAGCTCTTCAGCGCTTGACGTCCTGCTTTGCGGAAACTGCCAAAATGTTTGGCCTGGAAGTCAGCCTGAAGAAAACGGAGGTCCTCCATCAGCCAGCTCCCCACCATGACTACCAGCCCCCCCACATCTCCATCGGGCACACAAAACTCAAAACGGTCAACCAGTTTACCTATCTCGGCTGCACCATTTCATCAGATGCAAGGATCGACAATGAGATAGACAACAGACTCGCCAAGGCAAATAGCGCCTTTGGAAGACTACACAAAAGAGTCTGGAAAAACAACCAACTGAAAAACCTCACAAAGATAAGCGTATACAGAGCCGTTGTCATACCCACACTCCTGTTCGGCTCCGAATCATGGGTCCTCTACCGGCACCACCTACGGCTCCTAGAACGCTTCCACCAGCGTTGTCTCCGCTCCATCCTCAACATCCATTGGAGCGCTCACACCCCTAACGTCGAGGTACTCGAGATGGCAGAGGTCGACAGCATCGAGTCCACGCTGCTGAAGATCCAGCTGCGCTGGATGGGTCACGTCTCCAGAATGGAGGACCATCGCCTTCCCAAGATCGTATTATATGGCGAGCTCTCCACTGGCCACCGTGACAGAGGTGCACCAAAGAAAAGGTACAAGGACTGCCTAAAGAAATCTCTTGGTGCCTGCCACATTGACCACCGCCAGTGGGCTGATAACGCCTCAAACCGTGCATCTTGGCGCCTCACAGTTTGGCGGGCAGCAGCCTCCTTTGAAGAAGACCGCAGAGCCCACCTCACTGACAAAAGGCAAAGGAGGAAAAACCCAACACCCAACCCCAACCAACCAATTTTCCCTTGCAACCGCTGCAATCGTGTCTGCCTGTCCCGCATCGGACTGGTCAGCCACAAACGAGCCTGCAGCTGACGTGGACTTTTTACCCCCTCCATAAATCTTCGTCCGCGAAGCCAAGCCAAAGAAGAAGAAGATACTTGCATTTATAACACAAAAATTGACATAATTTTCTCCATGGCTTGGCAAATGCTGTGCCACTATAAAACTGATCTGGGTCTCACCTTGCATTTTTCGGTAACCATGTAGCTTTAATGTATCTTCTGGAGTAAAACTCCCTGCTGTTTTGATGATTACAAATCTGATCAGTTGTACATCATCTTCTAGTAAGATGTCTCACTTGGTTGACCAATAATGTCTTACTGCTTACTTCTTGGTTTCACTTTATTTTCAATCCACCCCCAAATAACTTGCCGAGGCTCCTTTTTATCTTTTAATCAATCTCTTCTTTGACCTCGATCAGTTTTGCTGATGTCACATTTCATATTTCCTTTGCAGTTCCCCTTACACCTCGATCCCTTATATGAAAAGCTTCTTTGCTGAAATATGAAAGAGTGCATCTGCTGATATCAATTCCTTATCTACTTTGTAGTTCAGAGTGAAATCATAACTCTCATGCCTCGAGTGTAATCTGCAGTCTGCTTGAACTCAACCCTGGAATTCCTTGTGGATTTGGTCTAGGTTTCAGTGATAACTTTCTGCTATGAATTTTATTCCATGGAGCTGCATGTGGAACATCTCAAATCCAAATATAATTGCTCTTTCTGTGTTGGTGTATCTTTTTGAGGAAGTCAGGGCCCAAGATGCAAATGTTATTGGTTTACTATCTTGTTCCATGGCCTTTAGTGAAGGTGTAAAAGATAAGCGTATACAGAGCCGTTGTCATACCCACACTCCTGTTCGGCTCCGAATCATGGGTCCTCTACCGGCACCACCTACGGCTCCTAGAACGCTTCCACCAGCGTTGTCTCCGCTCCATCCTCAACATCCATTGGAGCGCTTTCATCCCTAACGTCGAAGTACTCGAGATGGCAGAGGTCGACAGCATCGAGTCCACGCTGCTGAAGATCCAGCTGCACTGGATGGGTCACGTCTCCAGAATGGAGGACCATCGCCTTCCCAAGATCGTGTTATATGGCGAGCTCTCCACTGGCCACCGTGACAGAGGTGCACCAAAGAAAAGGTACAAGGACTGCCTAAAGAAATCTCTTGGTGCCTGCCACATTGACCACCGCCAGTGGGCTGATAACGCCTCAAACCGTGCATCTTGGTGCCTCACAGTTTGGCGGGCAGCAACCTCCTTTGAAGAAGACCGCAGAGCCCACCTCACTGACAAAAGGCAAAGGAGGAAAAACCCAACACCCAACCCCAACCAACCAATTTTCCCCTGCAACCGCTGCAACCGTGTCTGCCTGTCCCGCATCGGACTTGTCAGCCACAAACGAGCCTGCAGCTGACGTGGACTTTTTACCCCCTCCATAAATCTTCGTCCGCGAAGCCAAGCCAAAGAAAAGAAGAAAAGAAGAAAATAACAGATTTTTCCCTTTTGTGACCTAATAGCTCATTTTAGTTCACATTATCATTAGTAAACATTAGTAAAAAAATGTTTGGCCTGGAAGTCAGCCTGAAGAAAACGGAGGTCCTCCATCAGCCAGCTCCCCACCATGACTACCAGCCCCCCCACATCTCCATCGGGCACACAAAACTCAAAACGGTCAACCAGTTTACCTATCTCGGCTGCACCATTTCATCAGATGCAAGGATCGACAATGAGATAGACAACAGACTCGCCAAGGCAAATAGCGCCTTTGGAAGACTACACAAAAGAGTCTGGAAAAACAACCAACTGAAAAACCTCACAAAGATAAGCGTATACAGAGCCGTTGTCATACCCACACTCCTGTTCGGCTCCGAATCATGGGTCCTCTACCGGCACCACCTACGGCTCCTAGAACGCTTCCACCAGCGTTGTCTCCGCTCCATCCTCAACATCCATTGGAGCGCTCACACCCCTAACGTCGAGGTACTCGAGATGGCAGAGGTCGACAGCATCGAGTCCACGCTGCTGAAGATCCAGCTGCGCTGGATGGGTCACGTCTCCAGAATGGAGGACCATCGCCTTCCCAAGATCGTATTATATGGCGAGCTCTCCACTGGCCACCGTGACAGAGGTGCACCAAAGAAAAGGTACAAGGACTGCCTAAAGAAATCTCTTGGTGCCTGCCACATTGACCACCGCCAGTGGGCTGATAACGCCTCAAACCGTGCATCTTGGCGCCTCACAGTTTGGCGGGCAGCAGCCTCCTTTGAAGAAGACCGCAGAGCCCACCTCACTGACAAAAGGCAAAGGAGGAAAAACCCAACACCCAACCCCAACCAACCAATTTTCCCTTGCAACCGCTGCAATCGTGTCTGCCTGTCCCGCATCGGACTGGTCAGCCACAAACGAGCCTGCAGCTGACGTGGACTTTTTACCCCCTCCATAAATCTTCGTCCGCGAAGCCAAGCCAAAGAAAGAAGATCATTAGTAAGTTAAAATTTTGTATCCTGGAATTATGACCATTGGTATTCAGTATCTACTTTCACTAGTTTTCTCAGGATTATCATATATTCTGACATGTGAGGAATGAAAAAAATGTATTGGATTAACTGTAAAAAAAAAACTTCTCAATCTTTTCTGGTATTATTAGTGTTTTCACCTGAGTGATTAGTGCGACTTTCCCTGGAGTTAACTCTATCAGGTGTGTGTTTGATTCCAAATCTGGTACTTTCTTCTTGTGATGTATTTTTTTCATGCTTCACTTGAGACCAGCATTTCTAATTATTTCCACCATCTGATGGAGATGATGGTTGAGGTCTTTGTATGGTTCCATAGATCTGGATGTTGTCTGTTATACTATCGCTCCCTTGCATCTTCTGTATGTCTCATTTATTTGTTGCTGAAATGAAACTAAGCTTACCAAGGACAAAAGAGAGCTATTGTAGTTTGTACTGTCCAAATGAAACGATTGAATATTGTCGACATTGGAATATTCCTCACTAAGCATTATATTCCAGTACAAGTAGTCTTTGACTTACGACCTTAATTGGGACCGAAGGATTGGTCATGCTCGGATTGGTAGTAAGTCGGGTTCACTCTTGTGCATGCGCAGTCCCTACAAGGTCTTGAAGCAATATTTCAAAAACATTTTCCACAAATGAACATTTAATGAAGAATCTCAACATATGTAGTGTCCAGTACAGTACCTTTAATAAAGATACTCAACATATGAACTTCAAGTACAGGTAAACAATAAAGAATCCCAACATACAGTAGATACAGTAGTCCTCTACTTTTAATACAAAATATGTGCCTTATCTGTACAGTAGTTTTAACAAAGATTGCCAACATTTCAACTTTAATCGGAAGTCTCTTCATCTGAACTTGATCCCATCACTGCACTTGTACTGGTACTTGGCTGTAGCTCCTTACAATCTTCTTATTGTTATTCTTGGGTTGATGGGCAGGAGGTTGATGAAGGACATTTGAAGAACAAGCCTAAATTTGTTTGCTCATCATAAATTTGATGATAAGAACTTAAAAGCGTCCTGAATTTGGCAGTCAATCTTGGTATATTTTTCAACATTCTGGTCCATGCTTTCAATCTTGGCAAGGGCCTTATTAATTTCTGAAAATACCCTGGACAACCCCTTAATGGTGAACCTCTTCTGTGGTACCTCATCCTCTTTCTTTTCCTCCTCTGCAATGCGTTCATCTTCTAATTCGATGAAGTCCTCATTGGTCAATTTCTTTGATTCAAGATCTAATAATGCTTTCACATCTCCAATGTCAACTGCCAAATCAAGATCCACTGCGAGTATAACTGTTCTCCTTAATTTCGTCAAGCACATCCTCCTCATTTAACTTGTGTGAACTTAGCGTGAGACATTTTTCCAAATTCCACTCATGCATCTTCCTGTAAAATTCTCTCATGCTGCTGCGATGTTCTTGTTGCAATTAAGAATGCTGATGTTTGATCATTGTTGGTTGCTGGTATGGCGAAGGTTATGAGCTTTAAAAGTCGCATTTTGCCCCTTGGTCAATAGGCTGAATGATAGAAGTTGTGTTTGGTGGCAGAAATATCACATTATTTATTGGAGTAAGATCCAACTAATGAAGGGAATGTCCAGGTGTATTATCTAAGATTAATAGAATCTTGAAAATGAAACTATTTTCTAAACAATTGTGCTGAACATTTGGAATGAAACAGTTAGCAAATCAAACTTCAAACAAGACCCTAGTCATCCAGGCTTTGGGATTGGATCTGTAGTGGACAGGCAGGGTATGCTTGTTAATGTTTTTAAATGCACGTGGATTCTCAGAGCGGTAAATCACGAAAGGCTTCAGCTTAAAACCAGTTATATGACCTCCCAGTAACAAGGTCACTCAATCCTTAAATGCTTTAAATCCCGGCAACGAGCAAGCTTCTTTATGGATGTACATTCATTCTGGCATCCTCTTCCAAAAAAGTCCCGTTTCGTCCACATTAAAAATGTGTTCTGGTTGATAACCGCCATCATGGATTAACTCATCCAGACTTTCAATTAACGTTTTGGTGGCTCCTTCATCAGCATTTGCTGCTTTCCCTGAGACTCGTACATTGTTCAAGCTGTACCTTCTTTTAAATTGACTAAACCAGCCATTACTTGCGGTGAACCTCCCAATGTACTCATCTCCCACTCACTCCTTCAATGCTTCAAAAAGAATTCCAGCCTTTGTCTGAATTGTCCTTAAGTTCAGTGGCATGTATTCCTGAATCAGATCTTCCAACCACACCATTAATAACTTGTCCATCTTGTGAATGGACCCTCAGTATTGTGTTTTTCAAACTTACAGATTGTCTTACAGCCTGACGTATTCTCTCTTTATTCCTTTAAAATCACTGACATGAAAGTCAATGTGAATGCGACAACTGTGTGCAATATCATTGACCTTTCAACCTTGTTGGTTAATGGCTTTCATTTTTACCTCCAAAGTTAGGGTTTTCCTCCATCTTTGAGCAGCTCTATCAGCAAGGGATGTTTTTCCTCTTGCTTTCCATGTCTAGTGTGCCTACAAAATGGTGACTGCATGCATGGCCCTTTATTGCACTATGTTGCGCATGTGCAGATGCATATTTTTAAAAAAATTTGTCATATGTGCTGATGGTCATAACTCACCGACTCCCTATACTCAATTCTGCCATCAAGTTTGTCAGAATCGTAAGCCTTCACCACTGCTGGTCTATTTTCTTCTGAAGCCAGAATTGGATAGTGATCCTTCCTGAATGACTGATTTAATGCTTTGATGTTTTGGCCCTATTCTAAGCTGTCATTAGCTTCTCTCTCTCCACAACCAAGTTCACAAAGTCAATATGTTTACTGACTTTGCCGTTGTCCTCTTCAGCTTCTCCTCTTGGGGCTCCTTTTCAAGCTTTGATGTCAAATTAATCATTAGCTTATAGAGTAAGGATTGAATGGATCACATATTTCACTTGATAGTGAATGGTAATCAAATATTCAAAACCTTCATAACATCTGATTGTTTCATCAAGACATATTGGATGTGTGATTTTGCTTTGTATTGCATATTAGTTGATGTTTTGTTGCTTGCCATGTTTCTTTCAGTTATCAGAATTGTCGTCTCTATTTTAGAGCTCACTGGGATCAACTGTGGTTCCTCATAGACACAATGTACAGGTCCTTTCATATCTGTGACATTAAACAAACTCTTTCCCTTCATGTGTCCATCAATTCAGGAATTTTACCTGCTGCATGTTGGCATTGTACTGACAATAACCACACCAGCAGTGCAAGTATAAGACAGCTTTAATAAACTAATATGTACACTAAAAGGTCTTGTCTCTCTGCAAGACGAACCTGGAAGGCGAGACCATAGCTCTGGACTGCTTTATATACAAGGTCACCAGGATGACCCCTGGTGACCTAGTGGTGTAATTACATATCATTGCAGAGTACACAACATCACATTGCTTTATTTCAGGATATTTTCCTTCAAATACCCATTTTCTTTCATGGAAGATTTTCAGGGCAGATCTTTTGATGTGATCATGGATTCAAATTCCTGGGTGTCATCATCTCCAAGGATCAGTTCTGGCACCTTCATGTCAATGCAGTCACAAAGAAGGCTCACCAGCAGCTATTTGTGAGGAGTTTGAGGAGATTCAGTACATCAGTGAAGTCTCTTGAAAACATCTACAGACAAACAGTGGAAAGCATTCTGGCTGGTTGCATCACTGTCTGGTATGGAGGGGTTAACACTCAGGACAAGAAAATATTAACTCGGTCTGTGACATCACAGGCACCTGTCTTTGTTCTATTGATGATATCAAGAAGAATCCTGAAGGACTTCTATCACCAAGGCCATGCCCTCTTCACTCTGCTAGCACCGGGGAAAAAGGAACAGGAGCCCGAAGATGAGCACTCAATGACATAAGGACAGCTTCCTCCCCTCTGCCATCAGATTCCTGAATGAACAATGAACCACAGATTTTAATTTTTAATTTAGACATACAGCATGGCAAAAGGTCATGAGTCAGTGCTGCCTTATTTACGGCCAATCTACATTCCTGGTATATTTGAAACAGTGGGAGGAAACAGGAGTCCTCCGTGAAACCCATGCAGACGTGGGGAGAATGTACACATTTCTTGCAGACAGCGCAGGATTCGAACCCTGGTCACAATTGTTGGTGTTGTAAAGACAATGCTCTAACTACTACATCAGCCTTGCAGCTCATAAGATATTACTTTACTCTGACTTTATCTTGTACTATTTTCATTTACTTTGTAAGGTGCTTTATATAAATGTTTGCACTTAATGCTGCCGCAAAGCAACAAATTTTGTGACAGGTTCATGACAATAAATTCTGATTGAAGATGACAGTTGGGGTCTACTTCCCAACCTTCTTTTATGGTCTGAATGATGGCATCTCCAGGAGCCTCACATGAGTGAACTTGGACTATGTAGGCTCATGGGCTGGAAGGGCCAGTAACTCTGTTGTAGTTCTAAATGAAATGAAATTAAAATTTAATATATCATCAAACATTCTATCATCTAGCATGTTATGAAGATAGTCAATTACTCCGAGTCCAAATAAATGTTCTGATTTTATTTCTCATCTTCAAACCCCTTTTTTGGGAAATTTTCTTCTTCTGATTTGCTCATATTTTCTAAAGGTTGATCACAAAGCAGACGACTTTATCGTGTGGTGATATTAGGTCCTGCATAGTCTTCTCCTGGTTTTCATTTTTTTTTAAATTTCTGTTCCACATCAAGCTCTTTCATTCCCAGGACCCAGCTGGGAATGGTTACTAGAGTGGTTTCTTTTGTCTATTTATGAACCTCCAATACCCATTTGCACATGATATCGAGACTGATAGAGACAGTTGTAATGTGAATGATGCAGGTGTACATCCTGGAACAATTGTGTCAGACTAGTTAAGGAATATACTTCGTTGAGGTGCTCACTGACCATAACTATGTGTATGAGGTAATTGAAAAACACCTGTAGACATTGCATCAGGTATTGGGTCATCTTCTGACTATCCATCCCATAGGATAATGACGATTCCTTTTAGTCAGTTTGTGGGGTTTAATATGAGGATATCCCACTCCTCAGAAAGGAACAGCATGTGCATGAATGGATTTTAGGTGAATATGGGGTTGCTCGGGACCAGACCCACCCTCTCCACATCCCCCTCTTAGATCCAGTTGCATGGTGAGGTCCAATATGGCTGGGGGGAGTTCTTTTGCAGTGAATGGCCAGACCAAGCTTCAATGCAAGAGATGCCGTTTCCGTGCTTCCGGCACGTGTTTGCTAGATGGCCATTGACCCTGCGAGAGGATTCATTCACCCTTTGACAAGACTTGTTTTTCATCCTGCAGGGTGTCTAGCCACTCTCCGCACCAGCCAAGCCTGGTGGAGGAAGCAGTTTAGTCGCTGACCATGCGACAGGTAGTTCTGGGTTTCATGGTACCAGTGGTGCTCAGACAAGTGACCTGGCATTGACCTTCCTAACTATAATTTGCCATGAGGGCGTCTGGTTGCCGAGAATTGTGAACCTCTCTCTTCTTGACCACCTAATCCAGGATGCCTGATTTCTTCCATGCTTTGAAATGGCTGGCTGTAACTTTGCCAAAGCTTTTGAAAGGCTTTGAACAGTGGTAGAAGGCAATCAATTCTTCATCTTAAAAAGGTGTAGTCGTTTGCTAAAAAAATTAGTTCCAATTAGTTTTACCTGGCCTTGAAATTGCAGCATGCAGGCATGCACTAATGCAAAGATACCCGATATGCTCTGCTAGGTTCACCATGAGGGAAGAACACATATTTTAGCTGAGATTTGAGCAGGTTAAAAATGCATGGATTACAAGTACATGAACGCATGAATCAAGAGCACCAGTAGGTCAATCTATCCCTTATCCCTGCCCCAGAGCAAAATTCTATGCTTCTGGCCTTAAACTTTCAACGTTTGCTGATCAGGAAATTATTTATTTCTGTTCTAAACATATTCAAAAATTCAGCATACAGGTTCCAAAGATATGGATGCTTCTGAGAGAATTTAATCCCATCTCTCTTTGGTGAATCTTATTTTAAATCATGATTACTTGTTCCAGATTCTCCCATAAGAGGAAACAGTCTCTCCTTATCAATTCTGCCAAGACTCCTCAGAATGTTATATTCACTTAATTTCCCCTTCTCTTGTAAATCTGGTAGGCATAAGATAACTGATCTAGTCCAGATGTTAGTATTTTTAATAGTTTATTTTTTTTAAAGAAGAAGATCTATGCTGTACACATACTCCAGATATGATTTCACCAATGGCCTCTAAACTGACATTGCTAACTGGCAATTCAAGCGCATGTTCCAGTGAGATCTAATTTCTTCCTGAATGTTCCAATGAGCAGCTTCTGTAATCTAACGCTATGAGGCATCACGTGCCAAATGAACAATAACTGTAAACTATTTTGATCCAATTAAACTATTTTCTCCCTGAACTAAACAAATGAATCATAACAAAGTTTTCATGCATAATGAATTGCCCCAGATACGTAACAGGAACAGAAATAATACTTTAATCCATGGCACTTGTTTTTTTTTCTGGAGTATGATTAATACAACATTTCCTTGAGGAAATTCCACTTTTGGTTAATTATGAGCATTATCTTTTATCCTTCTTCCACACAAAGTCACTCTTAAGCGAAGCTTTGCAATCTGCTATTCTAAACTAGGCATATTTCAAAAGTCAATGTCTATGGGTGCAACTGTGAATTTTGTTTTTCTTTGACTTTGATTAGTAATCATTGGTACAATGACATGTATTTTGAGCTGATTCATTATTTTCCATAATTTTTTATGATCCAGTAAATTCAATAATGTAATTGCAATATATTTTAAGAAATTAATTTGCTGTTGCAACTCTGCAGTGGTGATTGTCAAGATGTGTGAATAAATGCAAAGATCAGGGCTGCATTTCTGAATCTTCACCATGAGTAGAGAGGTTCACCTTTTGGATGCATGTACTCAAAAATTGCCAGCATGCTCCCTATAATTTTACAAGCAGAAAACCATGGCAACTGCACCTGTGATTTCTCGATATATGCTCCCAACGGATGAGGCTCCCTGTTGGCAGCATGTATTTGGGAAAAATAGCTTTCTTCAACACATAATATCTCAATAAGATGGTCATTTAAAAACCAAACAAGTGACGTATATACAAATATTACATACTTGTTTAGGGGAAGATAAATGGTTAGCTTTCTGCCCATTATATCAAAATCTTGTTTTCAGAGAAAAGATTATATGAATTCATTTATACATTTACTTCAAACCCATTGTGATTGAGCTTTGATGAAGTTAACAGGTACATTCAAACTTCATTGCATACTTAATTCTTTAATTTATTTGAAAAACAAATCTGCAATATTCTTACGAGTTTTAAAATATTCCCTTCTCCTTGATGACTGTAAACATTGAATTTGAAATATCTTTAACATTACATTCAGTAATTCTCTATCTCCCTTACAGACATTGACAAATCCTCTGAATAATAATACTATAACCAAATAGAATCTAGCTGTGGAAGTAGAACTGCAAAATCTGGGACCCTGTGACAAAGGCAACAAATTAGAGTGTCAGTATTGATGAGATTAAATGTTTATTGGTCTAAACACTTTTATTTGAACATTTTACTTGAAGTCAACTAAGGAGATGTAAGCCTTGGTAACGTGAATCCAGCAGACATTGTATTGTAATTTTATAGCGTTCTGGTGGTATTACGTTTAGAATGGTTTTTATCCCTATCTAAGGAAGGTTATATTTGAAACACAGGAAGAGCAAAAAAATGATGCACCAGACTGGTTGTATGTGGTTCAGAGTTCCAGATATTTGAACCACTGCTTCAAAGTGCCACAAACCTGGGTTCAATCCTAACCTTGGGTAGTGTCTTTGTGGAGTTTGCATGTTCTCCCCATGACCATGTGGGGTTTTTGCTTGGTGATCCTGTTTCTCCAACATCCTGAAGAACCATCTTTTGGATGTGGGTTGGCAAGTTAATTAGCAATTATAAATTATCCCTTGTGTGTTAGTTGAATGGTAGAATGTGTGTGATGGGAGAGGAAGGTTTTGATGAAAATGTGGGGAGCAGATAGAATTGATGTACAATGAAAATAAATAGCTGGTTCTGATGATGGGACTATTTTATCCTGTATTTCTCCTTGAATCTATGATTTTAAGAATCGGTTTGGTGATAGAAATGAAGTACTTGAGAATTAAATCTATTTCTCATGATTTTGTTTGAACACGGGAAGAACTCCTTTGTCTTCTTTAAATACTGCAAAGTGATTTTTGATGCACCCCTGAACAGGCAGAGAGGACGAAGGTTTAATGTAGCACCTGAAAGTCAGTATCTATATTGGGAATACTGACTTCAAAGGCAGCCAAAGCCATATGTTCATCCTTCCTGAAGCACTGATCATGGGGTTGAATGATCAAGTGAAGCTTTTCAACTGTGGGAGATATTGCAATGTAATATGGAATACAGCAGCAACTTTGTAATCAATTTTGACTGTTGATAATGATACACTTGGTATTAGGTGTTTAAAACGTTGGTGTCTGTTCCACTATTGTGGTTAAAAACCTCTGGTGTGGTAGTGGTTAGTGTGTTTGACAGCTGTATTAAAGCCGGTTGATATCGTGATCTGCAATTTTACAGGAAGTATCTCTCACACGACAAGAAGCTGTTTGAACATGTTCGACTGATGGAAATGACTTCTCTTGAGGTCTGGGATTGTGAGTGGCAATAAGGACCATGACAGAGAAGATACTCTTTCACTCAATTTTTGTCAGGAGTCCCTGGCAGGCGAAGGAATGTGACAGTACAGTTTGACCTGAGAATTGCATGTTTTTTTGACTAATTGAGTCGACTTCCCTATTGAACTATGGTCGCAACTGGGGTCAAAGGCCTTTAAATTTGCTGTTACTTGGGGTTGCCACCAACAGAATGGGTGCAAGAGTTATGTTTACTGTTTGTAACCTTGTTGATAACTGCTTAAAAACAATTTTGTCCAACATATTGATTGGATCGGATCTTAATGAAATAAACCATCATTTGGAACAGCATATAGTTGCTGGGATGTATGAAGGAAGCTTGTAGCAGACACCTATGGTTCAGTCAAAGCTAATGTTGGCTCCTGAAGGACTGGTCCAACTTAAATCAGGCAGTTCAAGTGAGTCCAGAATTTTTCTCTATTTGGATGATGATTGCAGACAGTACAATAAGATGATATTATAACATTTCTAAGAATTACTTTGGTCTAATATTAGAATTACAAAATTATTCTTATGATTCATTACATCACAAATAAATATGAAGGAGGAAAGGATTAATATGAAGGAAATCCCCCTCTCTCTCCTTTTTGGCACAATGTAAAAACAAATTATGTTATAACAAATGTAGAAGAAGGTTTTCACTTCAATGCACAATCTAGTAAATAATGAACACTTGGTGAAAATAAATTTTGTGTAATGAAAGTTATAATAGGGAAGATTACATCTGAAATATTACAGAAATATCTTGCATTATGTACCTACAGAATGTGTAGAAAATAGTCAGTGGTGATAACTGCAACATGATTTAAGAGATGTGAAAATCAGTGTTGGCAATTTTCAAGATGTTATTTGTCGCTTACCAAGTAAAGATTTTATTAACTCCCCTAAATTTGCTTTATTTTAGATTTAGGGGAGAAATGAAAGTATCCTGGCAGTTAGTAGTGAAAACCCTTTGACCACACTGCTATAGAATATTTTTCAATGAATATGGTTCCTCAACCTGCAACCTATTGGTGAAGCACTTGTCCCAGAGCACTCTTTATGTAAATATTTATTTATTACCATGCACAGGAGGCATGGCTAGCATAGTGGTGAGCCCAAAGCTGTTACATCGCCAGAGATTGGGACGAGGGTTTGAATCCTGCGCTGTCTGTAAGGAGTTTGTACGTTCTCCTCATGTCTGTGTGGGTTTTCCCTATGGACTCCAGTTTCCTCCCACTGTTCAAAATGTATTTGGGTTTGTAGGTCATTTGGGCATAATTGGGTGACACGGGCTCGTGGACCGTGTTACCATGCTGTAGGTTTGAATTTAATGCCATATAGAGTCCGAGTCAGAGAATGGTATAGGATAGAAATGGACCATTTACCCCATCACGTCCATTCTGACCTCTTTTTTCCATCAACACTAATCCTATTTGCCCACACTAGGATCATATCATTCCATGCCTTGCCTATTTAACCATCTGTCTAAATGCCTCTTAAAGTAATGGAGTGTGATTCTACCACTCCTTTGGCAGCGTATTCTAGATGTCAACTATTTTCTGTTTTTTTTTTAATTCACTGATCCGCTTTGAAACTCTTAACTCTCACCTTAAAACTATGGCCTTTTGTTTTAGATATCCTAACTGAAGAAAACATATTTTGACTAATTAAACATTTATGTCTCTCGTAATCTTGAATACTTCCATCAAGTCACAACTTTGCCTCCTTTGCTCCAGGAAAAACAAGTCCAGCCCCTCCAATCTCTCCCACAATTAACGTTACATTATTGAATTTTATTGATAAATCAGTCACATTGTATAATGTATATCTGAATGTTTAGGACATTTCTTCTGGGATTTTAGTGTATCTGCATCTGATATGCAAAAGCAGAGAGCTTCTCAGACATGCAGTTTAGCATGCAATGGCATTCAATGAAGTCATTTCTGCAACTTCCACATGTCTGGCCTGTAGTTGGCTTAACAACTCATGCAGAATCTGCTCTACACCACAAATGTGCAGTGTGCTTTATTAAAACTCTATCACAATCCAGATTAACCTACTCCATCACATTCAAAAATTGAGCCTTCTGCACCCAATCTCATATAAGAGCATCTCATTTCTCCCCCTCTGCCAACCCAGGATGATCTTGACTTCCACAATTTTCTGACCTGACCCTTGATCCTAATTCTCCCACTCCCAGACTGATGCTCTGACCTTACCCCTCTAGCCTGTCTCCTATCCCCATTCATGCAATTTTAAGACCAATCCACAACCTACCTGCTTCCTTTAGCTCACCTTGAATTTATTATATGATTAGAAGGAACGTGTGACGGAAGGCCTGCTCTGGCTGCACATGATGCCTTATGCCTCATTCTTAAAAGAACTGCAGCAATGGGTGCTTGGAATAAACAAATAAGGGCACACCAGGCATTGCATATTTAATAGGGGGTTTCTGTCTTCTACTCAGACACATTGGAACATCACTATTTATTGCTTACATTTAAATGCTTTTAGGTCAACAGCCTTTTGATCTTCTTGCCAGATGCACATACTCTATCCTCATGTAGAGATCAGAAAGCAATATTTTGCCAAGCTTTCCTTGTATTATAACGAGAATACCTTGCATGCTGTGTGTACACAAGTTCTCTGCAAATGGGGAAAGTGTACAAATTTTATGGTAATCTATAATTTTCCAGTGGCTCTTTTGAAAATGAAAATGTGATGTGAATATAGTTTTTAAGAGGTGAAAGTGTGAGTGAAATGAAAAGCTTTCTCGTCGTTATCTCAAAATTCAAATCAATTTCATGATTTGTTCATCACTATTTTCCAGATAGATAGCGTGAAAGCATTATTACTTCACTTTGATTTATTCCAGAAACAGGTATCTCAAACTTAATAAAATGGCTGATGTATATAATGTCCTTTCTTCTTCTCCTTCATCTCTTATTTTGCAACATGCACATTTCATCTCTCAATGGAGGTTCTTTCTCATTGTTATTAAATACTTTTTTTCCCTTCTTTACAATCTGAGCAGCATTGTCTGTGTCATTGCAAGCTCTTTATTACACACAATGATACAAGTTGCCTAATATATGGAAATCCAGTTTTTCTTTCTTGTGAGTTGCATGTATTTTACATGCACAATGTTCGGAGCAACAATGCAAAAGGTCATCCTTTAATTCCTTCTAATTTGTACATTTGACATATATCTGCTTTAAATTCTAAGATCTTCATCTGCTAATAACTAGTATATGTGTTCATATTTTTCTATTAAACTGATAATTGCTGCAACAACTCATGCTCTGAGGCCTGTAAATCTGATTGGCTATTTTTAAATGGATACATTGTTCTGTCATTCATGTGTTATAGATCTGGTTTGGTCTGCGCCTCATGGGAATCAATGTACGGAAGATAAAATATAATGGTAAAAAATCTGAAATTCCGCATACAAAATCCTGCAAATGTATTGTAGGTCAATCAATGCTTGTAAAAGTAATTGGTAGGTTCAAATATCTGATGTAGACTCTTTAACAGAAATGATCTCTAATTAGATGGGTTGTTGGATGTCTGAATTCCCAGCCTGAGTTTCTTGATATCTGGCCTTCTAGGCAGCTTTGCTGAAATGAAGCCCTAGCTGCGTAAGTGGGTTTATCATTTGAAATAATGTTTTCGATGACCGTGTCTTTCCTGATGCTGGGATGATTTGCTGATTGGCAGCAGACCAAAAGACACATTTTGGATCAAGAGTGCACCGTTGGCGCAGGATTTGGAAAGATTGTTAACTGCTAAAATTTTCTTGGGCAGGACTGATAAAAGTTTCTAGCTAAATTTATCTTGGCACCTGGCAAAATATAAAATGCAACAAAGGCATTTGGAAAAATAGTTAATGATGGTCAGAGTCGATGTTAATTTTTAAATATATTAGCAATGTATCAGGACTGCTTTTCAGATGTATATTTTATAACAAAACCAACTCTTAATGTTCTTTAGTTCATTATAACATGAAGTTGATGATTACATGTTCTTTTGCAGATGATTTACTTAAAGTTGCAGTAGGTAGTGATGCTGTTAGGACCTGCTTAAATTATGTGGGGGGTGGGACCTTATAGAGAGGTAAGTGGAGACCAATTTATTTGATGCTGCCGCTGTGGTTACTCTCCTATCAATAAAATCCAACAATATAAACAGAAAGCAGATTTTGCTTAATGAAATATTGTTTTTTTTCATACAGAATAACAAGAACTTTGAAAGTAGAAATGATAAATAATTTGATATCAGCAAAGGATTTGCTAGAGGAAACTCAGCGGGTCAGGCATCATTAGTGGAAGATCAACATTTTGGGTCGCAACCCTTCATCAAGACTGAGAGTGTAGAGGGGAAAGGCCAGTATAATGTAGATGGGTTAGAGAGGGGTCTTGAGGGTAGGGTAAGGCAGTGTGGAGTGATGGATGACAGTTGATCGACAGGTACAAGACAAGGGAAGAGGGAGGCAGGAGTAAAAGGAGGTGTCAGGTGGAAGGTGAGTCAAGCAGAATGGAGGTGGGGGTGGGGAGAATGGTAAGTGGAGACAAAAGTTTGGCAGCACAGGCATCTGCTGTGGAGAAGGTGACATTGCTCGTGAAATTAGAGCTGTTGGAGAAGATCTGTTAGGGAAGGACAGATGGCACCAGATAGATGTGCAGAGGGATGGTGAGGAAGTGGAAGAATCCAGGGGTAGAAGAGGATGGAATCCAAGAGGGATGAAACCTGACAAGAGAAGATCTGCTAGGAGAACGAGGTCACATTGCTCTCAGTCACCTTCATTCTGAGTCAGCTTGCACCAAGATGTTTGCAAGTGTCTCTGATGATCAGGGAACTGTGATTTGAATGGCAGTTCAGACTCGATGGGCCAAATGGCCTCTTTTGCTGCTACATCGTATGACCTTGTGATATATGCCATATTTCATAGTTTGCTGCTCACTTCTGCATAGTGGAGTTCAAGTGCATGATTAAACTGAGTTGTGCATATATCTATGGAAGGGACATTTTGACTGTAATGCAGGTTCCCCGAACTGCAAGTATTCATCATACTCTTCCTTACTTCTTCCCTGCAACTTCTTACATGATTTTCCTTTGCACAAGGAGGCTGTCTACTGCTGATGTCATTTTTCAGAAGCTAGTGAGATTCCTCTGCTTGACAGGAAGGTTTCTTCCATCAACATCTTCCCAAGCTCCATCCTATTCCCTCTGCCATCCCCAAACCCTTCATTGCCCCACATGATCATTCACTCTATTCAGTCCCAGTGTATTCGTTTTCTTACAATATAATCCTCTAAGGGTCACTTCTTGAAGTCAGGATGGATGGATGATACAAACGGGGGAACTTTGACCTCTTGTGGCCATTGTTCCTAAACAGAGTGGAAATATGTCAAAGAGGCAGCTAGTCCCGTCAGTGATGCTTTTACTGATATTTAGACCCTTGTGAAATAACATTTTCAAACACCATTTTAATGGCAAAAAATGGTGCAGACAAAATTTTGGAACCATTTATATTGATATATTATGAATAGAAGAAAAAGAGTGAATGGGTATGACCCTGTGTTTTGTATTATGTACTTTACAGTATGATTTACTCATTGAGTGTAAAATTGGAATTGCAGGGAAAGAAATTGTTGGAAAAAATAAGCCCATTCAGCCATTTACCATCATCCAGTGTTCACCTGATATAATCATAATAATCAGTCTGTCAATTAGCTGGCATAAAGCCAAGCAAGCTTCAGTAATGTAAAGTATTTAGAAATAGTGATCTCATATCATTTGTTTATATCATCGATTCTACAATTATGCTTCAAGGTTTTTTTTTTGTCCTGTCATGGAACACTACAAATTTTTTCAACTGTTTCCTGACAGTGAAGTTTCTAGAGGTCCAGGTGTAAGAAAATCTCATCACAACCTGTTTATCTTTGGAATTGTTAAGTTCCTTTACAATGTGTTATTGGAAAACATTCCATATTTGAGATTCATTCCCAGAACACAAAAGAAAAACAAATGGGTTCACAGATGATTGAAGTCAATAGGTGGATCCTATAAAGATTATCCAGGTAATGGTGTTATAGAGACTATCAGAAAACCATGGGAACAGTCATCACTCTGACCTTTATCTGATTTTTAAACCATATTCTGTTCTGCTAACTTTTGTCCCATTTCACTCATAACATCAGAATTATAAGCACAGAACAGATCATACGTCTGTGATAATATTTATACTCTACATTAACCTCCGCTTATGCTTCTTTATTTGAGTTTCTAAGCATATCCTTTTCTTTCCTTTCCTCATTTACATTTCTTGCTTCCCTTCACATACATCAAATGTGGGATTCCTTCCTCTTCATGGTGAAGAACAAGCTAAGCCATAACATTGACAAATATTTCTGTAACAAATACTACTGCCAAATCCTCATTGAATTGTAGTTTGGAACCTGATCATGTATTGATCAAAGCAATTTCATCAACACCTAAACAAAACTTCAAAAATCAGAAAAAAGATCAATATCACTAATAGGACTATAAATATTGAAGTTGTATGCAATATTGGCAGATACAATGTCTAAACTGCAAATTGAAATGCAAATTTAATTTTGAGTGAAGATATTTACCTTCTTAAAATACCAGTCATGAAGGAAAATAAATATAAGATTGACTTCATAGTGGTCCAAAAGACTCATTGAATAGTTGAGGTCATATACAGCAAATTGATTAACCTAAATCTCTGTGCACAGATTAAAAGCACAGAAGCTGAATATTTGTCCACAGGGATGGAAGACTGTTTAAAGAATATCTTAAGACAATTTTAATTGTCTCAGTTGAGATCAATTAGAGTCTATTTTTAGTTTTTGCAAGTTCAGAGCTAAACAGTTAATGGACAGCCAGAGAATTTATGGTACAACTGAGTGAAAATTTTGGCATCCAATCTTACTGATGGATTGAATTCTCTTTTCCACAGCCATCAAGATTCCTTTGAGTCATTGTGTTATTATGAATGGATGGCGCCATGGCTCCCCTTCAAACAGCTTAGAAAGTTAGTTTTGCTATGGGACAATTCAAAAAACAGTTGTGCGCTCTTGAGTTAAGTTGGACATCTGCAAAAGGGAAGAAGTTATGTAATTTTTACAATTCAACAGTACGTTGCCTAAAGCAATTCCAAATTTTTAGCACTGCAAAATCACTTTGCATTTACAGTTTTAATATTGTAAAATGTCCAAAGCTCTTTCAATGGAGTACAAAAACAGAAATCTCTCATATCAAAGGACAAGCAGTTAGAAGGATGACCAAATGCATAATTAAAGTAGGAGATTTACACCCCAGGGACGGTAACATCGTTAATGGTGGAAATGAAGGCAAAGATTCCAAATACTCCCAGATCTGGAAAACAGCAGAACAATTTGGTGTGGGGAACGATTACAGTGAGAACCAATGAAAAGTTTCATTTTCAGTGACAAATGATCCTTCCTTACGTGCAGGTATTGAAGTTTATATTCAAGTTTATGTGACCTCAGTCTTTGTTATGCAACTTGATTTAGCCAAATGACTTCAAAATCCTGAATCACTTTGAACAAGCCAGAAACAATTTTCCTCACCTTCTGAAATAAATTGTATTTTTAGAAAATATAATTGTCTGTATCTTATTGAATCCAGCAACTTTATTTCTATTGATTTCAGTGGCATCTACAAACAGTTGAGTTTTGTAACTGGTAAACAAAATCATGGTAATTCATAACACTGTTCCACGTGTTCATGGCATGTTGATGTCAGTGAGGACTAAAAGCTGGTGAAGGATTTCATTTTACATGAAATTTACACGATTTAACTTTACCATTGAATTTTTTTGCAATGTTTCATTTTCAATGGTAGATTATTGGTGTAAAATTGTAAGCTGTAATGAGCAAAGGGCTTGAATGGCCCACCTCTGATTCCATTTCTTATGAGAAAGGAGACATCTTTGCCCACTTTGTCCATTCTGGCAGGATAGATAACAAAGCTTAGAGGTCAAATTCAGGCTGGTTATTTTAACTATGCTACCACACCATCTTCAAAACAGGCTTTTAACCTCCAGTCTCTATCGAACCCTGTTAGAGAGGCCTGCTATATTGGGTCATTTCCCACCAGTGACGTTAAAGATGGCATTTAATGCATTCCTTCAACAACAATTAAAAAGGAGAGCTTAATTATACTTTTAGTTTGGCCCAAAATATTATCTGCATAAATTGCACCTCTTAATTAATATCAGAAGAGTTAGTTAAATCTGAAATTCTAATGTTTAAAATTTTGCTGCAATCAAATTTTCATGTTTATATTGAATCATCTAAACTTGATTTTCCCTATTGCAACTTTTTCTATCAAACCAATGAAGGTATGAAATACAAATGATAAAAGAAGAGTTAATTACAAGCCCCATGCCACTTGTGTCTCTTTGAGATGTCAACACAATATCAGAATCCATCTATTTCTTGCTTTTTTGGCAAATTGTTCAGTTGGGGCCCTTCAGTTGTTCACGTAAGGTTCTTTTACTGGTAATCAAAAACCACAAATCAAAGAAAGATCACAAAAATATGAAAAAATGTTTTAAAATTGCAGTTATCAATTCAACAATTTTAGATAATTGAATTTGAAATATCTTCTGTTATCTAATATGCGATATTCAATTTTGGCTGTCAGCTCTGAAATCTGTTTATTGCTATAAATGCTTGAAGGTCTCTAAATTCTTGCAAAATGAAAATAGCAGAGAGGTTTTTCATTTGTTTTAATATTGCTGATAAAATCATAGTGATACACAGAGTTGAAGTGTGTGCTTGTGGTGGTACACCACTGGCCTACTGCAGGGGGCAACCTCTGTACCTGCAGGAGTGTACCACCGGCCTACTGCAGGGGGCAACCTCTGTACCTGTAGGAGTGTACCACCGGCCTACTGCAGGGGGCAACCTCTGTACCTGCAGGAGTGTACCACCGGCCTACTGCAGGGGGCAACCTCTGTAGCTGCAGGAGTGAACCACCGGCCTACTGCAGGGGGCAACCTCTGTACCTGTAGGAGTGTACCACCGGCCTACTGCAGGGGGCAACCTCTGTACCTGTAGGAGTGTACCACCGGCCTACTGCAGGGGGCAACCTCTGTACCTGCAGGAGCGTAAGGGGACAGGACAACACCTGGCTAGGCTGTCAATCAGTTGGCCTGAAGGGATCAAGCCCCACCCGGTCGGGTGTCAATCACCCTCCGGGATCCAAGCCTGCGTCGGCCTCCCGAAGCTCACTCAGAGTTACTGCAGCCACAGCCAGCCTGGATCTGTGGATTAAAGCCTGTTGTACAGTCTTTTCCCCTGCAACCGTGTCTGCCTGTCCCGCATCGGACTTGTCAGCCACAAACGAGCCTGCAGCTGACGTGGACTTTTACCCCTTCCATAAATCTTCGTCCGCGAAGCCAAGCCAAAGACAGTCTTTACCTTGTGTGTGTCTGATTCTGGCTAACAGTGCACCACAGTGCTTGCTGGGTTTGGCTTGTGGAAATGAAGGAAACCCAAGATCATCATGCAATAATGATGTTTTTCTGCCCCTTGAGCAACTAACGAGCCTCTTCACTGGTGTAAATGTTGAAAAGTTTTTAATCCAGCTGTGGATTATACATCACCTGCAGAGTTATCAGTGAAAGTGAGGTAACTATCCAACAAAAACTGAAAATGCTGAAACACCTGAACAGGTTTGACAGAATCAAACCGAGGTAGTGTTTCAGGTCAATGATCTTTCAGCAGAAATGGAAGAAGTTAAGCATGTAGCAGGATTTAAACAGGGAAATACAGTGCGTGAGTCAAGAGCAACTTATGTGATTGGATGGAGATTCAATAACATGGAAAGGATAATATCGTGCAAGACAAAAATTAATAGTAGTGGGACATAGCAGGATGAATAGTAACAGCAGAATCATTACCACCATCTGCTGTTCAAGAGAATAGGAGCAGTGGTTATTAACTAAGTGTTGAGCATGTTACTAAGTCTGGCAGATTATAAAATACAGGATAGAAAACTGAGGTACTGCTCCTCAAGTTAATGCTGATCTTGAATGGAACAGGATAGAAGGCATACAATACAAAAGCCTGAATCAGAAAATGATAGTGAATAATAAAGGCAAGTGACCAGAAAATCAGGGTCATATTTGTGGACCTGAATGGAGCTATGGCACACAGCAAAACGGTCAACTGCATGGCAAGAACACCAACAGATGTGAATGCACTTTTTTCAGGAACTCCTTACTCTCAAAGTAATTTAAAAGAAAAAATATACTGATTAGCTTATCATAAAATGCATCCTGATAAGAAAGATGCCACATAAACAATACTCAATGAAAGTAACATTTTACAAATATTGGCACTTATTTGACAGATTCACATGCACTCCAGTTCTCATTCATTCATGCATAAATTTCTCATACAGGTACTTTTTGGTCAAACGAACACGTTTTCTACATTGACTTTGAGTAACTTTAAGTCCTGTGAGATGATGGCAAAGTCTCTGTTCCTGGAAGTGGTGCAGTCCATCTCATTGAATGTATTTTAGACACGGAGAGATAAATTTTTTTGAAGAATTGAGGAATTAAGGAGGATGGGGAATTGGCAGTTCAGTGAAACTGAATCTACAGCCAAATCAGCAATAATCATTGAATGATGGAACAGGCTTAAAAAGCCAGTTGGCTTACTCCTGCTATTTCTTATGGTTTTAAGCTTTGAGCTTCTGGAACTGGAGAGCATAAGCAGAGGTAGTATGGGGTGCTGAATGAAGGAAGTTTGATTGATCAGGCCAGAAAATGATATGGAAGATAAAGATACAGTGTTCAGCACTTATGAAATCATGATTGTATTCAGTAAAGCTTCTGCACCATTCTGTGGGTAATAAGGAGTAACACTCTATGCCTTGTCTGTGCTGGTGAAGAGGATAAGCAAAATGATGGAAGGAAAGTACATTAATTGTGAACTGAAGGCCAAGTCTAATATTTGTCCACGCAAAACCTATCCTTTGTAACTACAGCAAGATTGTAGTCTAAACTGTTTAGGAAATCATTAAACTGCTCTTTGAGGAAAAGAGATGTCATTTCTGATGTGTTTATTAACAGTTCCAAAGAAAAGCAGATATGCACAGGCTTACCACAATTTCATAAAATATAAATTAATCTCAAAACATTCAATTGTGATATCCAACAGCAGTTCAGTTGTAGAACAAAAAAAATGTAGCACAGGAACAGACCCTTTGGCCCAACATGTATGCACTGAACATGATGCCAGATTAAACTAAATCTCATCTGCTTATATATATCCCTGTGTCTATCTTGAAGCCCCTTGCATGCTACTGTTGTGTCGGCTTCCACCAGGACACCCAGCAGCCCACAGGCACCCACCACTCTTTGTGTAAAATAATTGCCCCCCCACTTTTAAACTTTTTCCCTCCCACATTCTCATCACCTTTATCTTTGTATCAGTTCCATACTTGAAGATAAGCACAAGTTGGGAAGTATTATTTTTTTTTCCCCAAAAGTTAAGGAACTTTTGTAACTAATCATCAATGATTCAAAAAGGCAGACACATTTGCAGTTGAATTATCTTTCAAGCCTTTCTGTATATTTGCAGCTTAAATATTTGTGCAAGTTTGTTTGTTGGTATTGGAAATGTTGAATCAGGTTTGTGGTTGATATGGGAATTGCATTAGCCATTTGCACCCCCATCAAAGAAGGAAGACAATGGAAAAACTACCAATGAATACTTTACACCAGTGGTTTTCAAGCTTTTTTTTTCCACTCACATACCACTTTAAGTATTTCCCTAAGCCAGAGGTGCTCTGTGATTAGTAAGGGATTGCGTAAGGTGGTATGTGAGTAGAAAGAAAAAGGTTGAAAACCACTGTTTTAATCGTACCTAATTGACTTGTTATGTGCACAGTTTCATAACTCTGAAGGAAATGGGTCAATTACAATTTTTCTCAAGCATTATATTTCAGTAACAACTGGGTCTAGAGCAATGATTCTCAACCTTCCCTTCCCACTCACATCCCACCATAAGCAATCCCTTACTAATCACAGAGCACCGATGGCATAGGGATTACTTAGTGGTATGTGAGTGAAAAGAAAAAGGTTGAGAACCACTGCTTTACACAGTGCAATTTATATATCTTGAAATTATGTTTTCAATCTGATTTGCTTTATAGTTTTGCTATTATTTATGATTATTTCATTTAAATTTGGTCTCTCTCATGTCTCTCTTCTTGGAAGAATTAATAAGCAGACAAGCAAATGGCAGGTAAATTAAACAGTTATATTCATCTTCACTATCCTATAAATCATAGACCGTATAAATGATGATAATGAGTTTATTGTCAAACACATAAGAACAATGAATAGTTGCATCAAAATTCTTAATTTTTGTAAAAAAAACTACAATGGTATACATTAAATTACCTTGTATAGATAGAAATGATTTGAAAAATAATAAACAAACATTTACAGATTGTACAAGAGAAGAAGTGTGGTTTCATTTTTGCAGACAGGTGCTTTGTGATTCCAGAGCAGTTTGTAGCTCGAGTAGTAAGGGGCTGTTCAAGAGCCTGACAGCTAATGGGGGGAAAAAAACTGTTCTTGAACCTAGAAGTTCTGAACTTCATGTTTCTATACCTTCTTCCTGAAGGTAGCAATGATAACAGGGTGATGTTGGCTTTCTTCTTGATGCACCAACTCACATAGGCTCTGTCTTCTCATCCATTGAAGACATCTATGTTTGATATTTTCTGAGGTTTCTGCATTCCTGGGTGCTTGAATTACCAATCCAGGCCATGATGCAGCCAGTCAATATTCATTCCACAGTATATCTGTAGAAATTTGATTTTCGACAATATGCCAAATTTCCTCAGACTTCTTGGAAAATAGAAGCACTGGTATGCCTTCTTCATACATTGCTTTGATGCATTAGCTCTTGGAGAGATCCTCCAGTATGTAGACTCCAAGGAACTTGAAAGTACTAAACTACTCCACTACAATCCCATCAATGAAGATAGATCGCTCAGCCTCTCCTTCCTAAAGTCCACAATAAGCTCTCTGATCTTGCTGTCGCTGATAGCAAGTTTGTTGTCCTGACACCACCCAACCTGATCCTCGACCTCTGTCCTGTATTCTGACTTGAGATTTGCTGAAAAATAAAATGAACTTTTTAATCTAAATTATGAGACTACTGAGCTCTGAGATGAAGAGTGATTGACTGTCATTGTACAATTGTCCCTTGCAATATAGTTTAAGATGAATATGTAGGTATTGGGGAGTAATGGGCAAGTTTTCAGAATGTTATCCTTTATTACATTAGTTGTATGGGGTATTGGTAAGACCACATCTGAACACATCCCTTGTTCTGCTTATTTAAAGAAAGATGTGAAAGCATTGGACTAGTTCAGGAAAAGTTTACCAGATTAATAATTGGAACAGTGTTTTGTTTTATGAGACAAGCTGGGCACATATCTGCTTGAGTTATACAGTAGTAGATGGGAAATATATTTAATCCTGAAATGGGAAAATCTAGAAGTAGAAGATCACTCTTTAAAAAAAATCATCTATTTTAGATAGAAAGGAGATTTTTTTTCCTGTTCTAAGGAATGACAAAGTGGTGGAGGAATTAGCAATGCTGCCCCATGGCTCCACTGACTTTGGTTTGAATCCTGGTTTCCTCCCGTACTGTAAAGATTAGTAAAGCAGCTTCTGAAAATTATTCCTTCATGCAGATGTGTTAAAAGCATCAAACAAAAATTGAAAGTGAAAAAGTTACAGGGAGATGAGAAGAGTGAGGAAACAGAAATTAGTGATTTTGCTCTGCTGGGAACCAGCATGCTGTTAATGGGTCAAATAGCCTCTCTCTTTGTCCAAGTAAGCAGATGGTTATGAATCTTTGACATTTACTTACTCAGTGAGTGACTGAAAATGAGATTAATTATGCAGAGATTGATGGTAAACAAGGGGGTGAAAGGTTACCGTGGTCAGATGGAATGCCGTGTTGAGATTGCAATCCTGATCTTATATATTGAGTAAATTTGAGGCCAAGCAACAACTCCTGTTTGATTGTTCTAGTTAACAACGTTAAATAATTACTATTTTTATACTGTTGTAAAACTTCACAGTGTAAGTTATATAAAGCTGATATTTCATCTCTTGTAGGCTAACTATGAATTAAGATCCATCACTATGCCAGAATCCTATCAAAGATATGTAATCATGAGAGCTACAAATTATAGACTTAATTAAATCCAAACTTAATGTCACCTAAGTGCAATTTATCAATGAGTATACAAAAGTATAATATTTAAGTATTCTATAATTTAAGGAGTGATTAGACAGAAATGTAATGATGCTCAGGAACTGTGACAGGTATGTTCCTTCACAGGTGTCAAAATAAGAAATGCACTGAAGTGAACAACTTCAGGAAAGGAGGCATATCAAAACTGTGATTCAGGCAGAAACCAATTGTGCAGCACTCTCTGGCCACACAGAGCTTATCTGAGGAGAGAGTATTCAGTTAGTTATTAGCACCTCTGTCACCACGTGGTTTGCAATTGTCATGTTTCCCCCCTTTATTGTGTGCTGAAGAGACTATCTAGTACAATGATACTAGGAACAAATTCACAATCTAGTATTGGCAGTAAGAAGCAATGCCAACACTTCTGTGCAGCCCTCAATTTTTTTTAATATCCATTGAAACTGATTAGACTTCATGGACGCAAGCGAGAAGTTGTGGGCCTAAATTAATCTCCTCTTATATATAGTCCATTCCATCAGAGAGGGATGTGGAAGTGTCTTTTACAACTGGCACTACTTTCAATTTAAATGAGGATTCTATTTCAATTTTCTCTCTTTCTGTCCAATTTATGCAATGTAAACCAGTTAAAACTTTCTCACTTGTTGCTCTGAACATGAAATTGAATACAATAACTTAAAGGCATGCATCCATTTTACTGTTAAATGGCCTCCGGTACTTCAAGGATACGAGTTGTTGATTCATCGCTAATGCTTTTACAAAATATCTTTACGTGATTTGCAAACAATGAAATCTTTTCAAAACAACGCTTTACCTTTAAGAAGAATTAAAATAACACAGTTAACCTTCATAGAATTTATCAGTTTCATAAAGGCTCCAAGCATACAGCTACTAGGTATCGATCTTTTTTTTTGCCTGACTTCTCATAGTGCTTGCAAAGAACTGAAAGGAGCTGGAATATATCAAGTTAGATCTACAATTGGAATTGCATGGTTGCTTTCAGGGGCTCCTGGAGTGTGAACAGAAGAAAACAGCCTAAGCGCAACAAATATTCCTATAAAATTTTTAAATAGGACCTGAGAACCACGTAGAATATTTTGCATTGATTAATGAGACTTTTATAAATCCATTTCCATCACCTTTAGAAATGTTCAGCAAGAGACTTGTCAGATGTAAGTTAAGACTGTGATCTCCAGACCTGAAAAATCAATCACAGCAATTATTTTACTAAATTATTTTAAATTACTCGGAGAGGTTCCAGACTTGGCAGCAAATTTTTTTGCTGTCATTTAGACAAGACATCTATTTCTCCTTCTTTCACCTCTATTCTTGATGTTAACGGAAAATTAAAATTATAGAAATAAAGTAAATTTAATACTCATTGAAGAAAATTAACATGAAGCTAATTAAAAAGATTTTCCTCCACAACATTGATCAGTCCTCTCGATCCGAAAATATCAGATGCTACACTATATTCCCAGGAATCTCTTTGTTTTTTAACGTCAGATGTCCTCAATCTGTAGATTTTATAAAACTAGATCAAATTTTGTTTCCCTATTTTACCAGTTTTTAGCAGCAGTTTTCTTGTAGCAAAACATCACATGACTAGATTCTATCACAGATAGTGTAATTGTTTGAAATTTCACCCTTTAGAAGCTTAAGCTAATCACTTTCTGAATTAGAGTTGTTGGACCATGAATTAGAATATTGGAAATCTGTCATTTGCCTGCTGGCATCTTCGTACAATCTCTTCAAGATCTGATGTCCTTCTAGTCTTCATGGGGACAAATTTCTGAATCATCATTGCCAGATGCAATAGCCTCAATGTACCCCTGATTCTCAAACAAGTGGAAGGCAAAATTTATTCTATTAATTATCTTTTTTGCAAAAAGTCAGTGTAATGACAGAATATGATTTTTTAAATTATCAATTTTAAATCAATGAGTTCAAACTCTCCAACTCTTTCTGGCAGAAATATTATTTTCCTTATTATTTTCCAATCATTTCTCTAAATTTGTGATTTGAATCATTTGCATTTTTTCTTGAGTGAAGAAATGTGGTGTTAAGGGTGAAAGTAAATCCCGTGGACCTCACATATAGGATTTTATTTAGCCTTCATGCTAGATTGTATCTGTGAAGCTGAAAAACAAATCTATGCTGGGCAATTGTAAGAGAAAACAAAAGGATAATTTTAATGCAGGAAGTAATCTGTTCCCCATTTAACTTGATATTTTTTAAAGATATAATTCCGTACTTTAGAGAACATGAAGCTCATTGCAAATTTATATGCTGAGTCACAGATGAATTCAAGTATCTTGTTCATGGATTTTATTAAACTAATGAATCCTGACCTGATCCGGTACCCAATGCTGAATGATGTAATTCAATTGTTACAGACAATCTCAACCTGTACATGGTCATTTTTGATGTGTGCTTTTCTTTAAACTGACCAATTAGTAGCAAGAGGGGTTTGTTGTTTTTTTTTCAGTCAGGCTCATCTGGAACTTATTACCCATGTCTAATTACCCAGGAAACGAATGTTGGGGTATTTCAGAGGTCAACTAAGAGTCAAGCATTTTGGTAGGTCTGGAGTCTGTGAATAAGACTAGTAGATTTCTTTCTCCGATGAAAATTTGTATAACACTTGGAATTGTTATGGTCTTGATCCCTTGCCACATACGCCTTGTGTTGCCTGTGGATCTTCTGTGCATACGCATGCTAAGACTTTTGTCTCCTGTCCTGAAGGCAGTGTTGTGAGCTTTGAGAAGTGCCTGAACCTTTGCATCCAACCACGGTTTCTGGTTAACCATGGTTGTGAAGTATTTGATCTTTTTTTTACATCCTCAATGCACTTGCTCTCTATCTCTCATACTGTCTGCACATTACTTTTCACCTCAGCCCTTTCCCAGCTTCTTCTCTATTTTCTTTCCCTGTTTCTATATTGGCTACCATATTTCTGTACTTTAGTCCCAATACAGACTCTGTACCATTGCACTAAGAATCTGTGCTCTGTCCACCATGACCATCACAAGATCCTGACTTCAACTCATCGATCTTCCAACCTGAGCCTTCTCCATAGCCAGAAGGATCAATGGGAAGGCCCAGTGTAAATTAGGGGAACAACACCTCATATTCTAATAGGCCAATAATATGAAAATATTTCAATTTCAGGTCCCCTTTGCTTCCAATCCACTTTCATTATTCCCCCTTGCCCTCTCTTTATATCCCATTTCCCACCTACTCTGATCTAGACCCCACCTATTCTCATCCCCCCTCTGAATCCATTCTTTTGCACCCATGTTTCAACAATAGGTTTCCCCTTTGGTTCCATCTGGTACAATGCATCTTTCATCTCTTCTCCCATTATTATATCTCCATTATCACCTTTTCTTATCAGATTCCAGCAGTCGTAGCCTTTGTCTCCACTTATCACCATCCAACCATCTTTAATTCCACTCTGTGTGACTCCTCTTACTTTCACTTGATTTTTAAAAAATCTTTCTTCTCTCCTTTTGGTAACTGCCTCTGCCTCCCATTTGTCTATCATCCTTCACCCCTTGCTGGTTTGCCAATCCCCTATCAGCCCCCTACCCAATCTCTCCCACATTTTACAGGCTATCTCTCATCTACGCTCACAGTCTGTTTTGTTGAGAAGGAGAATCTGGTTTAGTGGGTTCAAAGAGAGATGAGTCTGGACACAAGGGTTTACAATAACACGTAACTTTTATTAAAACGCAACAATTTATAGAAGAATGTGGGAAAATTATAATGGGAATAAAGCACAAATGCGCACAATTTATATAAGAACGTGGGAAAACATTAAACAGTACACAATTGCTAATTCCGACAAGCGATGCAGACAACAATAAACAAGGGTTCTACACATTTTTGTGGACCCCTTATTGTTGGGAAGTGCGGCTCTACTGCAAGCATGAATCTATAGCAATACTACGGCTCAGCTTCAATGCAGTGCACACCTAGCCCAGGACCCTTCAAAGCAACATTCACAGTAGTGACATGGCATGGAATGCTGTCTGGGGATCAAACCCAAGAGGCAGAGAGAGTGAAATATGCTCTGTGCAGGTGCTAAATACAGTGCTAATCTGTGTCTAGCAGCCAATAGCTGAGTGATATGAATCAGCCACTAATCAGTGGCCAGAGTCCAACCTTGATGGACAGGCGATGTGACTTCTGAATATATTTCAGATTCAGGGGGAACATGTGACCACCCGCAATACACACATTCCAGACAGACAGAGAGGTCACATTTCCTCCACACACAATCCACTCTTGAAGACATTTTCCGATCTGGAATTTCAACAATTTTTAAAATCTCACTGATGCTGCTCAACCTGCTGTAGATTCTTTTTTTTTTGCAATACATCAGTTCATCTTCTATTTGTGCACCTTCTTTGTAAATTTAGAATGCTGGTCAACATTTATGGATTTGGAAAATTATTATTGATGATCTTAAAGAATGAACAACTGAGCCATCTATGGATTATTATTTGATCTTCCATTTGGTCCAATAAAGAAGGATGTATAGATATATTTAACAGTGAAATGATCTCTAATCTGGTGTTTGACTTAATAAGTCAGTCTAGTTCAGGCAAATGAAGGAATACCATGGAGATATGATACAGATTAACTATAAAGTGAGGGTTCAGTAGGATCTTGAATATAAATGTCAAGAACTCTAGAAGCAACTGCTGAAAGCATAACAAGGTCAAAGTAAATAATCCCATCTGGGAAATTATGACACCTGTAATAGCTGCAACTGGCGAGGCTTCATTTTCAATCAAGAGGCAGCTAATGTGAGGACACAATCAGAGCTGAACATTCTTCTGCTTTTCGGTGACTGGATTTATTGGAAAAAGAGCTCTTAAAAGTAATATTTTAAAACTATACAGTGCACCAAATGCATTTTGGAATGACTGAACTTCCCAATCTTCCACGTTACTTTAGAAGCAAGGAGATCTACAGATTTATCACTGCAGTTGCTTGGCATAATTGTTCATTCCTATTCCATCAGGTGACTTGGTGAGTTCTTTAATAAATGAAACTTTTCACAAAATTGAAATGAAATCTATAAGAAAAGAAGTTCATATTATGCATAAAGATTGTTACACAGCCACTTGGTATCTTGTAATAGGATTGCAATGTTTCAATTCCATGATATTTCAATTCCAATCCCTTTCTCAATCTGAGTTTAGTAGAAGCTACAAATTTGGACCAAATGGAATGTTTCAGTGCTGCAAATGTGTCATACGACATCCAAGTATGTTCCACCTAGCAGTCCAAATATAGTTATCCTAACCCCATGACATGGAATTCTGTCCTGACACCAGCAGAATTTGCTTGGAATTCTCACTGAAGTGAGAAAGTCTTGTCTTCAAAGGCCACAGTTGGGCTCAAGCAGTAAGTAAATGTGGACATTCTGGACATGGCACTGCAGCCCAAGGCTACACCCCTGGGAAACCCAGGGGAGGTGGCATTTGTGTCATCATCAATTCATCGTTGTGGACAGACATTACGGACATGTATCAGTCCTGCTCCCCTGACCTGGCACATCAGATGACCAGGTGTCACCCATTCTACCTGCTGAGGGAATTCATCGCCATCATCTTGGCCACAGTGTACATTTTGCCCCAGGCTAACGTCAGGCTGGCACTGGAGGGAATGTTCACTGTGATAAACTGCCATGAGACGGCACTTCTGGATGCCTTCCTGATCATTGTGGGAGACTGCAATCAGGCCAACCTGAAGAAGTCTCTGACAAACACGTCACATGCGAGACCAGAGGAACCAACACACTCGACCACTGCTACACTACCAAGAAAAATGCATACCGAGCCGTACCACAACCGCACTTCAGCAAGTCTGACCCTCTGGCTGTACTTCTACTCCTGGAGTACAAGCAGAGGTTGAAGACCACAGAACCAGTGGTGAAGACGGCAAAAGTGTGGTTGAGGGAAACAGAGGAGCATCTGCAGAACTGCTTTGAATCGGTGAACTGGAACATATTCAAGAACTCATCCATAGACTTGAGTGAATATGCAACAGGTGACACCGACTTCATCACGACCTGTGTGGATGAGTGTGTGCCCATGTGCAAATACTGGGTGTTCCCCAACCAGAAACCCTGAATGAATCAGAGAATCCGCAACCTGCTGTGGCTGAGAACCAGGGAATTTAAAGCCAGGGATCAAGATCTTTACAAGAAGACCAGCTACAACCTGCAGAAGGCCATCTCCGATGCAAAGTGGCAATTCCAGAGGAAGTTAGGGTCAGAGATAGATACACACCAGCTATGGCAGGAAGGGCAGCCTACAAAACGAAGGTGAACACTATAGTGGCTGCGATGCTTTACTACCTGGTGAGCTGAACACCTTCTATGCCTGCTTTGAGAAGAAGAATCAAACAATGCCTACTAGAATCCATGAAAAGGCTGGGGACTCTGTGATATCTGTTTCTGAGGGCAATGTCAGAACATCATTCAAAAGAGAGTGAACCTTCACAAGGCATCAGGCCTTGATGACATATCTGTCAGGGTACTGGAATTCTGGTGCAACCAACCAGCTGGAGTGTTTTTATGGACATTTTCAACCTCTCACTGTGGTAGTCGGAAGTCCCTACCAGCTTCAAAAGAGCATCAATCATTTGGATATCCAAGAAGAGTAGGGTGAGCCATCTCAACTGTTCAGTAGCACTAACATCTACTGTGATGAAATGCTTTGAGAGGCTGGTCATGGCCAGAATTAATGCATACCTAAGTAAAGATCTGGACCCAATGCTGGCTGTAATTTTGGAATTCAATTTATACAGGAAATCATTATACACCTTTTCTTTTAGAGATTGCAATCAAATTTGTACCCAGAGGGCGTATTGTCCCTCTCAAAAAATGAAGAAATGGATCTCATTTGGGCCGCCAAATCATACTTTTTGAAACTAGGCAACTGGATGCCTCCTAACGTGTAATCCCATGTTAACTTTTCCATGGATATTCTTGGAACCTGACAGTTCCAAATAAATTGCCTAACATGCCTATTAAGGATTTAAAAATAGGTTTGAGGTAGTGGAATGGGCAAGAACTGGAAATCTTGGCAATATAATTATCTTTACACAGTTGACCCTGCCAATTAGAGCGAGGGGAATATTCATCCACTTACTTAAATCTTCTTCAAGTTTGCATAAATTCTCAAGATTATCATTCACCATTATGCCAAGGTATTTGATGTCACCTGAGGGCTATTTCAATGGACTTGTTTGCAAGTACTCAGTGTGGTTAGTCAGATGATTTCACTTGTATCCTGAAACTTGGCCGTAAAGTTTTAATAGAATTGCTTATTTAGTAAGGAAATTAATCAGATCTGTTAAATACAGGAATACATTGTCTGCCATAAGATTCATTTTGTGGTTGGTCTGACCCCCCATAAAACCCTTTATCTCCATGTCTCTGCCAAGGGCTCAATAGCCAAGACAAAATGTCCCAGAGACAAGGGGCAAGGTTGTCAGTTTCATCTGGTCAAAGGGGATGCTCCTGAGGTCTGTCCATTAGTGACATCTCTAGCTTTGGGTCTGTAATAAAGAGTTTCAACCCAATTAATGAACAGTTGCCAAAATCTGAGCTTGGCCAAGACTTTAAATAAATACAGCCATTCCAGCCTGTCAAATCAGCATCCAGAGCTACAGCAACACTTGGTTCAGCCTAAGACTTTGTATAGTGGATAATATTGAAGAAATTACATAGGTTGTTGGCTGATTGACGTTTCAAAATAAAGCCATTCTGGTCTGGATTTATTAATTTTGGCAAGTATTGGCCAATCCTGTTTAAGTTTAAGATCTGAGTTTAGTAATGGAATGGGTCAAAAGGAGGAACATTTCGATGGGTCCCTGGTTTTTTAAAAAATGAATCACAGTAATTATGGGAGAAGAAAATAATTCAAGGAGAGATTGGGTTTTAGATGCTAAGTTAATTATATCCATGATGAGGGGTATAATTAGATCCTTAAATACTCTATAAAATTCTGGCAGTAAACCATCTTCCCCTGGTGGTTTATAGTGATCTTAAGGCTTTTTCCATTTCTTTTGAAGGGGAGATCCAAGTTTTTCTTGATCTTCTTGGTCAAGTTTGGTTAGTTCAACTGTGGATAAAAAGTAATCAATCTTAACCCGGTCTTCTTGGGACTCAGATTTATATAGGTTTGTCATTGGCTTTCCCTCATAGTTGAGGATGATGGCCTTTGTTCCATTGATCCACAGAACAAAGATGTCTGCGTGCGTATTTGTTTAATGTTCACTTGGTGTTGCACTCTGAGAAGCACACAATACTTCACAAATCAATCAATTAATTCCAATGGCATGAAAGTCATGATGATTGGAGCTGATGGATTTGTTGCAGCCTTCATCTGCCATTGAGTTCAGAATAACTTCATTCGCCTGTTCCACCATTGAGGAATTAATTGGGTTGTTCTTTATCAGTGACCTCGCTCTCAACCTCACTGCCATGGATGACCCTACTAGGACCATATTTCCAGATGGCATCACTCTTAGGATCACAGGACCACACAAGTTTCTCCTCTACAACAAGGTAACAGTCCATGGAGAAGTTTGTATAAAACTATTTATATGTATCAATTGATTTCTGTTGGGTTATGAGAAACTGAGCCCATTTCTTTCTGGATTGAATTTATTGTTCTCAGATTCTCCTCTGCTCTCAATTGCCAGGACAAGACTTTATGCGCTTTTTATCCCAGTCCATAATATCTTTGTTTAGTCCTTGGGATAGTTTTTTTTTCAATTTTATTAATGTGCAGTGTATTGTACTTTTTTTTTCCAAGCACTTTATATGTTTCTTTGGAACTGGACTGTTGAAGTTCCTTTTCCAATTGCAGAATTTCTATTTCCAGTTCTTCTATGTCTGCCATGTATTTCTTCTCAATGCCTTCTGTCGATGAGATTATATCTGCCCTCTAAGGTGGGATTTTAATGTGTCCCATAGAATAAAACTGTTGAGAGCAAAGTGACAGTTTATCTAACAGAACAACTTTATCTAGTCTCTAATGAATTTGCAAAATTCTGTTTTTTTGGAGTAAGGTAGGATACATAAGCCATCTGTGTGAATTAGTATTTTTTGTATTTAAATCCTTTATTTATAACACAAAACTTATACACTTTTTTATTGTTCTGTGAAAAGTCTTTAAGTAATGTTTCAAGTGCTTGATTCTTAATAACAAAATATTGGTATGAAATTAACATGGCTTAACAATATTTAACGTCGTTCAATGATATTCAACCATCTTTAATGTTCTTTTAGGATGCTTAACTTTCTTCAATAACACTTAAAGGTTGCTTAAAAGTTGTTCAATTGTCAACACCTAACTCACCCTCCTCAGATCTCCAACTGATCACTCATGCGGGGGAATGTAGCTTTAAACTCCCACCCACGTGTGCTCTTTTGTGCACGTGTAGGCCTCGGCTCCAATGGTTCACAGCCAGGGTTAAGCACAACTATGCTCCTCCGGTACCACAAATGGTGATTTTTTTTCTCTGGCTTCAGAATAAAGAGAGTCAGAGGCGAATGATCCAAAAAGGTTCTAGTTAGGTATTCAGCTTCTAATGCTCTGTGAATTAACTGTGTTTATAACAAAAAGAGGTCAAGCCTAGTATGTGGATCTAGGGTGCATTTGCCTCCACATATCTGTCAAATTTAAATCTTTCATAACAACCAAAATAGTTTTGGCCATTTTTAGTTGGGATACTGTTTGGGTTGATTTGTCCAGCATTGGATCCAAACAAAAATTGAAGTTACCCGCTACAAGTATATTTTGTTGTCTCTCAGAAACCTTTAGGAAAATAGCTTGAGTGAAGGATTCATTATCATAGTTACGTGCGTGTTGGTTTAAAAATATCCAGGACTCTGAGAAAAGCTGTCAATTAACTAATACATAATCAGCCTGATGGGTCATTTATAGTCTGGCATGGATTGAACACATGTTCTTCAGGCAATAGTACAGTGAGTGTACTTAACAATATAGCATTCAGGAAGATTTAATATATCAAAAATGTCTTTGTCAATGTCACAACAGCGGCAATACATTCTGTTACATTTGTGGTGAGTGTATTTTAAAGGCTCAAAGATGTAGCAAGACTGCAATTATTAAGAAAGCTTATGAGCTCTACTTGGGTTGTAAAATTGGTAAACAAGATAAACCCTGGGTCCTCACACTGGTTGTGAAAAAAAGTAGTTAACCTGAGATCTTGGTGTCAGCATCATTATGCTAAGTTCATGAAAAGTTAATTTAATGTTTCTCCAATTTTCTACATGATCCAGAAAATCTGAAATTATCTTCGCGCTCATCTTGAAGTAGTTTATATGAATCCCAATTTGTTTCTCAGTAAGCGAACCTTTTGAAAACATTTGTTGTTTTGTGCCGCTTTAGTTGCCCATTCAGAGCTAGCTCTTCAGTGCTTGACGTCCTGTTTTGTCAGCCTGAAGAAAACTGAGGTCCTCCATCAGCCAGCTCCCCACCATGACTACCAGCCCCCCCCACATCTCCATCGGGCACACAAAACTCAAAACGGTCAACCAGTTTACCTATCTCAGCTGCACCATTTCATCGGATGCAAGGATCGACAACGAGATAGACAACAGACTCGCCAAGGCAAATAGCGCCTTTGGAAGGCTACACAAAAGAGTCTGGAAAAACAACCAATTGAAAAACCTCACAAAGATTAGTGTATACAGAGCCGTTGTCATACCCGCACTCCTGTTCGGCTCCAAATCATGGGTCCTTTACCGGCATCACCTACGGCTCCTAGAACGCTTCCACCAGCGTTGTCTCCGCTCCATCCTCAACATTCATTGGAGCGACTTCATCTCCAACATCGAAGTACTCGAGATGGCAGAGGCCGACAGCATCGAATCCACGCTGCTGAAGATCCAACTGCGCTGGGTAGGTCACGTCTCCAGAATGGAGGACCATCGCCTTCCCAAGATCGTGTTATATGGCGAGCTCTCCACAGGCCACCGAGACAGAGGTGCACCAAAGAAGAGGTACAAGGACTGCCTAAAGAAATCTCTTGGTGCCTGCCACATTGACCACCGCCAGTGGGCTGATCTAGCCTCAAACCGTGCATCTTGGCGCCTCACAGTTCAGCGGGCAGCAACCTCCTTTGAAGAAGACCGCAGAGCCCACCTCACTGACAAAAGACAAAGGAGGAAAAACCTAACACCCAACCCCAACCAACCAATTATCCCTTGCAACCGTTGCAACCGTGTCTGCCTGTCCTGCATCGGACTTGTCAGCCACAAACGAGCCTGCAGCTGACGTGGACATTACCCCTCCATAAATCTTTGTCCACAAAGCCAAACCAAAGAATAACCCAACACACCTCGTCAATCTGCTGTAGAAGCGACCGCACATTTGCAATGCTGATTTCCACTTTAAGAGCTCCTCCTCATCGGAACGTCATGGAAAGAAAAATGTTAGTGTTTCACATATGACCTTCAGGGCATATTCTATTTGTGTTATCAATAGAAAAAGCTGAAGATTCACAATTCTAGTGCACGGTGTTTGAATTAGAACAATGCCATCCTTCACTGTAAAACATGCAGATCCCCTGTGCAATGTTTCCCTGAAGCACTTTCCTACACATTGAAGAAGTTTTAGTCTGTTTTCTAATTTTAATGAATATTTTGAAATCTTTAATTATAAAATGAACTTGCTGAGACCCGTCTGCATTGCAAAAGATTCAAGGATACCTTTATTTTCTGCTCCATTTTAGAAATGATGTTTCGTAAACGCCTCATTCCTCAGAGTGATTATAACTCTCAAATGTTTGATTCTCAGGAGATTTTGACAAAGGACTTCTCAAGTTGAACAGAAAGCAGAGACAAAAATAACATTTAGCTAATCTCACTAATTAACCATTTTTCATCAAGAATGAGATTGTTGCAAGTCTGAGCTGCCAAAAATAAATCTGTGGTTTTGTATCAACCAGTTTAAAGAATGAGCTTGAAATTAATTACTATACTTCCATCATGATTCTATGCTGTGATATTAGTCGCATCCACACTGCAGTTACTACTGGACATATCTTGCAGATACAATCTAGAGAGAGGGTACCAGAAACATATAAACCACAAGGAGGGCACGTTTAGTCCAACAGTTAGCACAATGCTATTAAAGCGCCAGCAACTGGGGTTTGAATCTGACACTGTAAGGAGTTAGTACATTCTCCCCGTGATCTGTGTGGGTTTCCTCCATGTGCTCCAGTTTCTTTTCACCCTTCAAAAATGTACGGGTTGGTACGTTAATTGGGTAGCATGGGTTTCACTAGATGCAATCATCTTCTACTGTACTGTATCGTTAAATTTAGCATCCATTCCTCTCTTTGATCACTGTAGCTTGTATTTATACACAACATTTAAGCATTCCATCCATAATGGAATACTTTGCACTGCAATAAACTGTGAACCTAACATAAATATGAAGCATGCTGGTTCACATGATCAAAGTAAATAATTCAACGCCCAATCTGAGACAAAGATCAACAGTTCTGGAAATTTGTTTGCAGTAAAATAAAGTGAATTAGTAAAATTAGTAGATTAAATTTAATGTACACAAGATAGACAAGTTTGTATTTGAGTATGATTTATACTGGAATGCATGTTACAAATTCCATTTGGTATCTGGCAGTATGGTTAAGCTTCAAGAGTTTGAAGACGTGCATGTAACTACTTTACTAAATTACATTTTCAGAGTAGAGACATTACATAAATAAGAGTTGTCATTATTGAACACCTTCACTCACCTTTTAGTTATTTTGCTCCTATCTTTAAAATCTACAATTTTTGTCATCTCATCATAACTCTGCTCTGATATTAGCAGACATGAATCTCTCTTTCCTCTGTAGATGTTACCTTTACTGAATGATCCCTTCCATTCAATTTTTTTTCCACTAATTATCAATTATTTGATTACTCCTGCTAATCTGTCCATCTTAGTTACCCAACACAGGTTAGAGTGTTTATCCCAGCAGGTGGAATGGGGCTACTTGCAGAGTTTAGCTGCATGCTTGCTCTAAATAGCTGATCCAATTCCTGATCATGAGCCTTCACAACACACAAGTTAATCACTGCTCTAAAACTGAACTCCACTTGAGAGCAAAACAGCTGAGGGTACACTGGAGACCCAACAACATGGGAGCTGCGGTGATGAAGACTTGCTGTAAAGTACAAGTTGTTTCAGTATAGCGTCAAAATTGAGATCCACTGCATAAAATGAAAAATTTCTTGGATCTGGCCATTTCCCAAAAAGAAGTACTAATCCCACCAGACTAATTTGTGTCCTTTCTCTCTGTGATTAGACAGCATTGCCAATGAGCTAACTCACATGATAACTCACTTACCCTTGGGCAGGGTGATTTAACAACATTTCAATTTTGTACTCAAGAAGTGAGGCAAGGGTAGACACATTTAATTTGATTCCTTGTGGTATCAAGGACTACAAGTAAAATTGGTCGAAGGAATCAAAGAGGACATTTTCCATGAGACAGAGATTTGCAAGGGAGACGCTGACTGTCAGTAAATAACTCAAGGCTGAGTCTGAGTCACTGATCTACAGGCTTTTATTCACAATGGACAGGGACCTTGTCCTGTGCCATGACCCGAGCTTTCTGAGCCTTTATACAACATGAAAAGAGGGAGGGCCACAGGTACAGTCACAAGACAGGGTGGAGACAGGTAATTAATTAGGAATACAGCAGTTCACCTCATTCACCCTTTGTTTTTTTTATTGTCCAGGGTGATATGGGGGAAGAGGTTTTACAGGTTAAGCCAGTCCAGTGGCTTGATCTTCCCTACTGACTGGCAGAATACGGGTTATGGGGTTATGGCTGGGGCCGTAATCTTGTCCCGGACCTCTAGCGTTATGACTGCCTGCTGGGGGTGTGACAGCCTGGTCAGAGTGGGGGTGGGGGAAAGAGTGCAATGATACAAATTGCATGTCTGTGGAAGGAGGGGGGTGCTGCTTGGTGGGTGTGCTCCCTGCGTATGCAATGTCCCAGATGGAGACCGTTTCCTTGCGTCCATCCAGGTAGGCCATCCAGTGGGGATTTGCATGGAGGAGCTGAACACTTTTGTCTGGGAGGGGGGGAGGGTTTGGTTTATGGTCGTTCACAGGGCTGGCTCTGGAGACATCAGCCAGGAGGGTAGGGTGGTCCCTGATGTAGACTTCCTGGGGAAGGAGAAAATTCTTTGTGAGTGGCAAAACATAGGAGTGATCGAGTGGAATGGAGCGCCTCTGAAAGGATCTCCTGTCAGTGAGAGACAGGCAGTCCCCTGGACTTTAGGGCAACAATGATGGCCTTCCACACAGTGCCATTCCCTCTCTCTAACTGACCGTTCCCCTGGGGGTTATAACTTGTGGTCCTGCTAGTGGTGATACTCCTGGCCATCAGGAAGTGGTGCAACTCATCGCTCGTAAATGAGGACCCATGGTCACTGTAGATGTACAATGGGTACCTGAACAGGGTGAACAGGTTGCGCAGGGCCCCAATGACTGATAATAGTCATGTCAGGGCAGGGGATGGCAAAGGGAATCACAAATGCTCGTCCATAACCGTGAGAAAGTGTGTATTACAGTTCGGGAAAGGGAAGGGGGCCCTTGAAGTCCACGTTCAGGTGCTCAAAGTGGCTCGTGGCTTTTATCAGGTGCGTCCTGTCCAGTTGGTGGCTTGCAATCCGCACAGACCCTGCAGTTGATGGTCATGTCTCTGAAATCTCCAATGGAGTATGGCAGGTTCTGATATTTGATGCAGTAAAAAAATCTAATGACACCGAGGTGGCAGAGGTTGTTGTGGAGGGCTTTGAGGTGATCCACCTGTTCACTGGCACATCTCTTGTGAGAGGGCATCTGAAGGCTCATTGAGCTTCCCTGACTGGTACAGGATGTCGTTATTATAGGCTGTTGGTCTGTGAGCAGGGTAAAACATCTGCTAGCCAAGTAGTGCCTCCAGTGCTGTACCACCTCAACTATCACCTGAGCCTCCTTCTTTATAGAGGAGTATTGAAATTCAGAGCCCTGGAGGGTGTGGAAGGAAAAGGCAACAGGATGGCCTGTCTAATTAAGGGTGGCAACCAGGGCGAAATCAGATGCATTGCTCTCCACCAGGAAGGGGGCAGATTCATCCACAGCATACGTTGTGGCTTTCGCTATGTCCTTTATGCAGAGGAAGGCTTCCCGTGCTTTATTTATAAGGGGGAAGGAAGTGGACCTGATAAGGGGGCTGGCTTTATCTTCATAATTTGGAACCCACTGGGCAAAATAAAACCTTTTCGGGGGCTTGAGGCTGTGGGGAGGGGGGAGGTCTAGCAGAGGCTCCATGGGATCAGAGCCAATGACCCCACTCTCCGTGACGCTGCCAGTTGGGTAGTGCAGATAACACACTTATCGTTATTGTAGGCATTTGGTGGGAGTGAGGAATTTCTAGAGTTTGGTGTCGTGGTCTTGCATGTTGTGGCCTCAGATCATGATGTTATCCAGATATGGGAAGGTGATGTGCAGGGTGTTTTGATCTACCATCCAGTTCATCTCCCATTAAAAGATGGAAACGCCATTGGTGACACTGAAGGGCACATTGAGAAAGTGGATGAGGCAGTTTTCCGCCTCAAAAGTTGCGTAGTGGCAATCTTTAGGGTGGATGTGGAGTTGGTGGTAGGTGGATTTCAGGATAACACACAACACTAGGTGATTTGGTTAACCATATCCACCATGCGAAGGAGAAGGTAAACATATAGTTGTGTGAAGCAGTTAATGGTTTGACTATAGTCAATCACCATTCTGCATTTACCCCTACTCTTGACCACCACTACCTGAGCTCTCCAGGGGCTGATGTTGGGCTCGATATCCCTTCATCTAGGAGTCATTGTACCCCTGCCTTTATAAACAACCTGTCCTCCTCACTGTATTGCCTGCTTTTTGTAGCAACTGGTTACAGTTGGGGGTGAGGCTGGCGAACAGTGGCGTGGAGGTCGATGCTGAGGGTAGAGAGACCGCATGTCACTTGGTCTAGTGGGGCGGGGGGGACAGAGTGTCCGGTTAAGGAGCTGTAGGTTGCTGACCACAAGGGGTGGGAGAGGGTCATCATATTGCATAGAGACATTCTTTATGGAAGTCAAGCCCAAAAGTACTGGTGCGCAGAGCTGTAGCATAATGAGGAGCTTAAATTCTCTATATGTCATGCCCCGCATGGTCAGCGTCACCGTAGTGTAGTTGTGGATTTCAGTGAAGTAAGACTTTGAGGCTTGGGAGACTTTGTAGGCAACCGGTTTTGCCTCAAGGGAGTAATGTTGGACAGTATCAGAATGATTAAAGCTCTTGGAGCTCCCACTATCAAAAAGTTATTTTAGTCACCTGGTCATTGATGGAGATGTTCATCATGGAGCAGGCGGGTTGGTCCAGCACTACTAAAACCAGGGTCGGTCCGTGGTCTAACCCGTGCTGAGTCACTGTCTAAGGGCATGATGGCGGCACCCAAGTAGCGGTGTGGGTTTCCCCAGAAATTGATGGTGTCCAAGAGGGCGGCCCCCATGTCACGCAGCGTGGTCATCCTCAGAAGATGCCAGCATCCAAAATGGTGGCTGGCATGCTGCACACGCTGTGGGGCTGGAGGGCTGTGATTGACATACTCTTGCGTAGTGGCCCTTCCTGCACTTGGAACACATCGCGTTTCTCGCCAGGCAGCATTTTTGCAGGTGTTTTGCCTGGCCGTAGAAGTAGCACTTTGGGTGCTCCTGGGAGATAGCAGGTGTGGTGGGCTCGTTAATCAGGTGCAGTAGCGGACTGATAGACTGTGGACCCACGTCCCAGGATGGCAACTCCTGTGTGGACCCATTCGCAGAGTACACTTCCACGTTGTGGAAGACGACCTCCAGCAACTTCACAAGATCGATCACCCCTTTTAAGTCTAACTTAATCTGCTCAAGTAACCTCTGGCGCACTGATGTTTGCAACATAGGCGTTCCAGAACATGTCATCTGTATTTTGGGGGGCCGATACTGCCTGGAAATTGCACACCTGCGTGTGTCCCCTCAGGGCCCAGAGGAACTGGGTTCGCCATCTGCAGGTGACCAGTGTATGTTTGGCGTATACTTTGTTAACTTTCTCCCTGTATTGTCCCTTGAGTATATCCATTGCTCCCACATACGTGGTGGCATCCTTGATCATTGGGAACATTAAGGGTCTGACTCAGGATAAGAGAAGATGCAGTCTGTTCGTGTCGGTGGCCACATGCTGGATGAATTTTGGAGGAAGACGTTAAAACAGCGTAGCCAGAATTTGAAGCTGTCTGAGGCATTAAGCCACTGTGGATCCATCTGCAGCTTGTCAAGTTCCAGGAGTTGGGACATTATTAGCGAAGAAAACAAAAAATTGTGAATTAAATTGATGTGCAGAAAATAACTTGAGAGGCTGAGACTGAGTCTCTGATCTACAGGCTTTTATTCACAATGGACAAGGGCCTCATCCTGTGCCATGTCCCGGGCTTTCTGGGGAAGGGTCTAAGTGTTAGAGGCTTTATACAAGGTCAAAAGAGGGAGGGGTCACAGGACGGGGCGGAACCAGGAAATCAGGCATACAACAGTTCAGCGGTTCACCGCAGACCCAAAGGTAGATGTTTCCATTTCTCACCTCACTTCCATCTCCGCTAACTGCAGAAGTGGATATGTTCACCAATGTTAGTCCATTTCCCCTTCAATCAATGAAGCAACCTGCATTCTATGAGACTTAAACATTCAGATTTTATCTCACACCATAATATGGATATATTAACATAGACATATTAACATGACCATCAGTAGCAGGATGTGGTCTTCTGGCATCTCGCTGCTGCTCCTATGTTTAATAGAATTGTATCTGAAATAATTATAATCTCATATTTGCACAACTGACCAACGTGTTAACCTTATTGAGTATTAATTTACTTCTGCCTTCCAAATATTGAAAGACTATACTTTCACTGACCTTGGAGGAAGAAAATCCAAAGGCTCATGAACCACTTCAGAGAGAGAAAAAAAAGCGCTTCATCTTTGCATTATATGAGTGGCCCATTATTTTTAAACAGGGAATCCTCCGTTCTAGACTCTTCCAGAAGAGGAAGCATCATCTCCTCAGCCCAGCAAAACTTCTCAAGATTGTACATGTTTCAGTCAAGTATCCTCACACTGGGAAATGACCATGGTCACAAAGGAAAAAAAAACTAAGCACAATGTCTTCAATACAAGCTACATATAGAGAATGTCAGGAGAGAAAGTCTCTCCACAAATCAGAGTACAATGTTTTATACACTTTGGATGCAGTGATAGGTATGACAGGTGATTGAAAGCCCATCAATAATGACCATAACCACTTCTTATTAGGCTGCTTCTCAGGTAACCTGCAGCCTCCCATGGACCTTGACATAAATCTGAGACAGAGACCCCTCTTGTTATATCCATGTTATAATGCTATCAGATATCCTGATTCTCAAATGTATACTCCTCAAATTCCTAGTTTGGTGATCTCACCCATCCTTTATATTTCATACCTATTTACATCCATCAGTCATTCCACTTATCCTTATCACTTCAGTGCTTCCTGGCTCAGAATTTCAATAAACACATGAGAGGTTCAGATGCTGGTATTTGCAGCAAAAAAACTGCCTGGTGGAGAAAATCAGCGGGCCATAAAACATTAATAGGAGTGAAGGGAAGGCCAACATATTATAGATATGGATTCAGCCCTTTATTTCACTATGGGCGACTGTGTTCTTTACACAGTACTGCTTCTTGGTTCAGTACCAAAATGGTCCAGAATGCCTTTTACACAAAAGTGCTGGAGAAACTCAGCAAGTCAAGCAGTATTCCTTATGTAGCAAAGGTAAAGATACATAAACAATATTTCAGACCTGAGCCTTTCATCAAAGTATGAGCAAAAAGCAGGCAGGTGTCTGAAGAAACTGGTGGAAAGAGGGGCAGGGGGAGGAGCACAGGCCCACAAGACAAGGGGTCATAGGTGGACACGGGTGGGAAGGCACATGAAGTGATAGTTGGAGAAGATAACTGAATGGAGAGGGAAGGATTTGAAGAACTGGAGTAAAGGAGACAGGGGAGTGGCCTAACAAACTGGAGAAGTCAATGTTAATGCCATCCAGTTGGAAGATTAGGTGTTGCTCCTCTAATTTACAGGTGGCCTTGGTTTGGCAGGACAGGAAGCCATGGTCATACATGTTTGTGCGGAAGTGAGGTGCAGCATTGAAATGGCTGGCCACTAGCGGATCCCCACCATTACTGTGGACAAAGTGGAGGAGCTCAACGAAATGGTGGTGGCATGATGATCACAGCCAACGTTTTGGGCCTGAGCATAATCCTGATCCCACCACCAGACACATCTTCCCCTCTTCTCTCTCCACCTTTGGCAAGGACTACACTCTGTGACTCCCTCTTCCACTCATCCCTTCCCACCAATTGCCCCCACTGGGCTCTACATAGAAAATGTGATCCCATCTTGTCAAGTGATTGCTGTCATCGTAAACACAATTCTCGTAGACTCCTTGTCCCTGCTCATAAATATCCAAAAAAATAGCAGTGAGCAGAAATATTGATGTAGTGATTAGCACAACCCTTTACAGCACCAGTGATTGGGACCTCCAAGCTGTCGGAAAGGAGTTTGCACCTTCTCTCCGTGTCTGTGTGGGTTTTCTCTGGGGTCTCCGGTTTCATCCTACCCTTCAAAAACATACCAGGCTGTACGATAATGGAGTGTATAATATTTTTAAAATTTAAAAATTATATATACTTCCTTTTCCCAGTCACTGAAACATCTGATATCGCCTCTGAAAAACATTAAAAAAAGAGTTGGAAATTCTGCTGTGGTGAAAAGACAAAAGACTGGAAATTCATCAATAATTGGAGGTTTTATTACAAGTTCAAGGAATTGGCTAACTTGTATCAAACAAAAAGACCACACACACACCCACCCACCCCAATTTCCATTGTGTCCAGCTATATATTGGTCAATATTGTTGCAATGAAGAGCACAGAGAAAATTTATGACTGGTGAGCCGTTAACAAACCAGTGGGTGGTGAATGCAGAAAAGAACATTTGTGCAGCTGTTTTCTGACTTGAATTAAACTTTGGCCAGGTGTACAGTGTTTTCAAGAAATAAAATGACACTCAAAAAGTCTCAACTGTTCAATGTTTATTTGTGTATACAAATATTTAAGATATAATGTGGCTATCAATGAAAAGACCTGAAGGCATTGGGCATTGTGGGAGACATCCCAGGCTGCAGCTGAGCTATAATTTAAACCTCTGAAGTGGAATGGCAATAATATTCCGGCTACATAGACTTTGGTGGGATGTGGTTAAACTGATTATGATTGTTCTAGTATGATCCACATGTGACAAATAAACACATAACAAGCTTAGAAATAGAAGCAAGTGAAGATCATTTGAACTTATTCCATTATTCATTAAGATCATGGCTGACGTGATCATGACCTCAGTTTGATTCCAACTGATCCCTGAAACATCTGTTTCCCTCTTAGTCCAAAAATATTTATACTTTAGCCTTGAAAACACTTTCATGCTCAGATCTTCATTTCTCTGAGATTCAGAATCCTTGGAGAGAAGAAATTTCCATCCTTCAGGCTTACAGGGATGACCTTCACTGTGACAGTGCGTGCTCTTTTTCTGAACTCTTGCACCAAGGGAAACATTATCACAGCAACATACCTTGTCAAGTCTCTGCATTCAATAAGATTACCTTCCACATTTCTAATCTCCAGTGCAAAGTGGCCCAATTTACTCAAATCATCTGCATAAGACAAGCCTTTCATCCCAGCAATCAAACTTTCATTGCTTCAAATCAATTACATTCTTCAACTCACAAAACCAAAACTTTGGACATTTACCCATGTATAATTTAATAAGAACATTTTTAAAAAATAGGAGCAGGAGTCGGCCGTCTGGCCCATCAACCCTGCTCCGCCATTCAATGAGATCATTGCTTCTCTTGTGATAGGCTCAACGTCACCTACCTGCCTTTTCCCAATGTCCCTTAATTTGCCTACTTTGTAAAAATCTATCCAACCTTGCCTTAAATATATTCTCTGAAGTCGCCTCCACTGCTCCAATGGGCAGCAAATTCTTTAGATTTGCCATCTTCTAGGAAAAACAATTCCTCTTCATCTCTGCCCTAAATCGACTACCCTGATTCTTGAGGCTGTCTTCGACCATTGCAGCAAGATGTTCTTACTCTCGTGCTCAATTTGTCTTATCTAGAATTAAACAGCACGTAAGAAGGGCCACATAAAACCAACCTTTTTCCTCTCCACACATTTCTTACCCCTTGAATGAATAAAGAAACATTTTTATTTCTCACTGTTTTCGGTATACTCTCAACTTCTTCGACTGCAGTAAAAGGTAAAAGATATTTGACTAATGTCTGACACTTCTTTACAACCCATTATTAATTCATTAAATCATTCTAGATTGGAACCATGATGGAGAAAGTGACTGAAAGAGATTAGGAGAATTTAGCTCTCCCAAATTAAATCGAGGATATACCTCATGTTTATAGGTTTTTTTTAAATTAGAATATATTAATTAACTGAACTTGAATTATCGGCAAGGATAGCTCGTTGGTTAAGATACAAGACAAATACATCTGCTTCTCTTTTTGTAGCTTACGCATTGCTGCATGTTCTCCATTGCAAAACTGATGAACCTCATCAAACTAGTCTTAAGCCGAAAATGTATATTTTAAAAAAGTTAATTTTAAATCTGCTGTTTTTAATTGTCAGAATGTTTTCATTAATTTGTCAACATATGCAATGTTACAGCTATTTTAAGGCTTTGCTGTGTTATAATACAGGCATGTGCCGCTAAACATTCACGATATGCTTTGTGAAATTGGGTGTCCATCTTTCTACTAAAGCATTTATGCAGTTTTCTCCTGAAAATCCATTGGTCACAGGTAGTGGAAATGAAGAACACACCAGCAAGTTTGCCCTCATGATCATGTGTCACCAAAAGGCTTCTTTCACTCTTTATCAATATCTCTGACAATAAAAGGGGTTTGAAACTAATCAAGAAGTATTGAATAATTTAAATATATCAATAAAACAATTGATAATTAAAATGGACTGGATTCATTTAAACCACAATCAACATATTTAATTAAAGCCATTAATATTAATTAAAATTAATAGTAAAAAATTAGCTTCACCTCTCTTTTCAATTGAGGACAATGTTCTTCATCCAAGAATACTTGCAAGCAAGACCTGGAAGCCAAGGCTGGCGAAAATATATGGGGGCAGGAGTGAAATTTATTTGCTCCTTCATAGTCAAGCAGCCAGCTCATCCAAATACCTCCCAATATAGTTCATTGCCAAACTGGTTTGGTGACACTCTTTCAAAGTTCGCATTTACTGTCAGGGTAATACCTGACATCACATACAACCCTGAGATTCTTTTTCCTGCGGGCCAGGCAGAATTTCTAATTCTCAATAACCGTAAACTGTACTCAAGAAGAAAGAAATGTAAACCAACTGACTGTGCAAATACAGTAAAATAAATATTCACTAATAAATAATGAGCAAGTAAGAACCTTTAAAAGATATTGAGTCTGTTGCTGAGGGGTCTGATGGTTGAGGAGTAGTAACTATTCCTGAAACTGGAGGTTTGAGTCTTGTGGCACCAGTACCTCATGACTAATGGCAGCAGAGAGAACAGAGCATATCCTAGGGGGTGTGGATCCTTGATGATTGCTGCTGCTCTCTGTTGGCAGCTTTCCTTATTGATTTTTATTAATGGTGGGGAGAGTTTTTCCCATGATATACTGGGCTGTATCCAGTACATTTTACAGGGCTTTTTATTCCCCCAAACAAAGCTGTGATGTAGTTGGTTAGCACATTTTCCACTACACATCTGTAGAAATTTGCAAAGGTCTCCGATGACATACCCACCCTCTGAAGACTGCTGTGGAAATAGAGGCACTAACATGCTTTCTTCCAGATAGCATTAGTGTGCTGCGTCCAGGAATGGTGCTGCGAGATAATGACATCCAGGAATTTAAATTTTCTCACCCTCTTCGCTCCTGATTCCCTAACAATCATTGCACTGTATTACTCTGGTTTTCCTTTCCTTAAGTCTACAATCAGCTCCTTGTTCTTTGTGACATTGAGTGAGGGGTTGTTATTAATATACCATTCATTCAAATTTTCAATCTCCCCCCTGTCTGCTGACATTGCTTCTTCTTTTACAACCCTCTAGTGTGGTATTATCGGCAAATTTGTATGTGATGTTGTTGTAATACCAAATCACACAGTAGTAGGTGTAAATTAAGGAGAGCAGGGTGCTCAGTACGCAACCCTATGGTGCTCCCGTGCTGATGCAAATTGTGGAAGAGGTGTTCTTGCCAATCCTCACTATTTGGGGTCTGGAGGTGAAGAAATCCAGGATTCATTTGCACAGTGGATATGGAGACCCAGGTTTTGCTGATCAGTTTTGAGGGTATTATATGTTGAATGCCAAATTGTAGTCAATAAGGAATATCATAATGTATGCATCTTTCCTATTCAGGTGTTCCAGGCTTTTGTGTAAAGCCAGTGAGATGCCTTCTGCCATAAACTTATTGCTGGATTGGCAAATTGGAATGGATCCATGTCACTGCTCAGACAGAGACTGATATGCTTCAACACCAGCCTCTCAAAACACTTCATCACCATGGATGAGTACCACTAGTTGGTAATTATTCAGGCAGATTACCATACTCTTCTTGGGCACTGTAACAATTACAGCCCTTTTTAAACGGATGGCTACCCCACCCTATTGGAGTGAGATAGTGAAGATATCCATAAATACACTAGCCAGTTGGCCAATACTTGGCTGAGTACTCTGTCTGGACCAGATGCTTTCCTTGGTTTCACTCTCCTGAAGGCAGAATTATCTTTGGATACTGAGAATAGAGGACCTTATAAAAATGTCCTGAAAAGAATATATATATTCCTTTTGTCTACAATGAATTAAAGCAAGGGTAAGATGGAAAGAAACAAGAAGATTAAAAACAGTACAGCAGTGGTTCTCAACCTTTTTCTTTCCACTCACATACCACTTTAAGTATTCCCTATGCCGTAGGTGCTCTGTGATTAGTAAGGGATTGCTTAAGGTGATATGTGGGTGGAATGAAAAAGTTTGAAAGCTGCTGTTTTAATTGTACCTAATGGACTTGTTATGTGCACGGTTTCATAACTCCAAAGGAAATGGGCCAATGACAATTTTTCTCAAGCAAAATATTTCAGTAATAATTGGGTCTAGAGCAGTGGTTCTCAACCTTCCCTTTCCACTCACATACCACTTTAAGCAATCCCTTACTGATGATAGAGCACCAATGGCATAGGGATTACTTAGAGTGGTATGTGAGTGGAAAGATAAAGGTTGAGAACCACTGCAATACAGCTTGATGAAATGAGATTTTCACTCAAAAAAAACGTCAGATAACTTTAGACATATTGAAAAGTTAAGGAATATCTGAGTCATTTACTGTCAAACAGCCCAGTTATATTCAAAATCACAATCCTTCATTAGGCACCCAATTTATTGTCATAGAATCAAAAGTGTAAGCAAAAATAATTTAGTAGTTTGAATAATATTATATTTTTTAGATTTCCTCATTGCCTATCATCCATGTCTACAAGTGGTAATACTTATCACCAGGGAAAAGAGGTGAAGTAATATTTTTTTGTGGTGTGAAGCAGTTTGAGATTTAAAAAACAGTTTGACCAGCTTGGGGGGCATCAGTGTGAAAAATATTGCAGCTGATCAAAAGTGTTTTATTTTAAAGCAAAGGATGGAGTCAAAGCTTCTAAATTATTTCCATGATCATTGAAGTTTCATTAAGGTCATCCATTTTAGGCACTTTTAATATAATTGATGAATATATAAAGAATAATGGATAATAAAAGTGATTACAAGGATGTAATCTAATCAAGTGGTTCAGATGATGTCATATGCCACAAGAGTGAAGCTTTATATGTTTATAACCGTCACTTGAACCCTATAATTATATTAAAGCTTTGAACTTGTTCACAAAAGGATATTAATGTTTTTTAATCTAATTTTGATTACCAAGTTTACCAGAATCAATATATATTTATAAAGTATGTTAATAAAATTCTAATTAGATAAGTTACATTGTGTTATAGGAACTATTTTTTAAATTCTAAATAGAAGTAGATTTTATTATTTGAAATTTAATTTAAAATTAATAAATATTCTTGCATAAAAGTTTCAATTAATCATTTTTAAAAATTGCTTTTTTTCTCCAAACAATTAAAAATAGTGAAACATCGGTCACAGACTGTTTAATTCTTAAACTGTTTAATTTGGCATTACACTGGAGTGATGACATAACAAATACATTTCAGAGTTGTCTGAAGTTAATATTTAAGATGAGCTTAAGTTTATGAAGTTATTTTGGTAGACCATATTTATAGATGGAGATCAGTGATGTTGAATAACATTTAGCACAAGAAGAAAGGTCATTCATGTGGTCTGTACTCAATCAAATTTGTCCATATACAGGTCAACAAGTGATTTATAAATCGTCCAATTTACATTTCAAACTCCATAGACAGATGCAAAATAAATCAGTACCATTTTGATCAGGGAATTAGCTCCTAAGTAAATTCTTCCCAAATTTCATTTAGCCTACAATTAACTTAGCCTAAGATTATAGTTGGGTTTGAAAATAGGCTGATAATATAAAACATTCTGGTTTAGTCAGTGACAAACATAAAACTTTGCCAACTGCCACTTTTAAAAAATGTTGACAATAATCCAAGTGGGAGACGACTTTCTGCGTCATTTTCACTACATTGACCACATTGGTTCAAGAACTCCCACTACCTACCTACCTACTGTACCATATATACTCATGCAGTCGTCAATTATTTTGGAACAATTTTTCAGGGAAAATGGGGGGGGGGGTCAACTTTTACACAGGTCAAACTTTTGACTTTGAGAATTACCTGCATCGTTCAAGGCGTTGGAAACTCTGATGGCCAGGACCAGGTCATAAGCCTGCGGTTGGGGCATTGGGAGTTCGGATGGGTGTTTGGTCAGGGCCTCGGGGGTTTGGAAATGCAGGCATCTGGAGTGAGGATCCATGGTCGAGAGCATGGATGGGCAAGCAGCTAAGGCGTCAAGAACTCTAGTGGGTGGCTGGCTGGGGCGAGGGTCTTCAGTCAGACGTCGGGACCACGGATGAGCAAGCTGTCAGGGCCAAAAACAGGGGTCAACTTTTACACAGGTCATACAAAAACACACTATTTTTGGGCCAAAATAGAGGGGGAGGGATCAACTATTACACAGTATCGACAATTACACGAATATATAGAGTATATCTCCTGAATGAATAGAAAAGGCTCGGATATAGAATGTGTAACATGGTTTAGCACCACATGATGGCAAATGGAGATTTAGCACAGTTAAATAAATAGAAATTTTTCCCATTTTCAATCACTCAATATGATAATTTCCCTCTAGGTTGGGACTCTACCAATATAAAGTTCCAATATTTTCCTCATCCCTTTCAGGCCTCATGATCACCTTCGAAGGCATTGACATTCATATCTGCCTATCCACCCACCATCTCCTGATCATCACCTGTCCCAACTTATCCTGCATCATTGTTAAAGAAAGTACTGCTAAAATGAACAGTAAAACACGTGCACATCCACGCATGCATGCCCACAACTGAATGTTGATTTTCCCAGTGTGGAAACTTTGATTGGTGCATGATTTGGTCTCTATTGGAATAGGAGTGAGGATTGCAGCCACTTTCTTACATCAATTTAATTGGTCATGAAATGGTGCATATGAATAGCTGAGGAAATGACACTCCTGGAAGGAAGGATTGTGCACAGAACTGCTTGTTCCGTTTTCCCAACAGGAAAGTGGGAATAAGCAGGGCAGATGATGTGCAAAGCAACTTTCGTGCATAAAAATGGGAGCCAATGGGTGGGATTTCTGGACATTCATTTCCTCTTGAATTTTCTTGTCAGATCACTTCTGAAGGCTTGTGTTTTATTTTCTGTGCTGGGAATTGGGCATGGTAATCCAACCAGTTAAACGTTGTTCTTATTTGTACCCAGATAAGTTTTTTTTCCCCATTGAAGCTATGACTGAGTTGTTATTTGCCTCTTGGGTCAGGTTGGTCTGTGAAACATATGGCCTCATGACTTTGATTCTCCTTTCTACACAGTAAATTAAATGAAAATAATATAATAAAGGTCATGTGGCAAAGAAAGCAATATCTTGTGAAAAAGAAACAGGGCCTAATGCATTTGAACTGACTGCATTATATATTTAATACACTAAAGTTTTCCTGTCAAATATGGTTCGGAATAACTGAACTAAATCATTATTGTCTTCCCTTCATTTCTGATGCTGTTCTTGACAGAGTGATAGACACAGGTTGTTGCATTTATTCAGAAAATTAATCTGCCATAGGTTGTTAGTCAATCAAAGTGATGATCTTAATCTGGCACATTTGAGGAATTTGACTCAATTTGATTAATTCTGTTCACTTGCAACTCCAGATCTTACTTTCTAGATTACTTTTGTCCATGTTATTTCATTGCTATTTCCCATGAATTTGTACTCTTGTTGAACACAGTTGTCAAAAATGAGCAATTGTCTATGATTAGAATAGTTTTCAAAACATCGCATGGCATTTTGAACATATTTTTGTCATATTGAAATGCTACCAACAAAATTTTTTACCTTAGTTTTATAAATTGAAATGAAGGAGATATTTATGGGGAAAACTTTGTAGTCATCGGGTCTGAAATGGGCATTGGAAGAATTCAAAATCTGAGACGTAACAAAAAGTGAATGTTTACCATTATTTGTCACTGGGATGTCTGTCTTGCCTGAAGAACATTTTAAGCTTTTGGGAAAAAAATATAATGGAATAAACTTATATATAGGCCAATTTTCCATATAAGTAGAATGGATTAGGTACATCAACCAACTGCAATATAACAGAAGCAAGTTACATGAATGATGAGTGATAGGCCTCTCAGTACGTCCACTGTTTTAATTCTTATAATTTTTCATTTGATAACGGATCTTAGTTGATGTTTTATGGACACTACTTTGACATTAGGATAAATCTTTTGGCCTTGCTTAATTATATGGTTCCTGACATTACTCTGTCAGTGCAATGATACTGTAATTCAAGTGGTCCAAACTTGGCGGTTTAGGCTAAGGCAAAAATACAAGGGGAGGAGATCATAGAAAAGCAACAGTGACATTATAGACTATCACAGGAGTTTCGGGAAAAGCAGTGAAAAGAAGTTTTTCTTTCACTGTTAAAATAAAATTAATGATGGAGTTTGATTTAGAAACACAAACAGAATGCTTCCTGGTCAAAGGAATATAATATGGCAGGAGATGTGCCAAGGAAATCAGCAGGAAACACAAACAAACTTCCCATATTCACCATATACCTCCAAACGTTTCTGCATTTATGATATGGCTGGCAATGAATGTCAGAAAGTAACTCAACTGATGCTCCAGCTAATTTCAGATCCATTGTTTTTAAGCCTCTTTTTTAACACAAGCAAAGACAAGACAAGTTCTCCTTTGCATCTTCCTTCTCCTTCTCATCGTACATGAATGAACAGCCAATGTGCCACCCACAGATTAATCGAACAGTTAATTTGTATGTAGTTATTGTTGCCATCTCATTTCTCACTACATATTGGAAGCAACACGACACAACTATTCAATGTCATAGCACTACCTTAAGTGGACATCAGAATAGTTTACACTTACTGGCCTGAGACTGCCACATGCCTGATCATGTTGGTTCTTTAAGGATGTCTCCTGTTGCAGTATTCTGCTCAGAGACCAAGTGCCACCCATTCAGCAAGGCACAAAACCTTTCCCAAAATGCAAGTGGCTCTTGGCACCAACAGAACAGCTTCGGTACTTGTGAGGTCCTGGTCCAAAGATCACCAAATGTCAAGGCTGAACATTAAGTTGTTTCTTTTTGACATTCAAGATCCTTCAGCACTGTTGAAAATTGTCATTCCAAATTATGCATGTTACCTGCAGCAGGTTAACTTGATGGGGGCTCATCAGATGTATTTCCCCATCAGTGTATAGGAACATCTAAGGAAACAGTTATGGTCCTATGGAACCCCAATTATGGTCATGTGGATTGACTGATCCACATGGAGGTCTGCAAAAAACTGGTTCCCTATCTGTTGGAATAAAGTGATCACAGATTTAGCAATGCATAATGCACCAGATATATTCAGTAGTATAACAGTGTGTAAATATTTATTTAATAGCATTCATAATATGTAACTGAGAGGAAGAACTATGAAGCAGGAATTAAAAGTCCAGATTTGACCAAGAATGACAAATATATGCCAGAGACCTTCCATGTTAAACTATGTTAAACTAATATGGGTAACAGATGTTCAAAAAGGTGTCATTAGAGAAAATACACATTTAAAATACCAAGAGCTTTTGTAAAATCTGTAAACCGTGCTAAAACCTGCTGGCATAATTGCTTTCAAGCAACTCCACCTTTATATTTTAGTACAATATTCTTCAGAAATTCTTTCTTTCCTTTGGAAAGTTATCTGTCAGATGCTGGGTGGTGTGGATCCTTGATGATTGCTGCTGCTCTCCAACACCAGCACTTCCTGCAGATGCTCTCGATAGTGGAGAGGGTTTTCCCTGTGATGTCCTGGGCTGTATCCACAACCTTTTGCAGGGCTTTACCCTCATGGGTATTGGTGTCCCCCTACCATACTGTGATGCAGCCAGTCAGCACAATTTCCATCACTTATCTACAAACTCCTGAGGATGTAGAGGCACTGATGTGCTGTATTCATGATGCCATTAATGTGTTAGGTCCAGGATAGATCCTCTGAGATAGTGATTCCCAAGAACTTAAATGTTCTCACCTTCTCCACCTCTGATCCCCCAATGATCTCTGGATTATATACCTCTGGCTTTCCCTTCCTAGAGTCAACAATCCGCTTCTTAGTGTTAGTGTAAGTTGATGTTGGTGCATCATTCAGCCAAATTTTCAACCTCCTTCCTATATGCTAACTCATCACTTTTCTTTATACAGCCCCTTTAGTGGTATTGTAGGCCAATTTGTAGATGGTGTTATTGTTGTACCGAGCTACACGGTCGTAGGAATAAAGTGAATAGAGCAAGTGGTTAAGAACGTATCTCCATGGTGCTCTGTTATGGATGTAGATTGTGCAGGAGATGTTCTTACCAACCTTCCAACCTTCACTGATTGTGGTGTAGAGGTGAGGAAACCCATGATTCAATTACACAGTGGGGCTTTGTCCCAGGTCTGTTTTGAGGGGATGATGGTGTTAAATGCTGAACTGTAGTCAATAACAGTACCCTGATGAATGCATCTTTATTGTCCAGATGTTCCAAGGCTTTGTGTAGAGCTAGTTAGATGCCATCCGCCATAGACCTATTGGTACGATAGCTCGGTCAGGAGCTGATATGCTTCAACACTAGCCTTTCAAAACATTTCATCACTGTTGATGCAAGTGCTACTGGTCAATAGACATTAAGGTAGGTAACTACACTCTTTTTCATCGGTATTACTGACACCTGTTTGGAACATGTGGTGAGATGGGATTCAGACTTAGACCCAACAATTGACAAACAACTCTGGTCAGATCTATGTCAGTGAAGTTTGTTGGCTACAATCAATTGGTCCATTATAATTTTCTCCATCAACTGGACCTCACCCCATAGAAATTACACCAATATAAACCTGAATTATTAGAGGTGTGTTTTAGGTGTTTTGGTTCCTTTTTATATTCTACCTGGCTTTGCATGAAGGTGAGGTCTTTCTGGTATGACTCTGTAACACCCTAACCAATATAATGGGAGTCACCTTCCCAGTAGACCCAGAGCTTTGTTTTCTGAGGAATTTCACCACGGTTGATAGATCATTAACTAATTCTCAAATTAAATTCACAAAAATTGCCTTATGTGTGGCCAGGAAGTGCATAGCAGTAACGTGGAAGTCTGACTCCCATCTGCTCATGGATAAGTGGTCTTTGGAGATGATTAGCTACATCCCACTTGAAAAGGTTACATACAATCTCAGGAAGGGATATAAAACCTTCCAAAAAATCTGGCAGCCTTATTTAGAGCATATAGGCACCTCACTGGCACCATTCTAGGGTTGCATTTGCTAATGGCCAGCCAGTAGTCCTCTGTAAAGATTTTAATACTGTCATATTATTTTGTCTCCACTGACAATGGGATGCTCTTTTTTGTGTTTCTTTACTCTCTCTGTTTAATAGGATTTTATATCGAGGGGAAGGGGGTGGAGGGAGGAGTTCTCATGATGTTTTCTATTTAGTATGACTGTTAAATGTATTTAAAATGATAAATAAATTATTTTTTAAAAGTTGGACAGCACAGCTTTTAATACTCCATCCGGGCCAGATACTTTTCACAGATTCACTCTCCTGAAGGCAGCATGCATGTCATCCTCAGATACAGAAAGTTTTGAATGGTAGGAGAAAATCAGGGCCCCCATGGCAAAACCCATCCAGACACGTGGAGAACCTACAAACACCTTATGGATAGCACGGGATTGGAACTCTGGTCCTAATTGCTGGCACAGTTACAATGTTGCACTAACCGCTATGTTAACCTTGCCACCCATTGTTTGGTGAGCACTTTGTCGAGCTTCTCTGTTCTGACTGCAGGGGCAGCCCTGAGCTCCCATTGCCTTCCATTTTAATCCTACATTTCAACTCAACTCTGACCAATCTGTCTGTAGCCACCTGCAATATTGTACAAGAGCAGACATGAGTTTGAGCAACACAGTTCTAATTTGGGATAAAAAATATAAGAATAAGAAATTGTTGGACTTCACAAACACAGCCTCTGCCTTTAGTTTAATGACTTTAGCAGGGACTTATCTTCTGTGCTCTCCTACCATTTGATTAGCATTCACCTTGATTTGGTCTTTTAGTAACATTTTCTTGCATGAAGCCAGTCCAATTTCTTTGATGAGATAACATATCAAGTTAGGCTCTGGCAGGACCATCAAAATGAGAATGTCTGTAATTCAACAACATCCAAAGGCTATTTGAATATTTTTATTTCAAAAATTAAAATTGATTTTACAAATTTAATTAAAGAAAAAGAATTAAATAACTTGAAAACTATTTCACTTATTTCATCTTATTAGGATAATATTATCTTTGTGAATGTTCACAATCGTTACCAACTGCCTTTATGCTGGAAGCTCAAAAATGATTAATCCTCACAACAATGTTCTTTAGGATATCCTTGGAAGATTTATGACTTTCATCTCCTTTTGCATTTTTTGTTGTTAATTTTATTTTATTGTTTCACTGCTGAGCTGTAATTGATTTATTGTATATGTTTTGCTTTGAACTATAGGAACATGTCCAATTAAGTGAACAAAGCCCACTGTGCTTTGCGGTGATGGTATTAAAACATTTGCTTTTGTCCTAGAGCGCCAACAGGTTCATGTTCCTGAGTACTTGATAGTTCCTTCCATTAGTTTACATTTTTGATTGAAAGATGTCAAAAATAGAGTAAATGGTTCAAATATTATCTATATCTAAAGTGGGGCAGACTTTATTATTAAGGTTGATTTCAATCTGACTCTTGAAATAGTCTTGATGTGCTCTTTTTTAATATTTTATTTAAAAATGTTCCATACATGTAATCAATAAATCATTATACAATAAAAATAAGCGGCTAAATTGAAGAAATTTTCATTCGTTTCATGATAGTTATATAATTCCTCCCCTTTCTTCCCTCTCCCAACCCTTCACCCACCAATAAAGAATAAAGTTATAATCCCTCCCCTTTCTTCCCTCTCCCAACCCTTCACCCACCAATAAAGAATAAAATTATAATCCCTCCTCTTTCTTCCCTCTCCCAACCCTTCACCCACCATAAAGAATAATATATGTATATAAAGAATTATATATAGTATAAAAAGAAGAAAAAGAGAAAAAAAGTGTAGTATCATGGATTGGTTGGCCAATTGCTTCCCCCCCCAACTCCCCTCCCAACACACTGGAACTCAAGAGATTTTATATGATCATTTTTTATTTTAAGGAAGAAAGTTGACACAGGTCTTAAGAGGCTGGAAGAATAGTTCTGCATATTTATACCTAAAATTTGTTCATTCGGGATCCAAATTTGTAAAAATATAGGGTATTTAGTTTTCAAATTATGTGCAATTTTCTCTAAAGGAATACAGCTTTGAATTTCTACATTCCCTTCCTATATCTAAATATGAATCTGATTTCCAAGTCACTGCAATATATTTCCTTACTACTACTACTAATGCTATTTTGACAAAGTTCATTTGATATATTAAAAATTTTAGTTTGAGTCTTGTTCCTGATATATTTCCCAGTGGAAATAAATCTGGATTTAATGGAAATACTATACCTGCAACTTGTTCTGAGAAGTTTCGTAGATCCACCCAAAAAGGTTTTACCTTAGAACATGATCAAGTTGAATGCGAGAAAGTGCCTATCTCTTAATTGCACCTAAAACATTGATCTGATATATCTAACTTCATTCTATTCAATTTTTGTGGTGTTAAATATAGCTAATGTAAAAAATTATACGGAACTAATCTATACCTTTCATTAATAGTGTTTGTCATACTATCTTGACAGAGATCTAACCATCTTTGTGTATCAATTGTAACATTCATATCCAACTCCCATTTCTGTTTAGATTTATGTGCTCCCTATTTAATAGTTCCTTTTTGCAATAAAATATATATTGCAGAAATAAACTTCTTAGTATTTCCTCTCCTAATAAGAGTTTTTACTTCACTACAAATAGGTAATTGCATTTCTAAACATAACTTTTTCCTTAAATATGCTCTCAATTAGAAATAACAGAACTAAATGTTGTTATATATTCAATATATATTCCTCAATTGTTCAAATGACATCAATTGACCATGTTCATAACGATATTTTTAATACCCTAACTAAACGAAATATTTAAAAATGAGTTATCCTTTGAAAAAGGTGCAAATTTCAGATCAAGGGAATCATAGGTGATGTATTTCCTTTTATTCCACTTTCATCTTTTATCTTATCCCAAACAGTAATCAAGTGTTTCAACAATGGTGTCTCTTTAACCCCAATTAATAATGTTGAACCCCATTTATATACAAATTCCTCTGCTAACTTTTCTCCTATGTTATCTAACTCTATTTTAACACATGTCGGTTTTTCTACTCCTTCAAAGAGAGAGGCAAGTAATCTCTTTTCACCCAGTTGGTAATAATTCTGAAAGTTAGGAAGTTGTAAGCTTACCAATTGACATTTCCACATTAATCTTTCTATAGGAACTCTTGACATTTTACCTTCCCAAAGAAATTTCCTTACATGTTCTTGAAATTCTTGAAAAAAACTTTTGTGGCATTAATACAGGTAAAGTTTGAAAACGATGCTGAATTCTTGGAAATATATCCGTCTTTATACAATGAACACATTCTATTAATGTTATAGGATAATGTTACAATCATCCTTTTTTTTAAATCTTCTTCAACTTTTTTTAAATAATGGCAAATAATCTATATAGATTTTTTTAGATTTTAGTATCCACAAATCCCTAAATATTTAATTCCATCTTTTGGCCATTTAAATTAAGTATTTCTTTGACAATGACTATAATCTCCTTCTGTAAGAGGCATAATTTCACTTTTATTCCAATTTATTTTGTACCCAGAGATCTCATCATATTCCTCCAAATTAAAGTGTAATTTCCACAAGGAAGTCTCAGGTTCTGCCTAGTATATTAAAACATCATCTGCAAATAAACTAATTTTATGCTCTTCTTGACCAACCTTAAATCCCTTAATTTCCAAATCACTCCTAATTACTTCTGCTAGTGGCTCAATAGCTAATATAAACAAGGCTAGAGATAAAGGATATCCTTGTCTGCTTGATCTCATCAGTTGAAAAAAAGTAGATATTTGACCATTAGTTACTACTTTAGCTTTGGGATCATGATATAAAACCTTAATACAAATTATAAAAGATTGACCATATCCAAATTTGTTCAAAACCTTAAATAAAAATCCAATTCCAATCGATCAAAAGCTTTTTCTGCATCTAAGGTCACAGTAACACTTGCATTTTTTTTGTGCCAAATGTATAATAATAAATAGTCTAGCTACATTATCCACTGATTGTCTTTTTTAATATTTTATTTATAATTTTCCAGTCTTGAACTCAGTTATCAACATTATCACCATCAATGTTAAAATACAATTTTCCATATTATACAATTTTTGTAGTGTTTGAGCTCCTATTATCTCCCTTCCACCCCAACCCATATATTTTACACTGGATGTATAAGTAACCACAAATACACGGGGCACTAAAGACATTCAGAACAGAGGAAAGAAGCATATGGGAGGATTTTGTGGGTTTGTCATGGCATGGCAGCCAGACCGCAGGCTGTTTCATTTTCTTGACTTTACCAAGTTGGGATGTTGGACCCCCCCATACCCACCTAAGCTGTGAAGGGGTGGGCAGGTGAGATGGGGCAGCAAGACAAGATGCTCCATCTATAGTCGTGCTCCCTCAAAATTTTTTGGAAAGTGTTGTATTTTTTCCTTGTGTTATAATTTTTTTTTCCCAGGGGAACACAGCTTTGCATTTCTATATTCTAGCAGGTGATGCTCAAGTCGGAGTCAGATATCAAGGCAACCACTATGCAGTTCCTGGCCACCGCCAATGCGATCATCACAAATTGAATTTGGAATTTGGTCAGCTTCATGCTGATTGTCCTTTTTATAAACAAAGCCTGTCTGGTCCCTATTTGTTAATTTTTGTAAAATTTAATCACCCTATTTGTCAGTATTTTAGCAAGAATCTTAGAATTTGCATTCAATAATGAAATAGGTCTATATGACGAAGGTTTCAAGGGTCACGGTCTTTTTGGGGTATTACAGTAATTATTGCTGTTAAAAATTATTCTGGGAGAGTAGGGGTTCTTGATGCTTGATTAAGCATTCCATAAAAAGAGGGATCAATAAATCTTTAAATTCTTTGTAGAATTCAGATGCAAAACCATCTACTCCTGGTGCTTTATTATGTTGGAATTAACTAATTTCTGCCTTCTAATTCTGTAATATTAACATTTAATTCTGCTTATTCTACCATGCTCAGTCTAGGTAAGTGTATCTGAGATAAATATTTATTTATTTTGTTCTCATCTTTCAAAGACTCTGAGCTATATTAATTTAGAATAAAATTTCTTGATCAATTCATTTATTTCTTAAGATTTATAACTAACAACATTTAAATCATGTTTGATTACATTAATCATTCTTGATACCTGCTCCGCTTTTAATTGCCATGCGAGTACTTTATGTGATCTTTCACCTAACTCATAATATGTCTGTTTAGTTCTTTTAATCGCCTTTTCCGTTCTATATGTTTGTAATGTATTATATTGAAGTTTTTTTAATTAATTAGTTGTCTATGTTTATCATCAGAACTTCTCTTTTGAAGGTCTTTGTCTAAAACCATTATTTCTTGTTCTAGTCGATTTATCTCTTTCATATATCCCTTTTTAATTTTAGAAGTAAAATCTATAATTTGGCCTCTCAGATATGGCTTGAAAGCATCCCATATTACAAAGTTATCATTCACAGAGTTTGTTTATATCACAAAATAACTGCATTTGTGTTCTAATGAAATCCCGGAAATCTAACCTTTTTAATAGTAATGAATTCAACCTCCATCTATAAACTGATATCTCTTTATCTGGAATTACAATCAATATTATTAAAGGCAAATGATCAGACAGAATTCTTGTTTTATATTCTGCGCCTAATATCCTACCTTGCAATTGTACTGAAATTAAAGAAGAAATTAATTCTGGAATAAAAGTCATGACTACTTGAATAAAAAAAGAATAATCTCTTTCTCTAGAATGTATTATTCTCCAAATATCCATTAAGTTCAAGTCTCTCATTAATACCAATGTGGTTTTTGCTGATTCCGCTCTAGATGTTCCTCTAATAGGTTCTAAGATTGGATCTAAACAAATATTGAAGTCTCCTCCTATCAAAATGTTCTAATGTGCATCTAATAAGTTAAAAAAAAATCACCTGCATAAATGTTTCATCATTCACATTTGGTGCATAAAGATTCAGAAGAGTCCACAATTCTGAATATATTTGGCAATGTATTATCGCATATATCCCCATAGGATCTGTTACTAGGTTTTGTATTTTCTTTGAAGATTTTTTTTTCTCAACAAAATTGCCACTGCCCTAGTCTTAGAATTAAACTATGAAGCTGCCACATACCCAACTCAGTCTCTTTTAAACTTCAAATGTTCTTTCTCAGTTAAGTGAGTTTCTTGCCGAAAAGCCAAGTTCGCTTCCATTTGTGCCGACACTCTCTTTTCACCGCTCTGTTTAACCCATTAACATTAAAATTTATAAATTTCACTGTGTTACTCATCCTAATAGTCCACTTCTTCCTCCACCCCTGCCTGCTGCCCCTCCTCCCTCAACATTCTTATTAAATATCCAATGTATCGATGCACACCTCCCTCAGCCAATCGAAATAAAGAAAACTTATTTACTTCTAGAGCATAGAGATTGGCACATTTATAACTATATATAAACAAGACCCCCACCCCCCCCCCAAGATATTGGTAAAAGACTCAACATTAACTCCCTCTATTTAATGGGTTGCGACTGAAGTCACAGTTGCCCACATGGTACAGTAAGAGTTAGAAACCGATCTCCTCCCCCAACCCCCCTGGTGTTTTAATCTTAAACATTTAGAATTTAGAATATATTGAAAAGAAAAATTAAAAAAGAATTCCAATAATTTTCAAAAAGCAACAAAAGAAAAATGGGTGAACAGTTTTTAGTACATCCTCTTCTAGTAGGCCAAGCTTCCTCTTTATCTTTTATCCTCTTCACTGCTGATCCGTTGGGAACCCAACACCTCCTCTTGACCTCTGATGGCATTTCGGAAGGCCCTGGTTGTTCGCGCATCTGTGATATTTTGAGCATGCATGCTGCACTTCCCGGTTCTTCTCTAACACCCTCTCCCCAACACTGCAGGGGAGCAATGTCAGCAGAAGTCCCATTGCCAGATTTACTCACGAAGGGAGTAGCTTGTACTCCCTACTTCTGACTTGCAGACAACATTTCTTGGTCTTCTCATCGTGTTGGGATCCAGGAAAGGCAGCAGTTAATTTATCTTGAAAGTATTGATGAAGTGTTTAGTAGTTTAGAAGATTTCTTAGTCTTCAGTTTTTTTACTAATTCACCAGGAGGGTCAGGCTCCTACGGAATCTCGTGACAGCCCCTGTCTTGTTAAGTGCTCGTATTGAATCACCAACTTCTGTAAGCTTCTTTAAATAGCTATTCTTCCCAGTGTTTCTGGGATTCCATTATTCCATGAATGAATGAAACAATAAGTATGACTTACTGGCAAAAGTAATCATTAGGATGGAGTGAAACAAGGAAGTCTTTAGATGCTATGATTGTAGTTAATACTCAAAAGTGCTGGAGAAACTCAACAGGTCCAGCAGTGTCCATAGGAGGAAAAGATATATAACCAAATTTACGGGCCTGAGCCCTTTGTTATTGACCTGCTGCAGGACCTGCTGAGTTTCTCCAGCACTTTTGTCTATTATCTAATAATTAGGATGGTTATTTTCATTTAATTTGGAGTTGACTTTATTTCCGCATATTGTTAGATGTTTCTTTAATTCGGATATTTTTCAGGAAGTTTAACTTGATAACCATGCTTCTAATTTTCTAACTTTATTTGTCACAAATACCTAGTATTAGTGATAAAGGTTCTTCTGAAAACACACCAACAGGTTTGTATAGAGCACAATTTGCAGAGTATAAGATTACAATGAAATTAAAGATCAGTTAGGACCCAGCAAGGACTGCGAGTGCACTGTTAAGGGTTTCTTTCAGGAGCCTGATGGCTGCAAGAAACTGTCTATAAGCTTGTCAGGGCATGTTTTCACACTCTTAAGCCATCTTTCAGATGGGTGAAAGAAATGTGTCTTGAGTGTAATGGGTCCTTCAGTATGCTGGCTGTCTTTCCTAGGCAGTGGAAGTTAAAGATGGAGTCCATGGAGGGGAGCAAAGAATTTGTTATGTTGTGCACTGCATTCACTACCTTCTGTAGTTTCATCCAGTCGTGAGCAGAGCAGCTCCCGCCCCAGGCTGTGATGCATCCGGAGAGTGTTTTTGATAGTGCAACTGAGGAAGCTGTCGAGGATCAAGGGGATATGCCAAACTTCCTTTAATCCTCTCAGAAAGAAGAGGCATTGGGGCATTTTTGTGACTGTCGGGTCAATGTACTTGTCCCAGGTCAGGTGATTGGAGATATTTATTCCTAAGAACTTCTGCGTCAATAATGTGGAGAGAGGTGTGGTCTCTGCTCCCTCTCCTGAAGTAATTGACCATCTGCTTTGTATTATTGATGTTGAGGAAAAGATTGTTATCTTGGCACCAAGCCTTGATCTTTTTCCTGCATTCTGACTTACCATTATTTAATGCCTATCACTATATGTCATCAGATGAGCGGTATTTAGCTGTACATTGGTGGGTACGGAGGGAGTATAGCATGACTGAATGCACATCCTTGAGGAGCACAAGTGTAATTGATTGTGGAGGAGATGTTTTACTCATCTTCATTGACACGGTCAAGGATACAGTTGCAAAAGGGGAAGCTGAGCTTAGATCCTAATGTTTGGGAATGAGTGTGGTATTGAAGGCAAAGATGTTGTCTACAAGCAGTGGGCAAACATACGCATGCTTGGTATCCAGGTGTTAGAGGGCTAAGTGAAGAGCAAGGGAGATGGCATCTGTTGTGGATCTGTATGGCCAATAAGCAAATTGAAGTGAATCAACTCTGATGGGAGGCAAGAATTGATGTGAGGCTTGATGAGCCTCTCAAAGATGAAGCCAGAGCCACTGGTTAGTAGTTATTTAGGCCTGCTATTATGAATTTTTTCACTACAGGTATGATAGTGTAACAAATGTTTTGACGTTGTAGTGAAGGATTAAAGATGTCTGTCCTTACACCAGCTAGTTGATCTGCGATTTGTGCAAACTCTCAGGACATGTCCCGGGCACCATGTGTGCTGATCGTTTTCTGTTGATTCACCTCTGTAAGTTCACCCTAACTTCTCCACCAGTGACCATGGGTGTATAACATCACCTGAGGTAGTTGATGTGGACTTCACCTCTCTGTTGGCTCCCTGTTCAAGGCAAGCATCGAACATGTTTGACTCACTGTGGAGTGTTACACAGTCACATTCTGTGCTGCTGGGCTTTAATAGCTTGCGTTCCCTGTCAGAGTCTCTGCATGTCTGTGATGTTCTCTTGGGATTCACGTTTAGAGCAGTACCACCTCTTGGCTTCTCTAGGGGCCCCTCAGCATTCGTAGCTCGATTTCTTGTTGAAGGCTAAGACTCCTGGCTTGAATGCGACTGACCTAGCCTTCAGTAATGAGTCGACTTCTCAGTTCATCAACAGTTACTGATGGGTGAGTACCTGTATCATCTTACTGGACACACAGTCTTCTTAATACTGACTGATAAAGCCAGTGACAGTGGCAGTGTATTTATTGAGGCTGCTTATGTAATCCTTCAATACGGACCTGTCTACCAACTTGAAGCAGTCACAGAGGACTTCATCTGTTTCCTCGCACCATCATTAATGATGCTTGTGTGCAGGCAGTGCCATGCATAGCCCGGTGACCTGACTTGCTGAAGTGCAGGCAGGGGATGGAAACGCAGACATTCTTATATTTGTAGAGATCCAGGGTGTTAGGACCTCTGGTGAGGCAGGAAACTTGCCGGTGGAGTAGAAGTAAGATTCTCTTGAGGGTGGCTTGGATGAAGTCAACAAATGGGGCTTTGGGATACTTCACTTCAAGGTTGTTCCTGGAGTTTATCTAGTTAGTGCTAGTATCACATTGGCCTAAGCTGGTATGCAGGCTGCAGTCAGTATGATAGATGTGAATTTTCAGAGCAGGTAGGAGGGTCAGCGCTTTGCCATTAGGTACTCCAGATCCAGGGTTCAGGAGCTAACCAGGACTGACAGGACCTAGCACCACGCAGTGATTGTGAGACAGCAAACACCTGCGTCCTTTACTTTTCTTGAGGATGCTGGTTGTTCCATTTGGTGAATTGAAAAGCCCCCCTGGTTGTACTGTATAATCAGTGGGAGACAGTGAGAACCATGTCTCTGGGAAGCAGAGCAAAAAAAAGTGAATGTCTCATCACCAATTTCAAAATACAATTTTTATATATTTCTTTATTGTTACTCATTCACAATATATGGTATCCATGTACAGGAGGATGGCTTGACCATTTTCTGGTGAAATCCATATCGCTGTGATGTCATAGTCGGGGCAGCTCAGGGAAGGGATGTCCATTTGGGATTTTACAGCAATCTGGTAACTTCACAACCACCCCTAGCACTATCAAGTACGAATGGAATTTAAATTCCCCAGGTGCCAGGCATGGGTTTGAACAGTTGACATCAGATAATTTATTTAGACATCTGAGTTACTGGTTGAGTAACAAACTGCTCTGCTGTCATCCTCAAACAAAGGGGAAATACTAGGTGTTTAGCTTTACATTTAAATCAGTGTTACCAATCAAAATATTCAGATGGATACCCACAAGTGGTCACAGACAATACTATTGATCTGACTGTTTAAAGCTTTGAATCAGTTCTATCTATTAACCAGTCTAATTACTGATGGTGAAGTTAATTGTGCTTGGCTTTGCCAAGTGATTTGACAATAATTATTCAGTATTAGTTTTATTCCAGTGCATACATGATACACATCGAATTCTCCACAGTAAAAAAATGTTTCCATGATAGCCGAAGAAAATATTGGCTACTGCTTTTACTAATGACTACAAAATGCCAGATGAGTTGAAAAAGTGTAGTTTTGATGCTGAATTTTAATTAAAATTATTATTGAAAATATAAATTGCTGTTAGAGAGGAAATGCACATTGTATCTATCTTGCAGGTAGGGTGTTAATAATGATGGTGCTGTCCTCTGGGCGCACTCAGAGAGGTGTGTGGTAAACCACTGTATGTATATATTTATCAGTCTGGGTACAGTCATTGGCCTGTGGCTCCTTCCATAGACTCCTGAATAAAGGTGACTGTCCCACAATCCCCTCCTTAGGGACAGTCGACCAGTGGGCATGTGCCTTCATTCTATTGCGAATAAAAGCTTATCAGTTGTGGTCAGCTTCAGTCTTTTGGAGTCATTGATGGTGCAGTAGGGTGCATATTATGAAGATCAGTTGTTTCATTCAGTTGTAGAATCAATTTTATCCTTATTAAGCAACTGCTCAGCTAAAGGCTGTGGTGATCCAGTCTAAATAAGTACTGATATCATTATCTTATCCCTGCCCAATGAGGAAAGTTTGAAGACTTCTTGAGTAAAAATATTTCTTGGACCAAAAAAAATCAGACATTTCCTTCATTTTACACAATAATGCAATTTGAAGTGCTTTGCAATGGTCTTTAATGACCTTCTTTCCCAGAGAATTAAATTTGAAGTTACAACTTCTCATTCCAATTCTGAATTTTGAATGAATAATTTTCATTATTCACATAAGTGGCTACAATATTTATTGTCCATCTCTAATTACACTGGGAGGAGGCGAGTTGTTTTTTTTGTGAGAGAGATCACCTGAACTGATGTACATGACGATAAACTCGAATTCATTCATTCATTTGGTACTTCTGAGTGACTTGCTGAATCATTCCAGAGAACAGTGAGGAGACACAGAGAGTGATCGGATGTACATCAACTTCCCTGGTGCATACAAAGCTGTCCCTTGCCCCCACCTTGAATAATCAGATCATATATTGGTCCTGCTAACCCTGGCATATAGACTACTGGCAAACGAACAAAGCCAGATGGAGGGGCAATCGGGATGTGGCCAGGGAGGGGTGGGATTACAGCAGCACTAGAGACTGCTTTGAGACCACAGACAGGAGCTATTTCAGGGAGACGGCCACCTAAAACGTCCTTGTAAAAACTGAAGAGTACACAAGCTCAGTGGTTGGCAACATCAGCAAGTGAATTGAGGATGTCACAGATCAAATGCTTTACAACTAGGGCTAACCAGAAAAAGGTCTGAGCACTTCGTGATGTTGCCTTCAGAACAAGGGACAAGATGGGGCCGAACTCTCCATCAAAGGGATCATAACTAAAACAAATCACGGGGCAATCTTGCGAGTTAAAGACAATGACACCTCCCTTCTGGACAGACTAAGCACCTTCTATGCATGGGTCGATGAGAAAAAACAGGATGACACCGAAGAGGAGAAACATATCCAAGGGGAACCGGCACAAAGCAGTGGAACCAGGCAGCGTACCTGGTCGGGTACTGAAGGACTGTGTAGTCCAGTTGATGAAGGTTTTCTCAGACATCTTCAACACCTCACTGCAGCAGTCCATCATCCCCGCAGGTCTCAAGACAGCCACCATCATCCTGATATCCAGGAGGGCGACAATAACAGATTTAATGACTACTATCTTGTGGCACTGACCTCCATGATAATGAAATGCTTCAAGCGTCTGGTGATGGTACACCTCAAGCACACCTCCCAGAGAGGTTGGATCTATTTCAATTCACCTATGATGATGCTCTAGACTTGTCCCTTCCATCCTGACTAGAGAACTACAATCCAGGCTGCTGTTCATCGAATTCCACTTGGCATTTAATAAGATCATTCCCCAGAGGCTGATGGAGAAGCTGTCCTAGCTGGGCTCAACACCCCTGTCTGTAACTGGATTCTGGACTTCCTAATGGAAAGACCACAGTCTGTCTGGGTCAGGAACAGAACTTTGAGTGCCATCACACTGAGTACTGGATCACCTAAAGCTGTGTGCTCAGCCCGCTCCTGTTCATGCTACTGACCCATGACTGTGTCGCCAGATCCAGTTCCAAGAGTGTCATCAAATTAGCAGGTGACGCAACAGTAGCTGGCCTCAACAATGATGAGTCACACTATGGAGAAGAAGTGGAAAATCTTGTGATATGGTGCGAGAATAGAAAGCTGGTTCTCAACATGGACAAGACGAAGGAGACGATCGTGGACTTGGAGGAACCTGAATGACCACCCTTCACTCTGTGCTGGAAAGAGTAGAAAGCACAAAGTTCCTTGGGATTTCACTTAACTTGTGGCCTATTTTGGACACACATCTCCTCACTTGTCAGAAAGGTACCACAGTGATTGCATTTCCTGAGAAGACTGAAGCAAGAAAGGCTACCAGCCACCATCATGTCAACTTTCTAAAGGAGCTCTATAGAGAGCATCCTGGCTGGTTGCATCTCAGTGTGGTATGATTGCTGCAATGAAATGGATTGGAGATCAATAAGAGTGGTATAGAGCGTCGCTGGAGTTTACCTCCCTTCTATTGACGTAATCTACCAGGATTGTTGTCTGAGAGGGCAAGCAAGATCATTGAAGACCCCTTCCACCCTGCACACAGCATCTTTCAACTGCTACTGTTGGGAAAGAGATACAGGAGCATCAGAGGCAGGACCACCTAAGAAACAGCTTCTTCTCACATGCAGTGAAAATGCTGTACAACTAAAGGAACTGCTCACCCTAATCATCTGAGGCTCTCATATTCACGAAACAATATCTTTAAATTTATTTGCATGTATGAATACTTGTCCTGCATATGCATTGTTCTCTGGTTGTATGTGATGTCTGGTTGCGTGTCTGCGTGTTTTGCATCATGGACCGGAGATGCCGTTCAAGAAAAAATTAGTACATAACATAAGAAATTAACCCTAAACATGAATGTTATTTATTATATATAGAGAAAAAAAAGGAAAGAAAAGAACCCCCCCCCCCCCCTTCAGCCAACTCTCCTAAGGAGAGCCATAAAGAAAGAAAAAAAATTAAAAAAGTTAAGCATACATATTAAGATCTAATCAATTTAAATTGAAATGTAAATATTCTGAATATAACAACCACTTATTAATAAAAAAACTATAATTATCAGGTGAAACATATGTTATTTTTTCCATTATTAAACAATATTTTATCTCATTATGCCATCTATTAATATCAATCATATTTGTATCTTTCATGTACTAGCAATACATTTTTTCGCTACAGATAATGCTAAATATACAAAAGCAAGTTGAAATTTATCTAATCCCAAACCTTTCAGAGGTTGCAAACTACCCAATAAAAATACTGTCGGATCTAAAGGTATTTTAATCTTATACAGGTATTCCAAAAACAATTGAATTTTCTTCCAAAAAGATTGTATATGTATACATAACCAGACAGCATGAAAAAAGTTCCAACAGAATTACCACATCTAAAACACAAATCTGATTCATGAAAACCATACTTTTTTAGTTTTTCAGATGTTAAGTATAATTGATGTAAAAAAGTATAATTAATCATTGCATAGCATGTATTTATCAATCTAGCTAACCAATCATCCTCGGAAAAAATAAAACCACTTCCCATTTACTTTTAGATTTATCCCAACCTTTTTTATCCATACCTTCCTGTAATATTTGATACATGGATGAAATATAACCCTTCTCTGGTACCTTTATAAGAAAAGTCTCAAATTTAGTCATTTCAGGTAAAATCATATCTCTACCAAACACATGTTTTACCAAAGATCGAATTTGATAATAAAGAAACAGAGACTTCTTATCAATACCATAACTGTCCCTCATCTGATTAAAAGATAAAAATTTACCTTCTTTAAAACAATCTCCCAAATTTTCCACACCTTTAAATCTCCAATGTAATAAACTTCGAATGTGTATTGAAAAAGAAATAAGTTGATTATTATACAACAGAGTCAAAGCCGATAATTCACCCCGAGAGCCTATCATTTTCTTTTCCTTTGTCCACAACTTCATTAAATGTTTTAATATAAGCACATTATATTGCTGTAACAAATTTATATTTCATCTAAACAAAAATTGATGTATTTCAAATTCAGAAATATTTGTCATCTCAATTTTGGCTCAGCTAGGGGGTCGTTTCAAATGCATCAATGAACTAATAAATTTAAGTTGGGCTGCTTCATAATAATTTCAGAAATGTGGTAAACGTAATCCCCCTAACTCATATTTCCAAGTTAATTTATTCAAGGCTACTCTTGAAAATTTACCTCTCCATAAAAACTCCCTAACCATTTTATTCAAATCTTGAAAAAAAATATTATCAAGTAAATACAGAATGGATTGAAACAAATATTGCATACGCAGAAAAATATTCATCTTAATTGTATTTATCCTACCCAATAAATTAATAGGTAAATCTTTCCATTTAATCAAATCAGCTTTAATTTTTTTTATTAACAGAACATAATTTAATTTATATAAAGATTGATGATTAACATTCAAAATTATACCTAAATACTTAATTCGATCAGTCCATTTCAAATTAATAATATTCTTATAAACTGAATAATCTTCTTTACTTACTGGTAATATTTCATTTTTTCCCAATTAACTTTATATCCAGAACGACATCCATATTGTATCAGACACTCCTTCAAGTGCAAAAGTAATTGAGCTGGATTTGTTAAATACACCAATACATTATCGGCAAATAAATTAATTTTATACTCCTCATCTAAAACTTTCATACCTTGTATCTGTGTATTTTGTCTTATCAGCTGTGCTAAAGATTTGATCACTAATGCAAACAAAGCTAGTGATAAAGGACAACCTTGACGAATTGATCGAGTCAATTTAAACGATTCCAAAATCAAACCATTCGTCAATACTCTAGCTACCGGTTTACTATATAAAGCCTTAATCCAACCAATAAAGATATGACCAAACTTAAATTTCTCCAGAATTTTAAACAAAAAATTCCACTCAACTCTATCAAATGCTTTTTCTGCATCTAAAGATATCACAATCGGATGATCTAAAGATTGTCAAAACCTATTACTAATCACACGCAAAATATTATCTGAGGCATATCTATTCTTTATGAAACCTGTCTGATCCATATGGATCAACTTAGGTAAAAGTTTAGCCAATCTATTCGCTAAAATTTTAGCTATTATTTTATAATCTATATTTAACATCGAAATTGGTCTATATGAAGATACTTTCAAAGGATGTCTATCTTTTTTTAGAATTACTATAATTAAAGCACTAGAATAAGACTCAGGCAATTCATAGTGTTCTCCAACTTGACGTAATACATCTCCAAACACTGTAGAAAGATCATCAAAAAAATTTTTATAAAATTCAACCAAAAATCCATCGTCACCAGGCGATTTACCGTTCAGCATTTCCATCATAGCCATTTTAATTTCTGAATCAGTAAATGGTGCTTCCAACTCCCGTATATCTGCATCCTCTAATGTCGGTAAATTCAACTGTGATTAAATAAATATCAATTGATCCATTTTCTTGCTTTCCTTCAGATGTATATAACTTTATATAAAATGAACAAAATTCATCATTAATCTCACGAGGTTTATGTGATAAAAGAATTCCGTCTAACAGCATTAATAGTCCTCAAAACCTGTTCTTTCTTTAATTGCCATGCCAATACCTGATGTGCTTTCTCTCCCCATTCATAATGCCGTTGTTTAGTCCTATTAATCATACATTCAAATTGATATGATTGCAAAGTATTATATTTCAATTTCAACCTAGATAATTCTATTTTCTGATCGTCTGTAGCATCTTTCTGAAATTTATTTTCTAACTCATCAATCTGTTTCTCTAATTCAAGACTCTGATTTAATCGATTCTTTTTTATTTTAGAAGCATAACTAATTATTTGTCCTCTCAAATAAGCTTTCATAGCATCCCATAATACAAACTTACTTTAAACAGAATTAAATTTTTCTTTAAAAAAAATTTTGTTTTTTCAAAAAATCAATAAATTCCGTATTTTTTAATAACATTGTATTAAACCTCCAACGATAGGCCACTTGAATTTTCTCAGAAGTTGCATATGTAAAATATAACAAAGAATGATCTGAAATCACCCTACTTTTATATTCCACTTGTTGTATTTTCCCTTCTAAATGTGCCGATACTAAAAAAAAAGTCAATTCTTGAAAACAATTCATGTCTAGATGAGTAAAAGGAGAAATCTTTCTCTGTCAGATTAAGACATCTCCAAATATCTACTGAATTAAGAACATTCATCAACGCTTGAACCTGAACTGCCATCTTGGATTTCTTAACTTTCTTTGGAGATTTATCTAATAAAGGTTCCAAAACACAATTAAAATCACCACCAACTAAAATATTATCATTAGCCTGACCCAGATATAAAAATGCATCTGAAATAAATATTTCATCATCTACATTTGGGGCATAAATATTAAGTTAAGTCCAAAATTCACTAAAAATCTTACAATTCCATTTAAGAATACATCCTGCCTTTTCCTCCATTGATTGTAATTCAAAAGATAAAATTTTATGTCTCAAAATTGCTACACCTTTAGCACTGGAATTAAATGAAGAAGAATATACATGCCCTACCCAGTCCCTCTTCAATTTCATACTTTCCTTCACATTCAAATGTGTTTCTTGTAAAATGGCAACATGAATTTTCATTTTCTTAATATACGCCAAAATTCGCTTACGCTTAATCGGACTGTTTAAACCTCGAACATTAAAAGTAGCAAACCTCAACTTTGACATATCTACTAATATTACTAAGGACAAATAATATATTTATATAAAACTCAAATCAACGTAAATAAGCCCTCCAATAGGAGAAAAAAATCACAAATTAAATGCTAGATAAAATGAAAATTATAAAAAAAATAATAAAAAAATACCCAAAAAACTACCAAAAGGGTAGTAATCCAATAAACAAAATTTGGGTGTGGATCACCCACCAGTGGCTGATGACTAATAGAACTTAGAGCAAATCTCTCCCTCCCTAGCCGAACAAAGAATAACATCAAAATATCATAATAACATAAAAAATAAAATAAGAATAAGAAAATTCTTCTATTCATCCAAGAGATTCCAAACTCGGAGATTCCATTTCAAAAGAAGTTGGACTCTTTCCATTCCTGTTTTTCCCATTTCTGCCATTTCTTCCATTTCCAGAAGAATGCAGATTTTTATTTAGGAGACAATGGTGGACTACGTCTTTGTCCTCTTGCATCTGGCAATGAATCAGCAAAAATCATTGCTTCACGATCATTCTCAAAAAAACAAGATTGATATTCTCCATAAAACACCTTCAACACTGCCAGATAGTGAAAAGTAGACTTATAACCTTTACGCCACAAAACTTCTTTAAATTGATTAAATTGATGTCGACGTTGAATGACCTCTTGACTCAAATCAGGATAAAAAAAAAGCCTCTGCTATTCTGAATCAATAACGGAGTTTGTCATTGACTCGCATTTTGCACTACTAGACGAAGTATTGCTTCTCTGTCCAAATAATTCAAACATCGAATTATTACAGGTCTCGGTGGTTGACCAGGTAAAGGTGTTCTTCTTAAAGCTCTATGAGCTCTTTCCAATACCAAACCTCCAGAAAAAAATTCTTGCCCTAGTACTTGTGGGATCCAGTCTTTAAAAAAACAAAGAGGATCTTGTCCTTCCATACCTTCTGACAAATCAACAATTTTCACATTATTCCTTCTGCTTTGATTCTCCAAGTAGTCTATTTTCCTCTCTCACTCCTTCTCACATTCTCGCAATTCTATAACGGATTTTTCAACCTTCAACACTTTTTCTGTATTAGAAGCTACTTGCGGGTTTACATTCCAAAAGAGCAGAATGAAATTTTAAAAAATCTTCACAAGATGCTTCCACATATGCTTTAACTGTATTCAATTCTGAACTTATCATTTGAGCCATCTCATTCATTATAGGCTGGATGACAACATTTAACTGTTTATATTGTAGCTCAGAAAAGCTCAGCCCTGCTTTCTCTAAAGTAGTGGCAGAAACCGGTAACTGCAGCTCCTGCTGCAACTCAACAAAAGGCATTTTAACGGTGTTACTGTGGGTCTGGACTCCCAGCAACGGCACCCCGACTTCCTCAGGGGGTCGACGCTGGTCTCCCCTCGCAGCTCGTTGTTTTTTCACAAAATTACGGAGGAGATCGAGATCTTTAGGTTGGAATGCTTCCTGAAGCATTTCAGACAATGGAGTCGTCTTCCTGCGTGCTCCCACCATTAAAATTGGCAGGCTGCCAGAATCGGAATCCACTTCTTGGGAACACGTACCTTCCTCCAGAGAATGGGTAATTCCAGTGCAGTCCTTCACTTGATGAGTAGTAGACTTTTTTTTCAGCTCCCACAGGCAGTCTTTGTCGTTTAGGCACTAAGGAAGTTAAACCTGAAGCTGTAGCAAGTTGTTTAGGACCCAAATCTTCAACATTTCGAAAATGTAACTTCTTCTGCACTTGAGGTTTAATCTTTTTATCATTAATGGCCATGACAGTTCCTTAATACTTTAAACTAAAATTTTAAAAGTTTAAACTTGAAAACAAGGGGTTAAAAACGGGTAATTAAAAGTCCGGCCAGAGAGGTCGAGATCACACATCTAGACTCTACGCCATCTTGCCACGCCCCCCCCCCCCCCAATAAAATCATGATGATAAACTAGATGGTCACAATAATTTTCCCATGATAGGGGAGTTTAAAACTGGAGAGCAAAGATTTAAGGTAAGAGGGGAAATATTTAACGGGGACCTAAGGGGCACGTTTTTCACACCGAGCATGGTGGGTACATGAAATGAGCTGCTAGAAAAAGTGGAAGGGATCAGTGTAATTACAACATGTAAAAGACATTTGGACAGGTTCAAGTTTCGAGGGATATGGCCCAACACAAGAAAGGGACTGAGAAACTTGGCGCAGACTGGGAGATCGCTTCATTGAGCACCTTGGCTTGATCTGCTGCAGTAGCCCAGTGCCCAGGAGCCACCCATTTCCATTTTCTATTCCATTACTTTGCTGACATGCTTGTCTATGCACTGCCAGACTGAGATCACCAGCAAATTGGAGGAAGACACCTCAGTTTCCATCTGGGCACCATCCAACCTGATAGCATTAACGTTAACTTCTCTGGTTTCCATTAAACCTCATCATCCCCCTGTCCCCTCTCGTTCTGCCTCTCTTACTCTTCCCTGTTCCCTCAGTCTCCTTTCAAAGAGCCAAAATCAGCTCTTACCTTTCCTCTTATCATGTCCAACTAACATCTTTTGTCTGTTGGTCTGGACTCCTAACCCATCCATTCTTCCTCCTTTCTTTTCCCAGCCTTTAATTCAGATGCCTGTCCTTTTGCGCTCATACCTTGAGAAAAGGCTCAGGCCCGATACATCTTTACCTCCTTTGAATGGGGTGAAACTAGTTGAGTTTCTCCTACAATCACAGCATCTGCAGATTTCCGAGTTTCACTCCAGCTTAGTTGGTTGGCATTGATGAGTTGCGCCAAAGGACGATAAATGATCCAAGCAATCAGACATTTTAAAATTAAAGCATTTTTTGACCTTCATTATGCTGGCTGTGTGTTCCGGCTTGTCTGTTTCATAAACGATGCCAATTGGCATATTGTACATGAATGCAACAATTCTCTGTTAGGAATTCAACACACATACAGGCAGACACAGAAGCATATGCACACGCATAACCACACACACACACACACACACACACACACACACACACACACACACACACACACACACACACACACACACACACACACACACACACACACACACACACACACACACACACACACACACCAATGTGCATCCAAAGTAGCATGCAACAACATTTTGTGTTTGCACGTATGCACAAATGCTGCACCTTGATGTCATTTTTTGGCCAACATATTATAAAAAAGGGAGATTGTTTCTAAATAGCCACTGTTTCTCATCTCAGACCCAATATTTGGTGAAAGTGATAAAACTCATTGACTAGATGCAATTATTTGTATGAATAACTTTTATTTAATAGGGTGGAAAATGGGGAGCTAAAGAGAGTGCAGAACGAAAAAAAACCCTCAGGGGTGGGAAGGATCTGCAAACATTTAACAACCTCTTTCGATGGACCCCAGAATTCAGAATTGCTGTGTGCTGCAGGCAAGAACCAGTTTCTTCACAGGAAATATCAAGACCTGCAATACACTTGATAGTAATACTTTAAAAGAGTTAACATTGTTTTTCAATGACACAAATGAGTTTCCGAGGAATGAAAACTCAAATCCACACAGCATTCCACTTTACTGGTCTCCAATCTCATCAAAAATTTATGATCATATAAAATATAATAAATAGTAAAATATTATACCTATTTTAATGAAGAAATCCACTGCCCCTGCTATTTATGATTCCCAGTAGACCCATCTTGATAGGATAGGAAGTGACTGCACTGTTTGAAATGTGCCTTCTACATCTTCTGTCAGTGTGCCATTAGCATACTAAAATTTATAAGACTTCCATTACAATTGGCTTGTAAATAAAGGAAGTATAGTAAAAGAAAAGAACAATAGGCGTACAGCTGCCCTCATCCTCATTGTTCAGGAAAACATCAGCAAATCCTTACAGCAGTTTACTTATTTGAAGAACTTTGTATCATACAGTAAAAAATCTAAATCCAAATGGTTGAAAATAAAATATGAATGTATTTTAATTGCAATTTTGTTATTCACACAGATTCTGACAGGATTTTTTTTGCATGCAAATTAACATCTTTTATAGCCTTTTTTCAGATTAAGTTCAGGATGTTTTGTAGCTATTTTCTCTCTTTTCTGAAGGGGTGTCAATCACTATTTGCACTCAAAAGGGAATAAGGTGGTCAGCCCTGATTCTTTTTTAATGAAGAATGGGAGAACGGCTCCTTTTTTCCATAATTAATGACAAAGAATGAATGAGTGCCTTGGAAACATGTGATCTTTGAAAATGCAATTTTGTTGGCAAGTCATTAATTACTGAGAAAACAGCCATTCTCCTATTTATCATTAAAAGAAAGATCTTAAAGGTCTTCTGGTAAATCTCATTAACTTTCCTGAAAACTCTTTATAGTTTATAATTCTACCAATGACACTGATTGTAACTGCAAGAAATGGATCAATGATTATGTACAATATTCTCCTCTTGCCTGGGTAAGTACGGCTTCAATAACACTCACAAATCTTGACTCCATCCAGAACAAAGCACTGTTTTTTTTAAAAAAACTGGTGCATTGCATCCAGTTGTGGTTGAAATATTTTAAGATGGATCAAAGTTCATATAAATTGAAAAGGAGGAATTTGGATCCCACTAAAATGATTAAGCCAGTTAGCCTTTTCTCTCACCAATTTTCTCCCCAGGCTTTTCTATCACTAATTCCCCCTACACCCCCCACCACCCCATTTTATGAAGCTTGAATCTCCACTTTAAGGCGTACTTTGTTATAACATTCGTCAGTCATTGATTTGCAAAGGGCAGTACTCCCTTTTCTTTTTCTCCAAGGTTCTGCTTCTATGTCCTGGCAACATTTCACTGGTAGCCGGTTCAATTTCAATGCATGGTGGGTTTCTGCTGATCTTTCATAATGTATTTCTCTACACATGTTCTATTAACACTTGCCTGATGATTTGACATTCTATTGAGGCTCCGTCCTTTATATTTCAAACTTCTTCCAAGTTAGCTGCACAATTTAATCACCGTTCCATGATTTTACCCCTCATTTTCTGGATGTCCAGCTCTTAAGGACCTTAACTTTCCGTTATGCTCTTACTTCTATTTGAATGGGAGATGGCAGCAAATGCTATTTTGTTATCTTTCTGGGTCTGCAAAAATAGTCATCCTGACAGCAGGCATCTTTGATCTCAATTTATAACTGCCACATGTGTAAGTCCTTAAGTAATGAGAATCTGCAAAAAGCTCATTTTACCTCAGATCCAGCCACCAATTAATAGTCTTAATTGCTGTGTTCTCAAAGGCATTGAAAACCAATTTCCTGGCATTGTAAGCTGATGTCAGAAATTAGGAGCCTCATACCACAATAGATGAGAATTACTCAAATGTCAGCAGAATTTTTGACAGTGGGAAATGCTCCACTGTTTGAAGAGCACAACTGTGTAGATTAAATAATTTCTCCAGTTCTTTATGCTTATTATAGAATTTATTTTGCTTCAGAAACTTTGATCTGTAGCCAGAGCAAAGAGCTGTTATGCGAAGGGAAAGGAGGATTAAAAAAAATGCTCAACAGGATTCTGTTGCTTTGAGTGGAGGACAGCATGAAATGTTGTCGAATGTTGTCCATGATCTCTTGATATTGATGGCGAGTGTCTAAAGTACCCTTGAAAACCTATTTAACAGATCCAGCTTCATCTAAATCCACCATGGTACAATGGAGGCATTCAAATCATTTCAGCAATTACAACTCATTCTAGAAGTCAAACATATTTTCAATGACTCGCGTGTTAACTGAACTATTATCTGCCTCGCTCTGCTCTCTTTTGCTGAACAGCCTCCTTCGCTCATGCTGCCAATCTTGTCTTTCTGTTGAATTTTAGAACACGCTTATTGAATTTTGTAGCTTTGAAATATAACTTTGTCAGTGTTTTCAAACGTAAACAAGAAAATCTGCAGACGCCTGGGTCCAAAACTATTCACAGTAGTGCAGGCCATGTAGCATCCAATGGGAGTAAAAGACAGTGGACATAATGTGTCTGGGTCCTTCTTTAGAAGAGTTGAAAATCAGGCAGATGCCTGAATAAAAAGGTGGGGGTGGGAGGGGAAGGGGGAGGAACCCTGGCTAACAGGTGAAGGTAATAGATGAATACAGGTGGGATGGTAGAAGCTGAGAAATGATGGGAGATAGCTAAGAAAGCTAGCTCTGATCTCCTATCAGGGCAGAAAGGCGATGAGGAGCTGATGGGAGGGAGATGGAGGGATGTGGCAAAGAGAGTCCTGGGGAGGGGTGGTGAACATAAATTGGAGGTCAATATTTCTGGTCGGAGACTGCTGAAATGGAATATTTGGCATCGCTCCCTCCAGTTTGCAGGTGGTCAACCTGGTGGTGTGTGAGGCTATGGGCAGACATGTCATTGGGAATAATGGTTGTGGAAATAAAGTGGTTGGCCACTGAGAGGTCCTTTCACAAGCTAGTGAACAGTATGCTAGCAATTTTACTATTCCAGATTGTACCTACTTTAAGCAATATAAATTGTCTTTTTTTTTTAATCCCATTTGATTCACTTTAAACAAATGCATACAATTGGCAATATTGAAATTGTAAAAAAACTGTCCAAAAATTGTACTAATGAACTACAGAGACAGAATGCTGATAGCATTCATATGACACACCAGTGCTAACAGAATATATCTGAATTTCTTGTTTCCATATCAAGGGTTCGTTTGGACTCTCAGCAATCTAATGACTTCTCCTTGTGTGTGTGTGTGTGTGTGTGTGTGTGTGTGTGTGTGTGTGTGTGTGTGTGTGTGTGTGTGTGTGTGTGTGTGTGTGCGCGTGTGTGTGTGTGTATGTTGTGTGTGCGGCGTGCGGAGTCAGGAGTCTGCAGGCTTCAATACAGCCACTATTATCCCAGTACGAAAGAGGCCTCAGTGACTACCACCCTGTGGCGCACTGGTCCTTGCCATTATGAAATACTATGAGCGTCTGTTGATTGAGCGCATCAAAGTACACCTCACAGAGACACTGGACCTATTTCAATTCACCTATAGAAGAAACTTGTTCCACAGACAATGCTATAGCCTTCTCTCCACACTCTGGCTTTACCAACCTGGAGAACGATGCACCAGGCTGCTGTTCATTGACTTCGGAGTTAAATACAATCATACCGCAGAGACTGGTGGAGAAGCTGTTCTCACTGGGACTGAATGCCCCTCTCTGCATCTGGATTCTGGACTTCCTAATGGAAAGACTATAGTCTGTCTGGGTCAGTGGCAGAACATTGAGCACCATCACACTGAGCACTGGCAGACGTCAGGGTTGTGTGTTCAGCCCACTTCTGTTCACACTACTGACCCACAAACTGCACTGTCAGGTCCAGATCCAACAGTATCAAGTTTAGTATTGACAGTATCAAGTGTTATCAAGTTTGCCAATGACACTACAGTCGTCGGCCACATCAGCAACAATGATGAGTCACTCTACAGAGAAAAGGTGGAAAATCCTGCGATATGGTGCGTGAGTAACAACCTGAATCCCAATGTACACAAGGTGAAGGAGATGCTTGTGGACTTCAGGAAGAACCGAAGTGACCACTCTCCACTACATATCAATAACTCAGAAGTGGAGAGAGTAGAGAACATCAAGTTCCTTGGGAGTCCACTTAACTAGTGACTTATCATGGATTATACAGTTTCCTTACTTGTTAGGAAGGCATAACAGCAAATGTACTTAGAAGACAGAAGCAGGCAAGGCTACTGGACATAACCATGTCAACCTTCCACTGACACTCTCTTGAGAGTGTCCTGGCTGGCTGCATCACAATGTCCCATGATTGCTGTAGAGAAGTGGATAAAAGAATCAGAGGTCAATCCATAGAACCATTAGAGTGGCAGAGAGGATCACTGGAATTTCCCTCCCCCTCCACACCCCATCAACGTGATCTTGAGGACCCCTAACACCTTTCACACAGCATTGGTCAGCTACTCCTATTGGGAAAGAGGTAAAGAGGTACAGGAGTATCAGAACCAGCCCCACCAGGCTGAGAAACAGCTTCTTCTCACAGACGGTGAGAATGCTGAACGACTAAAGGAACTACTCACACTCACCATCTAATGTCTGTCTGTCTATTTATTTATTTATATGACTACCTGCCCTGCATAAGTATTGTTTAACTGTACGGTTGTTATGCTTGGCTATGAACCGGCATGTTTTGTTCTGAAGATCGGAGAACACTCTTTTGTCAGGATGGACGTGCAATCAGGTGAGGATAAACTTCACCTTGATTGAAGTAATTAGGATACCATCCATCCCACCATCTTGTCAGTAAGGACTTTCACAAAGCCCCCATGTTGAAATCCACTGTTTAAAACTGCAAAGTTTATGGCACAATAAAAGACTAAGTAATTCTCAGTGAGTGTCCAATCTTGCATCCACTTGATTTAGCTTTGTATTTCATGTTATTCATATAAGTATTGGCATTCACATTGTTCAACATGTACTTCCCTCCATTTAGACTTGCCCCTGCACTATTGCCAGTGGCCATGATTAGCATATTTCATGAGGCTCTAATCATAAATGTGCAGTTTAGAAATGCTGCAGGTCAAGATTAAAAGAGCAAAGCATAATCGGTGTGAAGACTTGCTTCTGCGGTAACACTGGACAACAATTTTTTTTCAAAAGACTTGTTTCCTGAAAAAAAAAAGTTGGGGATTATGATAGACAACTTTAAGATGAACACAAAGATAATTTCAGATTTGCTGTATCATCGGGGAAGTTGGAGAAACATGAAATTAACTTGTATTGAATTTGACGTTGACACCTTGCCTAGCTCAACTGACCTAAAAATGTTTTGCCACTGATTTTCTTTTGTGTTCAGCATCTGATGTCTCTTGTGTCAGTTGTCCAACAATATTTGGTCAGTATTGATGGATTCCAGTTGCCCTGATACTGCTTTTTCATGGTCACAATGTTCTGATGAAATCTCTCCCAGTGCTTGTCACTGACCTGCACCAAGATCAACAGGGAAGAAGTGCAGGTGTGAATGGAGAAAATGAATTGTCGCACTTCATGGTTTGTATGCTTGAAATAGACTTAAAATATGACAGAAAATCACAAAAATAGGTTATATTGTGACAGTATTTAGAGGTGGTTTGGGAGGCATTATTACAGCAGGTTGCACACAAATAATTTAAAATTGAAATTTTGCCGAAGTTTTGCAGAGTGCTATTTTGCAGAAAGCCACAAAGTCACAATATTCAGCAACTTGCCTGGGAGAGCATGCAATCTTTGCAGGCAGAAGAGAATGGCTTTGCTCTCAGAGAGGGAGGGAGCTGAGAGAGAGGGAGAGACAGAGAAATCGGTTCCGGAGGGACAAACTGGCAAACTTTGGAAGACTGTCTGGTCAAAGGAGAAGACTAGCTGTCTGAAAAGTGACCTGAAAGAAAGAGGATCAACTGGAGAACACTGAGGGGGGCAGGTTTTGTTGGCAAGACTGATTGGAAAGGAATCAGGTGCGGATGTCCCTTTATTCCCTTTGTCCTGAACAAAGGGAATCTCTCTCGGAAGACTGGCCGAGGCCCTCCTGAGTGGTAGCCATTTGCTTGTTGAGCATCAAAGCCTGGTGAACTTTATTGGTGCTGACTTCTGTGTGCAGTACGGGAATTGTCTGCAACCAGTGAGATTGGACTGTAATCCAAAGAACTTTTCTAAGCCTATATACACATTGCACACACCTGCACTTATTTTTTTTTGGGGGGGGGGGTTAAATAGGTTAATTAAGTTATAATAATAGGCCCCTCACACCAAGTCCAAAGCCCACTGTGCAGCTCAGATGGCAAAGTCCTCCTCAGCGACAAGATCTCCATCCTTAACCGATGGTCAGAACATTTCCAATCTCTTTTCAGTGCCAACCGCTCAGTCCAAGAATCTGCCCTGCTCCAGCTCCCTCAACAGCCCCTAAGGCTAGAGCTGGATGAGGTCCTCACCCAGGAAGAGACATATAAGGCAATTGAACAATTGAAAAGTGGCAAAGCAGCAGGTATGGATGGAATTCCCCCCCCCCCCCACCCCAGAGATCTGGAAGGCTGGCGGCAAAACTCTGCATGCCAAACTGCATGAGTTTTTCAAACTCTGCTGGGACCAAGGAAAGCCACCTCAGGACCTTCGTGATGCCATCATCATCAACCTGTACAAAAACAAAGGCGAGAAATCAGACTGCACAAACTACAGGCGAATCACGCTGCTCTCCATTGCAAGCAAAATCTTCGCTAGGATTCTCCTAAATATAATAATACCTAGTGTCGCCGAAAATGTTCTCCCAGAATCACAGTGCGGCTTTCGCGCAAACAGAGGAACTACTGACATGGTCTTTGCCCTCAGACGGCTCCAAGAAAAGTGCAGAGAACAAAATAAAGGACTCTACATCACCTTTGTTGACCTCACCAAAGCCTTCGACAACCACTAGAGCGCCTCGGATGCCCCCCAAAGTTCCTCAACATGGTTATCCAACTGGACGAAAACCAACAAGGTCGGGTCAGATACAACAATGAGCTTTCTGAACCCTTCTCCATTAACAATGGCGTGAAGCAAAGCTGCGTTCTCACACCAAACCTCTTTTCAATCTTCTTCAGCATGATGCTGAAACAAGCCATGAAAGACCACAACAATGAAGATGCTGTTTACATACGGTACCGCACGGATGGCAGTCTCCTCAATGTGAGCCGCCTGCAAGCTCACACCAAGACACAAGAGCAACTTGTCCGTGAACTACTCTTTGCAGACGATGGTGCTTTAGTTGCCCATTCAGAGCCAGCTCTTCTGCGCTTGACGTCCTGTTTTGCGGAAACTGCCAAAATGTTTGGCCTGGAAGTCAGCCTGAAGAAAACTGAGGTCCTCCATCAGCCAGCTCCCCACCATGACTACCAGCCCCCCCACATCTCCATCAGGCACACAAAACTCAAAATGGTCAACCAGTTTACCTATCTTCGCTGCACCATTTCATCGGATGCAAGGATCGACAACGAGATAGACAACAGACTCGCCAAGGCAAATAGTGCCTTTGGAAGACTGCACAAAAGAGTCTGGAAAAACAACCAACTGAAAAACCTCACAAAGATTAGCGTATACAGAGCCGTTGTCATACCCACACTCCTGTTCGGGTCCTTTACCGGCATCACTTACGGCTCCTAGAACGCTTCCACCAGCGTTGTCTCTACTCCATCCTCAACATTCATTGGAACAACTTCATCTCCAACATCGAAGTACTCGTGATGGCAGAGGCCAACAGCATCGAATCCACGCTGCTGAAGATCAAACTGCGCTGGGTAGGTCACGTCTCCAGAATGGAGGACCATCGCCTTCCTAAGATCGTGCTATATGGCGAGCTCTCCACTGGCCACCGAGACAGAGGTGCACCAAAGAAGAGGTACAAGGACTGCCTAAAGAAAGCTCTTGGTGCCTGCCACATTGACCATCGCCAGTGGGCTGATCTCGCCTCAAACCGTGCATCTTGGCTCCTCTCAGTTCGGCAGGCAGCAACCTCCTTTGAAGAAGACCGCAGAGCCTCACTGTCAAAAGGCAAAGGAGAAAAAACCCAACACCCAACCCCAACCAACCAATTTTCCCTTGCAACCGCTGCAACCGTGTCTGCCTGTCCCGCATCGGACTTGTCAGCCACAAACGAGCCTGCAGCTGACGTGGACATTTACCCCCTCCATAAATCTTCATCTGCGAAGCCAAGCCAAAGAAAAAAAAGCCCCAAATCCATAAAATACATCCAAAAGAGCTCAGGAAGAAAAATCTTCTTAAACCAGAGCAATTAAAAGGATAAATGATCTGTTCTTCTCTGAATATCTGATCTCTATGACTCAGAGGGCCCTCAGACTGGCCTTTATGAAGGCGTCCCACTTCTTGCAATGGGTGAAGAGCAGGAAAACCATGATTCCTGCCCCAGCTGTTGACTTTCAACAGCATGAGCTCAGTTCCTTTCCTCCTAAGTACCTCACTACACAAAGTCAAAACTGCATCACACTAATTTTATTACAGATATACCCCATTTTACGAATACTCGCTTTATGAAAATTCGCTTTTAAGAAGAAATCTGTGTTTGCTTTTATGAAAGAATTTGAATGGGTTTTCACTTTTATAAAAATAGACTTGAATAGTACAGTGAATGGGACCGCTTTATTCCATTTCAGCTTACAAAATGTTTCATAGGAACACTCTAATTTTGAAAGTGGCGTATACCTATATCTCATCCATTGGTTGTGTTAGCTTCATGTTAAAGCAATGCTATTATGGCACTGACGCTGTCTGTGACGGGTTTGTATGTTCTCCCCATGTCTGTGTGGGTTTCCTCTGGGTGCTCCAGTTTCCTCCCACATTGCAAAGACATACGAGGTTTCTAGGTTAATTGGTCACAAGGAGATGCATTTGGATGACACAGGTTCATGGGCCAGAAGGGCCGGATATCACTCCGTATTTCTAAATTTAAATGTAAATAATTTTTATGTGGGAGAGGTTGATAAGCAACCATTAATATTTATCATGTTGTTAAAAGGCTGCACGTTTGTCACAACAAAACATAACTGAATAATTGAGCTTAGTGAGAAAATACATGATTAAATAGGGAGATTTTTTTGGGGGGAGGGGGTGAGGAAGTTCACAGTAGCTCAGAGCACTGACATAGAGCAGGTAGAATCTGTCAAGGACCTAGATTCAATTCTGATCTTGGGTGCTGTCTGATTGGGCTTGCATGTTCTCCCCGTGGGTTTTGCTAAATAGATTATTTAGCTGCTGTGAATTATCTTGATTGTATGTAAGGAGAAAAATAATCTAAAGGGTAGTTTATGAGCATGTGAGAGAGAATAAGTTGTCTTTTTTTTTGACAAATATGGTGAAGGAATTAGATCTAATTGGATTGCCCTGCTGGGGGATGGCATGGACCCTGACACGTTGAGTGGACTCCTTCTACATCATAATAAACAAATAAACCCAAGCCGCAACGTATAAATATTCACAGTTAACTGTACATCACCTTCCCGGCTAATATTGCAATAGTCTCGTCATTATTTTAATCAAAGATCGTGGCTTCACGATAATGACAAATTATGCAGTTAATTGAGAGAAAGTTGATTTAAGGGAAAAAAAATCAAAAATGTTGAATTTGCAGCATTTTTGGTTTGGCCTCAGATAACATTGACTTAAGCTTTAGTTCAATGATATGATTCCAGAAAGTGGAATACTGCAATTATACGGGGTCACATTAGAAAATTGTATCATGAGTCTCGTGTCTAATGGCGAGTGCAGACCCAAATGTTTTGTCTGTATTGTTGTACATCACTATCTGTATATCTCATCTCTTTTGTGCTGACACCAGCATATTGCATCGGCAAAACTGATAGATCTTTAGATGTTAAAGGGATCAAGGGAAATGGGAATTGTATGGGAAGGTGGCACTGCGGAAAAGGCTTGCCCTGATCTTATTGAGTGGCTGAGTATGGGGGCTGAATAGCTGACTCCTGTTTCTTATTCTCTTTTATCACAATCACTTGCCCCTCTCCAACACCCTGGTGTTACCTTCACATTGATGTGATGAATTCAAGTATACATTGTTGTAAAAGCATCATTACTGTTTGCAATTAGGCTAGAGTCTGTTGGATAACTGGATCTGTCAGTTCCCTTTTGATAGAATTGAATTTTGTGCATTAGACTTCCAGCTAGCTTTGAAGTGACTTTTTTTTAAGTAGCTAAGGTTAAAACATAGCAGGGTTTCAATGTACAAATGGCTGCAAGTGTATTGTGATCAAATATGTTTACCATGTGGTCTAACTCCAAACACATTTTTTGTATCAACCACTGCTAGTATTTTGTTACCTTTAGTAAATAACTCTCTGTCAACAGTTCTTTCCTTGTTACCTGTCTCAGAAAATGTCAGCATTAAATTCATGAATGGTATACCGTCACCCTAGGAGTCGTATAAGTGAAGCTGAGTAAATTATTCCAGAATATTTGTACATATTTATTTTGTATTATATTTTATATATGTATGTGGTTATTCTGTGCTGTGTTAGAAGTGTATTATGTGTGTGTACCATGGTCTGGAAGACACACTGTTTTGTCTGATTGTATATGTACAGTCAGATGTTAATAAACTTGAACATTAAAAAGCCCTTCAACACTACACTGATAATAAAATGGTAATTACACGTGAAGTAATAGAGCAGAAGGTTCATTGGATAATGCAGTAGTAATTGAATGTGGTGAATATATGTCGATAAATGTGCCTGAGATTTTGAACCATGTGGTCTGGTCTGCATCTGGAATGAATTTGGATGTTTCTGAGAGCAAACAATGTCATCTGGATCCTTGAAAAAGAAGCAGAACGGAGCAGTATGCCTGTACTTGGATCAAGGCAATGTTGTTGCCAGTAGTAGGCCCAGAGGTAATGACACCTCGGTAAGTTGACTCATGTCATCAGCCAAAGATGTGGTCACTTTAACGGACATTGTAGAAGTCCTGCAGGAGCTCATTAATTAGCGATTCTTGACAGTTTCAATATTGGGACTATGATAATGTGGTCAGGGTAAAGCACTGGATAAAAGGTCCAGATTTTCATGTATTACTCCAGATTTCACATTTTTTTCAATGACATTCTCTGGGACAGTTTGTTTGCAGTCAATTGAATTTGAGAACAGCAATAGGACTGAACATATGGAAAACTGTAAAGGAAAGCCACAAATATCAAGATGGCAATTAAAAATGTAAACTATTCTCATCAAGAACAAGGCATTATGTTGCGCTGGCAATCACAGGCATTGATTGATCACAGGCATTGATTGATCACAGGCATTGATTGACTGAGATGATATGTTTTAGAGAATTTCAGCCCTAGTTGATTTCAGATTTATTGTCAGAGTACATAGATGACATCACATATAACCCTGAGATTCTTTTTCCTCCTGGCCTAGGCAGAATTACCACTTATTGGTAGTGCAAAAAAAAATGTACACAACATACACATGTAAATAAATAAAGAAACAAACAAACTGACTGCAAGGCAGAGAGTAGTAATAATAATGAAGAAAGGCAGGATTTTCTCATGAATCATGTGCACTGGCTTTGCCCAATCAGATGTCTGGTCTGCTCGGTTTGAAAGACAATAATGAATCTAATTTACCAACCAGAGCGACAAGCAGCAGCCTTAACAGAGAAGAGATGAGAAGCAGGAGAGCCACGATCATTGTTTTACTCCCTGAGAAGGTGAAAGAAAACGTAACGCATGCTGAGAGCATGGAAAAGAAGAGGCTTACTGCACCAGGATAGTTGTAATGCTTAATGTGTGGTTAGCATTGTACCCTCTCTGTAATGGGATTCCTTACAGAAAGACTGTCCGGCCGGGTTGGTAGCAGAATTTTGAGCACCGTCATACTGAGCAGTGGATCACTCAGCCCACTCTGCCTCATGCTACTGACCCAGAACTGCAGCGCCAGATCCAGCTCTAACAGAGTCATCAGGTTTGCAGATGACACAACAGTCATCAGCTACCACAATGAGTCGCACAACAGAGAAGAAGTGGAAAATCTTACGAGAATAACAACTTGAGTCTCAATGTGGACGAGACAAACAAGATGATTGTGGACTTCATGAGGACTGGGGGATGATCAATATCTCTGTAGAGGTGAGAGTGGAGGACACCAAGTTCTTTGGAGTTCACTTAAGTAATGACCTATCCTGGGCACACAACATCTCTCTTGTCAAGAAGGTGTAAAAGAAGATGAAGGCGGGCAACCATCCTGTGAACATTCTACAGGAGCTCTACTGAGAGCACCCTCTCAGTTAATAAACTCCGTTACCGTGCGGTACAGTTTCTGTAGAGCAATAGATCAGGGTGCAATTCACAGAACCACGAGCAGCAGAGAGGATCACTGGGCCCTCTCTCCCTCCCCATCAAAGTCATTAAGGACCCCTACCACCCTGCAAGCAGTTACTCTTATCAGGAAGGAGATACAAGAATATCAGAGCCTGAACAATCAGGCTGAGAAACAGCTTCTTCCGACGAGCAGTGAAACTGCAATCCCTCTGATTCGCTGCTATTTAATGAACAATATTTATTTATTTTTAAATAGGTACTACATATAAAGCTCTGAAGATTGTCATAGCCAAAGGGTGGTTGTGAGGATGAGCTCTAATTGTTGCACAAATGGGCACAAATGTTCTTCATGGTGGGTGACTCAAACAGCCTCTGACAACCAAGTCCAACTCCTGGCCTTCACGTACGGTATAGTTGTTATGCCTGTTGGAGCTGTTCTCACTGACAGAAGAAGGGACAAAGGCGGGGCTCTGAAACCAGTTGCTCTGGGCAGATGGGGCTCGTTAACCATGGATGGTACTCATCTAGGAGAGGGAAAACTCTGATTTCAAACTTCCACAGCATTGTGGCTATACACCCTCAAGGGAAAGGGTTGGGAGTAAATCTTGAGGAAAAATTTGGAGTCGAAGGAAGCTGACTGCTGTACCCAGCACCGGCATGGCAACTCCTGTGATGCTGCTGGCACCAAACTGTATTTACTTTCATTATCCGTTTGGACCTGTCATTAGCATGGAAGGGGGGGTTCCCCACTGCATGGGCAACAGACAGATTACCATATCAACTGTGCCCTGGCTTACACCCTGAAGAAGCCACTACAGCTTACCAGCGGCGCAGTACCCATGCTCGACTCCGACCGACGGAAACCATGATGACTACATATAAATCGTTTGTAAATAAGTATGCTGTATTTGTCTGCCTGTTTTTACACTGAGGACTGAAGAATACTGTTTCATCCAATGGTACTTACACAATTGTGTGATAATAATAAACTTGAACTTGAGCAATACAAGTTAGAGCCCTTATCTTGAAAGATATGTGAAGCCTGAGTCAAAAACAGCCAAATGTGTGAACTTCCCAGGAGAAAGTCAGGTAAAAGGTGGGCCAAGAGGTGCAAAAGTTGCTTCCTTAAGAGACTGCAGAAACATTGAATGAGGTAGGATCCAAGTTAGAAGTGAATGGAAGGGGATACTCCCAGACACAGGCTGCAATGTATATTTGATAGAGTATGTTTCCCCGTATCCGAAATGCTTGGAACCGGATGTTTTTTGGTTATTATTTGTTTCAGTTACAGCTCCTTAGTATCAGCAGAAATACTCATATCAGTTAAACAAGAACAAAAAACAATGGCAGACTTTTTGAACGTGAAATAATGTTTAATACGAACCCAAAAAAAAACAACATGTTCTCTGCTTACAAAATAAGATAAATGCAGCACCAAACACTAGAAATTTTCCACGGCAGCTTTTCCAAATGTTTCTTCCAGTGCCATCTACCTTGTTAACAATGTTTTTTGTCATAGAAATCTCTCTTTGATTTAATAAACTGACTTCACAGCAAGCTTATGAGTGCCTGCTGCATTAACACATCCCAGCACAGTTATTCAGAATCAGAATCAGAGTCAGGGTTTATTGTCATGAACAGGTCATGAAATTGGGTGTTTTGCAGGAGCATCTTCTGTGGAGTGATTATGGCAATAAGTGAATTGCAGTGGGTCCAGATCTTTCCTTAGGTACATGTTAATTCTGGCCACTCAAAGCATTTCATCACAGTAGAAGTTAACGCAACTGAGCAGTCGTTGTTGAGGCAGCTCACTCTACTACTATTCTTGGGATGCCGTTTTGAAGCTGGTGGGAATCTCTGTCCTTGGCATCCTTAATTCCTGTAGATGTTGTCTCATCAACTATAGCCAGTGTTCTCCTGGGGCAATAGAGCCAAAACAGTGATTATAGACTTGTTCTGTCATTAGATTTTCATCAGCGATGATCTTAGCAAACTCATCAATGTATTCTCTGCTGCTTTATGATCAGTAGATATTAATCACCACTAATCTTCATCAATTTAATGCCGTGCCTTTTCTCAACCAGCCTGTTGAATATTTCCTCTTTTTATTTTCACTGGCCTCCTTCATGCTATCTGCAGACCTTTTTTTCCATTTGCATCTATATACCTGTACAGTATTTGAGAGCTCTGTTGTTATCAAAATGGCACTAATAGAGTATCAGAGCCTCGCATGTGTTAGGTCTGCTTTGTTCATGAATGAGTGAGACAAACACCAGGCTGAGTCGAAATCAGGGTTCTTTGTTCTTTATTACCGGATTGTAACACTTGCGACTAACCATGTTAGTCGGAGAATGCATTCTGCCGTTATCAGCAAAATGGTGATTTTTTATACCCTTGGATATGTGCTTAGAACATCATCATATCATTACTTGTCCAATGACTAAAACTGTTGCTATCCTTTCCCTGCTAGCTTCCTGCCTCTCAATCCATCAATGTCTCTCTTATCTTGTAAGTACAAGGATGCATTCACATCTTGTTACAGCCCTGCACATTCCCATCTCATGATGTTTTACCTAACACATGGACAAGTCAGGTGATAAACCTTTTTCAACTTGTGATGTCCTGTCAGCACAGCAAAAAGTTTGGTTTTTGGATCTTTTCAGTATTCAGAACTTCAGATATGGGGAAACGTAAGGCACTATCAATGCAGAATACTCCTGCGTTTAGTGAAAACACTAAAAGTATTTTTTGAAAACCATAATGTTCTGGTGCTGACCGATTTCCCAGGAAGAGCTGTGCTTTGCTGAATTGCCTGCATTGGCCACCATAAGATGAAAATATAACTCTGTGGAGCAAACAGCAAGCAAGTCAATCCAAAACAGAAACATACGCCACGAAGGGGTGCCCAGAATAAAGTATTATCCATAACAAAGTTTCCATCATCCTCTAAACTTACTAGTTGAGAGAAATGGGCTGTAATCTGTTTGGATAGTACAAGGTAATACCAGAGCATTGTGAATTTCCACAATTGTGGTCAGAGATGATGTAACAATATTGTTTGTCATACATCAAACGATGCTATTCTGACAGATAAGACAGAATGATTTGTGGCAGACTTTGATGCTTCTGATATTTATGGTCTGAATCATGCTCTGATTGATCTGGATGCCTTGAGGAAGGTTTATATTGCAAGATGGAGTTGATTCAAAGTTCAGAACATCCTATGACTGATGGTACATTTGGTCTGAATTACTGATCTCAGTTTAATATGATTGCAAATTGTGGAAATAATACCGATAAGGACAGTCAAGGGTGGTGACCTTCCAGTTTCAGAAAGGGCGGGAAAGAGAGCAGTCTGGAAGTCTGGCATCAGTGGAAATCAAGGTGAGAGAGAGTGCACAGGGGACTGAAGTTGTGTACATTCAGTAGCATTTAATTGGAAAATGTTACTGTTAATGTTAAGGTACTTACTAATTGTGAACGCTGTAAAAATGTGTATTAGCATGAAATGTCGTATTATATTTGATGATTTACATGGGTTTATTATTGTTTGAATGGAATACATGATAAGAAAGAAGCTCAATTGGCTTGCAACTTTTCTAAGTGACCCATTTAGAGCTGTGTTAGAGATATTCTCTTTCATCCCTTCCCTGTGTTCTCTCCAACTGAACACTAACTTATTTATCTCTCTGACAAAGGATGTCAGACCTAAAATATTCAGTGTCTCTCCCATGGATGCTGTATGAACCAATGAGCATTTCCAGCATTTTCTGTTTGTGTTAGTGTGAGCATACATTTAAGAACAGTGTGTTACATATGACACAATCTTTGAATATTGTTGATCTGCTGTTAGTTAAGTGTTGAGTACCCATGGCAATGGATATTTTGTTGGCAGCTCTTTGTATGTTATTTACTTCAGTGAACAGCAAAGTTCAAAGTTCAGATGTATTCTCAGAGTACTTGCATGACATCACATGCAACCCTGAAATTATTTTTTCTGCAAGACAGTCAGTAAAAGATCCATGGACACTTGCAAAGAATAGAATAGCACTGTGACTAAAAGGCTTGGAGAATTTGTTCATTGAGGAAATAACTGAAGCAGAACACAACTTTTAAGTAGGAAGGTCTTTCGATTATTTGCACGTTGGGTCATTTCAGCTGTTACTCCATGTATGGGACCAAGAATCTGGAATGGATTTGAGGTTGACCCTTTTATGCTCCACTTGATAAGTGATCCTGACCAAAACATCACCCTTTCATTCTCATGCAGAGTCTAATTCAATTGTTGTAAACTTGATTATGTTGAGCCCAGAGGACCCCAAAACCCATCAGCAATAGAAGTTCACCAAGACAAATGGTTACTTAAACAAAAGTTACTTTCAATTATCTTTAAACATGAAAAAAGGATCACACTTTAACTTATCACTAACTTAGCCTAACTTAACCCCCTTCTAATTCTAAGTGCACATGTATGTATGTTCAGAAAGTTCTTTAATTCACAGTCCAATCTCGCTTCTCACTCCTCCAAGTTCACTGGTATCAGGCAATTCTTAGACTGTGCACAGAATTTAACATTTATGGATTTCACCAGGCTTTGGTGCTTGAAAGATAAATAGTTACCGCTCAGAAAGGTTCTTGTCAGTTTTCAGAGAGAGATTTGTTGCTTGTTGGACACTCATAATTGATTCCTTCTGAACAGCCACTTCAGTGTCTTGCCGAAGAAACTTGCCCCATCAGGGTTTTCCAGATGATAACCTATTTCTTTAAGGTCACCACAGAGTTCCTTTTTTTTTTCCTTATTTGTTTGGACCACAAGGGATTTTACCAGGCTGAACTAAGAACTCACAACCCATCTTCAAAAGGGTTTCTTACCACAAGTTTTCCAGCTTGTCCTGTTCCAGTCCCAGCTGCTGCTGAACTGTAGAACTGAATTCTCTCTCTCTCACTCACTCAAAGAAAACCACACGACTCTCTTAGAACAGCCAACTGCACTCAGACAGACTGTGGCTCTGGACCTAATCTTCCGAGTTTGTTCATCTGTTGCGTTCCAAAACAAAAATCCATCACTCCACAGCATGTCCAATTAACACCTACTTGTGCTTTAGGCATTCTTCAAAGTTTTTGCAAAGACATCTGGAGCCTGGACTGTCTGGCTTGAACTGTGCTAAAGAATTAACTTCTGAGCGTATTCAACCTTCTTCACACATGTTTTGAAGTGTTTGTATGTGAACTACACTAAAAAACCTGCCACAATTTATCTCCTTTAAAACATATCTATATACTATATAAAATAATCTGTCACAATATCTACTTAAATATATTTATGTATTGCAGAGTATGGAAATGTACAATAAGCTCTAAACCAAACATGACGTGAATACTTGGTTTTGATGTGATAATAATGACCATGTAAGAAAATTATTATCTTAATATTGTTTTTCCACTACCTTCTCCAAACAAGATTGCAGTACATAAAAAAATGCATAACATTATAGGTGGTTTTTGGATTATTACTGATTTAAAATCTACATTTATCACCAAATGAATGTTTTTGACTGGCTGGAAGATGTAAAAACTACAATATTTGGGTATAAGGGCAAAACAATTTAGTGGAATTCAACCTGTCATAATACATTAAAAATAACTGAACTGTGCTAAAAAATTAACTTCTGAGTGTATTCAACCTTCTTCACACATGTTTTATCATATCTACCATGATGGAAAAATGATCAAAAATTAAAAGAGCCAAGGCCTGCCTTTCTAAATTAATCAAGGCAAGCATTCCGAAGTTTAATGTAGGTGGTGTATGCTTCAAGGGAGCTCAAATGATGGTAGGTACTGAACAAATTGTGGCCCATGTTTCAGGCGTAAGGTAATTTTACAATAGGGTGTTTTATTTGCATTAAGTCAGCTACGATTTGGTGGCCTGGCAAACCAATGAATGGTTTGCCAACCAAAAGGTAAATTATAGTGTGTTCTTTGTCAGATAGGTGAAAGGGCATGGTGGGGAGGTAAAGATGTTTGGAGATTTTGGAGGATGGAGACAAGCCTAAAATCCCAGAAAAACCCAGTGATTTTTCCTAGCCCTTGTCGGAAAGATTTCTATTTATTTTGAGGGCGACTTTGTCATCACAACGGTTTTATCATTTTCACTTGATTGACCAAGTTAAAACCAAATCCTGGACAGTTCTGGAAGTGCACCAGCACTGAATCTTAACTTGATATAGAAATATTAGATGGATGAACTAAAAAAAAAATTCATATATAGTAGTTTCCATTTGATGTTACCTTTGAAAGATGGTCTTCAATACATTAACAAACTAATGTACTCACTCAGCAGAGAAGTGAGAACATGAGGCCAGTAGTGTCCTGCTGCTGAACCCTAATATATAAATATATATATATATATATATGACGGCTAATATATAAAGAAGGTGGCAAGGAGAGAGGGTGGAAGTTAGCCATTACAAATTCCCCTTTGTTTAATAACACCAAGTATGTTAACAAGTTTTGGTCACTCACTTCTGCATATTGACCTCATTAACATGTTTAAATCTAGCAATGAAATATTATATTCTGCCAATTTACATTTCTTTTAGAATTATTTCATTCCTCTTCAATATTCTCCCTATCATTTTATAATCAATTTGCAAGTCACAGCTGTTTCTGAGATTGATTAAAGAAAAAATCCTAATAAATGATTGCAATTTATTTCATTTTCTTTTCTCAGTGATGAATAACTTCTTTAAATAAGTTCAGGTTTGAACACATCAGCAACTTGTGAATGTTTTCTCCAGACAGAACAGGAGGGACAGCTTCATCAAACTTGCACCAGTTATGTCACGGTAAACCTTTCTTTTCTTCCAACTTCCTTTTGTGTTTCTTCTCATCTGAGATCAGTGTGGGAATAGTAGTTGAAGTAGTTTATCGTCAATCAGGTTCAGTATGGAAGAGATGCCAGGCACATTCGTAACCTAGTGCCCTGTTTATATGAGGATAGCTCTTTAGGAGTATGGTGCCTATGAGAAGTGGTCCAACATTTCTACAATGCAAAAGAATGGCAACGGTGCAAAAGCAGAAAGAGTTGAAGAGTTGAGGCTCAAATTGAAGACAATAAAAAGGATATTTCAGCAAATTATTTTCTCCTCTGTCTGTCCAATTGCATCCTAATTGATTTTTTCCACCACCCTGCCAGGGATTATTTCCTTCCTCATTCTCTTTCTCAACTGGTAGCCTTGAATTCCAGTCACCTTTGAATGGCATTGAGGAAACGGAGCCAATCTCCTTGCTTTCCTTGACAATGTCACCAACTCAAGGAAGGACAACATTGGGTTCCAGAATTGCACTGCTTTCAATATATAAAAAAAACAGATTTACTTCACAGCCCCCATTTACCTTAATACTCCATCAACATCTTCTACATGGGGACCGTTGAAAGCACACTTGCTAGATGCATCAAAGTGTGGTACGGGAGCTGCTCTGCTCAGGCTCGGAAGAAACTCCACAAGGTAGTAATTGCAGCTCAGAACATATCCCTCCCCTCCATGGATTCTATTTATGTCTCCCACTGTCTAGAAAAGGCAGCCAACATACAAAAAGACCCTCATGCCCCGGACACGCTCTCTTTTCCTTCCTCCCACTGGGGAGAGGGCTCAGGAGTGTAAAAGCATGCACCAACAGGCTTAAAGACAGTTTCTTCCCTGCAGCCATCATGCTCCTGAATAAATTAATTATACTGCTCGCATGCTGCCCTTACTTGGTGCTAATTGATCTTCCTTTAATCCTACACTGGGTAAATTGTGCTCTTTACATGGCTGTATGAATTGCTAAAGATAACCTGTTGGTCTGTTTGCAAAAGAACCCTTCTCACTGTTCTGAATATTTTGTGATAAATAGACTTAAATTTTGACAAAAAAAAATACTGCGAGGGGTTAGCTTCACTCAATTTTAACTATTTTAAGTCAATCATGTATCTGACACATCAATATCCAATCTCTCGTCTTTGCTCAAAGGAGAAAAAAAATCCCCAGTTCAGGAGCCATGGAAAATGTTAACGAATGTACAAAAGGGAACGATAAGTCAGCAAGACCCAGCTCTTTGATCTATTCGTCCATTTACTTTCTTGTGTTCCTCTCTTTCAATAGGCACATTAACATAATGTCTAAGACTCACATAAATCCCCAGCCTTCCACTGTCTTTCCTGAAGGAAGGCAGGAAAATTGGCTCCATTTGCCAGCTTGCCATTGAGGGTGCTGACGTGAAGGGGAATGAGTTACTGGCAGGAAATCACTGCCTTACCTCAATTCCTCTTCTAAACCTCTGTTGTAATTGGGAACATTGCAGATCTTTTCACCCCTGTGTAATGCATGGATTAGGCTGATTCTGAAGTTTCCATGAAGAACAACTGGATATCCATGAGGAACTCGAGCTGCTTCTGACATTTCCATAAGTAATAGCCTTGGATCAAAGATAACTGAGCTCTCCTGCCCTTGATCCATGTCCACCTATGGCCTCCTGACCATGGGCCTGTGCTCCTCCCCCTACCTTTATGTTCAGGTACCTGCCTGCTTTTTGCTCACACCGTGATGAAAGCTCAGGCCAGAAACATTGGTTATGTATCTTTGCCTCCCGTGGATGCCATGGGGCCTGCAGAGTTTCTCCAGTAATTTTGCCTATTTGCTAATGGATTTGATGATTTGTGATTGGAATCTGCTAGCGAGTATAATTTTAATACAAACAAATGGTGTGGACACTTCTCAGGACCTTAGAGTTTTAGGTTATAGTAAAATACATTTAACAGTCTTTATACCAGTTATTCATTCTCACATCTGGGGATGTTTTTTTTTCCCCCTGCTGAGACAGCAACATTTATGAAGAAACTGATAGGCTGTCAATTGCCTCTTTTCTGGTTGTACAACATTGATCCCATTTACTCAGAAACTCTAAAACTTGCTGCATCCAATGACATTTGAGTTCATGCTTGCTGTAAGAATGTAATGATGAATCATTGCAGTTGTGATAAAAGTTATTCCACAGCTTGATTAGGGAGTTTTAGATTTGGATCCATTCGTTCAATCCTTAAAATTGGAACGTAGATAGAATGGGGTGGTGAGGATGTTATTTTTTAAATATCTTATTTATTGTTTAAAATAAGACATACAATCCAATAAAGGATACAAATATATAAAATTTTCTCCCTTAATTCCCTCCCTTCCCCCACCCTCCTCCCTCCCCCCCTATAACTACCCAAAAGAAGAAAAGAAGAAAAAGGAGTTAACGCATATAACAATCAAACCAGCACCATGTTTGGTGCCATCTCAACACGGGGGAAAGAAAACTCTACTACATATTTAAACCCATATATTTCATAGGTGAGGATGGTTTATGAAACATTTGCCTTCGCCATTTTAAGCATTGAGAGTAAGTTAGGATGTCAAGTTACAGTTGGACAGGCTGCGGTTGTAGGGCTTTGAGGAGTTCTAGTTGCCACACAATTGGAAGAATGAACATACAAGATTTTCACTTTCTCGTGTTGTCGTTCCTCTTTGGATCTGCTTTCCCAGTTCAGCTGTATTTTTGCAAGAAGAATTTGAGTGGAGTGGGTGTTGTTTTTGTCATGTTCAAAATTGGCTGTGTTGAAGCAGAGCAGTGCATCGATTTTATTCTTATTTTGTTTTATTGCTGCAGTTTGGTTTAATTGAGTGGTTTGTCAGGCTTTTTTAGAGAGCAGCTAAAGGTCAACTCTAGAGCCACAAATAAACCAGATCAAATAAGGAGAGCGGATTCTTTTCCAAAAGGATATGGTGAGCCAAGATGGATTTTGTGATGAGCTGGTGATTTCATATCAGTACAACAGACACGAGTTTCTTACTCCCCTCTGACTAATTTGATTAACAGAATTCAAATTCCCCAGCTGCACTGGCAAGATTTGAACTCATTTTGTAAAATCTTTGGTTGTCAGGACTTCTTATGCAGTAATTATCATTTGCAGAAATTCAACCTTTAAAATAGCTGTAATATTTACTGAGGCCTCAATGTAGACACTATTTTACCAAGATCCAGGTCCACTCATTCCCTGTTAATATTAAAATGGAGACATTTTTTCCTTCTATTTCAAAGAATGATGTACTTAGTCAACAGTCAAAGTCAAACAGAAGTAAAATATACCCAATACTTCAAGTCCACGAGTGTGCCAGAGACCACCAAATATTTAATTTAGTTTATTAATATTGGGTGAAGATTTCCTTTGTGTACTGTGTGAAATGAAGTCGTAAACCAGTTTATAAAAAAATGGGTTTACGATTTCATTATATATGGTACACAGAGGAAATTTGACTCATTATTTCATAAGCAGGAGATAATTCTTAAATAGCTACTGCTGGGAAATTTACTGCATTTATCCCCACAGAATATATCTCATATTGCGACATTTTCTTTGCACATGATTTGAAGTTAAAGAAAGGAATATATCCTTAAATGGAAACATTGTTTTTAACTTACTGACAAGGTATAAGGATAACATTTAACACACCAAAGGTTCACTTCTATCTTCTCCCCAGAGACAACTTTGGATTGAAAGGTTGAATCTCCCTCAAACCTGTCTTTTTTGTTTTCAAGGTTTTCAATTGGGTTTAAAACAAGATTCAATGATTTTGGAAAGAAATATCTCAGAGATTAGATATTTGCCAGGACTTGAGGGCCTAACCTATAGGCTAAGGCTTTATTCCTGGCAGCATAGGAGGATGAGGTGCGATTTCATAGAGATGTACAAAATCATGGGAGGAATAGATTGGGTGAATGCAGAGAGTCTTTTGCGTAAAGTATGGGGAATCAGAAACCAAATTATATCAGGGGGAGAGGGTTAACAGGAATCTGATGGGTAATGTTTTTTCACACAGAGAAGTGGGTGTATGGAATGTGTTGCTGGACGAGGTGGTGGAAGTAGGTACTGTTGCAATGTTTAAGGAAAAAAAAAATGACCAGATACATGCCTAGCATGAGTTTAAAGGTAAAGGGCGAAGGTTCCATTGTTTTCATGTAATATTACATTTAGAATGTAACATACATGAAATTCTTTAACTTTGTCTACCATATGGAAGACAGAGAGTCGCCACTTTATCCAGTGCCCCTCACAGTTTAGAGGGCCACACGGAGGCAGGTGGGTCTAGTGTGGGTGGGACATTTTGGTCAGCATGGGCAGGCTGGACCGAATAATGTTTCTGAATCAGTCTGCCCTGTGGAAGTTAAGAAATTACTCGAGAGATGCATTTTCTGGCATATGTTTAGTTATTTCGTCTAGGGACAATGATAACAAATTTTTTCAGAACCTCTGCAGTTAAACCACAAACTGATCAATCCACTTCCATAATCTCAAGAAATTAAAAATCAAAGTTTATTTGCAATGGTGTCATTCCTGTTATATGAAAAAAATTAAATTCTCAGTAGTTTTTTCATCTTTCAGGTACTCCCCTTAATATTATTGATTCATTCATTGAATTTTGGATTTGGACCAAGTTTCCAGTTTTGTGAATGCCAGTGTTATCATTACCTCCACTGGAACAACATGAGTCACAGAGTTATTCAGCATAGAAGCAGACCAAAAAGCACACCCAGCAAGCACTGAACACCTATCTGAACAAATCCCATTTTCTTCTCACCACATTCCCATCCACTGCTACCACTGCCTCCTGTTGCACACCTGAGCACTTGTTAATGGGCCAATTAACCTTCCAAACCACATGCCTTTATCGTATGGGAGTAAACTGGGGATTCTGAGGGAAATCTGTGCAATCACAGGGAGAACATACAAAGGAGACAGGTTCTTAACATCAAGACTACTGACCTGACCACCAGTCACTGGAAGTCTCCCACCCCTCACCCTTCCTGAATCTCGAGGAAGCAACAACAAGGGAATCATAGTGTCACTTGCTGTTAATTTTTGCTATTAAAGTGTTCCCGGCAATTGCCACAAGACAGGGGAGAGGATTGGGTTTTTTTTTTAAACTTTATTTAAAATTTTATGACATGAATAAAATTAAAATTGCATTTAAAGAAATAATAAAAAATAAGATAATAAAAATTAGAATACTACATCATTAAACTACACAAATTAACCCCCCCCAATAATTATAACACAACATTAATCGTCTAATTTAAAATTAGTCCAACCCTCCCCCACAAAATAAAGAGTGAAGAATTAATTAACAATGTTGTAAATAAAATAGAAAAAACCCCACTTATAAAAAAAGGATAAAACTTAACAAAAAAAATTACTAGCAACAAAAAAAATATCAATACTAAAATAATACCCTTAAACATATATTTAAATCAAACATAATACATGTATTTAACAAATGAAATCCACTTTAAAACTAAGTTCAAATATTAAAATCATATATCAACCACATATCTGTTATACAAAAAATCATAATTAATAATACATAAATACAGAATTTCCATTAATACCAAGTTTCCTTTATAATTAATCGAGAGAACAAAAACATCCCTTAGAAAAACAATCAGATAAACTTTTTATTCCCTTCCCCTCCCCTTATATAAAAAAAATTAAAAAATTTAAAAAAGTTCAAACTCTTATAAAATTCTCCATATTCTTCATTTATATCATCTTCAAAATTCTCTATCGAAATTAACTTAATTTTATTAAACTCTTCTCCCTCAATGTATTTGTACTTGATTTTCTTCTTTTTCTTCTTATCACCTTTCCCCTCATCTTCCTCTTCATCTAATTCAACATCCTCAATTTTTGACTTATTATCTTCTGTGACATCATCCTCTTAAAAAAGAGAGAAAAAAGAGAAAAAAAAGGAGAGAAAAAAAACCTCCTAATTCCCTCTCAATTACAATCAGAAAACAAAAAGAGTTAAAAAAAACTTATTTATTTTTAAAAAATAATAAAAAAAACCTTCACTTCTTAACCCAAAAATTAAAAAGAAAAAAAACCAGAGAGGATTGGGTTTGTAGAAAGCCGTCCACATCATGATTTTCTGCAGTGTGAAGCCACGTCATCTGCACATGCAACAAAATACACGACTTGAACAATGAAAACTGTATTATTTATGGTCATTTTTCGAATAAATTCAATAAGAATAAATTTTATTCTGTGTCTCAAATATTTTGCTCATGATGTGTGAATCCTGAAGGGGCATATTTCCATGAGTGAATGGCCAGATGCTGGATTGCCCATACAAGCTGGAATTTTAAAGCAAAGGAATTCACTGTCTATCTATCATTTCCAATGATGGTAGTGTGATTGGAATTATGGTTTATAATAGTTTAGAGGATTATTATATTATCCTGGAAATAGATTTTGATCGCAATTCAGATGGATGGAAATCTTTTGGACAGTTAATACCTTGTTTTCATGTCTATGAATCCATTGACATCAGACATAAACTAACGTGTGAGGGTGGAGTTGATTGAGAGATGAAGGAAAGGGAAATGCACACTGCCATAATATGAAATGGGTGGCTTAGATATTTTAATCTGTCTCTGTGCTGCATTGTGCACTGATTATATGTATTAGCTGGGAAAGTCTAATTTGTGATTAGTTTAAAAAGAAAATCAGTGATCCCATGCTAACAGTGAACAGTTGTGGAGAGAGCGAGTTGGGCCTTCAACACTAGCCTGATTTTTAGTCCCACACTCATTCTACAGTGGGTTTGAGCTCTGCAAGTTCATGCCACAGGGTTCTGAGGAGTCCACACTGACCTGGCAATCATAATATCTACAGGTAGTCATACCTCTGAAAGAGATAATTTATTTTAGCTATTAGTTAGATGTGTTGCATGTACGCTACTATTGCAATCAAGTAATCAAAGGTTTATTGTACATATAAACACTGTTATAAAGTAATTACCATTATAAGTATTTAAAAATTAGACAATACCTTGAACGTGAAGTAGAACACGTGTTAAAATTACAAAGTAGCTTTTATATTGTTTTACTTTTGGTACTTGTGCTTCACCTTACAGCTCCTTTGCGACACTTATACATCATTGAATTGGCTCTTGAGGTTTACAATAGATAATTTTTCAGCATATGGTCTCACCAAATGGAGATCACAGGCTGGCGAAAGCAATCAACTTTTTAATTAACAGAATTAACAGTGCGTTGTTTAAATGTAATGGCAGCAATAAAAACATGAAATGCGAATATGATATCACCACGGTTGAAGTGTATGAGTTATTGTTTCTGCAAACGAAATCTTTGTGAAAGGTGGATTAACTCTTTAACGATGACAGGAGGAGAGAGACTGAAGATGAGCAACTCTATGCAACATTCAAATGTACATCAATGTAAAGACTGAGTGGCATTTTAAAAATGTATTTGCTGTAATTACCTTTATGCAATTTTATTCCAGTATTAGGTACTGGGACCTATCAGATATTTAAGACTCAGGCAATGGATTCAAAGGTTCATTTACACTACACATTTAGCAATGGTAATGTAGCATAAATCAGGTTTCAAGCCTTGACCTTAGGACTGGGAAGGAAGTGGTTTCACTCCATTTGGGTTTCATATCCTTTGAGCAATAATTCTAGTGTCAAAATCTGCTTCAAGATCACAGTGGTTAGAATCATGGGCTCATAAAGTAGAAAAGGATGTCAATTCTTCCACTGTGCCTGCACTGCAGCTTTGAAAGAAACTACTGTATTAATTAATCTTGTTCCAAATCCTTTACTCCATGACCCATCTGCACCTCTCCAGACATTGCCCCCTCTCCCTCTCCTCCCACCCCCGTGCCCCTCCACCATTACCATTTCTCCAGAAACATTGATATAAAATTATCTCTGGAATACACTGGGGATGTATCGCTTTTCACACTGGAATTTTAATGATGTTTAGTATTTTAACTCATGGTCAAACTACTTGTTACACATTAGATAAGTCTGGCAGCGACATGGATCCATTCCAATTTGCCTACCGACCGCAACACTAGGTCGACAGCAATTGCCATCTCACTGGCTCTGCAAAAGTCCCTGGAACCCTGGACAGCAAAGACGTATATCTCAGGATGCTCTTTATCGACTACATTTCAGCATTTAGCATCGTGGTTTGTACAATGCTGTTTTAGCGCCAGCGATTGGGACTGGGTTCGAATCCAGCACTGTCTGTAAAGGCCTTGTATCTGCATGCATTTTCCCTGGGGACTCCAGTTTCCTCCCACCATTCAAAAACATGCAGGTGGTTGTAGGTCAATTGGTTGTAATTGGGCGGCACAGGCTCATGGGCTGAAATGGGCTGTTTCCGTGCTATATGCCTAAATTTAAAAGTGTAAAATTTAAAGCTTAAAATAAATTCAATGCTATCATCCCTCAAAACTAATAAATAGACTTCAAGACCTGGGTCTCAATAACCCCCTATGTAATTGTTACTTGGGTTTCCTCACCTCAAGACCACATTGAGTGAGAATTGATAAAAATATCTCTTCCACAAACTCCATCAGAATCGGAGCACCACAGGGTTGCGTTCTTAGCCCTGTGCTCCACGCACTTTATACCTATAATTGTGTGGCTCAGTACAACATTAACACCATCTACAAATTTTCTGATAATACTACAGTAGTGGGTGGTATAAAAGGCGATGATGAGTTAGTATACAGGAGGGAGATAGGAAACATGGCTGAATGGCCTACTAACCATAACCTTGCACTCAATGTTACCAAAAGAGCTAATTGTGGACTTCAGAGAGGGAAAACCAGAGGTGTACGATCCAGTAATCACTGGGGTATCATAAGTGGAGAGGGTAAGCAAATTTAAATTCACGGGAGTTACTATTTCGGAGGATCTTTCCTGGACTCATCACATAAATGTCATCGTGAAGAGAACATGTTAGTCCATCTATTTTCTCAGGAGTTGGCGGAGGTTTGGTATGACATTGAAAACCTTGGCAAACCTCTAAAGATGTGTCATGGAAAGTGTGCTCATTTGCTGCATCACAGCCTGTTGGTATGGGGAATGGGGTGCCAATAACTCTGAGCAGAAAGCTCTGGAAAATGTAGAGGATACAGGCCAATGGATCACAGGCAAAATTCTCCCTACCATTGAGAAATCTACATGGAACGCTGCTGTTGGAGAGCAGCAGCAACCATCAGTGATCCAGACCACCCAGGGCATGCTCTGTTCTTGCTGCTGTCATCTGTGCTATAGGTGCCACAAGACTCTTATCAGCAGGTTCAGGAACAGTTGGTACCCCTCCAGCATTAGATTCCTAAACAGTAAACTCAATCAGAGACTAATTTAAGGACTCTTACTTTGAAGACTATTTAATATTGAATATTTATTTCTGTATTGGCGCGCGTTTGGACTTCTTTCTTGTTTACATTTCTCTCTTTTGTCTACATATACTGTTTTTTTTTCTTCTTTCCTTTTCAGTCTTTTTATTAAGCATATTATAAAAAAATACATGAGGGAAATAGAATACAGAATCAAGTAGTAAAAACAGAAACATCAATATATTGCAATACTTAATACAATGTATAATATTATAACATATTGAACAATATTATCCATTTCTCCTCAATTTGGAATATTCAAAAAGGAGAAAAAAATTGTTAAACTGTTAAAAATTGTTAACCTACCAAAATAAACAAAAAAAAAAACCCAGCAGCAAGCAACAAAAAAAAAGCTGGGCAGCCTAAACAGGTCAATACAAACTATTTATCTGGTCTTTGCATTATACATTTGAGTTGGTGACCAGGATTACATCTGATATTTAATGTGGCATACAAAGATTTCAGATCAAATCTCTGCTAAGTATTTCAGCTTTGGTTTTCCTGTTGTTCCTGCTGGTTGTTAATAAAATTGTGGCATGACAATATTACCAGCAATTCTCCGTAATGAATTTTAGGCGACAGAGGCCCATTTCCTCTCACTGCTAAGATGATTCATAGTTGGGCCAAAATGAAGGTGATAGGTATGAAATTAGATCTTATCTGATTATAGCATATCAATGCCAAGTGATACAATTAAAAAGTCCATTATAGCATAAATCGAAAGGAAGTTCAACTTAAATTTGTTTAGGTATTCCATAGAATTGCCTGCATTTACATTGGCTCAAAATCAAGAAAGTGGATATTACGACCTCTGTCATGTGTATATTTTTTAAAAAGAAAATAGCAAGGAGGCACAATGAAAATATAATTCTCCATGTGGGTTTTGTGCTCTGGAAATTCCAGCCTCTGTGAACAAAAATTACGGCCGTAGTGTTACAGCTATGGCACGATGGTGCTTTCTCGATGAATATGTTTTGTGTGCCCAAAATAACATATGTATTAACCAAGGAATTATCCAAACAATTTGATAAATTAAACATGATTTAATTGATTATTAATTAGTCAAACTAATCTTCATGTTAGTGTAGACTGATGAGATCAAATTTTGAAAGAATAAAGTAGTAACATTAAATCATTGAAGAATAATGTTAAATACTAAGATAATACTAAGCTAATAGTAGAGAGAATCATTTCTTCAACCTTCATCAGTACTCTGGTCCAGGTTTGATAATCTAGCTGAGCAGCAGCAAACATAAATATGCTATTATATTGGATTTCACAGTTTGATAAATGTGGACTCAATTTTGTCTGTAATTGCAGTCAAAAACACCAACATTTGATTTTTCTTACTGGGAAGAGCATTTTATATTTTTTCCTTGATTTATCCAGATGTGTTCGCCAGGGTAATCAAATGGTTGAGGATATAGTTTGACAATTGATCATTTATACTGATCTATATTGATATTGAAATGATGATAGTCATTTTGATCTTCAGTTGAATGATTTTAATGAAGTGAACTTAATTGTGGCATATTAGCGTATTTAAAGCTTTTGTTATTGTGAAAGCAATGGTTGCATGAAGTATTTCCTTTTTTTTCTTTCAGCCTTTGTAATTTATTCCTATATCTGTGTTTTCCTGCTCTTGGTGCTTGGTTACATACATTATTACAAACAGAAAAAAAACATGGGCTTCTGCTATTCTACTTGAATACAGAAATAGACTGACAAAGCAAATGGGCACGCTACATTTGTTTTCAGAGCACTGAGCATAGATCTCCGAATACAACACTCATCTACGTAATGTCATGGGTCAACTGGAACAGCTGCAAATCAATCAGATCTTCAGAAAATAATTTTGGACTTAAGTATTCTAGTTGAAATAATATCCTATCAGAACTTCCCCCCTATGTGGAAAGTGCATAGAAAGTTTTACGCAAAGCAAGTTGAGCAGTATCTAGCAGGGAAAAGGAATTGTCAGCATTTTGGGTTGACACCTCGTATTAGAATTCCCCAAACAAATGCTGCCTGGGTCACTGAGTTCCTCCAGCAGTTGGATTTTTATTATTTCCAGATCCTAGCATGCAGTCTCCTGTGCCTGCAGTAAGTTTTGCAATATTTTTGCATAGTCTTGAGATGGAGTTCTCTAAGGCAGAATAGTTGCAAGTCAAGAGGTAAGTCCATGAGAGATTAGTTTCTGACTAATGAAGTTCTTAACTGATTATGTTCACATGAAGGAGTAACTTCACCAATCTTTTTTTTTCCCCAATTTTAATTAATTTGTTTTCATCTTTTAGGATGGACATTTTTAATCTCCTAACAGCATAGATTCCGATTCAGATTATATTAGGATACCAGTGAGGAATGATAAAGAAACAAATAACTTGAAAATGAATTTTAAAATAAAGGCTCTGAAATTGCACCATGGGGGTCAATATATTTAAAAAAACTTATTTGTTTGAAATCTCTCTCTACTCTGAAGGGAGTTTAGTCCACTTCCATAAATAACAGAATAATTTCACCATAATGACAGCAAGAAAGGGTGTTCAAGAGAGAAATGTGTCCCTTTTTTTTAATATTATAGAATAACTTCAGACCAAATTTTCTGCAATGTCATTTATATTGTTTGGCTTCTGTCCATTATTTATCAATGTATGTTTAAAATGAGCCAAAACAGAGCTTGAGCATGGAAAAGATAGCGAATGCTTCACTAAATTAGAGCGTAAATCTCAGGGGTCCTGTCAGTTAATGAAATATGACTTTTGTCCAAATTTGTTAATATTTAACTGACAACGCTGTGAGCTGGATTACAACAAATTTTCAACAATAAATGCTGCCTTCTTGATTTAGAGTTCTCGTGGAATGAACAGCCTGTAACTAAGCTACAAAGGGATAAAAGGCACAAAAAAAATGGTCTGAGAGAAAAAAAAGTCTTTCACAATAGCCTTGCATGAGAATTTTTAGCTATTACTATAGAGCTCTATTTCTTTTGTTTCTTTTTCCACACATTCTTCCTCAGTGCTTATTGGATCTACCTCACCATCCCCCTTCTAGGCTTCCATCAAAATCTCTCATGGAAGCCGAGAAGGTTCCACATCCACCACTTATAGGGAGAAGGCAGAGGAGTGTGGCGGAATGGGAGAATGGATCAGCTCATGATGGAATAGTGGAGCAAACCTGATGGGCTAAATGGCCTACTTCTTCTCGTATATCTTATGATCTTTTGAAAGAACTTATGTGAGCAAGCCATGGAGAAGACTGCTCCTATTATTCATCTCAACTCTGTGCAAGCATTTCATCTCCATTCTATGTTCACAAAATCAGGCAGATTTTATTTGCAACTCAATAGTCAAAATGTAGTCCTTAAAAAGTCTGTATAGATTGTATAAATAGTAAAAGGTTTACTTATTTAGTTAACAAAATGGCTTATCATTGGTATCTCCCTTAATTGTGCTGCATCATTGGGTTCTGCAATGGTACAGGCTGATCACACTCACCAATGAGACCCTTATATGAGGGCTGGCCAGGATCAAGCTCATTCAATTGAACAGCCTCAGGTTTAGACTTCCCCACTTTCTATTTGATGGCATCGCCCATTCAAAATTTAACCCCGATTTAATGGATGTTGATTAGACTCAGGAGACAAGTAAAGGACGGCAGGGAAAACATGGTCCTGAGGATGACTGAGTGTCAAACCTCCACCGAGACCGATGATTTACCCCTTTACCTCTTCCCACATTTACTCTGGGTACAAATATGGTGAGTGTTGGATAAAGCTTTTGTGAGTCCTAAACACAAAAATAGGAAATCAAATCAGATTAGAGTGGGACTGGAGAGAAACAGTTCTGCTTCTCCTGTCCAACAAATGGCATTGGAAAATCATTGATTTTTGGCACACAAGTCCCTTTCTCCCTTTAGCCAAAGCGTGAGCATTGAAAGAGGTAAAATCTGAGACACAAAAAGATCTGTCTGTATTATACGCATAATAGCTTTTTTTCTTGCACAAATTGCACCTGTGAATATTTATTTATTCTTTCTTTTATATTTGTGGCCTTTCTTCTGTCTTGGCATATTGTGATGATTTAACTTTTTGCTATTGTACTTGGTTTGTCTTCTGGACCTTTGTGGCTGCAACAAGTAAGAATTTTTGTTCATCTGTACATTATCTGTATGTAGATGACAATAAACTGTCTTCTTAATTCACCAATAACTATCTCTTCGGAGGATATAAGAATCAGAATCTATTCTTGACAAATCTGCAGGGTATTATCAGCTAGAGAAGGAGCTAAATGCCAAATGTTGAATTGAAAACTCGTGTGCAGGGACCACCACGGACGGTCAAAGCCTATGTAAATCAGAAGTGGAACAAAAGGCAGATGCCTGGTCTTCTCCACTAACCACCACATCTGGATCTGCATGTATAAGGTTACGGGGGTGATACTGAGTACACACTTTTCTGCACAAGATGTTTGTCAAGTGGAAGAAACTTCCAACAGTCTCCCCCGTCAACCAGGGACGTGACCCTGCAAGTCAAGTGGCTACGAAAGCAACTGCATTTCCTCTTTATTGAGGACTACCAGAACTCCCAACAAACCATTCCCACATTACAAAACCGACCTCAGCAAAAATTGATACCAATGTTTCCACTCTTGATCCAGTTACTGTATTTCATTCCAAAAAATGGTGAAAATGTAATAGAAAAGATTCATTACGAACAAGCAAAAACAAGTAAAAATTCAGAAAATTAAACTGAAGATAAAAAAAATAAATGAAAATAAACTAAAACTGCTGCTTTGCAAAATGCAGTTTACTTTGAATGTCTGCTGTACAGTCTGCACCATCAAGTTCCTTCACCCAGTGGTCAGGATGCTAAGATTAAGCTGTCACCTGCAGTGGGTAAAGCTCAACAATGAAATATAATGGTCGAATGCAAAAGCACAAATTAGGCTGTCGTGTTGGTCCCTAAGTGAAATGTGGATCACTGTGTTCCTCACCCTCCAAACCCAAATCCCAGTGAGGTTTGTCCTTTGCTTTGCGAGTTCTGTTCCCGATTCTCCATTACCAGTAGGTTTAAGTATCATTTCTGCACCTGCTACATTAGCCACCTAACTTCCATTTTGACACATTTGTTATCGTTTCTTGTTACATTGTTAAAATCTGTAAATCTAGGTCACCGATTTATTATTTCATAAATGCCCTGAAGCCAGCAGATAAGAACCACTAATGCAAATACAACACATAGACTTCAGCTGGGTCATCACCTTACCACTTGGAATAAATTGTTTTGGTTTCATCAATTTAATAGAATCCAGCTCTAAACTCATCGGATAACATTACCACCACTGAACTGCATACAGATAAAGGAGCCTCAAATGAAACTTATTGATGAAACAGACTCACAGCACTGATAAAATTGCTGACTTGATTAAATTCATTACTTTTTTTTTGTCTCTTCACTACTCGTGCTTCTTTTCTTGAAAACTATCAAATCATTTTGACCGAAAATAATAATGTTTATGATGGATTTTAGCAGAATTCTTTACCAATCATAATTCATCTGTATGAACATAGAACAATACACTTGATTGTACATTTTATCTAAAATTGTTCTGGTGTAAGTATATCTATAAATAATTCATGATAGGTTTATGTAACTTCTTCTTGAATTGATGCAGTTCTGTCAAGAAAAGTGACCACTAATCCAAATGGAATGGTTATTAGTAATTGGCACCAACTTATAAAAAAATCTATTTGGTAAACTTTATCTTTAACTCTCTCCTGATACCAGCCAGAGTTTCAGATGCTTGGAAAATGCCTGTACTTAATGCAAGTACCTTGAAGAAAAGGAGTGGGATGATCAAATTTCCACAACATTGTCCACCCCTTCACTGCTCGAATAGGGAGTTGATCATTTTCCCCTTGCAGTTTAAAAAAAAATCATAGTTAGTTCTTACAGTGTCAATCCCTTCAGATATTTTCAAAATGGAAGACTAGTTATGTCATGAGCGACAACGAAGCAAGGCTACTGATGTGAAAATGAGTTTGGATAAAAGAGGCTTTGTTCGCGATGGAAATTGAATTCTATGCTTTAAAAGACTTGAGAAATAGACAATGTTAAATCAAGTGTTCCTCATTATCGTTTGTAATCATCCTCAGTTATTGTGTTTTTGAACATGTGATTAACAACATTATCTTCAAAGAAGAAAAGAGGTGTAAATTGTATTGCTTTCAATATTTTTAAGTCTTGGTGCGATGCACCAGGATTAGCATTTAACTGTAAAAACAAGGACTGGGAAACCAATGTGATCTTGGAAGCTTTGTTCCACATTATGAGTGCCAGAGAGGAAAATCAATCGTGTAACAGAACAGGTTCATCATAAACTGGACTGAGATGTTTCAAATTTCAAAGAACAGATTTTCAGTAAATTCAGAATTTTGTTTTTGATCAAAACACATTTTATTTGGGACTAAGTTGTTATTGTCAGGAGGTTAAAAATACAATCTTTGCATCAATTTGAACCACTTCTAATCTTATTGGATTAAAGAATTGTGACTTGAACTGCACTGTCTGTGTGAAAGTTGATAAATTAATTTATCACCCATCCTTAATTACCTTTGGGAAGGTAATGGTGAGCCACCTCCTTAAACTGCTGCAGTTTAACTGCTGAGAGACTTTAACTCAGCAGTAATGAAGGAGCGTCAATAACTTCTGTTAATAAAATAAAACATGGCTCGTGGCATCTCAGGAGTGCAATCAGATAACATGAATGGTAATGAATGAGCTAATGAATGATCAAAAGAAATAAAAAAGAGTATTCAGAGGAGAATGGAGGATTTGGAATGGGAAGAGATACAGAAGAGAAAATAGAAGCTGGATTTGGTCATTTGGCCCTTCAACACTACTCCACCATTTAAAATGATCAAAGTTGATCATACATCTTGATATCATACTTCTACCCTCTCTCTTTTCCCCTTGATTCTTTTTGCATCCATGCATTGACCCTCTGCTTCTTAAATACACTGAACAATTTAGCCTATTCAGCCAATGTGGTGGAAATTCCAATGGCCCACTGCAAGATGTCTCTGAAATCCCCTGCCTGACCAGTGGTCTCGGCATCCCAGTCAGGAAATATCTTCTCCCATCCAATCTATCAGTCCACCTCACCATTTCAAAACAGTGCAATTTTCAAATTGATGCCCGCCTCATTCTTCTCAGCTCAAGAAAGTAAAAATCTCATCAATTTAATGAACCTCTTTTCATATTGTCAGACTCATGATTGTCCACTTTTCATCTATGGCCAGCATATTCTAAGGTTTTTCACTTTAGACCTCCACTCCAGGCTGGCTAACAATGTGTAGATTTGACACTCATGTTTCTTTGTGACCCCCATACGCTGTCATATTTATAAAGAGTTTCCGTAGCATATTTTTACAGCATCATTAATAACTTTTAAGATGACTTCGAAGTAATTTGGTCCATTTGTATAATTTTAAGGGCTGTAGATACTGAAGGAAATTTTTCAGAAACAGAATATATTTTATCATTGGTAGAGATAATTTATCTTCAGTTATATTTATCATAAGTAGATATTTGTTAAGTAAGTTTTCTTGAAATCCGATTTATTTTCACATTAACTGCATGCTGGAAACTGTTCTGAGTCATCTTCAAACTTTGAGGAACTTTCAGTCAAAATTTAATTATTTAGATTTCAGCAGATCCAATTACAAAAAAAATATTTGTCTCGAAAATTACATACAATTATCAGGGATCAGATGGATGATGCCACCTTTAAAAAAAATATTCATGGACTCTAAAATATATTTGCGGGAACCACACTTTACCCTAACTTACATAATTCAGTTTCTGCTGGTTAAAATGAGACACCATTAATCATATTCTGATGTGACAATATCTTTTAGATGCTGAAACAATATCACCATTTGGAGCAAATCCAAATTATCTGGTGTAAACCTTGCAATATTGACCAACTTAAGACACCTCTTCAAATGTTTCTGGTAGATTAGGAAAGTGAAGATAATAATATTATTCTGCCATGCATGGAAGGAAAAACTACTTCTTTATTCTTTAGTCACTCTACATTCATATTTATTCATACTCATGCACAGCCTGTCTGTTGTTTCTTTGCCACCCAGAAACTCTGCTGCACTTATACAGAAAAAGCTATCAGATCATACATATCATTTGAACAAAAACTACATTTATAGATTACTTGAGTATTGTTTGTGACATTGAGATATATTCAAGTTGAAATCAATCTGGAGTCCTGTTATGCAAATAGGAAAACATAAACTGGCATTGAGTATTTATTGGATAGTCCATATGTATACTGCATACTTAAAACACAATGGGAAAAAAAAATTCTAAACTAGTGATATTACAATCCCTTGAGCAAACATAATGCAATGCAATGCAAATGTTTGCGATGAAATGCAAACCGTATTTTTGCATCTTTCTGCATTTGCCACGTTTCACATTTTTATTTAAATGAACAATAGCATAGACATGGTGATTTGTTTTCAAACAATTACATATCTCTCAAAACCTGATTAAACGATTTTGAAAATCTTGTATCTCTTAGGATTGAAGCTTATTCTAGGTTTTGAATGTATTGAGAGATTTTTTGCTTAAAAGTCCTGCAGAAAACTACCAGCTACTGCCTTCACCAAAGCTCCTTGTTGGTGTAACAGTACTTACTTTAGCATGAAAATGTGATCCCATTTTATTAACATTCATTTGAGTTTCAAAAGATTGTTTTGGCCCAAACCAGGAAAGAAATTCTCATCGTTTCAAGAACATCGTTTTTCTCTCTCATCAATATCATGGATGCAGCCATATTCCACATTCTTCACACGACTTGTGGTCATAATGCTGAAATAGCAGTTGGAGCCAAAATAATGGTACTCACATCAGGATAAACTAATTCTGGTTCCCTCCTTAACTCTCAACTTGTGCTTCATAAACCATTTCTATCTGACCAAGTTTTGGTCACAAATTCTTGTAATTTCTTCACTTGGATCAGTGTCAAATGTTGCCTGTTAACTTTCCGTTGAAGTGACTGTATTTTTAGGAGGTCACCTACACCTTGAAAGGTGCAAACTGTTGTTTTCGCCAATTGTCTTTTAAAGACAAACCCTATTTCTTTGATGATCATGCCTGTAATAGTATTTATTTCATTCAGACAAACTGATTTAATAGGAGTAAAGCACTGAGTTTAGATATTTCCATTTAAATTGTTCCTGCTTTTCTCATTTTTGTGAACTTTAATATATCTGTGGAGGCTTTATTTAAAATCGTTTTATCATCTTGATTCCAGTTAATGAGCCCACAGATGACAGGATTGAAATGAACGTTGTCCAGTTTCATACAGTGCCTGAAGAGAGAGAAAAAAATCTGGATTTATCCCTTATGCACCCAGTACATTTTTGTATCATTTTACACGCTTTGTGCTGCAATGGCCTGGGAATCATTTCAATAGCTGTGGCAAATTAAATACGTTATGAACAAATGAATGAGATGTACCATTTTCAGCTTGCTTTGAATGGCCTCTTGTGTGCATTGTACAAAAGTGCTCCAGTAGAGAAATGAAAAGGTAGTGCTGAGACCTTCATGATAATAATTATTTGACAAGTTCTTCATAAATCTTCTTTGTGCTACTGAACTACCTTGGAGCATGTCATGCACCCTCCTACACATTTAGGTTTTGGTGTGGAACATAATATATTACATTCCCTTTTATTCTGCTCTGTGGAGAATAAGCCTGTTACCTGCCCCTGAATTTTTTTTCTCATAATCACCACAGGCATTCTGTATACTTATTGCTAATAATAAATATAGTAGTAAAATTGTCAGTGAGTTTACACTAGCAAGAAAAGAAATTGCTCAGTGACTATACCCTTTATGTACTCAGCAAATTTCTGTGCAATTTTAAGTGCTTCAAGGAAGACTAAATTATACATTGACTCACTGTTGACAAACAGATAAATATCAGGCTGTGCACATCTCTCTGTGGCAGCGAGAATATAAGGTTAGACAATATAGTACTGAACAAGAGTTTTATCTTGCAACATGCTGCTCATTCTTGTAATGCTCTGATTATATAATTCTAAGGGAAGTACATGCACACGGTCCACAAGGCATTAGAAATCAGCAGGAGTTTGTTAATTGCATGAAATCATTATGCAAGTTTAACCAAGAAATAATATGTTGTTGGACATCATAGAATATGCACAAATCATTTTACGATAGCTTTACGGAGTGAATCTAGGATAATGGCTTCAATTGATTGTTGGGAGACAAGAACTTTAAGTTCGAGAATAGAGTAAATGATGGAACACAGCCCTCATGGAAACTTGGTATCTGGAAGCCTCCAAGTATTAGAAATGTAAACAAAAGATTCTGGAGATAATCTGTTGAGAGGGATTACGGATATCAGTTCTGACACAGGCAGTAAAGTTTGGTGACTCCAATCATCTCTGAACATTTATTTATTTATTTTTCTCTCATCTTGTATGTTGTGTGTTTTATTTACCTGAATAAATAACAATACATTTCATTCATTCTCAAATTATTGATTTCAATATTGAGTCCTAAAGTCTACACGTGACCAGACAGACGATTAGATGTTGTTCCTTAACCTTGCATTTCCTTGGTGTCACGTGATCGATGGAACTCGGAGAGTTGTGAGGAGTACAACATGCTATTATTAGCTTGCAACAAATGGCCGATATCTACACTAGTCTTCAGGTAAATCGGAGGAAAGGTGGGAAAATAGGGTTTATATCGAGATCGATGGGGGGCGGAGCCAAGAGAATGGATCGGCCGTCCAATCTATACATAGACTGTGAATTCCAGTTCACTGCATTCACCCCTTCCTTCAGAAAAGAAAGTGCAGGCGTAAACAGACCACATTCAGCCACACAAATTTTTGCAATTATTTACAAGTTAAAGCTGTCAAGGGGCTTGGTTATTCTTAGTACTGGTGGACGTTGCTCTTCCAGAACTTCCTGTGCCTCCTGTGGCTCTTGGATAATGGGACTCAAAAGGGGACTGAAGCCCCCGAATCTGATGGTAGCTTTGTTGGAAACATGTCGTCCTGAACCCTGCGCAGTGTACTTGGAGGTTCCAGGCATATTTGGGTGTCGGGACTTCAGTTCCTGAAGGTGCCAGATTTCTAATCGAGACCATGCCCTCCCTGCCATCCAGGTATGCCACATAGGTATACATCGGATTTGTGTACAGTAGGTGCATTTTCTCAACCAGTGGGTCCATTTTTCTCCTCACGTGCTTTTTCAGCAAGACTGGTCCTGGTACCGTTAGCCATGCTGGAAAAGTGATCCCCAATGTGGATTTCTTCAGGAATGTAAATGTTAGTTTGTGAGGAGTCGCATTGGTCATGGTGCAGAGAAGCGATCTTATGGCAGAATCTCATGCCAGCGCGGGTCTGGAAGGCCTTTAGACTGAAGGGCCAATTTTACAGCCTTCCAAACCATTGAGTTCTCCTTTTCAACTTTGTCCATTCTCCTGGAGGTTGTAGTTGGTCGACCTGCTTGAAGTGATGCCTCTTGCAAGCAGGTACTGGTGTAATTCTTTGCTCATAAACTATTTGCCCCAGTTCCTATGAATATAGCTGGGATACCCGAACATGGTGAAAGTGGAGTGCAGAGTTCTGATGACTGTGGTGGTGGTGGTGGTGTCCAGGATGGGGAAGGGGATAGGAAATGGAAAACATGCGTTCTCATCGATAATGTTATGAAAGTACATGTTTCCATTGGTAGAAGGTAGGAGCCTCTTGAAATCGACACTGAGTTGTTCAAAGGGGTGGGAAGGTTTTACCAGGTGTGCTTTGTTGGGGCAGTAGAAGTGTAGTTTGCACTCAGTGCAGACCTGGCATGACCCGGTCATCTCCCTGATGTCTTCAATAGAGAAGGCCAGGTTGCATGCCTTGACGAAGTGGGCCATGCTGGTGATACCCGGGTGGCAGAGCTCGTCGTGAAGTGACCACAACTGGCTGGTGTCTGCAGCAGCACATCTTCCTCGGGATAGGGCATCTGGAGGTTCAATGAGTGGACCTGGCCTATACACTATACAAACCTTTCAATACATACAGTCGGAACTTGCAAAATTCCCCCCTTTTACAGTTAAGTGCACAGTACAATACACCTGAATAGTCGCCGAATACAATTGTGACACTAGATAGATACAGTAATCCATGGGGTAAACCTTTAAGTTGTACCGCTGAGTGGTCATAGAGTTTATAAAGCTCTCCATTCAACCAGTGTATATTAGACAATCTGTCATGTGTCCGTTTACCCTCACCTCCATCAACGAGTTGCTCAGCTGGTGGAGCTTCGCTTGGTCAAGGACGACTGATGCCAGCGTTCCATAGGTTGCATCGCTCCTCCTGCGAACATCGTCTTGATCCGAAGGCTGGAAAGGGGGAATCGACCATGAGGAGTGGCAAAATGGCCACCGTTCTCGCCATTGCTTCTCTTCCAGTAGAGGCAACAGCCGCTGTTCCCCACCATTGCCATGAGGCGCAGCATGATGGCAGTGGCGAGCAGCATAGAGAGGCAGGGGCCAGCACCTCTGGGCTTGGGCACGGGGTATACGTCTGTTCAGGGGCTGTGCACTCAGTAGCCTTCCTGGGGTTCCCCTTTGCCCAACAGACTTTCGCCCTTACTGCATCCTGAACACACGGAGTCTCTCACAGAGCATCTGGCATGAGGGTGTTTGGTCTGTTCACAGAAGTAGCACTCCCGGTCACGTGTGGCTGTGGTAGTTGGTACCTGGGACAGCTGTGCTCCACAGGCCTGGCTTTCCGAGAAGGCACCGCTTTCATTAGTGAGGTGGTCCGCTCTCAGTTGGGCCCTTTTGAGGGATTTCACCAGATCGAGAGTACTGGCAAGGCCTTTCTTCCCCATTTCTACTAGTTGCTTTCTCACATCCATCAAACTCACTCCAGCCTTGAGTGTATCCTGGACTTACTCTTCTTCCCTCACCCGGGCTGAGACTGCTTCATAGTGGCACTTTCTCATCAGCGTCCATCGTTCCAAGACATAGTCATCCAGCGATTGCCGACGTTGTGAGAGTCGGTGTCTCACCAGCACGTCGTTCTGGGGCCTTGTGTAGTGGGCCTTCAGATCTTTGATGGCTGTCTCGTATGTTGCACAGTCCCTGATGACCGCACATCCCTTGGGGATGACTCGAGAGAGGAGGGCAAATCTCCAGAGGCTGTCAGAGTGGAAGACTTCTTGTCTGGCCGCTATGTAAGACTGGAAGCACACCAACTAGTATGCAAATTCTCCCAGGGCCTCTGGGGACAGTGGATCGACTTGGAGCATGCCTGGCTTCCATCCCATCTTCAAAAGTAAGTTAATATAATTGTAACGTGATCGATAGTACTCAGATACTATCTGAGGAGCACAAATATGCTTTTACTAGCTTACAACTAATGGCTGGTCTCTACAATAGTCTTCAGGTAAATTGGAGGTAAGGCGGGAAAACAGGGTTTATTTTGGGACCAACGGGGGCAGAGCCAAGAGGAGGGGTCGGCTGTCTTAATCTATACATAGACAGTGAATTCCAGTTCACTGCATTTTGTAAAACAATTCAAGAGGCCAAAGACTGTGAGTGGGAAAGAGACTTGAAAGGACTGGATAAAGGAGTTTTATCTGGTGGTTACCCAAACTGTATTTGGGTTCTCTAATGTAGAGGAAACCATTTCATAAACACTATGCTCTGGACTGGAAGTATACGTAAATGGCTATTACACATGGAGGGATTGCTTGGATCTCTGAGAGAGGATGAGCGAAAAGAACACAATGCATCTTCTGCTGTTGCATTGAAAGATGCAGTGAGAAGGGGAGTGATTGGTGCTGATGGAAGAATGGACTGTGAAGCGATAGATGGGAATGCTCCCTTCAGAAAGTGAGAGGGGAAGATGTATATGTCAGTGGAATCTAGTTGAAGATGTAGAAATTATTGTCGATGATCCAGTGAAGGGGAATCCAAACCCAGTGGCTGGGATGAGAGAGATTGATAACAGGAATTAAGGAAATGGATCAAACAGCATTTACAAACCTATCAATGATGTTAGAGGGGAAGATACAAATCACTGCTGGCAAGAAAGAGTTAACAGGATTTGAATTAACAGCAAGATGGTGGATACAGTGCAAGTCACCAGGAAACATATAGGATGTATGCAAAGCCTGGGGGAAAGATTTTTTTCTCATCATAATTAGAGAGGGAGAAGAAATTTTGTCCAAAATCAAAGGGCATAATTTGAACAAGGGGTGGTGTCACTGGAAAGGATCTGTTGGTGGATTCAGGAACAGATGTAGTGAGCCTCGGCACAAATCAAAACAGGAACAACCATTTCAGAGACCAAAGATTTTTGGTTAATCCCAAAGCCCAAAGAAGTAGGATTGAAGCAGAAACAAATCTAGTGGTGAAACCTCACGGATATAGCTGGGAAACACAGGTTAATTCAGGAGGTGGGGGATGTTGATGGAATCCAGTGGTAGAATAAACTGTCTTTCAGGAAACGGACAGCTAGGACAAAGCAGAAGAGTTAAGTATTGGGTGCACAACATTGAAATGTGTCTGGAAACCTAAGTTAGATGAGGAGAGAACAAAGGCCAAAACCAGCTAAAGAAATAGAGTCAAAGAAACTAGAAGTAAGGCCACGATAGAGGCCGACTGGGTCCTGGAGACCATTTAGTCTCAGGAAAGAGGCGGAGCAACAGACTGGCCAGCACCAGAGAAGAGAACAAAAAGTTAAAGTGAGAACTATTTATTGGCTTGAGAGTTCAACCCTTCCTGATCTTATTAGCAATGAATATAAAGTCACAAATTCCTTTGGTCATATTGCAGTTGTCGCCTCATATAGACAGAAAGGCATTTAAAACACAGGAGCAAAGACTCAGCTGCTCAGATCATGTCACTGCCTTGACTAAGTGCAGGTGCTTTGTTTTTAATAGGTAAACAATTATAGTTGATGGTGAAAATTGTGCTCCACACAATTATGTCTCAATGCACTCCTCTTCCTCCAATCTCATGTGAATCTGTTTCTTTGTTGAGGAATAATAATGTGATAGCATTACTGATTGTCACTTATTTCTATTTGCTTAGTAAAAGAGGAATATTCTAAAACCATATGTGATGTTTCCAGTTCTTAGCAGATTATCCAATCCCAATCATTATTGTAATCTGTTGTTTGTAACTGAAATTATTGATGCCAGATCTGAATTCGCCTGGAGTTTAATGATGAAATGAATGGGTTAAGCTACCTTAAAGCTAGCTGTAGTCAGCTGAAATTATAATTGTGAATTAATTGGAAAATCATCACGCCTGCTTTTCCCTTTGATCCTGCGGTGCATTCCATCATATTACAGCCGTTTCTGAAACCTCAGCATTTCACACAGCATTTTGAAAGAAGGAATGTCAGTGATGTCACATGTGTGACCCAAATAAAATGGCACGAGGGCAAGATAATTGATAAAATGGCCCCCCCAAAAAACATATTACTGTTCAAAAAAAAGTTAGCCAAAAATTCTGCAGGTCAAAATATGAATTGATACTCACATTTTAATGTATTCAACATTCCAATCTGCAGTTTAACACCCAAGTCCTTCCCTTCCATTATTGTCTAATTAGTGTTTTAAGTCATTTGTTCATTTATACCAGAGATTTTTTTTAAAGCTGCAATGTGTGTACAGTAGTCTGTTTGCACGTCACTGTGAATACATTGTCCATGCAATTGTTCACATGCAATTGTGCATATCACTTATTGGCACTTTTAATCAATGTCATTTCTAATCTCATAATTCATGCCAAATCCACTATTATTTTACTCAGTATATATCGTGTATATAAGCTATTAATTTATGACTGCTTCTCAGTGCAGTGAGAATGCCATTATTTACGGATGGCTGTGAGTCCTGCCATGTTGATTTTTTTGAAGATGTGAAAGTTTTTGTGTAATCTGACAGGAAGGGTGATATAATAGTTTATGATTAAAGCCCTCAACTGTATCACATTACATGATGGAGAGAGCCAATGAGACGAGACATTTTTAATACAGTTCAGCATAGGATAAAGTTTAAAAAATAACTCCTCAATTGAATGGAAATGGATTAAAAATGAAAACAAAAGATTTTTAAATGATCATTTGGAATAGATAGGCAGCATTGAGTTTAAAGCGCCTCAGTCACCATAAACAATAAGAACAGAGTCTGCGTTGGTTATAACAAACCCCAATACTGATATTTTCTTTCTATATTCCTCCTGTATCACATGATGGAAACAATAGCTGTGTGACAACACAATGAAAGAAAAATTATAATAACATAATGGAAGTACATAAACTGAAATAACATGGCATCTTGTGGCTTTAACTGGTACAATTTTTGGCAGAAGATTTCTGAATAATAAAAATTTTAAGTAAAAAAGATACATTACTTTTGCAAAGTAAAAGCAGAGGAAATATAATTGGAAAAATGTAGATTTAATAAGAGGGTTTTTTTTCATAATTATGCCACCGATGAATATATTTCATTGCCTGCTCAAAAATTGCTTAATTAGATTAACAGACATCAATGTTGGGCTAAGAAATCAAGTTTTTCTCTGTATTAAATGTCACTGGGTTATAAATGAAATTATTTTTGTCATTGAATGAATTCCTCTGTTGCTTAATGTAACAATAAATATCACAACAATCCTATGAATCTAAACTATTAAAATAAAGTTTATTCCTCTGCTATGCTTTAATATTCTGAACAACACCAACTTCATTGAAAAACAATATCGGTGGATGGTCTTGGGTGCTGATGAATAGAATGGCTTTATACGAGGTTAATTTTTGACTGACTTGGGGACAATGGTTAATATCACCACATTCCATGAAGCTCAAACATAATGTGTTAATATTTGTAACAATAATCAGCGTGATAAAATCAGGATTTTTTTATATTTCTTGCAAAATGCTGCATAATTGTTATTCAGTATGTAAAGTAATAAATCACTTCAAAATAATGATTAGATCATGCAAACTACTGCTTTCCTGAAAGGTGTCAAGGAGAAAATGAACCCCTTCTCACCAAAGTAACCATATGAATTATTGGAGTTGAATCTATAACTGCAGATTAACTTGAGATTTCCAATACTTGTATGTTACAATTCAGACCAAAATTACTTCAACACAAAACTGATTTATTAAACAGATAAACAGTAAAGCAATAACAACAAAATTAAATCAACATTAAATCATAACTTCTATAAATTCCTCACAGAAGAAAACGTAAGAGCTCGGAAATATCTGTTAAACCGATGTAACAATGATTTCTTTATACTGTGACTCGAATCCTTTCTTGATCAACTGTGGCATTTTGCTCAACTAATTCTCTTTGGAGATTCAAGGAGACAGTTTGACTTTTAAGGCTGAAGGTGAAACTCAGTGGGGCTGGATAGGCAATAAACGTCAACTTTATCAGGAATGGCATGATCCTGAAAATCCCTGTTCCAATTGCTAGAATCAATAGCTGGTCTGAACCAGAACCACCATATCTTGTGGAATGTTTATGGAGGTATCTCAGCTTCACTGATTTCATTCTCCTGAATGGCCCATCTGATGCCATGTTTAAGAGTAGATCAACCACCTGTAAGAGGCAGGAGGCTGCTCTTCTACCAAATGCCCCATATCTCACCAACTCCCTACAGGCCATGGCACCTTTCAAGCTTGTAATTTGGTTCTTCTATTCACGTAACTTCTGATGCCAAATTTAACTGCATCACCTACCAATCCCTTCATTGATTTATAGCCAGTCACTGTTGAAAGTTTAACATACTTTGCATGTTAAATTTGGCTGAACAGTTATGCTTGAAGTCAAAAGTTGTTAGTTACTTGACAAGCTCTCTGTCCAACACCCCCCCCCCTCCCACTCCATTAAAGGAATCAAGTTCTGTTAAGATTCTTGTACAGCTTATAAAAGTCATGGAGGAATGCAGCAAGTCACCCAGTGTCCACAGGAGTTAAAGGCAGTGGAAGATTTAAGCCCGAGTCCTTCATCAGGAGTGTTGAAAATCAGGCAGATGCCTGAATAAAAAGGTTTGGGTGTGGGGGAGGGGGGGGGGTGGAAGGAAGATCAGAGGCTAACAGATAAGAGTGAACTGGTGGATACAGGTGTGAGGGTGGAAGAGAAGGAAGCTGAGTTGGCAGAGAGAGGGCAGAGGGATAAGGTTAGCTCTAATAAAAGAAGGAAGTGAAAGGGATGGATATTGAAGAAGGAATGGGTGGATGAAGCAAAGGTGGTTAGCAGAAATTGGGGGTTAATAGTCTGATTGGAGACGGTCCAGATGGAATATAAAGTGCTGTTCCTCTATTTGCTGGTATGTTCACAGACATGTCAGTGTGGCAATGGAATGTGGAATTGAAGGGTTGGCCTCTAGGAGGTCCTTGCTGTTGCAGCGGAAAGAGCAACGGTACTCAATGAACCAATCTCCCAGTCTGAGTTTAGTCTCCCAATGTACAGGAGGCCCCATCAGTAAATAACCCTTTCAGTTGGTAGGGGTCTCTTTGATTTCAAACATATGCATGGGCTGCAGGAATTTGCTTGCAACACATGAGTGATGTTACAGATGCCACTATTAATAAAGTCGGAGGAATATGGAGTGGGCTTTGAGCAGAGAACCAGGCCTTTGCTGGTGTTTGAAGGGCCATTCCCTCATGAGATATTTCTGGGGATTCTGCTGGTGAAGCAATCACTGAAATCCTCACAGGGACATCAAACATTCTTCAACTTCAAACTCAAAATTATTGTGACAGGTTCAGTGAGAAAGTTTGTTTTGCAAGCAGTCCAACTAGACATCCCTTATACAGTACAGAAAGTAAAATTTAGTAAAGAAGTGCAGAGTTACAGAGAAAAATAAATTCAGAAAGAGAAAAAGCAACATTTTTTGACGAGTGTGAGGTTCATTCAGGATACTGATAATGGTGAGGAATTGTTCTTGAATCTGGTGGTGTGTGATCTCATGCTTATGAGCCTTCTTCCTGATGGGAGGAGAATGAATAGAGTGTGGCCATGGTGGGATGAATCTTTTAATGTGATGGCTGCTCTTCCCAGGTAGCAGAAAGTGAAGGTAAATTCAATGGATAATCTTGACATCTTTCATCTCAAAGATAGTTCTTCATTCCTTCACTGTGAGGAAAGAACAATATTGTTCTTGATAATGTAATGTTCACTGGCTGCTGGAGATGTGTCATGAGCACATCCATGATGCACCTCAAGTCATAGGCATACAGGGCAGAACAGGCCCTTCAGACCATCTTGAACATGCCAACCAAGTCGGTATCATATGTCTGCATTTGGTCCAATTCCTTCTAAACCTTGTCACTCATGACAAAATAAAAGGCCACAAACTATCTTTGTCCCTTGCAGATTTCCCACTCTGGTAGGGAGATTGCATTGTAAATCTGATTCTTTGAGGGCATCTTTGCAACTTGACAGGATTTATTGCATGATTATGCCTGGGATTCACAATTCCTGTCTTTTAAAACTGAAGAAAACCATGGCCTGACAATTTAAATAATTTTTTTACTAAATTCACAAAGCTACCAAGTCTGAGAAAATAACATAGCATGCTTGAGCTTGAATTGAGTGGATTTATTTGTCCCTTATCTAACTGCTTGGCAACAATTAAAATAATTATTCCAACAGTGAAGCTAGAACATGATATTTGGAATATTTAACTCTTTACACATTCAATGACAGGAGAAGGAATTGAGTTGAAGTAATGGCCATTCGTATTTGAAACAGATTTCCCACTCTACTTTGAGGGTCTTAAACGGATGTCTGAGAACTACCATTAGTAGAGGATGAACTCTCAGCTGAATCAAAATCTTTCGTGTTTAGGACAAAAATGGCACTGAGATATCATGTTGCAACTTTATTTCACAAGAGCTCTTAAATGATAACACCACAGGAAAGATTTTCTCTGCCCTGGTGTGATCAATGTAAATTGTAAATGCCATCATGTAAATCAAGTTCTCATAAACCTTCACTCTTATTTTCCAAAAGCAGATACTGTTACAATTGGGAATGTATTGATTTTATTATTATTTCTTTATGAATGATAGGTAGGGGTGCAGTGTTGCCAGAGCTCACTGGACCGCCACTCCGGCACCTCATGGGGTGGCTCTGGGACCTCCTTGTCACCGTTTTTGGTGAGCTCCGGCACCTAAAAAGTTAGCACTGCACCCCTGATGACAGACATAAATAAATGCCAAATTGGACCATTATTTTTTTCTGGATAGAAAAAGGAAAATTTTTAGTGGATAACAAATGAAGTTTTATTTCTATTTATCTGGATAAATGAGGAGAATCTTTGGATTACAAAGACATTGGCTGTAAGAACTTGATAATTTCTTTACCATGTGATTCCATATACAAGGAAAATTGTTGAGAGTCTACAGTCTCCAATTCTCCATGTAATTTTTTGTGTCTCTGAACTCATCTCCTACCATTTGATTTGGCTGGGCCTTGCGTGAAATCACCCACCAATCTCCTTCTGGAACTTCACACTGAACCTCCCTTTCACTCTGCCAGGCTCACTCTTGTCTCTGGGCCTGACACTCAACCTATCTTAACATGATCGGCTTATTCAAGTTTCAAGATTCAATTTATCATCATCCAATAATGACAGTGCCATATTATGCAAAATTTGTTTTTGTTTGCTGTAAGGCAGACAGATTCACCATCAGCAGAAATTGCATGATGCGCCTCTTAGAGACAGAGAAAGAGAAGCCGAAGAGAGTCCCTTCAGGGTCACCGAGTGTCCATGGATTCACCTCCCGCAGCCCCTGCAGCCACAAAGTCCAGAACAAACCACCAGCAGCCTGAGCTCCGAATCCAGATCGAAACCTCTGACATGATCACGAGTCCTTCAGTGCCCCTCAGCACTCTCTTGCATCCTTTGTCCAGTGTTGAGCCATTCTCCAGCAGTCCACAACCTGGACTGAATCCCTCAACGGTAGTCAGCCAGCAGCCACAGTCTGCATCATGGGGCAGAACTTACCAGATTTCTTATGCACTCTCTACCATGTCAGAATATAATAATAGACATTATACCCTCAGAAAGAAGAGCTTTAAAGTACAAGGAAAATACGGTAATATTTAGCTCAATGTACACAGCATTTTACGTTACTTTCTCCCCTCTCCCAATGCAAATTATTTGTGGGCTTATCATTGCTGCAACATAAGAATATTAAAAACAGAAGCAAGAGCAGACCATTCACACTCTTCCACCATACAGTAATATCATGACGAATCTTTTATGGTAGCCACTAATCCCATATCCCTTGATTTCTTTTAATCTAATATTCAGAACTAGATGTCAATTCTTTAACCAAGAAACTGGATAACAAGGTACTCATTTGTCAGCTTTACACAATCCACTTTTGATATCGCCCTGAATATATTGCGTTTACAATCACATTCACTGGGGATCAGTTTAGATTTATTGTCAGAGTACATACATGACATCACATACAACCCTGAGAATCTTTTTCATGTGGCCAAGGCAGAATTACCACTTCTTGGTAGTGCAAGTAAAAACTGCCTCAACATACACATGTAAACAAATAAAGAAATGTAAACAAACTGTGCAATACAGAGAGAGAGAGAGAGAGAGAGAGAGAATCAATAAAATGCAAAAAATAAAGTCCTTAAAGAAATCCCTGTTGAGTTTGTTGTTGAGGAGTCTGATGGTGCATGTTTGAAACTCATGCATCATACATTACTGCAGAGACTTGGTGTGTTTCACGCTTTTTCATCTTGCAAGCGTGTAATACTTATAAATTTATTAAATTTGGTCTTCCCTTCCTTTCTCATATCAGAGCATCTTTTTCAGCTTTCTGTTCCTACCTCTATCATCTTTAAGCTTATTTCTCTTCTTTCCCTCCCACCTGTATCCATCTAATACCTGCTAGCCTGTGCTCCTTCCTATCGCTACCCACCACCCCCCCCCAACCGGTGGCTGAGTTCCAGTGTACCTGAGGAAGGACTCAGGCCCAAAACAACACTTGCGTTTTGCTTCCCATGAATGTTGCATGGCCTGCTGAGTATCTTAAACAGTTTTGTGTACTGTATTAGTTTTTGGTTCTTGCTTTGTAGATTCAGTGCAAGGTGCTGCCTTCGCTGGCACATTGATCATCTTACACCCTGCAGTGACAAGGCTCCAATTTTGGGTAAGATGCTATCAGTTAATTTCATGGGTTAGGGAGGATGTTGGCCACACAGCAGTAGATTGTCTTGTCTACTCTTCCTTCTGGCATTCCCTAATTTCCATGGCCGCCATGGGGAGAAGCCATTTAAGGCATGATCACCTACCCAAAAGCCTGAAAGCAAGACAGCATTTGTGAGCTAACATACAGCTTCCATTGGGAAACATTCAATCAAAACTTGCTGCTTTCAAGGTTGAGATGCAATAGTGCACTTCTGAAGAATTTATCATCGAGTTTATCACTCGAATTCTTTGATGGATCAGAAGTGGTACGAGTTTGCACATCAAAAAAGTTTCAATTCAATTTCATGGCAATTTTGTCTTAAAATAGAATTTTGTTTGCTGAGAAAGATAATCAGGAAAAATAACTGACAAGATATGTTGTAGCACATTTGAATTTTTTACTCTTGGGAGAACACTGTTAGTCATTGGAAATTATCAATATCATAAACTGCTCCAAGGGAAAGTAATATTATGAAAATTCAGCTTCAATAATGTTCATTACATGAAATTAAACAATTATTCTTTTTCACTCAAAAAAAGCTGTCCAATGCTTTGAAAGCAATATAGTATGAACTATCTCATGTGACGGAGGATTATTTAAAAATGATGCACATCTGATGTACACAATGCATTAAATTACAAAATAATATTTTACATATTGAGAGATGGGAATCTTTAAATGTAATAATTTTCTTTAAAGGATGAGTATTGTTCATAGTTAATCCATGAAAAATGAATGGTTTTCCTGAGGAGGGTACTAATAGTTTAAGTAGACAAATTTACAGAAAAACCTCCCTCAAAGAAGAAGCCATTAAATGGACCATTAAGCAAGTGGCCTGGAAAAAATAGAGGCCCTGAAGCCAACATTAGAGACAAGAGAGTGAAAGAAGGATTATTGCTGGCATGATCTCAGTAAGAGCTGCCGGCTGCTTTAATCCTGAGTGTGCCATTACAGTGGAAAATATCTTTGCCATTACACTTGGATGTTGGCAGAAGCAGTGGAGGCATAAAAGAAAAGATTGTAGAAGATGACTTGGCAGTCATTTGTATTTTAGTCTACCTTGTTTACTGAGAATATAATCTGAAAATTAATGTTTTTTTATGTTTAGAAATTAGCAATCTCACGTATGCGCAGGTGTGCACGTAAGCTCATAGGCAAGTAGACACGCACAGTCCAGCGATGGGAAGGACAGAGGTGGAAGGAATATTTTTTCTTGGCCAAGAGCCAGATCTCACCATTATCTTGTTCATTTTCAGAACATTCGCATTATTGACAAGTTCTGAATTTATTGGCCCTGATTGAAATTGAGAAGGTGATGATAAGATACTTTGCTGAACCTTCTTTGTCTGGAGCAGTGGTTTTGGCTCGGGAGTTCCAATATTTAGATCCACCAGCAAAGAATGAAGAGTAAAACATTTCCAAGTCCAGGAAAGGAACTGACAGATGTTAAGAGACCTTACCCCTGTTGCTCTGGTCTTCTGGACTATAGAGCTATTGATGGTACTCTAGAAAATCCTAAGTGAGTTGCAATGTGGCCTTTTGTATTTTCATCCACAGTAAATCAAAGGTGGAGACAGTAAACACTTAGAATGCTTGATGAGGTTCCACTCAAGTAAGCTATCTACCCTTGAATGGTAATGAGGTTCTTGATTACTATTTGAGCTATACTCATTCAAACGAGCAGAAAATATTCCAGCACACTCCTGACTTCTACCCTGAAGATGGGATAGAACTGTCCTGCAACTTGGAGAACCGCTGCCCCATAGCACCTGTGACTTGGGCTTGATCCTATAAAGTTTGCTCTTACTCTCTGAGTGCTCTGGTTCCTTTCCAAAGGTGTGTTGGATAGTAAGATAATTTTCCACTGTAATCTGCTACTAGATTGAAGTGTTTTTCTGATTGGAGACCTGTGACCAGTGGTGTGGCCCAGAAATGAGAGCTGCTTTCACTGTTGTTTGTTAGCTACATTAATTGTTGAATGGTAAGCCAATCAGAATATGATCCCTGTATTCCAACTCTGTCCTTCCTAAAAATCAGCCAATGTTTTACCCACATCAGCATGTATCCTGTTATATCATGATTTCTCTTACCTTGTTAAGTAGCCTCATGCGTAGCACATTGCCAAAGGCCTTGTGAAAATCCAAATATGCGACATCCACGGCATCTTCTTTATCTAGCCTGTTTGTCACTTCCTCAAAGAATTCCGATCTGTTTGCCAAGCAAGATTTTCCCTTAATGGAGCCATGCTGGCTTTGGCCTATCTTGTCATGTCCCTTCATGACCTCATCTTTGACAATCAACTCCAACATCTTTCCAACCACTGATGTTAGATTAACTGGCCAAAAATGTCCTTTCTGCTGCCTCCCTTCCTTCTTGAATAGTGGGGTGATGTGTGCAGCTTTCCAGTGTCCCGGGCCATACCAAAATATAATGATTCCTGAAAGATTATTACCAATGTCTCACAATCTCTACCACTGCTCCTTTCAGAACCCGAGGGTGCAATCAATTTGGTCCAGCAGACATCAACTCTTACACCATTCAGCTGTCTGAGCACCTTCTCCCTTGATAATAATAATTGTACTCATTTCACTTCCCCGATACCCTTTGACGTCTGGAATATTGCTAAGATCTTTCACAGTGATGTCTGATGCAAAATATTCATTTAGTTCCTCTGCCATTGTTTTGTTCTTACATTGATTGACCAGAAAGAACCACTGGATTTCTGTAGGGTGAGTTGCAGACCAAGTCCACAGCAAGACCAAGTCCACAGAAAGGCGTGAGAAATCGTACTCTTTTTGCCAGTGAGCCATTCTATGGTGCACCTGCCCATTTTTACCAGGGAGATAAATGTCTTGCATTATTTCATTACATTGTCTACAAATTCCTTTGTTGCCTCTCTAAACACTTTTCATTTCATTTGACTTAGGGCTCATCAGAAGTTTTCTCTTTCTATAGAACTTTTAGAATCAATAAGCTATATTGGCCACCCTTAACATGCTTCATAACCTTATTCTGCATCAATTTCCCATGTTACAAATCAAGCTGAATTTGATTGTGCAAGTGAGAATTGGTGTAGGTAAAGGTGGCAAACTGGTATAAACCATAGGTAAAGCCCTTCATATTCATGCTCAGTTTGTGGGCATTTGCTACATCAAGTTCCTGAAGCCTTCTGACATGCCCACATTGTAACAGCCAATGTGAACAGAGATTTATATTCAATGATTCAATATCCATTTCAATTTTGATGATTTGTAACCTCTTACAATAAAAAAAATGGCAAATGCATAAGTCATTTGATGAAGTAAACGAGTTTTGGATACATGAGAAGGGACCTGATTTTCAAGGACTCTTGACAGAATGGGTGTAACTGTGAATGCTATTATTCACTGTGACAACCAAGTACGTGTGGACCATACAGAACCCAACTCGCTCTGTGACTGGGGCAAACTAATATTACATAATAACTCGGTGACAAAACTTTGCAAGTTTATGGAGTTATTACTGAGGCTGTGAAATTTCTTAGAGATCATCGGTGCCTTTCTGTCATTGTTTCTTGTTTCCAAACTTGGGAACAACATTGATTTTAGCATTTTCCCCAAAAAAGGAATCCAACTCAACTTCAGCATTTGAGCCTTTGAATTGAGTTTGATGCTCTATTAGAGACACTTAAGCAAATAATTTAGGATTGGACCTTGGCATTGCACTCAAACAATTATTCTATTCCTTTTTTTAACTTTAATTTTTGATTTTCACAGACACGTGTAAATTCAAACATACAATGCAATCTCTTCCAATACCAGTATAACATCCAGAGTCCACTTTTTATCCACCCCCATCCCTTTCCCACCACCCTCCCCTTGCCCAAATACAATTAAGAATAAAGTCATATAAATTATACAGATGTGAAAAACCCAAATACCGGTGAGGTCAACAACCCCTACAGAAACCTAGGAAAAAGCCAAGAAGTGAGAGAAAAAAAGCACATCCAAGGTAACCGAATAATCAAAGATAAGAAAAAATGACTCACAGAGCACGTTGCCAGCACCATGTCACATATCATTGATCCCAATAATTTCTCTGTTGGGAAGGATGGATATGGTAAATATGACTATACCCTTTTGGAATAAGGGTAATTTTACCCCCTCCATAAATCTTCGTCCGCGAAGCCAAGCCAAAGAAGAAAGAATGAAACAATTATTCTACTTATTGAAATGAATGCTCACTTTTTTGAGTTTTTGCGATCAATGAAGACATTTCAAGGGTGTTATTGAAGCCCTCGATCTTTGTCCTTCTCCACAATATGGCTTTTGGATAACACATTAAATGAAGCTCCAAACAGCCTTTCAGATGTTTGGAAGAGATAACATGAGAATGTTTGGAGATGAATGAAGAAGCTTTCCTCAGTTTCCTGGCAACTCTTTATTTCCCAATATGCTCTCAGTGAGCCAGCTTCAACCACTCTGTCATGTAATACATTCCACAAATTTACCACTTTCTAGGTGAAGAAGGTTTCCTCATATCCCTGCTGAAACTCTTCTTCCTTACCCTAAATCCATGTCCTCTCTTTTCATCTACTTCTGATAGTGGGGATTGTTTCCTGCAGTCTCTGCTCTATACATAAACTATCATAATCTTTTATATATATCAGTTGTATCCTCTCATCCTCATCTGCTTCAAGGAAAACAGAAATGAGTCTCTCCAACCTCTTCTCATAACTAAACTGCTCCATGCCATGCAACATCCTAATGAATCACTTGTGTACCATCTTTCGTATTATCACATCCTTCCTCTAGCATGGTGACCAGAACTGCAGGCAATACTTTATCTAAGGTCTTATTCATGATTCAGTCTCTGGTCTATGCCTCTAATGTGCGCACGCTCACACACACGCACGCACGCACGCACACACACAATAATTTTACGCAGTGAAGGAGGGTCTCGTCATTGTCTCACAAGCCCTGGAATCAATCTATTCATCTGTGTTTCCTTGTTGAAAATAATTAGTGGTCCACTTACATATCTAGATGTTCCTGAGGTGGTCTCAGAAGTAGAGTTATCCAGAACACCATCTTGTGGATTGCATGAATAGAATGGAGGTTCAATAGATGCTTATCAGAATGATGCTTGTGGAATTTAAACATAGTGTTACAGGTGATGGTTGAGTTATAGATTTTTTGTTGTACTACAGATCATAGTTGAGAAGGCAGTGGAACACAATGAAACACTACGAGCCACTGTAGGAGAAAGGGATATAGACATTCTATATCCATTCTGATCAGTAACAGGGGACAATGACTTAAATCATCATTTGAAATACGTCAAATTTTTGAAACCGTGATATAAAATTGAAGAATAATTATTTTTTATATGACCAATTTTTTGTATTGGTCTTCATCCAGTTCAAAATATAGGTAATGTTTTACCAGGAAGTGATTTCAATTTGTCAACCCTACATAATACCTAAACCCTGAGGTGCAAAGTTGGCACATCCAAGCAGATTTGTTGAATGCTAATAAATTGTTGGTAACCTTTCAATGTTTCATTCTCAGCAGCTCTGCACTGCAATGTCTGTACTGCAATAATATTGCAAGAGTTTCCAGCACATGCCCACATGTCAATGGAATTTTATTGTTTATGCAAACCCTAACCTAAACAGAATTGTACAGTGACATTACACTTTTTGTATACAGTTATGCTGACATCTATCAGTACAGGAGAGCATGATTTATACTGCTCTGTATCCAGAGTCTGTCAAGTAAAAGAAATGTTATTGCATTCTGGGCTACATTGAGCCAGGTTTTGTGTATATCCTGGGAATAAATATTTAGTAAGTGAAGAGCTCTGGTTGTTATTAGTCCACTGATGAAAAACCATTAATTAAATCCAAGTTAAACTTAAGGCAAATGTATTTGAATGTGTGTCTTTGTAAATCAGATATCTTTTGACAATGGTTGAAAAATGTGGCCACGTATGCATTAAAAATAAACCATTAAGAAGCGGTCAGAAGCGGTCAGTTCTGTATTGGTCTTCATCCTGTTCAAAAGCTATTCTTGATCGATTTCACTAAAATGAATGCTAGCGGGAAGGTTAGTTACCCACTAATGTCTAAAGAATCCCCTGAAATAAACACAACAAAGAAAACTAATGGAAAAAAATATCATCTATCTTCGATGGTGTGCCCACTTCTAGACAATCTGGTCATGAACTGCCTCAAGCCGCCAATTTTATCCAGTCTACAGGAATGATTACATCAAAATAAGTAGGCCTGTTATTTTTAACAGAACTTTTTGAACATACCTACAGAGATTAGGTTATTCAACTCTATCACTCATGGGTGTTAAGAATAGCTCTTCTGTAGCACATATTATCATTGTATTGTTCATTTTATTAAATTAAATGAATATCAATAAAAATATTTTAAAAAAAGAATAGCTCTGCATATGATCAGCACGTTAAGGAGAAATCAATGAATTGTGATCATTATAAGTTCAGAAAACGGACTGTTCTGAACTCACACTCCATTGTTGTTTGCATCAAGCTTCATACAACAATGTGGACTATTGGATCATTAATGCTCAACTTGCGAACTAGTCTGTTCTGAAGTGCTAATAATCATAATGCTGTATTTAAATATAATTGTGTGCTTTGCATAAGCAAGCAAATTAAGTGCTTTTATCTTTAGCTGTGTTCCATGTATACGTGCATGTCATTTTTCTCTTTACTTTTTATCATTTGTGCTTTTCTGTTATTCACGATTTACAGCTTGATATGCGATGGCCTTTACGTCCATGTGGCCACAAAAAAAATGGGATTTTGGTGCACATTATTAAATAATCCGCCAGTTTTCTTCACATTTTTTTTGTTATATCGAGAAGATTCTTCATTTCCTTGACTGGCTGAGTGGACAGCGCATTCCTGCACTGATTCCAGCATCTGTGTTGTTTAATTGATTGGCAGACAGGAGCCACGCACGGCTGAGATCAAACAGACATGTCTGTCATTTTTTTTCTACGGTAGACCACTCCTTGTCTGAAAACAGATGAAAGACATCTCTGAGGCCTCATTTAAAGCTTGGAAACTTTATAGGTGAAATAAGCTAATATCCAAAATTGTCAGGCTTCCTTGTCTTAGGAAGTTATACAACATAATGCAATATGGAAGTTGACATCTGGAACAGTCAAGTGCTTTTTAATAAAACTGGGTGCCATGTTACACTAGTGGACTATATGAGCATATAATACTAAATCCTGTCACTGTGTAGCAGGGTGATTGGAGCACTAGTTTATATTTGTTAAATGTAATGTAGCCATATTGTAAAGTCACATCAAAACCAAATGTCGAGAAAAGATATTGTAGGAAATAGGTTAAAATTAGATTTTTCTGTGTTATGTTTAATCTAGATGAAACGGTGAGCCGGTCAAAGTGCCTTATTATTATTTTAATCACATATATCTTAATGGTTTCTGACAAACCTTTTGCTTGTTAACTTATTGTAATTGCATTCTTCCACTAGCTTTCAATTAACTGCTTTACATATTTAATGTTCCTTATGGATATTTAAAGGTACTGTTAATTTTTGTACCAATAATGTTCATTATTTCCCATTGCCTGTTCACATGGAAGCAATGGTCAAAGTTCAGAAAAAGCCGAACTGAAATGTCCATGAAAAATATTTAATGCTAGAACATTGCCCCAGGCAAATAAACATTTTCTGTACCATCATTATTTTCTGTGCAAATGTGTCAAAAACCATCAGCTATTCTATAAGTGTGCCTCAATTTAAAAAAAACAATAAATATAGCCATGTCAGGCAAGAGGTAGGCAAAATTATCATGTGACTGAAAAAAGGCAGGCATTCAAACGTCAAACTACTGGTAGTCTAACCAGCAATCAATACTGATGACAGAAAACAAGAAGTCCGATATTGAAACATCGGAATATACTTTTCTCAAATGGCATGATATAAGGGTAATAAGGACTTAGTGTGGGATTTTGTTCATGCTGAAACCAACAGAAATTAGAAAGCTCAAAACATCATTAATTTTCTTTAATATTTTTGTGAATGTTGATACATCCTCACTCTCTGTCCAGTGGACCCTGTGTTGAATAGGAATTAAAATGCAGCTGGTTTCATTTATTTCTGGTCCATGATTAGTGTAAAACTGAAGCATTCCTGAAACATGGCTGTGAAACACTGAATCAAGTGAGAGGGTGGTAAGCATGGTCCTAATCTGGAGTCCTGTCTCTCAGTAATGACTGCCAGAATGGGAAAGATAACTGACCCAAGCTTGGAGCAGTAGAACAAGCAGGATTCAAAGGCACAGGTATTAAATGTTGCGGTGGAGAATAAATAAAAGCAAATTTGCTCATTAGAAACTGCCTCTGAAGAAGCATACATAGTCACCATTTTTATAGATTCTTGCCTGAACTAGTGATTTTAAGAAGACCGAGAACTGACAGTTACTGTTACATAAAAGAACATGTGCATATTTTCTCAGGCCACAGAAGGTTGTCCATGGGTTCACCAAGTCTGTTTGGTCACAGTAATTCTACTGTCCCCACTAATTTTCCTAGTAACCAATTCTCCCATACTTGCCTCAAGATCCACCACCCAGCCACACAACGTGCAATTTGCAGTAGCCAATTAACCAACTGACCTGGACGTCTTTGGGATGTGGGAAGAAACAGGAGTACTCTGGGTTGAGGGGGGGGGGGGGTGGAGGGAGGAGGTGCAAACTCCATCCAGATTCTGGAGGTCAGGACTGAAGCTGAGACACTGGAGCAATGAGGTTGCACCACTGTGACGTCAAATTGAAAAGCAAATCTCCACAGCATGAGCTTGTGTGATGCTTTTGGACACCAGGCTGAATAAAACATATTGGCCCACTTGATTTATTTAAATTAAATTGATGGGCAAAGCTTTTGGAAAGATAATCATGTTAAAGTATTTTCTCTTGCACGACCCTTGTCAGTTTCACACAAGAGCATCAGGAGCAATATTCTAACTTGCGACAATGGGAAATGTATGGAATGTGCTAGAATCTCACATCCCTGGTATGATTGTGGGCAGAGACAGTGCATTAATCCCATTATTGCCAACTAATGGTGGGATTTGACTTTGAGTGACACGTTAGTCATGGTGAAAGGCATCGACATATCAGGCATTTGATAGGATATCTAGCCTAAAGAAATAGGCACAAGGGGCAGAGATTATTATCTCAACAACATGAGAAATAGGAGAAGAAATCGGCCATCTGTCCCGTCAAGCCTTCACTATCATTTAATGAGATCATGGCTGATCTGGCCATGGATTCACCTCTACTTGCTTGTCTTTTTTTTTCTCAAATCCCATGCTATGCAAACATCTATCTGTGTCTTAAATATATTTAATGATGAAACTTCTACTGCTTCCTTGGGCAGAGAATTCCACAGATTGAGATCTCTCTAGAAAACAGTTCCTCCTCATCTCCATCGTACATCAATTCCACCTGCCAGTGGAAACAACCTTCCTTCCTCTACCTTATCTGCCCCTTCTATTTTTTTTATGTTTCAAGAAGACCTCTTATTCTTCCAAATTTGAGTATAGTATCAGATTACTTAATCTCTCCTCGTAGGCTAACCTACTAATTTCCAGAATTTATCTGATGAATCTCCTCTGAACTGCCTCCAAAGCAAGTATATCCTTCCTCAGGTAAGTAGACCAGAACTACATGCAGTACTCCAGGTACAGTGCAGCAGACCCTCTCTGCTCTTAAAATTAATTTCTCTAGACCAACATGACCCCTAAGTCAGCATAATACCATTTCACAATTTAAATAAAACTCTGATCTACAAATTCTCCTTCAAAGTGGATGATCTCGCTTTAACCAACACTGAACTTCACCTACCAGACCCTTGCCACCCACTAGTCCCAATTAGATCTCTTTGCAGATTCTCAGCATTCTCTGCACATTTTATTTTTCCACTCAAATTAATGTCTTCAGGAAAGTTAGATATGCCAAACTTGGCCCCCCCTTCCAAATCATCAATCCACAGTATTTCGTGAACAGTCGCAGCCTAACACTAACTGCTGCGCTACACCGCTCACCACTGATTGCTGACCATAGTAATTATGGTCTCAGAGAAGTTGGAGTTGGAAGCTTCATTTAACAATTCCTTTTTCATGAATAAAATCTATCATGGACCACGTGGAAACTTTCTGCTGGACATTCTGACACATTTGAATGGATGGTCTTGCCTGTGCGGGTAGATTCCATTAATGTAGCTCGGGGAGTGGAACTTTTTGAAAGAAACTAATCTTTGTCACAATAAAAAAAAAATTCTGCTTTGCTGGAATAAGCTTTCAAATTTGTGTAGGGGTGATGCGCTAGTTGGTGAAAGTATTCATATTTTCTCTCCAAGCCATTAGCCTCAGAGTGAAATTTGAATATGGCCAGGAAATTCAGCATGATCGGCAGCTTGCAATCTCAAAAAATATGAAATGGATATTCTTGGTCTTGAAAAATAATGGTGAGCCGTGATGGGTGGAATGCAGAGGCCTATGTGTGGAGATCGCAACCATCCAAGCCCATCTCTGTAGCCTGCTGTCCGTGAGAAGCAATGCATTGCTGGTTCCTTGCTAACAGGGCTTCAGTCACCTTTTAAGTTTATACACAACCTAATGACTATTTGCAATAATATTATACAGATGTCATTCGTGCCATTGGGCAGGCTAAGTTATTTGCAATCCTGACACCCAACTCCCAAAACAGACATGCTGTTCTGGCACTGTCGTGAAAAGATATGACAGGCAGACAGAGGAAAACATTCAAGAATGTTTCCTTTTCTGAAGAAATGTATCATCCCGGCTGACTCCTGGGAATCTTTGGAGCATGCGCACTTGACCTGGAGCATCTGCGCTAACATCAAGAATGAAGTATCATGCATTGAATGGACACAGAAAGCTCTGAATCAGAAGCAGAAGGGTGAATCATCTAAAAAAACATAGCTATCAGGCTCCTCTGACCCATATGTAGAAGAATCTGCAGCTCCCATATTGGCCTCATTATCAATTTCCTAAAACCTTTGGGAAGATAACTTTGCAAGGAGATCAGGTCTAATCCAGCATTCACTAAGAACATCACCGTTAAGTAACCTATTTTCAATTCCGATATTATTCCAGTATCCCTGAACAAATTAATCAACATGATTCAAACTCAAATTTGAAAGTTTCAACCATCAATAGTTGATCAGAGTTCTGAACTGAAGGCGGTGTCTTAGAAAAGCAGCCTCTCTCCTCAAAGATCCCCTCCACCCAGGCCACACCCTCTTCACTCTGCTGTTGTCGGTGGTGGGGGGGGGGGTGGGGGGAAGGTACAGGAGCACTCAACAGCACAAGGACAGCTTCTTCGCCGCTGCCATCAGATTCCTGTATAATCAGTGATCCAAAGACACTGCCTTACTTTTTGTGCACTATTATTATTTTTACATTTATTTGTTGTAAAATGGTTATAATATGAATATTTACCCTATGACGCTGCCGCAAAACATCGAATTTCATGACTTGTTCTTGACAATAAATTCCAATTCTGAACAGCAGTCTTTTCGTTCCTGATTCTCATCTTCTGCATTCGCTGCATTCCAATGTATACTTTAATTCTGAGGTCCTTCCATTCCTCTCTTTCCCTGCATATACATATGCTCAGGCCTTCCAATCCTCGTGATGCTCCTCACTACTGTTTCAACACATTTCTTTTCACCTCTGCTTTTGCCAAAACATTTCAAGGCTGGTTCTACTTCACTTAGGTGACCACTGACATTATCAGTATTCAACTAATCTCTGGCAAACAAGAGTGATCCATCTTTTGTTTCCCATGGACTGTTGTTCCCATAATGTTGCACATTCTTCTGTCATTTTGCACAGCTCCATTTGTGATGAGTTGATTCCTGTCAGGAGCTCAATCATTGGTAACAATGGGCCTTAAGTTAAATATTTCAACAGTGACTAATTTTCCTTCAGCGCTGTTACTTCCTCACCTTCTGAGCAAGGCACAGTGGATCGTCTGGTAGAATTGCAGCCTCAGCTCCAGCGAATGGAATTCAATCTTGGTGTTGTCGGTATTGATGATACATATTGCCCCTTTGACCTCTTTGTTTGCTCTGGATACTCTCACTTACCCAAAATCGGCCAATGTAAATTTCTCCTAGAGTGTGGATGGGAGCTATAATTTTGGGGGAAATTGGTCAGACTGTTGAGAATAAATGGAATAGAGTAAAATTAGATGGTTGGTGTTGACTCGCCAGGCTATAGGATTTGTTTCCAAGTCGTGTCTATCTATGTCTATCCTTATTGTAATCTTTCTTTGAGCTTTGTCTGTGATTCTAGTCAATCTTGCAGTGGGGTTTTCAGTCATCTGATATGGATTGCCTCTTTATTTTGAATCCCTCCAACCTTGACAGCTTGTCAATTAACTTTGGTGAGAAGTCCCATTAGGACCACTCACAGAAATACTTTAATTTGATTAATTGACAAGATTACCTCCTTTTGTTGTTCCAAACTAAGTTTCCTGATGCTGATCTCTCTCTTGTTTTTCACATTGACAATCATTTTCCCCTTTTGGGTCACTTTGTTTGCCTTTTTCATGCTAATTTTGTTTGTCCTGACATCCTGCTCCTTTTGAATTCATGTGTCCTTTCCAATGCTCCTGACATACTCCAGCACCCTACCCAATTCTATCTGTGCTGAAGGCCATCAATCTTTTACCCTGAAATATGTTTTTTTTAACGTCTTTTTCATCAAAAGCACAGTTCTCACTGCTTTCTCCAAATTACGTGGTTGTACAACAAAATTTGGGTTATATTCCCTTGTCACCAGATCCATATCCTAATATGCCTCTCAATGTTCAGTTAAAAATATTCCAAAATTACACTGTCTTATTAAGTTCCTCAGAATGACAATGTTATCCCTAATTGCCTCCCTTGGTACCTGGTTATGAGTACTGAACTTGTAACTCTGAAGTACTTTGGACAGTGCAGGGTTAAAGTGCACTATTAGCTTCACAACAATTTTACCAGATGGGATGTCTATTGTATTCTGAGGCACCATCAAGCCGTGCTCATTCTGTGTGAGCGTCAAAGCTCATCTTTTCAATGAAAATGGCAATTTTAACTGATTAATCAATGCATTTTTGTCAAACACATCGGCCCATGCACTCTACAATGACTTATGCCTTAACAAAGGCGTCCAAACACTGCACAGATACTTAATGTTTCTTCCGTTTTTATTGTATTTCTTAAGTTTTCCAGACAAACCCATTAATTCTATTTCAGTCATTTCATCCAATCCTCTATTTAGGCTTTCATATTTCGATTTTGAGAAATACCTTGTTTCAACATAGTATCTACTATCTACTATCTACTATCTACTAGGTTTGCCTTCCACAGACTTGATTAGAATGCCATGTATTGTTTCTTGTTTTGAGAGAGTGCGTTGTGAGTTCCTATGACCTAGTCTTTAACTCATGCAGGTGTGGAGCATCAAGTAAAAAATAATGACCATGATTGTGGATCTTCAATTAAGCTACTACCATGGTGCCACAATGAATAACGCATCTTTCAGGTGAGAACAAAACAACCAGAAATAACTCTTATTTTTACAACTAGTAGATATAGACTTCAAATGTCCCTTTCTACTATCAGCCAATGTCAAAGATTGTAGTTCAAAGTTCAGATTTATTGTCAGAGTACATACATGGCATCACATACAAACCTAAGATTCTTTTCCTGGATGTCAGCCAGAATTTCTACTTAACGGTGGTGCAAAAAACTATACACAAGAAAATATATGTATACAGAGAGAAATGTAAACAAAGAAAGAAGTGCAAACAAACTGACTATGTTATTCAGAAGATATTCAATAATAAATAATGTGTAAAAGAAGAGTCCTTAAATAAGTCTCTGATTGAGTTTGTTGTTTAGGACAATGATGAGGGGTAAAAACCATTCTGAACCTGCTGATACGAGTCTTGTGGTCATCTATACCTCTTTCCTGATGACAACAGTGAGAACAGAGCATGTCCTGCATGGTGTAGATCCTTGTTGATTGTTGCTGCTCTCTGACAGTAGCATTCCATGTAGATGTCCCTGATGGTGGGGAGAATTTTGCCTGCGATGTACTGGGCTGTGTCCACTGCCTTTTGCAGGGCTTTCTACCCAGAAATGTTGGTGCCCCCATACCAAACCATGATGCTGGCAGTCAGCCCACCCTCAGCTACACATCTGCAGAGATTTGCCAAGGTTTTTGATGTCATACCAAACTTCCATAAACTCCTGAGAAAGTAAAGGAGCTGAAGTGCTTTCTTCATGATCACATTCATGTATTGGATCCAGGAAAGGACTTCTGAGATAACAACTCCTTGGGATTGAAATTTATTCAGTCTCTCCACCTCTGATCCCCCAGTGATCACTGGATATTTCACCTCTGGTGTTCCCCTTTAAAGTATACTTGGTTTTGGTGACATTGTGTGTGAAGTGGTCATTAGTACACTATTCCACCAAGTTTTCAATCTCCCTCTTGTATGTTGACACATCGGCCCCTTTTATATAACCCACTACAAAATTTTGAAATGGTGTTATTGTTGTACTGAGCCACGCAGTCTTAGGTGTTAAGAGAGTGGAGCAGGGTGCTAAGAATGCAGCCCTGTGGTACTGATGGAGATTGTGGAGGAGATGTTCCTACCAGTGGTCACTGATTATGTTCTGGAGGTGAGGAATTCCAAACACCAATTACACAGTTGGGTATTGAAGTGCAGATCTTGGAGTTTTCTGATCAGTTTTGAGTGGATGATTGTGTTGAATGCAGAACTGAAGTCCATAAAGAGCAATCTGATATGTGCGTCTTTACTGTCCCGATATTCCAGGGCTTTGTGCAGAGCTAGTGAGATGGCATTTGCACTAGACAAATTGGAATGGATCCATGTCGCCGCTCAGACAGGAGCTGGTGTGCTTCAACACCAACCTCTCAAAACACTTCATCACTGTGGATATGAGGGCTACTGGTCGCTAGTCATTTAGGCAGGTTACCACATGGTTCTTGAGCACAGGTACAGCTGAGGCCTTTTTGAAACTGGTGGGTACCACGTCCTGCCACAGTGATAGGCTGAAGATATCCATGAATACATTGGCAGGTTGATCAGAATAGGTTTTCAGTTTTCAACTGGGTACTCGGTCCGGAGCGGCTGCTTTCCTTGGATTCCCTCTCCTGAAGGCAGCCCACACATCATCACAGTAGAGAACATCAGGGGACATGGGGGTACACAATGGCTCTTCCTTGTTCTGGTGGTCAAATTGGGCATAGAAGGCGTTGAGTTCATCTGGGAGTGAAGCTTTGCTGTCTCCTACAGCACTGGATTTGGTGTTCTAGCAGGTAATGTCATTGATTTGAATGTTATGTCTGACATTGATTTGAATGGCATCTGCTGAGCTGTGGCTGGTTTAATCCAGAAGAGGTTTACCGTAGATCTCCCAGCCTGAGAATTAGAAAATCTGCAGAAGATACTGCTGCCAATTTAGAGTGCCACCAGTGTGGGAAATCAGAACTTCCCTCGGGAGACCCAGATAAGTCAAGCACTAATGCTAGCATTGCATCAGAAGGACTGGCCCAATATCTTTCTAACTTGTTACTGCCAGCCGTATTGCTCATCATGCCTCTGACCTTCTTCTTTAACATGTGTCAGGAGTTTTATATCACATTATCTTCATCCCTTATTGACATTGTGAATTAATTGCGGTCCTAATACAGATCCTTGAAATACCTAAACTTGTCACATCCAGCCAAGTTAGACACCAGCTTATTACCATGTGCTCCTTTCTCTCTGATTTATTTGTTAAATGAGAGGAGGGAGAATTTAAAGTTAGTGAAAGGTTCTTGCTTCAGCAGTGTCATCTGAGGAAGGTTCTCCAGGTTTTGAACACTCATTGTTTGCTGGTCAACATCTGTGAATTCCAGATATGATGACCTGTATCTGTCCATCATGCCCTCTTAATCCCATCACTCTCTGATCAGTATCTGTGGGTCTCAGCTGTTCCTCCACTTGATTCGATAGCCTTGAGGACATCCCCTACAGTATTCAGGGATAGCAAGTCCTATTAAAAAATTCAACAATGCCACCTTCAAAATCCAACAGCAGTCAGAAATGTCAAGCTATTGATACAAAAGCAGCAAATACAGTATCTGATCAAAGATTAGGCTTAAAAGAAGTTTGAAGGCTTTTAAGTATTACTTGTGAAAGCTTGACTGATACTTAGGGCCACGTTGGGAAAGTAGAGTCTCAGACAAGTCCTGACATTTGGCTTGAGGGCACAATGATGTTGGACGTTTCATGATGGTCAACAGTAATGCCCACTGTGCATCCAATCTAATTAGGTGCACCATGAACACTTGTGCTTCACAATTAAACTGTGTGACGCCATTTAAATTAGAAGAAGCCTGGGAAATACGGTCCACTTTCGATCACATGGAAGTCTATGCGCGTATTGTTGTTTTTGTTGTTACCGCACAAAATATTGATTGGAGTATTATGCATATTTCTGGCCACTATAGGTATTCCTCAACTTCCGACAAAGTTGGAAAAAAGTCAAAAAATAAAACCACAGCTACCATTTTTTATAATTAAATTTTGAATACCTTTATTCCACACTGAAAAAATCTATTAACTTAAATAGCTGAAAACACACTGGACATGAAGAAAGTTTGAAGCATTGAACTAAAATTAATTGCTGGATTGTGATGAAGCTCGAGAACAGCTTGTGGAATGCACCGCGTCATCCACATTTGTTGAAGGCACTGGGGCATTGACACTTGTTGATGGTTTAACAGGCATGGTTGAATCAGCATCACCCGAGGGTATGCTGTATGATACTCTCACTTGATGCTGCCATTGCCCAGCATCGCAAGAGAGTAGCATGCTGCATATCGCAAGCATAGGAACAGATCAGGATTTGAAATTGAAAGTACGGATTTGAACCCCCATCGTAACTTCGAAAATTCATAAGTTAGACCATTGTAAGTAGGGGAGAATCTGTATACTACAGAAGGAATGTGGTAGCATTAGAAAGGTTGTATTCACTGGGATGTCACCCGGAATGGACTGCTTTGGTTAGAAGGAGAATGGCTGGGTTTGTTCTCACTGGAGGGCAGAAGTCTGAGGGACAATCTTGTAGAGATATATAGGGTGAGTAGGATAGATGGAGTAGACAGTCTTTTTCACAGGGTAAAGAAGTGTAAAACTAAAGGGAATAGGTTTGGTTTGGGAGGGAGATTTACCTGTGAAATGAGGGGCACTTTTTCCACACAGAGTTGGTGATTATTTGTAACAAGCTACCAGAGAAGGTGGTAGGGGCAGAAATTATTAGAACATTTAAATAAAAAAATATTTGGGCAGGTTCTGGGTAGGAAAATACAGGAAAGACTGGCACCGTATTCAGGTCAATAGGATTAACATAGATAGACATCACTGTTAACGTGGATGAGTTGGCCCTTTTCTGAACTGTACACATCTGGGATTCCATTTTGAGAAGTTTGAGAGATGGAGAGATTAGTTTCCATGTATATTGTTGTGGGGCAAAACAAATCACTCATATAATCCATTCTCAATTTAAGTAGGTGTATTTATTTTTCATTACACAAAAATGCTGGAGGAACATAGCAGGTCACAGAGTATTGATAGGAAGTATGTTGATTGTCCTTATACCTCCTATGGATGCTATATGACCTGCTGAGTTTTTCTAGCAATTTTGTGTATTGCACTAGACCACAGCATTGATAAATGTTCTTATTTAACTGTATTTATTTTGATCAATCTTACATTTGCGTGAAGAAGAGAGGTCTATTCACCCTTTTAGACATGGACCACACTCTATCCCTGATTGTACAAAGCTTTCTTGCACATGTTTCAAGGTAGGGACCAGCATTTTCAACCATGCACATGTACACAGTTATGAACACTGAACCATTTATTTCCTTGTCTTCCTTCAGTTACCTTCTCTGTATTATCCAAACAATTAAATCGGACAGTGTCTCCTAATTCATGCATGAAATCTGAATTTAATTGATAATCATCCACAGAATGATCAGCATTTAACTTGAAGCATTATTAGTAAACACCAACAAGGTCATTGAAATAAAGGATGTTTAAGTTAATGCAGACAAGAATGAAGTGGGTAGCTATTATATGATAGATTGAAAAATTGTTGTGCATCGGTTTTGGTAGTCCAAATACTCAGAGACAGTTCGTGCTGGTTCTGGTCAGAGGGGTCATGGAGGAATTTGATGAGATCTTGGGTATCTTTGCCATGAAGGTAAGGGTGTGAAAGGGGAGGGGAATGAAAAGGCTCCTGCTCCCCCTGGGCAACAAACAATGCTGCAATATCACTTCCTTCTCTCTGAAGGTGGGCTCACAATCCTTCAGTTGTCTGTTTTTCTGACAAACACAGTCTGCTCAGGTTAAATGTGCAAGCCAAATTAAATCAGAGACTGATTAAAATATTTCATTTGCTCATCTGTCTCCTGGGCAGATTATGTTTTAAACTTCTGTCCCGTCTTTGTTAAAGCCCGAAATCAATGGGTGCAGGAACATTTCAGATTTTAAATGCTTCGACATTTCATATAGTTCTAAACCACCTGTTTTGGGGGGTTTAAATTTATCAGATATTTAGGATATGTTATTCTCCTAATTTTGCCAGATTTTGCCACAGCATAATCTCTCATATCAAAAGATTGCGTAAACTCAAAGTGTAAAGTCATAAATCCTCACCCATCAACAATAAATCCTTACCCATCACCCATTAACAAAGACCTCAGCAAATCGACAATAACACACCTCATTTATTTAGCACAAAGTAGATAATCAAAAACCAGCAACCTGTTTAAATTCTAACTATTTTGCTTCTTCATTGATTTCAATCTGCTCTCACCTGCCTTAATGTCACCTCTGAAATTGTATTTCAACCCCTTGATTGCACCTGCTGTTTAGGGAATGGCTCGAAGTGTCACTGTTAACCACTTTGGTTAAACCAAGATGCGATACATTTTTAAAATTCATTAGGGCAGCATAATGTGCATTCTTCTCAACTTGTTTCTGCAGTGGAGTATTCCTGTCACTCATTTACATACTTAGAGTAGGAGTTTTAAATAAACACAATCTTTATTTGTGGCATCACCTAAATTTCAAAATGTAGCACAATCCATGCTACAAGAAGTAACATTTGCGCAATGGTCCCTCATGGTGAAGGAAGCTGCCAATCTTAAAGAAGCATTTGCCATAACAATTAAAACAAACACCACATTATCTTTGGAGATAAACATTTTTTTTTATGCCTGTGGTTTGTATATCGCTGGTAAGCACAGCAGATAATCCAGAAATTTACCAATCATAATAAATTGAGATAATTACAATTGTACTTGCAATAGGCCCTTTTCAATTTGTATGTATTCAGTTTGTCGTACTTGCGAACATGAGCTTTTGGATTTTTAATCTTCAGTCTTAGATGCACATGTATACAACCTCATGTGTACACCTGAACACGTGGATCAGCCAACTTCCCAGTTCTAGGGTGTTAACTTTTTTTTTCAGTACTAAGTTGCAGCTATTACCCCCATTTCTGATGTTCCTGTCAACCATAATCTTGCCTCAGCCTTGACTTGCCCTTTTTAATTGCATCTGAGCTATTTTTTTTCCAACTCATGCTGTTCGTCTTCTTGTTTTTTTTTTGCTTTGAATGTCTCCCCTTCACCATCATCCACATATCCACATTTAAAATCCATGCTATTTGCTATTTATGAGGTTACCCTTATTTCCATGGTGATTCAAATAGTGCCGCTCAGATTTCCATTGGGCACCGCCCATTTCAAAATAATTCCTTTTTATCTGCCACCTCCACTGGGTCCTTCCTCAATGATATTCAATCATAGACATGTCCAAGGGTCACCATGTGTGCTGGAATTTGCCACCTCACCTAGAAAGGTATCTGCAAATCCTGTGGAGTTTTGCATTTAATATGCCTATGCTATTTCAAAGTGGACAACTGTGGACTAATCCTTCAATCCTTGTACTTTTGGTCCCCTTCAGGGCAAATTTCTCAACAATTTCAAAAAAAGCAATGCCTTGAGAACTAATGCCAACTTGTAAGATGGGAATTCTAATTTTTGATGTCTACTCGAAGCTTTTTTTGAGGTTACACAACATTGAGTGGAAGTATCTTGGAAAACAATATTTTCCAGTACTTCCTGGAGTGTCTATTCTGTTATGTCCCTTAGTTTTTCACTGTCTTGTTACACAGCATAAATCAGCTCCTTGAGGGAACACCTTTCCATCACTCCATTTCCTGGATGCTGGGATTTGTTTTTAAATTCTCAGTCTGCAGCCTTTACTTGCGGCACACTACATTGCCATGGTTGACGTAGCAATTGGCTCAATGCTATTACAGTGCCGGAGACCTGGCATTCAAATTCGGTGATGTCTGTAAGGAATTTATATGTTCTCCATGTGACCTGCATGGGTTTTATCTGAGTGCACTGATTTCTTCCAGTCTTCCAAAAATGTACAGCGAGTATTTGGGCTCATGGGCCAGAATGGCCTGTGACCATGCTGTACCTCCGAAATTAAAATCAAAAATAATTTTTCTTTCCCTTGATTCATCTGATGATTACACAGCCAATTCCCAAAGATCAGGTGCCTGTCCCTGTAAACTGTCCAGCCCCACCTTCATGACTTGATTTAGTTTGTTGGCACTCCTGATGGATAAAGCCTTTCTTCTTCTGGGGACATTATTTCTCGGTCATAATTTTTATAATATGACTTTCACTCACTGAAATGTAATTCTGCAAATTCTCAATTTCCTTTTTGTTTTCAGACCGGATTTGCTTACGTTCATTGGCGGCAAGTACTTTGTTTGTCAACAATGCCAGTGCTGCATGCCGTCTAGGTTGTTTCATGAATGATTACTGGTTTAAAATTTGTTGCCTGCACTTGTTCTTTGAAGCAATTCACATTATTTTGGAGTTGAGATGATTGTTCAGACAGCTTTCCTTGCTTGTCATTCCACACCCTTCCTACAGTATCTATTTAAACATCTTTTTACTCTGATTCTCCGAAGCATTTAGTTCTGTGGTCAGAAGCTATTTTTGCTCAGTATTCTGGCCCAGATCTGCCATCATCCTTTCTTAATTCAGAGCCTAATCTAATTATTGAACAATTGATTTAAATTTTACATTTTCTTTCAATTTTGACAAACTTTCTATTGAAGGCTCTTGATTTTAAGCCTTCAGACCACAGTCAGTACAAATTAGAAACATGTCTTCTCCTCACTGATGATAAACACATGTGCACCTCAAGGATGCACCCTTAGCCCACTGCTCTACTCACTCTAGACCCTTGACAGTGTGGCAAGACTCTATTCAAATACTATCTGCAAATTTGCCAATGACTCCACATGTGTCAGCAGAATCACAGATGGCAATGAAGGACAGAGATGGATCAGCTAGTTGAGTAATGTCACAACAACAACCTTTCATTCAGCATTACCAAAACTAAGGAGATGATTGTAGACTTCAGGAGGAAATCAGGAGAACACAAATCAATCTTCATCAAGGGGTCAGCAGTGGAGAGGATCAAGAACTTCAAATTGCCGGATGTTAATATCTCTGAGGAACTGTCCTGGAACTTCCATGTTGATACGATCACCAAGAAGGATCGCCAATAGCTGTACTTTGTGAGGAGTTTGTGGGGATTCCATATGTCATCAAAGATTCTCAAAAATGTCTACATGGAGAGCATTCTATCTGGTTGCATCACTGTTTGGTATGGAGGTGGCAATGTTCAGGGCAGGAAAAAACTCCAGAGGGTTCTTAACTCAGCCTGTGACATCATTGGCACCAGTCTTCACTCCATCGAGGACATCGATAAGTGGTGGTGTCTTAAGAAAGCAGCCTCTATCCTCTAGGATCTTCGCCACCTAGTTCATGCCCTCTTCACTCTGCTACCATTCGGAAAAAAAGGAGCCTGAAAATGATCACTCAGTGGCTTTCACCCTTCTTCCATCAGATTTCTCTATGAACAATGAACCACAGATACTATCTAATTTTATCTTTTTCTTTTTCTGCTGCAATTTAATGAACTCTGAGACATGTCCATTGTGATATTTCTTTTATTGTGATTAAGGAACTTGGGTTCTTTTGTATTACTTATATTTTACTATCAACTCATGACCTCGGGGGACACATCCATTTTGTGCATCTAATCCGAGGTGGGACATTCTGTCTCTGATGCCCTCTAGTGGTCAGGAGGATCATCAACTCCCAATCACCACATCCTTGACAATAAATTCTGATTTTTGTGGACCTTTAACTTTCACCTTGAGCCTACATGTGCTTTTCGTATCAATGTGCTGTCCATTGTAGGCCTCGAGCTGAAAAGAATTTGGATGGATATGTGGTTTTAGCTTCATTGCCCTGATGTGGTGCTCACAGATCAAATTGGCCTTTGCCCCTGTGTCTAGATTGAAAGGAATATCTGCTCCATTTACTTGTAATGGCACCATCCACTTGTCCTGCTCAACTCTGCTCATTCTTGGCTGCTCAGTGTCTGTTGGTTTGAAACATTCCTGCGCTACCATGCCCACAAAGAATGTATCACTGAAAGCAGTTTCTTCTTTATTACGCACACTTTCACTTCTGTTTTGTTTCCTTTTGGAAGAGCATTGTTTTGCATAGTGATTCTCTCTTTTCCACTTGTTATGGACTTTTCCATAGGCTGGGCATTGCTTTGGTGCATGTTGAGGACCACAGAACAGCGTAGAGGAAATACTGGATCATTTTCCAGACATCTTCAAGGGGTTTGGTGTTCTACCATTCACCTATAAGATGCAGTTAAAAGAAGACACACAGCCAGTATTGCATGTCCCAAGGTGGGTTCCAGCACTACTAAATGGCAAGCTCAAGCAGGAACTCAACCGAACAACATCACTAGGGGTCATAATGAAAGTGGAGGCGCCCACAGAATGGGCAAATTCAATGGTGTGTGTCAAAAAGAACGGTGACCTGCACGTTTGCATGGACACAAAAGTCTTGAATGCCAATGTAAAGAGGGAACATCATCAGATTCCATCCAGGATGAAATTACAAGTGAGATGCCTTGTACAGTTTTTCACCGAATTGGATGCATTCCAGGGTTTCTGGCGATTAAAACTGCTTGAGGATAGCACAAAATACTGGATATTCAATACACTGTTTGGCCGGTACTCCTGTTTAAGGATGCCTTTTCGAATTTTCTCAGCTCTGAAAGAGTTCCACAGGACAACGGAACACATCATAGAATACATAAATGGGGTACACGTACACATGGATGACATGTTCCCATGGGGATCCACACAGGAGGAACAAAGCATTCAAGCTAAACAGAGCAAAATGTCAGTTTGGTGTAAAGGAACTCACCTTTCTGGGGGATAAGCTGTCGGATGCAGGTGAAGAGCCAGGCAAGAACAAGGTGAAAGTAATTCTAGAGATGCCCAGACCCTGGTGGTGCAAGTCTTATGGCACCTATCCCTCTTTCCTGATGGTAGCAGCAAGAACAGATTGTGTGGATCTCTGGTTTTCCCTTCGTGAAGTTAACTCCCAACTCCTTGGTTTTGGGGACATTGAGTGCGAGGTTGTTGTTGGTGTAAGTTCTCAATCTTCCTCTTGTATGCTAACTCATCACTCCTTTTTATACAACCTACTAATGTGGTGTCATCAGCAAATGTGTACTTAGCCACAAAAACGTAAGTGCACACTGAATAGAGCAGGGGGCTAAGAATGCAGCCCTTTGGTGCTCCAGTACTGTTGGAGATTATGGAGATGTTCTTACCGATCCTCATTGACTGTGGTCTGGAGATAAGAAAATCCAGGATCCAATTAGTGATGTGTTGAACCCAAGTTTTTGGTGTTTGCTGATCAATTTGGATGGGATGATGGTGTTAAATGCCAAATTATAGTGGATTAAGAGCATCGTGATGTATGCATCTTTGCTGTCTAGTTGTTCCAGGGCTATGTGTAGAGCAAGTGAGATGGCATCCGCCAAAGACCTGTTGCTATGAGAGGCTAATTGGAAGGAATCCATGTCACCTCTCAGACAGGAGCTGATATGCTTCAACACTTATAGGGTGTATCTTTTTTGGTATCTTATACATAAATCGTTGCTTTATTTCACAATATTATAGTAATAACTACAATTCAAAATCTATCTGGAATGCTTTAAGATTGTAAACCTTTTTTGTTTTAATTAAATATAAAGGCTTCAGGGAATGGTTGATCATGGCATTTATTTCACCGCTGTTTGTCCCTGAAATTTAGCTATTCTCTTCAACTCTATTTAAATGGCTGCAAAATGCTTTGTAAGATTCCATGCTCACAAAAAGGCACTTTATTAATCAAAATACCTTCATTAAATAATGAGGAGAAGAACCTAGAAGATAGCCTTTAAGTAATTGTTTCCAATTTACATCAAAGTTTTAAAATTTAAAATTTTTTGGTAGCAGGCCCTTCTGACCCACGAGCCCATGCTACCCAAATATACCAATTAACTTACAAACCCTATACATTATTGAAGGGAGGGAGGAAACTGGAGCAGCTGGAGGAAACCCATGCAGACACAGGGAGCACACACAAACTCTTTATGGACAGGGCCAGATTCGAATCCAGGTTGCTGGCCCTGTAATAGTGTGTAGCATGAACTGCAACACTAAAAGTGCTGCCCAAAGTTAGCTCTGCACGCTAGGCAAATATGTTTGGCATGAACACCTTGGAAACTTTGTTGGAAGCATTAATGTAGGATCATAATAAATAATAGAAATGAATAGGGAATTATAACTTTTTTAAAAAATCAATAACTGGCGCGAAGTGTCTGCAAACTTGAAGCCACGACACTCTAAAGTGAGGCCTGAGAAACTTATAAATTTCATCCAAGTTCCATCTGCTAGCTAATCTACTGGCTGTATGAACACTTTTACCTTAATGCAGATTTTCCATTCTAATGATATTCTATTTATTTATTATTCAAGTATTGGTCATTTAAGCCAAAAGCATATGTTCCAAAATTGATTTTGTTCAATAATGCAAAATGCTGCTCAGGGGATTCATTTGACTATAAAACTAATGGTTCTTCCAGAATATGTTTATATCAGCACACTGTGGAGGTGAACATGATGCTGAAGGTTAATGGGCCATTCTTTTTGAATGAATGTTCTTTGCCTTGCCTTTACAATCTTAGGGCAAACTCTCAAATAACATTATAAAATCAGCGGGCAATTGTACAACAGCATAGGCTGCAATCGTGACTGGGATAGGACAGAGAAGCTTCAGTAGCTTATGTTTGTGGATATATTTAAGGTTCTTAATTATTTCCAATCATTGTCTTGATTGCAATCCTGTTTCTCCCCAACAACCTCCAACACAATTAGGCATTAATCCTTCATCAAGATGTTTCCATAACAGTCTATGAACACGAGTGTGCTATTTAGTCATTTTAACCATTTTGGGGGTATATTAGTTTTCAACTCAATGGTCCACCTTTCGCCATGTTAACTTTTTAAAGTAACATGTTTACTCAAGTACTTACATTAAAAACATAACATGGTGAAAATTGAACCATTGAGTTGAAAACCAAATAAATATCCTTCAAAAAATGTTCTGCACATAATTTTACCGTGAAAGGACATTGTTTATATTATTGTCCGAATGTGCATGCCATTTACTCTGAATTATTTTACACTACAAATGTAATTCCAAGATTATAATTAATCACCAATTATCATGCCCATTTGTTGGAAACATTTATTTTTTTTAAGTTAAAATTTTCAATGCAAAAAAAAGTAAACCAAGAGACATTATATTGCATATCTTATATTGAATACAAAACAAAAGTAATGGCATTGTAGAAAACTGTCCTTTATTGATTCATCTACAGAAACCTAAATTGGACCATACACAGTACATAGCTGAGGTAATGCATCATGAATACAGTAAGGACTGGAGCTAACAAGCTGAATTAAACTGCAGCTGTCTCAAGTGTGCCTCCGTTTGCATTTTGTTTCACTTAATTTTTGTCATCCATTTCCTGCTTTGTTAAAAATTATTTGTCTTTTGGACAAGAGAGGTCATATTTCACCTGTTTGATAAATTCTTATCTGGTTCCAGTGGAGCAGAATTTGCACTTAATTAATTGCTTCCCCTTTAATTGGACATATGTGTTGTGTACATATTATGCACACAGTGAAATGTTACTTTTCTAATGCTTTTGAAAGAATGTTTCAACCAGGAAGTGTTTTGTTAGGGAGTAGATGTGATAAATATCAAATAATGGATTGGAAGAAGCAAATTCCAATGTGACAATAAAATTAAAATTTTTAAATAGGCAATGCAGTGCAACAATGAAACCTGGGGGTATCCTACTTATTATCCAAATGAAGAGATTTAGTTGCTGCATTACAATTTTCAATTAGTTTTTTCTTTATTTGGAATGTTTCAAAGTCTTCACATAATTGAACTTGAGGTGGTATTTTTGCTAACATAAAGGCACTACAAATAGATTGATTTTTCTTATTGTGGGAGGGGTATTTCAATGTCATTATTGTAATTACAAAATCTTTCTGCGATTTATTGTACTCTGTGATAGCTCATTGCAAGGGCATTGTCTGAGAGAATGTGATTTTTAATACAATTATCTCTGTTTTTTTTAAATATAACCCCATAGTTATTGTCATTAGTCGTGGACCCCTTAACTTGGCCAGCTGCCCTCATAGGGTGGGGTCTGATTCTTAGTTCAGTTTCTTTCTTTAGATTTTTTTCTTTTATTTTTTTTTCCCCATTTAATAACATGGCTTCATATGTACCTTGTTCATTGTTATTTTATGTTTGTAACTTTTGATATTAATTTACTTTATTATATTACCATATATATTTTGCATATGTTAAAATCACTAAAAAGATTGAAAAATGTGATTTTTTTTTTAACAGCAAACTATAATAATCTGTCTTAATCTGCCAAAGGGATGAAACCTTCATGTTGCATACATTCTGAAGGCACAAATTTACAAGCAACTCGTGTTTAAAAACATTTTATCAAACTTATTTTGTATTTATAATGATCTTTCTGATCCTATCTACCAAGTATACTCCCAGGATAACATGAAACTGGTTTCATTGTTACCGCCTAACATTGAAGATATGGAAAACATTTCCAGAGTCATGACAGCTCAAGTGTGTGATAAATAGTGGACACAATATGAAGACCCATGGGGTATGATTATATGCCATGAGTGGGCTGACCTGATAATTCATGACTGATAAAGTTGCAAGTGAGTTATCAGTATGTGGAGTGGGATATAAATTACATCCCATAGGTTTTCATAATGTATTTTATTTATATATTACAAAAATATATATATTTTTTGTCAACGTATAAAGAGTGTACTAGATTCTGTGGCTGATCATGGATGGTTAAATGGACGTCATCCATAAGTAAGATTGAGAATATGGATGGTATGAACCTTCCTTTTCTTTAAAAGATTCTGTATCATATCAAATTTAACTCTCAGAAGCACCAAAATATTTTGATGCCGTGTGTATAATGTTGTTTCAAAGTCTCTGAACTACAATTACATATCCAGCAATGTCATATCGTATGAAAGGATAAATCAGATGAGTGAATTATTCTGAGGCCTGCTTGCTCAATGGGAGTGGGGATGGCAGATGTGAATCTCATAGACTCATGATTTGAAATGCATTGAATGCTCTTCATTAAACAGAAATTTTCATGGAGCTAGGTATCTAAGCAAACTTAAAGATGTAATTGCCCAAACAGTGAAATATAATAAAGAATATAGCCCCCGCTATCTAGAATTCAACCCAACTAACAACCTCAACCAACCAGCAAACAAAAAGAGAAAAATAAATATTTAAAGAAAAATTAAAATAATTAAGAATAAATTTAAAACATTTCAAAAAAGTTTAAAATTGTAAAAGTAAATGTTCTCTGAAGTAGCACATAAAACCTTAGGGAAGATGGGAGCAAATATTCAGCCAGTGGAGTGCCTTGGTCGGGCTTTGCTTGTAGCAGCTGTTTGAATAAAGTTTTAATGAAGTTGTGCTTGAATAAAATGGCATCTCCCAGGCCACCCGCTATCGGAGTGACTCTCATAAAATGTCTCTTTATTCTTGTTTACTAAGAGTCTTTACCTTAATTAGATTATTATTAAATATATTAATGAGGCTTTATATATAAACTTGGTGGGGGGGGGTTAATTATCTATAATGTTATTGTTTGTCTTTTGGGCAGCTCTGTGGAGGGGGAGGAACCTGCAGAAGCAGCGATGGTTAAATGTTTTCATTTATGACTGAAAATAAAGTAAAATTGTTTAAGATTTATATATTCATCCAAGTGAAGTTTGTTCAGTGTAAGTACAGTGTAATATTTTTGTATTTTAAACTGTTTATTCTTAATGCAGCTGTATTAGCTAGACATTTTTAAGAGTGAGTTTCAAGCAACCTGAAAACTCATTTATCTGGCCATCCCCATTGGTGCCAGATACTAGATGTTTTAATGTACATTGAAAAAAAAGTTTTGACTGAAGTGCATTATTAAGCTCAAGCTACTTCTTTCCCTTGTCAGTTTAGCCAAATAAAAGCCTCATTTTATATAGAAGTTGTTGGCCATATTTTAAACAAGGCTGCGTACCTGGAGAAAAAGTTATTGATTCAGAAAGGGGTCAATTTACATTTGTTCCAAAACATACAAAAGTTAACTCCAGATCTAAAATTGGTAATGACATCAATCCTCCCTTGAACAAGCCCAACCATATCATCCGGTGTCATTCTATAATTCTTCAAGGATCCATCTGGGGCAATAATATTCCCATTTCTTCTCCGTCCCCCCTTTTCATTGATCTACAAATCCCACGTGGTCACTAGAAACTAATTTAACTAATCTAATCACTCTATCCACCACTATTAGACTCTGCCAGTGGTGAACCAGACTGAACAACAAATATTTTCAAAAGATTTGCTTCCTGAAAAAAATATTAGGGATTAACTTCAAGCTGAACACATAGGAGGTTGGAGAAACATTAAATTAACTTTAATTGAATTTAGCATGTTTAATCGCATCATGATGCAGACATATTGCATCCATTCAACTGACCTAAGAATGTTTTGCCGCTGATTTACATTTGTATTCAGCATCTCAAGCCTCTCATGTCAGTGTCCAACAATAGTCGGCCAGCAATGATGGATTCCAGTTGCCTTGATACTGCTTTTCCATGGTCCCAATGTCCTGGTGAAACCTTTCACCATGTTCGCCACTGATGGCACCACGATCAGCAAGGAAGACGTCCAAGTGCGAAGGCAGACAATGAATTTTTAATGACATGTTGCACTTCATAGTTTTGTATGTTTGAAATATACTTAATATATGACTGGAAATAGATCTAAAAGAAGGTACATGATGGGAAAATTTGAAGGTTATTTTCATGAACTCCATAAAATGCACCTAAAAGAGTCCAGAAAGTAAAATTTTCATTGTCCAGTGCTATCAGAGCACCTTTGATACCAATATTCTCCATAGGTGTGTCTATATCTCATCATCCCTTCCACCAACGCCCCAAGCTAGTGAGAAGAGCCAATGCATTTTCTTTTCTCTAAAACTATGTCATCCTTTTAGTTACTCTGTCACGTCCACCCCACTCCCTAGCTCCACCCTGTTTCCTTGCTCACCATGCAATTCCTATATCTCCATACGTGGCCTTTTCCAGATTAGCAGGTCCAAGGGGCTACTTTCTGTTTCCCTGATCCCAGTATGACTGAACTACTGATTTCTTATTTTTTTTTTCTTGGCCTCATGCTGAGATTATTTTGCTTCTTCAAATATAATTGACCCCCCTTTCAAAAAAACTACCATTCAACCTTCAGGAAAATCAAATTCTGCACCCTTGTCAATTGTTCCATCTCCAGCGCCCATCCTCTATGACGAGCTTCAGGGTAATGATGTCTTGCACATTTACCTCCATTTTCCCTGGGTCCATGTTTGAATCTGTGTTCAAGTTTCCATCTTTACCACAGCACTAAGATGACCCAAATCAGTCACAGTTGATATCCACTGTGAATTTGACCTTGTATTTAGCATCTCATCTGTTTTTCAGTCATTGATGTGCCCTACCTTCAATCCCCCACCACCACCACCCCCCCCCCCCCCCACCGCCATCCTTGTCTTTCTCAGCATTTAATCCACTATTATTTCTTGAGTCCCTCAAGGATTTATTCTTGTTCTTTTTGTGATCCTTGGCTGCAGGCTGCTCCTGTCAACAATGAATGCAAATATGGGGTTAGACTCTTATGTATATACTGAAAACACATATCTCTACTTCTCCCTCACCTCCTCAACCCTTTCACTGCTTCTGTGCTGTCAGGCTGTTTGTTTAACTTCCAGTCTTGGATGAGTTGCGATTTCCTTCAGTTAAATAGTCAACACCTTCAGCACCCACCGCAAATAGCACAGGTCTACTGTCAATATCATATACTTCCTGTCCATTGTATCCAAGTAAACAAAGCTCAATGTCCCCTTCAACCCTGTGTTGAGCATTTGACCCCCATGTCCGTTCTATCACAAAGACAACCAACCATCTTTTTGAATGTTTCCCTGGCAGCAGCACCAATGATCATGTATCTCAAAACACAAATTATGCTGTCGTAATATATCACTTAACATAGTGGAAGAAACAAAAAAAAAGGTAATAAGAATTTCAGATTATTCATGGATTAGTTATACAGCTAATTACTAGGTAATTTGCCCTTTAAGGCTGTCGCAGTATCATGCATCACTTCAAGGAATAATATATTGCTTCTTCCTTCCAGTGTGCTGAATGTGGAGACTAATATTTAAATTCCTTTTGTTGTATTTTATCAAAATATACTTACAGAATATTATTAAAAATCTGCATTGCGGTAGAGAAACCACAACAGGGTTAATGATATAATTCCTTGACTGTAATATAATTGTCTATTGATTATGTATATCCAAAATAAATGTAATTTGCACATAGCATCCACCAACTTAAAGGCTGTACAATGGAAAATTAGAAACTGACTTATTTGGTCTCATTAACTTTACAACTCCACATTAGTGTATGTTGATTATTGTATATTACTGTACATTAATTATTGAAATATGATCCAAACATGATCATGGTGCCTTGACTATGTGCCCATGTTCCTTATCTATAAATGAATGGTCAGCCTCCATTCTAGATATTGGGGGAAATTGAATGGAGTAATAATAAGTCAACATTTGAACTTCATTTTATGGCTGATGTATGATCTGAAGTGGTTCAGGCTGAAGTGCAAAAATTAATAGCATGAGAACCTCATGACTAGAATCATAAGGATGAAGGTTTCTGAAGGGTTAATTGTTTTCATGCAGTCTTTATTACTTAACATTGGGTTAGAAATGAAATCTGTGTCTCCTAAAATACCAGCTGTGCTGATTTTAGCAACCATACTATTTGGTCTGGTAAACAGCATGACAGCACTCACATAGAAACAGACTGCACAATTCATTAATTAGAATCAATTCAAAAATTCAATTGGTTAAAAAAATGAAATAATCTATGAAGGAGGTTGGGGTCCAATTAGTCTCTACCCAGATATGTAATTAACATTTGGCACAAATAACTAAAACGACCTGAAGAATTGTTAGAGATGGGGACAAGTATTTTTAACAATTGAATTCAGAATAATGAGAATGGAAACCATTATTTATTAAACCTTTCCCTGGTTATATATCTATCATTAAGTCATCCATTTGTTCTATTTATTCACCAAGATAAATAAAAATACTTATTGAAGCGTCAGCACAAATAAAATTTGGATGAAAATTTTAGGCTCTTTAATTCATTTGTCACTAAACCAATGACTAAGGACATATTACTGATTTCACCTAAAGAACAAGATTTTATTTCATAGAAATGGCTGATATTTTTATGGGGTAGCAACAGAAAGGTTGACACTTTGGTTTTTCATTCACCAGTTATGAAAAAGCAGGCTGAAAAATTAAATCTGAATGAAATGCAATGCATTAGTATATTGACACATTTACGTGGAGGCAACCTGCTGTGCATTTTAACCAAGACGTGATGGAATTATTTTGACTGCTTAACGTATGGTTAACCATTTTAATAATTAACAGAACTTCTGATTATTATCACAATAATCAATTTTTACAGACTAGTTACAGATTTCTTTATTCTCAGATGCAAAATTAACAAATGAGCAAGTTTCTGAAATATTGCATTTGAAATTGAAGTATAATTTTAAAGGAATTATATGTTGAGAAGTTCTTTTGTCTCCTCTGTTACCTTAAATATACTAACTTATCCATTGATATAGTTAGCTACAGTGCAGACAATGGAATTAATACATATCTCTTTGATTAATTAAATTCCTGGTGAAGCTTCTAATTCAAATTAAGGTAACCTGGCCAGCAGATACATTTTTGTCTGACTTGAACGAACAATAAGTTTTTTTTTGTTTCTCTACTGTTTGCACATTCTGTTTATATTGCTTTGTACAGCAAAGTAACATCTCCGATTTTGCAAACTAAAAATCCATCCAGATGTCAGGTGGAGCGCAGTCCCATCCATCATCCGATTGCTTGTCAGCCCCATTCCATGGAAAAGGAGGGGCTGCACAGGAGGCAGAGTCAAGGACTTTCCCATGCAACAAAAAACTTGTCACAATTATTTATGAGGCTTGCTGGGACACATAATGGGACACATCAAATAGCTGTTTTCCTTGCTTGCGCCCTCGCTTCCCCGCACCCTTGAAAGCGCTGTTGAAGTGGGTCATATCCAATTCTGCGTTACACATACAATTTCCTGAACAATGCACAGCACTCGTGAAGTGACAGTGACAAATACTCAAGTCCCTGAGTATAGCTACACACGCTGTTACATGAGTGATTGCGCCAATAATCAGGCACTGCTGTCATGTGAAAGACTTTGAAACATTACAGACACTCTCTACAGAACTACAGACTTATATTGTTTTAGTAAATGGAAAGATTTTATTTAATACCAGGGCGGTGAATAGTTTTGATTCAATGTAATCATTTAACTCTTTCCCCCCCAGAAAACCTCGATAGAAACAGATCATTATACCAGTCTGGATCAAGCTGCTATTTGTAACATCATCCAGATTATTTGTCTGAACATTAATCCAAGCTCAGAGGCTCATTAGTTCTTTTTGCACTTACCCCTCAAATCAAACTTGGATTAGACCAATGTTGATTCATTGTTGGTCATGTTCTCAGAGCTGCTCTTTGGAAAAGTCACTCCCCTTGTGCAGTGAATTGTGAACCCATGCAGATAAATCACCAACATTTTGCACATAAAAATGCAAAGCTAGCCAACTGCCATATTCAGGTTTGCTAAATTACAGAGCCATAATCTTAAGGTTATATGGTCTTAATTTGAATTAAAAATAACTGTCAGGGGTAAAAAAAAATCTCATCAGTTCCTAGCTTTGATTTTCAAGTGAGTGATATCCAATCTATGATGTGCATGTTTCAGTTGTACACAGCAACAAAACATTCTGCACACAAGGCACAAATCTGCTGGAAGGTGAAATGGGCCTTGCACTTGAACGTCTACACATATCCAACCCAGACTTAATTTAATGTACACTGGGCCTCTGGTGAATCCTAGTGTAACGAGGGCCACCAAATGAGAATCAGCAAGGACTGCGGTAGCAGGAGAGATAGTTGAGGAGGTCCTTCACCTCTATTTGTGATCTCCATATAATTTATTTGACTAAATATTCCACTCTCTGTTACTCACATTTAAACTGGCGAACTATTCCCCCTTATCAGCAGAATATGAAACTAAGCTGTGATTTTGTGGGACTCCCACTAGCACAAAGTTCCTGAATTTGATGGGGAGACTTGGCCGATGATTTTCCATTTGCAATTTGGTATTGGAAACCGCAGGGAGATTTGTCCTCTGAGGCCTGGCGATGGAAAAGCAAGATCACTATGTGAAAGTCAATGGAGTTGTTAGAGCTTCTGTAACTGACGGCAGTGCAGCCAGTGGTGTGGACCTGGGAGAGTGGGAACGGAGGTACAGGGCAGTTCCGGAGGATCCTACCAGCTGGTTTTTTGACTGTGGTGCGCTGTTAGACAGAATCAGACGTACACAAGGTAAAGAATGAAAAACAGGCTTTAATCCACAAAAACCTCCAAAGAGCCAAGCTGGCTCTGGCTGCAGCAACTCAGTGTGAGGCCTCGGGAAGATGGCACAGGCTTATATCCCAGAGGGTGATTGACACCCGACCGGGTGGGGCTTGATCCATTCAGGCCGACTGATTGGCAGCCGGCCAGGTGTTGTCCTGTCCCCTTACACTCCTGCAGGTACAGAGGTTGCCCCCTGAAGTAGGCCGGTGGTGTACCACCACATTCACCTCCTTCTTTAAAATTGTCCCGGGGGGGTGTGTGGGGGTGGGTGGTAGTAACAAGAAATCGCACCCATTATGTACATACAATATTTACAGGTTGAAATGATTTGGCGGCTGCCGGTGTATCTGTGACCGTCGTAGGACTGGCTCCTGGTCACTGGTAGGAAGGGAAGTGCGGGGGGGGGGGGGGGGTGCTGGCGGCAGGGGTGTGTGTGGCTGGTGTGGTGCCGCGCAGAGGGGTGGCCATGGGGGGGCGGGGTCAATGTATGAGGGTCATATTGGATGGGTGGGGAGACGGGTTCATCTCTTAAGGCTGAAGCAGGCCCCTAATGGTCAAGGAGGCCCTGCGTGCTCCATAGCTGCATGGGGACAGAGATATATGCCCGGTCAGCATCATCCTTGGTTGGAGGGTGGTGTGGTGTGGTGGGTGCTCCTGCTGGTGCCAGGTCCCTGGTTGAGACGGTGTCCTCTCTGCCACTGCCGAACCTAACGTAAACGTAGTTATGGTTTGCATGAAGGAGGTAAACCTGCTCTACCAGGGCTTCGGCCTTGTGTGTCCGCACATGCTTGCACAGAAGGACTGGTCCTGGAGATGTGAGCCATGCTGGGAGTAACATTCCAGTCGCTGACCTCCTGGGGAATGAGAACAGACGTTAGTGAGGGGTCTCGTTGGTAGCCGTGCACAGCAGTGACCGAATGGCATGGAGTGCCTCCGGCAGGGCATCCTGCCAGAACTCAATGGCCCACTCTTTTGACCTGAGAGACTGGAGGACTGCCTTCCAGACCACTCCATTCTCGCGTTCCACTTGCCCATTGCCTCTTGGGTTATAGCCTGTCGTGCAACTGCTCGCGATACCCCTCGATGTCAGGTACTGGCGCAGCTCGTCGCTCATGAAACTAGACCCCCGGTTGCTGTGGATGAAGGCGAGATAGCCAAACATAGTGAAAATCTGTCCCAAAACCCTGATGAGGGTGGCCATGGAGGTGTCCGGACAAGGGATGGTGAAAGGGAAGCGCGAGTACTCGCCCACTACCGTGAGCAAATAGACATTTCGATTTGTGGAAGGCAGGGGCCCTTTGAAGTCCACACCAAGACGCTCGAAAGACAGAGTAGCCTTTACAACGTTGGCCTGGGGGGGGCTGGGAGAAAGGGCCTCAGTCATGTCCCTGACATCCCTGATGGTATACGGCAGATTTCAGGACTTAACAAAATGGTACAACCAGGTGATGCCTGGATGGCAGAGGGAATGCCTGCAACCTGTCGTCATGCATAGACGCGAAGGTGCGAGACAGGGAATCAGGGGAGTCATTAAACTTCCCGGGGCGGTACTGGATGTCGTAGCTGTAGGGATGGGGAGCGTCGATAGGGCGGCCTGATCATCGCCCATGTTGACCACATTGACATCGGTCATGAGGTGCAGAATGCAGTAGCAAATGGCCTCCAGAGGCGTGGGGAGCATCGGTAGGGCGGTCTGGTCATCGCCCATGTTGACCACGTCATTCTCGATGTCGTCGGAGACCCTCCTTGTCGGGCGCTGCCTGGCCCAAGATGGCGGTTGCACGTGGGGAGCTGCTGTGTGGCTGGACTCCTTCCCCAGCTGTGTCCACTGCGCCGGGGAAGTGACGTCATCACGGCTGGCAGCAGTGATGTCATTACGTCAGCCAGAAGTGATGTCACACCGCGAGCCGGAAGTGACATCGCTGTAGTTCTCGTCAAGCGGTGAAGGCAAGGGCTGATGCAGATGTTCAGGGCACCTGATGCGACGGTTGCTGGCGGGACTGGATGTTGCGCAGTCGAAGTCGTGGAAGGCGGAAGTCGTCGCGGGGACAATGACTGCCTGGCACGCCCACGTAGGGGGTCCGCGGGGGAGGTAGGGAGATCATAGAGGGCCGCTGAGCTGACGGCAGGTTTAGAGAGGCACCCTTTTGCACAGTGGCCTTTCTTGCTGCATCGGAAGCAATACTGGTTCCTACCTAGGCAGTTTTGGCACGATCGTCGATCTGACCCACACCAGGACCCACAGTACTTAACGACGTTCTCCTCCCCAGCTCAGCCTGGGGCTCCAGCTGCAGTCTGAGAGGGATATGAGGGAGCCTGGGGGAACCCGGAATTGAAGGGTTCAACATGCAGGACTGCTGCTTCCAGGGTTTGGACCACTTCCACAGTCCTGGTTAGGGCATAGATGTTGTCTTCCAGCAGCTTCTGCCGGATGGCCATTGAGCATAGCCTTCAGACGAAGGCATCCAGGATCAGTCTCTCGACCTCCTCTACACCTACCCCAGGTTTAGCCAGACACGGTCGGGCCAACTCTTGCAAGTGTCCCAGGTAAGGCTCAGCCATCTCCCCGGGTTGCTGGGCTTGGGTGTTGAGGAGGTACCTTGCACAGATCACATTCATGGGGGGCTTGTACAAGTTCTTGAGAGTGTCCATTGCGCTCTTGTACGTGGAGTAGCCTTTGGTTACCTGGAAGGCGCAGGGACCCAGCTTTGACTGGAGTAGGACCAACCTCTTCCGATCGGAGTCCAGGATGTCGTCCTCGTGTGCCTTGATGATTGCCTCAACTGCGTGTTGCCAGATCTCAAAGCGTGTCTGGGCTTCTGGGTGGTGTTGGTCAACCTCAAGGCTCCCTGCACTCAGGAGTTTTTCCATTGCAGCCATGGGAAAATTTTGTGGATCAAATTGTGGTGCACTGTTAGACAGAATCAGACACACACAAGATAAAGACTGAACAACAGACTTTAATTCACAAAAACCTCCACAGAGCCAGGCTGGCTGTGGCTGCAGCAACTCAGTGTGAGGCCTCGGGAGGCTGGCGCAGGCTTATATCCCGGAGTTTGATTGACACCCGACCGGGTGACTGATTGGCTTGTTTCCTTACACTCCTGCAGGTACAGAGGTTGCCCCCTACAATAGGCTGGTGGTGTACCATCACATTGTCCCAATGGCCCCGTGCATGTTTTCTTTCCTTTTTTAACATCAACAAACCCTCTGTTGTTTGTGCTCAAGATGCTTGCAGCAGATTATGTGGGTCAGCAGGGCATCACAGGGCGAGAACACTCTCACCACCTCCCTGCTGAGAAGAAGCCTGGGAGAGGACAGAGAAGGTGACCACAGCAGTGGACCAGCGAGGGGCTCAGAAGCCATTGGATTCACACCAGGCTGTGGAATGCTGGAGACAAAATTGTGAGAACCTGGTACCAGGACCATGATTCATAAGGGTGTCAATGGCAAGAAATACTCTACAAAGGCCTCAGGCTCTACCAGCTTCCTAATCATATTGGAGGTTCAGAACAAGGAACTCAGATTCACCACTGGAGCAATCAGGATGCTGTGTGACTGCAGAGTTTATGGTGGGTGAATCTATGGACATGGTGTCTCTGAAGGGATTCTCTTTTGCTTCTCTTTCTCTTATTTGTAAAGACACTCATCTTATGGTGCCTCTTTGTCTGCTTTTATGACAAACAAAATTTGTGCATTTTGCAGGTGACAATATAGAAATCTTTGAGTAGAGAGGAATGGTTGCAAGGGAGAAGGGAGCTAAGATAATTGGTTTGGATTGGGGATAAATCAAATGGATGGTATAAATCTGGAATATGAACATAAAGAACTGGACCATGCTTAGCAGGACAGTTAACATTGTAGGTCAGTGATCATTCATCAGATAATAAGTCACAGCTATTTCCAATGATAACATTCGTACCCTTGCTAAGAATGTACACAATCAACTGCAGTTCTAACCTCTTCAGGGATCTGCTCCCGTCGAGAAAGTGCATGATCCCATTGCAGTACACACAGTAATCACATTGACATGATGGAGTGATTAAATGGTTTTAATTACCAAAAACCTGAGCATTACTGATTCCAGGTTCCAGGTACAGGAGCAAAAGGGGGAAAGTCCGGGCACGCCAGCCTTTATTGGGAAATCTGGGGAGGAGCCAAGGGGGGGGGATTATGGAAGGTCAAGTAGGTTTGGACTGGCCAGTCCATACATCTATGCAAATGCCTTTCACCACAGCCATGTTGTCATGTGAACAGACTCGAACAAGCCCTGCCAGGAACTGGGTGAAAACAACTTGCCACCTAGACAGGGCATATCCCTGGACTTTACAGCTTTCTAACCAGCCTGGACTTAGAATTACTGAATAAGTTTGGCACTTTCTTTAAAACAACCCCTTTTCCTCCCTTTAGATGAACTTGAAGGATCAGTCAGTATAATTTCTTTTGTCCTGGTGAATATGTAGTCTGAAAACATTTCTGAAACCATTTTTTTTTTGGCTTATTTCATTGGTTTCCATTGGACTTCTCTGTTTCCAATATTACAACCATTTTTACATTTCAAGGATTCCTTTTTTCCTGCAAAACATATTTTAAGATCCCAATAACATTATTGATGCAGCATCAATTACCCAAAGACTGAAGTTGAGAAACCAATAGGCTTTTATTCACTAAAGAACAAAGGAACATCCATACTGCTCGACTCTCCTGCCTTGAGGAAAGGGCTGTGGAACAGTCACCTTTATACAGGAGCCGGTGGGAGGGGTAAAAGATACAGCCGGTCAATGGGTGTGTCCAACCAGACAAATACATAAAACAGTGGTTTACCACATTCACCCCAGAGTCCAGCGGGGTGAAGTGATGCTTACAAAGTCACAAATTAAGTCTCTCAGTTGGGCTGCTTATTCATTGGGACCATCGGTTATGACTGCAGTGCAGTGACGAGGTCATGGTCGATCTTGGGTGACTGTATGTGCTCATCGCTGCTGTGCTGGTGTTTCCTCTGTTGGAAAAGAGGCAAGGTGCCATGATTCAGATGAATCAGTGTGGTCAGGGGTGGGGGTGTATTGGGTGTTCATTGGAGGTCTCCGGTGACCCTGGAGGAGCTAGATCCCCAATGGAGACTCGTGTTCTTATGTCCATCAGTATATGCCAGGTAGGCATATTGGGAGTTGGCATGGAGGAGATAGACCCTTTCGTCCAGGGGGTCGTACTTATGGCTCCTCACATACTTCTGGATTAGGATGGGCCCCGGGGATGTCAACCATACTGGCAGTGTGGTCTCTGTCACAGATTTCCTGGGAAAGGAAAACATACATTCATGAAGTGGAGCAGTACATAGAAGGGACCTGATGGAGTGGAGTGTGTCCAGGAGGACCTCTTGCCAGCGGGAGATTGGAAAGTACCCCTAAATCACAAGGGCAGGAGGATGGCCTTCCAGATTGTGGTGTTCTCCCTTTCTACTTGCCCAGGGATTGTAGCTAGTGGTCCTGCTCATGGCATGCCCCTGGCCAACAGGTACTGGCACAGCTCGTCATTCATAAAAGAGGGCCCCCCGGTCACTATGGATATAGCTGGGGAAGCTGAATAGAGTATACAGACTGCTCAGGGCCTTGGTGACTGTGGTAGCTGTCATGTCAGTGCAGGGGATGGGAAACGTGAAATGGGAGTATTCGTCAATGACATGAGGAAATACATGCTGCAGTCTATGGATGGCAGGGGTCCTTTAAAGTTTACACTGAGGCATTCAAAGGGGCAGGTGGCTTTTATTAACTGCACCCTGTCTAGCCTATAGAAGTGTGGTTTGCACTCAATGCAGACCTGGCAGTTCTTGGTCATGGATCTGATCTCTTGATGGAGTATGGTAGGTTGCGGGCTTTGTTAAAGTGGAAGAACCTGGTAACTGTGGGGTGGCAGAGATCATTATGGAAGGTTTGTAAGCAGTCAATCTGCACACTGGCACAGGTCCCATGGGACAGGGCATCCGGAGGCTCATTAAGTTTCCCCGGATGGTTCAAGATGTTGTAAATGTAGGTGGACAGTTCAATTCTCCACCTTAGTTTCTTGTCATTTTAAACTTTACCCCACTTCTGGTTGTTAAACATGAATGCAATTGCACATTGGTCAGCTCGCAGGCTAAATCGTCTACCAGCCAGGTAATGGCGCTAGTGCTGCACTGCCTTGACCTTGTGCCTCTTTCCCGACCAAGGAATGTTGAACTTCAGGGCCCTGTAAGGTACGGGAAATTAAAGCAACTGGTCTGCCTGGCTGGTACGATGTGATGTCCCTGATCATGGAGTACACCAGGGTGCCGGTTTGGGAGTCCAGTACCTGCAATTTATCGGTCTCTGACCGCAAGATGGCTGAAGATGCCTGCAGGAATGCTTCAAAACGGCATAGCCACAGTTCAAAGTTATTAGATGCCTCAGGTGATTGAGGGCCGATTTTCAGCTTTTCTAGCTTCTGGATCTGTTCTGTTGCAAAACAAAAACATTTTGTAAATAAAATTGATGTAATTATTCAAAGAAACTAATAGGCTTTTATTAAAGAACAAATGCACATCCAAACTGCTCGATTGTCCTGCACTGAAGAGGGGACTGTGGAGGAGTAACATTTATACAGGAGCATATGGGAGGGGCCACAGGTACAGCCCCAACCAGAGAAATACATACAACAGTGGTTTACCACAATTATATGTAAAATATCCTTCTGTCACTATTACAAGGCAGAACTTGGGTGTCATAATCTCCACAGAGTCAAACAGACTCTTCAGTCCAGCAAGTCTGCACCAACCATCAAACACCCATTTGCACTAATCCCACCAGATCCTATTTTATTCTCTCCCCTTTTCCATCAATTCCACCAGATTCTCTTACTCAGCAACATACATTGGAGTAATTTATAATTTAATTAGCCTTTCAACCTGCACATTGTTATGATAGAGAAAATCAAAGCACCTGGAGGAAACCAACATGGTCAGAGAGAGTATGCAAACTCCACACAACCAACACCAGAGGTGAGGATTGAACCCAGGTCACTGGATCTGTGAGGCATCAGCTTTACCAGCTGCACCACTCTGCAGCCATACGTGCGCATTTAGTAAACTAGGGAGTGGAACAGGTTTTTTTTATAACTTCAGGATCTTGGTTTGATATCAGTACAGACGGAAATCTTCACTCTCTGGGTTCTATTTCTCACATGAAATGGATGTTCTAGGGAAGCCGTGTATGTGCAGTAATGCAGCAGTGGGTGCACCTCTCTCACAGTTCCAGGTACTTGGCCATGATCCTGACCAGAGATGCTGTTCGTGTAGCGTTCCACTTGTGTGCGAGCTTCCTTCTGGTACTGCTACATTCTCCAATGAATGAAAAATCTACTGCTAATTTAATTGGCTGCTATAAAATTACTCTATAGTGTAGGCAGGAGGTAAAGCATCAAAGTTGTTATTTTTGAGAAACGTGAGCGTTAATAAGTTGCAGGAGTGCAGAGATATTTTGAGAGGGAAAATGAGAGAGAAAAATAGGGTTGCTCTGCTGGGAGCTGGCTTGAGTTTGATGGGCCAAATGTCCTCCACCTGTGGTGCTCGTATATACTGTAACTGTGAGCAGATGCAATTTATTGGTCATGGATGTTTAACATCAAAATGGCAGGGTTTGAGGGAATTCAACCCCTCTTTAAAGCCACAACAGACAAAGTTACATTAGAATCTAATCCAAAATAAAATGCCATACAACTGAAATATTTAACTCCACAGTTTCCCTTTCCACAGGAGCTGCCTGATTCTACGTTTTTGTTTAACATTTGGCAGCAGTCTCCGAGAATCAACGTTTCTGACTGCATTTTATTCAAAATGGTCACTGGGTGCACAAAATGGGAGAAAAAAATCTCTTCTTATTCCTGGCTTTATGCAAAAATTGTGCTGAAGTTTATATTGCACCAACTGAATAAACAATTGCAGACTAAATCATTACAGATAACTTGGTTCTTAATTTTTTTGCTTCACCAACCCAAAAGCAAAATTAGACAAAGTTGCTCAATTTGTAGTGACAAAAATAATACTTCACTCAGAAAGCTGCAGCAGTCCATTTCTAAATGTGTTCCCTCACAATTATTGACTTTGATTGATATGGCACATGACAGTGCATGAGATAGACTCCCTGAAGCCAAAACTAGTTCTCTCAATTCAAAGCACATTTTGAAATGTTCTGTAACATTTTTTTTTCCCTGGAATTTATAGTTTATCTTTCCTTTAACTTTCCTGACTTCACATTGTTGAAGGTATTTGTTATTACAATACCTTTTATTTGTTATAAAACTGTAACAAAGTAAGCAGAAGCTAAATCAAACATCTCCATTTTTTTTGTCCTGTCCCATGTACTAATTACAATCTCCAGATGTTGTGTTACTATAAGTGCAGTTATACATTCAAAATAAGGAGAATAATCAAATTTATCATTTGTTGGTTAACTCCTGAGGAAAATTTATATTGTCAACATAAATATGTCATTTTGTTTCACTGATGATTATCCCAACACAGCTCTAATGTTTAACCCATGTCCCCATTCTATGTAAATGATCTTAGCTGAATGCTGGAGGTTCATACCTTGATGTAGGGCCCAGATCCAAGACATTGGTTACATATATCTTTTTGCAACATAAGAAACACTCTATAGCTTGCTGAGTTTCTCCAGTACTTTTGTGCATTAAATGAAGGAGGCCGAGCTTGCTGGTAGTGAGGCCTGAAAGTTGATTGGGTTGGCAGTGAGATAATAGAGAGACAAGAGTAGGCCAGAACAAGCTCTGCCAATGAATATGCACGGAAACTTTGACCAAATAACAAAGCTCCGCCATCAGCTATGCCAGCTGTTAAAGCCATCAAGATTTTTGTGATGTTTATCATTGTCTCTGGCAATCGGAAAGGCTTGAAATGAATAATTTCAAACTTTTAAAAATGATTACAATTATTTTATAAAGGAACAAATATAAAATGAATGAAAAACTTTTCTGTTTTAAATAAAGAAGCACATATACAATTTAAAATGTAATATTTTCTCTTTCTTCCTCATAATCCTACAATATCCATTCATACATTTTCTAACTACAGGTCTATTCTGTATTGGCAAGTCTAAGATGATGCAGGATCCAAAGTGGCAGGTTAGTTCAGCGATGCTATTACCGTGCAAGTGACCCAGGTTTGAATTTGGGGCTATCGGTAAGGGGTTTGTATGTTCTCCAAATGGCCAGGTTGTCTGGTTTCCTCCCACCCTCCGAAACATAAGGCGATGGGAGGTTATTTGGGTGTAATTGGCTGGCACAGACTTCATGGGTCGTGTGGGCCTTCTAACAGTCGGTATAATTAAAAATAGAGCAGATTTCCCAGTGTAAGTGGCAGGGAATCTCAGCAAGGTTCTTTTCTAATGGGATTCCAGCAGTGGCGTGCAGGCAAAAAATGGTGGGCTATGCTTGCGAATTCCAAATTTGCAGTCAAGTCCTGAAACGTCCTTTCAGTTTCCTGGGAACTGCTAACATTTCCATTCAGAACATGAACTGTAACATTGACTTGCCATGAGAGCTCGTGATACCATTCCATTTTCAGCTTTTCTTCACACTTTTGGGGACTCACTCCTCACTGAGACCTTCTTCATTATTACTGATAACTATGATGGCCTTGATCTCAGCCCTTTCTATCTTGCTCCTGATATGCACTTACCCATTCACATCTGGAAATACTCTGGCACATTTTATCAGACAGAAAGGGAATGAAGTCACTGCTCGATGTGGAAAATCCTTCACATTTCAGGCCACAGTTATGAGGACTTACAGACAGACCCAAGAAAAGAAGGGAGCCTCTTGCTCTCAGAGGAGAGAGTATGCCCACTTGTGGGGACTTAAGCAAAACAGGCCTAAGATTACTATATCTATAATAAACACTTAACTTGAATTTTCATCAATGTACCGTACCCAGGATCACAATCGCTCCACAGCAGATACAATATTGCTGGTCCTCCACTCAGCTCTGGAACACCTCGGAAATAAATACGGCTGCTCTTCATTGACTAAAGTCAGCCTTCAATAACATTATTCCCTCAGTGCTGGTCAAGAAGCTACAAATTCTAGGCCTCTGTACCTTCCTCTGCATCTGGATCCTTGGCTTTCTCTTTGGAAGGCCACAGTCAGTACAAATTGGAAACGTCTCCTCCTCACTGATTATTAACACAGGCGCACCCCAAAGATGCGCGATTATCCCACTGCTCTACTTGTTGTACACCCTCGACTGTGTGGTCAGGGATAATTCCAATGCTGTCTACAATTTTGCCGATGACACCACAGTTGTTGGCAGAATCACAAACAGCAACAAAGAAGTGACCAGGAGGGAAAGAGATCAGCTCGTTAAACAGCTTTGTGCTCAACATCAGCAAAACCAAGGAGATGATTGTAGACTTCAGGAGGAAGTCAAAAGAACATGGCCCAGTCCTCATCGAGGGCTCATTAGGGGAGAGGGTGAATAAATTCAGATTTCTGGGTGTCAACATCCCCAAGGATCTGTCCCGGAGCCTCCACATTGATACAATTACGAAGAAGGCTCACCAGCTACTATACTTTGTGAGGTGTCTGAGGAGATTCGGCATGTCACCAAAGACTCTCGAAAACTTCTAGAGGTGGACCGTGGAGAGCATTCTGGCTGGTTGCATCCTCCTGGTATGGAGGTGCCAACTCAGGACAAGAATAAACTCCAGAGGGTTGTTAACTCGGCCTGTGACATCACAGTCTCCAGACTTCACTCCACTGAGGACATCTACATGAGGCGGTGTCTTAAAAAAGCAGCCTCTATCCTCAAAGACCCGCACCACCCAGGACATGTCCTCTTCACTCCACTACCATCGGGGAAAAAGGTATAAAAGCCTAAAGATGAGCACTCAACTGCACAATGACAGCGTTTTCCCACTGCCATCAGATTCCTGAATAATCAATGAACCAAACACACTGCCTTACTATTCGTGCTATTATTTATAGTAATGTCATAAGATGTTTAGTAATATGAATGTGACGCTGCCACAAAACACCAAATTTCATGACTTGTTCATGACAATAAATTCAGTTCTGATCCTGAATCTGATTTCTTAGCCACAGATTAGATACTCGCATTGAGGATGACATTTTTGAATACTGAGTTGCATGAGGAGAGACGTTTGGCATGATAAGGTTGTACTCAAGCAGAAAATGAAAGGAACCTGATAGGACAGCTCACCAAAGAGGAGCACAAGTTTTCGTTGCCCCAGAGGACTCAGATGAGTGCTACTTTAGGAAAACATTTTGTTCAGTTAAAGGCCAGTCATTATCATTGTGCCCTGTGGAACCTCAGGTTGTCCTCCATTAGAGCTGTCACAACTGTCACTCAGGGGTGGGTTTCTGTCATTACAATGGACAATCTGTTTTCAAAAAATTTGGGGATTATGATAGACAACTTCAAGCTGAACACTAAGATAATTTCAGATTTGCTCTATCATGTAGGAAGTTACCATGAGAGCTCGTGATACCATTCCATTAACATTACATGAACTTTTATTGAATTTAGCCTGTTGAATGCATAACCAAGGAGATATTTTGCTGCCACATTGCGTTCGTTCAACTGACCTGAAAATGATTTGCTGCTGATTTTCGCTTGTACTCAGCATCTGATGCCTCTCATGTCAATGTCCAAATATAGTCAGCCAGCATTGATGGATTCCAGTTGCCCTGATACTGCTTTTCCATGGTTGCAATGTACTGGTGAAACCTTTCACCGTGTTCGTCACTGACTGTGCCAAGTTCAACAGGGAAGAAGTCGAAGATGCAAATGCAGAAAATGAATTTTTAATGACGTGTTGCTCTTCATAGTTGTGTTTGCTTGGGGTAGACTTAAAATGTGACTTGTAAGTAGGTTATATCTAAAAAATGGTATGTGATAGGAACACTTTAAGGTGATCAGCAGCCCAAGGTCCAGAAAAATCCCAAATAGTGTTCAGGAAGCAAAATCTTCATTGTCCAATGTTATTGAATAGCAAGATTCCAGTAACGGACAAAAGAATGTTCTTCATGGTCAAGGAGACCATGACAAACTCATTCTTATTGAGGAACAAAGTAATTTTACTTGGAGGATCTCAGTCAACCTTTCAGTTCAGGACACTTTTTCGAGACAAAATGGAAGCCTTTGCGGACATCCTATTGGTCTCCTCTGGAAAGAACCAAGTCTTTTAGCAGTCCAGCAGCCATAAAGGGAGGACATCACTGTACAACCAAACCAATCAAAACTAACTGGAAGAGACCTGCAATGAAAAAATGCCAGGTGTTTACTATTTTATTATTTAAATATGATGTTTCTTTTTGAATTATTATGTTGTTAATTAAGATAATGTTCAATAGATATTGTATCACCTGTAAATCACTTTAATTAAGCGATAAAGTTAGTACTTTAGGTACTGAAAAATGAACCGATAAGTTATGCATTTGTCACATTAATCTCTCGTTCAATTGTTGAAGATAAATGAAGGATTATGGAATATGAAGGAATCATTGAGACAAGGCAATTAATAGATCACCTTGCAGTGTGCTGTGAAAAAAACGGTCGAACAGACTGGAGATGCAGGCTGTCAGCTTGAGTGTCATAGCAGAATGTTTATTTGAAATTAGCGTGCTTGCTTATCAGACTGCACGTACGCAAGAGCACACACCAACTTCCGTTCTGGAGAGGAAGAGACAGATGCGCATCGCCATCTTTGTAGCGACTGCCCCGCTGACCGCATGTAACAAGCGGGGCTGGTTCGTTGCGGCACAGTTGCGCATCGCTATATCCTTATCTTTCCACTTCATTAAAAAGCGGTCTCTTTTGTAATGTTGCAGGCAGCCACCCTAGGTTAAATATTCTGAGACCCTTCTGAAGTGATGTTATATTATTCCTGGTCATTGCTTCATGAACAGGTGATCTCAAGCCACTCTGGTTTATGAATGATTAGCAAAGCTCACATTATTCCAAAAATGTGGATGAATGGTGAAAGAATGTGAGCTTTATCCATTTGAGGTCTTGGCCTCAGCTTTAATGGACATTGCCACAAAGACATCATGTAATTGCAAAACAAAGACCGACTCTGACTGTGGCTTATGACACACTCAGACAGCTGGAGCCATGCTCTCTCACAGTCTGGAAATGGGTATTGGTTACTCAGAGAGAGCTGAAAACCAAAGCTTAATGATTAAATATTAAGACATTCACCCTGGCATTGCCTCATCCTTAAGATTTAGCCATGATACTCAGATCATAACAATGTGTATACATCGGACACAATTTGAGCATTGAGTCCCTGATCATCAGAGCCCAGATGCAGTGGGTAGGACACGTCACCAGAATGGATGACCACTGTCTGCCTCACCAGCTGCTCTATGGTGAACTGGAGACCGGAAGGAGACCTCAAGGTCCTCCATGCAAATGCTATAAAGACGCTGTGAAGGAAACCTTACTCTACTGTGACATCCAGCCAAGAGGACTAGAAGCTGCGGCTGCTGACAGACCCATTGGAAAGCCTGCACCAGTTTTGAAGAATAGGCTCTGCCAAAAACTGATAGAAAATCGTGAACATCCTCACAAAGCAGCATCCAAAAATGGACTTCCAGTACCCGCATTGTGCAAGACTCTGCACTTCCGGACTGGGACTGCAGAGTCACCTTCATGTCCACAGATGAACTGCACAATGTGTCTTCTTTGAACCGAAGGACGACCAATAATAATAATTGTACACAGGCATAATTTGTACTATAACAGAAACTTGATGACAAACCTTTCTCTTTCCCTTGGACTTCTGATGTGAGTGTTTTTGTCTCTACATCAGGGTGACCAAGCAGGATGGCCACATACAGAAAAAACTAAAGAGTTACGGGCCAAACAAATTAATCCTGGCAGTTTTCAACCACCCTTTAAAGCCTGTACAGAGCCGATGGCAGTTGGACTGGGCAGTTGGACCCCGCGGAGGAACATTCCCCGCACTCCACGGGTCTCTACCAGCGGTAGTGCTGCTGCTACAACACCATTCTTTTTCTAACGGGCCACTTGAAAATGGTCAACGGGCTGCAGTTGGCTCAGGGTCTGTGGTTTGGATACCCCTTCTCTACATGGCATCCAGAACAAACTCGTAACAGGAAAGGCAACATGATTATTTAGCACAGTTGATTGCAATGCATCCAAAACTCTCATCCATTTGTAGTCTCTGATGGTGATCATCCTCCTTCTCAGCCTCATCCTGTTCCTTCTCCATCTCCTCCTGATGTTCTAGTTCAGATAGGGACTAAGCTCTCCTATTGGCCATCCTTTGTAAAATGCGGCAGACAATGACAAATCCTTCATGTCCGTTTGGCGTCTAGAATACCTGCAAACTGATGCAGATCGTGATGCTGCAATGACTTTGACTGCTGTGGTGCTTTCCTGGAGTTGATACAGCACCAAGAAGAATTAGGAATCAGGGAAAGAACAGACAGCCCTTACCTCCTGAGATTTCGTAATGGAGTAATGATACCCCCATAAGATTCAGACTCTTTTGAACTCAGCAAGTCATGATCTTTCTACACACCTAGCATTGGCCATGAGAAAATTAATGCAGCCTTATCTTCTCCACTGAATGGAAAACAGATATTAGTGACCTGCCACATACTGTGGTAAAACTGTGGCCAGCTGTGGCTACCTAGATTGAACCTAAAGCTAAACATTTGAGCATTATCTCAAAAAGCAAACTGGGAGCGGATGAAAGGACTAAATGGATGCTTGTTCACACAATATCACAAACCCTACGGTGTCTACCTCGCTAAACCTCAGTCTGTGGAGATGTTGCGACTTGCCAAGATTGAGATGAGTCCATGTAGCCTCTGTGCAGGGAGAGTTTTTGCATCTTTCTCAGGGACCTTAATCTTGACCGTGGACACCTTGGTGTCTGACCTGAAGCTCATCCAAAAGGATAACTACAGAAGCACTGATGTCCAAGTGATGCAATAGAAATGCAGTTCAGTTAAGCAATTCTCAGAATGTGCCTCGAGAATATGATGAGACAGACTGTAGAAGCTTGAACTTTCAATCAATGTGGCATCTTAAATTGTTCTGCAATAGTGTAAATGGCATTATGAAAACCTGATTGGATTGTGATGGCTCAACGACAGTTGTGCTTTGAGACAGCATCATCAGATTTCTGCCGGAAATACTTTAGTCAGGGATCAAGGTCACTGAATGGGTGTACTCAGCAGAATGAATATCACAAGCAAAGGAATTTATTTCCAGAATGAAATATTTTGACCCACAAATAATTATTACTGTTCCATTCAAGAAATAATCAAAATATATTTTGTTAATACTGTAAAAAATTCTGAATTTCCAAGCAACGTTTTTAGATTTTTTTTCCTGAATGATTGATTATAATTTGTCACAGTGAAAAACTGGATGGAAACTATTTGCTATTTGTAAATTTGCAATAATGCATTATAAATCTACACACATTGTGACAGTTTAATCTGTACAATTCACTCATGCTCCTTCACTTGCCCTCATTGTTATATCTGATTTTAAGGGTCTATTCTCTCAAATGTGTTCAGTTCTAGATTCTCAAGCATGAAGCTCGATTTTGAGAGTGTTATGTCCAAAAATATAATAGTGGTTTGATGTAGCTTGGACAGACATTAAATTAATCATGGAGCAGAAGAAACAGTTGGACATATGCATCATAGCACTGTGGTCAGGGTTTGAGGCCTTTTGGTGCTTTGCCACATGTGTGATGAATTTTATCAGTTCAATGCCTATTGCAAGGAAAATGATCCACTGCCCTGAGTATGGCTTGCCTTCAGTTTAGGGCTTGCCTTCAGATTAGTTCTTACCTCATGTTGACTATTTAGAGAGGAACGTGCATTTTCTTTTAGCACGAATCTCTGCAAGAGATTTGCATAAGTTCATTTTTGAATATCAGCCATTTCAGTGAAAGATATTTATCATCACCTTTTTAATTTTGTTTATATTTTGAGACATACAGCATGTTAACAGGCCCTTTCGGCCCATGAGCATGTGCCGCCCAATTGAACTACAACCCTAGAACATTTTGAATGGCGAGAGGAAAACAGAGCACCTGGAGGAAACCCATGCTGACATGGGGAGAACCTAGAAACACTTTACAGACAGTGCTGGACTTGAACCCCAATTGCTTGCACTGTAACAGCATTGCAACAACCGCTATGCTAATTGTGCCCGTTTTGATTTGGCTTGGTGCACATACATTTTTTAAATGCAGTCAGAGCAAAAATTTGCATGAGATGTGTCTGTTCTTGCCCTTTCTGATGCCACTTCTTCAGACAAGGAATGTGTTTTCTTTTTGTTGAACAGAAATCAGTAAGAACTAAAGGACCAGGCTGATTGCTTTTGTTTTAAAATGCCACATGTCTCAATACATTGTTTGTTTAATTTTAAACACGTTTACTGATGCTGCGAAGTCCAATGTGTCTTCAAGTTAAACTTTTGAAATTGGAATTCAGTTCAAAAATCATGATCAATGATTGGAGAATAAACAGTGATTTGTAACAATTATGAAAAGTGAAGTTAACATCTACAGGGTCAAATTTTTACTGTTTTCTGTTAGCTCAGCTCCCTGAACACTGTCTACTGTGTCCCACTTTTTAAATTGCCATGACAGCAGATTCCTGGTTTCTCTTCTCACAGTGTGTAGCTTGATTCAATGTAGGACATATCCAACCTGTCCAAAAGAAAAAAAAACACTTTTGCTATTTTACTAAAGTCCTGACGTACTCTGCTGAGAATATTTACCATAAATAGCGGAATTTGTTCCTCCTTGCCTTGCTTTTCCCCACTTTCAAACAGCCATGAGACCTTTTATAAGTCTGAGGTTACCTAAAACTCAGCTCTGTATCCAAATTTGCATCATCCTGTTCATTCATCAACTGTCCACTTGCTGACCCACATTGGTTGCTGCCTGAGTAACACTTCAATCTCAAAATCATCTCACTTACTTTCAAAATCCCTTCATGTCCTTACCTCATTGTATTTCTTTAACCTCATTCATTTTCACAAGCCCCTGAGATCTCTGTACTCTTTCAATACTGCCCTCTTGATCATCCCTATGCTAATTCATCTACTTTTGATAATGATTCTTTTATTGTCTTTTCCTTCCTGCTTTTAAACATGGCCCTGAAACCTGTCTAACCACCAGTTTAAATATCTTGTTATGTGGCTGAAAATTCCAGTTTGATTGTCATTTCAGGATTTTGAGTCAGAAATGACCAAGAGTACAGTGAACAGAATCAACTCAATGTCATGGTTGGAGTCTGGGAATGCTTTTTTAAAAGTCAGAAATGCGCATATATCATTGAAAATCCATCGTTTCTTTAGGCAATAAAAATACTCACTGCCTTCAGTATATGTGAAGCAGCAATAAAATATCCCTCACCATTCTCCCAAATAGTCATCTAATTTTCCCCTGAAAATTATCATTTCCACTATCATTACAGGCAGAGAAAGAAAGACTTAAAGACACTTTGTACAAAATCATTTTCCTCGCGCTTCTATCAAATTTTTTCAACTTAATTTTTATCTCTAACAAATTTTGTGGCTGAGGTGTCTCATTTCTGGAACAGTTCTGAAGAATATTTTTTGAGAAAAAGACATTAGGAATAGGAGAAGTCCACGTAACTCCCTGAATTGCTCCAATATTTTATGAAGCTGAATTGACTGCAACCAGAACTTCAAATTCCTATCGATCCATGGTAAACCTTTCAGCCCCTTTATGCTGGAGAAAGAGGGAAATAGGCAAAGAGAGAAAATGCAATGGTTTAGACAAATGGGAAGAAGGGCCTTGTGTAGGAGGGCCCACTTAATCAGAATTTTCAGTTGTTATCATCTAGGCCACTCTGATGTACTGGAACGTGGAATGGAAGGATAAGGTGAGCAGCCTGTGACAGAAGCCACCCACCCACCATGGGTGGCACGGTTAGCGTAGCGGCTAGCGCAATGCTGTTACAGCGCCAGCGACCCGGGTTCAAATTGGGGCAGCCTGTAAGGAGTTTGTACATTCTCCCCATGTCTACGTGGGTCTCCTCCCACCCTTCAAATCATACTGGGATGTAATTGGGTGGCACAGGCTCATGGGCCATAAGGGCCTGTTACCAAGCTGTATGTCTATTTAAAATTTGAGCCAAACCTGATGGCTTTAAGATCCATAATATGCAGAAGAAATTCAGCTCAAGAAGACAGTCGAAATATTGAGAAGGAGAGACACTGGAAAGATAAAGATTGGCAATAGTACTGTACTGGAGAAAGTTAACTTTCCCATGACACAAAGCAATATGAAGCAGCATGGAGGGTTACAGAAGATAACAGTGTTGTAGACAAGAAAAATGCCCATTGCTGTAATTGTTATGGCTATGAATGTAGACACAAAAATTGAATCCAATTTGCTTGAAGGTTGAAAGCAAGAGACAAGGTGAATGGATATAATTAATAGCTAATAATTGATAAATCCCAGTCTTCAATAAATTTCCATTACATTATTTTGATATCCCAGAGCCAAGGTATCCACAGATGTTGCAAGCAATATTTAATGATAGAGACCAGCACCTATGGCAGGCGAGAGTGTGTTTGTCGTGAGTGTTGCCATAACGGGTTTTCAAAACTATATATTCATAAGTACCCTAAACAGTTGTTTGGAAGTGTATAAATATGTATCTGTTCAGTACTGGGAATTCCAGTAAAAGTGACATGACAATGAGGTTTTATCAGATACTTGGTCAAATGTACAGGGAGCCCATTAGATGAGTTGGAGTAGATGAGATCAAGAGCTCAGTTAACAGGAAAACACATCTGTATCTTGAGAAAACTATTAAAGCTCTGAGCAGGGACAGAATGATGAAATAAGGATATGGATAACTATGACTAGGTGTTGAATGTATTAGATAGCTGTCGTCAGTCAGAAGATATGAATGTACAAACCATTAAGAACAAAATAGAATATGCTCAGAAAATTAGGAAAATTTGAATTTTAATCTCACCTTAAATGGTCATGGTCACATCTGATGATCTATCAATAACCTGTCAAAACTTATCAATAAATATAAAGTTTATAGCCCGCCTGATCACCCTTTAATTTTATATTGAGATTGAATGAAAACTTCTGCCACAGTTTCAGTGACTGTTCACGTATAACATTTCTACATTTGCTGATAACACCAATCTTAGCGGAAAGCAAATAGTGTTGAGGATACTGAAAGTCTACAGAGAGGTACATAGAAAGGTTCAGTGAGTTGGCAAGGATCTTAAAGATGGAATGCAATGTTGGTAAATGCGAGGTCATCCAATTGGAAAGAAAAATTGCAGGATGGGCTGTTATTTGAATGGCAAAAAATTGCAGCATGTTTTTATACAGAGAGACCTGGAAGTGCTTGTGCACGAATTGCAAAACGATAGTTTGCAGGTATGGCAGGTAAAGCAGAAGGCAATTAGAATGTTGGCCTTCATTGCTAAATGGATTGGATTTAATAGGAGGTAGGTTCTGCTTTAACAGTACAGGGTACTGGTGAGTGCTATGCACATTTCAAGTCTTCTTACTTAAGAATGGATATCTTGGCTTTTAAAACAGTGCAGAGGAGGTTCGCCAGGTTGATAATGTAAAATGAAGGGGTTTTCTTGTGAGGTGAGATTGAGTAGTCTGTGTCTATATTCCATTGAGTTTCAAAAGATGAGGAGGGATCTTACAAAATTATGAAAGGCATAGATAAGAGAAGCTGGAAGGTTGTTTCAACTGGCAGGTGAAACGAGAACTTGTGGACATAGCCTCAAGATCTAAAGGAATAGATTTAAGGCACAGATGAGGAACTGCTTCTCCCAGAGTGTAGTGAATCTGTGGAAGTCTCTGCCCAAGGAGCTGTAGAGTAAGATACCGATAGATACATTTTCTGAAGAATAGGTGAACAAAGGGTTATGGGTTGGGCAAATGAAGTTGAATCCAGCACTAGATCAGCCATGACCTTATTGAATGGCAGAATAGGCTCGGTAGGCCAGATGCCTGACTCCTGCTCCCATTTCTTATCTTTGTCTACAACAACACAAGACAAGGGCAGTGAGTTCGTTATCAAGAAACAGTGATAGAGGAGGATGATATAGATTGTGAATAGACTGCAAAAAGAAAATTGTTGGAATAATTGAACAGTAAACTTGAAAAAGTTGTTATATTTGAAATTTGGCAAGACTTTTAAGTTCCACTAGATAGTATTTTGCTGGAGTTATGTTCTGATGTAAAACACTGAAGAAGGGCTAAGCCCTGAAATGTCCGATACTTATTGCTTTCCATGGATTCTGCCTGAACTGCTGAGTTCTTCCAGCACATCTTTCTATTGAACCAAACAGTGGGAATGTTGGAGCCATACCAAGAGGTGCTTTGTCTAAAAACCATCACCATGCTATCACCCTCAATTTCCCACTTTACCCTTGAAGGAATTGACCTCAATCTCTGGATTACTCATCTTGCAATACATCCTAAAACTGGCAGGAGTAGTCTAGGTGGATTTAGTATTGATCAAACGGAATTAGGCCACAGTTCAAAGCTTTAATTTTGTCAATTATTTCTTATTAAATGCACTGATCTGATTAAAAAGAAGGAATTCGTTGATACTCAATGTAAGGTTTTTACTTTTAGATTTCAGTGTTCATATCAGACATTAACAGGTTAGGAACAATGCTGGCTAGGTGCAAAGTTAAATTCCATGGAGTCTCTATCAGTAGTGCACCTTTTATGTAAATATTCCATTATTGTCATGTAATACTACATTTAGAATGGAACATACATGAAATTCTTTAATTTTTGTCTACCATTACGCAGACAGAGTTGCCACTTTGTCCAGTTCCCCTCACTGAAACCTACAGCACCTGCTGTTCCTAAGCAATCTCCCCTCCAAGTACTGACTAGTCCAGTGCTTGCTTAGCTTCTGAGATCAGATGATCCCAGGCATATTCAGGCTATTGTATAAAAGGTGCAATGCTAAAGGAGACTCCAATGGAGTTTTACTTTGCACCTAACCACCATTGTTCCGATCACATCAATGAATTTGCAGATTTTCTATCATAAAAAATGTCTCACAGAAATGTTTCACTGAAATTTGTTTTTGAATGAATAGAATCTTGCTTTATGATTAAATTCAAATGAACACATTTCAGTTTGGATGCTTTATACTTTTTTTTAAAACAATGCAACCTTACGTTGATTTTACATGTAGGACTCGGAAACAAATGTACAGACTTCTACGTAAATGCCTTTCATGGCCATTGCAGCTTTATATCGTGCTCTGATATTCTCAATGATTCAGTGATGTTCGTGCAATATATTAAATAGAATAAGATTTTGAGTGAAGTAGAGAGATAATTAGATATAGGTTCTGGTACTACTACATCAAGTAATAATATTACTATAAAAAATTTATTTCCAGGGCCAGAGCCATGGATAACATTTCATATTCTTCACAATTTGACCCCATAGTGCCTCAAATATTTATGACAAATGATCGGAGCGTTATTCAAAATTTACATAAAAACTCTCATTCTGTTGACATTCTAGCTTACTAGATGTTAATTTGCTAAAAGCAGAATAAATCTTGCATAAGTCTGCCTGTGAAGCTTTGGTACAATAGTCCATTTGATTAGTTATCGCCAAACTATGTAGTTTGTATGCAAACATATCTGGACCATGACCAAAATATGCTAGTGACAAGGATTTTTGAAAATAAAAATAAAATGTATCGAACTGCAGTTGTATTCCATCATTCTGTCATCCCATCGATATAATAATCTTACACACAACCTTTGGCAGTCAGGTCCAAAGATAATCAGTAATTTGAACTTAGACAGAGCAATACTTATTCTTTAATTAGTATGATTCAATATATTAAGGGGATGTTACTGCGTGAAATTGTGCTTAACCTCCAGGATTCACCAATGACAGGTTTTTCTACTCTCATGGAGATACCAGCTTCCATCTGGTGGTTTACTTCATATTTTTAGATGACCTGCCACATGAATCCACCAGCCATACTTGGAACATTGCAGTACAGGCCCTATGTTATATGATAATTTTCCTCAAGTTCCCACCACAGCCCTGGTACCTTCTATGGTCTGAGTGCAGACCTGCTATGTTGAGGTTGTCGAAGAAATGAGGGCCTGCTTATGACCTTAACAGCTGAAGAAGGATGCATGTCAACAAGGATCAGTGGGGGAAAAAAAATTAGAGGGAGAGCTGGGAAAGTAAAGCCAGAATAAAAATGTTCTCCCCATTACAAAACAACGCTAATTTTCTTCTTTTTTTTCTTTAATCATTCTATATCCCGCTTGTGTAAAAGTAAGCTGTCGCTTTGATTTACAAATATTTTGCATTCTGTTATTAATACTGTGATCCTCTGTTTGGAAGCTGAAATTTGGTATGCTTCCTTTCAGAATAAGCAATTTTGACAGCTTGAAACTCTGCCAGATAGTTAGGCAAAATAAATCAAGCTCAGATGTTTAGCTGGCTAAGTAGCCTTTTGGCCTTCTATGAAAGAATTGTTGATGGGTACATGGAAACCAATGACAGGAACTCTGTGTAAAATTAATTTGATATTGCTGAAACCTTGACTATACCTTTTTTTTGGCAAGTCCAGCCAAGCAGGAAATCAAAATGGTCAAAAACTGAAAATAAATAGTTCAGAAAATAGATTTGGACATAAACTTTCTTGTACTCATTTGTTAAAAAAAAGGCCTGTACTTTCATGAAAATAAAGTATTGTAATTTCCTGATTATGTTATGTAGCTAATTAACTAGAACACAATATCAGTGCACATCTGGACTGATGTGGAGATTTGCATCAAAGTGTCAGTAATGCAGATTTTTTTAATTCAGATGCAAATCTGGTATTCACATTTCAAACAGAGCTTGTCTTGAATTAAAATACTAGGGTGTAAATCAGTATAAAATGCAACATGCAAGAATATCTTCTTTGGCTTGGCTTCGCGGACGAAGATTTATGGAGGGGGTAAAAGTCCACGTCAGCTGCAGGCTCGTTTGTGGCTGACAAGTCCGATGCGGGACAGGCAGACACGGTTGCAGCGGCTGCAGGGGAAAATTGGTTGGTTGGGGTTGGGTGTTGGGTTTTTCCTCCTTTGCCTTTTGTCAGTGAGGTGGGCTCTGCGGTCTTCTTCAAAGGAGGTTGCTGCCCGCCAAACTGTGAGGCGCCAAGATGCACGGTTTGAGGCGATATCAGCCCACTGGCGGTGGTCAATGTAGCAGGCACCAAGAGATTTCTTTAGGCAGTCCTTGTACCTTTTCTTTGGTGCACCTCTGTCACGGTGGCCAGTGGAGAGCTCGCCATATAACACGATCTTGGGAAGGCAATGGTCTTCCATTCTGGAGACGTGACCCACCCAGCGTGGACTCGATGCTGTCGACCTCTGCCATCTCGAGTACTCCGACGTTAGGGATGAAAGCGCTCCAATGGATGTTGAGGATGGAGCGGAGACAACGCTGATATATTCTACAAATAAAAACATAAACATCATGAACAAAGGAATTCAGAGTGTATTACTATAGGAACTTGGTTCTAAAACCAAATTTTAACAATCCACAGTAGTTCTTAAGTGGATGGTCATAAAGAGATATTCTTAATAGTCACCAGAGATTTAAGCCAGAAACCAACACTGTACCTCTATCGCCAAAGAAAACAAACAAATGTCATTTTTTTAGATTGTCATGGAAAATGGATAAAAACCAAATAAATCACTACAAAAGTTTTGGCCAAGGAACTTCACTATGGTGCATGTGCACCAAAGGTTATACAATAATAAGTTTTAAAGAGACGCTGCTTTCACATCTAAATTGACCCAAATTTGCAAAATGTATGCCAGCTGGGAGTTGTCCTTACTGTTAAAGCTAAATCAAGCAAATTATGAAGTCATTGTTTTTTTGAAACTCTCATCAAATCAACGTTGGCGAATACGTACTACAAGCAAAATTGTTTGATAATTTCATTGACCATTTGAGGTAAATGAGGAGATTTGCATTTCAATGTCATGGTCTCACAATTGATATCCCTACAAGCAAATTAACATACTGCTTTCACACTATGAACCCATTGCTTCAATCTGTGGCAATTATCAATCAGTCAGAACATAATAAAACTCCCTGTTCTTCAAGAAGGTTTGGTTATTCCAACACCACCCCCCCCCATATAAGTTTCTGCAAATGTGCAGAATTTATTTACTTCAGTGCCTTTTCATTGTCAGTGCAATATACCTCATCTTTCCAAGCACACACAAAGATTATCTAATCTAAACTCATCCTGCCTGCTAGTTGCTTGACAATTATGTCCATTGATTCCTTTTCTTAAAAAAAAAGGCTTTGTTGTTCCCCTCCAAACAATCTGAACCAAACTGGAGAGGTTCGCCCTCTACTGGAAATTTAACTGTTAATATTAACAGAATCTGGGGTTTTGAATTCATGATTCGTGATTGGGATTCCACAATTCTGAGGTTAAAGTGACCATTTTTAAGAAAAGGAATGTTCAGCTGTGGGAATTACAACAGTAGAATTCATGCTGTATGTTAGTGGGAAAGTGTTTGCCAGTGTCCCCGTACTCACCCATGTTCCATCCAAACAAAGCACAGTGGACATGATCTTCTCGATACATCTCCAAGAGAAATTAAAGGAACGGGATCAAACATTATATTTTGTCTTTTATTTTCCCTCATCAAATCATTTGATCATTAACTGGGTGAAATGGTAGAACACATTTCTCAAATTTTAATTGCACATAAAAATACGTCTCCATCTTATTACTGCCTAATTCAGGTGTGCAAGCCAAGATATTAAACCTGAGTCTAAAACAGAGCCAAATTCAGGGAAGACAAGTATCAAAAAGGTTGACATCATTGTCCAATCTTTCTTGCTGGAATCATGTTTCTCATCTCCAATCGACTTCCCATGGTAGAGAAACTAACCTTCTCAGTCTACATGACTACATTCCAGAAACAAGGACACAGCCACCTGAACTATTGTAGATGAGGTGCAATATCCAGATGATGCTTGGTTTAAGATAGGCTCTAAGCCAATGATTCTCGACCTTTTACTTTCCACTCACATACCACTTTAAGTAATCCCTATGCCATCAGTGCTCTGTGATTAGTAAGGGATTGCTTAAGGTGGTATGTGAATGGGAAGGGAAGGATGAGAATCACTGCACTAGACCCAATTGTTACCGAAATATTTTACTTGAGAAAAATTGTCATTGGCTCATTTCCTTCAGAGTTATGAAACCATGTACATAACGAGTCAATTAGGTACAATTTAAACAGTGGTTTTCAACCTTTTTCTTTCCACACACATACCACCTTAAGCAATCCCTTACTAATCACAGAGCACCTATGGCATAGTGAATACTTAAAGTGGTATGTGCGTGGAAAGAAAAAGGTTGAGAACCACTGCTCTAAGTCATTCTCACGAAGCATGGAAGAGTTTGGCCCTCCAGATCAACAAGTAAATGGAATTCTGCTCATCTACCCCTGCTCTACATCGTTCTTTTCCTCTTATATTTTTATATTCTTATAAAATTTCATAGTAAGGCCCTGGAAAACATGAACCACTTATTGTATCTCAGGACCGTCTGTTGGTAAAAGCTGACATTGATGACGTTGTTCACCATCACTTTTACTATGCCAGCAGGTGGCCTTTGGTCAAAGAATAAAAAGAATAGTTGAAGATAAAGGCATGACTCTGGACACAAGACAAGTTCTATTGGGCTGCAGTGATCCTGTCCTCCTATATTCCTTTGAGATTTGGATTATTTACAGCTGGCATGAGAAAGATATCACCATGACCATCTCCCCAACATCCACCAACATCTTCCAAAACAAAATTCTGAGAACAAGTCTCATCATCACTGCATAATTTTTAATCATTGATGAGGCACCTGGAGAATGGAGCATAGCCATATTCTAAGAAGGCTGTAGAGATTGGACAGGAAACTATTGGTTTGTAAGCCTCCATCAGACGTAAGGAAATTACTGGAAAAAAAAATTATTTCAGGTAGGGCTTCTGATCAATTGGAAATGTAGGGATCTATTTCACAGAGTCATGGGGAATCCTGCCTCACAAATCTGCTTGAGTTTTTGGAGAAGATTATCGATAAAGTTGGCAAAGGTAAGACTGTTGATGTAGCATGCGTGTACTTTAGAAAAGGTTTTATATAAAGGTCCCTCATGGTTGGCTGGTCTAGGAGTTCAACGTGTTTTGGCAAACTGAATTTCAAAATTGGCTTAGTAATTGGAGACTGATAAAAGCAATAGAGAGTGTTACTTTCCTGACAGAAGATCTGCATCTGGTGTTTTGTGTATGTGTGTGTGTGTGTGTGTGTGTGTGTGTGTGTGTGTGTGTGTGTGTGTGTGTGTGTGTGTGTGTGTGTGTGTGTGTGTGTGTGTGTGTGTGTGTGTGTGTGTGTGTGTGTGTGTGTGCGTGTGTGCGTGTGTGTGTGTGTGTGTAAGTTACTTGAATGAGAATATCTGGCAAGCAAGCTTAATGCTGACACAAAGATTGGTGGAGTTGTAGATAGCAAGGATGGATTCCTCAGGATACAGAGGGATATAGATTATCTCGGAAATTATGTAGAGCAGTGGCAGCTAGAAGCTAATCTAGAGAAGTGTCCATTTTGGCTAATCTAATTCTGGTCAGACATATACAGAAAATAGCAGGGATCTTAGAAGCATTGAGATACAGGAGGACCTTGGGTGTAAGTTCATAGTTGTCTGAAAATTGTGAGGCAGATGGAAAGGGTAATGAAGAAGGTGATTAACTTGCTTGTCTTCAGAGACTGGAGAATTGAGTTAGGATGTCATGTGGCAACTGCACAAGACACTGGCTTGACCACACTTGGAATATTGTGTGTAGTTCTGGTCACCACACTTTAGAAAGCATGCAGTACTGCCAGAAAAAATGTAGACAAGTTATGTCAGGAATGGATAGCTTTAGTTACAAGGAGAGATTGAATAGATTAGAATTGTTCTCACTTGAGTGCAGGAGACAGTGAATTAATATAGGTTCATAAAATTATTGGGAGTGTGATAGTACAGATTCTATCACCAATGAGTATATGTACAGATGGTAATGTAGGATGACTGTGATTGGCTGAGAGTGTAGCCAAACCTACTGGAAGGTCTTAAAGGATTGCTCCTAGCCAGACCAGGTCATTCTGGACTGGTCGACCTACTTGTGATATGCTCCAGTCTTTTAGTTAATAAAAGCCTTGGTTTGGATCAACAAGTCTTTGGTTCTTTCGACGCATTCTACATGGAGATATAGATTATGTCCTTTTTCAAAGGGAGGAGACTAAAACTGGAGAAAATATATTTAAGTTGAAGGGAAATGTATAAAGAAGATAAGAATGGTAAGTTTTTACACAAAAATATGTGATGGTTATATTGAACATGCTGCTGGAGTTTGTGACAGGCAGATACAGTCACATTTTTAAAAATTTGGACTGATACTTGGATAGGATGATGTAACATGAAGGGTCACCTCATTGGTCAGAGGTCAATTCCCTTGTCCATCAAATTCAGGCCAGTACACTGACTAAGCCCCATATGATTCGTCATCTTCCGATCTGAAGTCGTGTGACTTGATATGGCCGACTAAGCCACCTTCCAATTGGTCATCCTCCTCACCTGAAGTGACATGATTTGATACCAGTCTTCAAGTTTCAGAAAGATAACAAGCAGCAAATGTGCCACTTTCTTTCTTTTTGTTCCCCTGAGCTTACTCTTGGCTATGATCTATAGGAGGACAAATTGTGAGATGTGCGCCATGAGGGATAGTTCAATTGTGGTGTGCACCTGAGGGGTCATTGTGATTCCTCCATTTAACTTGCACTTTTGAATCTGCAACTAGATAGCTTTTTTAACGTGTATGCCGTGTCTGTGCATTGGGGGCTTGTCCAGTACTGCTTGTTCTAACCTTCAGTAGTTCTAAATACCTTCCCCATGCACTTGTTAGCTTGGTGAACTTGCAAAATTGCAAGATCTGTTTGCGTGTGGCCATACAGTCTCCGGTTTCATGTTTGCTCCTGGCTATAGGTAAAATTTGCGATTTGATGCTAACACATGTCCAGTGTTGTAACTCCTGTTACCTCGACCCTCACCATCACAGATTAGAATCGAGAAATATGGACCAACTGCAGGAAAATGAGATCAATGTAATATAGGCAACATGGTCAGCATTGTTAAGTTGGGCCAAAGGATCTGGTTCATGCTGTGCAATTCCATGACGTTATGGCCACTTTGGCAAGCTCAACATGAAGTCACATATCCATCACTCAACCACTGAAGTGGACCTTATTATGGATTTAACAGAGGAACCTCCATTAAGTAACTGCTCAAAATACATAAAGTGCATTTTGGATAATATTAGGCATCTCAAAGCTGTATATCAAGATGAAAATGAGGGTACATAAATAGCAGAAAAAGTGCACCCACCACTTTACCTCTGTAGGAACCACCTTGTTCTCCCACCACACCAATCAGATATCTCATCACCCATCTGTAGTGGAGTCTTCATTTCCCCAATGTTTGCATCGGTGACCAGAACCCACAAAAACAGAGTGGGAGCAAGACATACTCAGAGATGAGGCTTCTGAAGAAGAAAAAGAATATTAAATAATAATCAAGTGTAATATTGAGGCCGACTAAGAAAGAAATGTCACCAATTCAACTTTGGCACTTCTAGTCATTACAATATCATTCATGTGGAATAAGAAAAAAACCATTTATTAATGGCATGGTCAGTTGTGAGAGATTGAAAGGTGCTGACATTCTGCAGACCAAGTTGCCCTTGACCACAAACAACTAAAAATCAATATGCAATTTAAAAAAAAGCAAAAAACTATGTTGGTGTGTATTGCTAAATTTGAGTGAAAGCAAGAGCCATTTTGCACCAATTATAGATGGACATGAGATCATATTCTGAATATTGTGCATAGGTCTGGTCTCTTTACCCACTGAAGGATGCTCTGGAGGTGGAACAAAAAGCAATGAGAGTTCACCAGATTAATTTTCAGTGATGTAAGGAGCAATGGAACAGGTTAGACATCTATCCTGTTGATCTGAGAAAAAAAAAATCAGGCGATCTCATTGAAATATATACATTTTACAAGAGTTCAGTGGGGAGATGTTAGATATTTCTACAGGCTGTCTGTCTGGAATCAGGAGTCAATGCCTCATATGAAATGATTATCCATTCAGGAGGAAGATGAGAAGAGTTTTAGAGGTTGATTCACTGAACAAGACAGAGAATTTAATGAATGGTGGAGTGGATTGCATGTCTGGACCTTATAATCTCTGTTACAATCACTGAACTTTGATAAATTTGCTGAAATTAGTTTGAAGCTCTCATTGAACAAAATAAACAACATTTTCTGAATTTGTATTTGGTTATGTGGGCCCAAGTTTCATATTAGCGGATATTTCTTCTTTGGCTTGGCTTCGCGGACGAAGATTTATGGAGGGGGTAAAAAGTCCACGTCAGCTGCAGGCTGCAGCGGATATTATCTCTATACTAAATGCACATGGGAGATGGATGCCAATCAGATGTAATGATAGAACTTGCCAGTCAGGTTCTTCCTCAAACTGGCAAGTTATGGGAGGAAGTGGTGTTAGGATCTGGGACAGGGCTTGGATAACATGCCCTGCCAGTCTCTTGTTGTATTGTTTCAGGGATCAAGACGGGCATCAGCTTTATTTGGAGACATGTTATACAAAATCAATAATTGTTAAATTACTTCTTTAAATGGAAACTTCCAAAGGTTTCTACAGGTATACTAAGAGCAAAAGGTTAGTAAAGGATAAAATTGGTCCCCTTGAAGATCAGAATGGTCAGCTTTGTGTGGAATCAAAAGAGGTGGGAGAGGTCTTAAACATTTTTATTTTCATCAGTATTCACACACGATAAGGGCATGGAGTCATGGGAAGTAAGGAAAACAAGCAGTGGCATCATGGAACCTATATAGATTAAAGAGGAAGATTGTTGTCTTAAAGAAAATAAGGGTGGATACATCCTCAAGGCCTGACAAGATTTTCCCTTGGATCTTGAGGGAGGCTAGTGTAAAAATTTCAGGGGGCTCTGGCAGAAATATTTAAAATGTTCTTTGTGCGTGGTTGGTTTGCTTTAACCAATCTTATAGAGCTTTTTTGAAGAGGTTACAAGGAAAGTTGGTGAAGTCTATGCTGTCTACATAGACTTGAGAAAGGCCTTTGATAAGATCCCACATGGAAAGTTAGTCAGAATGTTCAGACGCTAGGTATTCATGGTGATATAGCGAACTGGTTTCGACAAAGGGTGGATGGGAGAAGCCTGAGAGTCGTGGTGGATGATTGCTTCTCAGATTGGAGGCCTGTGACAAGTGGAGTGGCCTCAGGGATATGTATTGCTGTTTGTCATCTATATCAATGATCTCAATGATAATGTGGTAAGTTTTCAGATAACACTAATATTGGAGGTGTTGTGGACACCAAAGAATGTTTTCAAAGCCTTCAGGGGGATCTGGACCAGCTGGAAAAGTGGGATGAAAAATGGTAAATGGAATTTAATGCAAACAAGTATGAAGTGTTGCATTTTGGAAGGTCAAACCAAGAAAGGACATATACAGTAAATGGTAGGATTCTGAGGAGTGGAGTAGGACAGAGGGATTAGAGAGTACAGATAGATAATTCCCTGAAAGTGGCACCATAGGTGGATAGGATTGTAAAGAGAGCTTTTGGCATGTTGACCTTCATAAATCAAAGTACTGAGTACAGGAGTTGGGATGTTATTATAAAGTTGTATAAGACAATGGTGAGGCAAAATTTGGAGTATTGTGTGCTGTTTTGGTCACCTAACCACAGGAAATATATCAATAAGATAGAAAGAGTGCAGAGAAGATTTACTAGGATGTTGCCTGGGCTTCTGGAACTGAGTTATAGGGAAAGGTTAAACAGGTTAGGACTTAATTCCCTGGAGCGTAGAAAAATATGGGAAGATTTGATAGAGGTATTTAAAATTATGAGGGGATAGACAGAGTAAATGTCGATAGGCTTTTTTTCATTGAGGTACAAACAAGAGGACGTAGGTTAGGAGTGAAAGGGGAAAGTTTAGGGGGAACATAAGGGGGATCTTCTTTACACAGAGAGTGGTGGGAGTGTGGAACGAGCTTCCAGCTGAAGTGACGAATACTGGCTCAATTTTAACATTTGAAGAATTTCGTCAGGTACATGGATGGGAGAGGTATGGAGGGCAATGGACTGGGTGCAGGTCAGTGAGACTAGTCAAAAAATAAATGGTTCAGCACGGACTAGAAGGGCTGAAGAGGCCTGTTTCTGCACTCTTATGTTCTATGGTTCTATGGTTTGAGAAACTGCTGGATTTCATGGCAGATTTTTAAAAAATGTAGACATACAGCACAGTAACAGGCTGATTTTCAAATGCTAGAGATGTAAAGGCAGTTTTAGATGGGTGCTCCAGGTAAACCATTTTCCATGGTGGATGTGGAGAGGGGGTGGAGGCGGGGGAAGACAAAATTTGACATGAGATAATTATGCACAAAAATTGATCACCCCATGCAAACTTCTACCCATAAACCAATATAATTGGGATCAATCCTTCCATTTCCTGGCTTCGTTTCCAATTCTATTCTACGTTAGACTTTAAACACCATTTGATATTTGATATGAAGCATAGAAGTGTTCTTGAAAAACAGGTGACAGCCATACACATAAGATTTTTTAATGGTTCCTGTCAGCCACTGTGCTCAGAAGTCAATAAATTGTTCAGATCATTAAAAACAACTGGGCTACTTTGGAGGCAGATCTGTACAACACAGTTTGTGCTTTTTGAACTGGAAATAAATTCTTGAAAAGCGTAGCATCTTGCCATTTTTAACTTTGAACTATCACACCCTTTTTAACATCCATCTCTTGTGACAACATGTTTCAACTTACTTTCACATTTGGCATGTCTGCCTGTGAAATGGTGAGGCAATGTGAGATAATTAAAATCAGATGGGCATAGGAGATAGTAAGAGCGAGGCAATGAAGAGGTCTGATAATTAGAAACCTGTATTCAATATACTAGGGATAGCAAACCAGTAGTGCAAATTGAATGTGTTGATAATGAATCCAAGAAGCAAAGATTATTTTTCATTTTCAAAGGTCTAGGATTATATTGGTTGGATCCTAAATATCAATACCCAAGGTATTTAAATGGAGTTGATATCCTGAATGAAATGTATAAGGAACATTTTGCTGTTATTTTTCAAAAATGCTCATTATCTGAAACGGAGAGTACCCCATGACTATACTCTGACTGCTTCCAGACACCTTGCCTTGATTAAACAGGCATTAGTCATTTGATTGAGTTCTCACGCATTTTGGAAATTAACCTGATGTGAGCTTAATAAAAACCATATTGTGAACACCAAAACACAATTAATGTGGGTCAGAAAGAATTTCCGCCTTTCTTTGCTGGTTTGTGCAAAATAGGAACCAAAGGGTTAGAGCCAGAAATAAGTCATTTGCTCATCTTCAAAAGCTTGTCACTGATCTTTTACCTTGGCTACACTTTGCCACATCAATTCTTGATTCCCTTAATTTAAAAAAAAAACGTTTTTAACCAGCTTCCAATTGATATCATGGACGCCATTTATTTTCCCTCGACCTCCTATTTTGATACCTTTTCAAGAACTGGCCACTCTTTTCGTTTAGTTCTTAATGATTGTCCTAAAATTCCTGTGCATTAGCTAAGACCTTTAACTTCTTGTTCCAGTTTGCAAGCATATCTTGCTCTGGATTTCACTGAAGGAACATTAGAATTGGAGAGTGAGCTTCAAAATAAGCAATTCTGGAGATGGTGAAGGTATAGGGCATGACTGTTGCCAATGTGAGTCATTTGACTGGTGTGTGATGGTCTTTGGGATGGAGATACTTAGCTGTGGGTGGAATGATGAGAGGCTGTGAGAATTTTTGTTGAACCTGTGACAAATGCTAAAGTGAAAATAAGCCACTGGCAAAGCTGTAGAGTTTGTGTGGGGAACTGAAGGAACTTTGTCTTTTTAGCATCTAAGCAGAGGAAATGATGCCAATAAAAGATTCTTTTTCATTACGATAGCATAGAAGCATTGGAGAGACAGAGAGAAGCTGCAGAAGGAAAATGGAATATCAGTGTATCTTAAAGCTGACATTATGCCTGAGAAATATGCCACAAAGAAAATGACCAAGATGGACTTAATTGTTTTATGGGTAAATGTTTTGAAAAGTAGATTTAAAAGGTAGAGCATATTCACATAAAACAATGTAAAGGGATCTCCATATTGCAGTTGCAAAGAAATATCCTTTTTTTGTGAGATGTTGACACATTGACAATAATTTCTTTCAGTGAGAAACTGCTGATGAGAACTGCCAGCTTAAACATAGAACAGAACAGTGTGTCACAGGAACAGGTCCTTTGGCCCATAATTCTGCCACCAAATCCACCATTGAACTTAAGCTGTGCTGCTTTTGACATATTCCTCTATTCCCTGCATATTTAATGGGTTCACCTGGAACCCTCTTAAACTGATTCTACCAGTATCCCTGGCTGCAAGTTCCAGGCACCTACAACTTCCTGTGTAAAATTTTGCTCTGTGTCTCTTTTGAACTTGACTCCTATCATCTTAACTCCACCTTCTCTCATGTTTTACATTTTTAACTGAGATAAAAAGATGGTGATTTTTTTTTTCTCCTCCATCTATGCTTCTCAGTTTTACGAACATTTATCAGGTCTCCCTTCAGCCTCCGACACTACAGAAAAAAAAAGCCACCCAGGTTTGTCCAACCTCATCATTCCCTCTAATCCAGACATAATTCTGCTAAATCTCCTCTGTGCCCTTTCCTAAACCTCCCCCATCCTTCATGCAATGGGACAATGAGAATTGCACACAATCCTCCAAGGGCAGCCTGACCAAAGTTTTGTGGAGCTTCCAAACTTCTGAAGCTGAATAGTTGAACTGCTGAAGCCTGGCCTAAGAGTCTATCTCCAAATCACCATCCTCCATATATTCACATTGATGATGGACAATGTATGATTCAACAACTGAGACTAATACTATCCTTACCCAAAATTCACACACCTGCAGTAAAGAATTATGCCACTGGGAGTTTTTTTTTCCATCTCCAGTCCAGGATAAAGAATATTGGTAGCACCTATTTAATGGAAAGCAGTTAACTTATCGCCCAATGGTAATAAAAGCTGGCATCTTACCACACAAGGCAGCGTGCCTAGGTAAGGAAAGAAAGTGCAAATAAGTTTTTGACATTTTTTTTCGTTATGACAGCTAATTATCATCAATTGTCTTATTAAGCCTTCTGCAGATCTCTAGAGCCTGCATGGGCCTGTTTGAGGAGGAATCAGAAAAGGGTTTGTGTCAGAGTTGAGACAACTATAAGGGCACTTGAGACTGCCTGAGTATTCCCTGCAGGAAGGTTATTGACAGGTTTTGGAAATTATAACCAGTTACATCTTTGTGCAGGGAATGGAGTATACACCAGTTTAGACAGTTAACCACTCCATTACTTAGATGGCCCAATCACAGTTGACAGTAAGCTCATCATTTCTGGGTATTCTATGTCCTCTATTGTAGTCTCCTTCATGTGCTAAAAGCTAATTCACTGCTGTAAGCACAGAATGTGATGGAAATATTACAAAATGCAGACAACGGAGAATAACATTTATACATAATTAAGGATCTCAATCTTTGTAAAAATAGACTTTTGGTCTCCTTATACAAAATTAAGATTGAAAATATTTGCATTATTATGCATTCATACATGGCATTTCATTTTATGGCCAGTGCTGCAGCATTGGCCCAATCTGCATATATTTGGACCTGGGGCCTTTTGCACGCAGTTGCCAGTTTGAAGGTTATAGGCATAAATGAAGAAAAATAGTGAGTCCTGGGGGATAGCCCATTGCATGCTTAAGGGTTTAAAGATGACATTTGATACTTTAACCTGCTGAAGGCTGCTGGGACATAAAAGCTGATTCAGCAGAGAAGTTAAGATTTCAGATACTGATGTGGAATTTGAATTATGCACTATGTAAAACATGCTTCTATCTTGTCCATTTGCGTGAAGTATAAATAGAATACTGTCAGTGAAAAGTCACACCATTTTTCCTACCACAACTTTCCTCTACACTCTCACCACCTGCAGCTCTCCGCAAATATAATGGATGAGATTGTTGTGGATGCATTAGAACACTGGTCTTTGAAATTTGCCAATCACAGCTTCTTTTTTCTCCCAATAGTCACGAGAGTCAAACCTTTGAGACATGTGACTCTTCCCCAAATCCTTTTCATCTCCAGAAATCAGCAATGCCGAAATGTATGTTTAATAGAATATAGAACACTACAGCACAGTACAGGCCCTTCAGCCCTGATGTTGTGCTGACCCATATATTCCTTAAAAAGTTCTAAACCCAACCTACCCCATAACCCTCTATTTTACTTTCAGCCATGTGCCTGTCTAAGATTCTCTTAAATGGCCTAATGTTTCAGTTTCCACCGCCATCTATGTCAAAGCATTTCAGGCACCCATAATTCTATGTAAAAAAGCTTACACTTGTTGATTCCCCTAAACTTCCTTCCTTTAACTTTGTACATATGTCCTCTGATGTTTGCTATTTCTGCTCTGGGAAATAGGCGCTGGCTGTCCACTCAACTATCCCTCTCATAATCTCATAGACCTGCATCAAGTCTCCTCTCATCCTTCTACGCTCCAAAGAGAAAAGTTCAAGCTCCAAAGAGAAAAGTCCCAGGTCTGCACTAGTGGGTGGGGCAGGGCCAAACTTTGATTGGCAGGTGGTGTGTCCTCTGAATAGGTTGGGGGAAGTGCTGTCATGACCCTTCACAATACACATATCAATTTTTTAAAAAACTATTAATGAAATATAGCCACTGGTATGCCTTCTCCATAATTGTATCAACATGATGGTCCCAGGATGCCTTCAGAGATGTTGACACTCAGGAATCTAAAGTTTCTTACCCTCTCCACTGCTAACCCCTAGACAAGGAACAATTTGTGTTCTCCTAGTTTACCCTTCCTGAAATCCACTATAATTACCTTTGATTTATTGATGTTGAGTGCGTTTGTTGTGACACCACTCAACTAGCAAATCTATTTTACTCCTGTCCACTTTCTTATTGCCAACAACAGGAGTGTCATCTGCAAATTTGTAGATGGCATTTCAATTGTGTCTAGCCAAACAGTTATGGATATAGAAAGGGTAGAACAGTGGGCGAAGCAGGCATGCTTGAGGTGTGCCTGTGTGAATTTGTCAGTGAAGAGGAGACGTTTTTAACCATCCACACTATGCGAGGAAGTCAAAGATCCAATTGTAGAAGGGTGTACAGAGGCTTAGGGTTTGAAGCTTGTTGACCAGTACTGAAGATATGATATTGTTGAAAGCTGAGTTGCATTCAATGAAAATTAGCCTGATTTACTTGTTGCTGTTCTATATATGATACAGGGTTGAGTGGAGAGCCAGTGAGATTGCATCTGCTCTGTAGTGATAGGCAAATTGTAGTGGGTCTAGATCTTTACTTAGGTATGAGTTAATTAGGGCCATGGCCAACCCCTCAAAGCATTTCATCACAGTAGATGTGAGAGCTACTGGGCGATGGTTATTGAGGCAGCTCACTCTACTCCTCTTGGGCACCAGTACAATTGAACCTCTGAATGCAATGAGATTAGAAATGTCCATGAACACTCCAGTTACTAAGTTGGCACAGATTTTCCATACCCTGCCAGATACACCATCAGTGTCCTTCTGAGGGTTCACTTTCTTGAAGGATGTTCTGACATTAGGCCTCTGAACAGATATCGCAGGCTTCACAGAATGCATAAGGCTTCAATCAGATTCGGTAGGTAATAATTCCCTCCAATCCATTTTTTTACTCCAAATTATTTGAAAAATGTGTACCCTCTCTTACATAGAGTAGACAATAAATAAAATAAAATGGTGCATATGTCAAACATTCACAAAGAACTTGCAGATCATTGCAACCTTTTGAAATGTAACAGGCGATTCAATTATTTGTTGAAACAACTAAAATACAACTCTTCTCTTCAATTAGACAAAGAGAAAGTTAAATACGGAGGTTTTCATCTACTTCACAGGTTACATTAACACCTGAGTACAATAGAATCCTAAAATTTTAATGGCATAGAAAGCGGCTATGTAGTGCATCCTTTATGAAAGAGTTCTTTGTCTTATTCCCCTCTGCCCTGTAAAACAATGTACCTCGTGTACATGTACAATTTCCTTTTAAAAGTTCTGATGGATTAAAAGTAGAGAACAGTAGACCAGTTTATACTAACATTGATGGGGGAAAACTTCTTGAATCAATTATTTTATAAATTGCAATATATTTGGATAGGTTATGACATATGATTAGACAGTTTTGTCATTTAAGAGGAGGTTGGATGAGTACATGGATGTGAGGGGGTAGGAGGGTTATGGGCAGGGAGCAGGTAGGTGGAATTAGTGGAGTTTCACATAAATCGGTGCGGACTAGAAGGGCCGAGATGGCCTGTTTCCGTACTGTAATTGTTATAAATTATGTAATTGAAAGCCGAATGATTAAAGCACCAGCAACTTCATTGCAAACAACAAGCTTCAGCATATTAATAATCTTACAAATGTATTTTTCCCAGCCTTGCCCTGAATTGCTTGGACCTAGAAATTGTCAACTGAGCAGCTGCAGTTGGGGTTGATCGCAAGTGTAAATTTTAACAAGAGCTGAGCATTACCTCCATTTCTCTAAGTGCATCACAAAGGCCGCCTTCTGACTTTGATCGCATGTGGAGATGTGACTTGTGCAAATCTGTTTCATGAATCTGATATTTTCTTTAATACTTCCAAGGTGATGTAAAGAGAATTTGTCAGTTTCAGTTGTGGTGCCACAATAATAACATTGCACTCAACATTAGCAAAACTAAGGAATTTTTAGTGGATTTCAGGAAGGGAAAACAGGAGAACACAAAGAAGTCCTCATCGAAGGGCTGCAGTGGAGTGGGTAAGGAATTTCAGATTTCAGATTTATTGTCAGAGTACATGCATGACATCACATACAACCTTGAGATTCTTTTTTTTTATTGTGGGTGAGGCAGGATTACCATTAATTGGTAGTCCAAAAAAAACTGTATACAGTGTACACATGCAGGCAAATAAAGAACTGTAAACTGATAATGAATGTAAACAAACTGACTGCAATACAGAGAGAATTTTTAAAAATCTATAACAAAAGTCCTTAAATGAGTCTCTGAACGAGTTGTCGTTGAGACTGATGGTCCAGGGGTAGCACCTGTTCCTGAACCTGATGGGGCGGGTCTTGTGGCACCTATATCTCTTTCCTGATGGCAGCAGTGAGAACAGGGTGGTGTGAATCCTTGATGATTGCTGCTGTTGTCCGACGGCAGTGTTCTCTGTAGATGTTCTCGATAGTGGGGAGAGTTTTGCCTGTGTTGTCCTGGGCTGCGTCCACTACCTTTTGTCGGGCTTTACACTCAGGTGTATTGGTGTTCTTATACCAGACTGTGATGCAGCTAAGTCATCATACTTTTCACCACTCATTTGTAGAAATTTCCAAGGGTTTCTGGTGTCATACCAAACCTCCGCAAACTTCCGAGGAAGTAGAGGCACTGACGTGCTTTCTTCATGATGCCATTGGTGTGTTGGGTCCAGGAAAGATCCTCTGAGATAGTGACTCCCAAGAACTTAAATTTGCTCACCCTGTTCACCTCTGATCCCACAATGATCACTGAATTGCATATCTCTGGCTTTCCCTTCCTGACGTCAACAATCATTCATTTTGGTGACATTACGTGCAAGGTTGTTGTTGGTGCACCATTCGACCAAGTTTTCATTCTCCCTCCTGTGTGCTGAATCATTGCCTTTCTTTATACAACCCTCTACCGTGATATCGTTGGCAAAGTTGTAGGTGATGTTATTGTTGTACTGAGCCACATAGTTGTAGGTGTAAAGTGAGTAGAGCAAGGGGCTAAGAATGGAGTCCTGTTGTGCTCCAGTATTGATTGGAAATTGTGGAGGAGATGTTTAATTCCTAGGTGTTCACAACTCTGAAGACCTATCCTGTGACCATTATGTTAATACACTCATGAAGAGGGCATGCCAGCAGCTATATTTCATTAGGAGTTTGAAGAAATTTGGTATTACGCCAGAAACTCTTGCAAACTTCTACAGGGGTATTGTGGAGAGCATTCTGACTAGTTATTTCACAGGAAAGAAAAAAGGCTACAGAAGGTTGTAAAGCCCATCTTGGACATCAGTATTCACTCCATTAGGGACATCTTTGAGTGGGAGTGTTTCAAGGCAGCAGCCTCCCACCCAGGCCATGCCCTTTTCTCACTGCTACCATCAGGAAGGAGGAACAGAATCCTGAAGACAAACACCAACTTTGCAAAAACAGCTTCTTCTCCTCTGCCATCAGATTACTGAACAGACAATGAACCTCAGGCACACACTTTTTCTCTTTTTGTATGGTTTTCATAATCTTGAATTGCAAAATTTTAATTTATAGCAATTTTGCACCATTCCACTGTCACTAAACAACAAATTTTGTGACATGTTCATGACAAAAAAACCTAATTCTGATTCTAAATTTACTGTCCTTCTCACATAATAATATGACAACTGTTGTATATAGACTAGGGAAAAAAAAGGAAGCCATTGACTACATAGAAAGAGAAAACAATGTAGAATTATTGTGGTGTGCTGTGGTGCAGAAACAGACACAAAACACAGGAAAGACTGTACTTCAGGCTTTAATCCATTTAAACTCTGTGCACTAGTTGTAGTATTTCGATGGCTTCCCATGTGTGACTGGCTCGGGAGGGGCGGGCTCAAGTCTATCTACAGGTCAGTGATTGACAGCTGGCCAGGTGGAGTTGGCCTCCCAGGTTGTCTACCTGCTGGTACAGAGGTCGCCCCCTGCAGTAGACTGGTGGGCACTCGGCCCAATGCTGTGGTTGTATCACCACAATTATGTTTATTGGTCACATTACATATGGTTCACCAGCACTTTTACCTTTTGCCTGTTGTGCCACTTGTAGTTTGAAGTGATCAACATTACAAAGCTTTATTTGAAAGATTCAAATATGCAGGATCTGTTATGCTGAGAAACTCCCTGCAAAACAGAGAATAATGTGCTTATCCAGTTTGAAACAAAGAACATGATTAACATGTAACTATCTATGATTGTTCTAGTGGACGGATGGACAATTGGTTCATTCAATTTGCCCTTTACTCAGATCTGAGTCATTGGGTCCCTCTTCTTACCTTGTTATATTGATGGAGCCAGATACCTAAATTTCCTTGTCTCTTGTGACTCTGCCACCCAGCCCATTTTTAATGGTTCCTAGCCCATAGATGATTCTACTGTTCACAACCATCTAAATACTATTGACAGCCCAGCCACTGATTGTTCTTCATCTTTCTTTTGTCAATGGTCTTGATCAAAAAGACTGTCATGCAGATCACCATTCTGAGGTTGACTGACATCTTAAATTCCATCAGAACTGAGCTGCCAAGTCCTTTGGGTCAGGTTGGAATATATACTTATTTAATATCAAGCATCCCACCTGCTCCATGGTTTTCCTGTCGTCGTGGTTTATTAGCGTGCAGAGTATTTATTTCTGATTCATGTTTTTACCAGAAGCATTCACATTGATCACAGAGAAGTTCAGAGGCTGGTGTGTTTTGGTTTATATGCTTCAACCACCTCCATGACTAAACTTTTTCTATTAATGGTGTCTTAACCCTAACAAGAATCAGATAAAATGAATAACCTTTGGAAGTCCTCTAACTTAATTTTTCCATTGTTTAGTCTCTCACAGTACATGCTCAAAATAGAGAAAGCAAAAACAGTTTGGCATTCAGCTTTAAATCATTCTCATATTCTTTTGTTTTTTTGTAAATTTAGACATACAGCACGGTAGCAGGCCTTCTGTCATCGAAACTTAGCCGTCCAAATACCCTAATTAATCTACAAGTCCATAAGTTTTGAAGAGTGGGCGGAAACCAGAGCACCTGGAGGAAACCCACACAGATACAGGGAGACCATACAAACTCCTTAGAGACAGTGCCGAATTTGAACCTTGGTCTGTTGCGCTAACAATGGTGCCCAAATTTGTAATTTTATAATTTTCTAACTGCCCAATGTGATATTCTCAAGTTCATGCAATATTTCAAAAAACTGAAGTTCTGGATCAAATGTTTGCTTTAAAGAGTTAACACTTGCTTTATTTCGCTGCCAATACTGATAATTTCTGCAGCTATGAAAGTAACTTCTTTTTTTCTGGAATTAGTTTTGTTAAATTGCTGAAATAGCCTGCTTGAGTTTGCTATTTTCTTGCTAATTTAGCCTATTTAATACAACAGTTCACAATTAATATGATAAACACTCAATAGATGAAAAGAATTAGTATGTTAACATTCTCTTAATCATCCATAGTCAAGTAACTTTTTTTTCAAGTGCTGATGAGAACTAGTTGAGTGGAGTTATTGTGGTTGACAATGTGCCAGAACTAAATTAACATACACACCAGGGTACAGGGCTGTTGCTGTACTCTTGCATGGAAACTTTCTCCATTAATTTCAATTTCGCTCCCTCAAACTAATGTGCTCAGTCTTTCCTCACTATCTGATTATTTCACCAGAAAATACAGTTAAAATAAAATATATCAAGATGAACAGATGTAACCACATTGCCAGAAGATGTCAAAGTTGAGCCTTTTATTTAAATAATTGGCATTATCATCCGGGAAAGAGAAGGAGTCTAGTGTAATAAAAAGTGTAGAAGATAATGCTGGGAGTTGAGCAGGTGTATCTGAAAATGAGGTGTCATCCTATTGCTGTGCCAACGCAAGTCAACATGTGTGCGAAACAATCCCATAAACAGCAGATCAAGCAAATGTTCTGGAAGCTTATGATGTGGTAATGAAAAAAACTGTATGAGGAATGGATGCCAAGAACATTACTCTCCACGGTGATGGAAAAGTACAGCACGTGTCCATGGCATGTGTGAGTTAGGGTTAGGGTTAAGATTACGGTAGAGAATGTGGAGTCACCTCCTTCTTCTCAGAAGCAACTCTGGAGGGGTTTCAAGTGTCAATCTCATCCTCAAATGAGTATTTTTGCTTTAAATTTCCTTTTTAAACTCATATACTTCAAACAATTTGATGGGCACTTTTGTGCAATTAATGTTCACTTCATCATGTTTCTTTGTTCATATTTTTCATTTGTCTGACTCTCAATCCGGGATGTTGAAATTAGGAAAATCAGTTCTTTTAACACAAAGGAACATTCAAGCTGGTTTCCCCACGGGACAGCGTCAGACCATCTGCCTCGCAATCTTTGGCTGTATTCGTTTTAACAAAATGTTTCTTTCTCAACCTAGAAATGTCACAGAGCGAGCCAAATGTGACATTCAAATGAAGTTCTGCACTCATTTTCAAAAAGATGCAATCCAGTGGAAAGTCTGACAATGCTGACTTCGAAGTCTGCACACCATTTCTGCAAACTAAATGTAAAACCCTTTAAAATAAAATCATATTTAATAATTAGTATGGTGCAAATGTGCACATTTAGTCTTTGAGATCTGCTGTACTGTACAATTGAGAAAGAGTGAATACATGGAAAAGCAAGTCAGTTCAACTGAAAACCCTATGTATTTTCACTGTGATAAAGCATGAACAGGACAAGACAGCTTTGGCATATTGAAACTTTTCTTTTCATATAAAATATTGACAAAATTATATTTTCAAAACTAAGAAAATTGAAACCTGAAAAATGTAATCTTTTGGAACCCATTCTCAGCTTTGCAAATCAAAGATGCGATGCCACTAATATTTCTATCCATGAGAAGGATATGAACTGATGTTTAATGTCTGGTTGACAGATGGCACAACTTACTATCTTAGAATGAAAACAACATTTGTATGATTGAGAGTATGCCTGTAATAAAAGAGGCTACTGCAGGAAAGTCAACACTGTGTTGAGAGAAGTGTAATGTTCCTAACTATTCTTTGGAAGACAGACGGAGTGTTTGATTCATTTTTTAATCAGGTGCAACAGGGTTTATATATTTTTTTTAAATAATTTGGTTGAACTTTGTACCTAATAAATGTGACTCTCTCAAATTTTTGAAAATTGGCAACATATTAATAGTAAAATTTTATTTTCCCAGTTTGATTTCACCTTAAACTAGTGTGTTAAAAGTTTTCTCCTCATTACCATGGTATAAGTCGAAGTTAGGTTTTGGGTTTGGGAATATGCATGTGGACCTTGTTGCCAAATGTTGGCAACATCAGCATCAACTCAGTTACAAATTTAGCTCACATTCAATATATGTTCACATATTATTCATTTCACTTAAAGAGGACTTCAAAGGTAGAAAATTAAAAAAAAATTACATTGGTGTTCTAAAGCTGAAAATTTAGGCAATCATGCTACATTATTCAATTTTTTAACCCTAAGCCATGGCTAAATAAAGATGGAAAACACCAGTGACATTATTCACTTTGATGAGTAGAAAATTACAGTGGAAATGTCTCACTGTCTGCTCCCTGTCCTGGATCATCCAGTGTGCTCTTTGGTGCATTTACTGTTGGGGGTGCTGACAGTGGTCTTGACAAGTGCCACAACTCCCATTTCCCAATTGTCTTAGTGTTCTGCCCTATCACATGTTTGTGAATGCTTTTGAAAAGTTTGAACAGGTTGAACATTATACTCACGACCTATTAAAACTGACAAAACCACTATATCCACACAGATTCACACAAACATACGCACATACCTATCCTTAGAAGCATTTATACTGATGCAATTTTTATTCAATTGCACACCTACTCAATGGAACTGATTTTATCCCACCCCCCCCACCCCCCACACATCGTCATTGAACCTGTTGTTATTTTGTCGGTCAAGTGGACAGATTTCTCTGCCTGAGAGGGGTATCTCTGGATTTTGGTGCTGGTCTTTATAGTTACTTGGGTGCTTTGTACCCCACACAGTGTCTTAAAAATGTACTAAAAATTCAGAACAAGAAAATGGTTTGGTTTGTTGGCAGTCGTTTTTATTCTGATATCCATTGTGATTTCTATACCAAGAAAAACAGAATGGTTTCAAGTAATTGTGGAAAAAAAATTCAAGTTGATTTAATTCACATAGGAGGATGATTGTTTTGTAGACAAGCTAAACTTTGACTCTTCATGTCACTGTATTTATATATCTGCCAGTGTTAATTATGGTACCCAGCTCACGAAAAATCATGATGTCTTTCAACATACTGTGAGCCAGAATAAAAATGGGAGCCCATGCATGTAAAGTCACCAAAGGTTATTGGGATAAGCATTTAATGGTGCATTTTTTTCATGCAAAACACTAAATTGATGATTTGTAAATGTAATAGAGACTTTGCAAATCATACATATTTGACATGTTTTAAGAATTTGGGTGTTGGAATGTAAATTGAACATACTTTTTAATATCAGCTATCTCCACTTAAATGTTAATAAATTCAGTGGCCATAGCCTTCAATTCTCGTGCATAGGTCACAGCAAGCTGAATATCATTGAAAATCATGCTTGAGTTGGAGGTCCACCATGACAACTTATGTTAGAAAATAATTAGTAAGTTTCAAAATAAACCTCATAACATTTTCAAGAAATTTCAGTGACCTGGAAATGATGAATAAAAAATTTACTTCACAAACTCTATCGGGAGTGCCTTGGCTGGTTGAATCACAGTGTTGTACGGTTGCTGCAGAGAAATGGATCGGAGATCAATCCACAGGATCATAAGAACGGCAGAGAGGATCATTGCAGTGTCCCTACCCGTCTTCCCACACCCTTCCCTCCCGCCATTGATGTGATCTATCAGGATCGCTGTCTGAAGAGGGTACGCAAAATCATTGAGGACCCCTTCCACCTTACAGCATCTTTCAGCTACTTCCATTGGGAAAGAGTTACAGGAGTATCAGAGCCAGTACCACCAGGCTGAGAAACAGCTTCTTTGTCATCTGCAATCAGATGACAATACACTTGACTTGACTTGAAGATTTATGCCTGTGAACCAGTATAAGCGTACAACTAATCTTCATCTGATGGTGTATAGATCTCCAATTGCACCCTGAAACCACTTATGTGACAAAAGTCACCTCTCAGTTGGAATGTATGAAGATCTGTGTTGGCTCCAATCACTGGGAAACTGCCAGCTTTATTTTATCGGCATTCCTGTAAAAAGGTTAACAAGATCATGAGGATAACACCCTCATAATAACAAGGAATTTTAAGGATTTGTACAATCTGAAACAAAGGTTCCAACGTGACTGGATTCTATAGCTTCATTTTACCCACCCCAATCTTATTCCCCTAAATTCCCTCTGCGGATTGGTTCAGTTTTTCATGGAGTTACGTTACTTCAGTGAATGGTAATGAATAAGAATATCTCAGCTGGGTGAGGCCGATAATGCTTCAGTTTCTCAGTTGCTTAAGTTTCTCAGATGAACTCCACAAGAGGGCTAGTGCTGTTTTTATAATCCTATAGGACTATGATTAACTCTCTTTCCTATCATTTAGGTTGTGATCAAAAGACATTTCTGCTTGCACAAAAACAGAAATGCTGGAAGAACTCAGCCAGTCAAGTAGCAACTGAAGAAAGAGAAACCAGGTAATGTTTCAGGCGAATGATCCTTTAGCAGAAAATCTGATTGAGTTCTGATGAAGTCTCTGACATGAAATGTTGACTTTACACACTTTAAATAGACAAACAATTGATAGAGTCATTAATAATATCAGCTCATACACAATAAAGGAGCAAACTCAGGACATATGGCTGAAGATTTTCAAGCTTTCATTCTTACCACATAATCAAAGCTTCTTCTCATTTGAAGTGAATTCCACCAACATGTGAGTTTTCCTTCAAGTCAAGCACCATCCTGACTTGGAAATATCTTGACATTCCTTCATCTCTACTGGGTGAAAATCCTTGAACTCTCCAAACAACAGCCCTGTGGATTGCAATGATTAAAGAAACTGGATCTCCACCAAGTTCTCAAGAACAATTGATCATCAGACTAAAAGGTGGCCTTGTCAATGATGCCAACATCCTGAAAAATGAACAACATATCCTGCCTTTGCTCAGTCTTTGTTAATGTAGCTAGACCCATAGATCATCACAGTACCTTGGTTTACTGGCATGTATTTACCTCATCTTTGCCTCTCCAAGAATAATCACTCTTTGACATAAATCACCAGATAATAGTTACCAAATCTTAAAGAGATCAAATAGCATTTAGAAGTAGTTGTACTTACAGCAACTTGAAACTTTATTAAGCTCTGTGGAATGCCAAAGCAATAAAAGGCACTGGTGCTCAAAATTAAACTGACCCTTGCAAAATGTTCCCTTACATCCTGTTGCAGTGATACAGAATTGTTGATCCATCCTCCCTCTCTCTGCTGGCTTCAGGCTAACTGCATTCTTACAAGCTTCTGAATTTTGTTAAAATATGGTTCAGTAGGAGCATGGGATGATCATTCTGCTCACTTCGATCTCTCGGTCTGATCTGATGCATACCTTAACTGTTTATCTGTTTTGATTCTCTGACCTTCAAATAACTTTGTTAAACCAAAATTTTTTAATAACAGAAAAAATAGCATTATTCCAATAAGGCGAACTGTGTTCCCATCAGTGTTTAATGATACAAATATAACCAAATAAACATTCAGTAAATATCCAACCAAATCCTTATAATTCAGTGGAAGTCTTGACCCATTGATCAGTTCTAAATACACTAAATGATCTGTGAGACAGTTCCTCATCCAAGGACAATGGCAGACATCCATCAACTACTTGCCCTGCAAGGATCTATATCAGGCAATCTTGGTTGTGCATGCTCTGCAGCTTGGAGAACTGAGGAACAACAACAAAACAATGCAATAAATAATCCTTTATGGACAACAGCACATTGTATATGTCATAATCATATTTTTTTAAAAGAAAGTGCTTTATCGTATAGTACTGGAAATGACATGTGCACTAATACCACTTGATCCGATTCCAAGTCTTCCTGTGTTAATTCAATCCACTTATTGGATAGTTATATATGTCACATTTTGAACTGTTGTATTTCCTTTAGATTTTAGCATCATTAAACTTAACACCATCAATCCAATACTGCAACAAATTTAAATTGCCCTCCTAATTTCAAGTCACAATCTCATTTTTTTTCTGTTTCATTGTTAGTCATGAGAAAACATATTGTACACAGGAACGATTAGGATGCAAGGTCTGATAGTTTGTGAGATCCCAACTTCTCACCTCTCACTTTCTCAATTTTATAAATATTTTTTGTTTCTCTGTCTCATGCACTTTAATTTTCTTACATCTTTAATCATTTTCATATGTAGTCTCATACTTAACCTAGGTAATCTATAGCTGCTAGTTATGGGTATGTACTTGAATTTTTATTTTGGACACTTACAGAGTAATTTTAACCTGCCAAAAGGGAAACTATTATCAATGCTAGTTGTTACTGACAAAATTGTTTATGTTAGAATTATGTCCTACTGACAATTTGAATTTCAGACGGACCACAATTTGGCATCAATATGTCAACCTTGTTTTTTTAAATTTCATATATATTGCTCAATGGATACATAGCTCATTGGAATTGGATTTGGTCTTTGCAATAATTATTTGGGACAGGATTGTCATCAATAAGAAATTAGGAATCTGTCAGTCCATTCAATATATTTCAACCTACATTTCTGTCCTTGTACCAGTCCAACAATTCGGTTTCCATTTTTTAAAATGTGCGCCAAATTTTTTGTTACCATTAATGAGTTTATTTCACTGACCATTGATGGTTGATGGATCTGCAGTTTTATTATCCTTTTTAACCCCGCCCCCCCCCACCTCCCTGCTTATCTTTTTCATCTTCCTGCCCTACGTACACAATTTATGCTTGCTTCTGCTCCAATGCATCATTAATTAGCTTGGGTCATGAACAATTCAAAGTCTTTTCTGCAATATTTTCAATTTGACTACTGGCATCAAATAGTTAATAGAGAACAGAAGCACTTCAAATGGAGAAAGAAACATCACCCTTTTGTGAAAATTTTACTGCCAAAAAAATAGTTTTTTTGAATTTCACCAAACAGTAGCATCAGCGTCATTTTAGGTTCAGCAGAGTTTTCATTGCCAGATGCTATCGGTTGAACAAAGACCTAGAGTCACCCTTTGAGATTGCAACAGTGTTACCTATAGCTGTGAAGGTTACTGCTGCCATAAATGTCTACGTTAGTGGCTGCTTCCAGGCTGTTAAGCTCCAGGGAGTGATTATGCAGGCATCTCACAGTCAGCTATGACCAACTGCATACAGGAGGTCACTGATGCTTTACTGATGAGGGATTCCCAATACATACATTTTCCTAAAGCAGGATGTTAGCGAGTTGGTAACGATTCAAGGCTATGTTGCCATTTTCTGAGAAAACATAATATTGTCTGCTTTAGAAAATTAATGTGGAATGACTTTTCCTATATTCAAAATAAAGCATTCGATTAAAATTAATGCACATGTCGATACTAACATGAAGAAACCACTGTATATTATTGCACAAGCCACAAAAACTCACTGGACTGTTTGGATAGCAAGATTCAGCACAGCTCTACAGCTTCTCAATGAAGCACAGGTGAAGGTCTAATCTTAAGGATACTTGAAGTGTTTACTTCATTTTTACTGCTATTGGATGAAAAATTTATGATCCATTTGGAAAGGCCAAGTGTATAGGGAGCTGTTGGAGTGGTTTCTTTCTTCTATTGCAGAATATCATCACCAAGAACCTTCAAGATCAAATTGAATTGCATGTTGCTTGTTCAGTATGATGTGACTTGACATGTCCTCTTTTTTCCTCCTACATTCGTTCAGACGTGTAATTAACAGAAGGAAATGCAACCTATCTCTCCTTCAGGCCAATCAAACATTTTTCCAGCAATTCATCAAATTAATGCTTTATCCATTGACATACTTTTTGGTACATCAAATGAATTTAGTCACTCCATTTGAAATAATCAGGACAGGATACAGATTCTGTTTCCAAAAGTAATATTAGAGCAAGGATGCTCATGTTTCTTTGCTTTTGCATAATTATCATTAAAATCTTCTCATTTGATGCCAAAACACACATTAAACTCAAGAAGCATCTTTTGAAAATAAGATTGAAAATTTCTGAAACAAGACGAATTTGCAAATTTAAGAAGCTGAAATGTGTTGTCCTATGGAAATGAAACATGATACATTATGGAGGACAAGATGTTTGTTGTCTTGAGGCAAATAAGGGTGATAAACCCCAAGGTCTAACAAGATATTTCTTCAGACCTTGAGAGAGGCCAGTGCAGAAATTTCAGAGCCCCCCCCCCCCCCCCTTAAGGATATGTAAAATGTCATTAGCTATGTGAGAACTGCAAGAAGATTGGAGGAATGCTATTGTTGTTCCATTATTTTGGAAAGGCTCAAGGAATAATCCAAGAAATTATAGGCCAGTGTGCCTGACATCAGTAATCGTAAATTACAAGATTGAGAAGGAATCAGTTGCGGATGTCCTGGAAAAGGAATCTATCTCTGAAAACCAGCAAGAACCCTCCTGAGTGGTAACCATTTGCCTGTTAAGCACCAAAGACTGGTGAACTTTGTTAATGCTAACTTCTGTGCACAGAACAAGAATTGCCTGCAACCAGTGAGATTGGACTGTGATCCAAAGACCTTTTCAATCTTAAATTTACATTACACACACCTGTGCTAGTGTTAGAGGGGGGATTGAGTCATTAGGTAGGTTAGTTAAGTAGGTAAAGTAATAAGTTAAAGTGTAATTCTGTCTTCTTGTTCAATTATAATTAAAAACTACTTTTGTTTAAGCAACCCTGTGCTGTGGTGCATATCCATTGCTGCTGGTTTCTGGGGTCCTCTGGACTCCGTAACAGTGTGAGAAGGTAACTGGAGGAAATGGATTTTGGGTAAAAGGTGAGATGTTTAAAGGGAACATGATGGGGAATTTCTTCACTCTGAATGTGGTGAGAGTATGGAATGAGCTGACAGTAGAAGTCGTGGATGTGAATTTAATTACAATATTTAAGAAAAATTTGGATGGGAGGTATGTGGAGGGCTATGTTCTGGGTGCAGGTTGATGGAAGTAAATGGAAAAATAGTTCAGCCCAGACTCAATGGGCAGAGGGGCCTGTTTCTGTGCTATAATGTTCATGTTTCTCTGGTCCTATATTATGAGATGAAAAAAATTGAGGTTCTGGAACATATTATGTAATGCTGCATTTTTATCATTCTAGCTAATATTGCCTTAGATGGCTTTATATTTCAATGCTAAATGCACCAATGTATCTTCGGTTGGGAGCACCATTCCAATTCAATAATGACTGCAACCGTAACATCAAACCCTTCATAACTGACCATAATTTTCACCATGAAGTAGCTAATGCAAAAACCCACTGGGAAGCAGAAATTTATGAAGGGCTTCAGATCACTGAAGATAAATGTGTCTAATAAACAAAGGTGAAATTTGAACTCAGCGATGAAAGTCTATTTAGAGCACTACAAAAAGATCTGTCTATTCCATAATTAAAAGTTTTAGTCATAAATAATGCTGCTGACAAGGCCAATAAAGGAAATGTCTTGTCCATTGTCTATTTCAAACCTCATGTTGTCATGTACTATATGCATCTTAATTTCCATTATAATATGCAGTGATGTTCAGGGTTTGATGTGATTGTGTGAGATGGTGTGATTGTCACAGGACTCCAAATTTACTGTGCAATAAGGTCATGAACATTCTTTTCACCTTGGATGTTTTGCCGGTTTACTTTTGCTGAAGTCTGAATCTTCTTGGATTATTTCAGAATTAATAGCAAATGTAATCAATAAATCCCTGATTGAAATCCTAACTATTCTTCTTTTTTTTCTTTCTTCTTTGGCTTGGCTTCGTGGACGAAGATTTATGGAGGGGTATGTCCATGACTGATGCAGGCTCATTGGTGACTGACAAGTCGGATACGGGACAGGCAGGCACGGTTGCAGCAGTTGCAAGGGAAAATTGTTTGGTTGGGGTTGGGTGTTGGGTTTTTCCTCCTTTGTCTTTTGTCAGTGAGGTGGGCTCTGCAGTCTTCTTCAAAGGAGGTTGCTGCCCGCCAAGATGCACGGTTGGAGGTGATATCAGCCCACTGGCGGTGGTCAATGTGGCAGGCACCAAGAGATTTCTTTAAGCAGTCCTTGTACCTCTTCTTTGGTGCACCTCTGTCTCGGTGGCCAGTGGAGAGCTCGCCATATAACACGATCTTGGGAAGGCGATGGTCCTCCATTCTGGAGACGTGACCCTCCCAGCGCAGTTGGGTCTTCAGCAGCGTGGATTCGATGCTTGTGGACTCTGCCAGCTCGAGTATTTAGATGTTGGTGATGAAGTCATTCCAATGAATGTTGAGGATGGAGCGGAGACAGCACTGATGGAAGCGTTCTAGGAGCCGTAGGTGATGCCGGTAGAGGACCCATGATTCAGAGCTGAACAGGAGCATGTGTATGACAACGGCTCTGCACACGCTGATCTTTATGTGTTTCTTCAGGTAATTGTTTTTCCAGACTCTTTTGTGTAGTCTTCCAAAGGTGCTATTTGCCTTGGCGAGTCTTTTGTCTATCTCTTTGTCGATCCTTGCATCAGATAAAATGGTGCAGCTGAGGTAGGTAAACTGGTTGACTGTTTTGAGTTCAGTGTGCCCGATGGAGATGTGGGGGGGCTGGTAGTCATGATGGGGAGCTGGCTGATGGAGGACCTCAGTTTTCTTCAGGCTGACATCCAGGCCAAACATTTTGGCAGTTTCCGTAAAACAGGACGTCATGCGCTGGAGAGCTGGCTCTGAATGGGCAACTAAAGTGGCATCGTCTGCAAAGAGTAGTTCACTGGCAAGTTGCTCTTGTGTCTTGGTGTGAGCTTGCAGGCGCCTCAGATTGAAGAGACTGCCATCCGTGCGGTACCGGATGTAAACAGCATCTTCATTGTTGAGGTCCTTCATGGCTTGTTTCAGCATCATGCTGAAGAAGATAGTAAAGAGGGTTGGTGCAAGGACGCAGCCTTGCTTCACACCGTTGTCAATAGAGAAGGGTTCGGAGAGCTCATTGCTGTATCTGACCCGACCTTGTTGGTTTTCGTGCAGTTGGATAACCATGTTGAGGAACTTGTGGGGGGCATCTGAGGTGCTCTAGTATTTGCCAAAGCTCTTTCCTGCTCACGGTGTCAAAGGCTTTGGTGAGGTCAACAAAGGTGATGTAGAGTCCTTTGTTTTGTTCTCTGATTGTCACCTTTGCTGTGCACATAAGTCTATTTCTTTTCCCAATTTACCACACTTACAGCATATACCAAAAGAACAAACTAGATTGTCAAGTTGTATAGTGCTCTGAGATGTTTTGTGGTAGTGAAACACATATCATATAAATATTCAAGTATGCTGAAGTGAAAAGGAATTGTTCGTAATCATAGAAAACGGGCAGGTAACTTCTATAATCTAACGCTGTATAATGAGTTTGTTTACTGGAGCTTCATTGGCCGCTTACTCAGCTCTCCTCAAGTGATAGTTCTGCAAAATATTGATGCATATTCTTCTTCAATGATGAAGAGAAATTACTTGGGCGTCTTTTAAGGAGAAAAGGAGGTAAGCGACTGAGAAAATAGTTCATACATTGGCAGGACATGGAAGATGGAAACAGATCCAAACAACCAAAGAATTTAAATAAAGCTTGACATGCTGAAACAGAACAGAATGAAAAGAACCAAAGCCATGTAACAGGTTGTCAGCCAGTTGATGTCATCTCCAAAACTGTAACAATAACGGACAAATATGGTTCAGTACTCCTATCTTTTCAGCAATTTGGCACCATTTGTGTTCCTAAAACCATGCCAAATCACTAAATCTGTTTGATATTATCCATATTAGGTTTAACTTCCCATTCATTTAAAAAGGAAACTGAATTTCATGCACTTTGCTTTGTAAGAACAGCCATCAACATATCAAAGACATGCTTCAGATTGCAGACTTCTGTTATCTTTTCTTTTGGGACAGGATATAAATAAGAAAATCAGCAATTTAAGTTCTGTCTATTCCAATCATTCCAGGACATCTGAATCAATCCAAGTCATTATTTGGTTTTAAACTGAGTAAATATTCAGTGGTCAGGATATAAAAAAATATGTTGTATGATTTAAAGTTCTTTGAAACCGAGATTTGTATGTTTTGTGTAGTTTGGCTCCAAAGGTACTGTAGATCCCAAGAGCATGTTTTCACTTTGTTATCCAACTTTTCAAACAAAGCACTTCATTTATAAATGAAATCCACACATATGAACTCAAACCACCCACAGATGTAAGTAGATTTGAGCAAACACAACCAACTTAATTCTTTTACTTTCACAGTCAGAAATTTAAATCTGAAGAGAATTAACTTGCACAAAATCTGAATTACACAGGGGAGTTCATATATGCAATGTTCATTAAAATAGATCATTCATATTCAACATGATCTTTAGGATAGCACAATATTTGAGGATTATAAATAAATAAAGAGCCTCTATACTTTAGGTCCACATGTAGTCGTTGTGGAGGGAGAGAAAATAGTTTGTCAAATTACTCACTGCTGCTATGTGAACTACACAGAAATGACCTCTGGAAGACTCGCCCACTCAGAGGGGTGTATTGCTATATGTTGAATAAGATTGCTTCTGGGTATGAATTGAAGCCCTGGAACTGAGACATGAAGCCAATTTTGAAGATACATATTCACGTTGTTTTTTTGGGAAACATATCGAAGTTACTCCTAGCCTAAAAGTTCGAGTCATAATGTCAAAATAATTTAATTTTAAAGCCAACACTGACCAATTTAATTTTCGCCAAATAAATCCAAACTCAAACTCTCTATCTAACTCATTTCAGTCATCTTCACATCCTCCCAATACTTTTAGGATCCTCCTTCCATATTTTCCACTATCACTATTTATTTCTTTAGACAGTCAGCTGCTTGGTTAAGGTTCTCCTTTTTTTGGCTCTCTGAAAATAATCCTCCTCAATAATTGCTTCTAAATTGAGCTTTTCTTGATGCTACCGGTCATAAAAGCCAGAAGCGTGAAATTGATTTCTTTTAACAAGACCCCTCTTCCTCAAAAGCAAATGATCAAGTAGTGGTTTTGAAGATTAATGTTATGCTCTCATGTCTTTCCATAGAGATGTGGAGTACTCAAAAATATCATCCTAGCTCTATATAGAAAAATAAGAAGCAGCTTCATGCATTGATGGACAAATCTTTGCTTCTTTTGGTAAATACACTGGACAATAATTTTTTTCAAAAGGTTTGCTTCCTGAAAAAAACCTGAGGATTATGATGGATAACACCAAGCTGAACACAAAGATAATTTCAGATTTGCTGTATCACATAGGAAGTTTGAGAAACATTAAATTAACTTTTATTGAATTTAGAATGTTTAATGTACCTCTGAGCCATGGTCTCAGGTTGACTGCACATGTTGCACAACAAATGTAAGGAGCCCAGTGTTGGGCTTGGTCACCAATTCTACAACCAAAGAGGAGCTCATAGGCTTTCTTGATGAGTGCAGTCATGCTGCGTTTTTGAGCCTGAAGCGTATACTCACCACAAATGTAACAGAATATATTGCAGCTGTTGTGATATTGATGAGATATTTCTAATGTATTGAATCTTCCTGAAGACAATAAATGCTAATGTTAAGTACTATTGCCTGAAGAACATGTGCATCAAAATGTATTCATTTCATATGAATGTAATGCACAGTATTTGAATATGTGAACTGCTTTATAGCCTGTCTACATCTATCCTGACTAAGCCATGCCCAGGCTTAAGACAATATTTGCAGAGCACCTGCACTAAGTGCATGTCCAGTCCTGCTTGGACTGACTAAAGCAGCTTGCTTTGTGGACAATATACTAGTAGTCCTAAAATATAACAGGAAATCCCAAAAACTGTTTATTTTAAATAAAAGATAAATGATAAAAAAAATGTTAACATGATTTTCGTGACCAGCAGCCCAAAATCTGTAAAATACATCAAACGTGTTCTGGAAGCAAAATTTTCATTGTCCAGTGATAGCAGAAGCAGAAAAGAGTCAGGAAGAACAATCTGAAGGGAAAAAAAAAAGGAGAAAAAAAATTATGTTAAAAAAAGCCAACAAAGCAGTTTTGAATCGTCATGAATGTCATTAACATATGGTATGACACAAACAATTCCCCCAGATAACCAAATTAATGCCTCGACATCCAATTTATTGACATTTTATGGTGTTATACAACTTAAAATCAATTATTTCCACAGTGATATGGAGTAATAACCAGTTTTGGATCATTTTGTATCATTCCAGGAGTTTATCTAGTTAATTCAGGCATCATTCAGTCTTGAGAGGCCTGAATATAATTTTTGAGTTATGGTGCACACGATTAGATAATTTCCATATAACTTTTCTTCCATAGGATTGATTGGCAACTTGAATGACATTTAGAAACATAGAAAATAGGTGTAGGAGTAGGCCATTTGGCACTTCAAGCCAATACCGCCATTCATTATGATCATGGCTGATCACTACCCAGTTCCTGCCTTCTCCCCATACCCATTAATCCCCTTTACCACAAGAGCCAAATCTAACCTCTTCTTAAATATTGATAAGGAACCGGCCTCAACTACTTCCTCTGGCAAACAATTCCACAGATTTACCACTCTCTGAGAGAAGAAAATTTTTTCTCATCCCCAACCATTTCCACACTTGGGGACTGCCAGGACAATATAGCCTTCCCATCAACGGAAAGAAGTTTAAAGATGAAAATAAATAATAATGGTCAAGGCAACATTCTGCCCCAGTGAATTTTCATTCTTTTGTCTCTCCTGAATTGCATTCCCTACCCTTATCTTTCCAATCTCATTCCCACGCAAGATGATGATGCCGGCTTTGGTGTGCTCCAAACTTGCGACTGATGTAGTCCAAGTGCCCTCTAATGCCCTGATTTGCCATTCTGACCCTACCACCATCATCACCATCCAAACTCTCTGTCCAATTCCATATGCCCCCCACCATTTCCTTCCAACTGCCCAAACTACAAGCTTGAACCCTGCCTCCTCACCTACTCTCAGCCAGAAATCCTGCCAGTTCTGTCAGTACCGCTGAAGTTTTCAGCTAAGGTCTGTCCCATTGCTGAAACAGTCATTGCAACTTCACTGCAGCATCCAACTAGTTTACCCAACTCAGAGTCTCTAGAATTTCTAGACTAATGTCTTTTTAAGTGTTGAATACACACTGGAGGCAGAGGCAAAATTCTCAGTTCCTCTTTGAAATTGTGCCCTGGGATCTTTTACATCTTCCAGAGAAAACAGATTTATTAATCATCCAAAAGGCAGCAATACAACGATAACAAACTTCCTCAGTGTCAGCCTCGATCACTCCACCATAAGTTTCTATAATTCCATCTAATATTTCATTATAAAGAGAAAGCTCTCTCCTATCTCTGAACCCTTTCTCATGTTATCACCTTGTTTCTATATTGCACAAAGTTAAATGTTGCACTGCATTTCAGTTGTAATCGAATTGGACTGTCAAACAGTTCAAGTACAAACTCTTTCACCTCATAGACTCTATTGGCAAATAAAGGTAGTATCTCATGTGACCTTTAAAAAATATTTTTATTGATGTTTATATTATAAATACTTAAACAGTACAGTCATATATTGTGCTCTAAGATTCAAAAGAAAAAAATATTGCAAAAAAGCATTTCATGATAAAAAAAATATCTAGAGCATAATCATATTGAAGAATAGAATTAACCACACAAAAAAATCCAAGAGAAAAAAAAAGATTTTTTTCACTAAAAACCCCCTCCCACTAAGCAAGGTTAAAAGTTAACAAGTAGGAATCAAGTGACAGCTACTTGGAACTGGATAGCACAGCACCAAAGCTTCAGAACAATCCTATTTCTTAAGATTACGATAATAGTCCATGAAAGGGCCCCATGTCTTTTGGCAGTTAATATTTGAATCTTTAATGGCAGATCTATTCTTTTTCTAAACTTAAACAAGACATTTAACCATTGAGTAGGGGGAGTATTATCTTTCCATTTAATCAAAATTGCACGTCTGGGCATCAATGAAGTAAAGGATAAAATTTGGTTTTGAGTTGGAGTCATCATCTTGAAATGAACCACATAGAACAATTAAAGAGCAAGATTTTATTTTAAATTTGAGAATCACCAATATTGTTTGAAAGATATTTTTCCAAAATTATTGCAAGTCTACAAATCTCTGGTGAGACCACACTTAAGAGTATAGTGTTTATTTCTGGTCATCTTATTACAGGAAGGAAGTGGGAGCTATGGAGAGGAGGCAGAGGAGAATTACCAGGATGTTACCTGGATTGGAAGTCTTATTAAATAAGGTTAGCAGTGCCGGGACTTTTCGCTTTGGAGCATAGAAGGATGCAAGGAGACTTAATAGAGGTCTGCACAATTATGAGACAGCCGGCACCTTTTCCCCAGGGCAGGAATGGCAAACACCGGAGGACATATGTGCAAAGTGAAGGGAAGGAGAGGGGAGACATCAGGGGCATGTTTTTTTACACAGGGAGTTGTAGGTGCCTGGAATACCTTGTCAGGAATGGTGGTGGAGCCTGAAACATTAGGCGTATTTAGGAGACTTCTTAGACAGTCACATGGATGGAAGAAAAATAGAGGGTTATGAGGTAGAGAGAGTTTAGTACTTTTTTTTAAAGGAACATATGGGTCAGCACAACTTTGAGGGCCGAAGGGCCTGTACTATGCTGTAGTGTTCTAAAACAACTTGGATTTGTATAGAACTACTCACAGGTTTGATTCGAACCAAAGCATTTCACAGCCAATAAAACACTAATTAAGTGGTTATTGCTATAATGTAGGAAATGCAGCAGGGAGTTGGTGGACAACAATCTGCCACAGATGGAAAATCTAATTTTATTACATTGGTTGGAGGATAAATATTGCCTGGAATATTGGAAATAATTTGCTTTCTTCAAAGTTATGCTGGAAAAACAAGAATGGTTTGGGGATATAATTTGAAAGGCATCATCTTCTTCATCCTTCAGTACAGCAGTGAAGTATCCAACTAATCTTTTGTACCCAAGCCTCTTGAGTGAAATTTGAACATGCAAATAATCATCTTAATTATCTATTGGATTTTCATTTATTAGCTTTCAATCCTCAGTCTCTGGCGGAGTATGGAGAAGCTTCATATAAACTCAAGGAACAATATACCACCTCTTTTGGTTATGAATATTATAGTGTTTCATACTGAACAATCTTCGATAAAGATTCTGCTTTTTTCATTGATTTTGGGTTTTTTTTTCATTTCTCCTGTTCCCTTTATAAATTCCTTCTTGTCTTTTAACATTTCTGACTTGTAATTCATGTGTTGCACATATCATTTTGTGAACAATAATTATTGCTTTACTGCTATCACCCTTTTGAGAATTTTGTTATGTGTTGATCCATGAGGAAGCAATAGTTACGGAAAATTCCAGAATCTGCTTATTTGGAAGAAGGCCACAGTAAGAAAGAGGCCATGCTTTGTAAGATTGTTCACTAATAAAGTATCTTTGTTGATTGCTTGAATGACTGATTATTTTCCAGTATTTTAAAGGATGAATGAGACAGATACTGAGACATGGTGTCAAAAGTTCTGGTTACTCAGTGGTTCTCAACCTTTTTCTTTCCACTCACATACCACTTTAAGTATTCCCTATGTCTTAGGTGCTCTGTGATTAGTAAGGGATTGCTTAAGGTTGTATGTGGGTGGAGAGAAAAAGTTTGAAAACCACTGTTTTAATCGTACCTAGTTGACTCGTTATGTGTATGGTTTTATAACTCCAAAGGAAATGGGCCAATGACAATTTTTCTCAAGCAAAATCTTTGGCTTGGCTTCACGGACGAAGATTTATGGAGGGGTAATGTCCACGTCAGCTGCAGGCTCGTTTGTGGCTGACAAATCCGATGCGGGACAGGCAGACACGGTTGCAGTGGTTGCAAGGGAAAATTTGTGGGTTGGGGTTGGGTGTTGGGTTTTTCCGCCTTTGTCTTTTAACAGTGAGGTGGGCTCTGCGGTCTTCTTCAAGGGAGGTTGCTGCCCGCCGAACTGTGATGCGCCAAGATGCACGGTTGGAGGCGAGATCAGCCCACTGGCGGTGGTCAATGTGGCAGGCACCAAGAGATTTCTTTAGGCAGTCCTTGTACCTCTTCTTTGGTGCACCTCTGTTTCGGTGGCCAGTGGAGAGCTCGCCATATAACAGTAACAATTGGGTCTAGAGCAGTGATTCTCAACCTTCCCTTCCCACTCACATCCCACCTGAAGCAATCCCTTACTAATCACAGAGCACTGATGGCATAGGGATGACTTAAAGTGGTATGGGAGTAGGAAGAAAAAGGTTGAGAACCATTGGGTTACATTAAACAATGACATTTAGATACTGAATCCCAATTGAGGTGATGCATAGATATGTTTCCTGAGGGAATGATTTTGTAATTCATTTCAAAAAGTTGACAAGAGAACAAATAAAGTCCACCATGCTACTTGGCTTGAATTTTATTGTATCACCTGGTCACAATAGTTTGCTACATAAGAGATGCAGGAGAATGTACTTGATCCACATTGAAATGGGAATGTGAAGATTCTTTTCAGAGCTACGATTTTGAGCAGATCATGGCAGTTTGGCAGACTGAATGACTTGAATGTCAGAGATCAGATTTCAGGTGGAATCTGAGAACCCATTTTGAGGGAATGGCTGCTACACAATGATAGTTACCTCTAGAAAAGTGCCAAAGCTTTGATGCTGTCCAAAGCCAGACTTTAGACAGAAATGTCGGACGGTCTTTGGAAGTGTATGTTTGAAATGAAGCATAAAATAAGAAGCAGAACAGGAGAAAAAGCATGGTCAAGATAGCTAGGAGTTTGTAAATCAAAAGGACACACATGGGAGGCTGAAAAACATACAGGTAAGGTGAGAATGTGAGTAGAATGGAATAAAAATATTTTCTATAGTTAGTGCCGTGAAGAAGACACTGAAAGCCCATGGAATAGATGAGATAAGCTGTGTTGGGAGAGAGAGGATGAAATTTAGATTTCCTGCTATCAAATGAGGTCAATTCTGAAATAGAAAATGTTAAAAATGCATTACATCAAAATATGGGTGTAAAGATATAACCATATAGCCATATGACAATTATAGCACAGAAACAAGCCAGTTTGGCCCTCCAAGTCCATGCCGAACACCTTCTCCCACCTAGTCCAATTGACCCACACCCAGCCCATAACCTTCCATACAGCTCTCATTTGTAGACCTATCCAACTTTTCCTTAAATATTAAAATTAAGCCCATATCTACTACTTTAAGTGGAACCACATTCCACACTCCCACCTCCCTCATGTTTCCCCTATATTTTTCCCTCTTCAAACTCAATTCACGTCCTCTTGTTTGAATTCCCTCCACTCTCAATGGAAAAAAAAGCCTATCTGTCTCCCTCATAATATTAAATACCTCTATCAAATCACCCCTCAATCTTCTTTGCTCGAGGGAATAAAGCCCTAGCCTGTTTAACCTTTCCCTGCAGGTCAAACCCTGAAACCCAGGCAACATTCTTGTAAATCTTCTCTGCACACTCTCTATTTTGTTGATATTCTTCCTATAATTTGGCAACCATAACTGCACACTATATTCTAAATTTGGTTTTACTAATGCCTTATACAACTTCAGCATGACATTCCAACTCCTGTGCTCAATACTCTGATTTCTGAAGGCCAACGTGCCAAAAGCTTTCTTCACCACCCTCTCTACATTTGATTCCACTTTTAGAGAATTATGTTCCAGAATTCCTAAATCCCTTTGTTCTACTGCACTCCTCAGATGGTGTGCAGGAATCAGAAGGTGTAGTGGAGCATTAGTCCTCAAAGTGAAGGCTTGTGAAAAGTGGTGTGCCACTGGGATTGGTGCGAGGTCCATTGTTGTTTGTCATGTACATTAATATCTAGTGTGCTTAGTAAATATGCAGATGACACCAAAAATGGTGGTGTAGTGGACCGTGAAGAAAATTACATCATGAATCAACCAATATTTGGCAGATGAAATATAACCTGGAGAGGTGTGAGGTGTTTCACATTGATAGGACAGGACTTAGAGAGTAAGTGGTATGGTCTTGAATGACATCAATTATAAATGCCAGATACGGATTAGTGTAATATAATTTCCTACACCAATTATACCTCACACCACAAAAGTTGCATAAATCAAAATCTGAAATATCGGTCATGTGTTTTAGGTGTGGGACAGAAATAGGAATGTTTTTACATGCTACGTGGCTGTGTGTGAATGTGAGACCTTTCTGGTAGGATATTACTGAAATATTAACAAGGATAATGGGGGTAGACTTCATGAGCAACCCGGAGCTTTATCTTTTGGCCAACTTTATTGGGATAAGCAATAAATTAACTAAATTCTAAATTTAACTTGTTGAAATAGCTTTAGCAGTGGCTAAGAAATATATTGCAATTACTTGGAAATCCACCTCCCTGCTACATATAGGACAATGGATTGCTGAGATGAATAGTTGCATACCTATGAAAAAATTACATATAAATTAAAGAACAGGTATTGGCAGCCATATTTGGATCATATAGGGTCCCAATTATAATTAAAACTACAATAATGGAAAGGATAATAATAGATGCTGCTGTAGTATAATATCAAGTGACTTTCCCATGTAGAATTTTTTATGGTCAACAAAAATGTGAGCCCTGATGGTGTGTGGATTTATATTGTGAAAAAGGAGGTGGGAGGGTTTTTTTTTGGTAAGAAAAAGTTTATATATATTGGTGCGTTTACTGTGTATATTTATAGGGGAAAAACATTAAATTTTCAAAAAAAAGGTGTCATAGAACAGAGACACTTTGTTACACATAGTTCTATGAAAGTGGTAACAGAGTGGTAAAGATGTTTGGGATACTTTCCTTCATCAATCTGGGATTGAGTATAGGGATATCACATTACAACTGTACATAACATTGCTATAACCACACTTGAAGTATTGTGCACAGTTTTGAACACTCAGCTAGAGGAAAAATATTATTAAATAGAAAAGGTACAGAAGAACTAGTGATTGATGGTTCACAAGAATTCAACTGGGACTGACAATTATAATTCAAGGCTGGATAGGTTGAGACTTTTCTCCATGGATCATAGGAGGTTGAAGGGAGATTGTCTATGAAGTCATGAAGGAATAGTTGCAGTTGTTTTCCCGGAGTTGAGAAATGTAAAACAGGAGGACATAGATTTAAGTTGAGATGGGAAAGATTTAACAGGGTAGTGGGTCTGTGGAACAAACTGCCAGAGGAAGTGAAAGAGGCAGGGACAGTATTTAAAATACATTCAGCACCTATGGGGATTGGTAGATGTTGGATAAGTTAATTTTCTGATTGCTTAAGATAGCATGTTGCATGATTGGCGAACTAATGGCAAGGCATCCAATTTTAAAACCCATATTTTTTTACCTATTTATTTGCCACAATTTGTTTTGCTGATTGCTTGAAGCTACCAGTTGCTTGAATTCTAGATAACAGGGGTTTAGCTGTACAAAGATAGGAAAGATTTGGAAGGATATGATTTGAATTCAGGCAGGTAAGACGAGCTTGTGCAGATATCTTGAATGGCATGGACAAGTGAGGATGAAAAGCCTTTTTCTGGTCTGTAAAGCAAAATGATTCCAGCACTGATATCCAATTTGGGATTCTCAAGAATCAATGTACTCCATATTGTGAGAAACAGAAGTACCTTCACAGATTTCGCTCGAGACAAAAATTGAGAACAAAGAACATTTATTGTACAACGGTGCAAAGTTGGGTGCTTCCCCTTACCATGGGAATGCACACACATACTGGGGCTCACCCAACTTTTATACAGTTCATTTCAGTGTAGAGGTACCCTCCCCCCCTAACACTCTTCTGCCTCCTGGATTGGTTTGCCTACGTGCAGTTTCTGTAAACTTGAAAGACCATGGGGTATCCTGTCTGGGTCCCATCATGTCATTGTCCTTATTCATGAATCTGCCTTCGTCCTTATTCACACATCTCAACCCCCAGGACTTACTTATTCTGCAGAACTTGCTAATTCTTTCTATCACTATAAGACCCTTATTCTATTACTTGCGTAACCCTTCCGGAATTCATCCTTACTCAGCACTTACTTAACTTCCTCTAATCTCGTCTAGTATTCCTTATTTCATTCATACTAGCTTTACTTCCTATATTCTGTTATCTCTCACAATATCTCATGGTTCACATCTTGGCCCAATGAGCTGAATTCAGAGGAAAGATGAAAAACTCATCAGATCTGTATCAACTTTTTAGGAAAAACAGAAACAGTGAAAATGTGATGATTAGTTATTTACAACTTTCTAGAAATAGTCTTCTCAGAAAATACTCACTCAATCCCCAACTCAAAGGGAATTTGTTTCTGAGAAGTTGATCATAGTTTATGGACTACAGTTCATAAACGGTGAGATCTGCAAAGGACTAGTGATTGATGGCAGCATCTCATGAGCTCATCCCAACTTCCCCCCCTCCCCTTCCCATAGTATGATGGAAGGGCAGAGGACAATGTCAATGTAGCCTTGGGACTGCCAAGGAAATCTAAACCAATGTAGTCATGTCTCTATCACACTGACCTTTCGCATTCATCCACCAACAGGATCACATGCAATCTTGGGCAGAGATATATGACTAGATGGACTTGAACTCTCACCTACCATTTGAAGGCTGCTGAAAGCAGTGTGAAAAGTTGTAGGCTAGTCAGGAAGGCTCAAACGCTAGGTAGTGAACTGGATTCGACAATGGCTGGTTAGGAGAAGCCAGGGAGTAGTGGTGGATGATTGCTTCTCAAATTGGAGGCCTGTGGGCAGTGGTGTGCCTCAGGGATCAATACTGGGACCATTGTTGTTTGTCATCTATATCAATGATGTGGCTGATAATGTAGTAAATTGGATAAGTAAATTTACAGCTGACACTAAGATTGGAGGCGTTGTGGACAGTGACAACGGTTCTCAAAGCTTGCAGAGGGATCTGGACCACCTGGTAAAGTGGGTTGAAAAATGGCAGATGGAATTTAATGAAGATAAGCATGAGATGTTGCATTTTGAGAGGACATACACAGAAAATGGTAGGGCACTGAAGGGTGCAATAGAACAGAAGGATTTGGGAATACAGATACATAATTCCCTGAAAGTGGTGTCACAAGTGGATAGGATTGTAAATTTGCCATATTGGCCTTCAGAAATCAAAGTATTGAGTACAGGAGTTGGGATATTACATTAAAGTTGTATAAGGTGTAGGTGAGGCCATTTTTGGAGTATTGTGTTCAGTTTTGGTTGCCTAACTACAGGAAGGATATCAAGAAGATAGAGAGAGTGGAGTGAAGATTTACTAGGATGTTGCCCGGACTTCAGGGACTGAGTTATGGGGAAAGGTTAGGACTTTATTGCTTGTTGCATAGAAGAATGAGGGGAGATTTGATAGAGGTATTTATAATTATGAGGGGGATTGACAGAGTAAACGTTGATAGGCTTTTTCCATTGGGGGTGGGTGAGATTTAAATAAGAGGACAAGGGTGAAATGAGAAAAGTTTAGGGAGAACATGAGGGGGAACTTCTTCACTCAGAGAATGGTGGGAATGTCGAACGAACTGTCAGCTGAAGTGATAGATGTGGGCTCAATTTTAACATTTAAAGGAAATTTGGACAGGTATATGGATGGGAGAGATATAGAGGGCTATGGACCGAATGTAGGACTAGGCAAGAAAAAATGCTTGGCAAAGACTAAAGGGGCCAAAGTGGCCAGTTTTTGTGCTGTAATTGCTCTGTGGTTCTCGGTAAACAAGTACAGGCAGTCAGGGTGGCACGGTTGGCATAGCGGTTAGAGCAACACCTTTACAGCATCAGCCATTGGGACTGGACTGGTGTTCAAATCCTGCACTGTCTGTAAGGAGTCTGTACATTCTCCCCATGTCAGCGTGAGTTTTCCTTGGGGGCTCCGGTTTCCTCCCACCATTCAAAACATACCAGGGGAGTAGGTAACTGGGTTTTAGGAATAAATTGAATAGATAGATGGATGGGAGTGTTATGGAATGGTAGCAGTTCAGTGGGACTAGTGAGATGATGGTCAGCACAGACTAGAAGGGCTGAATGGCCTCTTTTCTGTGCTGTAGTTTTCTATGGTTCTAAAAGTGAAACACATTATCAGGACAGGGATCTCTAAGACCTACTATCTCTAAGAACTGAAAGCACTCTGAGGGTGAACCTCACAGTTGAGTGACAGAAGTGTTTACTCAGCACCCACTCCAGGTTCTTTATGGTATGACTGAATAGGAACTCCTGGATGAGAGGATCAGGTGCCACCTCAGTAAGGACATTGAAGAAGCTTGTTTGTGGGAAACGGGTGCGGAAATACCACAGGATATACGACTACACTCATCAAGCACCCACTGCTGGATGACTGACCTCTGGAAGATCACGACTAGCTTGCAGCAGAACTCCTAGCATTCAGATTTCCTGCATCTGTATTTGATTGATTTTTCACCTACCAGCCATGATTATGTTCTTGCTTTGCCTTGTCTTGAAAGGCATACCTCCGACGTTCCTGACATAATCAGATGGAAAGAAAATTTTACAGACAGAGATGTGCATTGCTATGTATGGGCAGGGCATAACTCTCTTAAAAACATTTGACAGATTTTTATGTTTTTCTCGGAATACACATTATTATTCTTCTAACCTGTGAAGGAATTCTGAGACTGACAATAGGTCCTGCTTGAATATTTTTCAGTACCTTTATTTTCCTTAAAGGGTGGTCACTTTGACACAATGCTGGTGTCTGTTTGGAGTCAGCCTGAGCTCCCTGTATCTGCATTAGATTCGTCCAAGTGGTCCATTGTCCATCCCATGTCATATATCGCACAGGTTGCAAGGTTAATGGGCTACTGTAAATTGCCTCATGTGTCTAGGTGTCTAGTGGTAGAATCCGGTGGGAGTTGATGGGAAGGCAGATCAATAAATTAAGATGAGAATTGATAGTTACTGAAACCCAGACTTGGTGGGTCTATGGGGCCCATTTTTATGCCGTATAACTCTGAATCTATGACATTATATGAAAGACAAGCTCAATAAATTGTTATTCATGAAATCTAATGTTTTGACAGGCAAATTTACCTCTTTATATTGTCTCTCACAGAACAAGAGGGAAATAAATAAAATCAAGGTTCGAGAAAAGCTCCAACAATTATAAACTATTGTTTTGAGTCCTTATCATTGAGCTTTTGAAAGGTGATCGATCTGAACTGGTCACTCTCCACAGATGCTGCATGAGGCATTGAGTATCACAGAATCACTGAATCGTCCAGCCCCAAAATGAACTCATTAAGTAAGAGCATCAGCAGATGCTGGGGTCAAGTGCCATAAACAAGCATGCTGGAGAAACTCAGCAGGTCACGCAGCATCCATGGGAAGTAAAGGGCAACCAACGTTTTGGGCAGGTATATCAACTGGCATCACTGAGGGGGGGGGGGGGAGAGGTGCAGGGAGTGCAGACAGCACTGGGTGACACCAAAGTGACTGTCTATAACATTTTTGTGCAAGTTTCAGCAGAAATTTATTGTTTTTTCATAAAACATTTCATTATCACTCAGTGGAGGTCAAAGGTCAATTTACATTGCCATCGTAAGCCAAAAGAAGCAATAATGATTTTGGCTGATAGGAATACTATAAAATCACTGTATAATGCTGACAAACTAGCCTCTTTGAAACAGAAAATAAGGGTGTTGAAATCACGAATCTGACCACTTTGCGCAATTCATATTACTGAGTTTTTTTTTGCCGTGTTTATTGATTTTTGTTATTTATGTGAGCTCCTTGGTTTGTTTGCCATAAATAAAGGGAAATTAGTAATCAGATCATGGGGAGTGCCTGAGATAAATCATGTGGCACACAGTGATCTCAACATTTGTTAATAATTTATTGATTCTGTACCATAGTGTTAATCTGTTGACTCACTGGAGGATAGAGAGATATTAAATCTGGAAGTATGCAAGTTCTTATAATTAAACCACTGGATAAGTGTAGGCTAGTCTTCCCCTGACTGTAAGTTTAAATCCACCGAGGATAGGCAACAGCCACATTTTAGAAGGTTTTAAGCAATTATTTGAAAATGTCAACACAAATGCATAACATTTTGACAAGTGGGCAAGGAGATCCTCAGAAGGTATGGAAACAGTCCTTTCTATCAAGTGGCTGTCCAGACTATCAAGCAGTTATTTTGCAATTTTCCATCATTTCTCTTACTACCTATCTACACCAGAGGTGATTTCCTGTAATAAATTAAAGTACCAACTTCCATGTCATTTAGCATCCTGGGAAATAGCCTTGTGATCACATTGGAGAACAAACAAATATGACGCAAATCCCACCCATGGTCAGGATTGAATCCACTGGTTGCTCCACTAAACACTGTATCACTGTCCCTAAAAGTGGTAAATATCAGCAACGGTATCAAAGAAATGAACAGATTTTTTTTTAAAAGCAGTACAGGCAGAGATAATGTTTCAACAGTTTCACCAGTTTCACGTTTGGATTCCAGCACTTACCCCATTTCCACCTCCTGCATCCTGAATTTTCCTCTCTCCAGCTCCTTTTGCCCTGTCAATTTTTCTCTGTTCTCATTTAGTCTCCTATGCCCTCCACCTTCCCACAGAACTTTCCTTTGGTCCCTTCCTCCTCTGCTCCTTTCCTTTAATTTGAAAATGGGTTTTATTGGAATAGCATTTCATCTGGCCCTGGCCTGCTGTGTTGTTGAAGCATTTGCTTTTCATTTTATTCCAGATTTCTGACATGTGCACTACTTTGTTTTTTGCTTTTTTCAAGAAGAATATTCTAGTATTATCCAGAGCTGGTCTGTGGGCAGAGGAACTATTTAAAACCATTGAATTATTCTCTTCACATTCTCATCGACACTTCTCAGATTGTGCTACTCAGCGACACACCAGAATCAACATACAAAGATCAATGAATCTCACTGGAGTCCCTGAAAGAAAGCCACACGATCACTGAGAGAGCATCCAATCTCCACACATACAACACTTGAGGTTTGTTTTGAACCCCAGTTGCGGGAGATGAGAAGTACTGAAATTAGGCCCCCCCGCCCCCCCGTTAAAAAACTGCACATAAAGTTGTCAGTTGGACAGTTTTCATGAACAATGGGATAGTTTTGAAGATTGGCCGCATGTGCATTGGGCGCTTTCTTAGAAGTCATTAATTCCTGTCCCCTGAATCAGCACTGTTCCTTACAGCTGGGGTCATTGTAACAGTGGGTCGGGCAAAAGGTTTTTAACAGGGAGAAGCAGTCTCTCTTGCTCTCTCCCTCCCTCCCCCTCCTCTGTTTAAAGCCTCTGTCCCTGCCATGCTATTAGACTTTGAGAAACCAGTGTGTTGAATATATAGTATATTGACATACAGCCACTCCAGAGCCGGGCAAAGGAGCACGCTGTGAGGAGAACTGCAAATGCATTGCTATTAACTGCCATCACACCAGCGGTGTCTGAATGCCACCCTTCCCACACCCAAAGCTAGGCAAAACTGGCCTGACTGCAGAGCTGAGAAGGGCAGTCTGTACATGAATTACCTTTCTCATCCCAGAATAATTGCTTGGCTTCAGTGGGGAACAAAACATGCACATGGGGGTTGGGTGAACTCTTGGATTCTCACCTCTGCAATTCCCCGCTTACTTCAGTGAAAACTCCAACTCTCCCTTTGTTTTGCAAGAGTCCGCTGCAGGCCAGAGATAACACAAGGGGTCTCCTGGTGAAGATAAACATTGGGCAAGTCAGACGCAGGTTTTTTTCCCCTCACCATTCACATAATCTCTCCCCTTGCACTATGCGGGATTCAAATATAAATATTGCTACCACTCCAGGGTGAAATAAAGTCTTATCTGAGACTTATCGGTTCCCCTCTGAGGTCTGGTTCACCTAAAGATAGTGCCAGCCTTGGATGCAGTGCTGCCGGAGCTCACTGGAACACTGCTTCGGACTGGCATCTTATTGGACCGCTTTGGGGTGTTACAAGCCAGGAAGACCGCCAAACTCAGCAGCAATTGATATTCACCAAGACAAATGGTTATTTAAACAAAAGTTGCTTTTAATTATCTTTAAACATGTAAACAGAATCACACTTTAACTTATTACTATTAATTTAACTTACCTAACTTAACCCCCTTCTAATTCTAAGTGTATGTGTATGTAATGTGCATGTAAGTTCAGAAAATGTATTTGTTTCACAGTCCAATCTCACCTCTTCACTCCTCCAAGTTTACTGGTTGCAGGTAATTCTTATACTGTGCACAGAATTTAACATTTATAAAGTTCACCAGGCTTTAGTGCCTGAAAGGTAAATGGTTACCACTCAGGAAGGTTCTTTGTCGGTTTTCAGAGAGAGATTTGTTGTTTGCTGGACATCCACAACTGATTCCTTGTAACCAGCCACTTCAGTATCTTGCTGAAGAAACTTACCCCATCAGGGTTTTCCAGTTAACATAACATAACATAACATAACAATTACAGCACGGAAACAGGCCATTAGGCCCTTCTAGTCCGCACCGAACCAAACACCCCTTTCTAATCCCACCTCCCTGCACAATGCCCATAACCCTCCATCTTCTTCTCATCCATATACCTGTCCAACCTTTTCTTAAATAATACAATTGACTCCGCCGCCACTATTTCTCCCGGAAGATCATTCCACACAGCTACCACTCTCTGAGTAAAGAAGTTCCCCCTCATGTTACCTCTAAACCTCTGCCCCTTAATTCTTAACTCATGTCCTCTTGTTTTAATCTTTCCTCCTCTTAACGGAAATAGTCTATCCACATCCATTCTGTCTATCCCTTTCATAATCTTAAATACTTCTATCAAATCCCCTCTCAACCTTCTACGCTCCAAAGAATAAAGACCCAATCTGTCCAATCTCTCCCCATACTCCAGATACTTAAACCCAGGCAACATTCTGGTAAACCTAACTTCTTTGATAACTTCTTTCTTTCAGGTCATTGCAGAGTTCCTTTGTGTTTCACTTATTTCAAGTGAAACATTAAGCATCCAGCCCTCCCCTCTTGTATGAACCACAAGGGCTTTGACCAGGCTGAACTAAGCACGCACAACCCACCTTCGAAATGGGGGTTTGCCACAAGCTTGCCAGCTTGTCCTGTTCCAGTCCCAGCTGCTGCCACTGACTGTAACACTGCAGAACTGAATTATCTCTCTCTCAGAGAAATAAAGCCTGTTTTTCTCTCTCTCTGCTTGCAAAACCACACGACACTCTTAGAACAGCAAGTTCTACACCATATAGCTTGCGGCTCAGACAAGTTATTTCATCTTTTGGCTTTTTGTATCCATTAGTGAAGTCTCTTGCACACACTCCAAAGCTTTTGCAAAGGCTCTTGGTGCCGACCTGTCTAGCATGAGCAGAGTTCTAGTATTTTAAATAAGATCTGTTTTAAAGTGTTTGTATGTGGCCTACACTAAATAACCTGCCCCAATTTAGCTCTCAAAAACATATCTATAATCTGTCACAGGGACCACTCCGGCACCTCGCTCAATGCAGGATCAATGGGAAAAATGGCTGTCTTTCTTACCCATAATCCACCACACAGTTGGGACCGCTCTGTGTTTCCCTGATCCTGGCACTGGCAGTGGGGGATTATGAGCGAGGTGCCAGAGAGGTCCTAAAGTGGCCTGATGAGATGCCAAGCCAGGAGCAGTACTCAAGTGAGCCCCGACAGCACTGCACCCTGGGATGGAGATTCCTTGTTTGTCCAGGGACTCGGATATTGGCTGAGCAAGATGTGGACAGTGGCGCCCCCTTGCAAGTGGCGCCAAGGGCATATGCCCTAGCTGCCATACCCTAGATACACCTATGACCTTGTGTTGCCTCCTATCATGGCCAAGGGTCATTCTAATTCCATGCCGAGGTCACAGAATGAATTTAACTCCCTCTATTCAGAACAATCATGAATTAATTAATTTTTTAAATGTTATTTAAGAGATACAGCACAGTAATATGCCCTTCTAGCCCAAGAACATGCACCACCAAAATATACCAATTAAGCAACCAATCTTGATATAAAGCTTTTGTTCCACATTCGAGCAAATTGAATACGTGCAAAGACATGATAAATGAAATGCACAAAAATGTAGGAGTGTGTTTTCTTTCTGCTTTCTTGCTGCCAGAGAATCTAGTTTGTAGAAAATGCTAGAGACATCTTTGACAACAGATCAACACTGTTGATGGAGTTTACAGCATCTGGAACCCATTTGGACAAAACTGCTCCTCATGGGATAAGAATCAGTTACCAGTTTCACAAGCTTCCTGGAGGAGGTGATAGCTTAAATATTCCAAGAAAAGACAAATATTTGAGAGTTTAACACTTTTTTGATTAGATCCCTGAGTAGAAGGCATGATCAGCTCTCACACAGTTGGAGGTCAAGTGTCTGAGGTTCAGGCTGTTTTTGCATTATTGCAAGATACTTTAATTGTATTCATATACATTACATTTGGATTCTATTTACACGTTAAAAAAAGGCACATTCCTCTGCTCCATAGTGACTGATGATGATAAAGGAGGGCAACACAGGAGAAGCCCACACCTAGTATTTGATAACTTCACAGAGTTTTAAGCCGGAAGATAACCAACTTATCACTTATGTTCCACATGGACTGAACTGTCCATTCAAATTTCGTTTCACGCCATCATAATAGTGAACTGACAAGAAGGTGAGCCAATATATGAAGCAGACGGTGCAAGCACATCCATCTTACACTGGGCATGATAAGAAATCTTAGAGCAGAGAGACAAGTCAATAGCTTGAAGTTGTTCTGGTGACAAAAAGACATCTTTTTTTTGAAAGTAAATGAATAATGGAATTATATGACGGTGTATGACATCAAAATAAACATAAAATTCTCAACTATTCTAGTGATTGTTTATATCTGGGCAAACATGTTGCATCATTCCCAGCAACATTGCCCATCAGCAATTTGGGATCTCAAGTTTTAATAAAGGACCATTGGCTTGAAACGTCAGCCCTGTTTCTCTGTCCTCAGAAGCTGCCTGACCTGCTGATTATTTCCAACACTTAGTTTTTATTTAAGATAACCAGCTTCAAAACGTTAATTCATTTGCTTCACAAGCAAGCACAATTGCCTCTTTGATTATATTTTTATTAAATATCTTGTCTGTTGGAAAAAATGTCCAACAAATTAATGCATCCTCAAATGCAGAATATGAATGGCTATCAGGGAAGGTCATTGAAACCTTGATCAAAGTTTTTTTTAATGTGGAAATGAAAGATCTTTTAACTTTTTTAAAATTTAGACATACAGCATGGAAAGAGGTCATTTTAGCCCACAAGTCCATGGCATCTAATTTAAACCCAATTGACCCACAACCCCCCCCCCCGCCCCCTCGGTACATTTCAAATGGAGGGAGGTAACCGGAGCCCCTGGATAAAACGCATGCAGACACGCACAAACTCCTTATAGACAGCGCGGGATTGGAACTCCGGGCCTGATTACTGGCACTGTAAGGGCGTTGCGCTAACTACTACACCAACCATGCCGCCCTAGTATCTGATGCAAGATCTGGATAAACTGGTGGTTTGGAAATATGGAGGGGGGTGGGGTGCAGCTTGGTGAGATGTGCATTGTACTAAGGAGTAGATATTTGGAAAGAAGATAGTGAGCTTAGCAAAATATAGAGATGGGTGGATGGATGTAGGAAAGATTTGTGGAGCTGTTTTGGAACTCATTGAAACAACATATAATGCATGTCAACATTTTGATGTGATTAAACATAAGAACATAAGAAACAAAATCAGGAAAAGAGTGAATGGCCCTTCAAGACTGTTCTACCATTCAATAATATTGACCCTGATCTTGTATCTTAACCACTGCACCCCTCCAGTCCCAATATCTTTTGATCCTTTCATGAACAAAAATCTATTCTGCCTTGCCTTTTGTGAATCATCTATCTATCTATCTATCTATCTATCTATCTATCTATCTATCTATCTATCTATCTATCTATCTAACTTTAATTTAATTTTCTGTGTCAGAGAATTTCAAAGATGTACAGTTGTCAATTCAAATTACTCTTTCCCCACCTTATCTCTGAATGATTGGCCTCTTATTTTAAGAATTTTTGAAATTTAGTTATTTTATTTTTGAGGGGATCTTGGCCTAGCCAAGCTACTTCATCCTTGAATGTCTATCCCCAATTGTCCATCTCTAATTGTCCATCACCTCGTCCATGTCCAATAGTTATTCTGATGAAAGGAAAAAGCAAACCCCCCCCCCCCCACCCAACATTGCTATTGGGTAGGGAATTCCAGATTTAAAACAAAAATATTGTTGTATATTTTTTAATCAGTTTGATGTGTGACTTTGGGGCAAGTGGAGATAGTTCATGTGATTGCTTTGGGGTAGTGGATATGGATTTGGGAAATGCTGTTGGTGTGGCAGCCTGGGAGAGTAATTTTAATTAATTTCATTGATGGTGCAGCCTGTTCACCAATGGTGAAGGAATGAATTTTTGGGTAGCTGATAGGACACAATCAAGCAGGTTGCTTTGCCCTAGATGGTGTCAAATTCCATAAGAGATATGAATGTACAGTTATCCAAGTGACAAGTATTCCACCAATTTCTTAACTTTTGCCTTGTGGATGGTGAAAAGGCTTTAAGATGTTTGGAGATGAGGCCCAAGATACTCAGGCTCTGATCTGCACTTGCGATCATTTATACAGCAAGCCAAATTGAGTTTCTAGTCAAAGGAAACCCCTTTCACGGTAGCAATAGTGGAGGATTCAGAGTTAGGGATGCCATTGAATATCATCGATAGATGGTTAAAGTTTAATTTTTTTGTGGTACTAATGCAACTTGGTTTTGATTCATGCATATTTGAGTTCTTGGTCCTGGTGCAGCATGCTTAGGTTATTTCATCTGATGAAGAGTTGCAAATAAAATCTAATGTTATACAATCATTAACAGGCATCCCCAATCCTGACCTTATGATACGGATAAAGTAAAGATAGTTAAACCTAAGGACTCCTGCAACTCTGGATCTGAGATGATTGACCTTCACCAACCGCATCCATCATTGGTTGTGTAAGCTATGACTCTAATCATTGATTTCCGTCTATAAGGATACTTTGATGATATACCTGGTTAACTGATGCACTGATGTTAATTCCTATGATTCATGGGAATTGTGTTATTCATTGCTATATATATATTCACAACTTCTTAATTCATTTTAAAATGTGCACTAAAGGCCCTTGATGCACTTTCAGATGAAGAACCTGCTAGTTTCTGAGTGGCCAAATATAAACGCTAAAGACATTCAACACTGCCAAGGAAGCTGTCACTTAAACACACTTCAAACGTGAAGTGAATGTTGTCAGCTTGTAGCATAGCTCCAAGGTGGGATACCTGACTCTCCAAACACAAAGCAGAATCCTGTCATTGAGCGATCAGAGTTTGGTACTTTACAGCATCTGGTTGAATTACAGAATAACTCGGGCACTGAAAGTCAAATGGAGATCATTTGATGCAGAAGAGCAAAATGTTTTGGAAGACATGACAAAGGGAAAAGCTGCAAATAGGTCATACCACTGATAAGCGTCTGGATCAAAATAATATATATTCGCTTTCCCCATAAATTAAGCATAAGTACAGTAAAATTAATAAATTAATGATACTAGTCACCTAAATTAAAATATGCCTGGCATCTGAAGAATGAATTAATATTAGAAGAAATGCAAAAGTGTCTTTCTCCTCAATAAATTCTCTGTAACTAGTAAATATTCATGTCCTGGTGATGTAATTCTTCACTGAATTTAATTTATGTTTCTTTCACATTCTCACTTTTATAAAAATTCTGAGAAGGATTGAAGAATAGATGCTGAGAGGCTGGATAATCTGGAAGTTTGTGGGCATAACAGTTCCCAAAGAAACAATGAACGATGACTTGAATTCGAGAGATGAGGTGAGAACAACTCTCATGGATATGAAGCGAGCATTCGACCGAATGTAGTGTCAAAAAGCCTCTGTCAAACTGAAGTCCTTTGTCAGCAAGGGGAAAACAATCCATAGATTAGAAGTAAAACACAGAAGTCTGCAGACACTGTGGTTGATGTAACAACACAATGCTGGAGAAACTCAGCCAGTCAAACAATGTACTTTTTATAGCCAAGACAAAGATATTTAACCAATGTTTCAGGCTTGAGCCCTTTGTATGATTACAATTACACTTTTCACAAAGTAAAATGGTCAGCCAACTAACTACCAGTATATTTCTGCAAGAGGTTGTCAGGATACAGAAGTGGACCCAAATAGCTTCAATACTTCTTCAATAATCTATCTTCCATCATAAGATCAGAAGTGGGAATATTCTCTCATGATTACTTGGGGTCATGATATTGTGGCAATTAGTGAGACCTGGCTACAGAGGCCAGGACTGGCAACTTAATATTCCAGGATACATTTGTTTAAGATGTGATAGATCAGGGGGTAAAAAAGGGGGAGGAGTTGCTCTGCTTGTTAAGGAGGACATTACTGCCGTGAGGTGGCAGGATGGTCTGGAAGGACCGTCCAGTGAGGCTGTTTGGGTGGAATTGGGGTGAAGGAGGCATGAGGGTGCTAATAGGGGTGTATTGCAGACCACCAAATGGGCCAAGAAAATTAGAGGAACAAATTTGTAGGGATATAACGTCTATGTGTGAGAATCATAAGGTAGTGATCATGGGATATTTTAACTTCCCTCACATTGATTGGGATACCCATACAGTTAGAGGGCTAGATGGGCTAGAGTTCGTTAAATGTGTTCAAGATTGTTTTCTAAATCAATTAGTAGAAGAACCGACTCGGGATGGTGTAATACTGGATCTCCTGTTAGGGAACGAGCTAGGTCAGGTATTGGACATTAATGTTGGAGAACAAATTGGGTCTAGTGATCATAACTCTGTTAGTTTTCAGGTAGTTTTAGGAAAGAGCAAGGAGGGGCCTAAAGTTGAGGTTCTGGATTGGAGAAGAGCAAATTTCGAAGGAATAAGAAGGGATTTGGGGAGTATTGAGTGGGGCAGGATATTTTCAGGTAAGGATGTAAATGAAAAATGGAGGATATTCAAAAAAGAAATTTTGAGGATACAGAGTAGATATGTCCCAGTGAGGATCAAAGGAAAGGCTGGAAGTCATAGGGAGGCTTGGTTTTCGAGGAATATTGGAAATTTGGTTAGGAGAAAAAGGGAGGTGTACAAGAGGTATAAAGAGCAGGGAACTGAGAATTTGAAGGAGGACTACAAGGCGTGTAGAAGGAATCTTAAGAAAGAAATTAGAAAGGCCAAAAAAAAGGCACGAAGAGGCTTTGGCAGACAGAGTAACAATAAATCCAAAGGGTTTCTATAGGTACATTAAAAGTAAAAGATTAGTGAGGGATAAAATTGGACTGCTTGTAGATAGCGAGGGTAGGCTGAGTGAGAAGTCAGAGGAAATGGGGGAAATTTTGTTAAATTTCTTTGCCTCCGTATTCACTAGGGAAAAAAATGTTGAACCAATTGAAGTAAATAAAAATAGTGGGGAGGTCATGAAGCATATAAGGATAACCGAGGAGGTAGTGATGGCTGTGTTGAAAAAGATAAAGGTGGATAAATCTCCGGGACCGGACAAAATATTCCCAAGGACACTCAGGGAGGCTTGTGGACAGATAGTGGGGCCATTAACAGAGATATTTAGGATGTCACTGGCCACGGGGGTAGTGCCAAAGGATTGGAGGGTGGCGCATGTGGTTCCGCTGTTTAAGGGGTCCAAATGGAAACCTGGGAATTATAGGCCCGTGAGTCTGACGTCTGTGGTGAGCAAGTTGATGGAAAGTGTTCTGAGGGATGGTATTTACAAATATTTGGAGGTACAGGGATTGATAGGGAGTAAGCAGCATGGTTTTGTCAGGGGTAGATCATGCTTGACAAACCTGATTGAGTTTTTTGAGGGGGTTACAAAAAATGTTGATGAAGGGAAAGCTGTGGATGTTGTCTATTTAGACTTTAGTAAAGATTTTGACAAAGTTCCCCACAGGAGGTTAGGGAAAAAGGTGGAGGCATTAGGTATAAATAAGGAGGTAATGAAATGGATTCAGCAATGGTTGGATGGGAGATGTCAGAGAGTAGTGGTAGAAAATTGTTTGTCCAATTGGAGGCCAGTGACTAGTGGAGTTCCTCAGGGATCGGTCCTGGGTCCACTATTGTTTGTTATATATATATTAATGATCTGGAAGTAGGGGTGGAGAATTGGATAAGCATGTTTGCGGATGATACAAAGATTGGTGGTGTTGTGGACAGTGAAGAAGATTACCGTAGATTTAAAGGTGATTTAGGAAGGCTGGAGGTGTGGGCTGAGAAATGGCTGATGGAATTTAATACAGATAAGTGTGAGGTGTTACATTTTGGAAAGGCAAATCTAAATAGGTCATATGCATTAAATGGTAGGCTATTGAGATGTGCAGAGCAACAAAGGGATTTAGGAGTGATGGTAAATAGTACCCTCAAGGCTGATACTCAGGTAGATGGTGTGGTGAAGAAGGCATTTGGAATGTTGGCCTTCATAAATTGGAGTATTGAATTCAAGAGTAGGGAGGTTATGATGAAATTGTACAAGGCATTGGTGAGGCCAAATATGGAGTACTGTGTACAGTTTTGGTCACCAAATTATAGGAAAGATATAAACAAAATAGAGAGAGTGCAGAGAAGGTTCACGAGAATGTTAACAGGATTTCAAGGTTTGAGTTACAGGGAAAGGTTGTGCAGACTAGGGCTTTTTTCTCTGGAGCGTAGAAGATTGAGGGGGGACTTGATAGAGGTGTTTAAGATTTTAAAAGGGACAGACAGAGTAAGAGTGGGGGAGATTCAAACTAGAGGGCATGGTTTAAGATTGAAGGGGGAAAATTATAAGGGGAACATGAGGGGAAATTTCTTTACGCAAAGGGTGCTAGGGATGTGGAATGAGCTTCCAGCAGACGTGGTTGAGGCGGGATCGTTGGTTACATTTAAGGAAAGACTGGATAGTTACATGGAGAGGAGAGGACTGGATGGGTATGGACCGGGTGCTGGTCAGTGGGACTAGGAGGGTGGGGATTTGTTACGGCATGGACTAGTAGGACTGAACTGGCCTGTTCTGTGCTGTAAGTGGTTATATGGTTATTGTCCAATGTTTAATTCAAGTTATAATTCTTCAACAAATGAAGTAGCCTAAGCTCACATGAACTAGATTCTGGATAGCATTTAGGCATAAGATAAAAATTGACAAGTAACATTTTCTTCCACCAAAATGTTAGACAATGACCAAAAGTGAATCTAATCACTGACCCTTGAAATTCAATGCCATTTCCATTTCCAACATGATATCATCAATATCCCGGGGTCACTGCTGACCAGAAACCCAGGTGTCCCAGGCCTCGGGTGAGGTGCTGGAGGATTGGCGGGTAGCTCTTGATGTTCCTTTGTTTAAAAAATAACCTAACCCTGACATTACATAAATATTGTGGGTGCAGGAGCAGGAGAGAGATTAGGTGTCCTGCAATGAGAGGTGCTTTCAAAGAGCCAAAGCCTTTCCATCATCTGTAAAGCAATTTTTAAAAATTAGTTTTAGAATTAGAGCATTGCGGGCTATTTTAAGATGGTTGTGAAACAGCAGATTGTGGTCTGGGCTGAAGTGTTGCTGCAATAGGAGCAGCTTGACCTGTTTAACTTGGTTTCAGAAAATCTTAACAGATTGATCATGAATTGCTATTGCATCCTCTTGATAGCATAACATTTTAAAACTATCCTTTTACCAGGGTTTTGACCTGAATTTATTCTATACAGAAAGAAAGAAAAACTACTTGATCCTCTTCCAAAATCATGAGGTGAATGCAGAGAGTATTTTTTCCCAGAGTAGGGGAATTAGTAAGACATTGGTTGAAGGTAAGGGGGGAGGTATATAACAGGAATCTGAGGGGTAACTTTTTTTATTCAGAGAATAGTGGATGCATGGAATGGACTGGCAAAGGAGATAGTTGAGGCTGGATTGAAAGCAATGTTGAAAAAATATTGGACAGATATAAGTCAATAAGGAAGCATCTAGCAAATCTCTACCTTTCACAGAAACTTTTGACTCTTAAATGGTTTCCACACTTCAATGCTTGACAGATCCAACTCAACCTGTGCTTGATACATGCCCTTCGCAATTCAGTAAACATCGAATCCCAATGTAGTCACTGAGCTCTTCCCAAAACCTACAGCAGTATTATCCAGCAGATGCACCTGAATTTACTTGGCTTTCTACTTCTTCAGTGGATCTTTATGATGGCTCAGCTGGGAAATGACTTTGGAATCCTGTCCGATGATTTCACAGACATTTCCCATGAACTGTTTACTATCGAGGATCATGAAAATTCACATTGCTTTGAACATGATCATTCACAGTCGAATTGATACCCTGGAGTCAGACTGCTTGTACTTACCTGTCCTTCATCCTGGGATATCTCAACCTGCTTCAGTTTTCTGATCCAATCTCCAATCTCTTTCTTTACAGGCTTGTGGCCTCCTCAGATGTTTGGTAGAAGTCCGCTTTTCCCGCAGTATCTCATCGCTATAACAATGCAATATTTGTGTCAGTTGGTGTCTTTGCTAACAAATTCCTGACTTGTGAAGAATGTTCTAGATATTGCCATAATAATCCCAACATTTTCATTGTTGTGGGCTTACAGTTGAGCAAACTGTCTTACGTTTTTAACCACCATATCCATTCTAGCAACTATGATGCATGATATCTGAAAGATTAAGAACAACAGAAGATGTGGCTTTGGCGGAATTGGTTTATCTGTTGGCCTGCACACTAAATGGCCCTGGAGTCCTTAATATAAAGAGGTCTAAAGCTTGCACCTTTTTCTCAGTGTCTTTTGCTTGAGTATATATTCCCTGCCATTTCCTCTGTTTGAGTCTGCTGAAGCAGCAATATCTCAAAATGCACAAGATTAAAATGGCCTGTCAAAGGATTTACAATGTCCTTTCCAGAGTCCTTGTCTATAGCTTATGGAACTAATTGATGCATCAGAGTCTCATGATCTCCATCTCTATTACCTTCAACAATATCATCTTTCTCTTTTCACACCTAGCTGCAACAATTTATTCTCTGCCTCTCCGGGGACTTCAGTGACACCATACACCCTCAGGAACAAGGAACCTCTCCACATATTTTGTATGGGGAAAATTGTTGAGATTGGTTGTATCTCTCAAGCTCAACAATATAGTTGCCAACATCATTGCTTTATTCCAATGGTTCTCAACCTTTTTATTCCCCACTCACTTACCGCCTTACTTAATCCCTTAATTAAGATGGTATGTGAGTGGAAAGTAAAAAGTTGAGAATTTCTGCTTTATTCTCAAACCCTCCTCTCTGCTAACTGCACATTCAATCACTAATTCAGCTATTCCCTAACATAACAACCCTGAAGTTGCTGATAATACCATGAACTGTTGTAGAATATCCAAAGAAACGTATTTTACTTACATCGCAATTGACTCCTAATTAACAGCAAAAGTATTGTCGGAATTCTCAGTTCCAGCGTGTGTGTGTGTGCGTGCGTGCATGCGTGCGTGTGTGCATGCGTGCAGGCGTGGTGCATGCGTGCGTGCGTGCGTGCGTGCGTGCGTGCGTGCGTGTGTGTGTGTGGTGTGTGTGTGTGTGTGTGTGTGTGTGTGTGTGTGTGTGTGTGTGTGTGTGTGCGCGTGCTCAGTCTGATGGCTGTGAAAATGATTTGATAATCTATTTTAGAAATCACGAGGGAGGAATAAATATTGGGCGGGACACCAAGGATAGCTTCGCTGTCCTTTGAAATGGTAATCAGGATCTTTTATCTCCACCCAGCAATGGACTGGGACTTGGTTGAATATCTCATCCAAAAAAACCAGCGCCTCCAGCAATATAGCTGTTTCTCAGTACTGTGCAGAAGAGTGTCCATCTTTGGAGATCACAGTGACATTGTGAAGGAAACACAAACTGAAGAAATTGACCACTGGGGCCAATTTGGTTCAACATACTGAATACCTTCCTTGAAATGCAGAAGAACTCGGGAGCAAACAGGGCTTCTGTGGAACCACCTCAATTTATGCTGAATTAGAGTGTAATATGGTAAATATGAAGAAATTAACATTTGGCATTCCCTGTAACCATGGTGTTAACACTGAAGCTTCATTCTGCTTATTAAAGGAGACTTTCATTATATGACTAAGCTTTGAGCAACAAACTGTCAAGATTAAGTTAAAGCCAGCCAAAGCTAGCAGAAGAATTATTTGGAGGCAACCATAACCAGCCATGACTTCCAATGGTACCATGCTCCTGCGGATCAGTGGGCATCATGAGAAACATGAAGGTTATTATACAGAAACAGCCTGTGGCTACTCATGTCAGAAGCTGTTCTATGCATCATATGGCCATTGCTGAGTAACTTCCGATTGTTTATTTGAGAGTTGTGTCAGCTTTCCATCTATAAAGTGTGATCACAGTCAATATTAGCATTTTTCACAGACCTGTTGCTGAATGAGGACTGATGCAGTGAAAAGAAACATTAATAACACTTGTACATTTTATTATCACCATAGCAATGAAACAGTAATGGGAACATGTTAATTGTGTCCAATGAATCGTGCTCCATGTCATCACTGATGACCAAAACAGACAAAAATATACAGTTACCATAGCTGTTAGTGTGACGTTATTGCAGCGACTGTGACTCGGGCTTGGATTCAGTGCCGTCTTTAAGTTTGCATGTTCTCCCCATGACCTGGGTGGGTTTACTTTGGATGCTCTAGTTTTCTCCCGCCCTGTGAAATGTTTGTGGATTGGAAGGTTAATTGGGTATATTTTGTGTGGCATGTGTTTCAAGGGTGAGAGGGCATTCTACTGCGCTGTATTGTTTTTTTTTTAAATGTAAAAATCAGCCTTTTTGTTAAAATTTGATACTCCATTTTTGCAAATTCAGATTTTGTCCAAGCATCACAAACATAGATAGATGGCTATTTAATGTGTTCTGTTGTTAACAGTGTGCACTCCTTTTGGATAATTCATTATGAAGAGTCTCATTGCCAAAAATGAGAGAAAACATGGGTCCAAATTAGTCCATTGAAGATTAAAGAACTTGGAAATATAAACTCAATGCAGCCTGATCTGAAAATTAATCATTTGATCCAAGGAAACGCAATCCACTTAGCATCAGAACTGAAGAACTTTGGCTTGTTTGAAGTATTAATGCAAGATTTCTTTTTGAAATGAACTTTGTTGATGGCCAGGCTGGGTGGAGACTTGGACAACGTGGCTGAACATTTATCCACAGAGAAGCGTAGAGAAGTCCAGCAGACAAAACTCACACCTTACACGTCATGTACCTCGGCAAGGCTAATTATAGAAGAGCATCTTTAGATGCAGGTGCAAGTTGCTTCTCTGTCTTCTCATTTAATAATAATTAAATAGCATAATGAAAACTCAATGTGAACATAAAAATGTTATTCTCATGAAATAAAAGCATAGATATAAATTAGCATTTGGCTACGCCATGGTAAAAATATATATTTTTTGTGATTGCAAATGTGTAATTGAGAAAGGCCTTCCCCATTTTCAATCCATGCATGCTATTTTGAAAGAAATATTTGAGTGAGAGAAACAATGCATAAGAGAGATTTACATACTGAAGCTGCAAAGATTTGAATCTGATTTTGTACTCCAAATGGAACTTTTAGCTCTTAAAAAAGAGAATTCCTTTCCATGTAGTGCAAGAGAAGTAGATTGCAAGGGAAACTGAAATGTTAGAGACAAAGACATGGCTCTAAAGTATTGACTGAGCTCAATAAAATGTTATGTAGGTTCACTACTTTTTGTGTGCATGCGTCAAAATTAATGGTTTGACATTTTTGATATTGATCATGGTATTGTCATCAGTTCAGCTCTGTCGCAGTTCTGAGGATGCTGATGGTTAAAAGATGCAGGGAGTTATCACCCTTTCTCCTTCCTAGAGGTAGAAATAATCCAAACAAATGATGAAGGGTAAGTGCGCCTCCATTTTTTCTGTGTGAGATTGCATTTTTTAGTGTATACTAGATGAGGAGATGAGGGTGTGTGATGTCTTATGGTATAAATGTGGAATGTATTGATGCTGGATGAGTAATCAGGCAGCCAGTATTTAATTCCAATCCCACAGAGGTGAGTTTAGCAGCACTTAGTTCTTCAGTATATTGATGGAAGATATAATTGTTGCTTACAGTTCAGTGATGAACAGTTAATATTCTATGCTGCAAAGGGATAAGAGTAAAATAAACTAGTCCACATACTCTTTAAACAAATACCCTGAAAATGCTGCATCACTGACGTGTACCCTGGAAAAGTGGCCGTGAGCCTTCTTCAGCCATGGCAGACTGTGCAGTGAGGCCGCTCCCACAAAGCTGTTAGAAACGGAAAGCCTTCCCTGAATTTGACCCATTGGCAATGAACTGAATGTCAGCTTTATGCATGATTTCAAAGTGATGATGTCCCCATGCATATGCTGCCTTTGTCCTTCCAGAATGTCTCGCTGGCGAGGTGCTTCAGAAGGAGGCTTTTGTGAGTTAATGCAGTGAATTTATAACACAATCAACCACAACAAAAAAATTCCTGTGCCTTTTTGTAAGTTAGCAGTTAAATGGGAATAATACTATTGCCAGTGGTAATTTCAAAATAGTAAATGAAAAAAAATGCAAAAGATTTTCAAAAACATTCAATTTTTCTGTTAATATTATCATCAAACTGGATCAAGGTGGACTGTTGTGTATTAAACTTAGTTCAATCCTACAGCCATAAAATGACTTTGGGGGAATATTACAAAATGAATGCTTAATATATTCATTTGAAATTCTTATATTCATTGCTTTAATGGAGACATTAATTAGATTTAAAATAAAAACATGTTAATGTCTCTCTAAAAATAATGGACAATATGAGGTATTCATACTAATATTCATATTTCCAAGGTTAATGTTTTAATTGATCTTTATGCAGAAAATCTGTTGAAAAGGAAAGATGTCGTGAATTTATGGATGTAAATCTTTCTGTGAAAGTCTCTGGGAAGTCATAACTCTCAGCCACAGTTGATTAAGATTTAAAGCCTTGAACTTCCTTCTGAAATCATGGTGAGTTTGTTTCTTTATGTATTAGAAGGGATTTTTCTGGCCGTGAAGGTCTTATTTTATATTTGGAATATTCTTTTGAAAGGCATTAGCACTACGTCTGCTTAATTTAGTAGCAGAATATTGCCATCAGTAGAAAACAAATATATGGGTATTTCTTTACCTCTCCTTATTGCCAACGGTGTATATATTTTTAAATTTCTTTTATTCTCTGATGATATAGACAACCTTCTACCTTCTTCGCTTAAATCTTCTTCAACTGGTGGCAGGTTATTTAGAAGTGAGAGGTCAGGATAAGATGGAGAGATGAGTCCATGTGGCTTGGTAGAATCAGACTCAGGAGTGATTAGTTTCTAATTGGTTTGGTGGTAACTAACATCATGATGTATCTCTTGAACTAGTCGATGAGTTTTGTACTCACAGGTTAATACCCCAAGCCACCGTATAAGTGCTTCATTGGAGAGAAATTAGAAACTTTTAGATTTTGAAATAATAGTTAATTAAGGTTTTTTTCACATATAAATACGAGAGTTTTGAAAGTTATACATCACAATAGTTATATTTTCATGAATTAAAATAGAAGTGCGTAATGGAAAATAACAATGGAATGTTATTACATTCTCTAATTCAATTAACTCCTAATGACTTTTTCATTTTTAATAGTTCATTAGATTTAGTTCATTAGTCTCATTAGGAAAATAGGTGTAGGAAAATAAGAATTACTGAAACTCGTCATTACCATATGTTTAAGTTTCATAAATGTTTTTGTCACCAGTAGAACTATGATGTCCAGTAAGATCATTAACTATCATGAATGATAGAGCAAATTGCCCTCTGTTTGATCCAAGGTCATCAATTTTGAAGTAGACATGGGTTTAGAAACTTGGAATGCCTAATGGAATCAGAGAAAATAGGTTCAGCAAGATTCAGCCCTTTAAGCCGACACCACCAAAAAAAATGAACGTGGTTGATTATGTGATTTCACTCCCCTATTTCTGCCCTCCCTCATCCCCTTTGATTCCTTTAGGCATAAATAGAACACCCAACTCCCTTTTGAATTCTTCTTTGGCTTGGCTTCGCGGACAAAGATTTATGGAGGGGGTAAAAAGTCCACGTCAGCTGCAGGCTCGTTTGTGGCTGACAAGTCCGATGCGGGACAGGCAGACACGATTGCAGCGGTTGCAGGGGAAAATTGGTTGGTTGGGGTTGGGTGTTGGGTTTTTCCTCCTTTGCCTTTTGTCAGTGAGGTGGGCTCTGCGGTCTTCTTCAAAGGAGGTTGCTGCCCGCCAAACTGTGAGGCGCCAAGATGCACGGTTTGAGGCGTTATCAGCCCACTGGCGGTGGTCAATGTGGCAGGCACCAAGAGATTTCTTTAGGCAGTCCTTGTACCTTTTCTTTGGTGCACCTCTGTCACGGTGGCCAGTGGAGAGCTCGCCATATAACACGATCTTGGGAAGGCGATGGTCCTCCATTCTGGAGACGTGACCCATCCAGCGCAGCTGGATCTTCAGCAGCGTGGACTCGATGCTGTCGACCTCTGCCATCTCGAGTACTTCGACGTTAGGGATGTAAGCGCTCCAATGGATGTTGAGGATGGAGCGGAGACAACGCTGGTGGAAGCGTTCTAGGAGCCGTAGGTGGTGCCGGTAGTGGACCCATGATTCGGAGCTGAACAGGAGTGTGGGTATGACAACGGCTCTGTATACGCTTATCTCTGTGAGGTTTTTCATTTGGTTGTTTTTCCAGACTCTTTTGTGTAGTCTTCCAAAGGCGCTATTTGCCTTGGCGAGTCTGTTGTCTATCTCATTGTCGATCCTTGCATCTGATGAAATGGTGCAGCCGAGATAGGTAAACTGGTTGACCGTTTTGAGTTTTGTGTGCCCGATGGAGATGTGGGGGGGCTGGTAGTCATGGTGGGGAGCTGGCTGATGGAGGACCTCAGTTTTCTTCAGGCTGACTTCCAGGCCAAACATTTTGGCAGTTTCCGCAAAGCAGGACGTCAAGCGCTGAAGAGCTGGCTCTGAATGGGCAACTAAAGCGGCATCGTCTGCAAAGAGTAGTTCACGGACAAGTTTCTCTTGTGTCTTGGTGTACAAAAACAAAGGCGAGAAATCAGACTGCTCAAACTACAGGGGAATCACGTTGCTCTCCATTGCAGGCAAAATCTTCGCTAGGATTCTACTAAATAGAATAATACCTAGTGTCGCCGAGAATATTCTCCCAGAATCACAGTGCGGCTTTCGCGCAAACAGAGGAACTACTGACATGGTCTTTGCCCTCAGACAGCTCCAAGAAAAGTGCAGAGAACAAAACAAAGGACTCTACATCACCTTTGTTGACCTCACCAAAGCCTTCGACACCGTGAGCAGGAAAGGGCTTTGGCAAATACTAGAGCGCATCGGATGTCCCCCAAAGTTCCTCAACATGATTATCCAACTGCACGAAAACCAACAAGGCCGGGTCAGATACAGCAATGAGCTCTCTGAACCCTTCTCCATTAACAATGGCGTGAAGCAAGGCTGTGTTCTCGCACCAACCCTCTTTTCAATCTTCTTCAGCATGATGCTGAACCAAGACCCCAACAATGAAGACGCTGTTTACATCCGGTACCGCACGGATGGCAGTCTCTTCAATCTGAGGCGCCTGCAAGCTCACACCAAGACACAAGAGAAACTTGTCCCTTTTGAATATTGCATATCTAATGAACAGGCCACAACAATTTTCTGTGAGACGGCATTCATCTTTCTTCCACAAGGGGCAAAGAATATATTTTCCTGATGTTAGATTCACCTCAAGATTGTAAAGATTGAGGTGGACCAGCTGCTCACTTGTGTGCTTGAAGACAATGTACCAGAGGGAATCATAGTTATGAGCCAATTGATTGGCTGTAATGCACTGCAAATGCGGCTTAAAAAAAGCCTATGGAGATCCTCACTCAGATCTCTTCATTACAACTCCCTTGGAAGATGACGGATCTGGAGGAAATTAAAGCAACTCTTTTATAAAGGCTTTGCAAAAGTGAGAGAATATTTCAGGTTGAAATGGAGCAAGGATAGTGGATGTGTATTTTTTTTCAGATAGTGTTAGAGTTATTATTTACGTAAAGCAATGGGCCATCATTTACATCTCTTTGCTCAATAGGTTGGTTGTGCCCTTCCTTACTTATTCTCCTGGAATGGACTCCATTCAATATGTTTGTGAAAGAGCCAGTGAACTCAGTAGCCATTACTGGAGTCACCATGTTGATACCATTGCAAAGAAGACTTGCCAACAGATATCCTTTGTAAGGAGTTTGAGAGATTCGATATGTCACAGAAGACTCTCCCAAACGTCTACAGCTGTACCATAGTGAGCATTCTGGCTAGTTAAGTGACTATCTGGTATTGAAGTGACAATGCTCAGGACAAGAAAAAATCTCCAGAGGGTTGTTAACTCGGCCTGGCACCAGTCTTCACTCCATCGAGGATATCGACAAGAGGTGGCTTCTCAAGAAAACAGCTTCTATCCTCAAAGACCACCCCACCCCCACCCACCATCCAGCCCATACCCTCTTGACTCTGCTACCATCAGGAAAAAGCTACAGGGGCTTGAAGATGAGCAGCCCAACGACAGCTTCTTCCCCTCTGCCATCGGAATGAACCATAGACACTGCTCACTTTGTCTTTTTCTTGCGTTTTTTAGTAATTACTTTGTAAGGTGGTTTTTATATAAATATAATACTGCTGCAAAAACAACAAATTTCATAACATGTTCATGACAATAAATTCTGAATTTGGTTCTGATTCTGTATGTGAGGTTATCTGATCAACATGTGATTGGGAGCAGGTTAGGGTGAGAACATGGACAAAAGAAGGTGGGAGCTAAGAAACAGAGAGAGGGAGGATCTGCCCAGCAGGTCAGAAGTTGCATGTCCTCCACGTTTGGAAAACTGACAAATGATAGGAGAATAACTTTAAGCTGAGCTAACCTCACAGATAGATAATTGGTACAGGCCAACAAATCAAATTATCTGAAGTTATTGGCAGTTTATCAAGCTGAATTTGGGCCTCACTGTGACAGCACAAGAGGTCATGGACTAATAATTCAGAACGGGAATGGAATTAGAGTGGAGGGAACAGGGAGGTCAGAGTCACTCCTGTGGACTGCATGCAGAAGATTGACAAAGTGTTTCCCCCCACCCCCCCCCAATCTGCATTCTAAAGGGTCCCAACCTGAAATGGTGAAATGCTTGGATGCTGGGTTCCTCTGGCCACAACTTGTTTGCTGCAATTAATATTTCCATTTGGTCAGAGAACAAAAATATGCTGAGTTCGTAGTGCACAGAGATCTTTAATAGTCTTGCCAGTATTCTACAATAGATTGAAGAAGCAGCCTCAGGAGCCCATTTTTCGTTGAGTGAAAAGTATGGGTTAAGATCATGATAAAAAGGAGAATTTTGTGGAGTCTGTTCAAAATTTTCTCGGTCTTGTTTGGCATTCCCAGCTTCTACATTGAATCATAATGTGTCCTCTGGAGGTGTGAATTCAGTTGGGCCAATGGGGATCATTTCTTTCCTTTGCCAAATAGTCAAAGCAGCTCCACCTATTATAAGAGTGCTATTAAGGATTTCTGTGAATATTGGATGCTGCTTGAATTCCTTGCAATGCCAGCTGCCTATTTTTCTCCTCAAGCATCTCTTCTCAAGTGATGTGAATTTAATTTCTTCAAATGTGTGAGCTGAATGGGGAGCTGCAAAAAGTGCTATTAATGATTCATCCCATTGATATTAATGATACACAACGGCCAGTTTCAATTTGCTTTTCTATTTGGGCATGGGTTATACTGCCACCATGGACCTTAGATTTATAAAACATTTTTTTTACCAATCCAAACGGACTTTCTTGTTTTTGTGCTTGTTTGTCTTTAATGGTTTTATGGCTCTTTTGAAATCAATCTGTTGCACAAATGGAGCAGGTTGATACCAAATATGACATTACATTTCAGTACTCAGTATCATTGAGGGTAAAATGTGTCATTTGATTGTTGATAAATAGACATAACTTTTAATTTTTGAGTGTTTTCATGATCTTGCACCTGAAGGCCTTATTAAGAAACTCACAGTTACTCACATGATTAGATCCAGATGCAGGCTTATAGATTTCTTCAACAGTAATCAGTCAGTTCCTACTTTTTCATCTCATTGAAGGGATCCCTCACCTTTATTGTCATTCAAACATCTTGCTTTTGGTCAGTGTTGCAATTACCACTGTTAATTGTAGGTCCTGTATGTCTTCCTCCCAGTTCTGCCTCACACCTACCAGCACACCTGCAACGTGCAAGCATGCATGCACACATGCGTGCACACACACACACACACACACACACACACACACACACACACACACACACACACACGCGCGTGCACAATACACACACACACGCTTAACTGAAGTGCCACTGTATACTTCTGCACTCATCTTATTTCTGAAAGCTTTACAATTGAGCTTGTATCACTGTATTAATGTCCTTGGATTATGACTAACCTGGCCCTACTGCCTTTTGCTTGTGTCTGGAGGCCAGCTTCCATGTGCAGCCAAAGTCAGCTATCTTTGCCTTTATGGTTGATTTGCATTGGTCCACCTCCTTTGTATCAGTCAGCACCTTGATGGTAAACAGTTAATTACAAATTACATTTACAAATCATTGAACACTGAAAGGAATGTATTGTATTTTGCATACAACAAATAGTTTCAAGCTGCTAACCTGAAACTTTTATGGGTGAAACAATGGTACAATCAATATATAAAAGCTCCATCCGAGCTTATAAAATTGTAGATAATGCATTATATGACCATAAATGGTAGAAATTTGGATGAAGAAGTCAAGTTCCCATGTTTATTGACTTTCACGATGCAATGTTATGCATGAATAATGTCTACTGCTATTCACCATTTGGATTCAGTTCTCATTCCAAAGCAAGAAGTTGAGAACAGAATTTTGATTTATGTTGTGCAATCTCTTTTGAATTAAAACAGTTCCTTTGCTGTTTCACTTGCATTTTACTAATTTTCTCTGATTCAACTTTGCAATATATTCATGTAATTTCATCGTGTTTTAAACTTCCTCTGAAGTCTTGTACTTTCATAACATTTATAATCATACTCTTCTAAAATTTTTAATTAACACAGTGGAAATTATAAATTACAACAAAAATGCAAGTAGACTTCAAACTGACCTCCCTTCTCCAAGATGCCATCCCCATAATATAATCTAAAGCGCCTTGCAAGATTGAATTTTTATATCATACTTTAGGGCAATAGCAGTTTTGTGAAATCAGATTTGCAGTACAAAAAAAACCAGCATATTTTTCATGTGTTCATTTATTCTTTATATATATAATAGTTTTGCATTGCAGGTGATTACTATGTAAAAATAATGTTGATTACTCATTGTGGATATCCAACATCCTGCTCATTGTACTTACAGATAAAAATGTCCATGAGAAATTTGTTAGTCAAAATAAATATTCACTTATTAGGTTACAAAAGTGAAAATGCTAAAGAATATATTAAAAGGCTTTCTCACAGAATAGGTGAACATAATTTGACTAAGAATATCTATAAGTGCATTATGGCCTTTCAACAGCTTCCCTGTGTTTTTGAAGATTGTAATTGGACAACCTGCAAGGTATTTCCATAAAACGTAAGGCACATCAGATACAGTTCTGAAGGTCACTAAAAAGAAAAATATAATGTAGGCCTCTAAACTAGTACGGTAACATCGCAGGCAAGGTAAATGACACTGAAGGTAAGTTTTCCAAGTCCATGCTAAAAATAATTTCCTCGTCTATTCAGTTTGGCCCTTTTTGTGGCAGAATGGGAAGAAAGGTAGATTTGAGCCATCCTCAGGAATGAGTCAATCCACATTCTACTGTTAATATAAAAATGACTGTATCATATCTTTTCCGTTATCCTTCCCAATGCCGTGTGGGAATGCACAATTAACACACTGTCCCAATGCTGCTGCTCTCCAACTTGAAGCTCTCCAACTCCAACTCCAATTTGCCAACATTATCTATGTCACAGAGTCTCTGCATATCTCCCTTACAGAACCATGTTGGTGAGCGTGAAATCAAGCCACTTCATGGCAGGAATAAATGGTTATTTCATAAATTAGTTGCTCTCAAAAATAATGCCTCAATTTAAGAAAGGTTATCTGAGTGATTTTCCAGCAAATGTGTGTGTGTGTGTGTGTGTGTGTGAGTGTGTGTGAATGTGTGTGTGTGTGTGTGTGTGTGTGTGTACGTGTGTGTGTGTATGTGTGAATGTGTGTGTGTGTGTGTACGTGTGTGTGTGTATGTGTGAGTGTGTGTGTGTGTGTGTGTGAGTGTGTGAATGTGTGTGTGTGTGTACGTGTGTGTGTGTATGTGTGAATGTGTGTGTGTGTGTACGTGTGTGTGTGTATGTGTGAGTGTGTGTGTGTGTGTGTACGTGTGTGTGTGTATGTGTGAGTGTGTGTGTGAGTGTGTCTGAATGTGTGTGTGTGTGCACGTGCACTCATGTCCATCTGGTTGTGTCTGCATGTGTGGCAATGTGCAAGAGGGTGTGTGTGTCTGCTTGTGATAGTGTGCATGCATGTTCATGTGTGTGTGTGAGATAGTGTGTGCATGTGTGTGATAGTATGCATGCGTGTGTTTGTGTATCTCTGTGTTTGTATTATGTGTATGTGTGCATGTGTGTGCATGCATATATGTGTGTATGTGTGTGCGAGCATGTCCGTGCATGTGAGTGTGTGTGTGACTGAATGTGTGCATGTGTGTGCTCATGTACGTGCATGTCTGTGTGTGAATTAAATACAGAACTGTCTATGTGCATGTATATGTGAGAGTGTACACGCATATGTGTGCATGTGTGACTGTAAGTGTGTGTGTGTGTGAGTGTGTGTGTGTGTGTGTGTGTGTGTGTCTGTGTGAGAGAGAGAGAGAGAGAGAGAGAGAGAGAGAGAGAGAGAGAGAGAGACATGCATGCTTGTACACTTGTCTATTTGAAATGCATAGATTGGATTTTAACTTCCCTTAAGATAAGTAAAGCATGATAAACTAAATAGGTCCCAAACTGAAAATTTTCTGGTGACTGGACTTTGGCATTACTGCCAAGCGCAATGCATATTTATGTGACAAAATATGGGTGAAGATCAACTTCAAAGACAACACATACCACAAATGGTCACACAAACATCAGGTCCAATTTTGAAACTGATACAACGTCTATGGCACCCAAATATAGAAACACTATAGAAGTCCCATCTATTTTTTCTCAAGGTACACAGATTGAGATAACACACCAGAAGGGATAGAAGATAAATTGAATGCCTCATAATTGCATGCTGTATCCTTAAAATTTCAGCTGAAGCAGAAAAGTGAAATATATCTAAATAACTTTATGTTCTCTGCAGGGATGGAGCTGTGTGGTGGAAAGTATGCTGATCGACTGTATTATGGGGACACCAGTAGCTCTGAGCAGAAAGTCCTGCACAGAGTTGTGGAGATATCCCAGTACATTACAGGCAATACTCTTTCCGCCATCGTGAAAACCTATATAGAACACTACCGTCTGAGAGCAGCAGCAATCATCAAGGATCCACACTACCCAGGACATGCTCTGTTCTCACTGGTTCCATCAGGAAAGAAGTTTAGGTGCCACAAGATTTGTACCAAGATCAAGAATAGTTGCTACCCCTCCACCATCAGAGTCCAAAGCAAGAAACTCAATTAGAGACTCATTTAAGGACTCTTACTTTGTACATTACTGAATATTTTTTTTTCTGTATTGCACAGTTAATTTATTTACATTTATTTGTTTGATTACATTTCTTTCATTTGTATGTGCATCATTTCTTGATTATAGTTTCTCGCATTACCGATAAGTAGGAATTCGGCCTGGCCCTTAAGATAAAGTATCTCAGGGTTGTATGTGCCAACATGTATATACTCTGTTCATAAATCTGAACTTTTAATTTTGAACTTGTTTGCATTATTCTTCACATTTGGAAATGATAACTTTCACTTGTTAATTGGTTGGCAGTAGATTTATGATTTTGGGTAACAAACATTTTAGTTCGTCCCGTGTATGTATGGGCTTTCCCTTGGTCCTCCAGTTTCGTCCCACCCTTCAAAACGTTCGGTGATTGTAATTTAATTAGTGTATATGGGCAGCACGGGCTATGGGCTGGAAGGGCTGTACGCCTAATGTAAAAATTTTCATGTACGAGCCAACAAAGGAGTACAGTTTCTTTGTAAAAAACATAATGAAACCTTGGTGAAAGAAAGCAAGTTGTTAATTTCATTGGCATGTACCATTTGAATTATAATTGAAACACAATATATTCTACTGACATATTGACTGCTACTTCATAGATCTAAGAAACTTTATTTTGCACCATACTCTCTTTTCAGATTCAAACCAAGCAAGATATACTAGGTAAAATGTAAGAGGATCCAGTGGTGCTTTTAGGCAAAGCAAGGGATAATGTTTTTCAAAAAAACATTTTCATATTGTGGTGGTTCAAATTGGGCAGCCCTTCTTCACCGATATATGAAATGGACAAGAGTCAAAGGATTAACAATCTGACAATCAATGCTTATAGCTTATGAGTCAAAGCAATTACTCAGTAATATGGTAAGATATGGATTAACCTTCATGAAATAGGAAGAACAAACATATTATGTTTTAAAAATGCCATGGTATAGATGATTTGCTATTATATCCAAAACATCATTAGGAAGTTATATTTTTTATCATTGATGAAAACAAGACTATGGTACAAGTCTTGTGGCACCTAAACTTCAGAAGAAAATAATACAGAAAAAAGTTTGGTGAGATGGAATACCATCCTCTCAATTATTTCATCCATCCATACAGTCAAAATAAACTTCCTTATTTATGTAGTATTAAGTTCCTGAATTCATTTAACCCAAATCATAGAGGGCTGTATTGTTGATACTTCAATCTAATTTGTCATTACATTGCTAATTTTATTCAGAAACTCTTCCTTGATGTTTTGTGTGGGAAATAAAATGTCATGGAGCTGCTGTCTGAGGCACTTTTCTAAGGTCAATGTTTTGGGAATGTCGTTGAGGCAGATAGATTGTGCTTTAACCGACATACCACCAATGCTTTATGTGACTTTGAAGCCCTTGATACAGAAACTGGTTGGCACTGTTGGAAAAATGTGCTGTTTTTCAGGATGATTTTCATTTGTCTTGCTGAAAACAAATATTCACAAAATATTATAAACTACCATAACAATGTTCAGATAATAAAGGAAACCTGAATGCTACTTGAATGCATACACTAATTGGGTAAATCACAGCAATGTGAATGCTGTTAATAAGAGAATATGATTTTGTGACTCTCAAATTATCCATGAAACAGGATTTCACTTCGATCAGCATTAAGAGTTTAGCCTTGCCATAAATTAATCATACTGAACAGTATCTCTTATGAATTTATATTGTAGATTGTAAAATTACAGACTGAGGTTATTAGCCCATAAAATGGGAATGATCATGCTTCTATGAATTTCATAGGCTTGCTCTACAATTAAAGGACATGAAAAGCAGAGTGTACGAACCTGAAAAAGTTCACTTTGACAAAGGCCTCAAAAGTATGGAATTGTAAGCAGTATAACTACTATTGTTTAAATATTAAATGTGCAATATACTTATTAAAAATGTCCACCAATTTAACGAATAAAAGCAAAATATGACCTGAAAATAGCAATAATTTATTCTTCAATAAAATCTATTTGTTGATATCTTAAGCATACTTCTTACCATATGTACGGATGGCCTTATTTTGTGTAGTTATAATTTTAATGGTGGAATTTTGACTTTGTGTGTCAAAACATGCCCACCTCACTGACAAAAGACAAAGGAGGAAAAACCCAACACCCAACCCCAACCAACCAATTTTCCCCTGCAACCGCTGCAACCGACCCTGCCTGTCCTGCATCAAACTTGTCAGTCACCAACGAGCCTGCAGCAGACGTGGACATACCCCTCCATAAATCTTCGTCCGCGAAGCCAAGCCAAAGAAGAAAAAGAATGTCAAAACACAAATAAACGCTGCAGTTTCTTGGTTTTTTAAAAAAATTAGACATACATCACAGTGACAGGCCATTCCAGCCCATGAATCCATGCTGCCCAATTTACAGCCAATTAACCTACATCCCCGGTAAATTTTGAACAGTTGAAGGAAACCAGAGCCCCTGGGGAAAACCCACGCAGAGAGGGGAGTGCTGTTTGGGTTTGTATGGGTCCCACAGGTTAAGAACCAGACCAAAGTTGAGGTACAAAGCGCACATTTATTTCGGGGATGCAAACGGGACAATAAGGTCAATAAGTTAGGCAAATATCTACACACACACACAATACACAGGGGGAAAATATACACTTTGGATAACGAGGGAGGAACTGACAGAGACAGGGGTAAATTACATGAACATACACATTCAACAATCAAAGTGATACTACATGCCCTCACCCCTTGACCGGTATGGACATGGCTCTTGCTACCTGGCCTCAAGACTCACCCCAACCCAATGTGAAAGGTGCTACTTACATGTCATGAGGAGTCCAAAGAAGCAGAACAAAGGGGAACAAGGTGCTTTCTAGTTCTGCAGGCAATACTGGGGGACCAATCACTTGGGGCAGTCTGACCCCCGTTGGCTGCTGTGCCCAATGGCTCAAAGCCAATTGCGGGGCAGAGCAGGGGTCAGCTGAGGTGATTCACCTGGGCCAATTGGGTGAAGGTCAGGGCTGTGTCTGGGTAGGCTGCCTGGACTGCAGTACCTGGTACTTTAGGTGGGCCAATTGTAAGGGTCACCTTGATGACTTAGGGTGAGTCTTTGACCTTGATTGGCAGGCATTATGTCCTCCAAACAGGAGCGCAGCGCCATTACGCCATTACGCCATTACGCTGCCTCTCCATTACAGGGATAACATACAAACACTTTACAGGCAGTGTGGGATTCGAACCTTGGTAACCGTTTTGTAAAACTGATTTCTCAGAGGATCGCTTTGCAGTAATCTTGGAGATTAAATGTAGGCTTGTACTCTTTTTGATAGGATATCCCAGTGAAAAATGAAAGGCAGTTCCCAGCTGAACTACATGGACTCTGCCATCAGACAAAGCCCTGAAATTTTTATCAATTTCTCTGTCATGGAAAGCTAACTGCTCTTCACAAGATCACAAGACAAAGGAACAGAACCAGGCCACTCGGCCCATCAAGTCTGTTCTATAAATCTACACTAAGCTACTCTACACTAGTTCCAATTTCTGGCCTTTTCCCCATATTCCTTGATGCCCCTACTAATGAGATACTTGTTTATTTTTTGTTTAAATACTCCCAGTGATCTGGCTTCCACTGCTGTATGCGGCAGCGAGTTCCACAGATCCACCACCCTCTGATCCATATGTAGTCCTTCACAAAAACAAAATGCAGCAGTTCCATCAATGAACTATGATATAAACTGGTCTGTACATGCTTTATAAATGCATCTATACAGCTATTGACAACACAGAAAAACAGGTTAGTCGGCTCCTCTAGTTTGTGCCAACCATCATCTCGTTAGTCCCACTGACCTGCTCCCATTCCATAACCTTCCAGTCCTCTTCCATCCATGTATCTATCCAATTTATTCTTAAAACACAAGATCAAGCCTGCATTCACCACATCATATGGCAGCTCATTCTGAGTGAAGAACGTCCCTCTAATGTTCCCCTAAACCTTTTCCATTTCATCTTAAAACTATGACCTCTTGTATTTATCTTCCCTGAATCTAAGTGGAAAAAGCCTACTCACATCCATTCTGTCCATACCTTTCATAATCTTATAAATCTCTATCAAATCTCTCTTCATTCCTCTTTGTTCCAAGAAATAAAGTCCAAACCTGTTTAATCTTTCCCTGTAACTCAACTCCTGAAGACCTGGCAACATCCAAGTAAATTTTCTCTGCACTCTTTCAATCTTATTGATATCCTTCCTGTAGTTAGGCACCATAACTCCACACAATAGTGCAAATTTGGCATCACCAATGTCTTAAACAACTTTAACATAGCATCCCAACTCCTATACTCAATACTTTGATTTATAAAGGCTAGGATGCCAAAAGCTTTCTTTACAACCTTGTCCACATATGGTACCACCTTCAGGGAACAATGTATCTGTAGTCCCAGATCTATCTGCTCCTCTGCACTCCTCAGTGCCCTACCATTTACTGTGTATCTCCTACCTTGGTTTGCCTTTCCAAAGTGCATCACCTCACATTAAACTCCATCTACCATTTTTTGAACCAGTTGGTTCAGATCACTCTGCAAGCTTTGAAAATCTTCCTCGCTGTCCACAACGCCTCCTATCTTTGTGTGATCAGCAAACTTGCTGATCCAATTCACCACATTATCATCCAGATCATTGATATATACAACAAACAATAATGGTCCCAACGTGGATCCCTGAGGCACACCACTAGTCACAGTCTTAGAAGCAACCATCCACTACCACTCTCTGTTTGCTCCCACATAGCCAATTATGAATCCAGTTTACAACCTCTCCATGATTATCTAGTGTCTTAACCTTCTGAACATGTCCCATGTGGGACCTTGTCAAAGGTCACAGCCTTTCTTTCATCTACCTTCTTGGTAACCTCCTAGAAAAACTCTACAAGATTTGTTAAACACAACCTACCATGCACAAAGTCATACTGACTGTCCTTAAACAGCCATACTGACTGTTCTTATACATCATGTCTCTCAGAACTCATTCTAATAATTTACCTACTACTGATGTCAGGCTCACCAACCTATAATTATCTGGTTTATTTTTGGAGCCTTTTTTAAATAACGGGACAATATGAGCTTCTTTCCAATCCTCTGGCACCTCAGCTGCGGCTAAGGACATTTTGAATACATCAGCCAGGGCCCATGAAATTTCTACACTAGTCTCCCTCATGGTCTGAGGGAATATCATATCCATCCCAGATGATTTATCTACCTTTATTCACTGTGAGGAAGCAAGTAACTCTCCCTCCTTAATCTCCATGTGTTGAACCTTCTGTTTGTTTCCCTTCCTTCCTTATTCACTATGCCAGTTTCCTGAGTAAATACTGATGCAGAAAAACCTGTTAAAAATCTCCCCCATTATGTGAGGCTCCATATATAGTTGACCACTCTGATCCTCGAGGGGAATTTTGTCCCTTACTATCCTTTAACTCTTAAATATACTTATAGAAATCCTTTCTGTTTACCTTCACATTATCTGCCAGAGCAACCTCCTATTTTCTTTTTGCCTTCCTGATTTCTTTCTTGAGTATTATCTTGCTTTTTCTGTACTCTTCAAATACCTCATTAGCTCCCTGTTGCCTATACTTGCTATACATTTGCTGCTTTTTCTTAACCAGATCGCCAATATCCCTTGAAAACCAGGGTTCCCTACGCCTGATAATTTTGCCTTTAATCCTAACAGGAACATGTAAACTCTGAACTCTCAGGATTTCACCCTTACTTACTTCACTCACCTTTGCCAGAAAACAATATATACCAATCCACTCTTCCTAGATCCTCTCTCATTTCCACAGAATTAGCTTTCCTTCAATTTAGAATCCCAACATGAGGGCCAAACTTATCCTTTTCCATAATTAACTTGAAGCTAATGACATTATGGTCACTGGACCCAAAATGTTCGCCTACACATCTATTGTCACCTGACCTGTCTTGTTTCCCGATAGGAGATCAAGTACTGGATCCTCTCTCATTGGTACCTCTATATATTGATTTAGAAAACTTTCCTGAACACATTTCACAAACTCCAAACCATTTAGCCTTTTACAATATGCGAGTCCCAATCAATATTTGGAAAGTTAAAATCTCCTACTATCACAGCATTCTGCTTCTTACATTGGTCCGCTATCTCTCTACAGATTTGCTCCTCCAACTCTCTCTAACTATTGGGCGGTGTATAATACAACCCTATTGGTGTGGTCACACCTTTTCCATGCCTCAACTCCACCCATATGGCCTCTGTAGAAAAGTCCTCCTGGCTGTCCTGACTTCCAACAGCTGAGATATTTTCCCTGACTATCAATGCCACTCCTCCCCCTATCATCCCCCACCCCCCATCACATCTGAAGCAATGGAATCCTGGAAAATTGAGCTGCCAGTCCTGCCCCTCCTGCAACCAAGTCTCATTAATAGCAATAATATCATAATCCCACGTGTCAATCCATGCCCTAAACACATCAGCCTTTCTAACAATACTCCTTGCATTAAAATAAATACACGAGAAAATTACTATCATGTAGAAACCTTTGATTTCTGTCTATACATGCAGTCCTCGCATGAACATAATTCTCCTCCTTCTCATTAACTGCTCTAACATACTAGTTCCCTCTCCCTGACAAGCTAGTTTAAACTCATTGGGTCAAGACTAACAAACCTACCTGCAAAGATATTAATCCCCTTCCAGTTCAGATGCAATCCGTCCTGTCAGTACAGATCCCACCTTCCCTGGACCAGAGCCCAGTGATCTAGAAACTTAAAGCCCTCCCTCCTATACCAGGTCTCCAGCCTCATGTTAAGCTGCCTTAGTCTCCTATTTCTAATCTCTCCAGCAGGTGGCTGGAGAGATCATTACCCTGGAGGTCCTCTTCTTCATTCTACCCTGGAGGTCCAATCTAGTGCCTAACTCCCTGAATTCTCCTTGCATGACCTCCTCGCATTAGTCCCTATATGGACAATGAAATCTGGCTGATCGTTCTCCCACCTAAGAATGTCATGAACTTGATCTGAGTTATCCCATACCCTGGCGCCAATGAGGCAACATACCATCCGGTCAAATCATGGCTATTGCACAGGCAAATCCTGTCCTCACTTGATCTGGTTGTGGATGAGGTTGAATGGAGGAGCAAAATTTGGGGTTTGATTTTTTTGTTCATGATTAAACATTTCACATTAACAGCTGGCTAGAAAATGCATGTTTTGCGAGTCTCTCAGTGACCTGATTTGCTGCTCAATTTCTTGGTCAATACTTCAGGGTATTTTTCACTAAGAATTACCTTCTTAGCTAGGAAACATAACCTTATGTTACAAATATATTCTCCATCTTCCTCTTTTTTCATGTTTTTGTTCTCTTTAGTTTATAAGACTAACAGATTGTGGTGGAACCACTGTTAATACTGTGGCTGACCCACCCCTTGCTGTTGTACCTGTGGCTCCTCCCCCTTGATTCCCCTAATAAGGCGGCCATGGGTCAGCAACATGAGACGTGCCTTCTGTTTATGGTAATAAAAGCCTCTCAGTCAGGTAACTTCAAGTCTTTGGAATTATTGATAGTGCATCAATTTTATTACCATAATTATTTTGGAATGGTCAAGTTACTGAGACCAGAAAGGCTGGAAATTGACCCGTAATCATCCAACAAGTTCGAACTCTGGCTACGCTGCTTCAATGTGTTTCTGCAGGCCTCCACTGAGATCATCCAGTTCAACGCAGACAAGCTCTGTTTACTGATCTCACAGGTTGGGTATCACGTTTACCCGATGGTCAGAGACTGCAAGACGTTCACTGAAGCACTGGACATTCTGAAAGGCCAGTACCTGGCCCAGGTGAATGAAGTCTACGCCAGGCACGGCCTAACCACGTGTAAGCAGCAACCTGGAGAGTTGATCGATGATTAGCTTTGGGTCCTGTGAGACCTTGGATGGGCTTGTGGCTGCAAGGCCCTATCAGCAGAAGAGTATATGAAGAAGATGATCCAAGATGCCTGTGTAGCATCTGTGTCGATTGGATTACATTCACCAGAGTCTGCTAGAACAGGGTGAGCTGGAGATGCAGAAAGCCATTGAACTATCTAAAATTCTGGAGGTAGCACTCCACAACTTGGACTTCTTCTTAACATGGCTGCTGCATAGGGAACGTGGGCGCTGCCATCATGGGACGTGGGATTGAAGGGTGCCACAAATCCTGACCTGACTACGGCCACCGTCACTGGTGAGCACCCATAGTGCTACTTCTGTGGCTAGCAGAAGCACCCCAGGAAGTCCTGGCCAGCAAAGGACATGGTCTGTTCCAGCTACGGGAAGAAGGTATGCAAATCCTAGCAACCTTCCAACCCAAACAGCGCCATGTGCAGGCAGTGGGGGCTGCTCCCATCTTGGACGACATCACTTCTGACGAACAACAACAGTACCACTTTTGCACCATGGGGCCACCATCCTGGGCGCTGCCATCTTATCAGACCACAAGCCAGTACAGCGGATCAGACAGCCACACTACTCTGGCTTCAGTCATGGTCAATCAAGGCAGCCCTCATCAGCTCACCAGGTCATTGTTGAACATAGAGGTAAATGGGTGCAAGACAAGTTGCCTGTTTGATAGCGGGAGCACGGAAAGCTTCATTCACCCCATCACAGTGCAGCGCTACTCCTGTGTGGTGAAATCAGAGAGTGACAGAGTCTCTATGGGCTCTAAGTTCCTCTCAGAAGAGATCTGTGGCAGCTGTGTGGTGACGCTGACTGTGTATGCCATAGAGTACAAAAAATTTATACTCCTTGTGATGCCACAGCTTTGCACACCCATACTAGTGCAATTGGACTTTCAGTGTCACCTTAAGAGCATCACCATGGAATTTGATGGGCCCCATCCCTCCCTCTCCGTCTGCAATCAGCAGTTTTTAAAACGACCTCCCTCCCCTCTGAATGTGTCCTACCAAAAACCTGCAATCCACCCCCACGTGTGACCTCCATACACTCCACCCTCTAGATCCCCTCACCTCTGTCCGCCAACCTCATCTCCGACTGTGAGCCCATCGCCACCAAGAACAGGCAAAACAGCACTGGGCACAGGGCCTTTATCAAATCAGAGGTGAGACGACTCCTGACCAAGGGGATCATCGAACCCAGTACCAGCCCCTGGAGAGCTCAGGTAGTGGTGGCTAAAAGTGGGGAAAAACACCGAATGGTTAACAGTCACCGTTAGACCATTAACAGATTTATGCAACTGGATGCGTACCTCCTCCACTGTATAGTCAACATGGTAAACCAAATCGCCCAATATCAGGTATTTTCCACCATTAACTTAAAGTCTCATACCATCAGCTCCCTTTCTGCCCAGAGGACTGCCAGTACACCAAATTCAGATGGCTTCCTCTACCACTATTGCCAAGGTTGCTTTTGGGATCACCAATGGAATATCCATCTTCCAGTGGGAGATGGACCGAATGGTGGACGAGCAGGGGCTGCTGGCCACATTCCCCTACCTCGATAATGTCACTATCTGCAGCCACAATCTACAGGACCATGATGCCAATCTCTGGAAATACCTCCAGACAAATGCCTTAACTTTATCTACAACAAAGATAAATGTGAATTCAACACATCACACCTTGCTTTACTCGGCTGTGTCATGGAAAATGAAGTTATTGGCCCCAATCCCAACTGCATGCACCCACTGTTAAGGTTCCCACTTCCCCACAGTCTCAAGGCCCTGAAAACGTGCCTGGGGCTTGTCACATTTGTGGCCCGAAATGTTAAGTTAATAACACTACTAACGCAGGTTTTACCAGTTAAACATCTCCGTGTCTTTATTCTCCAGTTTTCATTGTTCCTCCATTTCGCGCTCTTCTCTCTCACTTACACCATGTGACTTCTGGTCAGGTGAATACATCTCATGCATATTCATTATCATGACATCCCTCCTTTTACCAGAAATAAACTTTACACCTTAATGTTGAAATGTAAACACCGTCACCTTATCAATATCCCTCGGAACCAACAAACAATGTCTAACAAACAAATAAACAAGTTCAAACTCCTTCTACACAAAATGTAACATGAACATGTCGTAACTAACTGTAATACAATAACTCAACTAAATAAAATGTACTACATACAGCACTCATACACGCACTTTATGATATATGATCAAATCACTGTCTCAATGTTCTTTTATCATTCCAACCGTCACAAACTTTCCCTTTTGTGATAATGCGGGCACAATTAGAAATACGGCACAAAGTCTTCGTATCGTTTAGGTGCTTTCCTGTCTCATTTCGGCCTTCCTGCGATACTATCGTCGCTACTCGGTTGTTCACTCTCAGCGTCGGAAACACTGCTCACCACGGCCTCGGGTGCTTCTGGCACTCTAGTCACTTCATCAGGAATGCTGGTAACCGCCTCTGGAACATCATCTGGTCTCTCAGGCTGAGCATCTCGTATTGGACTTTCAACCACCTCGCTCGATGTCTCTCTGGACTGGTACCTTTTTACACCTGACACATTTCTTTTGTACAGGACCCCAGCCAGAGACTTGACTGTTACCATACTGCCACTTCTGGATACGACAGTGTAGGGTTGATGGTAATAAGGTGTGTCTAGCTTACCACCATTCTCATGCCTCACCAAAACATTATCTCCAGGCATGATGTCTGAGTACCTGGCTCCACGTCTCGAATCTGTGTGCAGCTTTGCTGCTCCTTTCTTTTCAGCATTGTGGTCCCTCATCTCCTGGTCGTCCCTGATTTCCTTTATTTCGGGCATTTTTGTGTGGATTTTTCTCCCAAAAAATGCTTCTGCAGGACTTTTTCCTGTGGTTGCATGAGGCGTTGCCCGATAGACAGCCACATAACATAGCAATGCTTCTCGCCAATTTTGTCCTTCTGCATGAGCAATCCGTAATCATTTTTCAATGGACTGATTTTGTCTCTCTACTTCCCCGTTGGCTTGCGGCCATTTCGGAGCTACTTTATGATGGTGGATACCTGTGGTCCTCATGTATTCAGCAAATGTCTCTGAAATGAATTGTGGACCATTGTCAGAGTATAGCGTAACAGGCAATCCATATCTTGCGAAGATCTCTGCTAATGCTTGTATTGTTTTTTCAGTGGTCGTGGACCTCATCACAGCGTACTCATAGTATCTGCTGTAGTAATCTATCACTACCATAATTGATTCACCAGTCGGTAAAGGTCCAAGAAAATCAACGGCTACGTTGATCCACGGTCCTGTCGGGAGTTGCGTACTCCGGATCGGCTCTGGAGGATTACTCCTACTTGTGATTTGACATCCATGGCAAGTTTTGACGAATTTCTCTGCGTCTTTGTCACAACCTGGCCACCATACTTTACTCCTGAGGTTTTGCTTGGTACCAACAATACCTAGGTGTCCTTCATGAGCTAAGGATACAATCTTCGGTCTCAACCTCTGTGGTATCACCAATCTACAACCTCTCAATACACACTGTCCGATGCAACAAAGTTCGTCTCTAATGGGAATGTAAGCCTTATGAGTACACTTGTCCCATTGTCCACTCTGGATACATTCTCTCACTTCCATGAGTTCTGGGTCATGTTCGGACTCTCTCTCGACTTCCTTCATAGTCACAGCTTTTGGTGTCGATTGAATAGCTATGAAGCATACAAAACTCTCTGCTTCTGTCCCCAATTCTGACTTGGATTGTGGGCATCCATCCTTCATCAATCTGGACAGCGGATCAGCAATGTTTGCTTTCCCGGCAATGTGAACTACTTTATATTTGTAGGGTTGGAGTCGGAGTACCCATCGCTCTATTCTGGAACACGGTTTGGATCTAGCGGCATAGACCACCTCTAATGGCCTATGATCTGTGATGAGTTCAAATTCAATGCCATACAAATATGCATGGAACCTCTCACAGGCCCATACAAGTCCGAGTGCTTCTTTCTCTGTCTGAGAGTATCTTCTTTCCACATCTGACAACGATCTGCTGGCATAGGCAATGATTCTTGGTCCTACATCATGCATCTGGACCAACACGGCTCCTAAACCAACGGGACTAGCATCCGCTATGACCTTGGTTGGTGCAGCCGGATCATAATATCCAAGAGTATCAGCGTCTGTCTGACTTTGCTTCAGCGTTGTGAACGCTTTCTTCTGCTCCGCTCCAAAATGAAATGGTACACCTTTCCTGGTTAGTTTCCTTAGTGGATCTGCCACTGTAGCAAAATTAGGGATGAACTTTGCGCAATAATTGACCAATCCTAGGAAACTCCTCACCTCCGTTGCATTCTGGGGTGCACGTGCATCTGCAATAGCCTTCACCTTGGCCTCTGCTGGGTTTAGTCCTTCCTGTGTAAGTCTGTGTCCCATGAAGTCCATTTCTGACACATCGAACTGGCACTTGTTTCCATTCACGGTAAGGCCTGCCTCCTGTAGTCTAGATAGGACACGCCTCAACCGTCTGTCATGCTCTTCCTTCGTTGGTGCATGGACTATGATGTCGTCAGAAATGTTGGCAACTCCAGGAATGCCTTGAATCACTCGATGGATTTCATACTGGTAGATCTCAGAAGCTGCATTAATGCCGAACAATAGTCTCTTGTATCGGTACAATCCACAGTGAGTCACAAATGTTGTTACGTCTCGGGATTCTGGATCCAGCTCTAATTGATGATAGCCCCATTTTAAATCAATTTTTGAGAATATCTTACTGGTAGTTAACTCTTGAAGTATTTCCTCCACTGTTGGTATAGGATGTCGTTCTCGAATTATAGCTTCATTGGCCATCCTCATATCAACACACAGTCTTATGTCACCATTTGGTTTGGGCACGATCACTACTGGGCTGACCCATTGTGTCGAATGTTCCACAGGTTCAATAATGTCTTGCTCGATCAACTCTTTAATTTTGGCTTCGACTTTCCCACGAAGTCCAAACGGAGTTCTGCGCACTGGTTGCGCCTTGGGTTTGACCGTTTCGTCCACCGCTAGCTTTAGTTGTCGACCTTTCAGCTTTCCTACTCCTTGGAAGACTGCGGGGAATTCTTGTTTCATATCCTCGTATGACTGAACTGAATTGACACGAGCTCCAATATGAAGTATTGCCAGGTCTTGCGCTGTGCGTCTACTCAGCAATGGTTCTCCCCTCTTGCCTATGATAACAAACTCTGCTTTGGTGTACTTATCACCAGCTTCAACAGTTGCAGTAAAACATCCAATGGTCTGCAATGGCTTGGTTGCTGTGTATGGATACAGTTTCTTGGAGCACTTCTTTGAGGTACAGATGATCTTTTTCAATTTCTCCCATAAATGTCGGTCAATTACATTACTGTCACTGCCTGAGTCTACAATGACCTGAACTGTCACACCACCAATTATCACTGGGACCTTCTCATGATGTACATCATTCAATGTAAATTGATAGTATCTCGGTCCATCCTGGTTATCATCATCATCGTCACTTTCTGGGTCACCGTCTATATGGTGAATAGTGTCTTTCTTTCGAGGATACTTTCCTTTCCCCCAAGCTTTGCCTTTGGAAGCTGTGCTCTTCCCCTTCTGGTCTGCATTGGACTTGCTTTTGCACTTCTTTGCAAAGTGGTCTTTACCTCCGCACTTTTTGCAAACTTTGCCTTTTGCTGGGCAGCATGGGTCTTTTCCAAAATGACCTCTGTTTAAACATCGATAACACTCCACGTCATGTGTCGACGTATATCTTGGCTGGTTATGGTGATGCGAGAGCCTCTTAACTTGCTGGCTTGAGTTGTCCTTCAGGGTCATGGTATGAAATTGCCCCTCAACAGCCTCTAATGCAGCAGCAATGGTTAAAGCATCAGTGAGCTTCAACTCACTCCGTTTTTCCAGTAGACGTCTCCTGAGCTTGTCTGATCTGCAGTGCTGCACGACTTGATCCAATAATTGGTTGTCCAAATCAGCTGCCATGTAATTGCTTCCAACAGCCAGCTGGCGCAATCTCGTCACGTACTGAGCAATTGTTTGTCCATCTTCTTGTTTCGTTCTCCAAAACAAATGGCGTTGAAATGTAGCATTCGGTGTCACTACATAGTGTGTATTCAATGCATCTACCGCCTTCTGGTATTCATCCTTCCTTCCTGTATTCAAAAGTGTCTTAAAAGTTTCCCGAACTGCGGGTCCTGCGGTGAAAAGAAGTAACGCCCTCCTCTGCGCTTTTTGTTCCACCGTACCGCTATCGAGAAATAGGCCACGACTGTCGGCGTAGGCTTCAAATTCTTCCAGCCATGCCTTCCACTTCACACTTACAGTGCTTGCATCACCCGTTGGGTCAAAATGAGGAACACCTCGAAGTGTTAGAAAGTCAGCTTCTGCGCCTGCCATGAGGAAACTTTTTCAGCCCAAAGCCACCAAATCAAAGATCAAAATTCTTATCACATTGAAGTTCCAAACTGTTGTTGTTTTAATCCTCGTCGCCAATGTCACATTTGTGGCCCGAAATGTGAAGTTAATAACACTACTAATGCAGGTTTTACCAGTTAAACATCTCCGTGTCTTTATTCTCCAGTTTTCATTGTTCCTCCATTTCGCGCTCTTCTCTCTCTCTTACACCATGTGACTTCCGGTCAGGTGAATACATCTCATGCATATTCATTATCATGACAGGGATTTTTTCCTACTATGCCCAGTGGCTTCCCATCTACGCAGATAAGGCCTGCCACCATGTAAAATCCACCTCCTTTCCTCTGTGTCAGCATAGGTCCATGAGGCCTTCAGCCACATCAAAGGTGATATTGCCAAGGCCACGATGAACACTGTGGATGAATCCACCCCATACAAGGTGGAGAATGATGTGACTGACTTTGCCCTGGCCACCAGACTTAACCAGGCGGGCAGATTCGTAGCATTTTTCTCCCGAACCCTGCAAGGCCCCAAGATCTGGCACTCCTCCATCAAGAAGGAGGCTCAAGCTATCATTGAGAAAGTACAGCACTGAAGGCTCTATCTTGCCACAAACTATTTACCCTCTGACTGACCAACATGCAGTCACTTTCATGTTCAATAACGAAGAGTGGGGTAAAATCAAGAATGACAAGATTCTGAGATGGAGAATTGAACTCTCCACCTACAATTGATAACTTGTTCTGGCCCAGAAAGCTCAACGATCCTTCAGATACCCTGTCCCGAGGGACTTGCACCAGTGCTCAGATAGACCATTCACAAGGCCTCCACAGTGACCTCTGCCAAGTGGGGGTCACCAGGTGCTTCCATTCCGTCAAAGCCCACAACCTTCCCTATTCGGTTGAGGGCATCAGGGACGATGACCAGAAACTGCCAAGTCAGTGCGGAGTGCAAATCACACTTCTACCAGCTGGACAGGTCACACCTAATTAAGGCCACCTGCCCATTTGAGCACCCGAGCATGGATTTCAAAGGCCGCTGCCCTCTTTGAACCACAATGTGTACTTCCTCAACATTACTAATGAGAACTCACGCTTCCCATTTGCCATTCCCTGCCTAGACATGACCTCTGCTGCCATCATAAGAGCCTTGTGCAACATCTGCACCTTGTTCAGATACCCCTGCTCTATTCATAGTGACCAAGAGTCCTCCTTTCATAAATGATATCAATATCTGCTGGCCAGAGGTATCGCCATGAGCAGGACCACTAGCTACAACCCATGAGGGAATGGCCAGGTGGAAAGGAAGACTGTCTTCTAGCCCTGAGGTCAAAAGGCCTGCCTGTGTCCCACTGGCAAGAGGTCCTCCTCGAAGCGCTCCACGCAATCAGATCCCTCCTGTGCACCACCACCAATGTCACCCTACATGAAAGGTTGTTTCCTTTCCCCAGGAAGTCCATATTGGGGACCAAACTGCCAATTGACCCATTGGTTGAGGGGGTCCACCTCCTACACACCATACCACTTTAAGTAATCTCTATTCCATTGGTGCTCTGTGAGTAGTAAGGGATTACTTAAGGTGGCATGTGAGTGGGAAGGTTAAGAATCACTCCTCTAGACCCAATTGTTACTGAAATATTTTGCTTGAAATAAATTGTCATTGGCCTATTTCCTTTGGAGTTATGAAATCGTGCACATAACAAGTCAATTAGGTATGATTAAAACAGTGGTTTTCAAACTTTTTCTTTCCACCCACATACCACCTTAAGCAATCCCTTACTAATCTAATCACAGAGCACCTATGGCATAAGGAATACTTAAAAGTGGTATGTGAGTGGAAAGAAAAAGGTTGAGAACTACTGGTTTAACAGGTCCCTTCATTTGACCACCTACCCAAATTTAAATTGCTTAATTTTTTTACTGAACATCATGGAAGAATATTGATACCCAGAATTCATCATTGATCCTTGAAACTTAATCCCAGTTTTTTTTTTGGTTGGGGTTGGTGGGGGGGGGGGGGGGTGGGGTGGGGGGAAGGGGAACTATTTAAGAACAAACTGCAATGCCAAGTTCAGAACATACATTTCACCAGCTAGAAATGTTCATACTAAAGCAGGTTCTATATGTGCTACAGTGACAAAATTTTCGTGCTGCATTCCCACTTTGGCAAAAAAACAAAAATTGTTGTGGGATACAGAGCTTGTAATGTTAAGCATGATCAGCAAGTAACAGCCTGATTTAGCTGTGACATTGCAGATGGTATCAATGTGCAGTTTTTCATTTAGATGCCAGATAAAATTCCTTCCTGGGTGTCATTATCGCTTTAAGTAGCAAAAATGTTTTGATCAACATTATCAAGGAATTAGGAATCATTGATATCATCAATTGTACAATTATCCTCTGAGGCATTAAGTAGCAACTGGTCATAGAAGTTTAACATGTTACTTTTAGCATTGATCTTCCATGTCAAATTTAGAGGGGAAAAGGATAAATCCAAAGAAATTTGTCATGAACTGCAATCAATTCAGATGCAGAATGAACTCTGAAAAGCTCCTATTTTATCAAAAGCATATTGTCCCTCTTTTCATCCCGATTACACTCTCGTTGTAGGTGTCCAGTTGTGCCTTCAGCTCAATTTTCAGTTTTAAGTGAAGGTTTGGGGACCAAAAAAAATCTTGGTCATTGTACCAAATCTGACGATGTTGTTGTGAATTCAGCTAATTATTCAACAGGCATATTAACTATGGGTAATGTCTCCTTCGAGCAGAATTGCACAACCCCATCTATGTGAAAACAGGCCAATGAAGATAAATGGCTTGTCAGCTCTCGTATGATTTGAATTTGGCTGGTGCTTTTATGTGTTTAAGATGCATAGCGGCAAGTAGTTGAACCCTGCTTAAGCCTCATTGCTAGCGCTGAATCTGAAAAATGGAACTATGATACCAGGAATGTTGAATATTGGGTTATTTTGTTAATCATGTCATCTTTTAATAGGGGAAAGTCACTTCTGTATTCTTTTTTTCAGATCCATTGTTTCGGAAGCATTTCAGCTTGGAAACTTGACCACTGCATAGTACACACTACTTTTGACTCGTTATGCCTGAGTTATAATTGTTGTTCCTCGTGTTACATTCTTATTTAAAAGTGCTGCAACAACCCACAATGAATTTCAAAGGTGCTTCCATTTTCCTTGCAAAAATGAGTTGCTTCAATTTTTTTTGAGGATGTATTTGACATTCTAGCCCCTAGACTGTTTAAAATATAGTGCAGATGTTTAATGTTCTTGTAACAGCTGTCACACTGAGAAGTCAAAAGATAATGTCTGATTTATGTGGTGTTACAACTTTATTGATGTGATAAAAAGGCTTAGCCAAAAATTTAAATGCTAACAGCATTCGTGATACATCAAACTTTTCGAGAAAAGTGGTCAAGACCAGTAACTAAACTTTTGGAGTCAGGGCATTAGGAAAAGGCAATGTGTGTTATTTTTAATCAATTGAAATTAGTTTTTAAAACTTTAATCACTTTAAATATAAACAAAAAAAAGTCAAAATTAGCCTTATTTTATTTTAAGACAGACTAAATGTATGCCTGTTATCAATTGCTGCTATTTCTCTATCTTTAGAATTTTCTCGACATCAAGTTTCCGATCCATTGTGCACACCACTGGCAGGAAAAGAAAAAAATAATCCCTTTCTTCAAGGCCACATTATGTCTGCTATATTGCTCCCTACTACAGGAAGTACTCGCACAGACATATCTTTGTACCCTTTGTCACAGATGACCTAGTTCAACTGTAAATGAAAAGCTTTAAAGAAAGTCAATGACAGAGATTTGACATCCCGCCTTCTGCTTAAATAAGCAGTGCCCAAACATCTATGAGTTTGCCTGATTATTTTTGTAACTATACTCAGTTGACTGACTTATTAGTGTTAAATAATGATGTCTCATTGGTGCTTGTAATAGTTGGATTTCTGGCCAGAGTTTCTTCCAGGAGAAAGAACTTGTGTGCAGCCACTGTGAACACAGAAATCTGCTGGTGTGAGCTGTAAGGTTGAGATGTGAGCTGTTAGGACCTATCGGAGCAAATAAATCTGTTATATATTTTGTAAGTTACAGTCTGGTGGATATTGTGATTGCATTAGGAAAAGCAACTGGTAGAATTTAGCAGGTGTTTACTGCAGTGTGACTGATGTCTGGTTGAACGATTGTTCCTACCAAATCAATCTGCAATGAAACTGTCGTTTCTACAGATGCTAGGGCACACTAAGTCTGCAGCCACATTTGCTCAGAGAGAAGGAGAATCAGCCATGGCATAAGCTCCTGCCCTTTTAATGGCAATTATTCTGGGTGCCCTTTTGGTATTTACACTAGAGCAGATCAGGTTAAATGACCTATTGTGAGAATGTATTGTGGGTATGCCTGAAGCCATGCTTATAAGCAAGCATCATTAAACTCTGGCAGAAATAACACTTCTGTAATTGGAATAATCTGTGCATTTTTTTTAACAGAAACGCAATGACCAAATCTGGCTGACACTAACAGGTTAAAATTATTTTCATGACACATGTCATATTACTTTTTATATAATTCAGAATTTTGGAAACCATGTGCCTAATCCTGTTAGCTGACTTAAAGCATCTCCTCGGTTTTCTCCTGACTGCTTAGTGTTTAGTGACGCTATCTACAGTGGTCACTCAAGCATTTCCTCTGGGAAGAGCCAACAGATGTGAGTGAGACAGCAAGGGACTAAAAATCTATAAAGATTTCTCGGTTTACTAATTCCTTCAGTCTAATGTTTCTTTGTAAATATGTCAGATGGGAATGAAATTGCCTCATAACTCTTGAGATGCGAAGAGCACCACTGCACAAAATTACGTACTTGTCAAAGCAACCAGAATTTATGCTAGTATTACAGGGCCATGATTTTTAGCAGTGTTATTGCTGGTGAGCTTCTTTGTGGCGGGGTGAGACTAGAACAGTAGTCTGTGCATTACTGCGCATCATGGAGGTTGTAATTTAGCATGTAGGCAGAACTGCTAAATGTGGCAGATGAATCTTTCGACAAGTTTTCGCCACGCACTTTCAAAGTGATCCTATTTTATGATCTATTGACCCTTTAAGCACAAGTTGTTAAATTAGATTCTATCTGAATTAAAGCCTGGTTTAAATGACAGTACACACTGGATTAATACTGAATCCATTTTTTAAAGATGGATCTGTATTATATTTTTCAAGTACATCAGAAATTAGGTTCTCAAAATTGTGAAATAGAACCTGATGTATAAATAACTTTCATGGTTCAAAGAATAATAGATCTCTGCAAATTATTGCAATGCAGAAATGTTGACGTTTTTTATCATGATGTAACATCATTTAAAATGTTGTTACTATTTCATGAATTGCATACAATTAAGAAGTTTTATGGCACTATGTTGGACTATACAATTTAGAAAAATTTGATGCAAAAATTGATTTACTGCTGACTCGGTATTTGGTTCATACATAGAAATTTTTTTATAAAATTGCTTTTTTGAACATTGAATGTTTCAGTGAATTTTATACAACTTCTGAGGGAGAGATTTAAGAAGGAAAAATAACACACTGCTACCTTTTGTTCTGGGTTCAAATATGATTATTCAAGTGTGAAAGGAGCCCTGGTTTTCATCAACTTTACGACTTGGTAGTTAAAAGATTTTGGAGCCACTTTTATTCTGTGAAATATAACGTTATACGAATAACAAAATAAATTTGAAGTCTCAAGGAAGCCTACTTGTATTCTATTATTGTTACTTCAAGGATTTTTTTTAACTTTTTAAAAAAATCTGGGATGTGAGGAATTGATCATTTTTCATTGCAAACTATCAGATAGAGTATGCAATTTGTAATCCCTAAAGCACTATAGGTTCAAGGCATTGTGCATGATTCAATAATTTTTGCACATGAAAGCTGCAAATACCTTGGACTGGGAATTGCAAGGAGTGAGAGGGCATAGGTGGGGGAGAGTATCATTTTTGAGGGCATTTGTAGAGTTTAGCATTAGTACCAGGAAGGGGACTGCCATTCAGATGGCGAGAGATGGAAATAGGGCCTATACATCAGTGATTGGAGTCCATTGTTGGATGGATGCAATTTGGAGGTGAGGGTAACCAGGATGAAACCTTCAGGTAATGAGAGCCAGGTTCAAATCCAGCACTGTCTGTAAGGAGTTCTCTTCATGAACTATGTGGGTTTACCCTGGACACCCCAGTTTTCAACCACCCTTCAAAAATGTACAGGGTTGCTAGGTTAATCGGGTGTAATTTGATGACACAGGTATCAATGGCTTGAATCAGCTTCTACCATGTTGTAAATAAACAAACAAACAAATAGATTCATGTCAGTGGCAGTGACTGGAGTCCAATATTCGACGGATTGCAATTTGAAGGTGGGGTAACCAGGGTGTAACCTTCAGGTAAAGAGAGGCTGAGTTCATGTGGACAGGAGCCCAAGGAGGGTTCACTCAGAGATCTAAAGGTGGATTAGTTCATATGTAATCGAAGGGTGAGGTTATTGGTGGGCGGGTTAAGTTTTTGACTATCAGAAATTTAGTGGAGAGTCATTATAGGACATGTTATTGATAGACCAGAAACATTAGCAGAGAGATGGTAAAAGAGTATGAAGATAAAACTTTTTGAGCAAATGATAATTGACTTCATGTCTGCACTTCAGAACATTAGAGAAACACAATAAGGTGTTTAATAAAATTTGACCAAGTTGTACATAAAAATAACATACTATGGAATTGAATTTCTTCCCCTTATGGTTTCCCTTCACTGTGCAACTGTAATAATAGGGTTTTTAAAAAACACAAATCAGCTCTCCTGCAGTATAGAATTTATTTTTTCAATGAGCACCATGAAGTGTCAAGACTTAAAAGTTTGTGCATAAATGAACTTGTAGAAGCCATTTTGTGCTCACAGCATAAAATAATTAAGTGTCATAAATATTACCAGTTTCATAATAAATATAGGTTCGTTGGTAAACAGCAAAATTCTTCCCCAATTTTGATTGTTTTAATTTAGATATGGATTTATTAAAAATGATGTTCCATAGTGGAATTCCTTTAAAATAATACATTGGCTTCAGATTTGCTGGTATTTATCATAAAAACAACATCTGCATCTTAAATATTTAAGTCACAAAATGCTAGTGAAAGTTTGCCTTAGAAAATGACCTGGAGCTTAATAGGTACATATTGACAACCTTTTTTAGGCCATGAAATAAACTGTTCCTCTTTGGCATACAGAAGTGGCCTCGACCATGTAATAACAGCCACAGCTCTTGGGTCAAAATTTATTGGTTTGGTTGAAAACCAATGTTTGGATGGTAGTTTAAAAAGCAGATTTTCAATTAAGGTGGATAATTCAGATCATAGTAGAGAAATGTGTACAGTTGCTTTAAACTCTAATTTAGCAGTCTTGAGTTTTCTTCCCTAGATTTCTCTTGTTGAGGTTGAAATGTTCATTTAAGGCTGAATGGTGAAAGAGGTCTAACACAAAATGTGAAGTCTTAAAGTGCATCTCATTCCTCGGGGCTGATGTGCATGAGCCAAGAAGTTTTGATTTGCACACAATGTAGAACAATTAAAGAAAGAATCTGTACATGTGGATTTTATTAGCCAAACTGGTTAGGTGTGACATTAGTCATAAAAAAAATGACTTGGGATTGCATTAGTGAATAATACTGACACAAAATGGTTGGAGTTTGAATTGGCAGCTCCTCTTGCATCGTAGTTGAGTTCATGGACTATAGTTTCACTGCAAAAAAGAATTGATGTGTTTTAACAAGGAATATGTCTTTAAACCAGCCTATAGTGTGCAACCAGCTTGGTTAGTGTAGCAGTTAGTGCAATGCTATGACAGCATTAGTTCAGGGAAAGGGATTGTCATTCAGTTGGCGAGAGATGGAAACAGGGTCCACAGGCCAGTGATGGGAGTCATTTTTGTGTTGGATTGCAATTTGGAGGTGAGGGTGACCTGGATGAAACTTACAGCTAATGAGAGTCAGGTTCGAATCCAGCACTGTCTGTAAGGAGTTTGATCATTCTCTTTGCGACCTGTGTGGGTTTACCCCCCCGGTGCTCCAGTTTCCAATAATCCTTCAAAAATGTATGGGGTTGGTAGGTTAATCGGGTGTAATTGGATGGCAAGAGTATTGATAGCTTGAATCGGCTTCCACCATGTTGTAAATAAACAAACAAATAAAAATATAAATGTCATTCCTAATTTCTCATATAATATAATGATACCAAATTAGGCCATTTAGGCCAGACTAACTCCTAGGAGGGCAATTTTGTTAGTCCCAATACCTATGCCTTTTTCCATCTCCCTGCAATCTATTTCTTTTAACACTGTTTCTGTTTCCATTCTATGATCAAAAATCAGATAGCATTAATGAACACCAAAACAAGGTTTTATTTTCAACATATTTGCCATTTGTACTCTTAAGAGAGTTTATAGCAGTTCTTCAGATTTATAATTTTAAATATTTTATTTGTTTTTCACATTTTAGCTAAACTTACAAACATTTCCTTTGGATTGGAATAGCTGTTATTTCAAAGATTTCCCCATAGCTTCCACACAGAATTATTTACACAACCGATGACTTGCCTTATAAACACATGACAGGCTAAGTATTTTTATGGGTTAGTCTTCATTTTTAGCACAGCTTTCTGGCATTTAAACATAATAAAAGTCAATCTACATGCCATCTGCTCACAAATATGTTAATTAGCATTCTAAAAAAACTGTAGGATTTTAATATTACAGTAAAATGTCAATATATTGTTATCCCTTCAATATGTTCCAACGCTACAAGCCCCACCATTGTAGTGAATAAGACGATGGTATTGCTGCACCCCTCAGGTCATGAGGTGCAACAGCAGCACCTACTGGTTCAAAATAATATCTCATGATTTCAGACATTCTTTAGATGTGTTGGGTTACTGAGTTTTTTCAACTGAAAAAGCAATTTTATACATTATAAGCAAACTCATGATCATTTGGACTATATTCTTTCAGCATGGCCAAAATATTCTGCATTCCATTAATCAGTGGTCTCTTTTTCCCCCCCCCCTCCAAATTCAATGTGTAAATAATTTTGGGGGGAAATGTGCCAACAAATTTTTGGATTTTGTCCTTTTCCAATTGAGTTTTGCTGCATATTTGCCCATAGAAAGCTGATTTCCAATATTTCTCTGGCACTGAGAGGCAGAATCTACTCCATGCTTGCATTTTCACATTCTTTACCGTCACTATCCTCCCTCCTCTCCATAGCCTTCGCCATTATGAGTTTTTAAATTCTTCAGGGACAAAAGTGCCTCATCAAAATGGAACTGCTCAATTGTTGCTGTTGGCTGTGGCCTCCAAAACAGCATTAAAAAAGGCAGAAGATACATGAGAAATGCCCACTTGAGAAGAGAACAGAGAGATCCAAGCTGTATAGTTCCCTAAAAGGGGCAACGCACGTAGATAGGATGATGAAGAAGGCTTATGACAAACACCATCAGCGATCCGGGGCATTAATTACAGGATTTGCGGCATCATGTTACAACTATACAACACACTGTAAGGCCACATTTGGAACACTGCATGCAGTTCTGGTCACCCTGCCATGGGAAGGATGTCATTAAGCTGGAAAGAGTGAAAGAAAGACTCACAAGGATGTCATCAGGATTGGAGGGCATGGATGATAAGGAAAGGCTGGTTAGAAATTTTTCCCTTGGGATGTACAAGGTTGGGGGATACCATATAGAGCTATTGTCTATAAAATCATCTAGGAATAAACCAAATACTCACAGTATTTTCCCCAGAGTAGGAAAGTCTAAGACATTAGGGCATAGCTTCAGGAGAAAATATTTAAAAGAGGTATGAGGGCCAACATTTTTGCACATATAGGTGTATGGACAAACTGCCAGAAGAAGTTGTGTCCTTATGATATTAGAGATATCTGGACTGGTTTAGAGAGACATGGGCCAAATACAGGCAAATTTAAATTTAATTTAAAAAAATTTAAAACATTTTACTATTTTAAAATTTATAGCACATTAGAATCCAACTCTGGCCCTTTAAACCCATGGCACCCAATTTATCCTACAACTCCATACTTTTCGAAGGGTGGGAGGAAACTGGAGCACTGGGGAAAACACACGCTGACATGGAGAAAATGGACAAACTCCTTCAGACACCACCAGATTAGCATTTTTCTTTCATTCCAATTTTTTTTCTTTCAACTAACATTGAAGTTTAGAAAGAGTAGAATGCAATGTAATTTAGGCATGAGATTTACATCAATCACATGATGTTAGTAAGCAAGGTCTATCAAAAGTAGATTTCTAAAAAATAGAACTGCAGTGAGCTTTAAGAATGCTATTAAAATTGTGCCACTTAATAAAACACATTTGCAGTGCAATTCTAACATTTGAGAATAAGATGAGGAGACTTTTTTTTACTCCACTGTCAGTGGGATATTTTGTAACTTTCTGCAGGTATAATTACATCACATTATTGAGCTAGAAACTACTCACATGTTCTGAATTTATTTTAGCTTTGAATGACTGCCTCCAAATTCCTGAGCAAAGAAGTGATTTTAAAAAGCATCTTTAATCATTATTACAGGTTTCAACTCTTTTTTTTTTAATCTTAATGATACTGTTAATCAAATAAAAAGCTCTCTCTGCAATGTCATGAACACATGCTGTGATATGCCAGAATAAATGGAAATAATGCAATAATCTTCCATTGATAACTTATGGAAAAAAAAATAGTTGTTTATCAATAAAGTTTGTCCTTTGGAGATGTTCTAATTTAAGGATCAAATGTGGGTCAGTGCAAAAATCATCTGCTTCTTGTTATAATCATTGTTGCACAGAACCCATGTGGTATAATAATCAGTCTGGAATATGATAATAGTACAATTTGGATTTTTTCTATATTTTGAATTCTTTGCATTCTTATCAAAATGTATGTTTACATATCTTAAAGGTATCTTGAGATATATTACTGGTTAATAACTCTAAATGCACTGTATCATATTGACCATAATCTATTACACACCTGAAATGGCGGCAAATGAGTTAAATATCAGAAATGTTCAAAGTTCAAATTTATTGTTATTGTACATACATGACATCATAGAGAATCATGAGGTTCTGTTTCCTGCAGGCCAGGCAGAATTTCAAATGACCAGTAACTGTAAACTGTACTCAAGAAGAAAGAAATGCATGCGAAAGAAAGAAATATAAACAAAAGAAATAAATGTAAACAAACTGACTGCAAATAAAGAAAATAAACAATGAGTCCTTGAATGAGTCTGTCATTCAGGAATCTGATGATGGAGGGGTAACTGCTCTTCCTGCACCTGGTGGTATGAATCTTATGGCATCTATACCTTTTTTCTGATGGCAGTGGTGAGACAGACCATGTCCTGAGTGATATAGATCCTTGATGATTGCTACTGCTCTCTGATGGCAGCGTTCCATGTACTGTAGATGTTCTTGATGGTGGGGAGAGTTTTGCCTGTGATGTACAAGCTGTGTCAATGACCTTTTGCAGAGGTTTCCACTCAGAGGTGTTGATGCCTCCACACCAGACTGCAAAGCAGCCAGTCAGCACACTTTCCACGCCTGGGGTAGAATGTACAGCGTATTTAGCAATGCTGACTTAGAATGAAATTCTAAGCCATATCAGTTTGGCAATGAATTCTGGAACATTTTACTTCCTCAACACTGCCACTAAAATTCAGTACACCATAGAGCGTACATTTAAAGACACATCCTTTGTTAGAAGTATACATAATGTTGCACCTTTATGCTGGGGATATTTCTAATAAATATCTTTTTTCTCCTTCAACTGTCTCTCGAGTTTGAAAATGATTTGGTTTCAGTCTGGTTTTGTGAGATGAAATTTGAAGGAAACGTGGGAACACACAGTGACCAAGGGGAGTATGGATGGAAGTTTGTCGGATGATTCCTTTTGCCCTGCACTGGCTTTTCTGTGCATCTGATGTTGGACTCGAGTTCTGAATACCATCCTGAAAGTTCCTTTTCCACCTCGAGTGGTCAGGGAACAGAAATTCCCAATGGGAATGTTACACTCATCAAGGAGGCTTTGAGCACATTCTTGAACCTTTATCTCAATCTGTCTGCTGATCTATTCATGTGATAGAGCTCTGTGGAGGGTACATGAACAACCAGTTGAAGATCAGACAAGGCCGTTTTTCAGTGTAGAATCATCAGTGAAATCTCACCTAAAAATGGAAAAATAGTGTCACATTATTTTCCTTTTGAAATAGTACAGATGTTTGTTGATGAAAAATATTAAACCTGGCCAAATACTACCTCCGTAAAATTGGTTTTGCTTTAAAAAAAACATACACCGAATTGAATAATTCGATAATTATTATGAGTAGCTGCAGAACTATAAACTAAACACCGACATAATTACATTCTATTGATGATGTTGCAACCCTTAAATCCAGATAGGGTGTGTCGAACAATAGTTGGGATTCTGAAGTTTCTGAAGAAGCGTCCAAAGGTTTGCCTCTTCTATATACGCTCACTGACAAAATAAAATCTGCATATTCTTTCAGGAAAGCCCCTTTGCAAATTGTGTGTTGCAACATTTGAAACAAAGCTCGTAACTTCTGAAAAATCATTTGAAATCCTACAGCTGAAAGCAATGCTCCTGATGATACAATGATCTTCTTTTGCAGGGATAAGGAATTTTTTGCAACCCATTTCATACCCTCAGGATTTCCTGAAAGCACACTGGAGTTGATGAATTATTTCTGAAATGCAGCCATTGCTGCGTCATGAACAAATGAAATGCAACAAAGGCTCACAAACAACCACAAAATAAATTAAAATTTATTGAGCTAGAAATCCCTCAGCATGTATTTTCCTGTGTTGAGGAGGCACTATATAGGGTCCTGTGCCAACCTGGGTGAAGCTATAGGCAATCTATATTCTATCACAGAGTATGCTTTGTGTGGCAGTGCAGTGATTGTATGTGTAATAGAAGCAAGATGCTGGAACACTCACGAGGTCAGGCAAAACCTGAGGAAAGCAAAACAGAATTAAAGCTTCAGGTCATAGACCCTACATAAAGACTCTAATGGAAGGAAATGTATGTGCAATTGAGCTTAGTACTTTTCCTTGATCTTGATGTAGATCAGTCTAAGTGAGGAGATGATCAGGATGAGTGGAATTAAGGGGAAGCAAGTGGAGTTGAAATGGTGGAGTGTCACTGAGGAGCAGAGTGACAAAGCTGGTGGGGGCTTAGGCAATGGGACAATATCAGAGAGAAGCAAGGTAGGCATGTGGTAGTCAGTGGGTTGTTTGGCTTTGAAATGTGGTTTGGAGAGGAGATATCAGGGATATGATGATATCTGAGGTCATGGAGAGAAGATTCAAAGGGCTTTGAAGGATCTTTGAGAATGGAGACCAAGTAGGGAGTTGGGTTGGAGAGAGAATGGTTGGGATGGGGGAAAAGGCAATCACTCTGATGGAAAACTAAAATAAGGATGTTACTGAAGGAAGGGGAATGCTTCAGATTTTGGCTTTGACTTAGGTTGAAACTGAAGCTAGCAGTCCTTCAGTTCAGATTTCAGATGTATTGTCAGAGTACATACATGACTTCACATACAACCCTGAGATTCTTTTTCCTGAAGGTGAGGCAGGATTACCACTTATTGGTAGTGCAAAAAATGAACTCAACATACTCATGTAAACAAAGAAATATAAAACAAATCTATGCAATACAGAGAGAAACAAATCAATAAAGGGGAAAAGTAAGAGTCCTTAAACGAGTCTCTGATTGTTTGTTGTTGAGGAGTCTGATCGCAGAGTGTAGCAGCTGTTCCTGAACCTGGTGGTTCATGTGGCTCCTATACCTCTTTCCTGATGGTAGGAGGGAGAACAGAGCATGTGCATGGTGAAGCGGATCCTTGATGATTGCAACATTGCCTATTGATGCTCTCAATAGTGAGTAGAGTTTTAGATGCATCCACTACTTTTTTTGCAGGGCTTTATATTTGTGGGTATTGGTGTCCCCATACCAGACCATGACACAGCAGGTCAGCACACTTTTCACCACACATATGTAGAAATTTGCCAGGGTTTCCGATGTCAAACCAAATCTCTGCAAAGTCCTGAGGAAGTAAAGGCACTGGCGTGCTTTCTTCAAGATGCTATTGGTGTGTTGGGTCCAAGAAAGATCATCTGAGATGGTGCCTCCCAAAAACCCCCAGTGATCATTGGATCGTACGTACACCTCTGGTTTTCCCTCCGTGAAATCAACAATCAGCTCCTTGGTTTTGGTAACATTAAGTGCGAGGTTGTTGTTAGTGCACCATTCAGCCAAGTTTTCAATCTCTCTCCTGTATGCTATCGACCATTTTTATACTGTACAACCACCTTTGATTTCAAGTCTTCTATCATTTAGGAATACTTAAGTAATTCAAAAACAGCCCTGACAACTGCATGCATTTAGCAGGTTTAATGTGTATGAACATCATTTGAAAGAATGATCAGGACCAAATTTTGCAGGTGTCTGCTTTGTGCACACAATGCAATGTGTATGAGAAGTGGCAAACAAAAATGCTGGGTTAATCGATTTTGGTGATGGTGGGATGAGAGGTAAAGATTGGGTAGGACCATGAGAATTCTCTCTTGTCCTAATGTGCAAAAGGCCATTGACATGCACATCCACTGACCTCATGATAACATCTCATTTGAAAGATGTCATTCCAACAATGTACCTCACTTTGTAAAGAGAACCAGAATATATGCTCAAGTCTTGGTGTTTGAACGCAAAAGGCCGCAGAGCCCACCTCACTGACAAAAGGCAAAGGAGGAAAAACCCAACACCCAACCCCAACCCACTAATTTTTCCCCTGCAACCGCTGCAACCGTGTCTGCCTGTCCCGCATCGGACTTGTCAGCCACAAACGAGCCTGCAGCTGACGTGGACTTTTTACCCCCTCCATAAATCTTCGTCCGCGAAGCCAAGCCAAAGAAAGATAACAAAGCCTGAATGAGCTTCACTAAAATAAATCTTGATATTTTCACATTTTCATATTTAGCACCCATAACAAAAAAAAACTATCCCTGTAACTTTGCTACAAGAAATCCTAAGTATCAGATACAAGGAGAGGGTTAAACTTCATGGAATGTAACAAGATATGACCACTGAGATATCATAACATTTTGTATCACTTTAGCTTGTAACTCCTGGATACTCTATATGCTGACTCCGTTGTCTGTAACAAATTGGCAGTGCTGCCCTTTTATCACTGCACATGTTTCTAAGCAATCAGGCTATCAGCCCCTGCAGTGAAAATCCATAGTATTGATCCACACCTATCTCCACTGTAATTCTTTAGAAGGAAATCCCTGATGACAAATTATATCTGCACCACTTTTTGATCGAGTGTTTTGATGTAAGTGATCTCTAAGGATGGTATGGGAACCATTGATAGACTTTCTCCCGAAATACTGCATTTTGAAATAGACAAAATGGAAGTGGAATATTTTAAACAAAACCTCTCCAAAAAGTACAATTGAGGCATTGTACCTTTAATAGGTAGTTCAGATTTGACCCTCAAAAGCATTTTCTCTTTAAATTGGCAAGACCATTACACACCGATATTCTAAAATTGCCCATCAGAAGCTTATTTTGTTCAGATCAAAGATTTAATGTAATTTTTCAATATTGTTTCCTATATTACTCAAGCCATACAATCCTTAAACTTGCAGACTTCATGTTTACCTTTTGGAGGGAACTGATAAAATTCAGTTTTATTTATTTATTTATTTTTCAGGATCTGGACAGTGTTGGCAAAGCCAATATTTATCACCCTTGAACTGTGTGACTTGTCAGAGGGCATTAAAGTATCAACCATATTAGTAGGTGTGGATATTCTCCATCCTTAAGACATATATGACCCAGGTATTTTTTTTTAATTAGTGCTGATAATTAGTTGTTTTTATTTTAAAAATCCAGAATATCAACTAAATTTTTGCAGCAATTATAGGATTAGAGCTCGGACCTGTGGATTGCTCATGAAGGATAACAAGTTCACTAACTTAACAGGTGTATTACAACCATACCTTGAATTGAATATTTATTTACAAGTTAAAAGTTGAATTGATGTTCCATGATGATTCCAGGTTGCACATTCAAAGAGATATTAGAATGTTACTGAGTGCACAGTTTTAGTTTAGACATGAAGACCAAGCATGCTAATAATCTTTGCAAACAGGTTGTCTGCTCCAAAACCATTGATATTTGTTCCACCTTCCTAGTTCATTAAGTGCATGGAGGGATTGGCCCCAAAATCTCTGAAGAATGATTCCCTGATTAACTGTTAAGTGTCAAAAAAAATCTTGTCACCTGCAAGGATTTGAAATGTTCCATTAAAAACAAAGTTTCATTCTACAGTATTTTCTCTGTTAGGAATCATCTTAATACCCTGGAGTTTCACAGAAAGATGTTAATATACTTCAATCATCCCTCTATGCCCAAAGGTGAAATTCTGGTTGGAAATTTTAAGAAAACTTATTTATAAAATTTTGTATTTATTAAGGCTTTAAACCAGGTCATATAAAAAAAGCTTGATTTAACCAGTACAATGCCAATTCAATTTAAAATAATTTGTTTTATGGTGCACCGTGCAAAATTCAGACCGACTTTTTATGTGATGAATTTAAAAACATTCGTAAATGGTGTGTTATGAAGCTTTTAATCATGAAATATTGCAATACATGAGGTCATAGAAAAACTGGAGAATTATGACATCATTTTTTCCCAAAAACAACAGTGATAAATATGTGAAAATCCTTTTAATCGCTTTCCTTTTAAATCTTTATCGGAGATCTGTGACCAAAGTTCATTTGGGCACCTTCTAATTGAGCAGTTTGTTCTCTTTTGGCATGATGTATTGTCTGAATGGTTTTTACCAATGACACCTGCTGGCATGCTGTACAAGACCCAATAATATCACAGATTCCAAATTCACAGGCAAAATGCCAGTGTAATTCTCTGATGCCTAATCTGATTACAATCATACCTGGAACTAATACTGGAAATGTATTATCCCTTTATCTGACCATGTTAAAAGATCTAAATAAAAGTCTCACATATAGGTTAGTGCAGTATTTCAGACACAGTTTCATAACATTTAGATCAATGACACTCTTGCTTGCTACTTTAAGTAAGAAGGTAGAAACTAGTGAAAAGATGTCAAGTTTACACAGAGCAGTGCAAATATTTTGAGCATTTTTTCTTATTTTACAGTTATACTTCTTTGTCAAACCTCTGGTGACCTCCGAACATCCCAACAGTCTTCATAGCCAATGGCGTAATTGAAATTCAGTAGCTAATTTGCATAAATGAATCCATTTTATGCATCTTGCTAATCATCTCCTATTATTTCAGTGCTGTAGATTGCAATGTGATTATTGGTAAGGACATCATGGATACTGTGCTCTGGTACAAAGTGCTTTTATTTGTCCAACTGAGAGCAGATGGAGGCCCTGTTAAACATTGCTGGGATATAAAATTATCTTGACAATTCACCTCACTCATGATTTCAATGCATTATAAGCACAGCTATTAAACTCAATAATCTGGTATGGGAGTCAAACCCAAACCACCTGAGCAATAGTGCAAAGATTGAGAAAAGTTCCAACCAAAGAAAGATCAGATCTTTTCTATCTTCTTCTTTCATACATTGTAAATATTCAAAATCATTTTCTCAACAATTAAGGGAGAAACACTTTTGACTCTAAGCTTTATGCTCTTTTCATTTTTTCTTAATTTTAATTAATATCTTAGTTTCCCTTTACTGGCGTGTCTCTTAATGGACAGATATTTTGCTCTGAAACTCATTCAATCTTATAGAATGATAGCTAAAATTGTTCCTTTACTTAAGAGGACCAGCAATGATAAGCCAGCAATCTGAAGGCCAGTGAGTCTGACACCAGTGGTAGAGAAATTACACTGGACAACATTTTTTTTCCCAAAAGGTTTGCTACCTATAAGAAAAATTGGGAATTGCGATAGACAACCTCAAACTGAACTCAGAGATTATTTCGGATTTGCTGTATCACAGAGGAAGTCGGAGAAACGTTAAATTAACTTTTATTGAATTAAAATGTTTAATTGCATAAGACACATTGCATTCATTCAACTGACCTAAAAATGCTTTGCCACTGATTTTCTTTTGTACAGGTACACGAAACCTCCAAAATCCGGTAAGTGGGGAGAGAGGCAGCTGAGCGGCCGGTGCTTGGGGGAGGTGCCGAGACACTGGTGCTTGGGGGAGATGGCTGGGTGACTGGATGGGAGTGGGGGTGGATGCAGCAGCATAATTTAGATGGGCTTTCCGAAATTCAGAAAAATTGCGTTGCCTTTGACCCTTAAGGGTTTCGGATAAAGGATAAAGGATTGTGTACCTCTACTCATCATCTGATGTGTAAGTGTCCAACAATAGATGGCCAGCATTCATGGATTCCATTTGCTTTTCCATGGTCACAATGTCCTGGTGAAACCTTTCACCGTGTTTGTCACTGACAGGAAGTCTGAAAAATAAATTGTATATAAAAAAGGTAGGAAAACTTAAAGGTTATTTTCTTGATCAGCACCCAAAAGTTTTCAGGAAGAAAAATCTTCATTGTTCAGTGTTACTGGGCAAAGCCCTCAAGGATAGTATTTGTGTCCATTTGAAGTGCAAATAGAAAAGGCAAAGTAGACAGGGGGAGGGAACAGGACAAGGGCCCATGTGGGATAGGTGAATCAGGTAGAGGCGAAGCTTCAATTTCTCCCATTAGATGGATGACATTTGTCTGGCATCAGTCATACAGCTAATAACATCTGAGATTGTGCAGTGCACATTTCCTCCACTGCCATCAGAAATTGGGGCTACCAGGATAAGGTCGGTTTCTTTCAGCACATTGAGTTTAACTAGCAGAGGGTATAGAAGAATACAGACATCATGTGTAATGGGATTAGTGCAGAAAGTCTGCATGGACAATATGGACAAAATGGGTGTTTCTATCCTCTTATGACTTGAAAGTTAGGAAAACGTTCTTCAGTTTGAGGCTAAACGCATAACTCGTCTTCTTGGGTCTCAGTGACACGTTTAAAAAAAACATTACAAATAGGAGCAAATGATGCAAACAGAGGTTTTTATTATTTTTCCAGTCAACATGAATGAACACGAGAAATCAACATTTCATTAAAATATTTATTGTGAGGTAAACACTACGAACGTTTTTCTAGATCATGGAGTTATCTTTGCTTGTTCATTGGAATTCACTGGGAAAGGAGGGGAATTTGAGGGCAACATTTAGCAGACTGTGTGCCAAGTGAAAGTTAATGAGAAAAAAAATGTAAATTGACTGCTTTTGAAAGAATGGAGAAAAGGAATGATTGGAACTAAAAATAAAATAGATGGAAGGCTGGTCCAAATATGAAATGCGCAGTAAACAAATGTATGATTCTTGTGTAGGTAGGAATAAAATATAGTCTGAACCCAATTTTCCCATTATTTCTGCACACCAAAACCAAGGATTTTGAGGATAGATAGAAATAGACTTCTGGTTTTAATTGGCATGTTCAGCGTAACCTACATGCCATGGGTATTTCTCTCCAAGAGAATCCATTGCTTATAAAGTTCCTTGCCTTTTTCTGAGCTAAAATAGCCTTGAAAGTAAAGTTTTACTGCCTGTTGGTGAACTAAAATTGCTTAGAAAGTAAAGTTCTTTTACCTTTTGGTGAACCAAAATGTGCTACAAAAGGAACTAACATTTACACTTGAAAAAAGATGGCTAAATGGGTGACCATGCCAATGTGCATTATGCTTTAGATTTTAAAATGTGATCTGTGTTGTTTTCATCAGGATGTTTAAACAACTGTGAAATAAGTCATGTTGAAAATAACTTTTCCCATGGAGGCCCTCTGCATTGGCAGAAGAGACTGCCATGAAGATGAGAGAAAATGGAAAAGGAGGGGTCGGGTAATCTCTGGTCTGTCTGGTTAACCTTCCCCACTTGGCAAATCAACTCCCACCCTCCAGATAGTCCCTAAGCAGCTGTAAGTTGTGGATCAGTGGCACAGGGGATTATTTCAAAAGAATTACAATTAGTGAAGGAAACTCCAATGAATTATATCCCAAGATTACTGCACATTGCACAGCAAGGCTGTGAGATTCTGTTTACAAGACATCAGAGTGTGTGTGCAGACTCTTTAATTGCAAATGGATTGAAAAATCTTTCACAATGTGTTTCTGTTCTTGTTAACGCTGGGTGAACAACAAAGGTCGTCACCTTATCCTGGTAGCCCCAATTTCTGATGGCAGTGGAGGAAATGTGCACTGCACAATCTCAGATGTTATTAGCTGTATACCTGATGCCAGACAAATGTCAGCCTCGTTAAAGTGAATTGATGTGCTCAGGCCAATTTTGTGATGGTCAGTAATTGACCCAGAGATGATTGCTAGCACAATCCAACGTGCACACGAAGACCTTTATGTGCAATTTTCACAAAACGTGTGCAAATGAGTCCAATTTCGAGGCATGTTCATGGTGTCTTTTCATAGATAGAGGAAGAGTGGGGTTTTGCTCATGAACTTTTCTGAACACATGAAGAAACACAGGGTGTATGGTCCCAATTCTTCCCCCACAAGCAATATTTTCATTCACACTGATTTAAAAGAAATCACCTACATTTTTAATATGAGTAGATTTATCCACAACATATGTTCCTTGAGCATGTATTCCTTGAGATCTGTTAAGATTTTATTTGTGAGAAATAAAAACTGTTTTTCATATTATCACTTTGGGCTGAAATCACTCCATGAACATGAAATGAAAGAATAACTTTCTGAGCATGACAATTGCCCCATCTTTTGAACAGATTTATTTTGAGCTGATGGCACAAACCTCAATCATTGGACCCCTTTTCAAATCAGAGTTTTGCCGATGAAGACCACAGCCATGAAACACGTATCATTTCTTTTATGTTGATAGGTTTCAAATCAATCCAGAATGAAGTTAGTTAAGTCCCCGAAGTGACTGACTAATCCTTCAAATGATTGCCAGCCCTCAACCATATTATCCTCTGTGCAGTTAAATTCTTCCAGTAAGGTGTCTTCCTAAATTGCAGGTGTTTGGAAAATAATTGCTCCCTTTAGCACAACAAAGTATACTCATAACTAATAGCTTGAATTTTGTTTTGGAGAATTGAAGCTGTTATTCACCCAGTAGGTGCTCTGTTATATCTATTCTAACCTTTTTTTCAGTCCAAAACACAAATATAGGTATTATAAATTGACTTCCTACATCTATATTATAACAATATTGTTATATGTCCCTTTCCCCTCAAGCAAATGACCAACTGATAAACAGAGGGCACTCTGTATGCTGCTATAATGTGTTCTGTTATATGAAGAGATCAGTCAGAGAATGATAGCAGAGAAGCAGATTATTACTGTGTCTGGGAAAGATCAAACACTCTTGGCATCTCCTCTCAGATGAGGCTGATCTCCAGGCTGACAGATAAAATATTATAGTCCTCCATCAACAAAAGAATATGTTGGGTGCATTTGCTGTGTATATTGTAATTGAGATGAACCTTTTCTGATAACTTTGAAAGAATTGTCTCTCCTTCCACAGCAAATTTATATTTCATGCACAGGGAAAAAAAATCAAAGCCAACAAGTGGCTGTATTTAAATAAAAGAGCTTTGCATTGTCACAAATGATGAATATTAACAAAGGCCCACAGTTGTTGTGAGGAAGGTAAATAACATTAATATTTTATATCTGTGCTATATTCAAATGTAGTTTATAAACAAAACAGCTGTCACTTTGTAATTTTTATTTTAGATTTTTTTCCTGATTGGAACTTGGGATGGACCATGCTTTATTAAGATCTTGCTTCTATTTGCCTGCTGTCTCATTTTAAACATAAAAACATTGAGCTCACAAAAAATAAATCAGTTTTTGCAAACTTAAGGAAATAAAGACAACACAAAATACAAAATAAATTACCATTACATTTATCAAGTGATCCACATTGGATATGGTTGCAGCAGTCCAATGCAAATGAATGGCATACAAGGGAAAAATAATAATTGAATAAAAGGAAGGAAGTCAACCGACTGTTGGTCACTAAAATCTATCGTACCATTCAAATCCAGTGTACACACCTATATCCACGGTTCAAAGAAAAGAACTGCTAATTCTTTCCAAAGGGGTCTGAAACATAATTCTTCAGTTAAGGTGGAACACAAAAAATGTTTTTCCTCTTCTCTTGTTGGATAGTTTTTTTTCCCTGTTTGAAGACGGGATGAAGTAGAAGTCTCTGTAGGGCTGAATCTGCCAAGGCAGACACCCCTCATCCATCATGTACACTTATGAGTACAAATAAATATTGGTAGAAAATAAAAGCGTGACACCAATCAACTATGATGAAGCATTTACAGAGGCATTGTAGAAATAAGGAATAATAGCTTGAGGTCAAATATTCCCTATGTATGAAAAAAAACTTCAGCACTGGAAGACCTGCTTTAAACAAAGAAATAAAATCTAAAAATATAGCTTTTTAATCTTGTGTCAAGAAATTTTGCAAACTATTTTTACTCTCCTCTTTGGCTGTCAATACGTTAAAAGTCTTCCACCATTTTCAATTATGTTCTGTAAAGTTCAACTGCTCCAGTTTTCTTGTTAGGTTGTTATCAATTGACTAAATGATGAGGTCAATTACTTAATTTAACAGATGCGATCACATCACATCATTACTTCTCCCCACACGATTCACAGAGATTAGAAAGTTGCTGTATCATTATGGGACTGGTAAGTTTTTATTATATTAAAGAAAACCTGAGTACATAATGGACAACAACCTCAGTTGTCACATAATTGAACTTTAGTACTTTTTACATGTTTGCATACCATTTTTTATCATTCCATTGTACATGGGTGGCAGAGTTAGCAAAATGCCATTATAGTGCCAGCAGCCTAGGTTCAAATCCAGTGCCGTCTGGAAGGAGTTGATATTTTCTCCCCATGTCTGCATTGGCTTTTTCTGGGGGCTTAGGTTTCTTCCCACACTTCAATACATATGGAGTTGTCGATCAATTAGCTGTAATTGAGCAGCACAGTCTATTACCAAGCTATATGTCTAATTTAATTTTTTAATTAAGCTTTCTGGGGCAAATTTAGCTAAAGCATTTATCGGAGCAAATTTTATATCTTCTTATTGGCACAATCGTCCTTATCTTTAAAAAATGTCCTTCAATATTCAAAATAATGCAAATGAGATGCAAATCAGTCACAGCTGTACAAGAATAGACCTTGGGAAGATTTGGATGACTTTAGACTTTCAATAAAATTGAAGATGTTCCCTTTATTTGTGAGCAGCTTTCACATTAATGACCAAATATTTTGGTATAAACTAGTTTCTGAGATTTATAGAAATTGAATCTCTTAACCAAAGTACAATATAGATCTCAAAATATGGAAAAAGACAGAATGAAAAGAAAAGCTCTGCCTCCCAGTTTTGTCAGTGCTTGTTGGAATCCAATCTTGAAGTGAAATTTTTTTTTTAAAGAAATCCTCTCAGCAACTCTGACCTTGCTGGATATAAACTCTGTTTTGTCTAAATGTTGTTTCCCAAAATGTTTGCAATCAAATATGCAGAAATAAATATTGAACGATACAGAGAAATTCATTCTGAAATGGTCAAATCCCCCAAAACTTAAACAAGTACTTGTATTAAACTCATTCATCTTTGTAATTTAAAAAAAAACAAAAATCAGCTTTGTGTTGGTGTTTGAGATTTGAACATATTCAGTGATAGGTACATTTGGAAGCATTGTCAAAACTTGCTGCTAATATTCTTCAAAGAATAAAATGAATAAAAAGTGCATTATTGATAACTAATGATATCAATAAGTCAGGAGTTATATTTACTAGGATATTGCCAGGACTTGAGGAAGTGAGTTACAGGGAAAAGTTAAACAGTTAGGATTTTATTTGCTGGAGTGTCGAAAAATGAGGGGAGATTTGATCGCACTATACAATGGAGGGGTATACTGCAGATAGAGGAAATCAAATAAGTTTCTTCCTCTGAGGTGTAAGGGACTAAGGTTAGGGATGGGCGTAGTGCGTGGTGTTAGGTCTGCTTTGTTCATGAATGAGTGAGACAAACACCAGACTGAGTCAAAATCAGGGTTCTTTGTTCTTTATTACCGGATTGTAACACTTGCAACTAACGATGTTAGTCGGAGAATGCATTCTGCCGTTATCAGCAAAATGGTGATTTTTTATACCCTTGGATACATGCTTAGAACATCATCATATCATTACTTGTCCAATGACTAAAACTGTTGCTATCCTTTCCCTGCTAGCTTCCTGCCTCTCAATCCATCAATGTCTCTCTTATCTTGTAAGTACAAGGATGCATTCACATCTTGTTACAGCCCTGTACAGGGTAACTCCTTACACATTCCCATCTCATGATGTTTTACCTTACAGTGGGCACGTGGTCAGTTGGTGGGCAGGTTTAAAAATGGCAGGACAGTTTACCTTGGTTTTCATTTGGGGAAGAGACAAGAGAGTAACTGTGGGTAGCAGTGGTTTAAACTTTTATTTATTTAGACATGTAGAGGTAGCAAGTGCTTCATGAGTACTTATAAAAAGAGAGACAGCTGAGAATTGATTTGTGGGAGACAGTAATTGGTAGAGAGCCAATAAAAGGAGGTTAAGATAAAGGTGTGGTCAGGGAGTGAGTGGATTAGGGAACTGAGGCTTTGACAAGCAGAGGCTGAGCTCCCAGTAAGGTTTGGTAGGTTTTTTTAAAAAAGTTTATATTTAATTACTCTAATTTAAATTGAAGAGTGATGGAGGTAGGTAGGGCAGTTGAATGCTTTGATTGCACGATGTGGGAGGTTAGGGACAGGACAGATGTTCCTGATGACTACACTTGCAAAAGGTGTATCCAGTGGCAATTCCTGGAAGCCTGGAGTTGCAGCTGGATGAACTGTGGATCATAAGGAGGAGGAGGAGGGGCAGAGACAGTGGTAGATAGAAGTTGTAGGGAAGCAGTCACACCTAATGCTTAGGAGTCAGGGAACTGGGTGACTGAGGAAAGGGAATAGGAGGAGACAGGCAGTACAGAGTACCCCTGTGGCTGTTTTCCCTCAACAACAAGTATACAGCTTTGGATGCTGTTGGGATGAACAATCTACAGGGGATAAGTCATGGAGATTGGCATAGGGCCTGGAGCCTTGGCTCAGAAGGGAAGGGAGAGAAAAAAGAGAAGTTTGCTGGATGAGATTGGGGATCCTGGTTGATATGTTGCCTCCCAGGTGCCAGGGTCAATGATGTCTCTTATTGAGTCCACAGCATTTGGGAGGGAGAGCAGCCAGAAATTGTGGCCCACATGGGGACCAATGGCATAGTTAGAAGTGGGGATGAGGTCCTGAAGAAAGATTACATAGAGTGAGGGAAGAAGTTGGAAACCAGGACCTCAAGGGTGGCAATCTTGGGATGCTGCCTATTCCACATGCTAGGGAGGGTAGAAATAGGAAGTTGTGGAGGATGAGCTGGAGCAGGGGTTTAGATTTCTGGATCATTGGGATTTCTTCTGGGGAATGTCTGAACTGTACAAAAGGGATAGGCTGTGCTTAAACTGGAGGAGGACCAATATCCTGGCAGGCAGGTTTGCTAGAGCTGTTAGGGAGGGTTTGAGTTAGTTCGGTGGGGTGGTAGGAATCAGAATGAGAGTATGGAGGAAGAACACCTAGACTGGAAGGAACAGAATGTAAAAATAAAGGAGGTAAAATAGATGAGAACAAAAAGAGTGTATGTGGAGGACATTCTCTCAAGTGCATATATTTTGATGAAAGGAGCATTGTAAATAAGGAGGGTGATCTTAAGGCATAGATGGCCACATGGAAATATGATATTTTGGCCATCAATGAAACTTGGTTGAAGGAAGGACATGCTTGGCAGTTAAATATTCCAGGATTCCATTGTTTTAGGCATGATAGAACAGGGGGGGATAAAGGTGGAGGAGTTGCATTGCTTATTAGAGAGAACATTACAGCAGTGCTGTGGCAGGATGATTTGGTGGGATTGTCCAGCAAGGCTATTTGGATAGAATTGAGGAATGGCAGAGGCATGAAAATATTAGTGGGATTGTATTATAGACCACGAAATAGACTGAGAGAATTAGAGGAGCAAATTTGATAAGGTGGTCATTATTGGAGATTTCAACTTTGAGTATTAACTGGGACACCCATACAGTAAGAGGGCAGGATGGGATAGTTTAAGTGTATTCAGGAAAGTTTTCTTCTTCAATATATAGAAGAACCAACTTGAGAGGGGGGGATATATTGGATCTCCTATTTGGGAACAAGCTGGGTCAGGTGAGAGGTTTGTGTTGGGGAACAATTTGGGTCGAGTGGTGACAATACTATTATTTTTAGGCTAGTCATAGAAAAGAATAGAGAAGGGCCAAAGGTTGAGATTCTTGATTGGATGAAAGCAAATTTTGAGGGGATGAGAAAAGATTTGAGGGTGTGGATTGGGATAAGATGTTTTCAGGGAAGAATGTATTAGATAAATGGAGGATATTTCAAGGAGAAATTCTGAGAGCACAGAGTCTGTATGTACCTGTGAGGATTAAAGGAATAGTTAGAATCTGCAGGGAGCCTTGGTTTGGAGAAAGAGGAATATGTAATAGGTATAAACAGCAAGGAATAGGTGAATTGCTTGAGGAATAAGGAGTGTATTTATATATATTAAAAGAAATCTTAAGAAATTAGAAAGGCCTAAAAGAGATATGAAGCTGCTTTGGCAGGGAAAGTAAAAATAAATCCAAATGGTTTCTATAGGTACATTAAAAGAATAGTGAAGGACAAAATTGGACACCTTAAAGATTAGGGGGTAGGCTCTGGAGATTGGAGAAATTTTAAATTTTATTTTTCTTCAGTATTGACTAAAGAAAAGAATATTGAGCCAGATGAAGTGAAGAAATATGGAAGGAAGGTCATAGATAATATAATATTAATGAGGAGGTGGTGTTGGATATATTAAAAGAGATCCAGGTGGATAAACCTCCAGGTCCTGACAAAATATTCCCTAGGACCCTGAGAGAGGTCATGAACAAATAGTAGGGGTATTGACAGAAATATTTAAAATGTCACTGGCCATGGGGAAAAGTGCCGGAGGACTGGATGGTTCCTCATGTTGTTCTACTGTTCAAAAAAGGATCCAAAAGTAAACCTGGTAATTATCGAACTGTAAGTCTGATGTCAGTGGTGGGTAAATTAATGGAACGTGTTCTTGGAGATGGAATATACATCTATTTGGAAAGACAAGGATTGATTTGGAGTAGTCAGCATGGTTTTGTATGTGGTAGATCATATCTAACAAATCTTGTAGAATTTTTTGAGGAGTTTACTACAAAGGTTGATGAGGGGAAAGCAGTGGATGTTGTCTATTTGGACTTTAGTAAGACTTTTGACAAGGTTCCCCACAAGAGGTTAGTAAGGAAGGTAGAAGCATTAGGTATTAATGAAGTAGTGAAATGGATTCCGCAATGGTTGGACGGAGATGCCAGAGAGTAGTGGTGGAAAATTGTTTGTCGATTTTGGAGGCTGGTGATGAGTGGAGGACTTGAGGGATCAGTACTGGGTCCACTGGTGTTTGTCATGTATATTAACAATCTAGATGATAGGGTGGAAAATTGGATTAGTAAATTTGCAGATGATAAAAAGGATGGAGTGTTGTGGACAGTGAGGAAAACTATCAAAGTTTACAGAATGATATCAGACAGTTGGAAGAGTGGGCTGAAAGATGGCAGATGGAGTTGAAGACTAATAAATATGAGGTGCTTCAATTTGGTAGGACTAATCAAAATAGGTCATGCACATTAAATGGTAGACAATATAGGAGTGAATTGGAACAAAGGGATTTGGGACTCATGGTACATAATTCCCTGAAAGTTAAATCACGTGGATAGGGTGGTGAAGAAGGTATGGCTGTATGTTGACTTTCATAAATCAGAGTGTAGAACACAGGAGTTGGGAATGCTATGCTGAAATTGTATAAGGCCTTGGTGAGGCCAAATTTGGAATATTGTGCGAAGTTTTGGTCACCATATTACAGGAAGGACATAAACAGAATAGAGAGAGTGCAAAGAAAGGTTACGAGAATGTTGCTGGTGTTTCAGGGTTTGAGTTACAGGGAAAGGTTGAGCAGGCTGGCACTTTATTCCCTGGAGTGTAGAAGATTGAGGGATGATTTGATAGAGGTATTCAAAATTATAAGGGGGAAAGAGACTCAATGTGGATAGACTTTTTTCCATTGAGAGTGGGGGAGATTCAAACTTGGATTGAGAGTTAAAGGGGAAATTTCTTCACTCAGAGGGTGGTGGGGATGTGGAATGAACTTCTAGCAGAGGTGGTAGAAGTGAGATTGATGTTAATATTCAAGGAAATGTTGGATAGTTGTATGGATGGATGGATGATGTGTTGATGATTATGGGCTGAATGCAGGCCGGTGGGACTAGGTGGGGGAAGATGTTTGGCATGGACCAATAGGGCCGAACTGGCCTGTTTCTGTGTTTGTGAATGGTTATGTAACATGGGTTAAGGGTGAAAAGGAAGATGTTTTGGGGGAACATTAAGGGGAATATCCTCGTTCAGAGTGTGGTGGGAGTATGAACGAGTTGTCAGCTGAAGTGGTGAATGCGGGCTCAATTTTAACAGTGAAGAAAAATTTGGACAGGCACGTGGCTGGGAGGGGTATGGAGGGATATTATCCTGGTGAAGGACAGTGGGACTATGCAGATAAATAGTTCACCACAGACTTGAAGGACTGAAAGACTGTTTCTGTGCTCTGATGTTTCTGTGCTCTAATGTTCTGTGGTTCTACCAGAATCTGGAGTCTTTTGGACTTATTGGTTTAAAAAAAAATATTAATGACTGTCCTGATTGAGCAACTCTGTTTGCATCAAATAAATGTGATACATCTTCTCGGGGGGGGGGGGGGGGGGGGAGGGGGGGGGAAAGAAAGAGAATCTCCAATTTTTTTGATTGCTTTAATTTCAGGGCAGTGTAAAATGCTTGTGAATAATTTACTTGGAAGGTGCGAAAACAGTAACAGTTTGAGTTTTTGCCGCAACTGGGAAAATATTAACGTCTCGAGTTGCTCTGTTGTTAGCATTTAAGGTTGATTTCAATTATTGAATTGATCTTTTATCAGTCTGGTTAAGTTTGAATTGACTACTGATGCTGAAATGATGGAATATACCATTACCTTGGGAATGCAAACTTTCCAGTTCCAAATTGCACAGTCAAGGAATCTAATCACAACTGATGTATACATTTAATGGCATAAACATGCTAAGCAATCTAATTGAAGCCTGTTAATTAGGATGCCTGGGTGGGAAGACAATTATATCATTCAAGAAATTACCTCCATTAAGCAAATTCATCAGTACTGATTTAAAGACTTTAGGAATCAATTGGCACTTGAGAAATATTCTTAAAAGCATGTCCCTATTGACCACCATTACCAGCTGTCAACTTATTAAAATATCAAAATTGTGTTTAAACACCAATTTAGTAGCTTCACCTAGAACAGGAAAAGGATGGTTTGCTCTATAATACATGAAATTCTGAGTTGGAGATTCATGTTCAGAAGCAACTTTTTGATTTTTACAACTAGTAAAACAATCAATAGTTAAAGAAAAATAAAGACTGTTGTTTATGTCCTTGAAGTTAGCCTGATAGAGTTGAATAAATAAGTCACAGAATAATGTACATTATTTAAAGTTCTGCAAAATGGCCTGATTTTCATGAGCCCAGGCTGTTTCAGTTTTTAATATTTTATCAGTCATGTTATTTTGGCAATATCTACAATCGGACTTTGTCAATTTGTAGCAGCCTTTCTCAAAATAATTCTGGTGCAAAGGAATATTAGTGAAGTGGTAGCTCACTCTGAGTTGTTCCCTTTGAACTGCTCTCAACCTGATGCTTTAACTCTGTTTCTCTCTTCACAAATCTTGGCTCACTTGAGTATTTGCAACAGAGTCTGCTTTTATTTCAGCTTTATGACATCTGCAGTGTTTTGCTTTTGCACTCTGCATCATAAATGGTGAAATCTCTGAGCCAATAATTTCACACTATTTTGGCAGTCTGCACATCCAAGTTTGAGCCACCACAGTGCAAACAAAGATGAGTTATTTTGTTCTTGGAGCAGATGAAATTATTCTAAAAATATTGTTTGTTTATTAAACACAGATAGCTAACTGGACTGGTATTATTTTGTCACTCTCAAATGCTCATGTATTATCTGAAAGTGTGTTAGCTATTACTTTTCGTCAAGGAACCCATTTTATTGAGAAGAATGGAGATTTATATTGGTGTTGCATGGAATTTGCTTTATTACATCCATGAGGTTTGATCAAAGACAGTAAATGTTTATGTGGACAATTTTTAATTGCAATAGTTATATGGAATATTGCATTATTAAAATAAAATGACTCTATTGTTGTTTGTAATAGTTATTTGGCAACCCATGGGAATTTAAAGAACTCAACCACCCTGTTGTAGATCAGTACAAGTGGAGCCCCTAAGTATAGAATTGATATCCTGTAAGTTGTATAGTTCCATGATCCATTCATCTGAGATTTGGCTTTGGAAAAAATATTCAATGTCAGATAGGATATAAAAAGGACAAATTGCTTTCATTGCAAACTATTTCAAGACACATCATTTTAAAATGTTATTTTTATATAAATATTTATTTTTGGGATGATGTATTTTAAAATTCTCACATATACTTACTGTGTATGTGTGCATGTACCATGATCCAGAAAGCCGTTTTCTTGGGTTGTATACATACAGTCAAATGATAAACAAAATGAACTTGAAAGAAGAATGAACTCTTTACAAAACACCAGTCTAATTCTCTAATTAAATTTTAAAACCTACATCAATGAATAGTTGTATTAGCCTGGAAACATTTAAAGTTTTTTTTATTTTAGCAATTAAAAACATCAATAGTATACCTTGATATTTTATTTAAGACTGTCTCAGACAGATTATTATAATTGTAATGAAAACTCTAAGGTAAAGTTTAAATAACTGGTAAGAGCAAATTATTTAAAAATCTCTAACTTTCAGATCATAATGATCATTGTGGTTCTGTTTCCCTAAAGATTTTGAGAGGTATTTCCTCAGTCTTTTTTCCACATATTTACCTGGTTTTTTAAAATCTATTTTTGCTTCTCTCAGAAGATAATGTGGCTTTTAGGTGGAGAGGGAGCACATTTATTTGGTACTGAAGATGAATGGTACAGTTGAGATGAAAAGAAGGATTCTTCTAGTTTGCTATTTTGTTATATGCTTGAAGAAACTGCTTAAAGAAAAATAGTATCACGGAAACAGTCCAACATACAAGACATGAGTATTGTGGCCATCTTTTCCTGAACAAACATATGGCTTGTGTTGCTTTACTGGTACAGTATTTTTTTTTCCTAGACCATCCCGCTTAAACATAGATTGAAAATTGCATGAAATGCTTGTGGATGGTAATTATATTCATTGCCCTTTCCTTCTGGAGACATAAGTTTGAATCTAGCTCAGGGGGAGAAAGGCAAAGGTCTACTGTTACTGATGGCTGTTAGAAGTGAATTAAATCCAGATGGCCTAATGTAATCTGATAAATTTATACATGTAAAATATTTGAATGTATTATCCAATTCAGCAAATGCATCAAGAGTTTGGAAGATATAAAATTATTCTTTATTATAGTCTTAGTTTTTTTAATTGATGTTGAAAATGGAATTTCTCACTTCAAAATATTAAATGAGCAATATTCTGAAGAAATGTGGATTTTTCTTGAATGATGGAAGAGGAAAAATATATTGCTTAATTTATTTTAAATTGTGGGGTTACTGAATAATTTGACATCTTTTATGGGACTTTTAGCCTGTTGTATTGGCTCAATACAATAATTTAAACATATCTCTATATACACAATTTAAATTAAAATTTGAATTCCTTGAAACAAATTAATATTGAGAGGCTCTGAGAATTGGAGTAACGTTCTTCACGTTCCCCAGATCTCTAGGCCAAGCTACATCCGCAGCCAAGGTGGCATATGGACAACTTGTTTCCTGGCCAATGCAAATATTGCACTGAAATTGGTCCAGGGATAGGATTCACTTTATCTTTCTTTCTTTCTCCATGACTTTTCCTCATGTTCTCTTGAGCAATTTCAGATGCAGTAACTCCTAAAACAGTCACTGAGTTGTGGAGCTCAGCAATGCAGAAGCAGGTATAAACAATGAATCATTTATCAGTTCAATCCACACTTCTCCCCTGCCTCCATTACTATGACATTGTCCCCAGAAATTGATTTTTAAATAAATATTATTGCTCATGCATTTGAAAAAGGAGCTTCAAGCAAATCAACCTCTCCAGTACAGGCACTGTTCATGAAACTGTTAATATGTATTCTCAATTACACATTTGATAGCTGAATCAAAGCTTGGCTTTGTTGGCATAGTTTAGTAAGGCATCAAGACGTTTTTTTTTGTTCAAACTCTAGTAGTCAATAGCAACAAGAATGCTATTGTAATAATTCTGCCATTGTACTCCTGTGCATGTTGTTTTCACAAAAAGAAATCTTACTTGCTGAATGTCAATTAGCAGTCTTTGCATCACACCTTCAAGCAGCTTTCTCTCACTCCCTACCAACCAACTGTCTCGGTGTCAAAGGCAGAAGGCTGACGGTGACAACCATGTTTAATGATGAACTTGGAGTCAAATAAACTTCTGTTTGAGAGAAGACACTCAAAGACATTTGATTATTCTTGCACAAACATCTTAATTATACAATCAAAGAAAATAAGATAAATATTTACATGTCTAATGTAATTTTCATTTGTGATCTAACATTTTTCATGAAGAGAAATTCTAAACCTGTCTTGCTATATTTTGATGAATTTAGAAAAAAAGCACAAATTCCCTTAGAAATAGAGGAGCCCACCCATAATTTGGGTATTTAAAAAGTATCCAGAAGGGTTTGTTCATGAAATCCTTTGAATGGGTTTTATCAATTCTTTCCTGATATCTTGAACAAATCAATATAGTTGCAAGTTGTAACATCGTATAAGTTTACATCATTTTTATTCCAAAGTTGAAATAGAAAAATAAGTTTCAATGAAGAAAGCATTTAATTTGCATGTAGGTTTATTTCCTTATTTTTATTTTTTTGAACTAAGTGTAATATAAAATTTCTTCTTGTCAAATCTATGGTATTATCACTATCACATATTCCAAGAACTTGTATTTGAGTTAACTTGTAAGTAGTTGTGAAAATGAAGATGGCATCATTTTGACCTAAGATTTTTAAACTTTTGATAATTTTCTGATTTCCTTCAGCAGATGTAAAAGGTCATATAGCCATGTATGAAATTGAGGCTGAAACCCAACATTTTAAAACTGTGACACTAGATTTGTGGAAAGTTAGCACATTTACATAAATTTAGTCACTAAGGCAAATGGATCACAAACCTTCACTTTGGATTGAATTTACAGAATTTCATCCAAGCTTTCCTCTGAAAGGAAATAATGTCAGGAGGGAAAATTAGTGCAGCCCAGGAATGTTTATTAACATTGGAGACAAGCAATATTGTCTGGATACTGGCAAGCTTTCACATTTTTATTGTAGACTTTTTATGGCATGAGTGCCACAAATAGAAATCCGACAGAATAAATGTAGAAAAAATGTGCTGAAATTCTTATTAGGGTCAATAGTGTGTTTGAATTAGTCACTTGGTTATCGAGATTTCACATTCGAGACAGGATCACTCAAATGGAAACTAATTGATCACAGCAGTCAGGATTATATTTCTTCTTTTCATTATGATAATGAACTTGTCCTTCAGTGAATAGGCACAGCCCGTGAATATGAAAACTAAATCTCCCCACCCTGAAGTAAAGAAATCCAAGCTGAAGTTTAACAGCTGATGAGGGCAAGCCATTCTGAAGGGCCATTCCTATGATTTATATTTGAAACTTTTGAAAATATCACCCATGCTATTCACAGAAAAGTGATTACTCGCTTATTAAGACCAAAGAAACACCATGTTTTGGCATTATTGTATATAAAATAAATAGTCATGTCATGAAATTTAATGATTCAGTTGAAGCAGATATATTGGCCTATAAAGCTTTGAGTAAGAGGTGCTTGAATTCATGACAGCAAGACGTTTTAACATTGTGTACACTATAATCCATCCAATACCTGCCATATTATTGTAATTGCAATCCCACTCCTAGCTGCTGTCATATTCCTTGAGGGCTAGAATTTAAGCTGATGCTATTATCAATCACAAGGCAGGGACTGTCAAACTTCCTGTTTCCCTGGCAGGAATTTGTTTCTGAACATCGCTGTTTTTTCATCAGCCTTGTCAGTCCTTGAAATGACCTTTGTTTAATTAACTGCATCTTGATGAGGAAATCTACATAGAATGTGAAGGTTAATTAATGATGAATCAGTTCTTACTCTAAGACCATCACTGAATGGCTGACAGCAAGTCTACCATTTAGAATATATCCCAATATTTCATTATAACTGGTCGACAGAATTTGCGCTCCAGTTCCAGCCACAGATAGATTATTTTCTCTTCACAAAAAATGGGAGTGGGTACATTGTATAATTTTCTTCAATAAAATACACCACAGAAGAATTAAATGAACAAACAGGCAAATTAAAGAATACAAGATCTGTAGGAAATTCGCATTTCATTTGCATTGTTGATACTCTCGATTGTAACATCATCGAGCACTCTGAGTCAAAGGTATCCATTCTATTTTCAACGTGCCTATTGTTTGAACCCAGGTTTTTTGAGTGCTTTTGGAAAACAATGTCCCAAAGCAGCTGCCAATTCATCTACCTGTGCACATTTCTTTAAACCACTTCAGCCGACACTGGGTAACAATGAGCGTAGGTGAAGTCAAATGCCAGATGTTCTTTGCAAGAAGCAGAGAACTCTCAATTTTGATTTAGTTGTTTCTATTGTGTTGAGGAATAATGTGCTTATTATCAAGTGCTCATTGGAATTTTCTATTGATGCTTGTAATGGGTTTGACTTAAACTGCAGCTCTCTTGCAAGATAATGATATGGTATGTATCACCTCTTTTCACACAATTCTCACCCAACTGAAATCCTCCAAAGTGAATTCATCAAGAATTCTTTCAGAATTATATTTTTATCTTTCAGAATTATATTTTTATCTTTCAGAATTATATTTTTATCTTTCAGAATTATATTTTTTAATCTTTCAGAATTATATATTTTTAAATCTTTCAGAATTATTATTTTAAATTCTTATACAATCCATGCATTTTCTGATATGATGGTGGACCAATTTTTTTCATTGGTCTTGAAATGAGTGTTTAATTCAGAGCTAGATGTTTGAAAATGCAGTTAGGATGAAGAAAATGTTTTAATAATTACTTGAAAGACTTTTCACTAAATTATTATAAATACATGCTGTTAATTCACCATGAAAATAAAACTGTATATCGAAAAAAGCCAAGAACCTTAGTGTTAGAAATTTGCAGAAAATCTGAAAGCTTAGTCTGAACAAAATGCCTAATTTGTAAATATCTGAAAAAAAAATGCCCATTGGAAAGATTAAATTTAACTGATAATTGTTCGAAATAGGCAAAAAGTTTTTGAATAAAATGATCCTCGAAACTTTGAATATCTTTTCTATGCCATTCCTTGAAACCTGCATCCAACAAAGAAGGTTGAAAAAGATGTGTATCTATAATTGAACTAGCTAGTGAAAAACATTCATTCCAAAGAATTTCCTAAACTGAGCTCAAATTCTCAATCTATTTTTCATCAATGGATTAATTGTTAATTTGGAAAAGGAAAATGGTAAAAGGATCCTAAAATTGTCAACATAAGTTTTTTTGGTAAACTGTAATTCCATTTCTATCCAGGAGGGGGCAATTCACTTTTATATCCAAATATAGTAATAAAAATAAATTGTGTATTTTAATCGCCCAATAGTATAACCTAAAGTCTAGCAGTGATAATTCTCCATTTAGTATAGTCTTTGAAGATTGACTTTATTTATACATGCTTTTTTCCCTGTCAATTGTACGTGGAATAGCCAAATACAACGAGATGAAAAAAGATTGGGGGATTTAAAAATTGGTAACGCTTGAAAAAGATGCAAAAATTTGGGTAAAAATTCATTTTAATTATTGCATCCCACCTGTTCTCTGGAGGTCACCAGTGATTCCACATTATTGATTTAAAAAAAAACTATAAGATAACCTTGATTAAAGGGAAGGGTTAGTTTAGCTTGATTTGTAGTTTTTAGGGTTTTTTCTTTATTTTATAAAATTATTTCAATAAATGGTTTGACACAATTGCATACATTTTTGATATCAATAGTTTGAGGTACTACTAGTGATGTAGTTTAATATATTTATTTTCATAATTTTTTCTGTTGACATGGTTATTCATTTCTACACAAGTATTGTCAATTTTTTATTTGCTTAAAAATATTTTAAAAAGACTGTAAAAGGCAGTTCACTAATTTTGCACAATTACATTGAATAACAAATTTAAAAGGTTGGAAAGGAACACCAAAAATATTTTTTGATGGATTGTTAGTTTTTGATTGATAATATAGTCACAATATAAATGATTCCACACTTTAATGGATGAAGATGATTTAATATAGCTGAACAGTCTTGTATTTGGAGCATACATTAATATATAAAATAGCATGAAAATTAGCAACAACATATATGCATTGCCACTACTTCCCTCCATGCTATGAAATTAAGATGTTTGATGATTCAGTGGTATAAAGTTTATCTCTCCACCTCATGGAAACATATTATCTAAGATTGCCTAATTTTCTAAATAGCCATTTGACTATCAGGATTTTGTACTGTTTCCTTAAAAATCCAGATCAAGGCAAATATATCCAGAGCACTTGGCATCACCCTTAAAAGGAAAGGACATTTCACATAGATGATCAGAGTGAAGTAAAAGAGTTTTGATATTGCTAAGAGGGTTCTGTGAAGTGTCTAATATGCCTGGGCTGGACTGCACCTGAATATAATGATGGAACAAAACACTTCTCAGATGCAATCTGCAAGACCAATCAAGAAGCTGAAGGAAAGCTGAGATATTTAGCATATTATGTTGCTTCTCATGTGAAAATTAGATTCCAATAATCTCAGCCATTTGTTTAATCCTATAAAACCTGAATTCAACCTTGAAAAAAATGGCTTGGACACAATGTGTTGGTTTACATCTTTACCTCTTATGGATGTTGCATGATCTGCTTAGTTCTTTCAGCATTTTTGTTTTTACGACAATCACAGGGTCTGCAGACTTTCGTGTTTCACGGAATTCAACCAAACTAGCTGTTGGATCGGCAGAACCCAACTTGGATTTTGCTCTGACAACTGCTGAGTTCCCTGAACCATATCGTGATTCGATTAACCATCTTTTCATTTGCCTGAAACATCTGTTGGGTAAACTGAACCAATCCAAAGTTACTCATGCAAATCTCAAGCTGACTCACAAAGGACAAGGTTTTTCAGTAGCACTCACTGAAAACATTTCTTAATGGCATGGAGAGAATATGCAGCTCTTTGAATGGCTCACCTATCGTCTATACATTAATTTAAAATTGAACATGTATAACTTCTCCTTCTGTTGGACATAGCTGGTATTAGCATTCCATCCGAATAGCTATTGATTTCTTTAGGTCAGATAGGAGAGAGATTGGAAAAACAGTGAGTTAAGTAGGATAATGTAAATGAACGGAAGGAGTTCAAGCTATTTGCCTTGGTGTGGAGATGTCTGGACAACTGACAATTGACTGGCTTGTTTACTGGGTTCTTCTGGTTTTATAAAAAAATCCCAGCACATTTCAATAATTGAAACAAAAAACTAAAAAGAAAGGTCTACAGAGGAATAGTTCATTTAAGGTTTATTCCCACCCATATCCACTACAGTCTATAGAGCTATGATGTGAAGCTCCTTCTCTCTCATATTAACTACCAATGCACCTTTGGTTAAGTCAGTTGCTTCCTTGTTGAAGCATTGTGCAATCTATTTTTTATCTTGATGAATCTGTGGGCTTCAAGTTGTTACATCATAGACCAACAATAGAAATTCACCAAAAGAATTTTATTAATAAATATACTGTTAGCAGTTATTGTTTTTATTTTAAAACAATATAACAACATACCTAAACTTAACCCTAACTATGTGTGAATATACGTGTGTTTGATACCCAAACCATTACAGCCTGGGCACAATTCTGGAAAGTCATTCCAAATTTCAGTCTTAGAAGTCCATAGTTGAAATATAGACTTTTAAACTGATATACATAAGTAATTATGAAGGCGGTGGGAGAGACGGAGTGACTGGACTGTTGAAAACGCTCAAACCCTTGTCGCGTTTCTTCCAGAGAAATGTCCTTTCACACAAATAGTTGTCACCACTCCCTTTTTTTTAATGTATGGGGAAATGAAACCTGTGACTTCCATGATTCTTCCAAAACCCAGGCATGGGTCAGTCAAAATGACCAATAGAGTGGTCATGATCAAATGCAAGAATTCACCTGCTTATTTTACTTCGATGCGGGTCAATCAAAGTGGCTGTTCTTTTGGACATGGTGGTTCAATAACTCCGCTGACAGGGAGAATTGTCCATTTAACACAAAGTCACTCCACCTCTATGTCCATAAATGGCTGGTGGTCAATTAATGAATCCTGTTTCATTAAGCATTCCAAACAAATTACTCTCTAAGCATCCGATCTGTTTTCCTGGATAAATAACCATTGTTCCTTTGTCTTCTTCCAGAGCACCAACCCTAGGTAATATCTCTACTTAATGGTGCCATCCAGTGTCACCTCCAGCTGTGAATGTTTGCAGTCTGTATTAACCCTTAAAGTGACAGTCACTAAACAGGAACTTGTAATAAAGTAATCTAAGATTTGAGCTCTGCCATGTGGATATCTGATATTTTCCACATCAAGTTTTTTTTTAAATCTTCTCTTTTGTTTATTTCTCATTACTTTTAAAGCTTGCTATAAATACCTTTTTATAGCTATGTGAAATGGACATTGGTGTGCAATTTCCATTGGTAACTACATTTGGAAATTTTTCTGTGAAAGTAATTAATATATTTGTACTATCTGAACTGTTCCCACATTTATCAGATGGAGGAATTAAAAACTGAAGTAATAAGAATCTGTATCAGAATCAATATCTTCATTGGAAATATGAAGGTTGAGTTCTCTTTCCCAATCATTTTTAAACTTTTCAAAAGTCCCAGAATTTATTTTTGTAATTATATTATATAATTTAGATATCACACCTTTTGGAGGGAATTTTGAATATAGTATATCCTCTAAAACAGTCGTAGTCTCCCGATTGGGAAAAGAGGGTAAAGTCGAAACTAAGAAACTCCTAATCTGCAAATATCGAAAGAAATGAGATCGAGGTAAATCATATTTCATGGATAATTGTTCAAATGACATGAAAGAGTTATCGAAGAATAAATCCGAAAAGCATGTTATACCTTTAACTTTCCAGAGTAAATAAGCTTGATCAATTAGAGAGGGATGAAAAAGGAAATTTAGTACAATAGGAGTTTCCAAGATAAAATGACTTAGGCCAAAAAATCTCCGGAATTGAAACCATATACGTAGTGTATGTTTAGCCATTGGATTATCAATTTGTTTATATAATTTAGTAAGAGTAAAAGGGAGAGCAGCTCCCAAAATAGAGCTAATTGAAAAATTTTGTATCGGTTTAATTTCTAAATTTACCCAATGGGGATTTAGAGATAATTCTGAATAATTCAACCAATACCTTAAGTAACTAACCTTCATATTTCCAATGAAAATTGGAATAAAATTCTGCGACTGGTAAACTCTTCTTCTTTATGTGCAAAACATTCACTAATACAGTTTAAAGTTGTTCATAGAGCTCATATGTCTAAAGATAAACTCCATCGCTTTTATTCTCATATCGATCCTATACGTGATAAATGTCAATTGGAAATCGCTTCCCTTACACATATGTTTTGGTCCTGTCCCTCTTTACAGAATTATTGGAAGGAAATTTTTTCCATTATATTTACTGTTTTTAATATTGATTTACAACCACATCCCATTACTGCAATTTTTGGATTACCTATGAGAGATTTGACTTATTTATCTCTTCCTGCGGATCGTATGATTGCTTTTCTTACACTAATGGCTAGAAGATCTATACTATTGAATTGGAAAGAGGTTAATCCTCCCACTGTTTTCCAATGGTTTACCCAAACTATACTATGTTTAAATTTAGAGAAAATTAGAAACTCTGTCTATGAATCCCCTTCTAAGTTTGAGTTAACCTGGCGACCATTTATTCAATATTTTCATTTGTGGTGAGTTGATCTGGCTCTGATTTCTTTCTATGATTATGTATGATAATTGGGCTGTAAGATGAGATCGGAGTGATCGGCGTGGTTTAGCTATATCTGTAGGTTTTTTTAAAAGTTTTTTTTAATTCAGATTTGTTTTTTCTTCTTTTTTGGGGTTTTTTTTCTCTTTTTTCATATATTGTTATTAATTATATCTTTTTTTTAAAGATAGTTCACACCCTAAACTGATCTAAAATTTTTTTCTTATGATATATTTTTATTCTGTAATATTATTGTTTAATATCTCTGTATTAATTCATTACTTACTATGTATTTTTTATATCTCTGAACTGTATGTGTTTATAAATTATAATAATAATAAAAAGATTGAAAAAGAAAGAAAGAATCAATATCTTGTCTTGAACAAGTCATGAAGTTCGGTGATTGCAGCAGCGTTATAGCGTAAACATTCATATTATAACTATATATATCTATATATAGATATATATACATAAAAATAATAATAATAATGCATGAAAAGTAAGGCAATGCATTTGGTTCATTTATTCAGGAATCTAATGGCAGCAGGGAAGAAGCTGACCTTGTGCCACTGAGTGCTGGTTTTGAGGCTTCTGTGCCTTTTCCCCCCATGGTAGCAGAGTGAAGAGGGTATAGCCTGCAGGGTGGGGGTCTTTGAGGATAGAGGTGCTGCTTTTTTTTAAATACACAGCCTCGTGTAGATGTCCTCCATTGAGTGGTCTGGTGCCTGTAATGTTGCAAGCCAAGTTAATAACCCTTTGGACTTCATTCTTGCTCTGAGAGTTGGCACCTCCATACCAGGCAGTGATGCAACCAGCCAGAATGTACTCCACGGTCCACCTGTAGAAATTTTAGTCTTCAGTGACATACTGAATCTCCTCTGACAACTCAAAATATAGCCACATTTGTGATTGCATCAGCATGGAGGCTCCAGGACATATCCTTGGAGATGTTGACACCAAGGAATTTGAAATTCTTGACCTTCTCCACTACTGAACCCTCGATGAGGACTGGGTGAGTTCCCCTCATTGCCTCATGAAGTCTACAATCCACTGCTTGGTTTTGCTGACGTTGAGTGCAAGGTTGCTGTTGTTACCCCATTCAATGAGCTAATCTATTCTCCATTCTGTATGCTTCCACATTGCCATTTGTGATTCTCCCAACAACTATGGTGTCATTGGCAAACTTGTAGATAGCATTAATTAAGCAATTGTGGCAGCCCTTTATAGCTCCCCCTCAGGGCCTCACAAAATGAAGGATGAACATGACGATCCAGCAGGCTGCATGAGGCCAGCAGCGCTGCCCTCCAATTGGCCACAACCAAAAGAGCTTAACTGGCCTATCAGGGAAAGCGGATTACAAACACACCAATCAGTGCTGAGAGTGTTTTGACCACGCCCTCACTTTGTGAATAAAAGCAGGACTGTGAGCCCAATAGAGCTCAGTGTTAATTACAGGTACACGATTCTTTATCCGGAACCCTTGGGGGACTCCAAATTACGGATTTTTTCAGATTTCGGAAAGCCCACTTGAATTGTGCTGCCATATCCACTCCCTTCCAGTTGCCCGGCCGCCTCCCCGAGCGTCGGCTGCCTGGCTGATTATCTCCCCATTTACTGGATTTTGGAGCTTTCCGGATTTTACATGTCTGGATAAAGGATTGTCTACGTGTACACTCAACTGGATTTGTCATTCTTTCTGGGAACAGCATGTTCTTTCCGAGCTTACCAGCATGTAGCTATAGCTTCTCTTGTGCTCTAGGCGCCACAGAGCTATTGATTATAGCAGGTAGCTACACAATTAATTAAAAAATTGTGAAATAATTTTAGATATAGTTTGTTAAATTATATTTTCCTTATTGTTTTAATGTTGAATGCCAAGACTGTTTGGTTCCCTATCTTCACATATAGCAGCTAAAAGGGAGGTCACACAGTCCACTTGCTTGCCAGTAAGATTTAATGTTTTCTACCATAATCTGCATTGTCAGTTCAAATAAATGAATGTTTCAGGGTATATTGCAAACAAATGTGGGGAAATTGAGTCATTTTAGCAAAAGTATAAATGTTTGTTTATCATCTGGTAATTATTTGGGGTGTAGAGTAAATCACTCTGCAATCAAAGCCAAATTGAATGAATTACTGACAGACTGACTATATTGGTTGACCACCCATTGGAGGTGGATTCAGTTTGATTCTGATTTAATATTCATCTCCTTCCAGGGCCACATTTCTATGATTATCTATCTTGACTGCTGGCTCATATTTAAAGAGCCAATCAATGTTTAAAAAAAATGTAATGAAAAATATTGCAATTTAACACAAAATTTAACATTAGCTAGCATTTACAAGTATTTATTTGAACTGCTTTAAGTATGATTTTTTTTGGTTTGTGAATGAAAACATTCAAAGGTATTCTTCATTTTAAATAGCTTTTAGTATTGAGTTTGGGGTTAACTCTATCAAATTATTGCCTAATAGCAAAATCATATGGATTTTTTTTACAAGCCAACACATGTGAATATAAATATAAAATACTGTATTTTTTAACTAGTCAATTAATTAATTGTAACAAGGATTAAATAAATTCCTGTGCATAATATCAATTCTGACCATTATTGGCTTTGATGCTGTTTTTCAAAACTTCATCTCAGCTTCACAATGTCTACCCATGCAAGTTTATTACAGGTATAACTACTTTGTGCATTTTTCGTATTCTATTTGGAAAAACACTGATCTTTCTAACCAAGAGGTAATTTCCATCTCTAAGAATTGCTTAAACAAATCCATTCAACATAAAGAACTATTAAATGGACAAATTGTTGAATTTTCTGATACTAGCTTTCGAGATCAAAGGGGACTTGGAAGCATATTGACATTTATAAATGGGTGGCATGGTTGGTGTAACAGTTAGTGTAACGCCTTTACAGTTCTAACAATGGGTTCGAATCCCGCACTGTCTACTATGGGGTATTTCATTTTAGTGGGGCTGTTGCCTTGAGGGTTAAGAAATTGAGGGCTAGTATAAGCTGCAGCCATTCACAACTGTGCAGAGAACTGAGTTTGACAGCAATTAGTACAATGTGTACCCCCTTCACTACGTTTGAAGAGAAGAAAGAAAATGTTTCTTTTATCCAGGCACGGGTGTGAAGAGACCAATTTAAAAAGGAACAGCACATTTTATGATCAGCAGCCATTTTAAAGAAGCAGCACTTTGAACAGTGGCATCTGAAGAGACTGTGCTGGAGGAGCTCCGTGTGGTAATGGACAATTTGTTTGCTTCTCCCTATCGGGTGAAGTTATGATGCCCACCATGACCAAAGGAAGTGTAATTCTGAAGGGGAATTAGAGTACCACACTGCAGCGCGTCGAATGATTCAAAGACTTCTTTAATCAGCAAAAGACTGGAGCATATTACGTCAAGGTCGACCAGTCCAGATTGATCTGGGTCTGGTTAGGAGTAGTCCTTTACGACCTGCCAGTAGGTGTGGCTACATCTCTCAGCCAATCACAGCAGCTATATGCAAATATATACAAATATACATTGGTGACTGTATTCGATACTATCACACACACGTGACCAAAAGAGAGGTCATTTTGGACTAACCCACGTCTGGGTTATGGAAGTATTGTGAAAGTCACTCGTTTCAGTTCCCCTAGAAAAGGAAAAGGGGAGTTGTGACTACCATTCTTCAGAAAGGGGTTTTCTTCTGGAAGTAATGCGTCAAGGTTTTGTGAGTTTGTGGCAGTCTGTCTCTCACCTCATTCATAATCACTTCTTTCTCAGTTTAAAACTTTGTGTCAACGCTGGAATTTGTAAGACTGACTTTGGAATAACTTTCCAGAATCATGCTGAAGCTGTAATGGTTTGGGTCTTCTTTTCTTTGGCTTGGCTTCGCGGACGAAAATTTATGGAGGGTGTAAAAGTCCACGTCAGCTGCAGGCACGTTTGTGGCTGACAAGTCCGATGCGGGACAGGCAGACACGGTTGAAGCGGCTGCAGGGGAAAATTGGTTGGTTGGGGTTGGGTGTTGGGTTTTTCCTCCTTTGCCTTTTGTCAGTGAGGTGGGCTCTGCGGTCTTCTTCAAAGGAGGTTGCTGCCCGCCAAACTGTGAGGCGCCAAGATGCACGGTTTGAGGTGATATCAGCCCACTGGCGGTGGTCAATGTGGCAGGCACCAAGAGATTTCTTTAGGCAGTCCTTGTACCTTTTCTTTGGTGCACCTCTGTCACGGTGGCCAGTGGAGAGCTCGCCATATAACACGATCTTGGGAAGGCGATGGTCCTCCATTCTGGAGACGTGACCCACCCAGCGCAGCTGGATCTTCAGCAGCGTGGACTCGATGCTGTCGACCTCTGCCATCTCGAGTACTTCGACGTTAGGGATGAAAGCGCTCCAATGTATGTTGAGGATGGAGCGGAGACAACGCTGGTGGAAGCGTTCTAGGAGCCGTAGGTGATGCCGGTAGAGGACCCATGATTCGGAGTCGAACAGGAGTGTGGGTATGACAACGGCTCTGTATACGCTTATCTTTGTGAGGATTTTCAGTTGGTTGTTTTTCCAGCCTCTTTTGTGTAGTCTTCCAAAGGCGCTATTTGCCTTGGCGAGTCTGTTGCAAGCACATTTAGATAAGGTGTTACAGTAATTATTTTCAAACTAATATTTTTATTATTAATACTGTTTTGGTCAATTTCTATTACTGCTGGTCTGTGATCTGACATGTTTATAAGAAGTTTAAGTTCTCCTCGTGTCTGCATGGGTTATCTCTGGGGGCTCTGGTTGCCTCCCACCATTTTTGTAATGTACTGGGGGTGTAGTTTATTTGGGTGTAAATTGAGTGGCACAGATTTGTGGGCCAAAAGGGCCTGTTACTGTGCTGTATAGCTAAATTTTAAAAAAATTAAATGTAAAAATGAAATTTCATGATGTTTGAAGCCCTTTAACACAAGCTAAAGGGTTAATAATTGTTTGCACAAAGAAAATTAAAAATCACAGCATTCACAAGGGAATTCAATTCATCCTGAGAATGTCTAAAAAATGTAAAACAAAAGTTTGCAGGCACTGTGGTTGAAGTAAAAACACAATGTTGGAGAAACTCAGCAGGTCAAACAATGTCCTTAGAGCTTGAGAGCAGCAGGAATTTCAGGTGGTGGGGGCAGTGAGAGAGAATGCTACAGAATTTGGTGGCTCGGTTTTAGCGCAACTCCTTTACTGCACCAGCGATCAGGACTGGTGTTCAAATCCCATGCTGTCTGTAAGAAATTTATATGTTCTCCCTGTGTCTGAGTTGTTTTTCCCCAGGGCCTCTGGTTTCCTCCTGCCATTTGAAACTTACTGGGGGTGAAGATTAAGTTGGTGTAAATTGGGCAGCACGGACTCGTTGGCTGAAATGACCCGTTACCGTGCTGTTTGTCTAAATTAAAAAAAAATAAATTTAAAAGAATTTCCTTCAAGAGCAAAGGAGGCATCCCTGGAAGAGATTTCAGAGATGAAGTAAAAACTGGTGAATATAAAAGACGCTGTTGACCTGCTGAGTTTCTTCAGTGTTGTGTTTTTATGATGCCTGAAAGATGCTCTGAGTCTGGCCAAAGAAGAGTGTTGTCTGTTGTCAGTTTCAAACACACAGAATCAGGACTCTTCTGAAAATCAGTTCCTTGAATGCAGTAGATGCTGGGTATCTCCATACCCTTGCATTTTCCAGGTTAATATGTAAGAAAAGACAAGTAACCAAAAAAAATTGTTTAATTTTAAAAATTTCTTGCAGTTTTAGAAGACATGGGGTGGGTCGGAAGGGGGGGGGGGGTGGCAGTTTACAGCTATACAGCACCATTGAAGTCTTCTGTTAACTGCAAATTAAAAAAAAAACCCTCCTATCACTCCCACCATCCTCCTGCCTCTCCCCCATCCTGGCACTTATCTGTGAGCCTTATCCAGTGAAGTAACTGGTCAATTATTGATGACAGCTACTGGAAACCTGTCTGGCTCAGGCACCCCATCTAAATTATTGAATGGAGGCCTTGGGCCCACTTTTATGTTTGTAGAATAAGTGTTTTAATGTATTGCTTTTATCTGCTTTCGTGTGCCTCCCAATCACATGGTCTAATTGTAATTCTACTTGATTGATTGTTTGTTTCCAAACGCTCCAGAAAATGACAAACACTCAGCAGCTGTGCAATGTTGCACTTAGCATACTGATAATGTACATAATAATGGTTCAAATCTGAACACTGCGACTAATTCTACCTTTATTGAACTGTTTAAACAAAGTCTTACACTGCACGACCCCTCAAATTGCTGAAGGTTCTCTAAATCTTGAAGTAGCTCCCTCTCTTGCAATTCTTTTGCTAATTATATAATCTTTTAGTGCACCTCAATTATAAATATTTTCCAAGTTGTTCAGTAAAGTGACTAAAATTTTTAAAGTTGCCCAACAATGCTATGCCTGCACCATTTGAATGATAGCACTCCCATGTCCATTCATTTCCAATAATTGGGAGTTGTTAATTTTTGTCTCCTGGTGTGAAAGGTGCCTCCACCAGTGATTATTTTCATAATATGAACAACTAAGTGGCATTTAAAGAGCTCCAGAAACAATTTTAACTTTTTTTTTAACCAGATATTGAAGGAAACACAATTGAACTTAAAGGAACCAATATCCCGATGCATACAAAATTGGCCATTTTAAAGAAAGCGTTGTTTCTGCAGTCAGTTACCTCTCATAACTTTGTTTCTGCAGATTGATAACCTATTCCTTCTTTAACAACAGTCCAGTCCAAAACTATTATGTTGAATGTTTACCATATTGCCATCTGGACCATACATATTTATGAATTGCAACTGATAATGTTCTCAGAATTGATCTCCATTGGAAAATATGCAATAATCTGGCAATGCAAATGGCAAACAGAATCATTTTTGTGTATAAATCTATTTTTTTAAAACTATTCAACATAAGGACCAAAGCAAAATTTGTAATAGAGCAAGCTATCTATTCTGAACATAGACTGGAGTTGTTGTTGGGTCATGGCTCATGTTGCAATAAAGAGAAAATAGAATGTAAAGCAGGTTGGCATCTCAGCTAATGTAGTCTTAGTGATATGATTAGACTTGTATTCAATAACCCAAGGGAGACTCATGGTGAAGGCTAAATAGAAAGCAAGTAGATTAACCCAGAGGTGGATTCATGATCTGGACTCCATGGTATCAAATTGAATCAAGCAGGTTGCCGTTTAACATACAATGAAGCAGAACTCCGGTAAGCTTGACACCAGTGCACAGGACCAGGCAAAATAACTGCCTACCCAATAATGCACGCAGAACTATTTTGATGTTCCGAAAAATGTACATATTTTTGATAAATTTTTTTGAAGAATTGGATATTGTGTGACAATGGAATAGAATCATCCATTATAGAACATGCTGACTAGATGGACTCATTCATTTTCCTGGACAGTCTGTGTCCCTTCAATCCTCTCTCATCCATAAATTTCTCCAAGGGTCTTCACTTCTACTGTTTCCTCTGTAAACTCATTCCAGATACGTACCACCCTTTTATACTTTATAACATGAATATATAACCAGCAATTCCTAGAACAATGCATCATACTTAGTAATATTTGTGAACCTCAGCACAGATTCTTAAACACCCCAGAGAATTTAAATAATAGAGCTAAAGCAATAGCATGGAGAACCAGTTCAGTTTTTCTTATAGATACAGTTACTCAAATTTACTGAGCTGCCAAATAAAGAAAATGCCTTTCTGAACAATATTGTCTTTTGATTTCTTATGAGACATCTGCCCAAAATATTGTGTGCAATCTGCTTATATATCTTCAGAAGTTATCAAATAAATCTTACCAATTTTCAGAAAGGGTTCTCAGCACACAACACAATGCAATTCCAGAGACATCAGCCTTCAGTAGATTCATCGTCAGAGCTTAGCTGAAGCACCTCTGCTGAATGGTTGGGCTGCTTCTAAGAAGGGTCAATTCTCCAGCCTCAATGTACTGATACATCAGCTGGCTCAACACAAGGTTTCATCCAGTCATCACTGCTGCTACCCATTTAAAGGTGAAGAGAACTTGGGAAGAAGCCTTCTCTGGCTTTGGTTCTGACACATGGGTCCATTTGGTGCTTCTGTTCTAGTTGCACCGCTAGGCACAACACCAGAATCAGTTGCAAGGCTTCCTGTAAAATGATTGACTGGAAATGATTGCCTTCAGTACTGATGAGGTTATTTCTGAGAAATTTCAGGGAGGAAGGATTCCAGAAGATGGAAGAACTTTGAGTGCCAGGTGGAGAAACCATTTCCTTAAAGAAGCAGACTTTCTGCAATGAATCCAGAGTTAATTATTCTTCCTGATTACATTACTGTTATAGTAAATGTGTGATATTTATCTGTATCCATTCTGCTCTAAATCTGCTGAATTGGCCTTTTTCATTGTCCATGTCAAAACCTTCTGAATAAGACTCCCTTGCAAGCTGCATGTACTGAACTTCTGACCTCATAAGGTCTTCAAGGCAATACTCTAAGTTGAAGGGTCAGACCAAGTACTGTAATATGGAATCAATGTTGATAAACTGTATGTTGTCGTGCCATGGATGTGATGGGCCAAAGGGAATTTAAAAAAAATATATATATATAATGACTCTTAGATTCTATTTGTGTGCCATTCACAAGAGTGTTCTTGTGTATTCCTGAAAGGTGTTGCTTTGGACCCTGTGAAAATTCATTTCTAAAACCACTGACCATAAAATAAATCCAGAAAAATGAAAAGTTCTGTTGATATTGCTCAGTAAGTAGGGATAATCTTGTATCAAGTATTGTGTTTATCATTAACCAATTCACGTTGACTTATTGTGTGTCTGGCACTGAATGATGACGAGGTAACCACTTGAGTGCCAGCAATGAAAAAGTTTACATTTGGAGTCCTCCAGTTCAATGAACAGTTTTAATCTTGGAAGTTCCTGAGCTAGGTTGAGTTAAGTCTGAAGCATTTAAACTGGAGGCTAAAACTTTGTCTAAATACAGCAGTGATGGCCTTTTTAAACTTTTAAATTTAGGTATGCATTATGGTACCAAGTCCTTCCGGCCCATTAGCCTGTGCCTCCCAATTATGTCCAATGAGCGGACCCCATACATCCTATGGAAGAAACTGGAGCACCCAACGGAAACCCATGTGGTCACGGGAAGAATGTTCAAGCTTCTTTTGAAGTAAATATATATTTCTGCCTTTTAGTATACCAGTGTGTGATGGCTTTTTTAAAAATTGTAATGAAGAAACTTGGGTTCTTTTGTATTAATTATATTAGCAACGTGGGGAGCATCCAATTTGCATCTTACTGAGGTGGAACATTCCCAAATTCCTGAACATCTGTAGCCTTTTTAAACAATGTTGTCACATGAAATTAGATGCTCATTTTATCACAGCATCTCTTTTTTAAGCTCATCAGAAGATAGAGAATGGGCAACTGTTGGCAAAAAGTTTTGGAGAATCCCTGAACAATGCCATTTCCAGTAATCTCAAGCTTACAGTCCAAAACCATTATGTTGAATGTTTACCATATTGCCATCTGGACCATACATATTTATGAATTGCAACTGATAATGTATAGATATTCCTTTATTTTAATTTTCAAAAACTTACCTGAATTTTATCATTAATCACAAAGCATCGCATTTACTTTGATTCTGTTTTCATGGTTCTTTTGCCTACCACCTTATGATCACACAATGCACCCTGCTGAATAGCTAGGCAGGCAATGGAGCACATCTTTCCTTCCACTGACATTATTAGTTGACTGTATCTAAGACATTTTCCATCATGATCCAGGGTGTTGTCTTGTGCTGGAAGACCAGCATCCTGCAAATCATTGAGGTCCAACAGTGGTCCTCCCCACCTCAAGCAGTTGGAACCTCTGGCAAGAACAATGTTGACAGCCAATGTATCACTCTCCTTGTTTAATCAGCTGCCAAATCTAGAGCTTAAATTAAATGATTTACGTTTCTCTGTGACACTCACAAATATTCATAATTATTGAAGACATGTCAATAAATAAATGCTAAAAGTTAAAATTAGGGAAATCTGTTTTGATAGTTTTTTTTTTAGTCATTTAATATTCTTTTATTAACTTTTTAACTAACTTAATTAAAGTTTAACACAACTTTCATCCCAAACATGAACTCCATTTATAACTCCCATTGTGTGGAAAAGACCCCGAACACACTCTTCTCCCCCTTTCCTTCAGTGAGAAATCTCAAGGGTGTGGAAACATGCACCAACCTGTTTAAAGACCATTTCTTCCCTGGAGCCATCAGACTTCTCAATGAATCTCATAATAGTGAATTGATCTTCCTTTTTATTGTAATGCCATATTCTGTAAATAGTGCTCTTTATACCAGTGGTGTATCTTGGTAAAATAGTGCCAATGCCAAACAATGAAATTGCATCCACGCCCCACTTAAAAAAATGGACATAAAATGGACAGTTAGGCAGTTTCCACACACAATTGGGCTAGTTTTGAAGATCGGTTGTGTGTGTATTGGGCACTTTCTCAGATGTCATGAATTCCCATTCCCTAAATCAGCACCTTTCCTCACAGCCGGGTTCATTGTAGCAGGGTTAGAAGTGGGTCGGGCAAAATGTTTTTGATGGGGAGAAGCAGACTCTCTCCCTCCCTCCCCACTCCTCTGTTAAAAGCCTCTGTGCCTGTCATGCAATTAGACTCATTTGCTTTGTTCACGAAACCAGCATGTTGAATATGCAGCCATTCCAGAGCTGGGCACAAGCATTGATGTTAACAGCTGTTGCATTGGTGGTGTTTGAATGCTGCCCCTCCTGTACCCAAGGCTGGGTTGAACAAGTCTGACTCTTCAGCTGAGAAGGGAAACCTGTACCTGAACTTCTTTCTCAATCTGGAATAAATCTGTCTTGCTTCAGTGGGGAACAGAACATGGGGGTGAACTCTTGAATTCTCACTGCTGCAATTCCCCACTTACTTCAATGAAAACTCCAACTCTCCCTTTGTTTTGCAAGAGTCTGCTGCAGACCATAGATAACACAAAGCATCTCCTGGTGAAGATAAACATTGGGCAAGTTAGGCACTGATTTTTGTTTTCCACTCCACGCACATAATCTCTCCCCTTGCACTTTGTACAATTTAAACATAATTGATGCTGCCACTGAAGGGCAAAATGAAGTCTTACCTGTGATTGTTCAAAGGGTTGCCAGTGCCCCTTTTGAGGTCTCGTTTGCCTAATGGTAGCGCCAGCCTTGGGTGCAGTGGTGCTGGAGTTCACCAGAGCACTGCTATGGGCTGGTATCTCATTGGCCCTGCATCGGGGCCTCTCCAGCACCTTGCGCAATGCAGAATCAATGGGCAAAATGGCCAACTTCCTTACCCCTAATCCCATGTGAAACTGGAAACGTTTTGCAGTTTCAGCTGCATGGGTGGGGGGGGGGAGGGATTAGCGGTAAGGAAGATGGCCATTTTGCCCATTGATCCCACATTGAGTGAGGTGCCAGAGCAGCCCTTAAGCGGCCCTGTGAGCTGCTAGAGCGGCACTGCAAGGTGCTAAAGTGAGACCCTGCAGCATAGCAGCCCTGGGATGGAGATATTATTGGGCTAGGGACTCGGATATTGGGTGGGCGAGTTGAGGGCACTGGTGCCCCCTTGCAATTGCGCCCCCTTGCAATTGCACCCAGGGCATGTGCCTAAGCTCCCATAGTCTAGATTTGCCTATACTTTACACAGCTGTCGGTCTGTTTGCTGAAAAACCCTCTCATTGTACAAGATACCTTGTGACAAATAAATCTAAACCTGAGAGTACATCACTGACAGCATTATTCATCCTTCTGTAATGCAAGCATCTTATCCACCTGGGTTTCTCAATGATCAAGAATGGAGAATACATCATGAAGGGAGTCATTATCCATGATTTTACAGTATAAATTTACGCTATAATTTACCAACAATTTTACAACTTCCCTATTAAAAACTTACGCCTGACATACATAGAAAAGTGACATTCTTTAAACATTACCAGAACTGTTAAATATATTCCTTTACAGTGGCTTGAAGCTTAGAATCTTGTTTTTATCTTGAAATGTTTTTTGATTGAAGTAAAAGTGAAACAGCAAATGATTAAAGGGAGTGAAGGAATCTGAAGTCAAATTGTTAAAACTTGAGTGAATGCCTCATACAACAGGCTTCAATGCTATTTTTAATTTTTGTCAATTTGAAACCAGCTTTGACAGATACAATGAAAGTCTTCATTTTAAGGCAGCTGTTAAAAATTCTGAAATAAATATGAGCAAACTACGGCTTTTTCCCAAAAGACGTAAATCAGGACTGCAGATCTGCCAATAAATAAATGTACTTATTGGTTGTAAATGGATATTTTTCAGGCATTAAAGGCAGTTAATGTGTGGAAAGGAATTGTTACACTGGAGCAATGGGAGGAGCTCAAAGGTCAGGGGTAAAAGTGAGGTGCACGCTCGGAAAAAGCGAGGCGGCATTATAGATCCCTCCCTTTGAGTACTAACGAATGTAGCTTTTAACTGATCTCCCATTCTCATATACACACTATTTATAATTATTGAATAAAAATGTGATGTCCCCTGATATTCCATGCACTTCAAATTTCAGATGTTATGCTTCAGTATTATTTAAGATCAAAGCCTGAGCCCTACTGCTTGCTTGTTTATTTGCCCAATATTTCACCAGCTTTAAAGTATACTGTTTCCTCAAGGAATGAGTTGAGATTTTAGTAACCTTTCTTTCTAATTGCACTGGTAATATAACTGTGTTAATTTAAAAATTTTATAAATCAGAATAAGTTCACATTAAGCTGAACTGTTTGCAATTTTGCATCAAATCTACTCAAACCAAAAGATGTGAAGCTGGGAGAGTTGAAGTCTGTGTGGGCAGGAATAAGGTATTTTATTTGAGAGGCATTATGAAACCCTGTGGGAGGAAAGAGCGCGTGAGAATGGTAGAGATATGTGTGCAGGGGAACAGAGAGATTCAGGGGCAAGCAGTTTTTATCAACTGCAACTTCAAACGGCTCATGACCTGATATTTTCAATTCATCTAATACTGTAGCTCATTTCTGTTTGGTTTTTATAATAATTCTCCATGCAGTTAGAACATGAGAAACTAATAATTACCAAAACAAAAATTGAGTTTGGACTAAACCATTGGTAAAAGACAAAACTGTATATCACATTCCATGTGTAATGTATGTGGTTAATATCACTGAGGGCCAATTTGGATTATGTTCTGACTCTAATGTGTTTTTTTAAAAAAATCCAAACTTTTGACTGAGAACACTATCGATAAAAATGATTTAAAAATAGTTGAAAGAGAAAACATGAATGGTTTTTTGACAATTGCACTGTCTTTTTATACAATTGTGTGTTTAGCATTAGCATGCATGGATACATCTCTTCACTTTTTTTGTTCTGAATGAATTTGACTTTAGTGAACCATACATTCATGAAGGTAACCATGAAATTGGTTAATCATGGCTAATTCTACATAATTCTGCTTACATATCTGACTTGCCAGAAAATGCATATTGGACTTCATCCAAAGGCAAAAATTAACTATGAATAGTTTTATAATGCAACATTTTAGAATCCTTGCAGTTGAAAAAGTGGATACTAGGAAATAGATGGAGTAGGTGGGGCTTCAGACTGAAGGCAATAAAATCACAATGGAAAGTGGAATTGTCTGAAAGCAGCCTTTATGAAACAATAATTGCACATCTTTTTGTTCACTTAGCATATTGAATTAACGCGAATTGTGTCAAGATATACTCATTATTTTGAAAAAGGAGCAAATTTCAAATGATCCTTCACTTCCTTTTCTCTCTTTACATCGTCTAACAACAATTTTTACACACGACAGCTCACAACGGAACTTAATGTCTTTTTAAATCACAGCATCTTTTGTTTATTGAAAATAAATGCATAAGTTATCCAACTTTAGTGTTATTGCATGAATGTTATCCATTCCAACACTGAACTTTGAATGGAGTAATTATAATTATTTCATGCTCTTGCAATAGTAAAGGCCCTGAGCAGAAAGCAAGGAATGGGTTATGAATGTTTACTTGGATGGTAAAGTGGCCATCTGCAAGAACTGAATAATCCGCTTACAAATATTCCAACACAACTGTTAATGCAAGAATATGAAGGTACCTTGGCTGCAGAGTCCCAAAAGGCCTTTTGGAGACAAATGTTTTGGCTAATGAAATTTTTAAAGAATTATATAAAACATAATAAGAAATATATTGCTCTTATTGGAAAATAAGTTATTGAAGTTATATTTTATTTATATAAAAAAAAAAGCAAAATGTCCACAACTGTGTTGCTTTCTGACAGCAACAGGATGCATTATATGATCATTGCAATTTTGTCAGAAATTCCAAGTAATAATTGTTTTGTACTGTTGTTCTACAAACCCAATGTCTTCATTTTTAATGGCAGGCAGCAAGCAATCACTGGTTATTTATCATTCTAAGCATTAATGTAACTGAATGCCTCTGTGTGTATTTCTTGTGACTTGGGGAGTGGACTGGACATTATCAGTTCACAATCAAAGCATCTGATTGGGATTTACTTTGCCTGCAATAAGGAAATAAAATCACATGGCTCTATGGATTAGTTATCAAGGGCATAAGCCGCCCTAATGATAAGACAATGATACATGTTTTCCTGCTCTCATCACTTACAGATATAAAGGTTATCCTCATGTCCTCTAATCTGACTCACTGGCTTGAAAACACAATGATGGCAAACAACTGAAAAGTCGAATTTTCATCTCTGAAGACAAATTACTCTAGCTGGATAAACGATAGCAAGGGAAATTATGATCTCTTGCTATAAACCAAATCGCATTCTCTTCGCCCCTTTCTTCTCTTTTAGCCCATTGCCACTTTTGGTGTCCAGTGTGCAGAGAACATAGAATTTACTTTGCCTTCGACAATGGGGTTATCCACTCAAATGCAGTTGCCCTTCTATATCCTTACCCGCCCTGCCAAGAATTCACAGATTTTGTAAAACACGAAAATCTGCGGACACTGTGGTTGAAGTAAAAACGCAAAAGCTGGAGAAACTGAGCAGGTCCAAACAGTGGACTTTACGTAGCAAAGGTAAAAATACAGAACTGGCTTGAGCCCTTCATCAAGGTATGGAAAAATGTCAGCAGGCATCCGAACCAAAGGGTGGGGGTGGGGGGAGGGGCGGTCGCAAAGGTGAGAGGTGATAGGTGGAGGAGGGAGGGAGGGAGGGAGGGAGTGAGTGGACATCAATGATCAAGTGGAGGAAGGATGGCTGGGTGAAGGGAGGAAAAAACTGGTTAGGGAAGGAGGGAGAGCAGGTTAACAAAAACTAATGCCATCTGGCTGGAGGGTGGAGGGTGCCCAGATGGAAAATCAGGTGTTGTTCCTCCAATGTGCGGGTGGTCTTGGTGGGACAGTACATAAGGCCGTGGACAGACATGTGAGTGTGGAAGTGTGACACAGAACTGCAAGGTCTCTGTTATTGGTAAAGATAAAGGTTCCATTATTGTCACATGATACTACATTTTTTTTAGACATACATGAAATTCTTTAACTCTGTCTGTCGTAATTGCCAAGCGCCCTTCACAGGGGATAAGGCCCCAGCGAGGAATGAACTCGCGATCCCTGATTTACAAGACCAGTGTTCTAACCACTGAGCTCTCTATCGGAGCCTCCAGATGTGGATGTAGGTAAGGTGCTCAGTGAAGTGATCTCCCAATCTGCGCCCAGCCAGATGGTATTAACATCGACTTTTCAGGTTTCTGCTAAACTGTTGTCCTCTTCCCCCTTCCCCTTTCTCTTCCCCTTTACAGTTCTCCTCCCTCCCTTCCCCCAGCCATCTCCCTTCCCCTTGATTACTGCTGTCCCCTCCCTCCTTTCTCCATCTATCGCCTCCTGCCTTTGCAACCACCCTTCCCCCCCACTCTTTTGTTCAGATGCCTGCCGACATTTTCCATACCTTGAGGAGGTGCTCAAGCCCGAAACATCAGTTATGTATTTTACCTTTGCTATAAAAAGGACATTGCTTTTGACTTGCTGATTTTCACTGGCTTTGCATTTTTACTCATAGATTAACACTATCATGTCTTCTCTCCTTTCTCTATCTAACTAGTCCATTTCTATCCATGCTGAGCTTTACTAAGAGGCATTTCCTGTTCCTATAGCCCTTGTGACCACCCAACTAGTTACATATGTTTTCCATCAGGCATTTCTCCTGTTTTTTAAAAATTGATAGTTAATCCTCCTTTAGTCCATTGTGCTCTCCAATACTTTTTATCTGATTTAGGTTCTTCCTCTTCAAATCTTTATCTTTACAAACTAGCTGATCGAACCATTCGGGGAATATAACAGCTACTTGGGAACAGGAATAGTTGGTTCATTCAGCTAAGTTCTTTTAAGATGATTATTTTGAAGCTGGCAGATTCAAGAATTGCCCACGTAAAGCAAATATTTTGCCTTGATTTGCTCACACATTATCTCCTTTCTTCCAGTCATCTTTCTCTGTCTCATTCCTGATTGGTGAATCTATCAACAACCATCTGAGACTTCGGTCTCTGGGATCTAGACAACCAAGCAAAATAGTAGGGTGCTGGATGAAAAAAATTATTGAATTCAAGCCATCAAGTCTGGGACTTCCTTTGCATTTGCAGGATATCCAGATTGCTCTCTGTTCTGTATTGGTTTCATGCTGAACATTTGCAGCCTCCAAGTAAATATTGGACCTGGTATATGTAGCTCTCAGGTCACTCTTCTGAGTGTTACCATGTAACCCAGTACTACCTGTCGCATGGTAAGGTGGACGGTGACTAAACCTGCTCCACCACGAGGCTTGCCTGGTGAGGAGGGTGCCTGGACACCCTGCAGGATGAAAAACCAGACCTGTCAAAGGGCAGATGAACCCTCTTGTAGGGTCAACGGCCATCTAGCAAACATGTGCCGTGAAGCGCGGAAACAGCATCCCTTGGATCGAAGCTTAGTCTTGCCACTCACTGCAACAGAACTTCCCCCAGCCGTCTTGATCTGGGAGGGGATGTCGAGAGGGTGGGTCTGGATCTGTACAACCCCTCCTCACCTAAATCCATTTATGCACATACTGTCCCTTTCGGAGGAGTGGGGTATTCTCATATCAAACCCACAAACTGACTGAAAAGAACCATCATCAGCTTATGGGACGGATAGCCAGAATATGTAGCTGAACATATTGAGTTAAAAATTAGAACAAATAAATAAACTATTGTTTAAGTTAAAATGATATAAACTATTACTCATTTTAGACAACATTTAAATTAACTTTTACCCTCAGTAACAATCATAGAAAAAGTAAAAGATTTTTATAGACCTGCTGATTACACATTAGATCTTAGCTAATGTCTATGCCACAGTTTTAAATTAAAAGCTTGGTAACCTGCCCGGGTTCAATTATTACATTAGCTATGTTGTGATGAAATAATATAAAGAAGTTGTGAATTGGGAGCCGGTTGCCTGAATTAGATCCATTGTACTCTTTAAAGATGAAATCCATGACCCAAGTCAAGTCACGTTTATTGTCATCTGATTGCACAAGTACAGCCCATCAAAACAGCGTTCTCCAGTCCTCTGTGCAAAACACGCAGACACACAACCAGCCATTACATACATACAGACAAACACTACATATGCAGGACATGTATTCATATCTACAAATAAATAAATATTGTTCTGTCAATATGAGAGTCTCAGAGGGTTAGTGTGAGCAGTTCCTTTGATCGTTCGATATTCTCAGTGCCCGTGGGAAGAAGCTGATCCTCAGCCTGGTGGTGCTGGGTCTGATACCCCTGTATCTCTTTCCCAACAGGAGCAGCTGTGTGCAAGGTGAAAGGTGTTGTCAATAATTTTGTATACCCTCCTCAGACAGTGATCCCAGTAGATCAAGTCGATGGGGGGGGAGGAGGGAGGGAGACTCCAGTGATCCCCTCTGCCACTCTTATGGTCCTGTGGATTGATCTCTCATCCATTTCTCTGCAGCCACCTCATTGCACTGTGATGAAGCCAGCCAAGACACTCTTAGTAGAGCTCCTAGAGAAGGATGACATAATCATGGTGGGGTATCCTTGCCCACTTTAGTTTTCTCAGGAAGTGCCCTCACTGTTGACAATAGGACACTAGTTAAGTGAACTCCAAGGAACATGGTGCTCTCTACTCTCTCCAAAACTACTGAGGTTTTGATGTGTCGTGTAGGGTGGTCGTTCCTGTCCTCCTGAAGTCTATGATCATCTCCTTCACCAAAAGATGAAAGATCAAAAGCATCCCTCCGACACATGAAGTAAGCTCACACATTGCTTTCCTGAGCTGCCACTTGAAGCAATACCGCAGTTCATTTGTTTAAGTTATTAAACATGTCAACTTAAGCCGATGGATTTCAGGACCAAAGAAGCTGGATACAGACTGAGCTTTGGTCTTGCATTGTAAGCAAAAGACACTTAGATTGAAATAATCCCACTGAATGTGATTTGCATGTATCCATGTTCTGTAAAGCCCAGGAGAATACATGCTTACAGCTATCTTGTTGAAGTGGCTAGATGCATCTTGTTGATAGGTACTAAAAGATACATAAACTGTTTCTCTACTCACAGATTGTGCAGATTGTTACAACATAGTATATAGAAGATGCCCTTTGGACCACAATGTTGTGCTGACTTATACTATATATTCCAACTAAAAATATAAATTTTAAAAAAAATAAACCCTTCCTGCCTCATAACCTTCTATTTTCTATTCATGTGCTTGACTAGGAAACTCTTAAATGCCTTCAATGTTTCATCCTCCACCATCATCCATGGCAAGGCCTTCCATAAAAAATTTACCCTAATGTCTCCCCTAAACTTCCCTTCTTTTACTTTGTAGAGATATCCCCTGGTGTTTGCTATTCCTGCCCTGGGAAAAAGGCACTGGCTGTCTACCTTACCTATGCCTCTCAGAATCTTGTAGACCTCTACTAAATCTCCTCTCGTCCTTCTTCGCTCCAAAGAAAAAAGACCCAGTTCTACTAACCCTGCTTCATTAGAGTTATTTTCCAAACCAGGCAACATCCTGATAAATCTCCTCTGCACCTTCTCCTTAGCTTCCACGTCCTTCCTATAAAGAGATGACAAGAACTGAACACAGTACTCTAAGCGTGGTCTCACCAGATATTTGTAGAGTGGCAATGTGACCTCTCGACACTTGCATTCGATCCTTCTATTAATGAAGCCCAGCCTTAACTATCCTATCAATCTTGCAGCAGCCTTGAGAGATATATGGATTTGGACCCCAAGGTCCCTCTGTTCCTCTCCTCTGGTCAGTATTCAACCATTAACCTTGTACTCAGTCTTCTAGTTTGACCTTCCGAAATGCATCACCTCACACTTGTCCGGATTGAATTCCATCTGCCACTTTTCTGCCATCTCTGCATTCAGTCTATATCTTTTTGCAATCTTTAACATTATCTGTACCTCCTCTAGCCTTTGTATCATCTGCAAACTTACCAACCCATCCTTCCACATCTTCATCTAGGTCATTTATAAGAATCATTAAGTGCAGGGGTCCCAGAACAGACCCCTGTGGAGCTCAATTAGTCACTGAACTCCAGGCAGAATACCTTCCATCCACAACTACTCCTTGCTTTCTACATGCAATCCAATTTTTAATCCCTAGAGTCAAGGTTCCTTCGATCCCATGGCTCATGACTTTCTGAATGAGTTTCTCATCAGGGACCTCGTCAAATGTCTTACTACAATTTATATAGACCACATCTCCCACCCTACCTTCATCAAATTCCATTGTTACTGCCTAAAAAAAATAATTTAGGCTCCTGAGGCATGTTCTTCCCTTCAAAAAGCCATGCTGACTATCCTTGAGTAGACTGTACATCTCCAAATGCTCATAAATGCAATCCTTAAGAATCCTCTCCAATAGTTTGCATACCACTGTCGTAAGATTTACCGGTCTTCTCCCTATTATCTTTTTTAAACAAGGGGACCACATTTGCCATTCTCCAATCCTCTGGCCCAGGAGGACTCAAAGATAATAGCTAATGCCCCTGTATCTCTTCTCTCCTTTCCCACAGCAACCTGGTGTATATCTAACTTGATGGTTTAAGTCAGGGGGCCAAAATTAAAAACTTGGACTAAGTCGAGGGCCGAACTAAATATTTATTGAAAATTTTCAACAACATCTGCATGTTTTCTCTTCTTTCAACATATGTAATGTTAAACTTTTTCTTATTAAAATAAATGTTTAATAATAGTTTTGGATAAACTCTTTCCAGAAGCATTAACAAATGAGAAATAAAATATTCAATAAATAATATTTCTCTAAAGAGGATTTGTCAAATGTTGCTAGTGTGCTGTCGAATAGTAAAATCTGAGGGCTATTGAGAATGTGGGAGAATAACATGATTCCTGAAACAATCAAATGGGTGACTGATTGTGGGTTATTTGCCATGCCCTTTTTCCATTGGTACAGATATCCTTTGATTTACACACTTTTCAAGTTTTATGCCTAATGAGCTTGTATCCAGGTGCAGGACCATTTTTAACCAGGAATATATTTATCACTGTGACATGAAACTATTGGAAGATCGTTTTATCCTGAGATTAAAGTTCATAATACTTACTCAGGCCTGTGTGCGGGAGGGCGGGGTTTGCGGGCGATTGGGTTGGACAATGACAGTGCGGGGGCATCGGCTCTCGCTGCAGGGCGGCATCTCGGCGGATCAGCGGCCCTGTCACCGTGAGTCGCGGATCGGCCTGCAGCAGGGAGGGGGAGTGGGCAACGGTCCTGGTGAAGTCAGGCCTGAGGCCTCCGGTTCAGGGCGCTGGGAAGCGTCCTTGGCTTCCCCTGACACCGGCCAGGCCCCAAAACCAGAGTCCATGATGAGACCCTGCAACGTAAACAGAGGAGGTGGGGGCGATTAGCAGGCTGACGCCAATGCATTCTGGGATTTGTTGTATTACTGTGCATGCGTTATACTGGCGCGGCGGCCAGCGGGCCACCTCTAATACATTTTTGAAATTATCTTGCGGGCCAAATATAATTATATCGTGAGCCAAATTTGGCCCGCGGGCCAGAGTTTGACATGTGTGCTTTAAGTGGATCCAAAACGTTCTCTTCCTTAATCTCAACATCATCCAGCACACAAGCCTATTCTATTCTACCCTCACACTGATCAAGGTCCTTCTCTCTGGTGAATACTAAAGCAAAGTATCCATTTAGGACCTCCCCAACCTCCTCTGCCTCCAGGTATGTTGCCTCCTTGGTCCTTAAGTGGACCCACCTTCATTCTCATCTGTTCTTCACATACACATAGAGTGCCCCGGGGTTCTCCTTAATCCTACATGCCACATAAACCCTTCAACTATTGCTTTCTGGGAATTGTAGAAATGTCAGACACTGAAATGAGCCCTTTCATTCCATCTCCTTCATATTGACCATGATCCTCTGCACCTAACCTATTTAACCTCCTGTCCGAATGCCTATTAAACATCAAATGCTTCATGTAAAGAAGTTTGTCTGGCCATATGGCGCTTTGGGCTCTGAGATATTTGAGAATACAAACAAATTATAGTTCTTCCTCATTCTACTGCTCCCTTTCCATAGAAAACTGACAAAAGTGGTTGGCTTGACAACCATTTTATCAGTATCCCCTTGGATGTGTTTGTTCATGACAGATTGACTGAAATATCTGTTTACTCTGATAACTCGGACGATGCCTGGGAAATAAAAGTTCAGGTCTGCGGCCACATTCACTGCCTCTGTCATTGCTGTCATTGGGAAAAGAGATAAGTCGGGTCTCACAACCATCATGATTCAGTCAGTACCTCTTTGATGAAACAGACCCTCCAAACCTGTCACTCCCAGATTATGTTTCTCATTTATTATACATTTCCCACACAAGAGGAAGCCATTCAGTCTATCACGTCTATGCCAGAGATCAGAACATTCATGTCAGCTCACTTCACAACTTGTAACTTGTTCTCGTTCACTTGCCCAATGCCTCTCCCTCCCTCCCTCCCCATACTCTTTCACTCACCTAAACTGGTGGCAATTTACAGCAGCTAATTAACATGCCAATCAGCACCTCTCTGGGAAAGGGAGAAAACTTGATAACCTGAGTAGAAGTCACTCCATCACAGGGAAAAAAAAACATGCAAACTCTGCCCAGAGAGTACCCAAGCTCAGGGTCAAACCCAGCTCACTGGAGTTGCGCAGTTACAACACAAACTGCTGCACCAGTGCAAATGGCAACCTTTTCTACTGCTTCTCCCTGATCACATCTCCCTTAATAAAGGAGCAACAGCTCACAATTGTCTGTGGTGCCTATCAGTCAATTGCCATTCATGCTTTAAAAATAGAACAGCAGTTCAAATTTTGATAATAACTTCTTGCATGCCTGGAATGTTGCTGGTCTGAAACGGCCATTTTATTCATGGAGCTTAAACCAGGCTTCTTTGCAATACATCAAATCCACTTCACTTGTTACGATTAAGTATTTTACCTCGGCTTGTCCCTCAGAGCAATTAGACTTGAGTAGGAATTGGACAGAATGATATCTGCTATTCTGAGTCTTTTCATGTTCAAGGTAAGAGCTGTGGCATAGATAATTCCTCAAACAAAAAGTAGTCAATTTTTTGCACCACGGTCAGATCCCTGGGTTATGAATGAGATTCGTTCCTGTCTTCAAGTTGAATTTGTAGGTAAGTCGGGACAGGTATATACGGTTCTTATTTAGCATCAGTTCATCAAATGTTTGTCTTAGTGTATGTACTAATTATCCTATCCGTTCCCCTCATTATGCCGTAGACCTCTATCTGAACACTCCCCCTCCCATACAGCCCCTACCTCAGGCTTCAGGGTAAACAAGCTCAGCTTGGCAATAATGCAGCCGAGGCAACATATAAGATGAATCTGCTCTGTCTCTCTGCAGTGCAACACATTCTGCCGAGAGGGTGTTGACTGGAGCTGCACACAAGTCTTCAGCTGTTGTTTAAACTGATGCCACTGACCGAGGACTCCAAGAAAGTCATCGGGACCTTGGTATAATGTCATCCCTGAGAAAAGGCATTCTGGGAAAATAGAATCAGCACATTCTTCGACTGAGCATGGAAACTTCGGTTTTGCTTCCTGTGCTTTGATCTTGGAGGCTGAACAAACCCCAGCCATTGACACAAGCTTGGGTGCCTCCACACCTAGCATGGGGGTGACTTGAAAGGTGCACAAGGGTGCATTGAATGTGAAGGACAGGCGAGACTTGGGCTGGACTCCTGTGTGTGGATGTCGGGCCCTCCTGGGGCGATTTTCAAATGAATGGATGCAACAGGTCATTTCATTTGTTGGCACTCTTTCCAACCAGTTGTGGGGACTTCATTACCGATTGAGGATCGTGAAACCAGCACATGTGGGAGTGCTGCTGAAGTCGCCATCAAGGAGGCAATGTGATCTGTGTCAGGTGTTCATTACCTGGGGACTACCTGTATTTGCTTAGCATCTGGAATGATAGCAACTTTATTGAAACAGGTACAGTCGGGAGAAGTCTTTACAGGGCAAATGTGGAAAGGTTGTCTCCAACTGTTGGAGTTAAATGAAGCCTGCAAGACGCTGGGGTCAAGTGCAACACACAAACTTGCTGGAGAAAATCAGCAGGTCATGGAGCATCCATTGGACGCAAAGGGTAACCAATTTTTCTGGCCTGGGATTGCTGGAGAATTGTGACCTTGGGATTGTTATTTAAAACTGAGACAAGGCTTTTTTTGAATACTTTTCAAGGTAATGGTAGATTCTGGATTATGAAAGGATTGACATGTACTTGCAGGTAAATGGGAATGCTGAGTTAAGGTTACAATGATCTTATTGAAGAGAAGTGTTACTGCAAAGGATAGTTAGTCAAATCCTGCTCCTGATCTATTTGCTTGTATGTGTCCAACTCAGATGGGGTGGAGGACATAGTGCATTTTGGTTCTGGCATTATAGGAGTAAATCCTCAAAATTTGATCTTTAATATTTCAATCCTATGATTTACCAGCTTGCAATAAATTATCTTCAAGGAAACTTTCCCAGATCCTATATATTATACCTTATGGAAAACAACAGCAACAAAGGATCATTGAATGTTCTTCAATGATAATGTAAAGTTTTTAGTTTATATTATATTATATTATGATAACTCTTTATCTGATACAAGCATTAAAAGATTCAAGACATCAGAGCAAATGTCCAAGGAAGCCAACAAAAATGTTTTCCTTAAAAATAGCATTTAATCTGTTTGTTCCTTCTTAAATCAAACATCATGCAGCTCTTGCAACAAATTTACCCCTTTCCCATTTTACTAACACAGGGCAAGGTTTTCCTACACGTGTAGAAATGTGTACAGCAGGGACATGAATCAAACACATGGCCTACCTGCATGTTGGTGGAATGCTTCGGGTAGCTCGATGTGCTCAGGAGGGCAATGGGTTGGATTTTGAATGCTGCCTGCAAATAGTTATGGTACTGCATGGCAAACCAAGTAAGCTTATATTGCAATGGCTCTATGCACCTGTAATCAGCTTTTACATGAGGCAAAACTCATTTCACTGGCTCTACACTAGGCCTGACACACCTGGACAACAAAGACGTCTACGTCAGGATGTTCTTTATTGACTACAGTTCAACATTCATCTCTTTCATTCCCCTTAGAACTGATCAGCAGAATCCAAGACCTACAGTTCACCAACCCTCTGGGTAATTGGATCCTTAATTTCCTCACCTCCAGACCACAATCAGTGGGGAGTGGAAAGGATATCTCCTCCATAATTTCCATCAGTACCTAAGCTGTGTTCTTAGCCCCCTGCTCTACTTGCTTTTCAGCTATTACTGCGTGGCTCTGTATGACAATAACACCATCTCCAAATTTGCTGACGATACCCAATAATGGGTTATAATAAAGGGATGATGGGACAGTATACAGAAGGGAGATTGAAAACTTGGCTGAATGATGCACTAACACCAACCTCACACACAATATCTCTAAAACCAAAGAGCTGATTGTGGACTTTAAGAGGGGAAAACTTGAGATGTACAATTAAGTGATCAATGGGGGAATCAGGGGTATAGAGGGAGAGCAAATTTAAATTCCTGGGAGTTACTATCTCCGAGGACCTTTCCTGGATCCAACACACTAATGACACTGCATGTCAGTGCCTCCACTTCTTCAGGAGTTTGTGGAAAGTGTGCTGATTGGCTGCATCATGCCCCTGGGATGGTGCCACCAATACCTTTGAGTGGAAAGTCCAGTAAAGTTAGTGGACACAGCCCAGGAACATTTCAGGAAAAACCCTCCTCGCCATCTACTTGGAGCACTGCTTTTGGAGAGCTGCAGTAACCATCAAGGATCCACACCACTTAGGACATGGTCTGTTCGCACTACTGCCATAAGGAAAGAGGTATGGGTGTTGTACGACTCGCGTCACCAGGTTGAGGAACAGCTACTACCTCTCCACCATCAGACTCCTCAACAACAAACTCAATCAGAGACTAATTTAAACAATTACTTTGCATATTATTTATTATTGAATATTTATTTTCTGCTATTACATGGTCAGTTTCTTTGTCTTTCTTTCTTTGTTTACATTTTTCACTTTTGCATACTTTTTTTCACAATTTTGAGTACAGTTTATTTTGCACTACCGATTATTAGTAATTCTGCCTGTCCACCAGGAAAAGAATCACAGAATTGTAGGTGTTGTCATGTATGAACTTTCAACTTTATCATGTTGCATTGCACTGGTGTGTAGTCTCCTATGAAATCAAATATGTCCAGTGATCAGCTCTTGGGAAGTAGGAGTTGGTGATGGGAAGTGCAATCAGTGAGTGTGGGGAATTGGTTTGATGATGTCATGAACTTGACATGGACAGTTAGTGGTTGCTACACAGGATGGATCTGAAGGAAAAGCAAGGAGTAATGAGTTTAATTGGATTCCTGCCAATGACCAGATAGCAATAACAGCTCTTTAAACGGACAAGCTTCACTCGATACTGTGAAGGTCTGCTTCTGCATGAGTGGCCTTCAGATAGCACAGGCCGAGATGTGTTCGACCTGGTGTTTCCTGGGCACCAGCTCATCCAAATGAAAACCTTGAGCTTCCGTAATGCTTTAACTTTTGTAAAAATTGTATTTGGTGGATCACTAAAACATGGCACTCCATGATCTTTGTAGATTGAACACGGACACACTAAGGAATGTTTTTTTAATAATTTTTTATTTAATACTTCTCTGTGAACCACTTCAATAGCAATATATATAAACATTTATCATTAAAATATACACAGTGACTTTTTCCCCCTTTCTCCTACCCTCTATAACATAAAGCAATAATAAAAGAAAGAAGAAAAATAAATAAACAATAAAAAAATACAAAAGAGAAAAAAAAGAAATTGTGTCATCCTAAATTCCATATTTAAGTATTTTTAAACTTGTAGCTTATCATTTTAAGAGTTGGAGGTCTGAAATGTTTAAACATATCTAGAAGCAGGAAATTGTCAATAAAAGCAGAAAATACTGGAGATTCCAAGTTAGGCAAAATATCTGTAGAAAGAAATGGTTTGATAACTTTTCACGAGCACCACTGAGCATAATCAAATGGTATACTTCCACCTTATTGTGTGGAAATGCAAACTTGTTACATGGGATAATTGCAGAATAGATGTGGCAGTTCAAAAGTAGGGCATCTATGAGTTCCTGTGGTCCATCATTTGCCAAAGTGTTTTTCACTACTATCTGTAAATTCTTGGCTTGGCATATGCCTCACTCAAACTATTACTGTCAAGCCATTAGGATCAATGGTGATTCAGTGAGGGCAAAAGAGCTTGCCAGAAGCAATGGAAAGCACACAGAACAAAGATGAGGTGCTAGTTCAGTGAAGATGAGGGCTGAATGAATGTAAAAAAAGCAAAAGCAGTGGAGCTGAGCAATCCCACAATAAATAGATAGATCAAAGGAAAAACCCCATACCTTGTAATGAATAGTGGTGGATAATTGACAAGAGGAGAAGATTCCAAGAGTATCCACATCATTACAGAGGGTGGAGTCCAGCAAGTGAGTACTAATGAAAAGGCTGAAGTATAAGGAATGAGAAAGGCAGAAGACATGATTGATCTCAGCTTCCCCCTGAGATTCCCACCATTCCAGGAGCCAGTTTCCAATCAACATGACTTACTGCAGGCGACAGCAAGAAATGGTTTGCATTACTAGACGTGGCAAATGTGAAAAGATCAGGCACATTCCAGCTCTAACACTGAAGACCTGTACTTCCCAGAACTATCCAACACTGACATCAATGTGATAAGGTGGAAAATTGTCCAGATATGTCCCATTCACAACAAAACAGGACAAAACTATTCTGACCTTTCACCATCCAATCAGTCTACTCTCAATTGTTGTTTTACTTGCAGCGATTTAGTTGCTCTTAATCATCAATAACTTACTCATGCAGCAAGGTTGAGACAATGCTCAGCCAAGCAACCTTAGAATTAGAACATGCCATGCAATGACCAACTTGAACAAGAAAGAATCTATCTATTTGGCATTCAATGGCAGAATGAAGACTGAGTCTCCTACCACCAATGCCCCAGGGAGCATGATTTCTCAGAAGTTTCACTACCATAATTGCCATTGGGAACAAAATAACCCTCACCTCATTATACCTCAAAGGCTTTGCACTATCTACAAGGTGCAATCCTGAACATAATGGAATACTCTTCAGTGTTTGTATGTGTGCACTTTCCAACAACACTATCTAGAACAAAGCAACCTGCTTAATTGGCACTTCATCAACCACCTTTATCCTTCATTCCCAACACTACAGAAACACAGTGGCTGTTAAATGTACTGTAACTTTACAAAATACCCTCAGGCTTCTCCAATGGTCACTCCAAGACTCACAACTTGCTCTCTACCAAGGAGGACAACTGCAACAGGGCAAGTTAGCAAAATGGTTTAAAATTTAGCTTGGCAAAGGGAGATGGAGAGTGATGGTGGAGGGCTGTTTTTTTCATTGGATGCCAATGACAAGTGGTTCCCCACAGGGTTTGGCATTGGGACCCTTGTGGTTTGCAGTATACGTAATTGACTTGGAGGTGGATGTGGTGGAAAAGATCAGTAAATTCACATATGACATGAAGATTGGAGGAAACTACAGAGGATAATATCACAGACACAACCATTGGTCTCCTATGTTTTGTACAATATACAATTATGAAGGGAATAGATAAGATAGAGGTAGGTAAGTTGTTTCACTGGTAGATGAGACGAGAACTAGGGGACACAGCCTCAAACTTCAGGATAGTGGATTTAGGATGGAGATGAGGAGAAACTGCTTTTCCCAGAGAGTGGTGAAATTATGGAATTCTCTGCCCATGGAAGCAGTGGAGGCTACCTCAGTAAACATATTTGATGACTTTAGATATATTTTTGCATAGTACAGGAATTAAGGGATATGAGGGAAAGGCAGGTAGATGGAGATCAGATCAGATCAGATCAGCCAGGATCTCATTGAATGGAAGAGCAGGATTGATGGGCTGAATGGCCTACTCCTGCACCTGTTTCTTATGTTCTTCACATTATAAATGGCAGGGCCTAAGGGAGTATTGAGAAACAAAGGGACATGGTCTCTGTCCATCAATTCTTGAAGGTGGTATTAAAGGAAGACAATATTGTTTGGAATGTATCTGGGATACTAGCCCTCATTATTCAGATAATTAAGTAAAGATACTATCATGTCCGGACTTTCCGATTCCAGGATTCAGGAAGCCACAAGGCTTGTCCTTTACCCTGTGCTCAGGTAAGGAGAGATGTCCCAGTACTGCAGGCACTAATATTGGGTGGTTACTCGGTTCCAGCAAGATCCTGTCCAAAATCACAAGCTGAGCTCCAGTATCTTAACAGTGGGTCCTAGATCTGTGAGAGCAATTTAATAGTGGATAAGTATGTGTCAGGCATCGTTGGGTCAAGTGCAGTCCAGAAACAAGTTTTGATATTTATATTAGAGTCACAGAGCCTTACCACATGGAAGAAAAAGTCCCTCTGGTCTAACTCATTATGCCAACCAAGTTGGAATCCTGGGTTACTCCTATTTTTGCCAGATCCTTCTCAATCTTTCCTCATCATATATCTTTCCAAATGTCTTGTGAATCGTGATATGCTGTGCTTATCATTCCTATTAAGGAGTAGGTGTCTTCCTAAGATTATGTGGTCACATAGGAGAACCAGTGACCAGTGTTTTGTTAGTGAGTCTGCCATGCAATAAATCCAGAACTCACATCTAGCAGAGCTTGTAGAAGCACAGGTAACTTACCTTTACAGTCCTGATTATTTCCATACATCCATGGGGGCTATCTAAAAGCAAAGGTGACCTGCTTGGAGCAACTGACACACTTTTCTCATCTGAAAAGAAGTTCATCAGATTTAGTAATGGAGCAGCAATGGAAGAAATGAACTTTTTGGAGAATTCAGGTAGTGGCTGAAGGAAAACATAAAGCACAGTAAATGGGGATGATCGGAGATGAGATGAATTCTGTTATTCCTGCTATACTCCTTTTTATACTCCAATGGTTGAGCCAAATGAGTGGTACAATCAAGCAGTTCTTTCAGAGACCATTACATTCCTTCACTATTCTGGGTGCTTGGGCACTACTTACTGAGCTTCCCCACCTTGATCTAATATAAAAATGCTTTCTCCTCATTTTTTTGTGCTAAATCTCAGTGCACTCTGCTTATTTTCCACATTTTCCACAAACTACAGTGATCAGGTTTATTCGCACTGATTTCCCATTCAAATCTATAAGAATACTGGGAATTTTCAGAGCAAATTTAGGTCCATTTTGGTTTGCTTTATGCTAACAGAATTCTGTTCCTCAGGAATAATTAATCTCTTGATATGTTTTCTGTTGTATCAGAGTGATATTGCCATGTGATCCCATTTTGGTAGACATTTGTAATTTACAGACAAATGCAGAAAGTATTAGAAACATTCAGCTGGCCAGACAGGATTTGTAGAATGAGAAACCCTTCATCACAATTGTGAAAAAGTGAAAACAATGTTAGTTTGGTCCGTCATTGCATGATCTTATCTTACATTTTTTTTCCTGTGATAACATTTCAAAAAAGCCTGACTTTGCTTTCTATGAGGGTATGAGTCCAGTAAAGATATTCAGAGGTGAGGCATAGGGACATAGGAAGTAGGAACAGGAGTAGGCCAAAAATGGCCCATCGAGCCTGCTCCGCCATTCAATACGATCATGGCTGATCTTTATGTCCTAACTCCACCTACCTGCCTTCTCCCCATATCCCCTAATTCCTCTATCATGTAAAATGCAGGAGGCATTCAGTCTTGTCTAAGGAACAGAAAGCCTTTTCAAAAGTTTGCAAAACCTCAGAGGAACTTATGTTATTCTCTGATTGTGACTTCAATAACAGGTCACATTTCCCTCTAGGATAATTTTTCGTGTCTTGGGCTATATTGTACGATCAAAGGCATCATCCTACTGTCTTCGGCTTTTGAATTTTGAGATATAAGAACAATGAAAATTCTTCATCAAATAATAATTATTTGTGCTATCATCTTGCTAAACAGTTCATAAGCCCCAGCAATTTGTATTCCGAACATTTGGCCCCAGGCTTGAGGCCAATCCTGCTCCTTGGTCTCTGCAACATGCTGACAGGATGTAAATTACTTCAAAATGCCAACATTACAACTGAGCCCCAATACGTCAGTGCCATTATTCCTCAAGAGTGACATCCTTCAGCTTATCATATAATATTTTTTAATCGTACTTGATTAGTTGAGGTGCGCACACATTGTTTTATTGTAACACTGCAGGTGTTTGCAGCGATTTTGATTTTTTTTCTCTCTGTCTCTGTTTAACACCATTGCCCTTACTCTATATTTACATATGGTTTTGTGCCACAATCCTGAGTTACCTACAGCAGGAGGAATTCAAAATGTCACAAATTAATTTGTTGCATATTGAAGCTATCATAACAGACTAAAAAATGAAAACCGTTGATTAAACTCTACCTTGCTTAATATTTTCTGCTCACTTTTGGAAAGTTAAACAAAATATCATTTTACAATTGACATAATGCAAATTCAGACAGCAAGACTTTGGTATGGTTAATAAATTCTCTTTAAAGGTGTCGGCATCTGGATGGCAGCGTAAAATGTAATTTAGATCCCTGTGAACTTTTGACTGCTCCATTCTGAGCTAACATCATCAGTGGAGTATGTCAGAAGAGAAAATGTGTTGCTGCCCTGCAGGCTACAAAAGAAAATCATCACTCAAAGGAATAATGACATGAGAGATGGATATTAATAATCTGTAAAAGTGCTGCCCATGTACAACATCAGTCAGCAAACCACCACCACCAACTTCTTTCAAATACTGATTCCACTGCATGAGGTAGATCAGGTAACATGTTCTGTCGATTTATCTCGCCCGTTGACCACATGAAAAAGCTTTTTAGCATACTAAAAAGGAGACAGAGGCCATTTTAAATGGTGCGGTGTCTGCAAGCTAACAAATGATAGGTGAACTAGCCACTAATAACTGCCACTTCCCACTGTTCATTCCTCACAGCTGGAATTGCTGTCCGCGCTCTCCCTGATGGAGTCAGACCCAGGAGTTGTATCATTCAGTGGCTCATTAGTTTGATAAACCGTTCTAGTAGAGTACCCGCAGCAGCCACTGCCAGCACTGCAGTACTTATGTGACTTCAGGGACTCCTGAAAACTAAACCATCATGAGAGGACAGAACACAGGCAGGATTCTGCAGCTGTTTGGAAACAACATTGTCCTCGAAGCACAGTTGCTCTCGATCTAACATCAGAACTACGGAAATGAACAGATTGAATTAAGGAAATAGCTGAATGAAAAGTCAAGCTTGTTTTTGCTTTTATAAAGTAAACATTGCATTTTCTCGGTGCAGTGCAAAATGCAGTTTATTTTGCTCTCTTTGCAAGTTCTGTTCATGCAGACCCGATGGCACTGATCTTTGACTTTCTGCTTTCAAGGGGTTGGCTTCAAGACTGAGGCCATTCTGGTTTGTAAACAAGGCATCCAAAATTTAAAAAAAAATTCAACCCAGTCAAAAGACAAAAACAAAATAATCTCAGAGCACTTTGAACCTGGACAAAATAATTTAATTCAAATTATTCAGAGGGTAAAATCCTGCTTAAGGATAAATGAAGCTCAAAGCATGATAGACACATTTTTTTAAAAAATTGTGAACACATGATTGATGCGATGAGAATTTATTCGCAGAGATTTAATCTCAGAACATGCAGGATGAAGAGTGTTCAACCTTTTTTTTTAAAGAAAAAATGAAAGATGGGATATATTCAGAGAACTAAAATGTTGTCTTTTGCTTTGTAATGCCACTTTCTTTCTCAAATCAATGATTTGCCTCTATTATGCTCGTTGCTAGTGAATGGGAGTCGTGTTCATTTTTATCTTCTTGGATAGTTTGATTAGCTTGAGCTGGTTTAATAGGATTTTTTTGGGTTTATGGATTTATGTCTATTTTCTCTGACTGCAGAGCAGTCATCCATCTTAGAGGTGAATTTTGTCTCTGAATGAAGCATGAGCAAGTAGTTTGTTTCCTTTGCCTTGACTAGACCACTAATGATAGACTGAGAAATCCTGATATCACGATTTAAAAGTGAATTGCCCAGGGGCTGAGATGAACCAGCTTATAGGGTGGAAGAGGGAACATGAAATTATTGCTGCTATCTATCTCACTGCATTGGACCAGTATAACCTATTGGCTGGTGTCCATTTTAGAACCATGTGGGGGAGGAGCTGGTTACTTGTGCATCTCCTTAACCTACGACCATCGGGAAGGAGGTACAGGAGCATCAAAATCAGAACAGCCAGACTGGGAAATTGCTCCTTCCCCCAGGCTGTGACCTGTAACCAAGTAAATTATTCCAAAATATTTTTATATATTTATTTAAAATTATATCTTTAGCTATATACTGTATGTGATTATCATGTGCTATGTGATAAGTGTATTGTGTGTGTGTGTATTGTGGTCTGGAGCAACACTGCTTTATGTTTGGTTGAATATGTACAGTCAGATGATAATGAACTTGAATTTTAAGTGCCTCTTAAGTGGGGAGTTTATTTCTAAGAGGGAACAGCAGGGAAACACTGTGAAAGGGATAAGAGAACGAGAGGACATCAGATTAGCAGATGGTGAGTTACAAGCCCTGGTTCATTCAGAGATGAGGAGGAAGATCTTGGTCTCCAAGGGGAAGAAAGCTTTTAAATTGATATTCAGATTTTCAGATTTAACATTTATTGTTGGAGCACATACGTGACATCATATACAACCCTGAGATTTATTTTTTCCTGTGGGCTTAGCAGAATTACCACTAACTGGCAGTGGAAAAAAATAAACTGTACACAGCGTAAACATAAACAAATAAAAGAATTGAGAACAGATAATAAATGTAAACAAACTATGTAATACAGAGCGAACAAAAGAAAATCAATAAAGTGCACAAGTAACAGTCCTGAAATGAGTCCTTGATTGAGTTTGTTGTTAAGGAGTCTGATGGTCGAGGGGGAGCAGTTGTTCCTGAACCTGGTGGTGTGAGTCTTGTGGCATCTATACCTCTTTCCTGATGGCAGCAGCGAGAACAGAGAGTGTGCTGGGTGGTGTGGGTCTTTGCTAACCTCCAATACTCAATAATGGGTAGGGTTTGTCCTGGGCTGTGTCCACTACCTCTTGGAGGGCTTTATGCTCAGGGATATTCTTGATCTCATACCAGACTGTGGTGCAGCTGGTCAGCACACTTTCCATCACACCCCTGTAGAAATTTGTCAGCATTTCTAATGTCATACCACTGAGGAAGTAGAGGTGCTGACATGCTTTCTTCATGATGCTATTGGTGTGTTGGGTCCAGGAAAGATCATCTGAGATTAGTGAGTCCCAGGAACCTAAATTTGCTCACTCTCTCCACCTCTGATTCCCCAATGATCACTGTATTGTGTACCTCTGGCTTTCCTTTCCTGAAATCAACAATTAGCTCCTTAGTTTTGGTGAAATTGAGTGTGAGGTTGTTGTTGGTGCACCTTTCAGCCAAGTTTTCAAACTTCAGCCTGTATGCAGACTCATCCCCATCCTTTATACAACCCACTACTGTGATATCATCGGCAAATTTGTAGATGGTGGTGTTGCTGTATCAAACTACACAGTGGTAGGTGTAAGGTGAGTAGAGCAGGGAATTAAGAACAGAGCCCTGTAGTGCTCTGGTTCTGATGGAGTTTGTTGAGGAGATTGTGGTCTGGAAGTGAGGAAATCTATGATCTAATTATACAGTGGGGTGTTAACTCCCATGTCTTGGAGTTTGCTGAGGGGAGGGGACTCATGGAAGGGAATGGATCACTGAGTATATTAGTGCAGAAGAATGTGTGGTAACTTTACCAGTACAGGTACTCTCACTTCCCCAGATCACTCCTTCCAGAGAAGGCATGCACATTTCTGCAGAGAGCCTTTGGGGTTCCCTGTCCAAGGAGGCTGTGAGGGCTCAGAGATGAGAATATTCAAGACAGAGCTTGACAGATTTTTGGATGATAAGGGATCAGTTTTCATGCAAGAATCAGAGAGACAGAGTGAAATATGTGGTGGTTTGCAATTTAACTCTGACAATTGTTACGTGTTGTATTTTAATAAGGCAAACCAAACTAGGACTTACACAGTACATGGTAGAGACCTAGAGAGAGAACCCAAGGTTCATACTTTCCTAAAAGTGGCTACTGTGGTGGGCAGGGTGGTGAAGAAGTCATTTGCCATGTTCTGTCCTCATTAGGTGGGATAGCACAAAGTTTGGGACCTCATGCACTGCAGAGAGAGCACACTTGGGGTACTCTGTACCCAGGTGTAGGAACTATATCAATAAGTTGGAAGGGGTGCGGAAGAGATTCATCAGAATGTTGCCGGAGTTAGAGAGCTTGAGTTGAAAGGAAAGGTTGATTAGATCAGAAGACATAAAAGTAAAATTAGGCCATTTGGCCATTGATTCTGCCGTAAAGGTTCTTTGTTCTCTGGAGGTTGAGATACAGTACAACTCCGAATATCCAAAATGGTCGGGACTGGGCCTATTTCAGATAAACGATATTTTCAGAGAACTGGTCATTTTTTAAAAACAGCCCAGTAGCAACTGCAAATCACTTGTAACAGTGTTTAAACAACAACACACAAGAGAAGGCTCTTTAAGCTTGAAATAATGTTTAATTCTCACCAAAAAGCTGCAGCTTCAATTTCTGTTCTACGGACAGACATAAATATTTTCAGTCACATCCACAGTGCCATCTGCAGACCTTTTTGCCATTGCAAAACCCTCGAGTGATCCGTTGGAATCAAAATGGTATCTCAGAGAGACACATGGACACGCTGGGTTTAAAATTTTTTCAACCTTTAACATCAATTTGGTTCCAAAAATCATTTCAGATAACTGAGCATTTCTGATTGTTTCGGATATCCTCATTTATCCAAAATTTTTCAGAGATGAAATGACGTCATTTCAGCTTTGAAATTTTTCAGATAAATGAGGATTTCTGATTTTTCTGAAATCCTTAATTATCCAAACAAAATTTTTTTGGAGCCAAATGAACGTCACTTTCAGGTCCAATAATTTTTCGGATAACTGAGGATTTTCAATAGTTGGAGTTGTACTCTATGTAAAATTATGACGGCAGGGATAAAGTGTGTCCTCACAGTCACGTTCCCAGAGAGGATGATTCTTGAATCAGAGGGCATAGGTTCAATGTGAAAGGGGAAAGAATTAAAAGGGATTTGAAGGGCAACTTCTTCATTCAGAAGGTGGTTCATGTCTGGAATTGACTGCCAGAGCAAACTATAGAAACCAGTAGAATTATAGAGTTCAAAAGACATTTAGTCATATGATGTGGATAGGAGCAGTTTTGAAAGATATGGACCAAATGCAGGCAAGCAAGATTGGCCCAGAATATCACTTTCATTGTCTGAAGAAGTTGAGCTGAAAGACCTCTTTGCGGGTGTGTAACTATAGGAACATAGGAACATAGGAAGTAGGAACAGGAGTAGGACAAAAATGGCCCATCAAGCCTGCTCCGCCAATCAATATAATCATGGCTGATCTAATTTATGACCTAACTCCACCTACCTGCCTTCTCCCCATATCCCCTAATTCCTCTATCATGTAAAAATTTAATGAGGCAGCCTCAACCACTTCCCTGGTTAGAGAATTCCAAACATTCTCTACTCTCTGGGAAAAACTATTTTTCCTCATCTCTGTCCTAAATCTACTCCCCCGAATCTTGAGACTGTGTCCTCTCGTTTTAGTTTCCCCTATGACTCAAAAATGACAGGCACCTTCTCCAGATGCACCCACAAGGCAGTTAAAAGCTCACTGTTCCCTCTCTTGCCAGGTAATCATTTCCACAACACACAGCAGGATGCCAATCTGGAAAGATGAAATGCTGGACAGGTTTTAGCGATGACATATAGTGTCAGCGCTTGACGTCCTGTTTTGCAGAAACTGCCAAAATGTTTGGCCTGGAAGTCAGCCTGAAGAAAACGGATGTCCTCCATCAACCAGCTCCCAACCATGACTGCCAGCCCCCCCACATCTCCATCGGGCACACAAAACTCAAAACGGTCAACCAGTTTACCTATCTCGGCTGCACCATTTCATCAGATGCAAGGATCGACAATGAGATGGACAACAGACTCTCCAAGGCAAATAGCGCCTTTTGAAGACTACACAAAAGAGTCTGGAAAAACGACCAACTGAAAAACCTCACAAAGATTAGCGTATACAGAGCCATTGTCATACCCACACTCCTGTTCGGCTCTGAATCATGGGTCCTCTACCGGCATCACCTACGGCTCCTAGAACGCTTCCACCAGCATTGTCTCCGCTCCATCCTCAAAATTCATTGGAGCGACTTCATCCCTAACATCGAAGTACTCGAGATGGCAGAGGCCGACAGCATCGAGATCCAGCTGCGCTGGGTGGGTCACGTCTCCAGAATGGAGGACCATCGCCTTCCCAAGATCGTGTTCTATGGCGAGCTCTCCACTGGCCACCGTGACAGAAGTGCACCAAAGAAGAGGTACAAGGACTGCCTAAAGAAATCTCTTGGTGCCTGCCCCATTGACCACCGCCAGTGGGCTGATCTCACTTCAAACTGTGCATCTTGGTGCCTCACGGTTCGGCGGGCAGCAACCTCCTTTGAAGAAGACCGCAGAGCCCACCTCACTGACAAAAGACAAAGGAGGAAAAACCCAACACCCAACCCCAACCCACCAATTTTCCCCTGCAACCGCTGCAATCGTGTCTGCCTGTACCGCATCGGACTCGTCAGCCACAATCGAGCCTGCAGCTGACGTGGACTTTTACCCCCTCCATAAATCTTCGTCCGCGAAGCCAAACCAAAGAAGAAGAAGAATAGTGTCACAGAGGAGAGGAGGTTGTGAAGGAATCAAGAGAGAAAGTTGGTGCACATGTGAGAAAGATTAAGTTGAAAGACTTATGGTGAATAAAATGAGAGGAGAAATTGGACAGATGTTATTATGCTGATTGGAATTGACATAAACCCAATGGACAAAAAAATGGTCTCCTTCTTGGCATCAAGATATGTTTCACAGAGTTCATTCACATGTTGACTTCCTTTGCACTTCCATCCCATCAGCTACTCCTCTTTCTTTTCCTTTCTCCTTCTCTCTCTCTCTGGCTCTCTCTCTCCCCCCCCCCCCCCCCACCCCACCCTTTCATATTTGCCACTGAAGATAACCATGTCACTTAAGGGAATGGGTTGCAGCCTTATTGGAAGTGCGGTGTATGACTCTTGCAATAGAAATTCAGAGCCCACATCAGAGTGAGAGTTATTCGGAAAAAGAGATCACTTTCTTTGTTGTCCTAATTCCCTAATTTCGTTGTCAAGTTACACATCTGAATCCTTTGTCATAAATAGTTTTTTTTTCAACTTCATTTGACTCACTTTGCAGAAGCAACTGTTCAGATTTAAAGAAAGTCAAAAAGATGAAATCTTATGCGTATTTAGACTTTAATGAGATAAATTTACCTTTGGATAATGATGTGAAATGAACTTATCGAATGAGCGCACATGATATGTAATACGTGACTTACCCACTGTGGATAGGGAAGTTGTGTAATGTGTACAACAAGCAGCCAGTTTAAGGTCACCTGTTGAAATTATTGACCAAGTTTGGATGTCTGGACAGAAGATAGGTGATCAAATTTTTAAAATGTGCTTTGCAGTATCAAATCCTTAAAAACAAACTTTGTATTCAGACCCAAAATAGCAAACGACTGGCTAGAGCACATCTCTCAAATAAATCACACCTTAGGTATGGTGTAACACATTTGAACAATATGTTACAGCAAAAATGTGATATCTGTACTGATCGTTAATATTATACCAGGGCAGAGTATCAATCAATTTCTTTACTGGGTCTCGTCAACTATATGATTAAATCACAGGAATAGATTTGAAGAGCTGTGTGATCAAGCTTGCACAGCAGAACACAACACTCAACATAAGAATTCATTTTAAATTACTACTGATAAGTTATTTCCTCATGAAACCACAGAGATGATAAAGTTATTTTAGTAATAAAATATCCATTTCCAAATAATATGTATGACAGTTCCAACCTGCTAATGGTCTACTTCCCTGGCACTTGCTAGTCCAAGCCCATATTTTACAAGAGTAGATCAATACTCTTTTTACCAGTCCTGTATAAATGTAATCATCTGGTCGCAGAGGCCTTGTATGGGGGTGATTCAGCCTTCTAATTATCTGTGGATACACATTTATCTAATAATAAATATGCAATAATTAGAGTTTGGATAAGTTATGATGCAGTCTACAGTTAAAAGATTCATGGGAAATCATAAGGCTGCTGTAAAAATTGAATGGTTTTGTAAATGTTACCCTGAGCCATTCTGTGATTTCACGTTGAACACTTGAATCTATTCGGTTAAAGAGACAATGCCCTCAAATTGTTTCCCCATGGGACAAACTATATCTTGCAGCTGTGAGAATGATGCATCTCTCTGCTTCCACCTCTTTTAGGCAAGTGATTACAAGGTCTGTGGGACCTCAGTCACATATTTACTTTCATTAACCATGTAGGTCCTGATATTTTTGGGGATTTAGGGGCTTAACAGAGTCAACAGGTCTTTGGGCACAGAGACATGGTCACTTTATATGGAAGAGCCTTGTCTGAGTCTGGTCTCAATATCAGCTGTTAGATGGCCAGCTGACATTTTAAGTTACTATAGCCTTTAAGCCTAGGGGATTGAACTCAGCTACCATAATAATGACCCATACGTTCTTGGCCTTAATCAATAGCAGCTTAATCAGTAGGACACGGTACTTTCTACAGTTTGCAGTAACTGCTGGGAGGAAAAATATCAATCTTTGCTTAGAAATTCAAGTATAGAATATTGCTACTTTCAATCCAACACTTTGATCTGGAGCAAAATATGTTAATGAAAATCTGCACATTATTTTATATCACTCCAGAAATCTGATCAGGCATTCCTCCTTGTAATTTACCCTTGCACTCCAACGAGTCAGGTGCTCAAGAGATGATGCTACTTCTTTTGCAAAAGATCTTTCTGGAGCCTGGTGTAAAATTGGATTGTACTGGACATTCTCAGAAAAATTAATCTATCCAAAGTAATAATGGACACCCTCCTCCCCATAAGAAAAAACAAGTAATATACTTTGCTGAGAAACTGGATTATACTCATTCTTGGTCAACCAAATATATGCTCTGGTTTGCTTTGATATCATGTGTGCAATCTGCTACAATTCTGAACAGCTATTTGAAGAGCTTGAAGCTGCTGTGTTATTAGCAGCAAGAAAGTTGGTTAAAATCTCAAAGAGCAACTGGTGCATCTAACCAAAAGGATGCTATGGAGAGCAGGATATTTCTACCCATAGATGCTATCTCACCAGCTGAGTCCCTCCAGCAATACTTCGTGGACAGAGGAGAAGAGACCCATTTACAAGGTTCAAGGTTCCATTTATTGTCACATAATCATATATAAAAATGTAATATACATGATCTACTCCAGCTTTTATCTGCTGTAAGGCAACATTCATCGTGAGCATTGCCCAGTGCCCCAAACAATAGAGGAAAGAGAAGGAAAATAAACACGATCTTCTCCCCATTTCTGAAGCTTTGCAATAGACCTCCCCCCCCCCCCCCCCGGAATCTTCAACCTCTCATGGTACACTACCCAGTACAAGCACTGCCATCTTGGGCCCAGACCTCTTGGATGCAGGATTTTTTTTTTAAAGTCACCCCTTTTATAAGGCTGTTTGGCCTGACCATAATTATCAACATCAAGACTGAGCAGTGCTGTGTCTCCGCTCTCTGCTCTTCCAAGTACACACAAACGGCAGCTCTGGCAGAACCGCCTTTTGTTTTTTTTTTTGCAGAGGCTTTGTCATATTCCCTCCATTCTCTCCTTCCCAATCCTGCCACAGATTTGTTTTCACGCACTAAATCCATGGTTTGGAAACTTTTTGAATAAACGCCTTACATCTTCACGTTCAAGTTTATTGTCACACGTGCCAAAAATGCAGCAATTGAGGTTGTTTTGTGAGAAGACCAGTTAGGTATCTCATACTTAGTACGTCAAGTAAAACACAGTGCAAAAGTGCAGAGTTCCAGAGAGACATCAGTCTGTATTGAGCAAAGTCAACCTAATTTTATTGGTTTGGGGCTTACTAGTCTGTTACCGTCAGGAAAAAGTTCAGGAGCCTGAAGATGAGCACTCAGCGGCACAAGGACAGCTTCTTCCCCGCTGCCATCAGATTCCTGAATGGACAATGAACCAAAGTCTTACTTTGCCCTTTTTTGCACTATTGTAATTTATTTTTGTCGGGTAGTATATACAAATATTTGAACTGTGATGTCGCTGCAAAGCAATGAATTTCGTGATTTGCTTGTGCTAATAAATTCTGATTCTGAGTATCCTGAGTTCAGTCACAGACACAACTCCTGGATGGAACCTTTAATCCTCAAGAAAAGTTAGTCCACAGAGGCCTGACTGAGCTGTGGAACAGGATGACCATGATCACCAATCCTCTTTTGGATGGTTGAGAATTTCTTGCCATAGAAATTTTAAGGAATTGAGGAATACTGTGAAGAGTGAGAACATTAATACTGTCTTATCAAATTGTACCCTAGTAGTTCAATTTGACAAGATCTGAACTGTTCTAAGAACTGCATTAAGTGGACTTGAATCTCTTTCTGGTTTGAATGATGCAGGTCAGAAGACCAACAGCTCAGACTTTCTTTTTGGGAAAAGCCATTCCTGCTCCTTATAATGAAAGAAGATTTTATTTTAATTTTAAAAAAAACCTTCTTTCCTGCACACTCAACCCACAAGGCCCGGGTATTGATGTACCAGGTTCATGGGATAATCAAACCAAGGCTACAATTAGTCAATATTATTGAGGCTTCTGCCTCAACTTAAACTATCTGAGATGATGGGCTCTGTTTATTTTCGCAGGGATGAGCTCAACAAACACTTTTTTTCCTGAGCATCTGCCTCCTATCCATCTCTCTGAAGTGGTCCAGTGGTCTCCAGTAGATGTGTTTTCCCATACAGAATTTGTTCTTCGACAGGGTATCAGCTCATTACAGATAATTATTTCTTGCTCCCCACATTTTGGAGCCCAGATATTGGTAGTGAGGATAACACTTCGATGCATGTGTGGATAAAGGATGCCACTCAATTCTTTAAGTCCACTGAAAATGCTATTGGCCTGCTGCATAGAATAACATCATCCACAATGACGGATCGCTCGAGGAAAAGCAGCAATAGCTGCTGGTGGTCTGCTTTCACCTTATACTATTGATTTCCGCATGAACACTGTATGATTGCTTACAACAAAGTATCCTTCTGTGTATTTTGCTTGGGTGTAAAATATTGACCGTTGTTAGCTCTCTGCAACATAACGATGTAGAAATATTTGGAAGTGGACATCTTGACAAGTTATGAGCAGGATAGTTCACTTTAATATTGATAGTAAATCATACATATCATTAGAATGGCCACACCATAGCTAGAGGATTATTCATTTTGTAAATTGCCAATTAGATAGGTAAAGGGAGAATTAATACGTTCAAGTTTAAATTTATTATCATCTGATTGTACATGCACAATCAGATGAAATAGCATCTCTCCAGACCACAGTGCACACCCATTCTCACACAATGCACGGCACACCGCAATCACATACTGTATATACATTCCAATATAATTTAAACTAAATATCAGAATCAGAATTTATTAGCACAAACAAGTCACGAAATTCATTACTCAGTTTCAGGGTACTGTTCCTCAATCTCACAGGCTGCAAGATGAAATTATTTTGGCAGTCCTGAGTTTAATGTTCCTGTCTCTCTTTCCTGATGGTAGCAGGGGAAAGATACTGTGTACTGGCTGAAAAAGGCCCTCAATAATTCTTTGAGCCCTATGTAAACAATACTCAGATATATATATTATATATATAGAGAGAGAGAGAGGAAATGGAGACCCCAGTGATCTTCTCGGCCGTTTTGATAATCCTCTGTATTGTCTTCTGGTCCGATGCTATGCATCTATCATCCCAGACAACGATGCAGCTGGCCGAACACTCTCAATTGTGATCCTGTAAAGTGTTGTCGAGATGGAGACCAGTAGCTTTGTTCTCCTCAACCTCCTAAGGAAGTGAAGGCGTTGCTGTGCCTTCCTGACTAATGAGGAGCTGTTGTGGGTCCAGGATAGGTCATCCGTTACACAGACTCCCACAGACACCCCAAAAGTTCATATTTCAACATTCAAGATTCCTTTATTGTCATGCAATAAAAAAACAGTACAATATAACATGGAATTTGCTTTTGTCTGCCATAGGCAGAAATGGCCTGAAACCCCTCTTACTCTTGGAGAAAGAGAAGCAAAAAAGAGTGCCCTCAGAGGCCCAGAGTGTCTGCATATGCACCTCGAGCACTGCTGTACTCCCTAAAGCCACACAGAGTCCAGTCCAAACCATCAGCTGCCCGAGCTCCAGATCCGAACCTCCAATGTGATCAGGAAACCTTCATCACTCTCTCGCACCCTGGTTCCAATACTGGTAGCCCTTCAGCCAGTCTAAACCCAGTCTTGCAGATAGGCCAGTTCTTAATGTACTGAGATTAGATAAAATTGCTGCAAGGTTCACCAGACTGGTATCCTTTAATCCCCTGTTGGCATACCTGTTTAAAAATGACCCTTTATAGCGAGCATAATTTTAAGCAGACAGTGTAAGTCTAACCATTTATAGATGCTACAATGATCATATATTGTTCTTATAGTAACTACATTAGGAATCAAATAAGGACTTGCAATAAACGTAATCGGGAGACGGCAATCTTGGGACACTTTACTTGGGACTACAAGCAGCAATTTTTTAAAAATCCTCTTGGAGCATATGAACATTCCTCATTTTGTGAAACCAGGCTATTCCTGAGCAGTGCCTTAGACTATTGTCCTTTCACCTGTGAAGACTGCTGTGACAATATGCCACATGCTATTCTCAGTTAACTGCACATTTTACATTATTATCACTTAGATTGATGACACCTGCAACTCTTTCCATAACCTGTCATATAGGTGATGAAATATTAATGTTAATGACCCATTTCTTCAAACATGCATTTGATAATGATGCCAAATAGCAGATTAAATAATGGTATGTACATGTCTGATTTAGCTATTGAATAGAACAAATGCCCTAGAACAGGGGTTTCCGACCTTTTTGTACCCCTTGGGCATTTTTATAGGTTCCCGTGTACCCCTAAAAATTAAGGATTAAAAAAAAATCGACATTGTGCAATCTGACTGCAGATTACCAGGAGTGGTTATTCTCTCAGACCCAATGTACCCCCCTGAAAAGTGCAAATGTACCACTAGGGGTACGCGTATCACTAGGGGTACGAGTACCCCAGGTTGGGAACCCCTGCCCTAGAACAGAAGAGAATAGGAGCAGTAAACTCGGAGCTTATCCCACCATTCAGTGTGATCCTAGTTGATCTATACATCTCAGGCCCTTTCTGTACCATTTCTCCATACCCTTCTATTTCTTGATCTATTAAATATTTATCTACCTCAACTTCAAATAATTTAGTATGGTAACAGGGCCTTCCTGACCACGAGCGTGTGCTTCCCTATTACACCCAATTGACCTACAACTCCTATACGTTTAGAAGAGTCGGAGGAGATCCACGCAAACACAGGGAGCCATACAAACTTGTTACATACAACGGATTCGAACTCGGGTTGCCGGCGCTGTAACAGCATTGTGCTAACTTCTACGCTATCTGTGTCTTCTCATGATCCATCTTCCATCACTCACTGGAGCAGGGAATTCAATGGATTTGCCACCATCTTATTCCTGAAAGTACATCCCTCCTTCTTCTAAACTGCAAGGGATACAGGTCTAAATTATTTAATCATTCCTGGTTGGACAAGCCTCTCATCCGAGGAATTAGACTAGTTAATCTCCTTTGCACTGCCTCTCATGCTACAATAGCTTTTCTTTGTGAAATAGGATCAAAACTGTATGCATTATTTCAGGTGAGCTTTCACCTTTGTCTTAATGAAGCCCCGTCATCACAGAAATGAAAAGTTATGGCTCCTTATTTGGCACCTGTACAATTACAACAAAATCTCCCTATTTTTAAACTTGAATTCCTTTGCCATGAAGGTCAAAATGCCTTTTCCTTTCTCAGCTACTGGTTGGGTCTGCCTGCTAACCTTATGTGACTCATGCAATAGAGAACCTAGATTCTCTGATCTTCATTTGCTTGCAGCCTCTCTCCATTTTGATTATAAACAGTTTTTGATTATTGTCATCTGCGTTCATGATCTCACATTTCACATTAAACTCTATTTTCCAGTCCTTTTCCTATTCACTTAATCTAGATTTTCTCTTAACAGAATCACAGTATCCCAATTGCAATATGCTCTTCTACTAATTTCAACCTCATCACTTCTTTCATCACAGTGGAATGCCCACCACCTACAAGGAATCTAATTTTATGAAAGTGAAAGCGTGTCTTAAAATCAGCTAAACAGAACCATTTATCAGTTGCATTTGGTGTACGCTACTTGATGTTTGTAAATTAAAAAGTTTTAAATATTTCCTTGCACCTAAAAAAAAATTTGAGCTTCCTCAAAGCACGTTATCACAATTAATTCAATCTGGGGACATGACCAATATTGTGGACAAGAACTATGTCCGAGGTATTTTTAAAAATTTCAGAAATGGCTGCCATGGATTCAGCTCATTGAAATATGATCAGTTGGTCTATTACATTTTGCCTGGGAGTGAAATGATTGGTTGGGGCATTCTCAGTTTTATTGCAGTCAGCAGCTTTTACAGTGTCTGCCAAAATATCCTTTGAAATGCACTCCCTCACAATGCAAAAGTAAAGCTCTGCTTCCTGTAGTATTGATGATTTTAAAACCCATCACCACCTTCGCAAAATTTCTATCCTCCCCACCCCAGACTAATGTAAGGTTGTTGTAAAAGTCAAATGAGGGGGCATAATGCTTCATCATGAGAATAACATTGCGACTGAGTTAGATAGATATACGGCAGAATCTGGAAAATAGCCACTGTTTAGGATTATAATTCTTGACTCATGTTCATACTCCCCAGGCAATTTTTTAAAATAAATCTTCTATGAGCTCTTCATTGAAGTTTTTGAAGTGTTCATTTTCAAATGTCCTTATTTGACTTTCAGACATTTTTTTTAGAGAAATATCCTTGGGTATTAAATTATAAACAGTACTTGTTCTTAGAAAATATCTTGATTCCCCAATCCAGCATTAGGGAGATAATAACACAAAAAATATAAAGCAGGATGGAAGGATTCATTAAGGAATAAATGTAATTTAGGAATGTTAAAGTCCCCTGCTGTTGATCAGGTAATTTAATAGAGTCCTGTAATCAAATTCCTGGTGCGTGTGAATAACATTCTTTGGCTAAACTTACCAAGCAATTTGATGGTTAATTATAACTGTTTTTGGGAAGTTCCTTCCTTGTCAAATTGTTGGTTTTCAAAACAAAGTCAGTCTTATTTCATGGAACCATTGTTGATAGCTTTCCTAAGATGCAGTGAATACAAGCAAATAAATTATCCAAACTATGAGCCTAAGATTTGAGAGATTAAAACTAAAGTTAATTTGTAAAACACTGGAGGCAGCATGTTTTGAATGGCAGTATCTGATAGCTTAGATTTATGTAATCAACACTAGGTCAGAATTTCAATCCAAATATGGCCACGTTAAATGTGATATTTCCTTTCTCAGAAGAACTTAATTTCCAACAATGAAACAAAAGAGAAAAAAGGCACAGCATTTTCTAACTGGTTTGAAATGAGTATCATCTGAGTTCACTGGCTGCCATATTAGAATATAATTTACATAATTAGGTTCACTGGCTGCCATATTAGAATATAATTTACATAATTAGGTTGTACTACTCTGCATCATGAAGTGAAAATATTTAAATGGGATTTGAACAGCTGAGCACACATACAGCCTGAAATGACATTTTTTCCATTAACGTGCACAAACTAAATACAGCATACAAAATGTTTTACTTTAACTATCAGCTTCATTGTTTTATCTCAATCGAAACAAATTTAAGCTGGACCCATTGAAGAATTTTCAAATTTACTTGGTTGATTTAGTTCAGACATTAGTAGCAAATACACCCAGACTTTTGTTCTTGAAATGCTGCACTTTATGGATGTAAATGTTGCAGTGTTCAAATCCTGAGGAAAATTAGAATCAGATTCAGAGCTTGGTATCCATAAAGTGCAGTCTCAAATACAGATTTACTTTCAACAGATCATCAATGTTCCTTTATGCTTTGCAGCAAGGTGGTGAGTCACCAGTGAGAACGTCATAAAAGCAAAGGCAAAACATTTCTTGAACGTGGGCCGAGAAGCGTTCCCAGTGCAAAATGGTTCCGTTAGAAAATACCTTCACCTTCAACAATTATCAAAAGTTTAAATTGAAGCTAATGTAGTTTGTTTTGGGAAAATGAATTTTGCCAGATTTTGAATTACAATTTTTAGTTTAACTTTTTCATTGAAGAGTTTAAACAACATATCCTGTTTTGGTGATCAGGTTCCTCCACAACTAGTGTGTTTTTCCACATTCATTTCAATGTTTAATAGATTGAAGTTCCCCTAAGCATTATTTGTTTATCTACTTCCAGTAAACTGGCTAATAAGTGCACAGAAATTCACTCAAATGCCTGCAGCTGAAATAAATATCATCCCTCCATTTTGGTTCCGTTGACGAAGGCAGTGAATGTTCATTGAATCCCACAAAGGACAAGAGAATTCAGAAGTGTATTCTAGATATGACAGGCTACAAGTTTGATCTGTGCTACAATGATGTCAAATATCTCTCTGTTTGGAGTAATGATTCATTAGAGCTAGCATAGCCATTGATTCAAACCTTCATGCTTGACCATAGATTGACATTGGTAGAACCCATGGGAAAGTTCTGTTTTAGGGCCAGTCCAAGTAAAGCAGTGGTTCTCAACCACTTTCTCCCCACTCACAAAGCACTTTTAGTAATCCCCATGCCATTGGTGCTCTGTGATTAGTAAGGGGTTGCTTAAGGTGGTATGTGAGTGGGGAAAAAAAAGTTTGTTTTAATCATACCAATTGACTCGTTATGTGCAGGGTTTCATAGCTCCAAAGGAAATGGGCCAATAACAATTTTTCTCAAGCAAAATATTTCAGCAACAATTGAGTCTAGAGCAGTAATTCTCAACCTCCGTTCCCAGTCACATACCACCCTAAGCCAACCCTTACTAATCATAGAGCACCGATGGCATAGGGAATACTTAAAGTGGGATGTAAAGGTTGATAACCACTGAAGTAGAAAGAAGAAGGAAATTAATAAAAAGACAAAATAAAGGGGAATAATCAGTTTAGAATTCTGCCACTTCCAATATAAATACACTTGTGAATGTATCCTTTGTTCTTAGCATATCATAGCATAGCAGTTAGCACCACACAGTTACAGTGCCAGTGACCCCGGATTTGAATACAGTTCTGTCTGTAAGGAGTTTGTATGTTCTTCCATGTCTGGTTGGATTTCCTCTGGGGGGGGCTCCTGTTTCCGCTCAGCCTTTAAAAGGTACAGGGTCATTTGGATCTAATTCGACAGCACAGGCTCATAGACTGGAAGGGTCTGTTACTGTGCTGTAAAAAAGCATGATCACATTTGAAAGAAATATATTTACTGTTTTATTTTCCTGTGGCCACAAAATATTGCTACCTAAAATAACAAAAAAGAATTATTTCTTCCATATTTGCACAATATTTTCAGTATGTTCCATCTAGGCCACAGCTCCGAAATGATTTGACACTTTGACACATTCCAAGGAAATGTTGTCTTCTCAAAGAGAAATCTGGATCAACTACCAACCTCAGCTCTCACCTCCTGACAGTTACCATCAGAGATCAGGAATGACTAGTAGGCCTATCTTTTCAAGGATTGGAAAACTGAACTTTAGCCAGGGATGAGTTGATGAAGTCTTGTGTGTTCATTGAGCAAATGCTGAATAAAAGAACATAGAGCACAGCCTGCAGAAAACATCCTGAAAATATTAGGCATCAGTAGTTAATTTAGCAATTTTTCTTATTTAGCTAGTACAATGGATAAAAACTTTGGCTCAACTGTTTATCTCTGCCCCAGTGGTGCTTCTGAAGAGCATATTTCCACACTTTTTGTCCTAATGTTATTGAAACTTGTGTATATAAATGCATACCTGCTGCTTTGCCACTTTTCAGTTGTTCGATTGCAATCGAACAACTGAAAAGTGGCAAAGCAGCAGGTATGGATGGAATCCCCCCAGAAGTCTGGAAGGCTGGCGGCAAAACTCTGCATGCCAAACTGCATGAGTTTTTCAAGCTTTGTTGGGACCAAGGTAAACTGCCTCAGGATCTTCGTGATGCCACCATCATCACCCTGTACAAAAACAAAGGCGTGAAATCAGACTGCTCAAACTACAGGGGAATCACGTTGCTCTCCATTGCAGGCAAAATCTTCGCTAGGATTCTACTAAATAGAATAATACCTAGTGTCGCCGAGAATATTCTCCCAGAATCACGGTGCGGCTTTCGCGCAAACAGAGGAACTACTGACATGGTCTTTGCCCTCAGACAGCTCCAAGAAAAGTGCAGAGAACAAAACAAAGGACTCTACATCACCTTTGTTGACCTCACCAAAGCCTTCGACACCGTGAGCAGGAAAGGGCTTTGGCAAATACTAGAGCGCATCGGATGTCCCCCAAAGTTCCTCAACATGATTATCCAACTGCACGAAAACCAACAAGGTCGGGTCAGATACAGCAATGAGCTCTCTGAACCCTTCTCCATTAACAATGGCGTGAAGCAAGGCTGTGTTCTCGCACCAACCCTCTTTTCAATCTTCTTCAGCATGATGCTGAACCAAGCCATGAAAGACCCCAACAATGAAGACGCTGTTTACATCCGGTACCGCTCGGATGGCAGTCTCTTCAATCTGAGGCGCCTGCAAGCTCACACCAAGACACAAGAGAAACTTGTCCGTGAACTACTCTTTGCAGACGATGCCGCTTTAGTTGCCCATTCAGAGCCAGCTCTTCAGCGCTTGACGTCCTGCTTTGCGGAAACTGCCAAAATGTTTGGCCTGGAAGTCAGCCTGAAGAAAACTGAGGTCCTCCATCAGCCAGCTCCCCACCATGATTACCAGCCCCCCCACATCTCCATCGGGCACACAAAACTCAAAACGGTCAACCAGTTTACCTATCTCGGCTGCAACATTTCATCAGATGCAAGGATCGACAATGAGATAGACAACAGACTCGCCAAGGCAAATAGCGCCTTTGGAAGACTACACAAAAGAGTCTGGAAAAACAACCAACTGAAAAACCTCACAAAGATAAGCGTATACAGAGCCGTTGTCATACCCACACTCCTGTTCGGCTCCGAATCATGGGTCCTCTACCGGCACCACCTACGGCTCCTAGAACGCTTCCACCAGCGTTGTCTCCGCTCCATCCTCAACATCCATTGGAGCGCTTACATCCCTAACGTCGAAGTACTCGAGATGGCAGAGGTCGACAGCATCGAGTCCACGCTGCTGAAGATCCAGCTGCGCTGGATGGGTCACGTCTCCAGAATGGAGGACCATCGCCTTCCCAAGATCGTGTTATATGGCGAGCTCTCCACTGGCCACCGTGACAGAGGTGCACCAAAGAAAAGGTACAAGGCCTGCCTAAAGAAATCTCTTGGTGCCTGCCACATTGACCACCGCCAGTGGGCTGATAACGCCTCAAACCGTGCATCTTGGCGCCTCACAGTTTGGCGGGCAGCAACCTCCTTTGAAGAAGACCGCAGAGCCCACCTCACTGACAAAAGGCAAAGGAGGAAAAACCCAACACCCAACCCCAACCAACCAATTTTCCCCTGCAACCGCTGCAATCGTGTCTGCCTGTCCCGCATCGGACTTGTCAGCCACAAACGAGCCTGCAGCTGACGTGGACTTTTTACCCCCTCCATAAATCTTCGTCCGCGAAGCCAAGCCAAAGAAAGATATAAATGCAGTAAAATTCACACTTGTTTATCCTTAGATGTCTACCAGGATTGTTTTTAGAAGAATTTAATGAATCAAGCTAGCCCGACTCAACGAGTATCACTGTTGTGCACTATGTTCTTAACACGGAATACACTCACGATTAGCATGATAGACACACAAAATTTCATCAACCCCCCTGAAATATGTTTGATTTATTGTCCTTCTACACTTCAAGGCACCTGAACATGAAAGAGTCCTTGTGCAGTGAATTTCTACATAGTGGAAACAAGATTGCTGAAGAAGTCCAGGAATGCTGATGTGAGTTCACTTTTGAGATTTATGCTGGTCTCTACCGAATGAGGTTATCAGTGAAAATCTGAAGCACCAGTAGTGGATGTTGAGTTACTCAATGATCACAGGCACCCTTCACCTCTTCTACTGTGCTGTTACCAAAGCTATTTCTCACCCAGGACCAATGTAATTCATCACCCATGAGCCATATCGTACAACGATCCACAATGATTTTGACATCTCTTACCATGAGGCATCTATCCCCCAAGAAGTGCACATGATATTTGCTGTTTTGTATTTTACATCACTGTGGGTTTCACAAACTGCTCTGCAAGATCTGGGATCTGTGCTGCAGTATAAAAAGAACTAATTAGAAATTCTGTAGCCTATTAAAAGATGCACTTAAAGAGCACTGTATGAACATGAGTATCATTAATCCTCTCACAGATTGATGAGACAAAGAATTGATGGGGAGTCAATGGCCATGTGAGAGGGAATGGGTACAGGGGATTATGGGGTGGATTAATTGACCTCATGAGAGTGCTCCTGTTGTGAGCCAGCATGATCCTGATGGGCTGAAAGACCTCATTCTGTGTTATTATAAGTTCCTAGTTCTCAGAAGGAATTAAGTTAGTAAATTTAACTCTTACATCTATCAGGTTAAGTCCTGATATGTCACAAGCAATAGAGTGCGGTCACAAGATGTAATGGGAAAATGGTATTAATTAAAAATCTCGCAACAATAATGATGATGAGTTAACTGTCACATACATTGTATAATGTACATTTGCACCAAAATTCTTACTTGCTGCTGCTGAACAGGTACTCTGAAGAAAAGTTATAACAGCAAACTAATTGGACTTGTAATGTAGGTGGTTAATCTTTTATCCAAAATCCTTGGGACCGGACACTTTTTGTATTTTGCAATTTTTTGGATGATCAATAATATTGTGGGGGAGTCACGGCAGCATTGGATGGGAGGGTGATGGTATGTGAGGCGAGATAAAGATAGACTGCTCTTTTCCTGCTTACCTGCTCAAGCCGCCCTGCCGCTCTCTCCCCGAGTACCCTTTCAGCGGGATTGCTGAAACACTGCTAGAGGAAAATCCTTGTATTTTTAAGTAAAATATACAGTAAAACTTCAAACTTAAACTGGCTCAAATTAAGCTAAACACCTGACAATATAACGTACATGCAGTAAAAAAAAACGTTCGGTGTTTGGCTTTCAGAATTTTAAATAAAATATTACGTACCTGTAGTGCAAACAGTCCTTTTGTGATGTCAAGTAATATGATTAGTGAATCAAGGGGAGGTTCAAGAATCTGATAGCTGTTGGAAATAAACAGTTTTTTTAAATCTAGAGGTGCCCAAATGTAGCAGTGAGAAGAGATTGTGACCAGGGTGAGAGGGGTCCTTTATGATGTTGGTTGCCATCTTGAGGTAGAGCCTGACACAGGTATTTGCAATGGATGGGAGGTTAGGGCTTGTGATGGAACAAGCTATGTTTCTGCATCCTCTGCGGTTGAATTCCCAAACCAGTCTGTAATGTAACTGTGCTGGGACACGGTAATGCAGGTGGGGACCTCACTGGACTGCTCAGGCTGGCCCGCCTCCGACCTGGTAACTCTTCCCTGTAGATTCCCAATGAAGGTTGAGAGCCCTAGTCTCCTCCCTCAATACCAGCCTTGGACATGGGCCAGAAGCATGTAGTTAAGTGCTGGAGAATTTAGGATATTAAAGCCTTTAATCACTTGCTTTATGTCTGCTTGTGGGTACTGATCACACTACAGCACCAGTCAGTGTATTTTACACAGTGCATCTTGGGAAGTTAGGTAGTGTATCCAAAAGCATCGTAAATCTCCTCAGGCTGCTTAGAAAGTGGAAGGGTTGGTGTGTCTTTTTAAACAGTTGCCTCAATGTGCAGACTTCAGGAAATATCTTTTGAAATATGGACTCCAGGAACTTGAAGGTTCTGACTCTCTCTACCTCTATCCCATCAATGCTGATAGCTGCCTCAGCTCCTAAAATCAGCAATCAGTTCCTTGATCTTAGTGATGTTGAGAGCAAAATTGTTGTTCTGACACCAGCCGACCAGATTTGCAATCTCCATCCTGTATTCTGTCTCATCATTTCCAGTTATCTGATCAACAAGGGTGATGCCATCAGTATTTTTGTTGATTAATTTGGAGCTGAACTTTGGATCTGAATCAGGGTGTACAAGGAGTAGAGCAGGGGACTAAGCATGCAACCTATGTTGATAGCCAGGGGAGAGAATGTGATGTTGCCAAACTGCACTGAATGGGGTCTGCCAATGAGGAAGTTGAGGAGAGTGACGGACAGTATGCCAGGTCCTTTAACTTGGTCATAAGTTTTGCTGGTATAATATATTGAATAACCAGCTGTAGTCAATGAACGATAGCCTAATGTATGTGTTTTTGTGGTCTAGGTGATCTGAGTGCCAGCAAGATGACATCTGCCATTGACATGTTTTAACAATAGGCAACTTTAGGTGGGACCAGATCATTCGCAAGATCAGAGTTGTGCATGGTTCAAAATAGGTTTGTTCCACTATGACAAGGAAAAGATGGTAGGAAAAGGGATCCGAAGCTGACGAAACAGATAATATATATCTACATTAGACGTATGGAGCAGGAAACAGGAAAGGCTCATGAAAATATATGGTAGCCAGGAAGGAGCTTAAGAAAGGACTTAGGAGAGCTCGAAGGAAGCATGAGAAGGCCTTGGCATGTATAATTAAGGAGAACTCCAAGGCGTTCTAAACGTATGTGAAGAACAGAAGGATGATGAGAATGAAGGTGGAGGTGCTAGAGGATAAAGTAGGCAATGTGTCACTGGAGGCAGACAAGGATGCCATCAGTATTTTGCCTCAGTATTCATAAGAGAAAAGGACCTTGATCACGGTGAGATTGAAATTGAACAGGCCTGTGTGCTGGATAATATGGAAATTAAGACAGTGGAAGTATTGGATCTTCTTAAAAACATCAAGATTGATAAGTCCCCGGAGCCGGACGCAATATACCCCAGGCTGCTGTGGGAAGTGAGAGAAGCAATAGCTGGGGCAATAGCTATGACCTTTGAATTCTCTTTGGCCGCAGGGGAGGTGCTGGAGGATTGGACAATGGTAAATGTAGTCTCCTTGTTTAAAAAAAAAATAGGGAAAATCCTGGGAATTATAGACCAGTGAGTCTTCCGTTAGTGGTGTGCAACTATTGGACAGGATTCTTAAGGATAGGATCTATGAGCATTTGGAGAAGTACAATCTACTCAAGGTTAGTCCGCATGGCTTTGTGAAGGGAAGATCATGCCTCTCGAATCAAAATGAGTTTTTTGAGGAGGTAACAAAAGAAATTGATGAGTGTGGGGTGGTAGAAGTGGTCTACATGTATTTTAGCAAGGCATTTGACAAGGTCCCCCGCGAGAGACTCATCCAGAAAGTCATGAGGCACAGGATCAGTGGAATCTTGGCTGTGTGGATAAAAGATTGGCTTTCAGGAAGAAACCAGAGAGCAGTAGTGGAAGGAAATTATTCTGCCTGGATGTTGATGCCTAATGGACTACCGCAGAGATCTGTTCTTGAACCCCTGCTCTTTGTGATTTTTATAAATAACCTGGATGAAGAGGCAGAAAGATGGGTCAGTAAGTTTGCAGATGACACAAAGTTTGGAGGAGTTGTGGATGCAGCTGAAGGTTGACAAAGGTTACAAGAGGATGTAGACAGAATACAGAGTTGGGCAGAAATGTGGAAGATGGAATTCAATCAAGATAAATGTGAGGTGATGCATTTTGGGAAGGACAAACCAGAAGGCTGAGTACAGGATTAATGATTGATTACTTAACAGTGTGGATGAACAGCGGGACCTTGGTTTCAAATCCTTACATCCCTCATGGTCACCGCACAGGTTGATAGGATAGTTCATAAGGGCTATGGGATGTTGGGATTCATTAATGGGGATTGCATTCAGGAGTAGAGAGGCCATGTTGCATCTCTACAAATCTTTGGTAAGACCACACTTAGAGTATTGTATTCAGTTCTGGTCACCTTCTTATAGGAAGGATGTGGAGGCTATGGCGAGGGTGCAGAGGAGATTTAACAGGATGTTGCCTATTGGAAAATAAGTCTTATGAGGCAAGGTTAGTAGAGCTGGGACTTTTCTCTTTGGAGAATGGAAAGATAAGAGGAGATTTGATAGAGGTCTACAAGATTATGAGAGGCATAGATAGGGTGGATAGCCAACACCTGTTTCCCAGGGGAGGATCATCAAACACTAGAGGACATATGTAGAAAGTCAAAAGAGGAAGGTTTAGGGGAGACATTAGGGGTAGGTTTTTTTACACAGAAAGTTGTGGGTGTCTGGAATGCCTCGCCGGTGATGGTGGTGGAGGCTGAAACATTGGAGGCTTTTAAGGGACCTTTACACAGACACATGGATGAAAGAAAAATAGAGGTTTGCAGGGTAGGGAGGGTATAGGTTACTTTTCTTTGGAAGGAATAGAGGGGTTGACACAACATTGGTGGCCAAAGGGACTCTACTGTGCTCTATTGTTCTATATTCTATGTTCTAACCAACTTCTTGAAGCACTTCATCATGGTAGAGGTCAATGCCACCAGCTGGTTGTCAGTAGACCTTTGCACACCACCGTGTAAAATAGGGATTCCCGGGAAATTTTCCTGGGAACCCTCCATGAACCTGGTGATGTAAAAATGTCGGCCTGGGAAAATTACCCGGTAGGGCCATGGACCTGAGTAATTTCCCTGGGCCATCCTTTCTCTGTGGTCTGAATCGGCAAATAGCCGAGCAGAGGAAGCGTCGTGATGTCAGTGCTTGTGTGCTGCATCACCATTTAAGCATTTAAGCTTGTCAACTTCAATTTACCTTCAATAAATCAGTTCATTCTGCTATTTGTTAATTGCTCTACTGCTCTAGAACACCATGCACACACACACACACACACACTCACACACATATATAGATATAGACCTCCGGTAGGACTTCCTGTGATTGCGGTATGCGTCACACACTACGTCACTAGGGGCGGGACCCCTTAAATTGCTGGGGAGAGCAAATTACAGGGAATTTGGTCCATGGTGTGAAAGGCTCGGGAAGCCTTGCATTCCTTGGAATTTCACCCAGGTTCAAGTAGGGTCACTGCTTGCCCATAGTATGAAAAGGCCTAACATTTTACCTTGCTCTCTGTGGCACCTTAATGATGGATTCCCTTTTGAAGCAGATGGAAACCTCCAGGTACTGTAGCAAGTGGCTGAAAACGTCCACAACATTTCCAGCTAAAATAAACTTATGTGTCTTTGTAAAATTAATGCAAAGTATTTCCAATCAATGCAGCTAAGTAATAGACTGCTGAACCAAATTGTCAACGCAGAATATAAATTGGGAGATATTTTGCAGTCATCAGAGGTCAGGTTGCTATCAAGCTAATGAAAAGGGAATGAAACATTCAATAAGTAGAGAAGAACTATAATGTCAATTTGATCTGCGTTATGAAAAAAAAGGCATTCAGAGAAGTACCAAAGTAATTAGAAAGAAGCATATCAAGGAATTTGCAGGATACAATGATAGGAAGTAATAATTCCTTCATCTCAATTACAAGAGTAGGTCTGGGAACATGAAAGAAAGGTAATCGAGAACACTGGGGATTTCTTCAGATAATCAGTGAACTCCATGTGGAATAGTCTTTCAACATAATGCAGAATTGAAACACAAACTATTTTTTAACACTGGAGATTGAAGATTTTTCTTCCTGAGCACTTTTGGGAGTTTTGATTTTCTGCATTCATACCTAGATGTTGATCTTGATGCCGTCAGTGACAAAAATGTTGAAAGGTTTCACTAGGACATTGCGACCATGAAGAGGTGGTATAAGGGCAACTGGAATCCATTAATGATGATCGACTATTGTTGGACACTGACTAAAAAGGCATCAGATCCTGAGTACAAATGAAAATCAGCAACAAAACACTTTTTATGTCAGTTGAACTATAGCATCATTATATAATTAAACATGTTAAGTTTAATAAAAGTTAATTTAATAGTTCTCAAACTTCCTACATGATAGAGAAAATCTGAAATTATCTTTGAGTTCAGCTTGAAATTGTCTACCATAATACCCAATAATTTTCAGGAAGCAAACCTTTTTGAAAAAAAAAATACTGTGCAGTGTAAACAGTTGGGTGCTGAAAATTAGGGACGAAGATTAACCTTTCCTCATCTCTAACTAGTCATGAGTGTTTCTAACATTTTATTATTAAATTTCAGGTTTCCAGCATCTGCAGGTTTACTTAAATTTTTGACTTATTGAAGGTAAATCTGCATGAAAGGGTATCAAGGAGGGGATTTGTTCTGGGTATAATTTTTGTATACAGAGTTTTCATTTCTTTTTTCAGTACTTAAATTATGATAAACAATCTATCTTTTATTGTTCCAGTGGGTTATGTTTCAATATCTGGTAGCTCTTCAGCCTTTTTGTTCCATTCCTGGTAATAATGTAAATTTGCCACATTTGCAATAATTATCCCAAATACCATTACAATGAATAATTCCACTGGGACATAAATGTTATAATATTCAGCATAAAATAAGAGATGTGCACGTATTAGGTATCTCTACTTTTAATAACCTTACAATATCCCAGGGACAAATATGCTTCTCACACCAGTTTGTGCAGTACACAATCTTCCAGAACAAAAGACAATCTGTGAGATAAATACATTTCTTGTGATTTATAAACAGTAGGATTTTGGAATGAATCTTGACACTTTCCAAATAATGATCAGCTTCTCAGGTTTAATTCTTACTTTAGCTATTTAGAAAAAAAGAACATAGGTTTTCTTTCTCCATTTTAATCCAATAAGACACTTTGTTATCTTAAATTACATTACTATTCACATCAGGATAACCATTTTCACCCTCCAGGACCATATCTGAGATTCAAGTGTCATTATTATTTAGTTTGCGGGCAGTAATGGAATGAATTATTTTAGAGCAAATGGTATTTTGTGAGCCATTTATTGACATAATTTCAGAATGGAAGCCCCAATCCGCTCAAGAGGTCATTTTTCTCTTCCTCACTCAGAAATGTATGTTCACACGTTGCTGCCTTTAAGGCCTTGATATCCCATAAGTCATGCTGAATTCTTAAAGCTGCAAAAACCAAGCATTTAATTTAAAGCCGATGAATTATTTTTTTAGAACTACTAACAACACGTCTTGACAAATTTGTTAAATTTCATGCTTCATGATGAATTTAGAACATAAATATTTCTGCATTTGGATAATATTGTGAAATGCTGAGATTATTGACAAGAGCTAATATAAATACATGGGCCTAAACTTCAAAACAAATGCTCTAACATGAGTATTAGTTCCAAAATGCAGAAAATCGAATGCATTTATTTCTAGAATAAAACATCTTATCAGACATCATTGGACATTTTTCTTAAACGAGAGCTGTTACGTATATACGCCTGCATGTGTATGACATCATCATTCCCTGCATAATGAGGTTGTCACTATATACTGTGTGCTGGGGCGAACCATCTTCAACTTGGATTAAACCATGAAAGAAGCATCAAGGCTCCATGTGCTAATATATTACTAAACCACAAATACATAACAGTGGCGACAAGGATCGAAACAGGACCACCCCCCCCCCCACCATCCCACCGTCCACACCATGCTCCAGACAGTGGAGAGAAAATTTAAAAGAGAGATGCTAGATTTTCAACACTGTGGACCCCACAGCCTCAGTCACATGGACAGAAGTCTCAAAATGGCGGATGTAAAGTTTGGAGAATTCATGGAGTTGGAAACAAACTGGTCTAATTATGTAGAATTATTGTCTAGCCCATAATATTGATGAGGCACAGCCTGTAAACTGAAAGTGGACACTGTTTTTGAGTCTAATTGGCAGTACAACATTTGATTCTCTGCTAGCACCTGAGAATCCAGGAACAAAATCGTACACACAGTTGTGTACAACAATTTCTTTGGCTTGGCTTCGCGGACGAAGATTTATGGAGGGGGTAAAAAGTCCACGTCAGCTGCAGGCTCGTTTGTGGCTGACAAGTCCGATGCGGTACAGGCAGACACGATTGCAGCGGTTGCAAGGGAAAATTGGTTGGTTGGGGTTGGGTGTTGGGTTTTTCCTCCTTTGCCTTTTGTCAGTGAGGTGGGCTCTGCGGTCTTCTTCAAAGGAGGTTGCTGCCCGCCAAACTGTGAGGCGCCAAGATGCACGGTTTGAGGCGTTATCAGCCCACTGGCGGTGGTCAATGTGGCAGGCACCAAGAGATTTCTTTAGGCAGTCCTTGTACCTTTTCTTTGGTGCACCTCTGTCACGGTGGCCAGTGGAGAGCTCGCCATATAACACGATCTTGGGAAGGCGATGGTCCTCCATTCTGGAGACGTGACCCATCCAGCGCAGCTGGATCTTCAGCAGCGTGGACTCGATGCTGTCGACCTCTGCCATCTCGAGTACTTCGACGTTAGGGATGTAAGCGCTCCAATGGATGTTGAGGATGGAGCGGAGACAACGCTGGTGGAACAATAGGGCACATCTAAATCTCAAACCACTGGTTATGGCTAAAAGACAGATTTTATGATAGAAGGCCAAGAACAGGCCAATCTATAAGTGAATTCTTTGCTGTATTACATAAACTATCAAAACACTGTGATTTTCATCAATTCTTAAGCCAAACTTTATAAGACCATTTAATAATGGGTTTGACTGACTGCAATGCCAAACGAAAATGCTCAGTATGGATGTAACACTTGAAACAGCATAAAAGACAGCCTCTAGCTCAGAAATGGCCGATTAAAAACTTGGACATCGTCCAAAGAGATCTACTAGTGGGAAACCTTCCTGCCAATGAGATGCTTCCACTGTGGAAAATACAGCCACAATCCAGATGACTGTTTTATTTCAAGAAATCCAAATGTCATCTCTATAATAAAGAGCAACATATCAAGGCCAGATGCCTGAGAAAAAAATGGATAAAAAACAAACCAAAACACAAAAAGTGCCCATCCAGGGTGAAAACAGTGGAAGAAAATCGTGAAGGCCCCAGCGCTGGCAAGGAAACAAATGACAAGGAGGAAGACAAGACATTGGAGATCATGCATTATCGAAGATTAAATGATAAAAACTCAGCAATCTATGTCCAGTTGAAAATCAACAATGAACCACTTCAAATGGAGTTGATCATGTGGGTAGCAATGTCATGAAACAACGACTGCTCCCCCAGGTCCCCATTAAAACAACCAGTACTATTTTAAAGACAGTCACTGGGGATAAGGTCACAGTGTTTGGGAAGTGCAACGTGAACGTACAATCCAAAGAGCATCCACTGAAAAGACTACCACTCTGTGTTGTGGACACGAAGGGACCAGCGCTGTTCGGAAGAAGCTGACTAGCGCACATCCAACTAGATTGGGTAGAAATTGGATCAATAATGAACTTAAGCCAGGAAGAGAAGGCCCAACCAAATCTGGAATCTGGAACAGGTTCTCAAATGGTTTTCGAAAAAAGCCTAGGGAAAATTCAGGGAGTCCCAGCAAAATTACAACTGAAATCAGTGTGGAACATGAGTTCTTTAAGCCCAGAACAGTATCATTTGCAATCAAAGGAATTATCAAATCGGAACTTAATAAATTGGAAAATAAGGAATACTGGAACAAATCCAGTGTTTGGGCAGCTCCCATTGTGCCAGTGTGAAACACCAACGGAAAAATATGATCTTGTGGTGATTACAAAGTCACCATTAACCAGGCTCTGCAGATACCTGAACATCCTATGTCCAAAGTGGAAGAATGATTCCAGGCCCTGAATGGGGTAAAGAAATTCACAAAACTGGATTTATCACAAGCATACCAACAAGTAGAATTGGATGAAGGCTCAAAGAAATATGTGGCGATCAATACTCACTTAGGATTATTCACCTATACCCAAATGCCATATGGAATTACAGCAGCCCTAGCAATATTTCAAGCGGCCATGGACAATGGCATCAATGTAGGATGTTACCTCGATTACATCATAATTACAGGTCGGGATGACTTTGAGCACTTATCCAACCTTGAAAAGGTCCTATCCCGATTGCCACAAGCAAACTTCCATCTGCGACAGGACAAATGTATATTTATGGTACCCTCTGTGACATACATGGGCTTTGCAATTAACAGTGAAGGAGTCCAAATGGACATCTCTGGTATGGTAGCTGTCCGCAGACCACCAAACCCAACAAACCAAGTCAAGTCGTGGTTGTTCTTGGGTTTAATTAGCCATTATTGGAAACACATTCCAAATATTTCAATGCTCTGCAACCCGCTAAATCGATTGTTGAGAAAAGACCAGAAATGGTGCTGGAATGGTGCAGTGGATCACTTGAATGAACTACTAGTGTCCAGCGACAATGTTCTTGTACACTACGACCCAGAAAAAAAAGTAACCCTTGCAGTGGATACTTCACCAATTAGATTAAAAATGGTGTTGTCACAGGTAACAGTCTTTGATGACTTGTGAACGTAATTATGCCCAGCTGTAAAATGAAGGGCTTGGCATGATATATGGTGTCGAACGGTTCCACCAATATTTGTACGGTAGAAAGTTTACCTTAGTAACAGACCACTAAGATGGGCCATGCTGCTTGCCACATATGATTATGATTTGAAACATAAACCAGCAACCCAAAACAACCATGTTGACATTCTATCTCGCTTACCTCTTCTTGGAACTGAGCAGAAAGACAAAATAATTAAATGGACGGTGGAGGTTATTAATCAAGAACAGCTTCATCGCTTACCAATTACAGCAAAGATGTAAAAAAAGAAACTACACTGTCAAAAATTCTATTCTTCACTTTAAGTGGGAGGCCTGAGGCTGAAGCTATCTCTGTGCAACTGAAACCTTATTATACACAAAACCATGAGATATCGATTGAAGAAAACTGTTTATTGTGGGGGACAAGGATGATCATTCTTGCCAAATGGTAGATGGCCCAAGTTATCAGAGCTCCACAACAACCACCCAGGAATGGTTCAAATGAAAGTGTTAGCACATATGACGTCCGGTGGCCCTCAGTAGATATTGATATTGAACAGACAGTAAGAAGATGTGCCACTTGTCAAGATATGCAATCCAAAGCTCCTCAAGCTGAAGCCAAACCATGGAAATGGTCATCATGATCATGCCGTAGGAATTACATTGATTTCACTGGTCCTTTTATGGGAGAAACCTACCTTATTGTTGTAGATGCCCACTCGAAATGGCCAGTAGTATCACAGATGAGAAAAACAACAACAGACCAGACAATTGAAAAACTATGAAGTATCTTTGCATCATATGGATTGCCTACTGAACTAGTTTCTGATAATGGGCTGTAGTTTGTATCGGATGTCTTTAATGAATTGCCACACAATAACAATATATGGCATGTCTTGTCAGCTCCTTTCCAGCCAAGCACTAATGAGGAAGCAGAATGTTTTGTACAGACTTTCAAAAAGGCCATAAAAACTAAGAAACACCGAAATATATTATGGAGTCACAAAACCACAGATTTCCTATGAGGATATAGAAACACACTGCACTCTACAACCAAACGAACACTGGCTGAATTAATTTTTGGGCATAATTTAAGAACAATACTTTCCACAGTGCACTCAAACATCAGCCTTTGCCTAGAGCAATCCATGTCTCCAAATAAATCTACCAGATTTCTGGAAGTGGGAGAATGAGTACTGGTAGGGGACTATCAGGACAATAGGGGACCGTGTGTGAGAGGCATAAAATCTTAAATAAAACTAAGTCCTTGTTCTTACTCTATAATGGTGGGAACTAAAATATGGAAATGACCAGTTGTGGGCAGTGGATGATATTATAGCCATGCCCACCACTCACGACCCCAGTGAGATTCCAGACGAGATTCCATGGCCTCATTCTACTGTCGACGTTCCAGAAATATCTTCGGGAAGTGAGTCCCCTTCTATGTTGACTGCTCAACCAAACAACCCTATGGCTCAACAGAGCAGTCTTACCCTACGTCCTGCCCAACAGCGCTGACTGACAAATTTCACAGTCTTTGCCATCAACTGAGGTACTACACCAGAAAGCAAAGAGCCCGCAAAAGTTGGAAAGTATTCTGACAGATTCTACCTCTCTGAGACGATCCAAAAGGGAGAAACGTACTCCAGAATGACTATGTAGAGTGACCTGCAGAATTATCATCTCATACTTATGTTATACTGTAATTGTCATCTGCACCATAAGTCATAACTACCATGTAGTTATTGTAGTTTAGAGTGCTGCCCATATGCAATTTTGTGTGGGGGGGGAGAGTGTGGGGGGGGGGGGCCTGTGTGCCTATGACATTGTCACTATATACTGTGTGCTGGTGGGAACCATCTTCAACTTGTATTAAACCTCGAAAGAAGCATCACATCTTTGTGTGCTAATATATTACTAAACCACAAATACATAACAAGAAGTTGCTGTACTATCTACAACAGTGGATGCGAGTTCTCTGGTTGCTTTTATTGTGGCTTGTACCTGAAGATGATCATTTGTCAACTCAAATGTTCTTGCACTCAGATGGAGCATCTTAAAGGTTTCTAATGGTTTGATTAAATCTTTTTTTTTTGTTATGCTGGTAAATTAGGAATTGAAGAAACAATGGGAAACATAATACTCAAATTCAATAGAAAATTATTAATCCACAAGGTACAAGTAAAGGGGAGAAAAATTTGTAGTTCCTTCCCAATAAGCAGTTAGTTCTGTAACAGAACCCTCATTAGATGAAGTTTAGAGGTTTCCTCATGACCATATGAGTTTATGCATGGTGCTCCTAAAGGCAGGTTGGTCAGTTGATCTGCTCTTGTAAATTACTTCTAGTATAAATAAATGCCATGTAGATTCAAAGGGAAGTTGATATTACAGGCCTATAAGGAAATAACTGAGGAGAAAGGGACTGACATGGGAGCATAGCCCTGCTGAAAGCCAACACAGACTCAAAGACCAAATGGGCAGCTTCTGTATTATAATAAATAGGGGAATATGTGAAATTAAAATGTGTATGGGTATTACAAAGAAATTCAAAACAAATAAAGCAAATAAAACTACAGTACAGAAGGCATAGAGGAGCTCCAATAAAGTGTAAAATGACTGGATGATAGGATTAGGGAAAATTCCAAAAGATTTTTGAATACATTTTAAAGAAGGGTTAATAGGACGGATTAAAATCAATAACTTCCTTGATGGAGATGGATGAATAGCAAACATAGCAAACAAGTATGTTGCTTAGTTTTCATGGATAAAGGTAATAAGTGCTGTAGGCTTCTGTTATTTTTTAGTGAGTTACTTTGGGGGTTGGAACAGGGTGCAAACACTCACAGATTTCATAATAACATTTTGAACAGATGCCAAAGTTAAGAAGATGTAAACAGTGTTAATGCTCTCAACTAAAATATATAACAATGGATTGTTTTCCAAAGGAGAAAACATCTATTCAGAGAGAAGGTCATAAGTTTATAACTCATGCTTTTGGGAAATTGAAACTGAAACCAGAATTGATCAAGCAAGTCATTTGATTGAAACACTTGAAGAAGCAGCATGGAATATCATCAGTCAGTCATCTGAAAGGGCAGAACTGAAGTTGTTTTGCATGGTTTGTGGGAAGGAGTTGCTCCCATATCCACTAGAGATTGATAGAGCTCATTGCTCATTAATACTTAAGCTTGCTCTGGAGTAGAGACCACGGTCGATCATTCTTCTGCTACATCGTTATCAAATAAGTGATTCTCTGATTTGTGAAGTTAGTCAAAGAGGGAATATCGAATATTGCAGCCAGCAGATCAGGATTGCAGAGGATTACTGTCCTAATGTTTTGAAGCAATGCACTGAATACAGAAAAGTAATGTCAGAGTTGTGCAAGCATGGCTCCAAGCCTTCCTTGTGGATTCCCACATGTCTCCACATTACACTTCCTAATGGTCATTAGAAATGGCTACAATCGGTTGAAGAGGCTCAGATCTACCAAGATGGTCTTCTTACTACATCGTGCCCAGTGTGAATTTCTACTTGATGACTGAAGCTGATTGAATATTATTACTTTTATGGTTTCTATACATCAACAAATACTTGTAATATAGTGTTTGTTGGGTGAGGACTGGTTGGCTTTCTTTGCTTTGGCAACATTTTATTGGTAATAAACACATGGGTTGTATTCATGTAAGTATTTTTTTCTATTAAATTCATTGAGCTATTAATTTTTTTATGAGAAAAATACTGAGAAATATATATTTATTTCTCTCTCAGTAATAATTGTTCAAATTTTTACTTTATTTATATACTTCTCAAAACTAGATGAGAAATTTTAAAATAAATCTTTTTACAGTTGTTGTCTCAACATAATTAAGTATTGTTTGGAAGTGCTGAATTATATTTACATTAATAAGAATGAACATATCCAGCAGGAAGATTTGTTTGGGTGAAACTGATTGTTTTGAAGAGCGTGCTGTTGGCATTTTTAGCAGTTATCTGGCTTTGGGGTTGGGGGAGATGGTGGAAGGGAGGTGGGGGTTACTTTCTCAAGGATGTTATGGCTTCTAAGGTTCACTTTCATTTTATTGTTCATTTCAAATTTTTACCTCAAGACTGACACCTGGAGTTGAGATATTATTTGTGATAATTAACTTAGTTGGAACGTAAAAGGTTTAAACCATCTGGTTAAGAGAAAGAAAGAGTTTTCACATATTAAACAACTTAAAGCCTCTATTGTATTTTTACAAGAAATCCATATTTGCAGTTGTGATCATTCTCACCTCATGATAAGGTGGAGGGGCAGCATTTCCTTTCAGGCTAAAGCCAGGGAGGTCTCATTCCCTAAAGATGGTGGCACTTTCAGAGCCGCTGTAGTGACAGCACTACCACTGGTGTAGACCCACAGGGAATAAGGGAGCAGAGATGCAGCACTCTCACGGAGTCCAGCCACCCAGTCAACTGCCGTCGGCTCCACATGGGCTTTGAATGGCCCGTTGAAGGAGCCGACAATGGTTTTAATTGAAATCCTGCAACTGCGAGTCTGTGCCCAAGATGGCGGTGCCTATCAGTCGGAAGCAGCCATGAGGGTCTGCAAATTCCAGGGAAGCAGAGGACAGAAGTAGGGCACCAGAGAATGGCAAGATCATGCACCGTCTGAGAGGGAGAAGTGGGGGAGATGACCTGCAGGGACGGTGACCACAGCAATGAACCTGTGAGGGGGCTCTGCAGCTGAGGGACAAGTGCAAGCTGTGGGCTGCTGGAGATTGGCTGAAACTGACTGGAGGGGTACCAGGTATTGGAACCAAGATGCGAGGAGGTGCTGAGCATGCTGGAGGATCCCTGGCCATGTCGGATGTTCAGATCTGGAGCTCAGTTGCCAATAGTTTAGACTGGTCTCAGTGTGGCTGCGAGGGCTGCAGAAGCACTGGAAGAAAATCTATGAACACTTGATAACTCTGAGGGGACTCTTTTTTGCTTCTCTCTCTCTGACCGTGTCTGACTGTAAGAGGAACTTGTGCAATTGCAGCCGATGGCAAATCTGTCCAGATTGCAGGAGAGAAACAAAAATCATGTAATATGATACTGTTTTATTACTATGTCAAAAAATTGAATCTTGAATCATTAATCAAAATATTCCTTTTGTTCAGCACAATGTTGTATCAGATACAAATGGTCATTATATCATTGTTTCAGGGAAATTATATAATAAAATGGTAGTTTTTGCAAATGACTATGCCCCTATTGTAGATAATGTGGGGTTTTTTGAATGTTATTTTCCCTCCATACCAGATTTAAGTCTATACCAGATAATCCCCGACTTACGACTGTAATGGGGGATGAAGGATTGGTTGTAATTCTGGTTTGGTTGTAAGTCAGGGAACGGGGACCTCAGACTGCCATGGGGAATGGATCCCTTGGGCTGCTGGAGGGAATGGGGACCTCAGGCTGTCGCGAGGAATGGAGACCTCGGGCTGCCGTGGGGATTAGGAATTTGGGCTGCCACAGGGAGTGGGGACCACTGTATACTGTACTTTTAATACAAAATATGTACTTGTACGGTAGTTTTAATAAAGAATTTTTTTTAAAATTGGTCATATATGCGTGTTGATGTAACTTGCATCGGTGAGAAGTCAAGGACTATCTGGTGCTTGGTAGGGGTTTAAATTGTTGGTTAAACCTTGTTTTGGATTGTTCATCTCCTAACAATGAGTAAATCTGCCTCATTAATTCATTCTTTTTTCTATCAAATTATGGTATTTCTGATGTCTGGCATTTTCTTATCCAAATAGGAGAGAATATTCATTCTTTTCACATGTCCATCAAACTTTTTTGTGACTTGATTATTTTCTTATTGATAATCAACTGATCCCACTGACTCGCTCTTGTAATTATCAGAGTAGGGTAATATCATTTGTATTACACCTGTTGTATTATCTATGGCCCTTCCTAGTCTCCCTCAAATAAATTGACACTGGCATTTCAATTCGACTTTACTATCAGATATTGACGGTGAAATTTATGGAAGAGCCAATAACTTTCATTTAGTACAAATATTTCATTAGAAACTTCTAGTTTGATAGCTTTTCTGGGTGGCAAATTATTAATTATACTGTGAATATAAAAAGGAAGGCCAATGAAGTAAGATTAAAATTAGTTAATCAATTTTAAAAAAAGATCAACAATACACTCAAGTTAAAAATCCTGAGTTATATAAGAAGCAATTTGAACTTAACACTAATTTGATCTTTTTCAATATATCTGATTGAATTCCAACTTTTGAAGAGAAAGAGTCAGTTTTTATATTCCCGGTGACAAATCTGGGAAGCGTTTAGCTAATCGGTTGAGAGGTTTTGAAGCTAAGTGTCAAATTACAAAGATTCGATTGGATGATGGTAAACATTATTTCAGATCACTCTGAGATAAATGATACATTCACAAAATTTTATTCCAGACTTTATGCTTCTGAATTCACAAATGATGGTAGTTTGAAGAAGAGTTTCCTGGATCACTAAAATATTCCTATGCATTCTTTGGATAACCAAAATGAGATTAGATGAGCCTATCTCACAAGAGGAAATAGCTGCTGCTATTTCTTCATTACATTCTGGAAAATCTCCAGGGCCTGATGGGTTTCCAGTGGAGTTTATTTAATCATTCTCTCATTTGCTTTCACTTCAATCAGGTTGTATGTTATCTGATTTGTTTAGGTAGTTACCCTACCTAACATTTAACGAAGTGTGTATATATCTCATAGTAAAAAAAAAGGTAACAATCCAACTGAGTGCTCCTTCTACAGGCCAATTCATTCATTAAATGGTGATGTTAAGATTTTGGCTAATGATTTTGCCTGTATATCAGAGAATATTTTACCATTAATCCTTTCTGAAGATCAGACTGCTTTAATTAAGAAATGTTACTCTTATTTTAATATACATTGCTCATTGGATATTTTGTATTTACCCTCCAGTGTGGTTCCTGAACGTTTTATTTGTTACAAGTGGATGTATTTATTTATGAATAATTTTGGATCATGTTTTATTACATGGATTAAATGACTGTATTCATTCCTATGGCTTCAATTCTCATTAACTTTCAACAGTCACAATCTTTCAATCTCCAATGGGGCGGGGTCTGTCAACAATGTCCTCTAAGTATATTACTCTTTGATTTGGCCATAGAGCCATTAGTGATTGCATTTCAAAAATGCAAGCATATTTCAGGGATATGTAGGAAGGGAATTGAACATATGTGGATGATCTTCTGCTTTTCATATCAAGCCCTGACACCTCCTTACCTCCTATGCTGTCATGACTTTCCTAATTTAGTCAGTTTTCAGGGTACATATTAAACCTGAATAAAAGTGACCTTTTCCCTTTGAATGCACCTGCATTCATGTATACTAGTGTTCCTTTTAAAATTGTGAGAAATTGATGTACTTATCTTGGTATTACAGATACAAAGAATCATGTGTCTTTTTAAAGAAAATGCCCTTACTTTATTAAAGCATGTGAAAGAGACCTTAACATAATGTCTATGTCTCTGGTTGGCCAGATTAATTCTATCAAAATGAATAACTTACCTACATTTTCATATCTTTTTCAATCTATCTCAATTTTCATTCCCAAATTGTTTTTTTTTTATTCACTTGATTCAGCTATCCCATCTTATATATAGAAGGGTAAACATCCTGGTCTAAATAAAGTCCATGATCAAAAATCTAAAAGGAATGGAGGCATCATACTACCTAATTTCATATTTTATTATGGGGCAGTCAAAATACGTAACCTTATGTTTCGGTTACATTTTCATAACCGAGTGGACCGTCCAGTTTAAGTAGCAATGGAGCTGAATTCTACTAAAAACCTTTTCTATTCCAGCACTTCTTGGATTCTCACTTCCCTTCTCTTTAAATAAATCAATTGACAATCTTGTTGTCAGGGACACTGTGAGAGTGTGGGCACAGTTCAGAAAACATTTTGGACTTCATGGTTTTTCTCTCTCAAGTGCTATTCTGTCCAATCATCTTTTTCAACCTTCTTTGCATGATTTTGCTTTTCATGAATGGCATAGATTGGGTGTTGAATATTTCAAAGATCTTTTTATTGATAACAGCTTTGCATCATTTGAACAGCTTTCTGAAAAGTTCAAGTTATGAAATACTCATTTTTTTCAGATATTTGCAAATCAGGCATTTTCTTTAAACTCTGATTTCCCTGGGGCACCTGATGTGAAGATTATTGACATAATTTTTAGTTTACAACTTTCTCGCAAAGGTTTATGTGGTGTGCTGTTAGACAGAATCAAACACACACAAGGTAAAGAGAGTACAACAGGCTTTAATCCACAAAGACTTCCACAGAGCCAGACTGGCTGTAGGCCAGCGCAGGCTTATATCCCAGAGGGTGATTGACACCCGACTGGGTGGGGCTTGAACCCTTCAGGCCGATTGATTGCAGCCCAGCCAGGTGTTGTCCTGTCCCCTTACCTTCCTGCAGGTACAGAGGTTGCCCCCTGCAGTAGGCCAGTGGGGTACCACCACAGTTTAATATCCATTATTTATGTTAAGTTGGTGGGTTTGAGACATGCCCCTCTAGTTAAAATTAAGAATGCCTGGGAACAGGCTTTAGGCCTTTCATTATCGAACGAGGTTTGGGATTCAATTTTTAAGCTGGTTGATATTAAATCCTTATGTGCCCGACATCATTTGTCACTATTTAAAGTTGTACGTAAGGCCCACATTTCTAAAGTTAAATGATCTCCTATCTATTCAGATGTAAATTCTTGTTGTCATAAATGTAAGAGTGGAGAGCCTTCTTTAATTCATATGTCCTGGATGTGCCCTAGCCTTGAAACATACTGAAGGGATGTGTTTCAAATGTTATCCTTAATGTAGATTTGAAGCTTAATCCTTTGGTTGCTATTTTTGGTTCAACTGGAGAGGATGATTTTCTTTTAATTCCAGTCAAATATTGTACTCCATCTTTTGTCTCTCTTTTGGCCAGATGTGCGATTAGTTTTGATGGAAGAATGCTGCCTCATCCACTCATGCTCAGTGGCTGAGGGACATTATGTCCTGCTTAAATTTGAAAAAGATTTGTTACTCAATTAATAACTCATATATAAGATTTCAAATGTTGTGAGGACTATTCCTAAGTTATTTCCAAAAACTCTAGACAGAATATGAATTCTGAATTTCAGTTCTTTGCCATTTTACTACAGGAACAAAGAACATACAACGCTGGCATGGGGATAGGGTTTAGAGACATAACTATCCATGATAAAATTATTATTAGATGCACTTTTGTATTATGGATGCACTCTGTGTACCTTTACATTTTGCTGAGCTATGTAATTTGTCACTTTTATTGTGCAAAAATGTTCTGTGTGTAAAAAAAATATGTTTATTTGTGAAAAATAATAAAAATATTAAAAAAGAAAAAAGTAACATGATATTTTTTTCTCTGCCATAAGGCAATCAAAGCATCGCCATGAATGTTGGAGTCCTTCAACTACAAGCTTACTACAGCCCGCAACCTGTGTGGATCCTTCACTCGCTGAGCCCCACCCTCGTCTGCTCTCATGGTCACCATCCTGTAGGGTCATCTCCTTCTTAACAGGGGTGTTCCCTCCATTTCTGATGCCCTGCACTGGTACGCTGGAATCTGTAACCCCTCATGGCATGATGTCCAGCACTGGTACCACTAACTTGGGCACAGATCTGTGATTGCAGGATTTAACAAAAAAAAATCTCCTGGCTAGTACATGGAGAGATGATAAGATTAATTATCCTGGTTCAATATTATAAGAATTATAAGACGTTCAACATGTTGAGGTGATAAGGTAACTTGGAACTATCTGTTGTGCCAAGTGGCTGTGCGATTGATTGGAATGAACACATCTCAAAAAATAACTTAAAAATGGAAAGGAAAGAATAGGAGCAGTCATTTCATGCAATGTTTCTTGAATGTTCTCTCAGGTACAACAATGGCAGCCCTCCAATACTTTAAAAGGGAAATGTATGATTTTACGAAGAGAAAATATTTTAATGTTGTAAATATTGTAACAAGTGAGGGATGACGCACTGAATAATCTCCTTTTGTGTGTTAACTTACTACGATTCTTAGCAAAGAGAAAAGAACTTGCATTTTTATTGTGCCTTTTAGATATTGGCATGTCCCAAAGCACTTCAGCACCAGTAAGCTGGGATCTTAGTTTAATGTTATACTGAAAGCCAAAGATTCCAGCACAAAATTGCTCCCTTAGTGTTGTACTGGAGTATCAGTCTAAGTTTCCATTCCAAGTCTCTGAAGTGGGACTTGAACCGATAACCCTTCATGTTGTACTGGAGTATCAGTCTAAGTTTCCATTCCAAGTCTCTGAAGTGGGACTTGAACCGATAACCCTTCATGTTGTACTGGAGTATCAGTCTAAGTTTCCATTCCAAGTCTCTGAAGTGGGACTTGAACCGATAACCCTTCATGTTGTACTGGAGTATCAGTCTAAGTTTCCATTCCAAGTCTCTGAAGTGGGACTTGAACCGATAACCCTTCATGTTGTACTGGAGTATCAGTCTAAGTTTCCATTCCAAGTCTCTGAAGTGGGACTTGAACCGATAACCCTTCATGTTGTACTGGAGTATCAGTCTAAGTTTCCATTCCAAGTCTCTGAAGTGGGACTTGAACCGATAACCCTTCATGTTGTACTGGAGTATCAGTCTAAGTTTCCATTCCAAGTCTCTGAAGTGGGACTTGAACCGATAACCCTTCATGTTGTACTGGAGTATCAGTCTAAGTTTCCATTCCAAGTCTCTGAAGTGGGACTTGAACCGATAACCCTTCATGTTGTACTGGAGTATCAGTCTAAGTTTCCATTCCAAGTCTCTGAAGTGGGACTTGAACCGATAACCCTTCATGTTGTACTGGAGTATCAGTCTAAGTTTCCATTCCAAGTCTCTGAAGTGGGACTTGAACCGATAACCCTTCATGTTGTACTGGAGTATCAGTCTAAGTTTCCATTCCAAGTCTCTGAAGTGGGACTTGAACCGATAACCCTTCATGTTGTACTGGAGTATCAGTCTAAGTTTCCATTCCAAGTCTCTGAAGTGGGACTTGAACCGATAACCCTTCATGTTGTACTGGAGTATCAGTCTAAGTTTCCATTCCAAGTCTCTGAAGTGGGACTTGAACCGATAACCCTTCATGTTGTACTGGAGTATCAGTCTAAGTTTCCATTCCAAGTCTCTGAAGTGGGACTTGAACCGATAACCCTTCATGTTGTACTGGAGTATCAGTCTAAGTTTCCATTCCAAGTCTCTGAAGTGGGACTTGAACCGATAACCCTTCATGTTGTACTGGAGTATCAGTCTAAGTTTCCATTCCAAGTCTCTGAAGTGGGACTTGAACCGATAACCCTTCATGTTGTACTGGAGTATCAGTCTAAGTTTCCATTCCAAGTCTCTGAAGTGGGACTTGAACCGATAACCCTTCATGTTGTACTGGAGTATCAGTCTAAGTTTCCATTCCAAGTCTCTGAAGTGGGACTTGAACCGATAACCCTTCATGTTGTACTGGAGTATCAGTCTAAGTTTCCATTCCAAGTCTCTGAAGTGGGACTTGAACCGATAACCCTTCATGTTGTACTGGAGTATCAGTCTAAGTTTCCATTCCAAGTCTCTGAAGTGGGACTTGAACCGATAACCCTTCATGTTGTACTGGAGTATCAGTCTAAGTTTCCATTCCAAGTCTCTGAAGTGGGACTTGAACCGATAACCCTTCATGTTGTACTGGAGTATCAGTCTAAGTTTCCATTCCAAGTCTCTGAAGTGGGACTTGAACCGATAACCCTTCATGTTGTACTGGAGTATCAGTCTAAGTTTCCATTCCAAGTCTCTGAAGTGGGACTTGAACCGATAACCCTTCATGTTGTACTGGAGTATCAGTCTAAGTTTCCATTCCAAGTCTCTGAAGTGGGACTTGAACCGATAACCCTTCATGTTGTACTGGAGTATCAGTCTAAGTTTCCATTCCAAGTCTCTGAAGTGGGACTTGAACCGATAACCCTTCATGTTGTACTGGAGTATCAGTCTAAGTTTCCATTCCAAGTCTCTGAAGTGGGACTTGAACCGATAACCCTTCATGTTGTACTGGAGTATCAGTCTAAGTTTCCATTCCAAGTCTCTGAAGTGGGACTTGAACCGATAACCCTTCATGTTGTACTGGAGTATCAGTCTAAGTTTCCATTCCAAGTCTCTGAAGTGGGACTTGAACCGATAACCCTTCATGTTGTACTGGAGTATCAGTCTAAGTTTCCATTCCAAGTCTCTGAAGTGGGACTTGAACCGATAACCCTTCATGTTGTACTGGAGTATCAGTCTAAGTTTCCATTCCAAGTCTCTGAAGTGGGACTTGAACCGATAACCCTTCATGTTGTACTGGAGTATCAGTCTAAGTTTCCATTCCAAGTCTCTGAAGTGGGACTTGAACCGATAACCCTTCATGTTGTACTGGAGTATCAGTCTAAGTTTCCATTCCAAGTCTCTGAAGTGGGACTTGAACCGATAACCCTTCATGTTGTACTGGAGTATCAGTCTAAGTTTCCATTCCAAGTCTCTGAAGTGGGACTTGAACCGATAACCCTTCATGTTGTACTGGAGTATCAGTCTAAGTTTCCATTCCAAGTCTCTGAAGTGGGACTTGAACCGATAACCCTTCATGTTGTACTGGAGTATCAGTCTAAGTTTCCATTCCAAGTCTCTGAAGTGGGACTTGAACCGATAACCCTTCATGTTGTACTGGAGTATCAGTCTAAGTTTTCATTCCAAGTCTCTGAAGTGGGACTTGAACCTATAACCCTTAACCTTTTAGCTGATGAGAGAGTGATGACAAACAATGTGCTGGGGAGTTTAAGTCAGTTAGGTCAAACCCCACTGAGCTTTGTTTGACTCAATGGTGATTAGCAATGGAATGTAGTCAGCATCAGAAATGGCTATTGTGATATTCTTACATTTCCATTGATTAAATGACTACTGTTCAGCCTTCAAACCAAGCATTTTGTTCCCAGAAGAGAATAATTGACATATTTAACTGTTTAGCTTTGAGGTTAGATTTTACACCTACCTGGCTATTCATCATTATGATACAAAACTTCACCAGAGAAAATTAAATGCATGAGAATGATCATTTTAATTGAATCTGACTTTGCTAACCATGTGTATTAATTAGCATTTTTACTCATTAACCAAAATGGGTGCTACTTAATATATCATTATTTTCGATACAGGATTGGTAGTTTAATGCAGCTTGGAAATTAAATCACAAAATCTTGTAATTTTTCACCATGATGTCATTGAAAAGTGGCCATCGAGAGTGAAATGTAATAAACCCTTTTCTCTGAATAATTTTGCACGATTTCAGAAATTTCAGTGAGGCACTTCCTGCTTGCCTGTAGACACTGTTGTGGTTCCTTGTTCCAGGTCATCTGGTGGAATGCCTCATTGCCAGTGTTCACAAATAAGCATAACGACTTGGCCTAGATGATGGTGAGAGGAGCCCTCCCAGTTAGACCCTTCTAACCGGAGCATCACCCTCCACGTTCATTGTCATTGAGATGACTGTGCTGGAGTGGAGACAGCCACTCACCTCTTTGTAGAATTCAGATTTGCAAGGAGTGTGTGGAGAAGGATCAAGGGTCATTGTTACGGTTGATCACAAGCAGCAGTGTGATAGAGGACTCTCTGGTTTATGGGCGCACACAGAATCAGTCATCCAGAACTGCTGGAAGGCCAGCAGCTCATTGAAAAATGCAATTTGATCTGCCCAAAAGGTATTGGTCTTTCAGGACATGGAGATATCGGAGTGGGGATGCACTCAAGTGGCTCATTCCAGTCTGCAAGAGTACATACTGAGGGATGCACTGAGGCTTGGGACAGCTAACATGATGGCACAGTGGGAAGGACCACAGTCTCGACTCCTTCCATTACCGGGCATTGAGGAGCTGAGACTGAAAGGAATCCCCACAAATAATAGAGGGGGGAAGTAATGACAAGATACCACAGTAGTGCTGCCACACACGGGATGACATTCTGTCCTGAAAAAATACGTCTTTTAGTGGATTGTGGGAGAAATGAGGTCAAGTTTTCTAGGATACCAGTTACCAGTCAATATTGAGAGTCAAATTGATTCTGCTCAATTGTATGTTCCCTATTATGCAATGCCTGACATCTCCAAGGAATGTGATCCTGATTTTCTATATTGTCTGAATGGAGTTTTCCCTGTAAACATATAGATTTTTTGCCAAGTGCTCTGGTTTCTTTCCACTTTTCAAGGATGTGCTGGTAGGGTCAATTAGCAACTGCAAATATCACTTAGTGTAGAAAGGTAGAAGGAAAATGAAAGGGGAGTCGGTGTCATGTCAGAGAGAATAAGCTGGAAAGCTTCAGAGAATTGTGGAGAAATAGAACAGAAGTGATGGGAATCACTCTGTGGGCTACTGACATGGATCCAATGGGCCAAATGGTCTTTTTAACATTAATTTCTAGGCATTTCTTTTTGTAATCCTTCACCTATCCTGTCCTATCCTTCCAGTCTTGATGTCTCTGATCAACCCCTACACAGGCCCAGAGCCAAATTCTGTTAAATTGCCAAGGCCACAAGTCTCATCAACCAATCATCCCTTGCAACCCCACTCCAGGCCCAGGCATTTTCCTCAATGCTAATTTCCCACTGCTGAAAAGTGCAAAACATTTCAGTACCAATGAGGACTCGTAATCAAAATGATTTTTGGCTCTCCACTGCAGCAATCCTTTAACTCAACTACAGCAGGGGTATAGAATTTCTTTGCCCATTTATTTAATATTTCAATTTTAAGAAATGGTAGAATTTAAATAGTACTGATCGATTAATCTAGATTAAAATAAAATAGAATTTGAAATGTTATAAATTAACTCAGTGATAAAAATAATCTTGAGGTATGAAAGGTTGGATCATTTTGAGAGATGTATGTACATTGCCCACCTCTAATCACCCTTGAGAAGGTGGGAGAGGTTACAATTCTTCTCGTGATTACAAACTGATTGAAATCTTCTCGTGAGTTCCAAGCTTTAAATCCATTGGTGACAAAGCATCAATAGATTTTTAAGTTTGTATGTTGCAGTATGTTTCCTTAGTGATCGGTGCTGTTGTCCTTCTTGGCTGTTTAGTTCATGGTCTGCAAGTGCCAAAATGAGTCTCCATGGTGCATTTTGTAGATGGCACACACTGCAGTCATGGAGCTCCAGTGTCGGAAGCAATGAATATTTAGAGTGGTGCTTTTAGTGCTAACCAAGTTGACTGTTTGTTCTAGCTGCTATAAAGTTTCTTGAATGGAGGAGCTGCACTCATCTTGGCAAATGGAGAGTATTCCATTAGTTGGTAATGGAAAAGTTTGAAGCTATCAAGATATGAGTCACTCAACAAAGTTTACCTTGTCTCTCAATTGCTCCTTATGATCACTATATACAGCATATGTGGCTGCTCCATTACTGATGGATAATCTGAGATTTACAGTGAATGGCTTGATGTCTAATTTTCCTTCCAGGTCCTCCGTGCATCTGCTGTGTAAACAAACAGAGGAGAGTGGATTGACTCAATCACATTTCAAGGCATAAAACACATGGTATGTGATCTGGACAGTGAATACCAATAGACTGCAGCAGGTGTAATGAAGTTTGAAACTGAGAAATATGATTCAACGTCTGTTGGTAGGAAGAATGAGGAGCGAGAATGCAGAATAAAGGATAAGATTCTGTAGTGTTTAGGAGTAGAGGTAATTGGAGTTTGTGTGGACAAATCGTTGAAAGTGACCGATTAAGACTGAGAAACTGATCAACATGCACACTTAATTCTGGGTGTTAACAAGAGATATAGAGTGCAACATCAGGGAAGTTATGCTGACCCCTTACTAAAAGTCACTAGTGTGACTTTAACTGGAGTATTGTGTTCAGTTCTGGTTGCCACATCATTGGGAGGATACAAAGATATTGGAAAGGGTCCAGAAAGGATTTATGGTAATGGTTCTTTGGACCACAGCCATGAGAACAGATTACAGGGGCCTAGGTTATTTAGTTTGGAGGGGAAAATGCTGAAGGTAGATATGGTATAAGTGTATCAACTAAGAAGGTTTTGTCAGAATGGATAGATTGAGGCCAATCTCATTGATGAGATATCAATAACTAGGGACATCAGATGTAAAAAGATTTAAAGAGAATGCAGAAACGTTTTTTGTGCAGCATGTGTGTGAAATCTGGAATTTGGCCCTTTTGGAAATCAAGGAGTTTGCCCTTTTGTACCTCAAGAGGGAATTGGACAAATATATGGTGGAGATGAAGTTGCAAGATTATGGGAATGCATGAGGTGGGTGGGAATGGACAGTTGCTCTAGGAGAGAACAGGCTGTGACGTGATGGGCCAAAGGGCCTCCTTCCATTCTACAACCATTCTATAACACCTGATTCTGCATGCCACAACACCAACTTTGAGATTGGGTGAGTTGGTGAGAGTGTGGGTGCATTATTATGCATGTAAATATGAGCTACATTTCCAAGCATGCAATGTGTGTGGTTGGGTGGAAACTGGACATGGCATATGATGTGGGTTGTCGCTGGAAGTCGGTTGAAGCAGCTCGAGGAAAATAAAGTTGGTTAAGTGTTGAACCCATGTAAAGTCGTTCTTCCTGAAAGAACAGCGTAACAGTGGGGAGAACAAGATGGGTTTAGTGTGGGGCTAGGGTGAATGGGTATTTTATAATCAGCACAGACAAATTAGGCTAAAGCGTCTGTTCCAGTGCTCTGTGACTCTCTCTGGTAATGACTGACAGGAATGAGTTACTTCTGGATAGCAATACTTTTAAATAATTCAGAATCTGAAATTCACATTTCAACCCTTAACCAACTTTCTGCATCTTCACAACATTAAATTAGATTTTTGTTTGTTCTGTCTGTGCAAAACGTTGTCTCCTGAGAGGAGAACACAGAGAGGAAATCTGAACCAAACGGAATGGCCAAGTCATAAAAGATTTTGGCGTATAAGTCGTCCTTCAGATAAGTTGGGTCCCCATTTTCAGTCTCAATTTCATAGTTTTATAGGTTGACCCCCCAACGTGCCGGAGAGTGGTGTCCAGGCCTCCCAGCAACAACCCAAACTTTGTTACAACACCACAATTGTCAAGTATCGTATCTGTAAATTAAGCAAACAAGTTAAAAAAAAAAACCTTTGCTTCTGGCCGGGAAGATGCCAAATGGTGCTGGGTCCATGTCTTCAGCATCGGCTGAAGTTGGAGTCAGCAATGGCAACTCCATTCTCAACATCGAAGAAGTCGCCTCACTGCCCAAGTGTGCTTGGTGCAGGAACCATGGCTACATGTTGGCTCTCGGGCAGGGTGGTGACCTTGGCCCACCAGGTAGGAGTGGGGACTGGGCTCCCAGCAGGAGCAGAGACCGGGTTCTCAGGCAAGAGTGGGGACCTCAGCCTACTGGGGAGGAGCGGGGATTTTGGCCCAGCAAGCTGGAGCAGGGATTTTGGGCTCCCGGCAGGAGCAGAAACTTTAATCTCGGGCAGGATCAGGGACCTAGGCATACTGGGCCAGAGCAGGTATTTTGGCCCACCAGGCAGGAGCGGGGACTGGGCTCACAGCAAGAGCAGAGACTTCGAGCTCTTGGGCAGGAGTGGGGACCATAGGTTCCTGGTAGAAGCAGGAGCGGGGACCTCGAGCTTGATCATTGTAAAAAGTCTGGGTGGGTTATGGTGGCATCTGATGGTGGGGAAGTGTCAGGGAGCGGCAGTGCCAGTGATGAGGAGATGCTTCCAGTGTTGTCTTATATGCCAAATCTACATCAAGCGTTTTTTTGAGTTGAATTTTTGTATCTGGTGTACAAGTTGACCCCTGATATTTGAGTGCTTTTTGAGAGTTTCAAGACTCCACTTATGCGTCGAAATATATGATATTAATTTTTCATTCTAAGTTAATGGATTGAAAATAGACCACACAATCACAGATGGGCTCCATTCCCATTCTGATAGTGTATGTTTAGATGATGTGAAAATGAACATCAACCCCAACATTTTCTGCTCCCTTGCTGGGCTTGCTGAAGCATTGATGTGTGTTCCTGGCAGATTTAGGCTGCTTCTTCATTGTTTTATCCATCTCTCTACCTTGGAAGATGGCTTAGACATTGGATAGTGATAACTTATGATCATATTGCACATTTAACAAATGGTCTGCTCTCTAACAACATCAATATGCAGCCTCAATGAATAAGCAGGATGACAAATTATACAACTGTAAACTAATCAATCAAGTGCCTCCCTTTACATAACTTGAATCAGATTGTTCTCCCAAACACTTAAAATGCAATCATCGAGCTACTTTAACACAAGCCAGGGACCCTTTCATTTTATAATGAAGTACAATCACTGGGCGGACATAAATCATTTAATGCTCATTTATTTTCATTATGATTAGTTATTCATTTCTTCCATATGCCTCAAATTCAGGCACAGTTGCCTGTACATTGGCTTTTAAACTTGTCACATCTCCAACATCATACACCACCCACAGCACAATGACTGAGCTGTTAGCAGACAATGTTACACTTAGTGATCACTTCCTTGTTTAACTGGCCCTCGATTGATCATGTTGGGGTTTAAAGTCAATGTGGAGAAAGAAGGATCAAAGGATAAGATCTTGATGATAGGGTATGGTGGTGAGATACAGGAAGTGACATCTGAGCTTATAAGAAATTGAACTTTCCACCTATCACAAGTAGAGTTTACATTGGGAAAAATACAGGCCAACTTATCTTTAGACATACGTGCCCGATGTACCGCCTTGAACTGAATAAAGGAATGATGGGCACAAATTGATGAAGTATTAACAAGTCGAAAAATATGATCCCATTGATCGTCCGGAAGCAATTCTTGGAATTCCAATACCTAAGCACTTTTAATTTTATCATTGGATGTCAGTTGTAAGTTAAATAGCCAATTATATATTGTAGCTATTAACCATTTTTGAAGTGGATAAACCTGAAAAAAAAAGGGTCTATCATATTAGATGGGGAAGCAGAAGGGTAGTTTGGAAGTAAAGTGGACAGGAAGACCCTAATTTGCAAATCATATTTGTCTGCTAACTGATTGAAAGACATTAAGCAGTCTCCAGCAAATAGGCCCTAAAAGGTTATTACTCCTTTCGTTTTCCGTACTGAAAATGCCTGATCAATCAATGATACTTTAAAAAAAGAAATTAAGATGTATTTTACTAGATAAAACAAAAATTATGAAACCCCCAAAATTTACACAACTGGAACCAAATCCTTAATCAAGAAATGAGTTAAAATCTCATCTATTAATTTTGGATAACATAATGGGAAGAGGAGCTCCCAGCAACGAGGCCAACTAAATTTCTTTCCAAATCTACCCATAAAGAACATTCATATACATCTGAATAATAAATCTAAAAGGTAATATATCAGATATTAATAGCCCAATAATAAATTCTAAAACTAGGGAGAGCCATTCCTCCGTCTTTCTTTTGTTTCTGCAATAAAGGTTTGCTCAATCTCTGATTTTCATTATTCCAAATGTAAGAAGATATCTTAGAGTCTACCTTGTCAAAAATATTTTAGGGATGATGGAAGGTACGGCTTGAAAAGTATACTCATAATTCATATGTTCTGGTTCTGTTCAAATTGAGATAATTTCTGGAAAGCAATATTGGAAACCCTAGCAAAAGTTTTAGCATTAGAATTACAACCAAATCTATTAACAGCTATTTTTGGAATCATACCAGCAGAGACTGGGCATATTCTCCACAGTGAATAATTGCCTTTTCAACATTATTGGCTAGAAAAGCCATATTACTTACATGGAAGGATCTGAACCAACCCCTCTATCTCAATGGCTCTCTACTGTCATGTCATGTTTAAGTTTGGGGCAATTTAGGAGTCGGACATTTGATACAGCTTTTAAATTTGAAGAAGATTGGCGACCATTTTTTCAATATTTCCATATAGTTTAAGAATCATAATTTTATACTGGATCTCTTCCAGTTCCTTATGATAAATTTGGTTATAACCAGAAAACCCTTTGTTTTCCCACTCTACTCTCAGAATGGACTGCCCAGTCTCTTTTCCTTCTATTTATTTTAGATTAGTTAGAGGAATAATGTGACTAGGTTAGTAGTTCTCAACCTTTTTCTTTCCACTCACACACCACTGTTAAGTATTCCCTATGTCATAGATGCTCCATGATTAGTAAGGAATTGCTTAAGGTGGTAAGTGGATGGAAAGAAAATGTTTGAAAACCACTGTTTTAATCGTACCTAATTGACTCGTCATGTGCATGGTTTCATAACTCTGAAGGAAATGAGCCAATGACAATTTTTCTCAAGCAAAATATTTCAGTAACAATTGGGTCTAGAGCAGTGATTCTCAACCTTCCCTTTCCACTCACATACCACCTTAAGCAATCCCTTACTAATCACTGGGCACTGATGGTATAGGGATGACTTAAAGTGGGATGTGAGTGGAAAGAAAAAGGTTGAGGACCACTGGACTAGGTACTGTTTAATGACTCATCTAATAATCTCAAATTACTAATAAGATTCTAACAGCACATTTATACACAAAACAATCCCTGATTACTCAGAAGTCCTTACGGCATTCAATAATCCCTACTTTTTAATGTGCGTGCAGAGGGATTTGTCACCCAGGTGCCTTATAGGTGAATGATCCCTTCATCGTGACTCAACACAGCTTTATACTTGGTACTTGACAAGGTCACCTCCATTTGGAACAGTATTTCTTATCCAAAACTGGGCATGGTAAATTATTATTTCATAAAATAATAGACATAATTGATCTTTTATGCATCCTGTCAATCAGCAACAATCGTCACATTCATTCAACCTTCAAGAGTGAACATCCAATATAACAGTGTCTGGTGGTCTTCTTTTACAAAGCAGCCTTCCAACTGTATACTCGGTCAAGGATTTTCATGCCCTCATTTGTGGGAAAACAACTCATAGCTATGTTTTAATTTGAAGTCCCAAAGCATGCTCTGCATAACGTTTGTTCAACTTCTGTGACTATTCAAGTCATAGTGTGCTTGCAGAAGAAGTGGTGGGGTGGAGAGCGAGGTTTGAAAGAAGGGCTGGGCATGAACCTGGTTTCCAACCTGTGCTGGTCCAACTTGATATCAACGTTATGGCCAGCATTCTTCCCTCCAGAGCTGAGAGCTGATCACTCCAGCCCTCAACTATTGCTGCCACCCGATGGATGTAATCAAGATGGAGTCTCATCCTTTTTGTGCTGCAGTGTGCCAAGTTCATCTGCTTCCAATAGTTGAATAGGGGGCAGGGTACAGAAGCTGCAGGATGTGGTAGTGAAGTTAGGACCATAAATCTGAGAGGATGTGTATGACTGACTGAGTAATACAGATTCAGAATGATAGAGATTGCTTTCAAATTAATTGGTAAACATCAGAGAGGGTAAAAAGTTAGCGATAAAGTTATAATGAGGTGGAATTTGATGTGTTGAATGTCTTTGACCATGTGCGTGAGATCATGAAACATTTTATGGTCTTTTATTTATATGCTCTTGAGATTTTAAGTGGAGCTAATTCCCAATATTACTTCACAGTGGGACAGGGAGGCTTGATTTCTCCAACTCAACCACCAACAACTCCAAAGAATTAGGAGTGGCATGAGGAAGTGTTTTCTTTAAACAGTGTGTAAAGAATATTCAGCATGTAGATCTGGTGAAAGTGAGTTCTGCTGTGGTCTTCCGGAGGAAATTGGGTAAATGTTATTGTGAAGAGGCTTTGGCAAGACAAATGAGAAATACGGCGGGGAGAAACTTGGGAGTTACTGTTGGAAGTAGCTGGCTCAGAAATGATAAGACAAATGACTGAGATTATAAAATCGGATTGCAGAGTAACCCAAGGGATTATGGATATCGCCAATTTAATTCAAATAAGTTTCAAAATACTTCTAAAGAACAATTGCCATTACAAAACAAAGTAAAAGATTTTTGAACTGCTGCCATTTTAATGGGATGCCATTCAATGTAAATATTAAAATGTGTAACCGATAATTTGTGAGATATAAAATGGAATCAGCATTTTAAAAGTTGTCATCTTTGACAGTTCCTGACATCAGCTATTGAGTACATCAAGAATACTGGAAGGTAACTATAAATTCCATGGCAATAAATTCAGTGAGGGAATTGCACAAGGCTGTATTGGTTTTTGGTTCACGGTCTGAACTTCTTAGCTATATCATTATGTATAATTTACTTAAAGGTATCCAGTAGTGTTAATGTAGCATTGTGAATTTTCTTGAATTATTCATTTCTTATATTTGTGCCACATAACAGAATGCCATAATTTAGGTCATGTAATTACCCTGTTCCCACCTTTCTCTCTCTCTCATGCATTCAGGTGACAAAATGTGATCACAAATGCTTGCATTGAGCTTTGTCAGTCAGGAAGCATAATGCTGGCAGCCACACACCTTTGGACTAGAAACATGTAGTGAGCCAAGGCTACAATTATCACTGATTATTTGAAAGACGTCCATGTCAGCCTCCCATGCTCCACTCTTTGTACTTTATCCCAGTACAGAAAACACCCTTTTCTCCATTACCTTTGTTCTCACTGAGCTGCATTAATGCTTAATCTCATAAGAAATCACATTTAAATTTATCCTCTCCATTTAGAATTATCTCAGTGGACTCACACCTTTGATTTTTGTAATGTATCCTACCCTTTAAAATATCATGTGTTGTTCCTTATTCCATTAATATTCCATTAATATTGTTCTTATGTATTTCCCTCCTTTCTATTGTCTAACTATCGATTACCTTCGTAAGCAATGGTCAGTATGAATTGGAAATAATGTCTCCTCCTCACTGATGATCAACACAGGTACAGCTCAAGGATTCATGCTTAGCCCACTGCTCTACTCACTTTACACCCATGACTGTGTGGCCAGGCACAATTCAATGCCATCCACAAATTTGCTGATGACACCACAGTTGTTGGCAGAATCACAGATCGCAATGAACAAGAATACAGGAGGGATAAGAATCAACTATTTGAGTGCTGTCACATCAACAACCTTGCCGTCAACGTTAGCAAAGCAAAGAGATGATTATGGAAATCAGGAGACCAAGAACCAATCCTTAACCAGAGGGGTCAGTAGTGGAAAAGGTCAACAAATTCCTGGGTACCAACAACTCTGAGAATCTGTCCTGGAACTTCCATGCCAATGCAATCACGAAGAAGGCTCGCCAGCAGCTATACTTTGTGAGGAGTTTGAGGAGATTCAGTATGTCACCAGAGACTCTTGGAAACTTCTACAGGTGTACCGTGGAGAGGATTCTGGCTGGTGCCTATGTTCAGGGTAAGAAAAATCTCCAGAGGGTTGCTAACTTGGCCTGTGACATCTTGGGCACTCAACGTCGCTGCATCGAGGATGTCTACAAGAGATAGTGCCTTAAGAAAGCAGCCTCAATCCTCATGGACCCCCACCTACCCCGGCCACGCCCTCTTCACTCTGCTACCATCGGAAAAAAGATGCAAGAGACTAAAGACGAGCAGTCATCGGCACAAGGAGGGCTTCTTCCCCCCACCCCCCCCCCCCGCCCCGCTGCCATCAGCTTCCCAAATGATCAATGAACCAGACACTGCCTGACTTTACCTTTCTCTTCCTCTTGCATGATTTTTATTTATTTTTTAAAGTGGTTTATAGGAATATTTGCACCGTGATGCTCTGAAAACAGTGAATTTCATGACATGTTCATAAAATTGTGACACTGATTCAAATATACGCGGAGTTTTCCTCACTACCCCTTCTATTTAACCTTCAGAGACTCCTATTTCTCTGTGGGAGTAACACAGACTTATAAGGATATAAAGGCTTCACAAGTGTGATTTGCATTCCCTTGAGCTTAGAGATTAAAAGATCAACCAATCAAAATATTTAAAACAATATTTTGAAGGGAATAGGTACAGAAAATGGGGAAGTAATACAATGAAACTTGGAGCTATATTTGAAGTAAAGCAGGAAGTACGTCTTCACAAGAGAAAATCTTGAACTTTCTCTCCCAAAAGCTAAATATGTTTGTTTAAACATGAAAGGTTGAAATTTATAGATTTTTTTGTAAGATACAGAAACCGTGTGATGTGAAGTAGTTGACAAATGGAGTTGAGGAAAAGACAGCTATCTCCAAACCCAGTCGGGAAACAAGTAAGATAATTTCCCATGATCTTTTAATTGTCATTTCAATGTCACCTCAGTTATCATCTATCAGGTAAACATTTCCACTTTACTATATTTCAATTTGGTTATATTGTATCTGCAAGTTATTGCTTTTTATTGATCATTACTCATAAGAATTGCAGATGTATAATACAAATTGATCACGAGGTGGACCATATATACTTGTGTAATAGTCGATAAAAAAAATCACCTTTTCCATATGACATGTGTAAACATCAACGACACCCCTTCCATCTTTGGCCCCAACCACCTGCCCATCTGAGCTCCTGATGCCCTGACTGCTCACCAATCAGAGGTCCCAACTGCTAGACTGCTCGCCCATCCAAGCTCCCAATTCTAGACTGCCCACCTATCTGAGCTCCTGATGCCCTGACTGTGGATCTTCACTCCAGTTGGGAGCCCATTGGAACTCCCAACAACCAGACAGTGGATCCTCGCCCCGGCTGCCTGTCCACTGCAGTTCCCAATGCCCCAGCCACAGACTTTCTTGTAGGTCCTGGCTGCCCACCCATCTGAGCTCCCAATGCCCTGGCCACCCATCCATCCAAGGTCCCGATGACTTGAATGATGAAGGCATTTGCCACGGTCAAGAGTATGACTTGTGTAAAAGTGCAACACCCCACCCCACCCCCCAAATTTGACCCCAAAAATTATCCTAAAACCTCAACTATTGCACAAGTATATATGGTACATGCCTTCTTTAGCACCATCAGTGATGGTCATATATTTGAGTTCGGCAAAGTTAGACTTCCTGTGGCCTAATGCCTGAGATTGTCTGACCTCAGAAGCTAAGCAGGCTCAGGCCTGGCCAGTACTTGGAGGGGAGACCACAAAGGAACACCAGGTGCTGTAGGTTTCTGCGCGAGGCGCTGGACAAAGTGGTGACTCTGTCTGCCTTTCAGTAGACAAAAAGTTAAATTATTTCATTTATGTTACATTTTAAATCTAATATTATATGCCAATAATGGAACCTTTACCTTTACGCATGAAAATCAAAAAGCTTCTTGCTGTATTATGTTGTTACTGAAGGCATGAATGCTATTTCATTTATAATATGAAATTTCAATGGATGTACAGGTACTCCCCAACTTGTAACCTATGTGACTTGGGACCATTCACCCACATGACCGAAAATTTGTTAAAAATAAAGAAAAAATATAAAATTTACATGGTTTATGTTGCATTTGACAAACTGTAACAGGAATACAGGGCATATAAGAGCCAAAGTGTGCGTACTTACCTTATTAGTCGGCGTCCCGGGGTCCATAGGTTGGATGCGGCCTTTTTGATTCCTGTGGCCATGCATGAGTCTTCAGTTGGTGCATCCGCAGTTCGCATATTGGAGATCGGTTGGCACAGGCGCGAGAGTTAAAAGTGCAAATTCAATGTCGTTAGAGCATTTAACTCTCGCGCCTGTGCCATCCAAACTCGAATACGCAAACCCATCACGCCTGCACAAACTGAAGACTCGAACATGCTCACAGGAATCAAAACAGACCTGGGAAGCCAACTAACAAGGTAAGTACACAATTCCGACATACGTCCATTCTGAGATACGACTGATTCTTTGGTCCAAATTGCGGTCATGTCGGGGATTACCCGTAATCTGAATGGTGAGATATAAATGAAGCATCAGATTTCAGATCAAACCTTCCAGAAATACTGCAATTGAAACAGTAACTGGCAGCTCTACAAAACTTCCTACATTGTCCAAGTTATCCTTTATTTTTGAGATATGTTTGACTCATCCACAAATACCTGAGCACAAGGATGCTGTATTGATGTTCTTGCTTGTAATAAGATCTTAATAGTGTCTTGAGGTAAATAAAAATGTTAACTGTCTCTGGAACACATGAAGCCCCATGCAAGAGTCTTACACGCATTTGTAAATAATCAGTGATGAAAAGTGATTTCAATCAGAAACGAATCATGGCCTTTTACAATTCACATAATACATTTTTGCTAATTTTAGCATTTTTAACATTGATCGAGCCATTCTGAAATAGCAGAAAATATTCCTAAACAAATTGCTTTCAAGAAATCTTTTGTTTGATTTTTATACAGAATCTCACCAAAGTCTGGCAATGTCTATAAAGTGACCATATGTTGTCGAGGAAAGTGCATATCCTTCAACTCATTAGGTTACTTGTAAAATAACACATCACTGAAGGAGTCTTCATGCTTTTCACCCACGATGCATCTTTCAAGCATAATTGCAATTGTAATTAAATCTACTGAAATTAATTAATTGAATGATCATTTACCGCTGTACTATTCATTCTGTAATTATTTTTCTAATTTATTTGCACAATCGATCAGAATAAATGAAAAAGAAAACTTGGTTTATATGTATTTTATAGGAAAAGTATTCACCACATTTTGAAAGAGAATCATTGAAGAGATGGCTACAGCTGGAAATTTGAGAATTGAACGCGTCTCCCACTCAACCTCCATCAGATACACAATGTGCTTTTCAAGGGTGCCACAAGGTGGCGACTCTGAGGTTAAGAAACAGCAGAGGTAAAATAGTTTGGAAAGCTGAGAACCTGAGATCAAGGCAAGAAATGCCAAAAATTCAAAATAAAACAGATAGGTGCTGGAAGAATTAGCAAAACGTCAGTATCTATGAAGAGAGAAGCAGAGTGAGCATCACAGATCACTGAGATCCGGCAAAGGAGTTAAGTGTTATGGGGATAAGGCTGGAAAGGGGTACTGATGGTAGTGATCAGCCATGATCTGTAAAATGGCGGTGCTGGCTTGACGGGCTGAAGGGCCTACTCCAGCTCCTATTGTCTATTGAAAGTAAAAGATAAAACCGAGTTTACGCAGGGGATGAGTGAGGGTGTTGTGGGCGCTATTGTGTAAGATGGAGGGCAAGAGAAATTAAAGATCAAAATGTGAGATTTGACTGAAAGAGAGGTGATAGAATTATCAGTCTGTAAAATAACATTATTTAACCATTCTGAAATAGCAGATAAAATTCCTAAATGCAAGGTTGCTGAAGGTGTAAAGAGGTGAGACCAAAATAAATGTAAGCTAGCGGTAGGTTGATTGGTTTGCTGCGCAGCTCAAATTACTGATGATCTGAAATTGTTGAATTCATTGTTGAGTACAAAAGAGCATAAAGGATTGTTCCTTTGTACTCAACAAAAGAACCAATTGCAGTTGACCAGCAGACAAATCGACCTGCTACTAATTATATATTTATTTTTTTTTAATTCACTGATTTTATGTATGTGCATCAATTTACCCTGTCTGCAAATGTACAAATTGTTTTATTCCCTGATGATTCGATCACCTTCATTCAGTCGGATCCATCATGAGAGGTCAAATGTCTGAAATCCAAACAGTATTTTTCTTTATTTGGCTACAGCCTGACCTGCTGAGTTTTTCCAGCGTTTTCTCTTTTGAGTGAAAACGGCCTTATTCTTACATGAAAAACAGTTTAGGCTTCTTTGACCATATCTTCTGAACATAAAATTAACAGGAAGAACTGTAATGGATTCCACAAGATGTCGTGGAACAACTCACCAAGAATTTTCCAAATCCACTACTTCCATCATCGAGATGACCAAAGATTGCACATAAATGGAAACACGCCTACACAGATTTTTTTTTAAACCTCATCACTTGGCACATTATCCTGACTTGGAAATATATTCTCATTCAAAATGTTTGTATTCCTTACCTTAAAGCACTTCACTTCAACACACCTTCACAAGAATGATCATCAGTAAATGCATGCATATGTTTTGTTTTTAACTTTAAGAGTTTTGTTCTTGATAAAAACAACAACATACCCAAGATGCTTGGACTAAGGATTGTTCTGTATGAGTACGAATGCAGCATTTTTATAAAATAGAATGCCTATCCATCTTTACTTTCCGAAATTATTGGAGTTTTAATCATTTGTTTCACACCCTTCAGATTAATGCATAGAGGAGCATGACTTAAGTGAATAAATAAAAGTGAAGTAGGTAAAGATGAGGACAAGCAGCCAAATAAAGTAATCACAACACATACCATGGTTCCTTGAGTTTTCTGCAGATTTAAGATGCAAGTATGTTTCCAACATATTAACTGCATAAATGATATTTTGAAAAATTGCAATGGTGAATATTATAATGGACTTTCTCTGTGTGGATATTCCAATCAGTCAGCTGAGGCATAAAATAACGGCCTGCCAAATGCCAGTGACAAGCTATAATTATTTAATTGCAGACTGAATAACACAGATACCGACCTACAACTGACACCTTACCAACGTGACAAGGCAAGTGATTAACAGTGAAATGCAAGATCTGCCCACCCCTACAGTCCCACAAGGCTGCTCATTTCTCAAATGTGGATGCTAAGGTATTGTGTTGCCATCTAGTGCAATTTAAAGCAAACGACAGACACCAAAGTTGCAACCGACAATAAGCCAACTTTCAAATGAACCTGTACCAATGTATTGAACACTGGAGTTCCTTCTATGAATTTTCCCAGCATTGGCTATTTTAATAGCCCACACCCAGATCAACATCACTCAATGGTCTGTGTTAGCAAATGTAGTTATTGTGAAACTTCAGGATGTCTGCATATAATTTAAGCATAGTTTAACTCAGAAATCTTAACATTTCTGTCAGTTATTCTCATCCTCTCCACAGACAAGTGCTTTGCAACTTTCTCCAGAACACAAAAGAGAAATTGGTGATCTGTTGAGTTCAGAAATTTATGAACTCTTCACTGTAAAGTACCCCACAATGTAATTTAACAAGAATGACTGCAGACATAGGGGTTGAGTTTCTCCAGCACTTTTGTGTATTGCTCTGCTGTGTGTCGAGGGAACGTGGCCTCCCTGCCTGTCTGGAATGTGTGTATATTGTGGGTGGTCATGTGTCCTCCCCATCTGACACCTATTTGGAAGTCATATCACCTGTCAATCAAGGTTGGACTCTGACCACCCATTAGTGCACACCTTGCCGCTGGCTAATTTAAATCACCTCGAGTCATTATTGGCTAGAAGTACAGATTAGAACTGTATATACTGTAACACAGATGCACAGCACATTCTTTCTCTCTGCCTCATGGTCCAAGCCCCGTACATTGCTCCATGCCAGGTCACTACTGTGGATATCGCTGGAAAAGTAAGGTGTGCACTACACTGAAGCTAAGCCGTAATTCTGTGATGGATCAATACTTGTGTCCCTGTTGGTCAGGAAACAGGGTGTGTGTAAGAGTCCCTGTTTGTAATGTATGTACTTAAGTGTGTGAACGGGTCGAATGTAGGTTTACCGTTGTCAGAGTGCAACCGAAGTCTGAGGTGAACGCCTGTATTGTCGCTTTATTGAAATAGTGATCGAATACTGTTTAATGTTCTCCCTGTTTGTTTCCCATGTGTTAATAAAAGTTACATGTGATTGTAACACTTGTGTCCAGACTTGTCTCTCTATGAACCCACCAAACCTGATACTCTTTCCCAGCATGACATGCTCACAATTGTTATACTTTATTGTTTGATGTAGACTGTGTTTTCATATCCCATTAAATCATAATTGCTCCTCCTCAACATTTTAACACAAAAAAAAACAAGAATATGTGTGCAGAATGTAATTCTTTCAGGCAAATATTTGAAAATATGTTGGATTTAAAAATATATATATTGTTTCTTCACTTACCACAAAAACCCTGTGCTATTTCAGTTTCTCCAGTATTCCTGGAGAAGAATATGGGTTGGGAGGGCGATGAAATGTGATGGAGGGAAGGGTTGGATTGATGTGGAGTCGACTGATGTTAGTCAGCACAACATCATAGGTGAAGGATCGTTACTGTGCTCTACTGCTTTATGTTCCATGCCCCAGGTTAGATTCTGGATTCTATAAGATGTTTAAAGTATGAGCAAGAATTTGTGCTTATTGCTTCATCAATTGCTCAATTGTAGGAATTCTACTGCCTGGCTGATTCAATCTCATCATGGAGTCTGGACATCTTCAACTGATTCTGAATGACAGCCATTTTCTCTTAACAGGAAAAATATGGTGGTTGAGTTTCTTCCTTGAGAGGTTTATTTGACTCGCCTGCCTTTGCCTCAAAACTCTATCCTCTCCCTCCCTTACCTAGCTCCATCTGTCTACCTGCTGGCCTCTGGTTCCCTTTCCCCCTCTGCTTCTTTCTCCCCTCCACTTTCAGTCCCGTGGCATTTTTGACCCAAAATGTTGACCATTTCCTTTCCCTCACTGATGCTTCTTAACCCACTGAGTACCCTCTGCACTTCGTTGTTCTTTGCTCTGGATTTCAGATTCTAATCTTTTTCATCACAAGAAAAACCTGTCCTTGCCAGCAATGCCTGAATCTGATAAAGGAATTAAAAAAACAAATGAAGATCAGCGCTGAGTCCCAGGACATCATTGGTGAGAATGTTACCATGCTTATGAGACTGAATGCCTGCAACAGATGAGTAGACTCTCTTTCACTGGATATTGTCCTTGATAAAAAGATTGTTGTCATATGCATTGTACAATATGCATATGAATAGAAATTCTTATTTGCTGCGGCTGTGCAGGTAAGCAACAACAACTACAAAACAATAACAAAAACAGCATACTAAATATCAATTGAATTGAAAACATAATAAATACAGACATTCCCTGGGTTATAAACGAAATCCATTCTAAGACTGTATTTAAGTCAAATTTGTAGGTAAGTTGGAACAGCTACATTTAGCATCAGGTAGTCAAATGTTTGTCTTAAGTATAAGGTATGTATTTTAACTTACTATACATATAAAATTACTGGAGTCAATTTCTTGAAGTGGGCATCAAGGGAGGCAGCGTGATCTGACTTAAAATGGCGGATGGCGTTCTCCTGCCTTGAGATGACAAATCGCTGAAGGCACACGTAGTCCGTTCGTAAGTATGAGTTGTTGGTAAGTCTGATGCCCATAACCCGGGGACTGCCTGTACATCAAAAATCTCAATAATAAATATTCATTGTTATCTTAGAGCCAAAAAAAAAGTGCCTACAGAAGTGCAGAGAGTCCTATTGTGTTCACTGATCGGTGAAATAAAGGGGTTGTTCAAGAGCCTGTTAAATGTGGAAAGAAACATTTCTTGTTATTGAGCAAGAGGTGCTGATCTTCCGGCTTCTGTACCTTCAGCCCGAAGGTAGTAGTGAGTGGACTTCAATATCACAATATTATTTGACACTTCTCTTCCCAGTTCCCAATGCTGTTCAATCATTCCTGCCTACAGAAATGTTCTAATCCAATTTGTTGTCATTACATCTGATTAGAATCTTATGGTTAATTTAGACAGCAAAGGTAGGGTTATCTCTGTGGAATTAGGGGCAAAGAAAAGTTTTCAATACAGTTTGACCTGAAAACAAAGGAGAAAATATTCAGCATGCTTCAAATGAAGGTTCAATCAATATACTGTGGTCAAAAGAGAAATGATAATAATCAATGAAGTTTATTAGAACTACATTGAATGTATTGCTGCTCTCTGGCAGAGAATATTTCCTATTTAAATGCATGTAATTTGTGTATGGAGATATTAGGAAGCAAACTGCTCATATTGACTTTGATCAGGTCACTGAAAAAGAAAGGTTATCATGAATTCATCACGTTTAAATAAGTTATGTGATAGACAGCTGCCTGAAAATGTTAAATGGTCTCTCAGTTCATGAAAGAGGCCATTTTGATGGCTGTGCACAGTGACATTGCAAGTTTCGAGAGGAGATAGTTAGTTCACTCACCGTTCACACCTGGGAAGTGTACCACTGCAGGTGACATGGATTGATTTGGAACACACAATTTGAATTATGTAGCTGTTCCTTCCACTGCATTTTATTGGAAAACTACTTGGGAAACTGTTTTGCTGTAACTTTGCTCATGAGTTGAAAGATTCTATAAAGAATCCCTCCCTAACTTTTAACTCATTGATTTACAGAGATGCCAATTATTACTCCAAATATTCACTGCTCATGAAATTTGAGCAACAAAGAAATTAAAACCATGTGTAATACTTATATTTCTTTTACTATTCAAAGCAGTATTTTGTTGGTCTGCCGCAAAGTGAAATGAACAGCAGTCTGAGTCATTATGGAATCCTGTTAGTTTCTCATAATTAAGTGGCACACAATCATCCCCACTTCTTCTATCTGAGGGATAATGGGATGGGTGGATTATATGAATTGCATCAATCAAACAAGGTAGTAATGAGGAAAATATTTTAAACCAATAAGGATATGGTTATTTTACTGGGACCAAGAAAACCAAAACAAGGGGTGGCATGGATTGTGTAGCGGTTAGTGCAACAGTGTTACAGTGCCAGGAAATTGGACTGGGATTTGAATTCTGCGCTGTCTGTAAGGAATTTGCATGGGATTTCCCTGGGGTTTTGGTTTCCTCCCACACTGGGGGGGGCGGGGGGGGGGTGAAGGTTAATTGGGTGGCCTGGGCTCGTGGGCCAAAATGGCCGTTCCTGTGCTGTATGTCTAAATTAAAAAATCTAAATCTGAGAATATATGGAACACTGTTAATCCATTTTCCAAATACAGCTAATTTTTCTCCTCCAATAGAATTACCTCTCTGCCAGTTGGATCAGATTTCATTACTCATTACTGTGCAACCCTATGTTGGCCAGCTGTGCAGGGCACCCATTTTAGATTGGTATGATTATGCATCCAAGCCTCTCATGCATGATATTAGAATCTTCCCTGAGCTTTCCACTAATTAAAGTTAATTGAACTTAAAATAATTCAGCTTTGATTCTCTTAACCTCAAGTGCTTGATGTTATAGATGGAGATTCCTACAGGAAAGTTACTTCCATGGTTTTTTGTTCGATGTTTGACTCTCGTGGCGTGCAGGGGACATGAAAACAATACCACGTCCTCTACACCACAGGAGATATAGGAAGGCTGAGACACAAGAAAGACTGCAGATGCTGGAATCTGAGGCAACTAACAATCTGCGGGAGGAACTCAGCGGATTCAGCAGATCTGTGGCAGAAAAAGAATTGTTGGTGTTTCATTAAGACAGAAGAAGATTCCAGCCAAAACACCAAGAAATCCTTTTTCTTCAAAAGATGCCGCTTGACCTGCTGATTTCCTCTAACAGATGGTTTGTTGGTCCAGGTACAGCAAGGTGCCTTGAATCATTATGGCCGTGTTCATATTAAGCGACAAAATCAAGATACCTGCAACAACATTCTTTTGCAGGTCCAGTTGGCGCTTTTTTTTAAATGTTAAAATGTGAACTTATCAGATAATGAAATAGTTCAATTTGCTGACATGGGAGAGAGTTTTCAGTCAGGAGACTTCAGTTTTTTGAACCATCAAATTCTTACAGAGCCCATGTTGGACAATGGAAAACTCAGCTCTGCCAGTTATTTATTGCAATGAACATGTTTGCACTACAGCTTCTATTTAATTTGCAGTGACATTATAACCAAAATAAATAACAGGAATTTATCTAATCAGTGTCAAGATTATACAATCCTATCCAAGGTGTAATTTGACATTCTTACATGTATGAATGTGATCAAATATCTTGGAATCGCTGCACAGCGATACATTACTTTAGCACTTTTCATTATTTGCGAGGAGATTACACTGACAATCAAAGTGGAAAAGGTGTATATATTATAAAATGCATCTCAAATTGTGCCTTATATTTTGCTTCATTTTGAACCATTCTTTTTGTGTATGACTGACTAATTGCTACACCCCTGATATTTAGAGGAATAACAAAGCTTTTCCACCCCTGTGTGTTCCTGCCAATTTTTATGTATTTCTCTGCCTTTTATCCGATCAATGTATGATCAGTATCAACCTATAAGCTATCATGGTGAACTGTGAAATAAGACTCCCTTCTTGTAGAGTGTAGGAAGTGTCTTCCTGCAGCCTCATCTGTAATGTTGTGACTGGAATTATAAGCTCACAATCTGACAAGCTGGGCACAGGCTCAAATTGTTTCATTCATAGCACAGAACAAATAGGCTCCAAGGTATTGTGTCACTAAGATATTCTGTATCTGCACTATAAATGTTTTTGAAGTAATAGAAATGTCTAAACATATCATTCTTTCAATGTCTTAGTTGGCATGGGAGTCTGTTCATTCTCAAAGACCAGCACTGGATGGGGATTCAGGACTTTTTTTTAAGCCTTCAAACAACATTTAATGGTTTTGATTCAAACAATAATTCACTTGAGGATTTTTGCTGACAACAGATAACAGTATGGCTGTTGTACAGTTCTCTCCAACTGGTCATTTCTTCAGTTTATGGGCTACTTTAGCACATAACAATTGTGCTTGTTGAGGTTTTGACTGTATATCCAAGAAAATAAATATAAATTGCAGCTGGCCACTATCAAATGAGGATAGCAAAACTAAAGCTTTCAATAAAACCACCAAAATATCCATCTTGACCTGCTGGATCAATCTAACCACATTTAAATGTGTGGAATGGCCTCAACATTTACATGTATCAAAGGAATATGGTTATAGATATAATAATTTTAATAACATTATTTTAAATCTTAAAATTGTTATATCTTTGTGTTCACTTCAGCCTGGAGAGTATGTTGCCTTGAACTCCACGTTTTCTTCCTGGCCCATTATAGCTGAAGATTGATGGATCTACCATCTTGACTGCGGTGAACATCATCTTCAAAACTACTGATAATTTCTTCATTGAAGTAGTTCCAATGCGCACACTAACTTCAATCATTCCAAAAGAAATGAATATCAGGAAAAGTTTTTTTTCAACAAATCCCTTTGATTAAAGAACTAAATAAATACTAAAGATTTAAGTAAAATTGTTGACTGTTTTCTTGGGAGCATCACTTGTCAAATCCCCAACAGTATCCGCTTCAATGCACTTTCCCTTTATGACTTGAACTATTTGGTTACCTGGATTAACTGCCCAGTCAGTGAACAGGATGGTTAATGTGATTTGAATTGTGAGCAGCCTATATGTGATAAGCTTCCTTCAAGTTTAATTCAATTCAATTTACTTCTCTTTTTGAAACATGCCCATATTTTACTCCAGGGTATCACATATGTGTGCTTTGTTCAAATTTTCCTGAAGGATATTCGTTGGGATATATTTGGAGCAGAAAGCTGAAGCAGTCTGGTTTCTCTTTATTTTCTGTTTGATTCCTTCTTCAGTCTTTATCGTGGCCTACACGATATTCAGCAGCAGAGGGAAACAAATTCAGTTGCCTGGTTTAAAAAAAGGATGGTGCAGATCATGTTAAATTAACATGCATTAAATTATATTTTGTTTGAAATTGATTATCTAAATTAGCTTTGTATGCAATTATTTTATGTTTGTCTGATTGGGATGTTGTAGCAAATTCTAAAGGATTATGGATGCTGTGAAGCAAATCAGAGGAGCTGGTTTATTGGAAATACAGTGAAATGTTGTGCCTCATGGTTGTAGTTGTGAGTGTAAGAGGGCCCTCTGGTGTTGGAGAAATTAATCTGCTGGAGTAGAAGAGATTTGATGTTCTCTCATCTCTTCTGCAGTCTATGAGGTGCAGATGTTCCTGTTGAGTAACTTAGAGCCAGCATAATCAGAATGGAGCAAAGTGCCAGAGGAAAGTGAACTGTATGATGATCAATGGGGTTGATAATAACAACTAACGCTAAGGTTAGTGCATGAGAAATTCATACATATACATGCCACTATTGGCTTTTTAAGCAGTAATCAGTTTGTCAGCTCATCTGTCAGCTTGTCAGCATTCTCCTAGAAAAGTCAGGTTTTTTCTCTCCAGGATTGGAGCCTGTCAGTGTGATCAGCAGATCAGATGAAAGGCATAACTATGAGGTAGACTGAACCAATCAGATCAGTTGAAAGGCACAACTGAGAGCGAGACTGAACTAATAAGATCACTTGCAGAGTGAATCAAGGAAAATCAGAACAATCCCATACCCTTTTGGTCATGAATGAATTTGCTAATTTTTTTTAAGATGATTTACATTTAACATTAGACACACAGCATGATAACAGGCCCATTCAGTCCATGAGTTGGTGCTGGCCAATTACACTCAATTAATCTACAATCCCCTTATGTTTTGAAGGGTGGGAGGAAACCCACAAAGACATGGGAAGAATGTACAAACTCCTGACAGACAGCACCAGATTCAAAGGCCGATTGCTGGCACTGTAACGGTGTTGTGTTAGCTGCTATGCTAACTGTACCATCCATTTCTGAGATAAGTTAGACATTACAATTAAATTGTCAAAATTCAAACTTTATTATTTTCTTAAAGACATTTTCTGGGACAGCCAGGATGAAGATATCAACAATTAACTTTCACCAAGATTATTAAATTTAAATTTAGACATGCAGCAGAGAAACTGGGCCTTTCAGCCATAAGCCAAAACGACCTATGCCCCCGGTACGCTTTTGTGGGGTGGGAGGAAACCAGAGCACCTGGAGGAAGCCCACACAGACATGGGGAGAACGTATAAACTCCTTACAGACAGTCTGGGATTTGAACCTGAGTCCTGGTCATTGGCGCTGTTACAGCGTGGCACTAACTGCTACACTAGCTGTGCTGCTTTTAAAACAAACAGGATAATGTTGTTGATGCAAATAAATGAAATGGTTATTGAGCAAAGTGATTACTACTGAGAGAGTTGCTCAAACGTACAACACAGAGTCAACTGAGAATCAAAGGAAAAAAAAACAATTTTACCACAATTCCCAATTTAGAATGGTTCCACCATAGCGTTACAGTGATAAAATACAATTGGTTTGAGGGTAATCCTCAAGAAGTTTCCAAGAGCACACGTTTAGTGTACTGCATGCTATCAATTCAGAAAAATACAAATCCAAAGATTGAGAAACACATTCATTTAATCTAGAATGTTTACAAAGTAAAATATTAAACAATTGGCGACAATAGGTATTGAAAAGATTGTTCCTAGATTAGAAGCAAAAGATTGTAGATTTTAGATTTATTGTGAGAGTGCGTACAACCCTGAGACTTTTTCCTGTGGGTGAGCCACAATAACCACTTACTTGGTAGTGCAAAATAAAGACTCAGTGTACATATGTAAGCAAATAAAGGAATGGAAACAAACTGTGCAATAGAGAGAAAAACATTCAATAACATGCAAAGAGTCCTTAAATGAGTCCCTGATTGAGTTGGTTGTTGAAGAGTCTAATGGTGGAGGGGTAGCAGCTGTTCCTGAATCCTGTTGGGGTGAGTCTTGCAGCACCTCGACCTCTTTCCTGGTAGTAGCAGCGAGACTAGATGTGTGTGCTGGGTGATGTGGATACTTGATTATTGCTGCTACTGCTCTGCCATTTAGGATTAAGATAAGATTAAAATGGTGAGTAAAGAAGGCACACTATGTCAGAAATTTTGGTGATGTCATGTATATTGGAAAGACAGGTATGTCATGTCAGTATTTAAGGACAGGCAAAATAGTGGAAGAGAAACAAAATTGATAAATTGAAGCTGATTGCTTCTCAGGTGGATATGCTCTATACATAGAAAGGCCCATGTGGTCCCTGCTCCCATATTTTGAATTCTATACAATGAAAATTATTATTTTCTTTCACTGACAACATTTTGTGTGAAACGAGATTTCTAACCACCCATTGAGTGGTGATATTGGCATTGCAACGGCAGAATGATGTGACATAGAGCAATGTGTTCTTGAACCAATAAAGGAGCAAGACATCTTAGATCTAACAATATATAAACAACCTATCTTTGTGGGAACAATGATCAAAATGTGGTTGAAGAAATCTCAAACAACTTTCTGTTTAAAGCCAAGTTAATCTCACCCTCAAGTTGGAGACTGTTCATGGTAACTTGACAAATCTGTCAATGAGTAAAGCGACCATTGAGTTCAGGGAGGAGCTGAGAGAAGAAATGAATATTTCTGCAGGACCAGATGGTAATTCTAAAAGGGAAAATTTCTCTCTTTTCTGAGTATATCAAAATAATAACAAGAATCATTACTTGAGACGAGGCAATTGCAAATGTCACCCCACTCTTTAAGAAAATAGAGAGAGGAAGTCTTGTGAATTATAAATCAGTTAGACAAACACCTATTGTCTGGAAATAGCTTGCATTTATAATGAAGGAAAGGTGACTGTTGAGGGGCATTGAAAGATGTTTAAATAATTTGCTGTTTTACATCAAAACGGAATTTTGTGGCCTTGAATTGAGGATAGAAACTGAAGGGAATATAGCCAGTGCTGTCACAGGAAGAGGCCACAAAAAAAGTGTTGATAAGGAGTACTCCCTCCTGCTTGCTGAAAGAATGAAATTAGTTATTGTGGCACATTATTTCCCTGCATCTCATCCTATTCACCTTTTCCTTCATTCTGTCCTCTGCCACACTTTGCTGGAAATCTAAACATTATTCCTCGACCTACCCTCCCTCCAAATCATTGACTTGAGATGTTAAGTCTGGTTGTCACTCCTGCCAATGCTGCCTCACTTTCCGAATAGCTTCTGGCTTCCTTTGAGACTTCAGTTTCAATCCACCAAAAAGCTATGAAGTATTCCATTCAATAGCTACAAGGAAATCGGTACATCATGAAGCTACCCATTTCAAGTTCCAGTTCAGTATTTATAATGACATAAGAATGAGCAACAGGAGCAAGCCATCCAACCCTTCAAATTTGTTCTGCTTTCTTTAAGATGAATGCTGATCTGCTAACTTAGCTCCATTTTCCTGTATGATCCTGTATCCTGCTCTTCCCTTAATATCCAGAAATCTACGGATTCCTGTTTTGAATGATCCTGAAGATGGAACCTCTGTATCACATTTGATGAAGTCCCCCATGGTAGACTCATTCAGAAAGGATTGTTAACTGTGTGGATTGAGAATTGGTTTGCCTGCAGAAAGCAGAGGCTAGTAGTAGATGGAACGCCTTCTGCCTGGAGGTCAGTGACAGTGGAGTTCCATGGGGATCTGTTCTGGGACAAGTTCAGGGGTGGGTCAGTGAGTTTCCAGATGACACAAAGGATGGGGGTGTTATGGATAGTGTAGAAGGTTATTGTAGGTTACAACAGGATTTAGGCAGGATGGCTTAAAAATGGCAAATGGAGTTAAATCTGGATAAGTGTAAAGTGATGCATTTTAGAAGGTCAAACTTGAAGGTGGAGTACATGGTTAAAAGCAGGATTCTAAACCGTGTGGGGTCCATATCCATAGATCTCTCACAGTTGCTGTGCAGGTTGATAGGGTAGTTACACATTTTATGGTATGCCGGCCTTCATTAGTCAGGGGATTGATTTCAAGAGGTTGAGGTAATGCTACAGCTCGATAAACTCTGGTTAGACCACACTTGGAATATTGTGTTCGGTTCTGGACGCATCATTACATGAAGGATATGGAAGCTTTGGAAAGGGTACAGAGATTTACTAGGATGTTGCCTGTATAGGAGAATGTGTCTCATGTGGACAACAGAGCTAGGGCTTTTCTCTTTTGAGTGAAGAGGGAAGAGAGCTGACTTAATAGAGGTCTACAAGATTATAAGGGGTATGGATATGGTTGAAAGCCTGCACCTTTGCCCTGGGGTGACATTAGCAAACAGCAGGTAATATCTCTATGAATTGAGGGGAGGAATGTTTAGGGGAGATGTCAGGGGTAAGTTTTTTTTTACACTGAAAGTAGTGAGTACCTGGAATGCATTGCCAGGGGTGATGGTGGGGCTGATACAATAGAGATAAAAGACTGAGACAGACACATTGATGCATGAAAAATTGTGAGTTATGGATGTGAGGTAGGGAAGGATTAGATTGTTGAGTAGGTTTATAAAGGGCAGTATAAACACATTTGCATGAACATCTTAAAAATTCTTACATCCAAGTTGCAATGGCATGATTCAATGAATTAACCACTCCCTCCCCTCTCTCTCCTACTCCTTGACCCCTCTCCCTCCCCCTCTCTCTCCCCTTCCTCTCCCCCTCTCCCCTTCTCCTCCCCCTCCCTCCCCTCCCTCCTCCTTCTCTCCCCCTCCCTCCTTCTCCCCCTCTCTCTTTGGTAATCATACTCAGTAGTGACCCAATTCCTAAGCAGAAATATTTTTCCTTAAGCTTATATTGTATCTCATTCAAACAGGATCAAAGATTGTGGACGAGATAGATCTCAGTGGCAACAAATAGAAGTTCATGGTAATGATAAGTATAAAAGATATTCAACAAAGTGGTCTGATTTGGTGTTCTCATCAGTATCTCTCCATTGATAATACTCTATGTAATTTCATCAATGGTATTTCTGTAACTGAATTACTTTGTATAAATGCAAATGAGCAAAATTATAAAAAAGATATTTGAGTTTCAGGGAATACACCTGTTTACTATGGGAATTCCTGTGGTGACCTTTAAGCAAGTTGTTTAGCATTCTCCTGCTATTTTCTGCATTTGGCCCATGAAACCAGTGGTTTTCAAACTGTTCGCCGCCCCCCCCCACCCCCAGCTCACTTTCCACCTTAACAATCCCAATGCCACAAGTGCTCTGTGATTGGTAAGGGATTGCTTAAAGTGGTATGTGAGTGGGAAGGGAAAGTTAAGAACCACTGCTCTAGAGTCTAGACCTAATTGTTAATTAAATATTTTGCTTGAGAAAAATTGTCATTGGCCCATTTCCTTTGGGGTTATGAAACGTGCACATAACAACTCAATTAGGCATGATTAAAATAGTTGTTTTCAAACTTTTTCTTTCCACTCACATACTACCTTAAGCAATCCCTTACCAATCACAGAGCACCTGTGGCATAGGGATTGTTTAAGGTGGGCAGTTTGAAAACCACTGCTCTAAAGCTTTCTTCCCATGAAACCATTTAAATGCTTTTCAAATATGATGATTGTAACACCCTCTATTGGTTTCCTTAGCAATGAGTTCCATATAAACATCATCATTTTGGTGAAGAATTTGACCCTTTTATATCTTTTCCCTCTCACCTGAAATGTATTTGTTTCTTGTTTGGCATCATGAAGAAAGCATATCAGTGCCTTTATTTCCTAAGGAGTTTGCAGAGATTTGGTATGACGCTAGAAACCCTGGCAAATTTATACAGAGGTGTGGTGGAAAGTGTACTAACTGGCTGCATCATGGTCTGGTATATGGACACCAAAACCCCCAAGCATAAAGCCCTGCAAAAGGTAGTGGACACAGCTCAGGACATCAAAGTCAAAATCCACCCTACCATTGAAAACGTCTATGAGGAACACTGCTGTCATAGAGCAGCAACAATTAGCTCCCAGCACATGCTCTGTTCTCACTCCTACCCTCAAGAAAGAGGAATAGGTCCCACAAGACTCACACCACCACTGCTACCCCTCCACCATCAGACTCCTCAACAATAGACTCAATCATTTAAGGTCTATGACTTTTGCACGTTATTGCTTTTTCCTCTCTGCATTGCACAGTCCGTTTGTTTACATGTCTTCATTTGTTTATGTATACAGTGTATACAGATTTTCTTTTGCACTATCAATAGTGGTAATTCTGCCCGCAGAGAAAAAAAAGAATTTCAGGGTTGTTGTATGTGATGTCAAGTATATGGTCTGACAGTAAATCTGAAATCTGTTTAGTTTTCTAGCCTTCCTGTTTTAGACTCATTTAACTGAGCAAAGAGAGTCTGTCATCAAACACCTTAGGTTTAGCCCTCATAATCCTATACAACAGAAGGGCCAGTTCCCAGTCTGAGAACAGAGGAGAGGATGAAATGGGGAAAACAATTCACCGAGTGGCCAGAGGCGGCGCTGTATGCCACACTTTATGTCGGCATAAATGTACCTTTAAATTGCGATCCCTTTAAATGGAAGGTACCATTAATAACTGTAGACTAAAGTTTACGTTTTTTATGTGGCTGCGTTGAAATTCGTTGCATGATAAAAAGATGTGTTTTATGAAAGCCGAAAGGTGGTCAGAAAGCAAAGGGTGAGGCGCGGGGCTGAGGAAGAGGAATGAAGAGGAAGGGGGGGGGGAAGAGGTGGCAGAGTCTGGAAATGGCCGCCACCATGAAGAAAACGGTGCGTTGGGGGGGAGAGAGAGAAGGAGGGAGGGGGAGAGAAGGAGGGAGGGGGAGAGAAGGAGGGAGGGGGAGAGAAGGAGGGAGGGGGAGAAGGAGGGATGGGGGTGGGGGAGGGGTGGAGGAGGGGAGGGGGGGAGGGGGGAGGAGGGGGGGAGGGGAGAGGAGAGGGATGGAGGGGGGAGGGGGGGAGGGGAGAGGGGAGGGATGGAGGGGGGAGGGGGGAGGAGGGGGAGAGGGGAGGGATGGAGGGGGGAGGGGGGAGGGGGGGGGAGGGGAGAGGGGAGGGATGGAGGGGGGAGGGGGGAGGAGGGGGGGGGAGGGGGGAGGAGGGGAGAGGGGAGGGATGGAGGGGGGAGGGGGGGGAGGGGGAGGGGAGAGGGGAGGGGGGAGGGGAGAGGGAGGGAGGGGAGAGGGAGGGAGGGGAGAGGGAGGGAGGGAGGGAGGGGGAGGGGAGAGGGAGAGAGGAAGGGGAGAGGGGTGAGGGAGAGAGGAAGGGGAGAGGGGTGAGGAGTAGGAGGAAGAGGGGAGGGAGAGGTCGAGTAGGAGGGAGAGGGGAGAAAAGGAGGAGGGGAAGGGAGGGGAGAGAGGGGGGAAGGAGGGAGGGGAGAGAGGGGGGAAGGAGGGAGGGGAGAGAGGGGAGAAGGGGAGGGGGAGGGAGGGGGAGAAGGAGGGAGAGGAGAAGAAGGAGAGAGAGGGGTGAGATGTAGGAGGGGAGAGGGGGAGGAGAGGAGTAGGAGGGAAAGGGAGGGAAAGGGAGGGAGAGAGGAGGGGGAAGGGAGAGGAGGGGGAAGGGAGAGGAGGGGGAAGGGAGAGGAGGGGGAAGGGAGAGGAGGGGGAAGGGAGAGGAGGGGGAAGGGAGAGGAGGGGGAAGGGAGAGGAGGGGGAAGGGAGAGGAGGGGGAAGGGAGAGGAGGGGGAAGGGAGAGGAGGGGGAAGGGAGAGGAGGGGGAAGGGAGAGGAGGGGGAAGGGAGAGGAGGGGGAAGGGAGAGGAGGGGGAAGGGAGAGGAGGGGGAAGGGAGAGGAGGGGGAAGGGAGAGGAGGGGGAAGGGAGAGGAGGGGGAAGGGAGAGGAGGGGGAAGGGAGAGGAGGGGGAAGGGAGAGGAGGGGGAAGGGAGAGGAGGGGGAAGGGAGAGGAGGGGGAAGGGAGAGGAGGGGGAAGGGAGAGGAGGGGGAAGGGAGAGGAGGGGGAAGGGAGAGGAGGGGGAGTGGGAGAGGAGGGGGAGTGGGAGAGGAGGGGGAGTGGGAGAGGAGGGGGAGTGGGAGAGGAGGGGGAGTGGGAGAGGAGGGGGAGTGGGAGAGGAGGGGGAGTGGGAGAGGAGGGGGAGTGGGAGAGGAGGGGGAGTGGGAGAGGAGGGGGAGTGGGAGAGGAGGGGGAGTGGGAGAGGAGGGGGAGTGGGAGAGGAGGGGGAGTGGGAGAGGAGGGGGAGTGGGAGAGGAGGGGGAGTGGGAGAGGAGGGGGAGTGGGAGAGGAGGGGGAGTGGGAGAGGAGGGGGAGTGGGAGAGGAGGGGAGTGGGAGAGGAGGGGGAGTGGGAGAGGAGGGGGAGTGGGAGAGGAGGGGAGTGGGAGAGGAGGGGGAGTGGGAGAGAGGGAGGGGAAGGAGGTGGGAGGGAGATAGAGGGGAAGGGAGGGAGAGCAAGAGGGAGGAGAGGGGAGGTAGGGAGAGAAGAAGAAATGGGTGGTGAGGTTAAGTGACCATGAGGGGAGAGATAGTGAAAGGAAGAAATAGGGTGGAAGAGAAAGTGCTCAGAAGAGAGAGGAGAGAGTAATACAGAAAGAGGAGAAAAGAGGGAGAGAGTGAAGGAGGGGCAGAGGCAGGGAAATGGGGACAGAGTAGAGGATGGAGAGGGAAATTGGGTGAGTTGTCATAGTAGGGAATACATAAGAGTAAAAGGGGGAAGTGAGGGAAGAAAGATGGAAAAATTAATGAAAGGGAGTTGGGAAAATGGGAGGGAGACGAAGGGAATTGGGAGAGTGGTGGATGGAAGGAGAGGAGGAAATGGCAAATATTGAGCCTTCGTAATGCAAAAGCAATTTCCAGTGTCAGTAATGATAATTGGCGGTCACAATGAACGATCAAGCTAATGATATTCATACACTTGTCCTTCTCAGGTGTACCTTTCCCATTCCTCAGCTCCACCCATATAGCCTTAGTAGGCAAGCCCTCTGGTCTGTTCTGCCTGACCACAGGTGTGATATTTTCCTTGATGAGTAATGCCACTCCTCCCTCTTTCATTTCCCCTGTCCTATCGTGACAGGTCTGGAACATTGAGCAGTCAGTTCTGCTCCTCAGCAACCAAATTTCACTAAAGACCACAATGTCATAATTCTATATGCCAATCCATACTGTAAGATTGATTGCCTTTTCTACGATATGACTTGCATTGAAATAGATGCACTTTAAAATATTACCCCCACATACAACCTGTTAACTTCTAATGGTGCATGCAATTTTCACAATATCTTTTCCTTCCTCCATCTGCTCTGGCACTCTGGTGCCCTGCAAATCTAGTTTAAACCCACTGGAGCAGCAATAGTAAATCTTCCTGCAAGGATATTAGTCCCCTTCAAGTTCAGATGCAGACTATCCCTGGAAGAGAGCCCATTGATCCAAAAACCTGAAGCCCTCCCTCCTACACCATGTCTTTTGCCAAGTGTTATTCTCTTATTTCTAACTTCACTGGCATGAAGCAGGGGTAGCAATCCTGAAATCACATCCCTGGTCCTGTCCTTCAACCTAGTGCCTAACTCCCTGAACTCTCCTTGCAGTACCTCCTCATCTTTCTTGCTCATGTCATTGGTCTCTACATAGACATGACATCTGGCTGCTCACCCTTCCTCCTGACAATGCTGTGAATTTGATCTGAGATCTCTTGGACTCTGGTACCAGGGAGGCAACATACCATTTGAGATGCTCCTCAGAACCTATTATCTGTCCCCCTAACTGTGGAGTCCCCTATCAATACAGCTTGCCACTTCATCTCCCTTCCCTTCGTAGCCACAGGACTAGACTCCGTGCCAGAGACCTGATCACTATGGCTTATCCCTGATAGGTTGTCACCACCCCGCCCCCCCCCCCCCCACCCCCCACTTCCTCCAATATCCAAAATAGTATATGTTATAGAGAGGAACAGCCACAGGGATGCCCTGCACTGACTGCCTGTTCCTTTCCTTCTGACTGTCACCCATCTACCCTCCTCCTGCCTCCTAGGTGTGATAATGTCTCTGTAACTCCTGTCTATCACCCCTTCAGCCTCCCATATAATCGGGAGTTTATCCAACTCCAGTTCCAATTCCTCAACTCAGTTTGTCAGGAGCTGGAATTGGTTGCACTTCTCGTTGGGGAAGTCAGGAATACTGCTGAGTTCCCTGATGACTGACATACTGCAAGAGGAGCATTCCCCTACCCTGGCAGCCATCCCCAATGTCTACAACTAGAGGAAAAAAAATATCTGGTATATAAAACATGCCTTTACCTGTGCCTACCTGCCGAATCCTTTTTGTTCCTTGAATAGGGTGGCCCTGACTTACTTCAACTCCTACACCTCCACCACCTCAGCCCCTATTCACAAACCCCTTGAGCCAAATCCTTTTGACTCTGACTCAGACCACTCTGCGACATGGTTCCTCACTTTTGTGGTGATGCTTGCGTTACCTGACTCAACTGCCTAATCAACTGTCATCTGCTGAGTCTCTCCTTTTCAAGCTGCTGAACTCAATTGCCTATGTACCCTGCTTGTCCAACATCAGCTTTGGAAACCTCCCTTTAAAAATATCTATGATAATTCATTTTGCATCAAGTTAGTAGGCAGTGAAATCAGTGTTTCAGTGGAACAAAAGTTAGTAGGTACCTGGCATGGTAAATACACAGCCCAAGTAAGCATTTGATTTAAAAAGTGCAGCTACCTGTGAGTGTTTAAACTCCAGGACCAGGAACACAATAACAAATTGCAGCTCTGTGGTGTGACTCCTGTAACATTTATCCCTCACTTGTCTCATTTTGTTCTTTCATCAATTCTACCTGAGATGTTAAATGAAGCATCTGATGTGGAAAAATCATTTGTACTGTCAATAAAATTGCAGGTTTTTTTTGTACCCATTTGCTATTGATGGAAATGAGAGGTTGAATTTAAAGCAGAAATCTCCACAAAATCATAAATGACAAAATTGAAATGGAATTTGTGTCATTGAAAATGAAGAAGAACTGGGTACAAAGAAAATAAGAATATTGTATTGATACTGTTCCGAGGGTGGGGGTGTGGAGGACATTTAATTACCAGTATCTGTTGAAGACTAATGGCATTCAAATGCAACACTTTATCATTAATTATACAAATAGTCTATCAGCTTGTATCTGCTGTGTCGCTGCATAAAACTTTTATTTAGCCACATTTGGAGCACTATGTTTAGTTTTGGCAATACAGGACAGATGCAGAGGCTTTGGACTGGGTGCAGATGATGTTCACCAGGATGGAAAGGTCAACCTGGGGATGTAGATTCAAGGTGAGAAGGGAAAAAAGTTTAAGTGGGATTTGTGACCATTTTTACTCAGAGAGTGGTAAGGACTTGAAACGTGGTGCTGGGGAGGTGGAAGAAGCAGATATGACTGCAATGTTTTTGAGGCATTTGCTCGTGAACAGGCAGGAGATGGAGGGATTAATTTGGATTCCCATCCCGATTGGCACAGATGTAATGGAATTTCATGTAACAGGATCTCACACTTTCTTGTGAATTGTTTGAAGTGGCTGCATTTGTGTATTCAGTGATCGTTAAAGCACACTTCAGAGCAAGTTCATTAAGTAATGATCCGTGAACTTTTAATGTCATTGTTATTGAAGGTCACTGAATCATTCTGGTGCAGAAAGTAAACTTAGCAGAAGGCAGCAGTTTCATTTTCTGCCAGGTAGAAAATTCGAGGTTTTTTAAAATATTTATGAATTTTAAACCACAATATTAATTACATTTCATTAAATTCAAAAATTATTATAAGAAATAATACCCTTCGCCCCCCCCCACCAAACCCCTAGAAAGGAAAAAAGTAAGAAACACTTTTATTTTGACTAGGTAACGTCAAAGTTACCTTAGATAAAAAGGCCTTAACTTGATAACTTGATAGTAACAAAAAAAAGTATTATTATGCACATTAAATTTATTCTTCATTTGTTCAAATGTTATAAATTTCCCAGTCTCAATACCTAGCTGCATCCAAATCTTCAAAAATTGATTATCCATTGAAAACGAAATGTCTATTTCGATCAGCATTTTTCGAGATACTAAATCTTTCATACCTATTTCATTATCAATATTATTCTATTATTCAATCGGGTTTTTCAAAATAGGTGTTTCCCTATTTCCTACCAACAATTTTGTCCCGCATCGGACTTGTCAGTCACCAACGAGCCTGCAACAGACGTGAACATACCCCTCCATAAATCTTCTTCCGCGAAGCCAAGCCAAAGAAGAAACCAACAATTTAGAATTCCATTTATAGATAAAATCTTATAAATTTATTTCTCCTATCTTACTAAATTCTAAATTGTCCCAATCTGGGGTTTTTAATCTAAATTTAAACAGTACATTAATAAATCTCAGTTGAGCAGCTTTGTAACAGTTCTTAAAATAGGGAAGTTTAAGCCCCCCAATTCAAACTTCCAAATCAATTTTTCCAAAGAAACCCTTGCCATTTTTCCTTTCCATAAGAACTTAAAGCACTCACTTTTAAATCCTTTAAAAAAATTTGAGGAATTGAGATAGGGATCAACTGAAAAAGATATTGAACTCTAGGGAAAATATTGAACACAATTTAGGTAGGGTAGATTATTTTTTAATTAAAGTTTTAAATCGATGTCTTTTTTGTTTTATTTTCACACAAATGTCCTTTTTCCTTCTCTTTAGATCCAACTTGATATTGAATTCAACTTATTTAATTCACTTCTACTCTGTGTAAATTCTTTTAATCTTTGAACCTTGTGCATACTAAATATCCTGTTCAACTTGCTCTCAGGTTCTGATGCTGGTACCAGTTCATTCACACTCTGGAGACGTGAAACTGAATAATGTTAGGGAAATACAATGTCCTGATGTATTATGCTCCATCAATATTTTAACTATTTGATAAAGTTGGTATTGAATGAGAATACAAAATGAAGTGTGGCATTTCATTGTTGAATATATAGCTTCCAATGCACTGTGGTTGCTAATATTTTTAATTAGTAAAGCTAGATTCACAAAGTTGCCTTATTCTGCACCTATAATTTTCCAGACAAACATATTAGTTCTTTTTTATTTTTGTTTTGTTAATGAATTGGCAGAGTTTTTAAAAAATCTGATTTTGAATTTGTTCGCAAATATGGCAAACATATGAAGTTCATGTCTTCAACAGGATTCAACTTGAAATAAATTTAAAAATTGTAGCTTGGTAATATTAGATAACATTTAAAATCATTTATTTTTGTTTTGAAACAAACCTTTTGTATTGTTCACCTTACATACGCTCCCCAGGGTTGTAACACACACTGTCAAATGTGAAGATGATTGCTCATTGCCACAATGTGAAGATTCAGGCCTCAACAGATACAAAGGAGGAAAGTGATCTGGAAAGTGGATGATGGTTGTAATTAACTTCGAAAGATGAGAACATTAACTGGGACAAGGGGCATTCCATGAAAAATATTACCAGACAAGGAGTGGATAGTTCTCTGAGACTGCTGTCTTGGAAATTGGGATGTAATTTTTCATTTCCTAGGTCAATATTAAATAAGCCCTAGGTTCTGATTATAGAGTTCAATGTTATCACTCAGGTGCTGGCTCAGAAGTACTGACAAAAATGTACAATGATAAGAATTTTAGATTCTTAACTATTACAGGTGATTTTTTTTTCACAATTTACACCTTTTGGGATAAAGAGTCCAGCTTCTAGAAAGGTCTCTACTTTTGCTGTAATTGTTCAGTTTTAGACTTGTGTAAATTTAATTTAGTTATTCTATATACTGCTGCATTTCCAAGTATATAGAGACAGAACCTTGGATTCTCAGAAGTACCAGCAGTATATATCATTTCTAAGAACTAGCAAGCTATTTTGGCGACATGAGTTGCTGCATTAAAATTATTGTGATTAAAAGCATGGAAGATTAATGTAGAGATTGAATATCATTATTTGACTCCTTAGCTCATTTTCTGGATGGCACAGTAGTAGTTGATCCGCGTTTGATTTGATTTTGACTGTAGAATTTGTTCTTCAGACAGTGCTTTTCTTCTGGGTGATGTGATTTCTTCCCCCTGCCAAAGACATGCTAGTTATTAGGTTAATTTGCTATGAGTGCTGCTTCTTGGTAGAAGTATCTGATAGGAGTTGATGGCTATTTGAAAGAGAATAGATAACAGGGAACTAGTGGACAGATGGGATATATGGGATTTCTCTGTCATGGAATGATGGGCGAATTAAAACTTATTTTCCATACTTATATTTTTTAACTTATTGAATATCCATTTGATCTTGTTACAAGATACAAACTATGCTTAAAACATCATATAATTGTGACATATTAAACATCATTCTTATCTTGACTGAAAAGGTTTGGTGTCTGCCCAAGAAATAGTCAATTGAATTTATACTTGAGGAGTGTTTGTAATTGTGTGGCAAAAGTTCCCCACAGGAGGTTAGGAAAAAAGGTGGAAGCATTAGGTATAAATAAAGAGGTAGTGAAATGGATTCACCAGTGGTTGGATGGGAGGTGTCAGAGAGTAGTGGTAGAAAATTGTTTGTCCAATTGGAGGCCGGTGACTAGTGGAGTTCCTCAGGGTTCGGTCCTGGGTCCACTATTATTTGTTATATTTATTAACGATCTGGATGTAGGGGTGGAGAATTGGATAAGCAAGTTTGCGGATGACACAAAGATTGGTGGTGTTGTGGACAGTGAGGTAGATTACCGTAGATTAAAAGGTGATTTAGGAAGGCTGGAGGTGTGGGCTGAGAAATGGCTGATGGAATTTAATACAGATAAGTGTGAGGTGCTACATTTTGGAAAGGCAAATTTAAATAGGTCATATACATTGAATGGTAGACAATTGAGGAGTGCAGAGCAACAAAGAGATTTAGGAGTGATGGTAAATAGTACCCTCAAGGCTGATACTCGGGTAGATGGTGTGGTGAAGAAGGCATTTGGAATGTTGGCCTTCATAAATCGGAGTATTGAATTCAAGAGTAGGGAGGTTATGATGAAATTGTACAAGGCATTGGTGAGGCCAAATTTGGAGTACTGTGTACAGTTTTGGTCACCAAATTATAGGAAAGATATAAACAAAATAGAGAGAGTGCAGAGAAGGTTCACGAGAATGTTGACAGGATTTCAGGGTCTGAGTTACAGGGAAAGGTTGTGCAGACTGGGGCTTTTTTCTCTGGAGCGTAGAAGATTCAGAGGGGACTTGATAGAGGTGTTTAAGATTTTAAAAGGGACAGACAGAGTAAATGTAGATAGGCTTTTTCAATTAAGAAAGGGGGAGATTCAAACTAGAGGACATGGTTTAAGATTGAGGGGGGAAAATTATAAGGGGAACATGAGGGGAAATTTCTTTACGCAGAGGGTGGTGGGGATGTGGAATGAGCTTCCGGCAGACGTGGTCGAGGTGGGATCATTGGTTACATTTAAGGATAGACTGGATCGTTACATGGAGAGGAGAGGACTGGAGGGGTATGGACCGGGTGCTGGTCAGTGGGACTAGGAGGGTGGGGATTTGCTACAGCATGGACTAGAAGGGCCGAACTGGCCTGTTCTGTGCTGTAAGGGGTTATATGGTGAATTGCTTTTGTCGTTATTATTCCACTGAAGATGCTCTGCTGTTGACTCATCAAGATCACGATTTAAGGATTTCTCTATCATCTGTAAATTTTCAGGTTCCCATAACTGTCCCTTTCATTTTCAGTGAGCAATTGGTCTGTGCACACAATAGAAACAATCTGTGCAAAAAGCAGGCATATTGGATGTAGAAGTTACTCAGGCTTGAAATACTGAAGGCTTTTAAGACTTGTTTTTCAGTATTAAAGAAGAATCCAGTTTTTTAAAACTCTTGTTGCATAGGGCATTTTCTGGATTTGGTTTCACACGAACACTAAAATCGAGAAATGGAATAAACTGTCTACCGCTCTGCAATTTATTAGTTTGCCTCAAGATCCTACTGGACAGTGTTTCCCAGTAAATATTGCATAAAGTAGTTTAGATCTTTGGATGCTTGTGTCTGGATGAATGTTTGCATGAAATGTGTCCATAAATTAACTATGAAAATGCATTTTTTATAGGCCGTCGAAGATGTTAACGTTACCTTTGAAGACCAACAAAAAATTAACAAATTTGCAAGAAATAACAACAGGCTCTTAGAACTTCGAGAAGAAATTGAACTGAAAAAGGTAAGTTTTGAGTTTGATTCATCTGTATGAAAATATTTAAGAAAATACCATATTTGAAGAGACTGATTTTTAAAAATTTAATTTTAACATAACGAGATGAATTAATACATTTTGATAACTTGTGATACTATACTGGTTGCTGTCATTTGGCTTATAGTGTAAAAGAACACAGCAGGTTAAATTTGGAATCTTAAATCTGTAATTTTTCACTCCATAGTCAGCTGTTTCTAGTCAACAGTGGGTGGGGTTGGCTGGTACAATTGGGTGAATGGCATTTGAAGGTGAGATTGCCCTGCCCTTCTGGTCATATTAATGCAATGCTGAGTTTTATGAAGGAGGCAAAAAAATGGAGTGTCCAGCATGCAGGAAAAGTTGTCATTCATCTTAGTGCTAGGTTGCAAATGGCATTGATTGACATCTGTGGTGCTGTCGAGTGATTTTGGAGCAGATTATTCAAATGGAATGTGGGTTGAAAAAGTTGAAGAAAAAGGTGGAAATGAATACAATTGTTCCAACAGTGATATCGAAGAGGAATTTAGACAAGAACGTGCAGGAAATGGAGCAATACAGATCATTTGCAGAAAAAAAAGGATTAGTGTAATTTGACTTCATATTTGCCTCGGGCATTTTTGGATTTAAAGGCCTGTTTCCTTTGCTTTATTGTTCCATGTTCTAAATGTGCCAATGCATTGGTAAGTTTGCAAAAATAAATCAAGAATGCCTGTCTTAAATGTCTGAATCATTTAAAATTATTTAATTTAATGCAACGTATCTCTTGGAAACAATGGGAATGTGTTCCATTACCTTTAGTACTCCAAGGCTGGCAATGTTGCCATGCGTTTTGAGAGCCACTGATCCTTTTTTTGTGATTAAACTAGAAACAGTTACAGAACCTAGAAGATGCTTCTGCTGATATCATGATGTTTGAAGATGATGCTACGCTGGTGCCTTATCAAATTGGAGAAGTCTTCATCAACCATTCCCAGGATGAGACCCAGGACATGCTGGAAGCTGCAAAGGTAATAAATATCTCATCTGCAGGAATTTTACTGTATTGAGATGGAAGTTAAAAGTAATTCAGTACCTTTATGTAATTATGAATCTGTAATACTTTGAGGCTGAAGTAAGACGTGTTAAAATTATGGATACATTGTAGATTTGCTTTTGGTTTTTAAGTTTTTTCTGATACATTTGAGCCATTAATTTTAAATATCAGCATGTTGCTTAATTTAGATTTTAATAGAAAAACACAGACAAGAGCAGGATTTACATATTTCATTTTAAGTATAACTTCTCAAAAAGCTATTATGTAATATGAATTTATTCTCGTAGACACAAGTACATTATGAAGATACACCAAAATTCCTACTTGCCACAATGCCAGTAGTATAAGTTAATTTACCAGAATGCACCATGAGATAAGAAAATATAAAAATAAAAAGGATAGATACCTATTCACAGTTGCCGTTAGTGCAAAAAAGTGAATGGACATCTGGTCCAATGCTAGTGTTTATACTAGGCCTTGCATGGAGATCCCAAAATCTACTACTGATGACAGCTGCAGCTGCTAGTGCTGCCCGTGTACTCTTCTAGTCAGTGATTTGTGGAGGTCAGTAGGACAGCATAATCTTCCTTGGCCTTCCCAACACTCAGCTACGGAAACCTATCTTCCGAGCTTGTGTTGGGTTAAACCTGGCATAAATACACCAGTTTCCCATTGACAGATGATGGTGTCGGGCAGAAAAGCGAGTATTTTTGGTATTTGCTAGCTTCAGTGTTTTGAATTGATGCTGTGTCCAGAATACGTTTTGTCGTGGTCTCGCCACATTTTTAACTCTTTGTCCATGTTCAGAATATCAGTGTTCAGTGGGCTTGATTACATTGAGAGCTTTGCAGATGGTGGGCCTAAGGTTGCAGAGGTTTTTTGCTCTTGGAGTAGTTCTTTCTGTACATCCAGTCTATGCTGACACAGCCCATTCTGTTACACTCATTCATGTCAATGGAGTACCAGTGAAAGATTTTGCTATAGTACTGTCAGTAGAGCAGTCAGCCTGTGATTTGTATGGCAGTAGAAATCTGTACTAATTACTTTATATTTTTAACTTGGACTTAATTAAGGGAGACAGATTAGATTCACCCATCATAATGTACCAATGAATAGTTTTGAAGTAACTTGAACTCACCAAAGTAAAAGTCCAAGCCTTGTTTATAAACATTTCAAGAGAACATTAATTCTGGCAGTGGAATTCTTCAATGTTACACTGGACTGTCAGCTTGTTTGTTATAGTTGAGAACATAATTACCAAATTAACAACTCTCAAGGAAGATGAGATTAGAAGGTTTATGCATATGGAACAGGCATATGGCAGAAAGAATGATGGTGTGTTGAATTGCATCTTTTATAAGGTTTTAATTATAGGCATGAATTTGTTCGCAAACTGCTTCTGTAATTAAAAATAAATATCTTAGAAATTGCATACTAAATGAGCAGTTTTCTTTTGCAGCTATTTTCATATTGCACAGGTACATCAGCATGACAGACTGTGTTGAGAGCTCTTGGCTTGTTTGGTTTCGAGATTATGTATCTCAGATACATCTGTAGCTGTTGTTTTTCTCAGTTCCTCTCTCTGAAATCATCCCCATGTCTCATTGTCGCTGCCTTCAAATTCAAAGGGCAGAATTGAGTGGGTGTGTAGGGTTTGGAACTGGAGTAAAAATATGTTTGAATGGTGAGTTTAGTAATGTTACGGGATGAAGCCTAAATTCTCTATTTGTAAATCTGCCTTAATCATGTCAAATTGTGTAATCTTTTTGTGCTTTGCAAGAAAATTGTCATTTCTTAAAGATTATCCTGAGATGATTTTCTTCAGTACGAATTTACTTCGTAAACTTCTCTTACCATCTTTTTGTTTATTTTCTAATGGTAGCATGCAAGAGTGGTGGAATTGTATGTTATTAAAATCATTCACTTGGCTATGTTTCCTCATTTTCCCACTCTGTCCCCCCACCCATTGTCTTCCCTAGCCATATGGCTATCAATTCCATGACTTTGAGGCAGTTGGCATTATTTCCTCCAATATATTATCTTTCATCTAGCCTTGTTATCTCTTCAGTTCTATGATGTCCAATCTTTCCAACACTATCTGTTTTTCTCACTTGTGCGCATTTTTCCTGGATTCAGCTAAAGGGCATCCTTGTGCTCCTTTCTTTTCATTGTGCAGTTCTATTTCAACGATAATTTCATTTGAAAGCTTTATAGATATTCCATCTTTCCAAGCAATATCTGGTTTTTAAAATGCTCGGCTTCCTTTCCGTTGTTGGCCGTCTTTCAGTTGTAGATGAACTCCATTTTCAGACTTCACAGATATGTGATGTAAAAATGAACTATTTGTGGATGGACTAAACCCCTACCTACCATTCTTTTTACAAAGTTGTGTTTCCTAGTGTTGCTCTTGAAAACTCTCAGGCAGGTCTATGTGATGCCTATCTCAGTATTGTTTCCAATATTCAATGAGGTGGATCCTTTCTTTTTTTTTGAACATTCCTCCAGCTACAATATTCATCTCATTAACTGATTATTTTTCAATTATTGTGGCTGTAGTTTAAGAAACAATCCAGAGTTTACTTCTCTGACTATTTAATGAATAAAATTTAAATTCTAACTACATTAAGGAAATTGATCACTCAATATAAAAAGCTATTTTAATTAGTCTCCCTTTCAGACTAATGAACCAAAGACTTATTCATAACTAGTGCTCCTACTCCATGTACTCCACACTTTATTTCCTTTTTTTGTGAAGGAACAGCAAGTGTAGAGCTATAAGGTAAGAACAAAGCAGGCTTATCTGTTAGATTTGCTGTGGAAGGATAATTGGACATAACCATACAAAATAAATATGGATATTTAACTTTTCTAATTCCTTCAGCATAGGGATAGAGTTGGGAGATCAAACTTGTGTGATTAAATATTAAAATAGCAAATTGAAGCATCTTAAAATGTAAGAGATAAGATCTTACCAGGAGCAGATCATGGAACAGAGGCATGTTTCTAGTCGGGAAGATTGTGTACTCATCATGAGGTCATAATTGTCAGGAGAAACTGCATCTCAGTGCATGTGACAATAGCCAAGCATCCAGCAGGAGAATGAATGAGTGAAATGACAGTGGAAACCTCTTCAGCCATGTTTTACTTTTCTCATTCTGGTTAAAAACACGATGTGAAGGACACATGGGTGCAGAGAAAATAAAGTATGCGATTTAAATATTGATTTGCATCTCCGCAATGGACAGGAGGCAGAAACAAAATTGAAATGCATGGCTAACCAGACATTTAATTTCATGGCAAATACTTTCTGTGAAATGCATAGAGTTGGAGTTTATTCAGTAGATATTTAGAGTTTTTTCAGTCGTGCATGAATGTGGAAGCCTCAAAACTTCCTGAAAGGTGATCACTGGATATTTTTTGCCTGCTTTTTTTTGTTTGTTGGGCATTGTGTGATTGCAAGAGAGATTGAATAATCTCAAAATAACATAAGTTATAACAGTTAAAAATATGTAAATGTCTTAACTGTTAATAAAATTTCTTATAAATTTGTCCTTTTTAATAATAAAATTGATTTTTGATCATTTGTCAAGGAAGTTTATGGCGGTCACTGACCTTCACAAACATGTAGATGCTTGAAAGGCTTGAAAACTGAGCAAGCCTGGAAAATATAGCTTGATTAGGTGACAAAGCATTTATACAAGCAGGGTTTGTTCAGACCCTGCCATGAGTTACTGCTTGAAGATTTACTTAAGGTAATTACAAACCCGAGAGAGAGATAATGGTAAGCGCAGCTGGTTTTCCACTGCTAGAAAGTCATTGCCAATATAAAGATGTAACTTTACCTGAGCATTTATAATTAAATATATGCATGTTAGAATATATAATAAGAAAGGATGAAAGAAAAAGCACACAGATGTTTGATATGCTAAAAATTTTAGTATGGTAAAAAATGCTCAGAGGGACCTTGTGATATAGTTTTATAATATTGGTCAAGCCACAGTTCAAGAACAATGCAAAGTTCCCATCACCCCACCTTGGGAAGAAAGTGATCGCCCTGGAGAGGGTGCAGAAAACTTCAGTAGGATGTTGCTTGAGATGGAGCATTTCAGTCGTGAAGAACTGTATAGGCTGATTTTGTTTTCCTTAGAGTGAAAGATGCTGAAGGTAAACTGAAGAATATATACAAAATTGAGTGCCTGATGTAGGGAAGATGGTGAGAAACTTTTCTCCCTTGCAGAGGAATGATATTTAAAGAGGATATGAGGAGGGGAAGAGAATAGAATCTGAAAGGCACTACCTGTTATATGGTGTAAGTGGGTACTCTCACAATATTAATAAGTATCTAGATGTGTGCTGGAATCACCAACATGTGCTGGAAGAAACACTGTCTCTTGTGAACAGAGTAAACCAAAGGTATATAAAAGGTATCTGTGCTATATAATGCTACAACTTTTCTTTATAGATAAAACATCAGCTGAATGATACAGATGGTTTGAGATGCTGACAATATTTATCATCTCAAAGGCTGTACTTGCTGACTAACACTAGACCCACTCTACACCGTCTGCACCTCCCCATCTTTCAATTGTGTCTGGAGACATTACATTTTTGTTGTTCCTAGTTATAGAGAGACTCAAAGCACCAATGTAATTAACTTCTTCAGCTTTGTTGAGGCATTAATTAACCCCCAAATTTTTCTTCACTGCTTTATGATTCCCCCCCCCCCCCCCACCCCATGCCAAGTGAATGGAAAAAGAAGGGTTTGAATTAATATGGCACATTCATTTTCGTAAGTGTATCTTGACAAGAGTTTCAACTTCATTTTTCAGCAAAGTCTTCAAGATGAGATCCAGGCTTTACAATTTCGTGTGGAAGCCATTCAGCACGTGTTATCCGATCTTAAAGTTCAGCTCTATGCAAAATTTGGAAACAACATTAACCTCGAAGCAGATGACAACTGAGCTGTTTATTTTCACCAGTCACATCTCATTCAGTTGAATGATTAACTTTTCACATTGGACAGAAATTGCAGTTTGTTTTAGGAAATAGAATTTTTTTTTTTAAAAAGTCATCATTTTTAATTATTGTGGGACTATCTTCTAATATTTTTGATCTACAGTTCCATTTATTTGATGGGATATCTTTTTCTACTTGCTTGCACTCGTTATTTATTTGTTACAGTGATTTCACACTTTAATTTTTGAAATGTCTGTAAGACACTGAGGTCTGAAATCCTGTTTCAGAAAAAAAAACACGTTTATCTTTAGCATTCAAATTCAAGCCTATTATTTTGAATGCAGTATCATGCAAGCTGCATCCATTCTGGTAAACCTGCACAATCCATCTTCACAATAAAAGAATTACCACAATGCTAAATTCAGTATATTTCCACATGATTGAACTCCTTGATTTATTATAATATCAATTTAATGTAATGACCTTTTGATCTTTAAACATTTTATTTCTGAATCCACACTGGGTTAAAAAAAGATTGTCAATCTTGACTTTTATTATCTATGCTGATTTATGAGCTATCATTATGAAGGAAAAGGTGTGCAGATGTTCGTAGATTACACAAATACTTAAGTTAATGGTGCAGTTTATTTGCCTTTTATTTTACAAAGTTGTGACTGGAGAATTGTATACACCTGACATTTGATCTATAAGTAATGTTGCTTTCAAAAGGACCGTGAAATATTTACATGCAGTACTGGTAGAATTGTTACCCATGGAGAATGCCACTTGCACATGGAATTGGCAAGGAGATCAAAAGGGGCCAGCAGCGTGAGCAGCAGTATTTAAAAACCTATTTTTCAAGGAGAACTAATGACTGATTAAATAAAATGGGTTTAAAGAAAATCTGATTGTCTTGTTAAAAATTGCAGTGCTGTTGAACTCGATTGCTCCCTTTGGCTAAATTTTTAAGGTCAAGTTTATTGTCAATCAGTTGCATAAGTACAACCCATTGAAACAGCGTTCTCTGGTCCTCAGTGCCAAAAAATACAAGCACATAACAGACATAACACACATACATTCACACTCTCCCTTTGGAAATTTTTATTAGCCCTAAGTTCAAATAGTGACAATTTTAAAAACTTAACTTTAGAGATAACAGGCCCTTTCGGCCCACGAGCTGTTAATGCCGAAATATAAAAAATTAACCTACAAATCTTGTTGATCATTGGGGGGTGTGAGAAAACCCACACAGATATTGTGAAAACATACAAACGCCTTACAGACAGCGCCAGATTCACTTGGGTTGCTGGTTAGCATTGTGCCAACTGCTATGCTATGCCCCTATTTTAAACTGAATACTTTTGCCACTGAGATCCCAACTGGAGGAGATAGTCCTTCTATATTCTCCCACTGAATGTCCTTCACTTTTTTAATACTCGTGCCAGATCTCCGTTCAATGTCGTTTGCATCAGTAGAAGTACATCTACCCTCCAGTGTAGCTCACTGTTAATGTGAGAACTGAGAATTGGGCTTTAGGTATTGCAGGGAGCCAGTTTGCTAATGTTTGATTTAAAGTGGCTGCTATGATTGATGCTTTTGATATAAACAGGTGAAAAAGTGGGTTCATTCATAATTTGTGAGTTTGTTGACACTGGATGAAAACCTGGAACTCATTTATTGGAATTATGTACTTTGTAAATAATCAATCTCTGAGCATATGAACCTTATTCTAAATTGTATTCTTTGAGATTGATTATTTTTCAAAACAGCAGTGGTCACTAACAGTCATTTATTTAAGAGGTGCTTAATATGCCACAATGAATTTAAAAAGTCTAATTTTTATTTGCTGTGATGTCAGTACTTGAGTAAACTGATCCAGTAAATTAAAAAAAAACAAACAATAGGTATTTTCCATTCACATTTTTAGCTTGCTCTGTTATTCAATCAGATCAGGGCTGGTCATCCAATTCAGAGCCCAATTCCTACTTTAACCCCACAGTCCTTGAATCTCTGACTATTTTTTTATAATTTTGTGTAACTCATAGAAAAACTTCAATTATTGGGCCAATTGCTTTCTGTCACAGATAAAGCCACTGATTTACCTATCTTTGAGTGAAGAAATTTTTTTCTGCTCCTCAATCCTAAATGACCCAAGTTTATTTGTCATTCCAATTGTATCAATTCAATCCGACAAAACAGCGTTCTCCAGTCCATGGTGCAGAACAGTGCAAAGCACAAGTACAGACATAATGACACAAATACACAGTGCATATGTACATACTGTATATTAAGATAAATATGATTAATAAATACTATTCATAGCGTTGTTTCATCAGTCTCACTGCCCTTGTGAAGCTGTTCCTCAGCCTGGTGGTTCTGGCTCTATTGCTTCTGTAACATTTTCCCAATGGAAGTGGCTGGAAGATGCCATGTGCAGGATGTGTTTTCTGCTGCTTTTATGGTCCTGTGGATTGACCACCAATCCAATGCTCTAGAGCAACTATTTCACACTGATTCAGCCAACCGGGATACTCTCAATAGATCTCCTGTAGAAAGTTGACAAAATGATGGCTGTTAGCTTTTCCCATCTCAGCCTTCTGAGGAAATGCAGTCACTGTTTTTTCCTTCCTGACTAGTGAGGAGATATTTTTGTGTCCAGGATTGGTCGCTTTTTTTCAGTGGATTCCATGGAATGGTGCTCTTCACTCTCTCCACTACTGAGCTATTAATGTGTAGTGGAGGGTGATTGCCCCTGGGCCTCCAGAAGGCCACAGTCTTCTCATTTGTCTCATCCATGTTGAGACCGGTTGTAATTCTTGGCCATTTCATGAGACTTTCCACCTCTTTGTATTTCATTTTAATGTTGCTGATGAGGCCAACCATTGTTGAGTCATCTGCAAACTTGACTCTTGGCACTGGATCTGGCGTTGCATTTATGGGTCAGTGGTGTGAACAGGAGAGGACAGCCCACAGCCCTGAGCTGCATCAGTGATCCGTATGACGGTGCTTGACGTTCTGCTGCTAAGCTTGTTAGACTGCAGAATCCAGATACAGAAACAACCTCTGGGGTATGATTTCATCAACTGCTGAGCTGAAGTCAACAAACAGCAGCCTGGTGTATGAGATGTCATTCTCCAGGTAAGTTAGGGTGGAGGGAAGGCGATAGCATCATTAGTCGAATGGTTCTATCTGAAGGCGAATTGAAATGAGTCCATTGTCTCTGGAAGATGCACTCTGATACATTCCATCACCAGACACTTGAAGCATTTTGTCATGGGAGAGATCAGTGCCACTGGGTGGTAGTCGTTGAGGCCTATTACTGTTGCTTTCTTTAGAAACAGGATAATGGTGGTACCCATGGGGAAAATGGACTGCTGCAATGGTGTGTTGACCATCTGTGAAAGGACCTCTGACAGTTGGTCAGTGCAGTCCTTCAGTACCCAGCCGGATACCCCATCACCTCCACCTCCTTTGTTCTCGACTTCACCACCTTCCTGTATCCTACTTTGTGTCCTGTTCATCCATAACATCAGCACTTTTTGAAGTTCTGTGTGCAACTCCCCATTTACTTCACCTGCCATTTGGTATTTCTTTGCTCTCCGCATAGAGGTTCCATATCATGAGAGATAATATTATTCTGTGTTATATTAATCTTGAACTAGCAACACTGCCCTACTGCCTTTCCTGTCTTCCTGGCCTTCCTAAGTATTGAATACCTTCCATTTATTTCCCACTGGTGATGCTTCTGTAAACCATGTTTTCATAATCTCCATTGTATTAGACTATTTGTTCCTGTTTGTGTAATTAATTTAACAACTTATGGTGATTGCCACATCTATTAAGAGATAAAGCCTTTTGTTTTGAGGCACAAGTGATTGAAGATGCTGTAATCTGGAGCAAAATCGATCTGCTGGAAGAACTCAGCTGGTCAAAGGACAAAGGAATTGTTAATGTTTCGGTTCAAAATCCTTCAGATTTTATGCCTGTTTATTTGATGAACTTGGACCCCATAGTAATAATTTGAAATGTGGCCCTGTTTGCTTTTTCAACTTTCATTTCTGTTTTCTGTCTTATTTCTATTCTTGGTTTCTCTCTATAGGTCCCCATTATCTTGCCATTTTAATTTATACCATCCCCAAAGCCACCAGTGAACATGTCCTGAAGGACATTGGCCTGGTTCTGCTCGGCTGCAACCCATCCATCTTATAAAAATCTAACTTTCCTGAGGACCAGTCATTTCTTTTACACCATTTCTCTATTCAACATCTGATTTATCATTCTGTTATTTCTCTGAATGGCATACAGCACTGGTAGTAATCCTGATACCACTCCCTTTTTAGTTTACTTCCTAACTCCCTCCATCTGCTGTATAGTTGGTAATTCCAAGCATCATAATCATTAGTTGCATATCTTCTCCCTCAAATGGTCTCCAGCCACTTTACAATATCTTGACCCTGGCACTGGAGAGGCAGAGCGCCATCCTGTAGTCATGTGTATCGCTGTAGAAGTAGCTTTGGCCCTGGCAATGGAATCCTCATTCACTAGCACGCCCACTCTTCCCCTTCTGTGCAGCAGAGCCTCCCATAGCGCTGTGGCTGAGATTTATGTTACCTTTCCCTGATAAACTCAGCAATATTGAAGGAGAGGATGGCCACAGGAGACACCCATAATGCCTTTCTTGTCAGTGCATTCTTTATCTGCAGTGGACTGCATGCTGTCCACATACATCTCAGCATCATGGATTCACCACGAAGAATCCGTGCTCATCTCTAGATTGATAATGTAGTTAATATGCAGCTGCACCAAAATATATTTCCAACACATGTTTGCTGACAGTGGAAACGTACCTCATTTCCCATTAATATGTCTGAGTTCTTATGCTATAACTTAAATTAGCTGAAAGTCTATTACACTAGGGCAGCCATTCTCGATTTTTCTTTTTTGGCCATGGCACCCCGAGGACTCTGTTCAAAGTTCATGGGCCACCTTCCCTGTGAAGCAGTCAAGTTTAGGTTTCTTCTGTACTTCTTGTGAGGTGAAAATAAAACGAGGCTTTTACTTAAATGTGCCGTGGCCCCCAGGGGGCAGTGGTGTCTCTGCTGAGAATGGCTGCACAAGGAGCTTCCTACCCATTGGCTCCTTGCGTTTAAACTCCCAGGGCCTCTGTACCTCCTTTTTGTTAAGACCCCTCAGTCTCTGTTCCTGCTCTTCTCATCTGTTGTGTCTTAGAACTACTGATGATGCGTGGTGCATGGCAGAAAGGTAGTACTTGTTAAATGCCATATAAATCACTGGTTTCCATTGTGCAGCGAATCACACTGGATATTGATGATGGTGGTGAGAGTTTATTGTCACATACATGATGCGCTTAAATTGAATTCTCCCAATTGCATTTTGATGTCGGCTTTAATGGTAAATACTCTTGTGCTGCCTTGTCAGTCCACTTTACTCTATTTTCTCCTGCAAAATGCCAGTGTAAAGAATATCCTTCATAAACATTGATCATCCTCTCTGGTATAGAAAGGATTAGAAAAGACACATTCAAACTTGTTGAAAAACATGCAAGTGAATATGTGCTTAAAGAACAGCAAAGAGGAAGAGGCTCGTCACAACAGACATTGCATGAAATGGACTTTAAAGATAGATTATATATGATATTTGACTGAGTAAGAAATAAAATGTCGAATAATATGGAAAATAGAATGAATGGACTGAAAACTTGCATAAGTTAAGGGTCTAAACACAGACGCTTCAGAGTAAAATTGACAATATTGAGCACTTTTCAACATCAATGATGCTGTTAGATCTATTGTTCCCCTGCCTGTCACATTGTCATATTTCTCATTGACACCAACATTAATTTTACTCTGTTTTAGATAGGAGGTTTAACTGTGTAACTTTCAGGAAAAAGAATACAATTTCAAAGAGAATGGAACATGAGAAACATTTATGTAAACCCTGCAAGTTTTATCTCCCAGATCTAAATATATGTTATTAATAAAACCATCAGTTTAAACATGTATATGGAAGTATTGCAATGTACACTTGTCTAAAACTTTTAAATAAGTAACAACTATATTTGGACAGAAATTTATTCGGTTTTATGTTTTGTTATTTCTGAAAAGAAACTTTCACTCAATAAGATGTAACTGCTTGTGTTTCCTAAGCCTACATCACTGTCTGGACTTGAATTTATTTGTAAAACCTTAACTACTTCTCAAGTACATCCTAAAATTCACAACGGGGTTGAATCACCTGCCTTAAGGTCTCTGACAATGTGAACACCACCCTGTTGATTAAGAAATTGGGCATTAAATATACTGGACAACAAATATTTTGCTTCCTAACACTTTTGGGTGTATTTTATGGATTTTGGGCTGCTGATCACAAAATTCACCTTGAAATGATCTTAACATGTACCATACTTTTAGATATAACCTATTTTTGTGATTTCTTGTCATATTTTAAGTCTACTAGTATATGGCCGACAAAGCAACCTGTTTTGGTCAGTCCAAGTATGCCAGGGCATGCACTCAGTGCAGGTACAATGCAAATGTCCGCATGGTCGTTCGTACATGCCCAGCATGCCAGCTTGTGAAGTCCCGCACTCTTCCTCCTGGTCCGCATGGCAGAATAAGGCGGGGAGCTCGCTCAGCTGCGGTCTGGCAAATTGATTAAATAGGCCCTATGCCAGACTGTATGGGTAAACGTTATGTCCTAGTCATGGTTGACACATTTTCGGGCCTGGTTTTTGCTTTTCCCACCAAGACGGCTGACCAAGCTAGCACTATCCAAGGACTAAACCATTTAATTTCTCGTTATGATGTACCAGAAGAAATTCAGTCTGATAATGGCTCACACTTCTCCGGGAAGGCAATCTGTGATTGGGCAACTGACAACAGTATCTTATGGGTCCACCATATTCCTTATTACCCATAGGCTGCCGGGTTATTTGAACGAATGAATGGCTTACTGAAGGAACAAATTCGTTTGTTAACAGCACTGGGGACCCTGAAGGGGTGGTGCCATGTGCTGCAGCAGGGAGTCAACAATTTGAATCATCGCCCTTTGAAGGGAGGTACACCTTTCCACTGACTTCTTCATGCTTCTGAATTACACCCTCTCAGGTGCCAAGATTTTCTTTGGCGCCTTGATCCCAGGTTATGGCGATATTTGTATTTCCCAAGAGGTTCACATATTATATGATCTGATGAGTTCTATTGCCAATGAGACATCCTTTGCCCTTTCGTCTGTCAGTCAGGGCCTTAATGACCTTAATCACGAGCTCTCTGCTGTCAGGACAGTGGCTTTACAGAATCGTATGGCCCTGGATTTTCTTTTAGCAAAACAGGGTGGCACGTGTGCTGTTGTCAGTTCTGAATGTTGTTCATATGTTCCCGATGTATCCACTAATGTATCTGATATTGTTCAACATGTTTCAAAATCTGTTCGTGAGCTTCAGCGTCTGGGTATTGTGGCCCACAAGGATAGTTTGAGCCTTGGTTGAAATCCTTTTTCATGGTTAACTGGTACATTTGGGGGATTGGGCTAGAATATTCTCCGTTGGATGCTTGCATTATTACTTGTTTTTGTGCTTATTATAGTTTTAGTTTCTTTTTTGCGCTCCTTCTGTACTCAAATGCTTGTTAGGTCTTGTAAGTGACAGGCTGCGACCAAGGGGTGGAATGTAATGGAGGATTTAGACCAGATGATGCAAGAAGGGATGCAGTTGCATCTGAAGACATAATCTCAATTCCACTATGAGACCCAGGATGCATATTTAATAAACACATCTAAATTCCACCATGGGGCCCAGGATGCAGTTGAATAGGAAGGCATTATCTAAATTTACACTATGGGGCCCAAGGATGCATATGGATCAGTAGACATTATCCAACTTCCACCATGAGGCCAAGAGATGCAGTTATCTTTTGTTGGTCGCAGACTGTCAGGAGACCTTGAAGATAATTAAATCATTTGTTCAAAGAGATAAGATTCCAAACTGACCTCCTGGTCCGGGGAGGTGGAGAAGCTGCTACCGGCGCCCAGACAACCTACAAGTGTGCAGTTGTCACCTCGCTTTGGCAGTTGGGACCAGTCCAGGCATTGATAAGTATAATTGGGAAAGGCTTGCATATTGTAGTGTGAATACAGCTTTAGATTTAGTAATAAAGACTTGTATAAACTGAACTGCTCTCGGGGTGTGTGACTATTTTCTTTTGGTAGCTTGAACACTGTGACCAATCTAAAACGAACAAAGTGAGAAGTACAAGTTTACCCAAGACATAAGCAAAAGCAGAATGGATGGGGTTTACTCTCACCAGGTACGAAAATTTCTGTCTTTTGGAGCCGTCGAGGACATTTGAAAAACTTCTTTAGGCAAGTTGGCAATCTCTGTTTCTGCACTGACATTGGTGGGTTGTTCACAGCTTTGGGTTGTGTGCAATACTCATAACAGTGGCATCTTTTTAAAACATTTTTATTCACAGGACATCACGACCATGGAAAAGTGGTATCAGGACAACTGGAATCCCATCAATGCTGGCCGACAGTGGCAAAATATGTTTAGGTCAGTTGAACTAATGTCAGCGATTGAATGTGCTAAATTCAATACATGTTAATTTAATGGTTCTCCGACTTCCTTATGTGATACAAAGGTCATTTCAGCTTGAAGTTGTCTATCATAATCCCCAATTTTTTTCAGGAAGGAAACCTTTTGAAATAATTTGCTGTCCAGTGATATCTGCAGGAGAATACAGCACGTGACACAACAATCATCAAGAAGGTGATTAAAACTTTGATTTTGTTAGATCACAACTTGACACCTCTTGAGTGAAAACCTCACACCTACTTTTTTTTAATGATACCCAGAATACTCACAAGTGTCTCAGTGTTATTTTTGATTCCTAAAATAGGTTGCATTATCTGTTTTAGAGCAATTAAGTGGGTGCATCAAAGTCTCAATTTTAATATCATTATACTTTAATTTCTGTTCACCCAGTGTCACCTTGCCTGTCAGTCTTCCTGAGTTCAGTGCAAATTATAAGGAGAAGAACAGGGAAAATGTAGGATGATGATCAGTTCATGGGACTCGGCATTATTCATATGTAAATAACTTTGTAACTTCAGGAAAAAAAGTCATAATTAAACAGCTATATCGAAAAGATACTGTCCTTTGTTAGATTCACAAAGCCTACACACTAATCTTTCCCTTGGGAGTGACAGGCTTTGAAAGTCCTGAAACTATTGTTAGACACAAACTAAACATGCCACAACTGATAATTTATCGAGTCCTGATCAACTACATCAGCTATCAAAATTCATTTTTCAAGCACGCTGATAATTCAATCCTTCAGATAATACTGACTTTGGAGATTTCTAATTTTTTTAAAAATTAAGCTTTACTATCTCCCTTTTTTTTCCAATTCCTTTTTATTTCTGTATCTAATTCAACATTGCTTTAAGCTTAAGAATTCAGACACCTGCCTACATTTTGCTCATACCTCACTGAAGGGCTCAAGCTTGAAATGTGGGTTCTGTATCTTTATCTTTGCTATACAAAGGCCACTGTTTAACCTGCTGAGTTTCTCCAGCAGTGTTTTTATTATGTTGTGCACGAGCTTTCCGTTCATTTGATCTATTATTTATTTATTTCATCATTACCATTAGCTAACCGGCCAGCTGTTCTCATCGACTTGCTGCTGGATCAGTGTGATCACCTGACATTTTCATCATCTTGGTGGCTAAGACATTCCTGAACTAAAAGGAGGAAATAAATTAATGGTAGAAGCTACTACATGGCCTGCTGCAGCAAAATATTTCTCTGTCCACTGCAATAGCGGGGATTTCCCAGTGATAATCCATTTCAGTTCCCCTCCCCATTCTCTTGCTGTCCTGTCTGTCCATGTTCTCATACACTGCCAGACTGAGACCACCTGCAAATTGGAGGAACAACATATTCCATCTGGGCACCTTCCAACCGGATGGCATTAGCATCAACTTTTCAGGTTTCCGTTAGCTATGAGAATCATTCATGCTGATCAGAATGAGAAGCACTTGGAAACCACAAATTATTGTTATCTTGGCATTGTGCAGGAAGATTTGGATAACCTCTTGATGCTGGGTTAGAGACTAATTAACAATTTGGCCGTTTTCAACACATGAGGAGATACGTGGTATTGAGAGAAAGGAAGTGATTGCAATGCATTCAAACCTTCACTTAGATACTGTCTGGTCCCTTAACCTTTGTTGTTTCCAGTTCTCCTGATGATTTAATTGGTGAGTAAATTAAATTACTTAAAGACAACATTCTTGAAGGGGAGATAAATCGTTCACTGGGCATGGATTGTTAAAAATTCCCTGATTTCAGAATTTGCTGTTTTCTGCTATTGCTGTCAATAGGGATGTTTTTAATCGGTCTGCTTTTATTTGTCTGTCATCATTCTGGACTGGATGTCAGCAGTTGTCTTGGCTTAGGTCTATTGTTTGCTGCTCTCGTTTTCAGCTTGCATGTAGTTCCTTTGTGTGACCCCCCCTTATTTTTGGTTTAATATTCCTATTGCCACATTTGATATGCTCGTGGACACATCCATTGAAACAGAATTGGGCCCCTAATTTTGATAATGATAGCACAAGAAAGATAGGCTAGACATGATGTACAGAGACAGTGGTGGAATACAGATTTTTTTTGTACTCTTTCTATCCAACATTTATGATTTAGGTCATGGATTTTCTGTTGGACTATGGTCTTTGTTCGATGGCAATGTAAGTTTATTGGTGTATACAAAGTACAGTCAAGCCAGTAGGTATGATATATCAACCACAAAAATTAAACTATAATAAAATCCCTGGTATCCAACAGCTACTGGGATTGCAGATGCTGGATTTGAGAATTTTCTAGTTACCTGAGACTCACTCTTACAATGCCTAACTAATACACTTGCATTAAGAATAAAATACAAAAGTTTAAAATACAAAAGGCAATGCAAAATGTAAAGTAATTTGAAAAAATTACAGTATTTCAGTCCTTAATTATGTAAAATTCACTTTTTATCAGGTAATTCGCATAACTTACTAAATTTAAATTCAAACCTCGGTTGTTGGCGCTGTAACAGTGTTGTGTAAACAGCTACACTATGCTGCCATCAGAATTAACACCCCTCCCCCAAATTTATGGATAAAGCCTTACTAATATACTTACTATAATAATAATAATAAAGTTAAAGACTCTTACGAGGCAGGGATAGGGAGACACTTTGGGAGAGTCACCCCAGCAGCGAGCGACATCAGCCAGCTCTTCATCCTGGGTGACATCATTTTATTCAAACAGAACTTTATTCAAACAGCTGCTGCAGGCGGGGCATAACCAGGGAGCTCTGCTGGCAGAAAGCTTGCTCCCATCTTCACCAAGGAGTTGTGTGTTGCTTCGGAGGATGTTTACTTTTGCAATTATAAACTTTGATTTATATTTTTATTAATTCCAAACTATTTATTTCCTTTTTTTTTGCTTGTTGCCTGAATTCCAGATACTGGCGATACTACTGTACTACAATATCTCAAGTCAGAGAAATGACTTGTAAATATCAAAGGTTAGATTTTGCAGTTAGTGCAAGAGAAAAGAGTAATGTTTCAGGACTGCAAACATATCTTTTTGTGGTTCCAGGATAGTTTATCATTAAGAATAGGGTAAACCAAGGAGGTTCAAGTGTGTGATTGCAGTTGGGTAAAAACTATTGTTAAACCAGCAAGAAGAGATTGTGAGCATGTTGGGGAACCTTGATGATATTGGCAAATTCCCTGAGCAGCACCTCTCATAGATGCTTTAATTGATGGGAGGTCAGTGCCCAAGAAGGAGATGGCAAGATTTGTCGCTTTGTCCCGCCTTCTTCATTGCTGGGCATTCAATGCAGAAACCAGTCAGTGTACCTTTCACACTGCACATATAGAAGTTTGATTCAACAACATGCTCCTCAAACTTCTTAGAAACTACAGGCCTTCTTCACAGTTGCCTCACTGTAATGGCTCCAGGAAAGGTCCTCTGATATGTTCACTCCCAGGAACTTGCCCTCTTCCCCACCATCCCATCAATGAAGACAGGTTCATGGTCCTTCACCCTCCCCTTATTAAAGTCAACAGAGAGTTCCTTGATCTTCTGACAATGAGAGCAAAATTGTTCTTCTGGGACCACCCAATCAGATTCTCAATCTCCGTCCTATATTCTGACTCCATTTATTCAGCCAATAACAGCAGTGTTGTCTGTGAATTTATAGATTCCATTAGAGCCAAACATTGATAAGCAATTGTGAGTGAGTAGGGAATGGAGCAGGAGATGAAGCACACAGTGTTGAGATACCTGTACACCTGTGTGGATGGTCAGCGAGGAGGAGGTGATTTTGCCAATCTGCACTGATGAGGGTCTGCTGATAAGGAAATCGAGATCCAGTTGCAAATGTATGAACAGAGTGCCAGCTTCTTGTGTTTGATAAGTTTTGCTGTAATGATGGTGTGAAGCGCCAAGCTGTAGTCAATGAACGTCAGCCTGATGCTGGTGTACTTGTTTTTAGTATTGTAGAACTTTAATCCACTAGGGGGTATCTTATTGCTATTCATACCCTCTTACGGATTTGCTGCATAAATAGAAATCACTTCTTACATGGAGCAGTGCATGCTTTCACGATTGAAATATGAATTTTATTTTTTACTCTATTTTGAATAATGTTGCCATTATGTGCGAGAGAAATTCAATCCCTGATTGCTGATTCTAGACTTGTTACTCTTGTGTCAATTAATGCAAAACTATGTTGGGTGAACTCTCATTAACCATTGTCGAATATGCAGAAAATGATTGATCATTGATTCTGTGAAAATTATAGTTCCTGATGGTTTTTTAGAAAATAAGTAATATAATTGCTTGAGTTTGAAGTAAACTGTTAGCAAAACATATGAAACATCTCATTAGTGACAGAGAAAATGAAACAGTCAATCACAATGTAAGTGAAGTAATGAACCAGTTAGTGCTTATAAAGCATTTAACAAACCACTTAACTGATATAAATATTGGAAAGCTAATTAATTCAAGGTGTGCAATTTACAGCTTTAATAGGGAAAAGCTGAACATAGTAAAACAGGAAAGTAAAACCATTTCTACTGATCAGTTCTATTAACCTCTGTCTTGGAGTGTTTCAGCTACTCTGTTGATGGGAAATAACAACACATTATCTACTGTTACGTCGCAGACCAGCAGCAATCGAAATTCACCAAGACGGTTATTTTTAATATATTTATTAATGTACTAATAATATAACATACTTAAATCTACCCCAAGTGTGTGTGTGTGTGTGTGTGTGTGGAATACCCAAATCATTACAACTTAGGCATAATTCTGGAAAGTCATACCCAAAGTTCAGTCTTAGAAATCCTGTGTTGAAACTCAGAAGTAATTGAGGTGAGAGAATGAGTGATCAGACTGCCAAAAGAAATATCCTTCCATACAAATGATTGTCACAACTCCCCTCTTCCTTGTGCAGAGGAAACAAAACATGTGACTTCCACGAGCCATCCAAAACTCAGGCCCGGGTCAGTCGAAATGGCGATCATAATAGTTATGACCCAGTGTAAGAATTCTCCTGTTTCCTTTACCCAGTCAATCAAATTGGCCAATACAATGATTATGGTAGTTCAACAATTCCCCTGACCAGGAGAATCAGCAGAAATGTTCATTCCGCCTCAGTGTTTATCAGATGGCTGGCTGATCAATACTGAATCCTGTTTCTTTAAGTGCCCAATCACATTTCTCAATCACATGACCATCTCTCACCATCTGTTTCCCTGAATAAACAACTATTGTTTTTGGTCTTAGTTGAGAGCATCAACCTTATTTGCAGTTTGGACCAGATTGTGCCATGCTCTCTGTAAATGTGAAAACTATGCACCAACCCCCCCAAAGTGACACTCACTAAATAAACTACAAAACAGGGAGGCAGCTTTAGAATGTCAAATTCCCTATCAAGCAATCAAGTTGAAATAAGAAACAGTTTAAAGAACACTCAAAATATCAACTGAGAACATTAAGAGTTTTATTTAATTGGAAGATAAGGGCAGGTGTGAGCACAATGGAAAACTGTAATCACATGAAATAAATACTGGCACAAGCAAATTCAGTCAAGAATGCTGTTTTAGAAGAGAAAAAGCAATATTATATGAAATATGTTTACATATATATATTTTGGGTAAAAAGAAATACTACATCCCAAATAATGTTTCATTCACACTCATTTAATTTGGACTTTGAGATCTAGCACTTGGATAACGCTAGGGCTGTGGGGAGTATTGGACACTGCAGATCTATTATTTATTGTATTAAGTTATTAGGATTGGATACTGCATAGATTTGTTGTCATAAATGAAGCATGAGTACCCTGTAATTTCAACTGAATATCCTCCAGTGAAAGAAAATAAGAAAAAGACTGGAAATTATCAACACAGTCCATTGTAGAGATGGATCACAATCCTGATGGCAGAGGCAGGAAGCTGATGTTTCATGTATGTAACTTCTGCAAAATTGAATATTTTTAGATCTGTAATGAAACATCTTCAGAGATGTAGTATTCTACCAAGGCAGTATAAATGGGCAGCTCCATTTAATCAATTATATTTCCATGGGTTATCAATTTAAGTATCAATTTAGACAGGCAAAAAACTTGTTGACATAATTCTAAAACAGGAAAAGTGCTTGGAATGTATATCGAAGCCATATTCTTCACAATCTTAAACTTGTGTAATCTTTACAGTAATGGCATTGCATGCATCAATACTTGTAGGTCTTAAGTGTGGAAACAATGGTGTTTGGGAAAATATGTTTTCTTTAAATCGCACTACTTAATTCAGTTCAAAAATTTGAAGCCTTCGATTCAGTGGAGCCCATGCTCCAAGAACTAAAAGGATAACATAAATCTTGCGAGCCTCAAGGGACTTTCAAGCCCAAAATCTAGATTGCAGGCACAACCACTTAAGTTATTGCCTACATTTATTCTGATTTGTTGTATGGCTGAATTGTTTTCTAGTGTTACAGTCATTATATCGATTGCCATTTACCCTCTGGCAAATTTAGAACAACCAAGTTGATTAATGCATATCTTAAAGAGCATTTTCAAAGTTATTAAAGTTTGATTTTGCAAGCCCATGAAAAGACTAATCTATAATAAATATAGATCTTACTGCAGAAAGCTAACCAAGCCTGTCTGATGAAAGAAAGCAGCCATGCACATCAGACTAATGATTTTTTATCTGCATTTCATTAACTTATCTGATAAAAAGAAAACACTATATTGAATGCAAACTAGTTGACATTTATATTTTATGTTCATGCAGATAAAGGCAAATAAAATGTCAAAGGATGTTAAATTTATTAGCAGAAATCATAGGTTCTAAGAAATTTGAATTGAATATGACCTTGATCTTGTTATGCTGGAAAGACTTTTGTTTAGTACATTTGATCTGTTCAAGCCAATTAAATTGGTCAGAAACAACATGTATATTATATAATTACAGAAGGTCATGGTGACTGAGAGAACAGTAAACATTTACCATTATTTGTTGAGCAGTAGGTTGCTATATTGATAAGTCTGTGCTCTAAGCCTTGGTAAGATTGCACACAAAGTTGACATGACAGTAGCAGTGGATTAGCCATTCAGTTGATTACTATTAAAGACATCAGGAACAATTTTCCAGAAAAATTGTTGACCAAATTTTTATCTAATCAGTATTTGTTTTCCTTGGTTTATTGCAGCTTATTATTCAATGTAAAAATGATTAGAAAACTTTATGTTGCAGTTACCTAGAATAATCGATGCAATATTTCTATCATATACATAAACACACAAGCATACTTTTGTAAAGCCATCTTATTGTGAAGTAAATACAGTAAAACCCCTGGTATAAGGCACCAATGGGGATTGGTAGATGCAAGGTAAGTGAATGTTCCAGTTGCTTGAGATTGTGTGTTGGGTGATTGGCGAACTGACCGCTAGAGGGCACTGATTTTAAATTTTTGTATTTTTTACCTATTTATTTCTCTCAACTTTTTTTTTTGTCAGTTGCTTGAGGCTGCTGGCTGCTTAAATTCCGGATAATATGGATTTTACTATAGTGAAAACACAGTAAACAGTGAATGAAATAAGGTACTTAAAAATAATTTACTGTAGTTTCTTAGCATGTTGCTTTCCATATCAAAAGATTAACCAGCTTTAAGAAACATGCATTTTAGCCAACTCTGATAGATTTTTGCCATGGTTTTTCATATTTTCTTCCTGTGCAATGTAAGACTTGTACAGTAAAGCTCTGCAAAAATTTTCTCTTACTGTTATCTCTGATCATGAGGGAAGATGATCTACTTGTACCAGCCTGCAACGTCAATCCCTGTCACAAATTTTCTGGAAAACATCATTTAATAACAATAAATCTATTTAAAAAGTGGAAAGAAAACTTTATTACTTTAAGGATACAATCAAACCAGATTTTGAACTAAGATCCTGTGAGAGATGAGTAAAACTAATATGAAAATATGAAAGATGAAGAAAGCTAGTATGGATATATGTGTAATGAATAAAGCCAGTATGAATAGGATAAGGATAGATAATAGAATGTAGGAAGTAAAGTTAGTCTGAATAAGATAAGGGTCTTCTAGCCTTTTAGACAGAATTAGCAAGTTCTGCATATAAGAAGTTAGTAAGCCCTGAGAGTCGGGAAGGTGTGAATAAGGACAATGACATGATGGGACACCGACAGGATACCCCCTGGTCCTCTAAGTTCACAGAAACAGCACGTAGGCAGACAGGATTGCCTAATGCCAAACTCATCCAGGAGGCAGATGAATGTAAGGGGGAGGGTACTTCTATACGGAAATAAACTGTATAAAAGTTGGGTGAGCCCCAGTGTATGTGTGTATTCCCAGGGTAAGGGGAAGCACCCAACTTTGCATTGTTGTATAATAAATGTTCTTTGTTCTCAATTTTTGTCTCCAGCAAATTCTGTGAAGGTACTTCTGTTTCTCACAGATCCCATACTCAAATAACGAATGAATAAATGGGAGTGTGTTGTCATGTGTGTACAACATACAGATGTGCTGGAAGCCAATTAACTTACCAACCTATATATCTCAGGCATGTGTGAGGAGAACATAGCAGTTGGAAGAAACCCATGTGGTCACAAGGAGTTTCATATATATATATATATATATATATGTACATGTAGAAGCCAACTCCACCCATTGAGACCCATGCCGACCAATGTCACCTAATTAACCTGCAATGCTGTATGTTTTGGAGTGTAGGAGAAAACCAGAGTACCCAGGGAAAAACAGGCAGGTCACGGGGAGAACATACAAACTCCTTACAGTCTGCATCAGATTTGAACACAGGTTGCTGGAGCTGTAATATCCTTGCACTAACTGCTATTCTAACCATACTGAACTATGAGACAACAGATGTGCTTGTGGAACTACTGTTTCACCATGACATTACATCCAAAAGTGTTATTATTATTCTGTCTACCTTAATGGTTAATTTTTAAAAGCTTTTCCAGAAGGTAAGCAAACAGATTGAATCTTTTCCATTCTTAATCTTGCGTGATAACATTCTTCAAGATTTGCACTGAGAAATAAATGAACTTCAGAACTCCTATTGCTATTTACAAATACATTAATTTTGTGGTCACTCGGAAACCAAAACTGAAAGCACACAGACATTCTTAATTATGACACCTTTGGGAGTATGTGATACACCGTTATAGGTATATGTTTCAGTTATCTGATTTCAGAGCTGGTAGGTTATATTTCAGAATGAGAAGTTGAAGATATTTCAGAGTAAAATCGATCAAAACCTTTTCAAGATCTTGAACATTTGTGAACTGGTCATTTGTTTTTGAATTACTGTAATTTCCTCCACTCCTAATGTCAAGGTTAGTTGGGTCTCAAGTGGTTTGATAATCTCCTAGTAACATCTGAAGAAATATGAAGCCAGTAATCATGTCAAAAGTGCAAGAGAGAGAGAGAGAGAAAGAGAGAGAGAAAGAATGCTGGATCAAGAAATATAAGGGATGACTTTAACTTTACCAAATTCCAACCTCATGGGCATTCTTGTAACTTGGAATTGCAACCCTTGACAATGGGAATTAAAACTGATGGAAAACATGAAACACTCACCTGAATTCTTAATACGTGTTCCCAAGAGGGACGATTATGTTGGGAATCACCACTGTAAGGTTCAGAATCTTACAAGCAAAGAAAACAGTACTATTGAACCTATTCCCAGATTGGTCACTGGGAGTGTACTATTAGATACAACAGTTAATTACAAAAGTCTAGTTTGCAAAGAAATGAAGGTAAAAGTCCCTTTGTTTCTGCTAAATCTGCAAAATCTCCAGATGTTTCACAATCTTCTCCATCTGTTTCACACCCAACCCCCTTTTCTTTGAAATGGAAGTAATAACAAGAGCTTTGGGCAACCCCAACTTTCAAAATAAAAGTACTATATTTGGTGGCATACAAGATCCCCTTTCTCCCCCCCCTCCAAAAAAAAATCACTCCAAAAACGTTCCCTGTGACCTGTATGCAATGGTGACATTTTGGAGAGCACGGTATTGCTGACTGGCCCCGGTATCAGGGAGAGAGGGACCCCCCCCCCCAGTGCCAGGGGCACCACTTGAAGGCCCCCCAAGCACCGCTGCCACCCATAATCCTAAACCTTACTGCCGCTATCCCAGTCAGAGAAGAAACACATACCTGTTTGTCCTCGCGTTTGCTCTCAGTGAATCAACACCAAGCACAACATGACGGCCACCAAGGCCAGGTCTCATGAGAGCCTGCTTACCCGTAAATATAGTAAAACATGTACATTTTTTTCTTTTTAAAATATTTTTATAATAAAAACATTGAACAATTATGAAGTGCGCTACAAGATTTAAAAAAAATCACAGTATTGATCATGTACAAGTTCCAAAGCACACTCAACACACTAAAATAGTACATAGCAAAAAGAAACTTCAAAACCCCTCCCCTAAGCAGGGTTGAAGATTAACATTAATAACTACAGGTGGCATAGTCTTAGAGAGGGACAACACAATTCCAAAATTGAAGTTTAACACTAAATCTTAAAATTATGATAATCCATGAACAAGCCCCATAATCATTTGAAATTTAATATTTGAGTTATTAACTGCATATCTAATTACCCCCCCAAATTTAAACAAGACATAATATCCCATAGCCGTTGTGCATGTGTAGGTGTCGTCTGGCCATCAATGAATTAAAAGATAAAATGCAACATTGAATTGAATTTAGTAACACATCATCTTCTTGGGAATGTTCCAATAAGAGCAATTAAAGGGCTAGGTTCCCATTTTAAATTTAAAATCATCGATAAATGTTTGAAGAACTTACTTCCAAAATTTTTCTAAGCTAGGGTAGGTCCAAAACATATGAATTAAGGAAGCATCCACCTATTTTACATTTATTACATTGGGGATTTGTGCTCTATCAACCACTTTAAATAGCAGTAGACAATGCTGTTCACAGAGGGACGTAGAGCTAATCAGTTTAAGAATAGAATTCCAAACCTCATTGGACAGTGAAAGGTTGAAATCCTGCTCCCAGGTTTTCTTGATTTTAATTAATGAGGCCTGTCTCAATTTAGCCATTTTGTCATAATTAAAAGATGTTAAGCCTTTATTGGGAGGATGTAGTTCAAAAAATGTATCAAGAATATTTGCCTCGACCTTTGCAGGAAAATCAGGAATCTGAGATTGAACAAAAAGTCAAATTTGTAAATATCTAAAAAAGAGCTTTAGATCAGTAAAATTTTACCACCAATTGTTCAAAAGATGAAAAACTGTTGTCCATAAAAAGGTCTTTAAAACATTTAATTCCCAATCTGTGCCAATCCTTGAAGACAGAATCTTGCAAAGAAGGTTGAAAGAAGTGATTGGATATTAATAGGGTGAACAAGGGAAAAACTCTAAATCCAAAAAACCTTCTTATCTGTGCCCATATTCTCAAACTGTGTTGAATGACTGGGTTGTTAATTCGTTTGTTTAAGGAAGAGGAGAAAGAAGAGCTAAGAGTTGCAAACATTCTTAGTAAAGTTTAGTTCAATTTCTACCCAAGTGGGCGGTCAATTCAGTTATCAAATTGTAATAAAAGAATCAAGTTCCGTAAATGGACCACCTAGTAATTAAATCTAATATTAGAAAATGCCAAACCACCATTTCTATTAGATTTTTGAAGATAAACTTTATTCAAGCAAATCAAATGGATCAAAAAAATGATTTAGGTATAAAAATTGGTTTCGATAGGAAAAGATACAAAACTTTAGGTAAAATGTTCATTTTAGTAGAATTAATATGACCAATCATAGAAATAGATACAGGTGACCATCTCATTAAGGATAATTTAACATTTAAATAAAATAGTTCTAAAACCAAATCAAAAAGTAGTTAACGTAAAGGATACCCCTGATGAGTACTCTGTTGGAGAATGAAAGGTTTTGACTGTTATAAATTATTAAGAATTGAAGCATTAGGACTTAAATATAATAATTTAATTCATTTAATGATCCAGAATTATTTTTTTTCCAGGATCGTTAATAAATATTCCCACTCCACCTGGTTAAAAGCTTTCTCTGCATCTAACAGGGACATGAGTGGAGTGCAGGGTAAATGTAAAATGTTCGGTAATACATGTATTGTGGAGCTGGCCACAGCCAAGAAAGACACAGCCACCACGTTGAATGTTGTTAACGATTGTTTAAGTCAAAGGGCGGCGAGAGCTCAGTCACTCCGCACATGGTGACATCGTAATCGCTGCTCCAGGCGCGTGTTGGTCAGGAGACTTGTGGCAGGGAGAAACACTCACTGCGCCATCTTCCCATGGCTGCCCCACCACGTGGAATTACATGTGGGGCCGGTTCACCATGAGAGAGTGCACCGCCACAGTATATTAAATGAAAATAACATTTTTTAATAAAACCAATCTAATATTTTATTTTTAGTTTTCCATCAATAAACAAGGAGAATACACCACAGGCTGCTACAAAATACACAGGTATCCCCCGGCAATCTACATACATGTGGTGTTTCTTCCCCCTCTCTCTCCCATCCCCTTAAAATAAACACAGAAAAAATAAAGAAAGAGGCTGGATGTGGTGTTGGCTCTTCTGACGAGTTACCAAGGAGGCCATGGAGGCACCCCCTTATTTAATTTCTTTTGTTAGTCCATCTATTGGTAATTTTTGTCGGGGTGTGGCTACATCTGTGCTCCCATGTACATCAGAAATGGCTGCCATATTTTAACGAAGGTGCTGTGTCGGTTTCTCCTTGTGAGCCATCTTCTCCCTCACCTCTGCAGCTTTGTGTAATCCATTCCACCTCAAGCTCCCATTATTTTTTTCCCCCCATTTATACATTTTTAAACCAAGAAGAAGTATGTAACCCTCTGCTCCCTCAAGTCAGTATTAAAGTCTATCGAAACCCCGGTAACTATATACAACACCAGCACCAATGCTCTTATTTGTTTCTGTGTATCAATGATTGTAAAATTCATAATATCGCCCTTTATTCAGCAGCTTCTCAGGCATTCCGTTCATCGTTCTTTCAGGGGTTCAGTTCAAGTCTGTATTCTTGCGGGTTTTACACCTTTTTTGGTAATTCCCAAGTGCATAACATGGCTTCCTGTGGCTCCTTAAAGTGTTTTCTCTCTCCTCCCAGTACCATGATTGTTAAGGTGGCCAGGTACAAAATCGGATAATCTTTAAAAAAAAATCTCACAATATTTTCTTGGGCTGGTCAAATTCTTTTTGTTGTTTGAGCAGCGCTGGACTCAGATCAGGGAGAACATCAGTCTCCCCCCACCCCCCCCCCCAACCAAATTCCACCAGTCCCATTGATAGAGCCATCGCTGCCCTCAGCACTGTTTCCTGATCCTGGCTATTAACAAATCAAATCAGAACCTGCCTCGGGCATTGATTTGGGGTGGGTGGAGGCCAAATATCCTTTGGGATCTTTCTATTATCGATCCCTTGCCAACACTTCAGGGATCCAGTGTTCAAACAACTCTACAGAGTCCTTCCCTTCCTCCCCCTCTTTCAAGCCCAAAAGTCAAATATCATTGCACCAATTGTGGTTTTCCAAATATTCCAACTTGTCTATCAGCTGCTTTTTCTCGATGACCCACGCGTCGGCTGTATTTTCCAGCTTTTCCTGTCTGTCTCGGATTTCAAAATAATCAAGCAATATTAATTAACAAAGGGAAAAATATAAAGCAGTTTGGTTGAAGCTTTAGAGGTGCATGAATGGAAAAAAGTTTAAAAAAAAGAACAGGAGCACTTATCTACTGCCAGAAGTCCAAAGATTTTTATATTCTTAAAAATTATTGCCTAAACTAGGGAGGGGTGGTGGTGTCTTATATGCCTGTGGGTCTCAAATGCCATCAAATACAGTAGCATTTTTCTTTGAGTTGATCTTGGAAATTTGCTAGAGCAGATCACAGGAATCAATTTTTCACCAAAGGATTATTTTTACTGGGTAATATTGCAGGGATAAGACCTAAACTGAAACTATCCAAACATCACATAGAATTTGTTAAAATTGCATTGTCAGTGGCTAGAAAATGTATAGCAGTTGCATGAAAGTCTGATTCACATCTAGGTTTGATACATTGGAACGCAGGGATACATAGTTGTTTTCCTTCGAGAAAATTACCTATAACTTAAGAAATAAGCACAACATATTTTTACAAGATTGGCATCTATATTTACAAATCTCTGATGTAAATCTTTAATTATGTTCATCCTGCATTGCTCTTCTCCAGAGAAAATTAATAGAAAATGAATTTATGATCCATGGAGTGTGCAGCTCTTTTCTATCTTTCTTTTCATTTTTCTTTCCTTTTCCTTGCTTTTCTTTCCAAATCTATCATTTTCTTTCTTTTCTTTGAGGTCTTTCTTGGGTGGGTGAGGGTAGGGGTACAGCCATTATGGAGTAAACACCGGGTTTACTTTTGTAAGCGCATCTGGAGCATTTTCAGAGAAGAAGAGAGTTAAGGCTTCAATGTCATTTTATCAGAAATTTGCCTTGGTTCAAATTTTTTATTTCAAGGATGTAGCTGAATTGAAATGTGGAAGTAATGCACATCAAGATCAGAACTCATTTTACTCTATGTGTTAGTGGCGTTGGTTTAATGTGCTGTTAAGTCTCATTATATTGGATACCTTATGTGAAAAATAGTTGCAATAATTTGAAAGTTTCCTTTTAATTGTGATGTACTGTTTGTGTTGAAATATAATTTTGATTTTTAAATTTAGAAATAATGCACAGTAACAGTCCCTTCCGGCCCATGAGCCCATACCGCAGAAATACCAAATAACCTACAAACCCCAGACATTACTGGAGGGTGGGAGAAAGCCAGAGGGTCCAGAGGAAACCTATGCAGTCATGGGGAAAACATACAAACTCCTTTCAGACAGCACCGAATTCAAACCCAGGCCACTGGCACTGTAATAGCCTCATGCTAATGTAATTCAGATTAATTTGGGTACAACTGATTGCACAGGAATAACACAGAATTGGGATTTTTTGTTGATTTTTGTAAAAGTCCAAAGATCAGCATTTGGATCTTGCATCATCTAATTTTTTTTAATTGCAGCTGTCTTCTTACATCCAGTTCTTAACAAGTTATTGCGTCCAGATTGTAACCATTGGGAGCAAGTCACTGAGTTGGTTTTATAAAACCAGGGTGTTTGCATCAATTTATTAATAGAATGGAAGCAAATAATACGACTTCAGTCTGGTCATAGCAAACACACGATGACAGGGTTTGCTTGAAGGAGTGCGCTGGTTTGTTGATTGAATATGAGATGCAAGAGATCTGTCAGTACAGGTACACGATCCTTTATCCGGAACCCTTGGGGGACAGTGTGTTCCGAATTTCGGAATTTTTTTTTGATTTTGGAAAGCCCACCTGAATTGTGCTGCAGTATCCACCCCAACCCCCTTCCAGTCGCCCAGCTTGCCTCCCCCAACTGCAGTCCCTCGGCTGCCTCCCCCAAATGCCGGTCCCTCGGCTGCCTTCCCCAAATGTTGGTCCCTCGGCCACCCAGACATCTGCCCTGACCACCGGTCCCTCGGCTGTCTCCCCCGACTGCCGGTCCCTCAGCTGTCTCCCTTGACCACAGTCCCTCGCCCACCTCCCCCAAACGCTGGTCACTCAGCCGCCTCCCCCAAACGCCAGTCCCTCGGCTGCCCAGACGTTTCCCCCACCATTGGTCCCTCAGCTGTCTCCCCCGACTGCAGTCCATCGGCTGCCCAGACGTCTCCCCTAACTGCGGTCCCTTGGCCGCCTGGCAGTCTCCCCCTTTCCCCAACCGCTGGTCCCCACTTGCCGGATTATGGAGCTTTCCGGACTTTAGATGTCTGGATAAAGGATCATGTACCTGTATTAACTTGTTTTTTTTTAAACACACCCGTAGAAACTATGTATCCTGAATTACTGAGGATCAAACAATTGAAGGATTTACAACACAGAAGAAGTACATATTGCAAATGTAAGCCTGTGGTTGTGGTGAAAGGTTTATTTTAAAGATCAAATGATATTTGATGACGGCTGATACAAAACTAAGCATAAAGGTTTAATCATTCTGTCTTAATACTGCTTCTGACATTCTTAAATACTGAATTCATTGAATAAAGTAGTAATTATATGAAAATCTATCAAATGATCCCTATTATTTCTTTGTCATTCATTGATATGATTGGATTAATTATTGCTAAATTTCAGTGGAAAAATCGCATCTTATATAAGCCATAGTTAAACCAATGTAGGTTTGATGTAATGATCTGTAATTGTAGCATTATAAATTTTAGTTACATCTTACGTTGGATATCAATGTTCAAAGCAATTCAATAATCATTGAGCATGTTCCTAGGGACATTAGACAATTTTTCATCTCTGCAAATTGATGCCATCTCTAACCAAGGTCATTAGACATTTTCTTTACAAATAGATTAATATTTATTGCATCTATTGCCCAATTTGTTTACTTGTTCAACCTCTGTCTGGCATTGGAGAATATGCTTCTCATGGAAATGACCATAAAGGTGTCAGATGACAACAAAAGGATCAGAAGCAATATGATTCCAGGCACAAAGAACACTCGGCAATGCAAAATTTGAGGTGAACAATGAATTCAAGGAAAATGGTAAATTAAAAAAAAAAAAGCATATAATATTGCAAAAATTAACAGCAGGCCAGAAGATTGGGAAATCTTTAGAAACCAGCAAAACACGATAAAACAACATGAGACAAAGGAAGTATGAGAGCAATCTACCAAATAATATAAGCAGACAAGAAGAACTTCATCAGGGATATGGGGAACTAAGAGAATGGATAAATTAAGCATTAGTCCTTAAGAGGAAATTAATATTAAGAAATAGAAAAATGGCAGAGATTCTAAATAATTATTTTGGATCAGTCTTCAAGTAAGAGGACACCCTTAATGTCTAGATTATAACAAAATGACCCTCATATGCCAGACTGCTGTTCATCGACTTCAGCTTGGCATTTAATATGATTGTTCCCCAGAGGCTGATGGAGAAGTTGGCCTCACTTGGACTCAACACCCCTCTCTGTAACTGGATTATGGACTTCCTAACAGAAAGATCACAGTCTGTCCAGGTCGGTAGCAGAATGTCGAACAACATCACGCTGAGCAGTGGCACACCTCAGGGCTCTGTGCTCAGCCTGCTCCTGTTCACACTACTGACCCAAATCCAGCTCCGATCATCATTGTTTGCAGATGACTTGACAGTAGCTGGCCTCATTAGAAATAACAATGAGGTCCACTACAGAGAAGAGGTGTCAAATCTCTTGTAATGGTGTGAGAATAACAATCTGAGCCTCAACGTGGATAAAACAAAGGAGCGCTGGGATGACACCCTCCACTACACACTTGGTAGTGGAGAGAGTGGAGATCACCAAGATCCTCGGAGGCTACATAAATTGTGAACTATCCTGGACACACAACATCTACTAACTTGTCAGGAAGGCACAGCAGTGACTGTACTTCCTGAGAAGACTGAGGTGAGCAAGGTTATCGGTCACCATCCTGTCAACTTTCTACTCACCATCCTGTCAACTTTCTACAGGAGCTCGATCGAGAGTGTCCTGGCTCGGATGCATCATGATGTTCTATGGTTGCTCTAGAGCATAGGGTTGGAGGTCAATACACAGGACCATAAGAGCAGCATCCATCCTCCCCCGCCTCACCTCATCTCATCAATGTAATTGACAGGGATCATTGTCTGAAGAGGGCTCGCAAAATTGTTAAGGACTCTTACTACCCTGCACACAGCATCATCCAGCTACTCCTGTCGGGAAAGAGATGCAGACTTATCAGAGCCTGCACCACCAGGCTGAAAAATAGTACCTTTCCTTGGTCAGTGAGATTGATGAATGACTGATATACTGCTTATATAATCCCTCTGGGAATCTACTATTATTTAACAATATTTATTTTTAATATATGTACTGCATATAAATCGCTTGCAAATCTGAGTTATGTCTTTAGATGTACTTGCATATGCATCCTGTATCCGAACATTAAAAAAAACAAAAGAAATGGTTGTCGACTTCAGGAGGGCCCGGGGGGAGGGGGAACCACCAAGCTCCACTGATCATTGATCGCTTGACTGTTGAAGTCATCAAGAGTATCAAGTTCCTTGGAGGGCACTTGGCGGAGAATCTCAACTGGTCCCTCAACACCTGGGCAGCGCCTCAACTTCCTGCGAAGGCTGAGGAAAGTTCATCTCCCACCCTCCGTCCTTACTGCATTCCACAGTGGATGTATCGAGAGCATCCTGTGCAACTGCATCACTGCCTGGTTTAGAAGCTGTACCTCCCTGGACTGCAAGACCCTGCAGAGGATAGTGAAATCAGCGGAAAAGAACATCGGGGCCTCTCTTCCTACCATGAAGGAGATTTACAACACTCGATGCAGGTGAGAGGCAATAAACATTGTGAAGGCCTCCTCACTCCCCTCAAGTAAACTGCCCTCCCTTCTGCCATCTGGTAGGAGGTACTGCAGCACTCAGGCCCTTACATCCAGATTGGACAAATTTTTTTCCCCCTCCCAAACCATCAGACTCCTGAATTCCCAAAACATTTGAGGATAGGGTACCATGGACTTTATATATGTCTTAAGATTTTAATGTGTTTAACTTCTAGTCTATATTTAAATATGTAAATATGTTCCAATGACCTGTAACAACGCTATCATGTTTTTACTGTGCGAGCATGGTATGAACGATAAAGGTGACGACTTTTTTTGACTGAAGAATGCCACTTTGTCCAGTTGTACTGTACAATTTGTAGACATGCCAGAGTTACATGAGCAAACACTTTCCCAACAATACCCAGGAGGGAGATACCCCTGTAGTTGTTGCAGGCCTCTCCCTATCACCCTCGTTCTTGTACAAAGTGACGATTTTGGAGTCGCACCTATCCTATGGTTCAGCTTCTTCCTTCCAGCACTGACGGAGGACCTCGTAAACTTTGGACGAGTAGCTCTTGCAGTTTTTGAGCCATTCTGGAGGACTCCCATCATAGCCAGAAGCTTTCCCTGGGGCCAAACAGTCAATTGCCTTGCTGAGGTCCTCAATGGTTGGTTTGGTGTCGAGTTCATCCATGACCGGTAGACAATGGATGGCATCCATGGCTGAACTAGGAACATTTTCCCTCAAATAGCACTCAGAGTAGTGTTCTACCCAGCGTTCCACCTGCTTGGTTTCTGGGTGCTTATTTCACCGCTGGATGACTTCAGGAGTGCTGCCCTGCTCTGCGATGGGCCAAGAGCCTTCTTGATACCATCATATATTGATATGATGTTGCCTATCACAGCTGCTGCCTGGATGTCCTCACTGAGCTGGAGCCAGTACTCATTTGTGCACTGCCTTGCAGTCTGATGCCCTTTGCTTCTAGCAGCTCTAAGTGTCTGATGTTTGGTTGGACAGCGAGTGCTGTACTCTGAGGGAACTGCATGCTTGGCTTCGATGACAGGAGTCATGTTGGACTTTGCCTCAAACCAGTCACTGCTCTTTGAGGCCTTTCTTCCAAAGAGAGTGCACTGATTCATGGATGGTGTCACAAAGGTATAACCATGCAGCTACAGGTTTCTCCACTTTTAGAAACATACTCTAATAAGTTGGTTAAACATGAATTCCTTCCACAATTCTTCTCTCTCTCTCCCTCCCATCTCTGTTTCTTTCTCTCTCTCCCATCTCTGTCTCTCCATCCTTCTAACTTACTTGACACAATGATACAAACTAGTAAACTATATGAAGCAAAAATAATGAGCCCAGAGCTAATTATCAACTGAATAATTATCCTGGAAATTGTCCCATGTTGTGGATTTAATAATTGCCATTTCATCCCACAACATAAAAGAGATAAAACATAGAAACATAGTAATTAAATCTGTTTCCCAGATGTGCTCGCTGTTAGCCCCACCAGTTACACTTCCATCACCTTCTCATGCAACAGTCACTTTTTCCTCCAAGTTATTGACCTATTTTTCACTAAAATTTAAATGATGGACTCACTTAGTTGGCACAAAGCGTGTCATGCAAGAGAGATCGCTTTGGTGCTGTGATGGAGCACGAACACACCCAAAGGCAGATTACAACATCAGGACAGTGACAAGGAAGCATAAATATCAAATAATCTCCACAGAGTTATTGCACATGTCAAACTCAGCAAAGCTCCTTTACATGCCTGCCATCCAGTGGAGAGGCTCAGCATAGCAGGCAGCCACCGTCTTTGAACATGTTTTTTTGCACATATAAGGCCACAACTCCATTTTTTGTTTTCTTATTTCTTAAAGCCAATGCAGGATGCCAATAGTTTAAAATAGAAAGCAGGAAAAGAGTTATGGTTTTCACAGTTGGATAATTGGCAGATTTATGGAGAGGAAAATTGAGTTAGCCAAAGCTGAAATTCATTTATCATTCAATTGTAGAAGTACAATTGAACGAAACAACGTTCTCTGATCCATGGTGCAAAATAACGTGCAAACCACATGTACGCATATAACACATATATAGACAAATGATACATATACATAAATATGTTGATTTGGATTCCCCGGGATGCAAGGAGGTGCTGAGGGTGCAGGAGGGTCCCTGACAGTGTTGGAGGTTCAGATCTGGAGCCCGGGTTGTCAGTGATTTGGACTGCGAAAGCGCTGGAGGCGAATCTATGGACACTCGGTAACTATGGGGAGAGTCTCTTTTGCTTCTCTCTCTCTGACTATAAGAGGTGCTGAGGGGATTCCTGCCGGTGGTGAATCTGCCTGCCTTGCAGCAGAATAAAGAAATCTCCAAATATAATGCTTTTATTACTATGACAAAAAAATGGAATCTTGAATAATAAAATAAATATTATTAATAAATAGTACAGTATCAGAGAATTGTTTAAGCAGTTCAAAGTTCATTTAGCAGGTCTCAATGCCGTGGGAAGATGATGTTTCTCAGTCTGGTGGTTCTCGTTTGACTGTATCTTTTGCCTGATGGGGGTAGTTGGAAGATGCTGCATGTGGGGCAGAAGGGGTCTTAGATGATTTTGAGAGATGTCGTTCAAAAGTGATCCTTGTAAATCACATTGAATTGAGGAGAGGGGGTGGGGTCAGGGATACATCGGTGATTCTCTCTGCACTCTCATGTTCCTGTGCTGCAACTGTCATGTAGCTGGTCAGGATGCTCTTCATTGTACTCCTGTAAAAAAGTTAATAGAATGGTGGCCTGCCTGAGCCTTCAAAGGAAATGAAGTTGCTATTGCGCCTTCCTGACAATTGAGGAAATATTGTGCTTCCAGGATACGTCACTTCTTAAGCAGATTCCAACAAACTTTGCTTCTTCACTCTCTCTATTACAGCGCTATAAATGTGTAATGGAAGGTGGTCATCCCTTATTCTCCTGAAGTCCTTCATTTCCTTTGTTTTGTTCTCAGTGAAGCTCAGGTTGTTATTTGCACACCATTTGTTCTGTATGGTGATGATGGTTTCTTTCAGTCAGCTTGTGGGGTTTGATATGAGGACACCCCACTCCTCATTCATGCGTGTGCATGAATGGATTTAGGTGAGTATGAGGTTTGCACGGGTCCAGACCCCTCTTGACATCCCCTCCTGGATTCAGCGACATGGTGAGGTTCAAGATGCCCGGAGGAGGTTTCTGCCAGATCAAGCTTCGACGCAAGGGATGCCCTTTCCATACTTCTTGGCACGTGATGGCCATTGACCCTGCGAGAGGATTCGTCCGCCCTTTGACAGGTCTTGTTTTTCATCCTGCAGGGTGTCTAACCACCCTTCACACTAGGCAAGCCTGGTGGAGGAGCCGGTTTAGTCACCAACCACCTGATAAATATCTACTCAAGGAATAAAGGGAAAGCTTCATGAAAGTACAGTAAGCCAATATTAATTTTCACCCTCAATTCCTTAAAGTATTATTTTCATTTTCACTGCACCCTATTCGGCATTGCATTAACATAATAAAAATGTACCTGATCCATGCAGGATGCTTTACAGAACTGTATTCCACATGAACATAAATGAGAACTTCCTGCAAAATTACATTATTGAACCAGACCAATTTTTTTTTCAGAAATTGCCTTTCTCTATATTTGAACCATAACCGACTGGATCTGAAATGAAAAGTTGTCAGACCATTTGTTTCCATTGCAGCAAAGTGCTGTACAATTCTGGGATTCATTCAGTATCACCTTGTGACTGAAATCACGGACAATGCTTTTGGTTGAGCAGGGTAGCGTAGGCAACAAAACCATGCAAGAGAATCTAAATGTTTTGTTGCTCAGTCAAGCCCACTTTGAATCTTTGAACATCCCATCTCTCAAAAGGATAGTATTTTATACAACTGGAAGCAAATTTAATTTGCATGAGAATATGTTTGTAAGTTCATCAGTGTCCATGTATTCAAATGATATTGCGCTATTAGAACAAATGTTTGACAAGGGTTCATTCTTGCTCTTGATTAAGTAGGTAGTAAGATGTGGAGGAAGTATTAATGGTCCTGAAAACATCATGGAATGAGAGTTTATTACCATTTACATCAGAACAATGTGCAGATGCACCTGAAAGTCTTGCTTCCTGCTGCTCAATATACTACAAACCTTTTTATAAATTACATTAACACACAAGAGTAAAATGATAATAACTGTAGAAGGTTAGATATATTTTCACAGTTGCAGTTAGTGCAAAAATGTGTGATGTTATAATAGAGCAGACAGATCTTTGGTGGTCCTGGATTGATATGGACAGGGTTATACAGGGAGATTCATCAACCATAACAGCTGCTGAAAAAGATCTATTCTTGTTCCTCGAGGTGCTAGACTTTAGGCCTCTGTATCTTCTGCCTAAAGATAGCGTTAAGAATAACTGATGACCAAGGTGATGGGCATCCTTCATGATGCTGGCTACCTCCTTGAGGCACTGCCTCACATAGATGTCCAGGGAGATTATAGATGAATCAGGAACAGAGAAGTTTGAGTAAGAATTGGAGGAGTCTCTTCAATGTCTGTAAGCTATAGCCACATTTTGCCCAAATCAACCAGGGATAATCTTTTGGAGAGTAAAGCCTTTTACTGTTACAAGGTGTTTCCAAATGAGATTGTTTAATTGGCCCCTTGGTACCTACCCCTGTGACCACAAGAAATGCTGCACCTTTCCTCTTACTACTATTTGGCGCAACAAATAGTCCTTTCAAGTGAAGCAACACTTCACTTGTGAATCTCCAGGTGTTATGGTGAGCGTTGCTACTCCTGTTGTGGTCTTCTATACATTGGACACGGACAGGGAGATCGCTTCATTGAGCACCTTTGCTCTTGTCTGCTGCAATAGCGGGGATCTCCTAGTGGCCATCCATTTAAATTCCCTGCCCCATTCCCTCGTTGACATCTGTCACGTCTCATGCACTGCCAGGTTGAGACCACCTGCAAATTGGAGGAACAACACCTCACATTCCATCTGGGCACCCTCCAATCAGATGGTATTAACAATTACTTTTCCAGTTTATCTCGCGTTCCCCCCACCCCATCTCTCCCCTTCCCCTATTCTTCTTATCTCCTCTCCTTTTGCTCTGTCTCCCTTTCGCTCGGTCTCATTTCCTCCAGCTTCACCCCCTCCCCAGATCAATTCTCGCCTTTCTTCCCCTCTAGGTCCAATTAAGGCCTTTTGCCTATTGGCCTCCTGACCTTTCCTCCCTCCTCTCCCAGCCTTTATAATTCAGGCACCTGCCTGCTTCATGCTTATACCTTGAAGGACTCAGGCCAGGAATGCTGGTTACATATTTTTACTTCTGATGGATGGTGCGTGACTTGCAGGGGCCTCCTCCAGCACTTTTATGTTTTTACTACAGTCGCAGCATCTGCAGACTTTGGTGTTATGCATTTTTTTGCTCAGATTTCTTTTCCCTTTCTGCTCCTGAAGTGAAATGTCAGCCTGTCTGTGAAACTTTGATCAGATCGGATGTATAATTTCCATCTCTGTGGGGAAAATTTCCATTTTCATGCCAGTGACAAGCTGAAGTAGAGTCATAATTTTTTTTTTGTCCTTTATGGCGTTGTCATCTGAGTCATAAAGGAACTGCAGACACCTCTGCACACAGTGGAGTTTCGGCAAATGGTTTTCACGTACTGTTGCTTTCTGGCCATCTGGGTTCCTAATTGCCACCTAACAGGTACATGAAACTGTTTTGCACATTTAGCTCATGAGTTCTTGCTTTCATTTTTTAAAATTAAGATATTTATCTTGGATGCAACTTGTATTCAATGTGTAATTATTTTTAATTGAGGAAATGGGATGGGTAAGGATCATGTGCATACCTAGTTTGCAAAATAAATCAAAAGAGCACTTAGAAACTCCAATTAAATACCTCTGTGTTGCATGCTATGGAAAATCACATTGAAGCAGATGATATGCCTGCTGTTTAAAAAATGTATTTCCATTTTTGAACGTAGAAACACACTTCACGAGGGAACTCGAACATAAATTATTTTTACCACATAACACAACAAATTACTACACCTCCAAATAAAATGTCACGAGCTTTTCCAAATTTGTAATTTTTATTTGACAATATTTCTTGAATGATACGATAATACACTGTGCATGTTATTGAGGTTTGAATTGCTCTTGGCTATTCAAGGCATGTGAATTTTATGTTCCTGCATGAGTTTTAATAACTTGTAAAGTCTGAAGTGGGATGAAATCTTGTTAAATTAATTTTTCAGCTGCCGATTTTTAATGTTTTTTTTAAACAATTAAATAAGTATTTCGAGTAAATTTTCTGTCTAAGGTAGGACTTTAATTATTATATTTTATCTATTTTTCATGTCCCAAATTAGGAATTACAAACATTTCACAAAATTGTGATGTCCTCACTTTAAGAAATGTTTGTCTTAATTTTCTTCTATTTTGTCTTACTTTCCAATTCACTGGGGACTTCAGATCTTTCAAAAACAAGCATAAGCAAGTAACCGCTAAGTTACATATAACCATATAACCATTTAAGGAGCGGAAACAGGCCATGTTGGCCTTTCGAGTCTGCACCGGTTCACTGATTTTGTGCGCCCTCTTCAGGCATTGGTCCTGGTAGATCTTCATTCAATAACGATGGGCGAATTCAGTGCAGGTGGAATCAGTCGTAGAAATGTTTGTGATATTGGAGGACTAACTGTCAGGGACAAGCCATGGCTGTCAGGTCTCTGGAATAAAGCCTGGCCTTGTGGTCAAAATGAGAAGGGAGGGTGGGAAGAGGAAGGCTATGTTGAGAGGAGATGACAGTGAGTTCAGCTTCCATCTCATTGTCGAAGAATTTTGCCTGATTATTCCCCAGGAAAAAAAAAATAGTATGGCAGGATGGCAAAAAGAGAAATTATAACCCTTCTTCCCAAGTACAGACTTTGAAGGATTAAATTTTCTTCTTTTCACCACATTCACACCAAGACATAACACCTTCATTTTCAGTGTCATTTTCCGATTCATTACCAATAAATCCTCTCTTCTCTCGCCACCCATGACTGCGTGGCAAGGCACAATTCATATGCCAACTACAAATTTGCCGATGACACCATGGTGTCTGACAGAATCACAGACGGCAATGAGGAACCGTAAAGGAGTGAGATAGGTCAGCTGGTTGAGTGGTGTCACAACAACAACCTTGTACTTAATATCAGTAAAACCAAGGGACTGATTGTGTAGTTCAGGAAGGGGAAACCATAAGAATACAATCCAGTCCTCATCGAGAGGTCAGCGGTGGAAAGAGTGAAGAACTTCAAATTCCTGGTTGTCAACATCTCTGAAGATCTATCCTAGCGCCTTCATGTCGATGCAGTCATGAAGAAAGCTCGGCAGCAGCTATACTTTGTTTGGAGTTTGAGGAGATTTGGTTTGTCATAAAGACTCTTACAAATTTCTATAAGTGTACCATGGACAGCATTCTGAGTGGTTGCATCACTGGCTGTTATATAGGCGCCAATGCACAGGATAGGAAAAGCCTACAGAGAATTGTAAACTCACCATTAATCTCTGGCTTTTTCAAATTTAGAAAAATATTATAGTATTTGTTAGTCCTGTAGGAGTGATAATAATCAACAATCTCAGGGCTTTTGTTGAAGAACAGTCCCATGGTGCCCTAACCCAAAACTACTATGTCATACCCGCAGTTGGGAAAAACTTATAGATTTCGGGACTCAGGATCTCTCTCTCCTAATAAAAACACACCAAAATGCTGGAGAAATTCAGCCAGTGTTTTCAGTGGCTATAGGAGACAAGGATACATTGCTGACATTTCGGGCCTGAGCAGCTTATTCCTTGAAGAAAGGTTCAGGCCCGAAACATCGGCAATATGTCTCCTATAGATGCTGTAAAGACCAGCTGAGTTCCTCCAGCATTTCAGTGTGTTTTTACTACGATCACAGTCTCTCTTCTAACTCTCCTCACTTCCTCTCAATAGTATTTGTCTGTTCTTACCTCATTGAGAATAACCACCAAGCAGCCATGAAAATAAGGCATGTGACATCACGACTTCAGTGTTGCTTGGAAACACCAAGATATTACAAATAGTGATCCAATGCCTTGTGTATGCATTGCCCATTCTCTCTTCTTGGTACTCATTCCTGCATAAAAATCAAAAGAAAAAAAATAGCCCTACAGTGCTCTTTTGCAACACATATCAAGTAAAACCCCTCTAACTTAATGGTAAGTGTGAATTATGCAAACTGAGATTTTGCAGTTGTGCCATATTTTACTGCTGGCTGTATGCTGTTTTAAACACAGCAATAATATGAAAGGCCTACAATATGAAATGTGGAAAATTATGGGGCTTAATTTTTTTTAAATGTTAGAACAGATGCACAGAATCACTGATGCACTGTGAGCCAACACATGCTTTGCAAAAGGCCACCCTGTTCCAGATTTCTGTTGGGTAAAGAACTAAGGTGTTTTGTACAATAGGAGTCTTGCAAATGCAGTGTGTACAATGACTCTAACAGAGTTGAGGAGGGGGACTTGTCTTGGGTTAGTGAAGTATTGGGGTGAAGGAGACACCAACCCTCCAGCAGGCCTGACCTTTGTTCTGAAACCCTTCTACTCAAATGATTCACCGCATTTCTCTTGGGAATGAATTTCTCAGAGATGGACTCAAAAACTGTTTAGTGGTAATTTCTTACCTCTGGGTATGTGATGCACAATCAATTAACCAAACAATGAAGTACAGGAACTGAAGGCTTTTATTAGCTGGAGACGGACAGCATCTCTTGAGTTGTTAGCTCTCACTGACCCGGGCTCGAACTGGGGGCAGGGTTGTGGCATGACAGCCTTTATGGGGAATAAAGGGGAGGAGACACGAGCCAGCCAGTGAGAGCAGGATCAACATACAAGGTCAAAGGTATTTGCATATATAAGTGGTTTCACCACATTCACCCACCTCTTTTTAAAAAAGAAGTCCCGGTGTTGGGGTGTGGTGCAGTCAGGCACCCTCATAAGTTCAGTCTGTCTGGCAGCCTCCTCTGGCATTGTGACCGGCGCACGTCTGGCAGTGTAGTGGCCTCTGTCGGTTGTGGCTGTTCCTTCTCAGTCGGTCTTGCTGGGGTGTTTGGCTGGGTGCAAGCATACCAGTTGGACAGTATGACTGGGTAACCCCTTGTCTCAGGGCCCAAAAAGTAATGTTGCAAACTTTATGAATGATGCAGCAAAAAAGTAAATATTTTCAGTTATCAGTTTTTTCACAACGTTCTCTCCTACATTTCATATTAACATGGGATACAAAATAGAATTGTCAAGCCATACATTTTTGGTTTGAATTGGAGTTTGAGTTTTTGAAGCATGAAGCCCAATTTTTATAGAATCACCTTCTGTATGTCTTCACAATTTTACTCTAGTTAAACAGTTAATGTGTGACGAAACATTGTGCAGTTAGATTTTCCTTGAATGTTTTTGTAAATAGATTCCACCATGAAATCAGAGCAAAGAGAGAAAGGGGTTGCCAAAGGCATCGTTTGCTTTTAAATGAACCATAAACTCTGCATCTGGACTCTTTGTCTATTATGGGTAATTAGAAAACATATGAATAAGCCCATGCATGTTGGAGGTTTAGTTATTCATTGCAAAACAAACAGAAATAAATTGAAAGAAAACTGACCTGATATCTATCCAATGTAGGTTGAGACAATATCCAAAATAATAATTTGAGAATAGTACGTTATCTGCTCTAAATTTTACACTTGATTCTGAAGTCAAAGGATTTATTTTCTCAAGTAGTTCTGTGAACATGAATGTCACAAGCATAAATTGCAGTTAGTTGAATGTTAAACCATTATTTCAACTGCAGTTGTCATTCCAATCTTTACATCAGTTCTCCAGCCCAAACTTCTGATCAGTCATCTTCTGACCTAGATTTGAATTTGTATTCATCTGGAATTTCTCCCCTTTCTCCTCTCGCATTCTCTTTGACCTCATCTTGTTTATGAGCTGATTGACTCATTCCAGCAAACTGAGAATTTCCTTTGTGTCATCTGTGTAAATGACGCTTTGAGGAATCCCTCTCCCTTTCTCTTCTCTCCTCAGTTTGTCATTTTGCCTTAAAACTGTACTCCTCAACTCACCTCACTCCTCAGGCCAAGTGGTCATGAAGGTAATTGATGGGTATGGGGAAAATGCTGGCAAATGGACCTGTGACAGAAGATCAGCTCTGATCTTTGTGAATGCTGGAGAAGGATTGACAAACAGGCCTCCTATTTCTATGTCCATATCTTATATTCTTACAGAGCCTTCCATAATGTTTGGTACAAAGACCCCTCCTCTCTTTATTTTCCCTGTGCTCCACAGTTTTAAATTTGTAATCAAACAATTCACATGTGATTAAAGTGCACATTACGGACTTTATTAAGGGCCATTTGTATACATTTTGGTTTGACTGTGTAGAAATTACAGTAATTTTTATACCTAGTCTCTTTTCAGGGCACCATAATTTTTGGAATGTAACAATGGAATGTATATTAAAGTAGTTATGTTTAGTACTTTTTTTGCATAACCCTTGCAAACAATGACTGCTTGACGTCTGTGATTCATAGACATCACTGGGTGCTGAGCATCTTCACTGGTGATGCTCTGCCAGGCCTCTTCTGCAGCCATCTTCAGCCCCTGCTTGTTTTGGAGGCTTGTCCCATGAAGTTTTCTCTTCATCAAATGGAAGGCATGCTCAATTGGATTTAGATCGGGTGACTGACTTGGCCATTCAAGAATTTTCCATTTGTTAGCTTTGAAAAACTCTGTTGCTTCAGCAGTATGTTTGGGATCAATGTCTGGCTGGAGGATGAAACGCTGTCCAATGAGTTTGGAGCCATTTGCTCGAACCTGAACAGATAAGGTGTTTCTCTACACCTCAGAGCAGTTACATCATCAATGAAAATAGGTGCACCAGTAGTTGTGGCAGCCATAACACCCCCACCTCCATGTATCACAGATGAGGTGGTATGCTTTGTATCTTGTATCTTGTATCTGGGGCAGTTAATTTACACATTCACACTTTGCTCTTGCCATCACTCTGATACCAGTTAATCTTGGACTCATCTGTCCACAAGATCTTTTTCCAAAGTTCTGCAGTCTCTTTTAAATACTTAATTGCAAACTATAATCAGGCCATCCTGTTTCTGTGGCTAACTAGAGGTTTGCATTTTGCAGTGTAACCTCTGTATTTCTGTCCATGAAGTCTCTGTGGACATGATGGTGGCCTGAAATGGGGGAATTATGTATAAATGTGCTGTAATTTCTACATGGTCAAACCAAAATGAATACAAATATCCTTGAATAAAATCTGGAATCATATGTATATTGTTTGATTACAAATTTAAAATGGTGGAACACGGGCAAATTAAGAAAAGAAAGTGTCTTTTGCTAAATATTATGAAGGGCACTGTAAATCCAACATCTCTCTCTCTTTAACATTCAGTTATTTGTCTGTCTTCTTAACCCATAGGTATTAACCCTTCTGAATCCCTCTGAATAACATTCTTACTTGTCAATGAGCTAAATTTGCATTTGTTAACATCTCATTTGAAATCATATTTGAATGTAAAGTGGTAAATTTGTTGAAAGCTCCCTTTTACATAGTTAACGTTTCCAACACTCTTTAAATCCTGTTCTCTAACATTCGGCAAATTGGGAAAACTTGTCTGGTTCCGTTTATATACCTCCAGTTGTGAAGTGTCACATATTCATTTTCATTCCAGATGTGGACTCCAGTGCTTCCTCACCTACATCTCTTACACACTTTATTCCTTAAGATGCTTCCTGAATACACTATTGGACTATTCAACACAAGGATCAGTTTAATATGTCAATTATTCCATAAAGTTTTAAAAACAAAATTCTGCCTAAATCTTGTAAATGCCATGTGTTAAACCACTGTTTATATATTATATGGTCAGGTTATTCGTCTGAGTGCTACTGGTACCCTGTAACGCAGTACTACCTGTTGCATGGTCAGTTGGTCGGCAACCAAACCGGCTCCCCCACAAGGCTTGCCTGGTGCGGAAGGTAGCTAGACACCCTGCAGGATGGAAACAAAAGACCTGTCAAAGGACAGATGAACCCTCTTGTAGGGTGAATGACCTTCTAGCAAACACGTGCTGTGAAACGTGGAAAGGGCATCCCTTGTATCGAAGCTTGGTCTGGTCATTCATAGCAACAGAAATTTCCCCAGCCGTCTTGGGCCTCATCATGTTGCTGGATCCAGGAGGGGATGTCGAGAGGGTGCGTCTGGACCTGTGCAAACCCCTACTCACCTAAATCTATTCATGCATTCGCTGTTCCTTTCTGAGGAGTGGGGTATCCTCATATCAAACCCCACAAACTGACTGAAAGGAACCATCATCATCCTATGGGAAGGACAGTCAGAAGTATATTTAAATGTCTGGGCATGCCCATTGGCCGACTGTACTTGTGGCTCCTCCCATAGACTCCTAAATAGAGATGATTGTTCCACAGCCCCCTCCCCAGTTCAGGACAGTCGACCAGCCTGGATGAGACTCCACTCTATAGTAAATAAAATCCTATCAATTTAACATAACTTCCAGTCTTTTGGAGTTATTGATGGTGCATCAATTTTATTCACAATAAAATTTGACAATGGAGCAGATCCTAAAAGATGGAAATCGACCCTCAATCACATGAAGCATCCACCAACTTTGAGCTCTGGCTGCAATGCTTTGAAGCCTTCCTGCAGGCATCACCTGCCATCAGCCAACGACAAGCTGCAGGTCCTACACCCTTGGGTCGGGCCCCTGGTATACTCAATGATCAGGGACCCTGCGTCTCATCCGGAGGCAAGGGACATTCTGAAAGGTTTATGGGAGGCACCTGACTACCCAAAAACAGCCACCTGGGGAATTGAGCACTGAGTACCTCTGGGCCCTTCAAACTCTCACATGGGCCTACGACTGTAAGGCTGTGACGACTGCGGAAAACATGAAGGACCTGATTAGAGACGCATACGTTGCAAACATCAGGTCCAACTACTTCCGGCAGAGACTGTTGGAGCAAGCTGAGCTCATTTTGCAGAGGGTGGTCGAACTGGTAGCACACTAGAGGTGGACCTCCAGAATATGGAAGCCTTCTTAGCTGACAATGTAGCTTCATCCTTGTGGTCCTGGGCGCTACCATCTTGGGACGTGCCACCACCACCACATCCCACCAGTGATCCGACCAAGGCCGCTGTACTCCATGAGCACCTAATAATACTATCGCCACATCCTGCCAGCGACTTGACCACGGCTGCTGTACTCCGTGAGCACCCAAAGTGCTACTTCCACATCCTGAGCAAGCACCCATGGAAACGCTGTCCGGTGAAAGACATAGTTTTCTCCAACTGCAGGAAGAAAGGACATTATGTGAAGGTGTGTAAGTCTAAGTCACCCCAACTCATCAACGCCGCACAAATAGACCGATTGAAACCTTCCACAATTTCTGCTACCCTGGAGTCACCAGGTTCTTTTACTTTATCAAAGCCCACAATCTGCCTTACTCCATCGAGGAGATCAGGTCTATGACCAGCCTGGACGTGTTTTGTCTTATCAGTTTTACATAACTTCCTGTCTTTTGAGTTATTGATGTTGCATCATGCGAAGTACAAATCAAATGAGTATTTGTTTTCCAGATAGTTAATGGTGGACTGAAAATCGAATCACGATTTCACAAATAGTGTTGGCTCCAAACTGAAAGTTACTTTGATGTTTATTTATATTTCATCCACTAGGTGTCATATGGCAGCAATTTATGAAAGAAAAGAATGTTCAATTTTAAGCCTGAACTGTGACCAATATTATAGAAGCATCAAAGCAAAGCATATAATTTGCAAAGGTAATGTTGGTTCATGCTAATATGGTTATAATAATCTTTTAATTTGTATTTTATAATCGATTTTGTTTAGAAAATTAACTACAATTTCATTTTCCATATTAACAATGAATAGTGTTGAGCCAACAATTACTTTTGGTTTGCAAATTGTTTTCATTATTGGTTCGCTGAGAATATTAGATAATTGTCAATTAGATGGTGTTACTAAATTCACTTTTTTTGTCAATGCCATATTATTGATTGATCCCAACCAATCTTGTGCCAAACAGTAACAATTCCACTTGGATCTCCCAGCTTTTTAACCAATTTTCTTCTCCTAACAGGAGATTATAGGACATCTGTACTGAGCCAATATGGAGCAGGATATATTTCCTCAGATTTCCCAGCACATAGGTCAAAAAAGTGGCCTTTTGAGTCTAAGCAAGAGCCATAATGAGATATATAAGTGATATATTAAGGCTGTGCAAGATAGAGAACAACATACCTTGGTGCCTCAGAAAATTCCTTTGAAGTCTGACAACATTGATACTGCTGCAGCAGAGAAAAATTTATTAGAATATGTACTCCTTGAGGTAGCCAAGCAGAACTATTTGGAATGATACAAGATAAAATGTGATATTGAAAGATCATAATGTCTTTAAATATAGTAAGCACTCATTCTACTTTTCTAGAACATTGGTCAAAGTTAGGAATGTTGTTGCAGTACTTTGGAAGAAAAATGTGACTCTTGTAGGTGACCAGGATGAGATTGGAAATTCAACGGCAAATGTACCTACGTATTTATGTTCACATTTCTAAGTCTCAGTTAGACATTGTTAACAAATATCAATATGAAATATTGGACATTTTATTTGCATTTCATGCACGCATAAATATCAAAATTGTAAAACCTGTAAAACAGAATTTTAATTCCAATCGGAGACACAAGAGACTGCAAAAGCTGGAATATGGAGCAGGAAACAAAACTGTTGGAGAAACTCAGCAGGTCAAACAGCATCAGACAGATAGATGCAGGGTCTCAATCCAAAATATTGACCATGCCTTTGCCTCCACAGATGCTGTTTAACCCATTGCATTCCTCCAACAAGCCTGTGTTTTTTTTGGTTCTAAATACCTTTCATCCACAAGATTTGCTTTCATCTAATTTGTCGAACAAGTTCACCTTATGAAGTGGTTAAGAAGGATTGAAGCGTTCATAATATTTGATCTTATGGGTGGACATAATAAGCTATTTAGTGTCAACAGTTTATTATGGCTATATGCATTTATTTCCATTCAACGTTACTTTGGTAGGGTTTGTGTCATGCCAATATGTCCTAATAAACGGGTATGGAAATGTTTTTCCTTTTTTTTGTAGAATCATGCAATCGTAGAATTGTCATTGCACAAGGAGGAGTAGTAAATGGACAAGTGCAAAACAGTGAGAGTCTCAAGGGAAAGCTGTAGTAGCAGCTGCATATACCTAATAAGGCTTGACCTAAAACAAAGATCTTTCAACCATGAGTGCCCTGCAGGCACAGGAAAATGAACCAAGTCAGTCATCACAAACCATGCCTCGTTGAATCATTATTAGGATTGAAACTTGACATACTTGTGCATATACTTAAGGCTCAGCCTGTAGCATTGAGAGGAAGAGTGAAAGGGAAGGATATTGATATCATTTTGTAAGCTATTACATTAAAGTTTCACCAGTCTCAGAGTAAGTTATTTTATTACAGAATAAAGAACTCTGGATTTTTGTTATCTAATGAAGTCCATAGACCTCCACAGAACTGGCTATGAAAATACTGGCTGTTGTTAAAGTGGACACCCGTCCTCTGTAATAGAGCAAGTGCATGTACAATCATGTGCAACTCACCTGAAAATTGTCCATATAAAATAACAATTCTCTGATATACTATACAAGCATTAATGATAATTGACAGGAGGATGTAATCTGAAAGGGAATGCAATTACAAATTCTGTTAATCTTCATTCAATATTTTCAAATGTAATTGGGAATTGGGAAGAATCGCAAAGGAATGAGGCTGAACTATTTCAAAGTCAGAAATCTGGAGTTGATGTTCCAACTTTATTTGCTCCTGATATCCCCACTATTTAAATAAGCACTCTTTATTTCACTCCACAATACCAAGAAGTGGCTGAGTGCTAGTAATGGGATATGAGAATATGCTGTCTTCAGTACTGAAGACTTGTACTCTAGACCAAGCTACACCTCAAGTCAAGCTGTCCAGCACTGATGATGTGGAACGCTGACCAGGTGTACTAATTCCACAAAATCAGTACAAGCCTAAATTGCTAATCACTGCCCAATCTGTCTACTTATAACAGGAAAATGAGCTGGTTTGCTAAGATTCAGATCCAGGGGAAAAAAAAGAACACTTCAAAGGTGTGACAGGGTGTGTAATATTAAAGTGTGATATGGCGAGCTCTCCACTGGCCACCGTGACAGAGGTGCACCAAAGAAAAGATACAAGAACTGCCTAAAGAAATCTCTTGGTGCCTGCCACATTGACCACCGCCAGTGGGCTGATATCGCCTCAAACCGTGCATCTTGGTGCCTCACAGTTTGGCGGGCAGCAACCTCCTTTGAAGAAGACCGCAGAGTGCACCTCACTGACAAAAGGCAAAGGAGGAAAAACCCAACACCCAACCCCAACCAACCAATTTTCCCCTGCAACCGCTGCAACCGTGTCTGCCTGTCCCGCATCGGACTTGAGAGCCACAAACGAGCCTGCAGCTGACATGGACATTTACCCCCTCCATAAATCTTCGTCCGTGAAGCCAAGCCAAAGAAAGAAAAGAAGAATAATTAACATGAAAGATTAACAAAGTAACAAGTCTAATTTACAGCATTAACAATTAATAAACAGCAGGTCCTACGCTCTTCTCCTCATTGAAGACTCCAGTATACAACAGCTGGCCTGGAAAATCCCAGAGGTTTTGAACACTGATCACAATTCCTGTTCGTGGAAAAGTCCCACAAGCTCGCTCACTTCTCAGGTATGTAAATTCAAAGAGCCTGCACATCTTTCCTGATCCACATGTACCAGTTAGACCAACCATGTTAAGAGCGTTTAATCACTGTTTGATAGCCCAAAACCTGTCAAATGCACAAGGCAAGAGTGTGATGGAATTCTCTCCACGTTCCCTGAATGAATTCAAGTTCCACAATTCTGATGTCTAACACCATGCAAGACAAGTGACCACTTCTCCGGTATGACATCTATCCTAAACATTTAGGGCAGCATGGTTGCTGTAGTGGTTAGCGCAATGCCTTCACAATGCCAGCAATTGAGATGTGAATTCGAATCCTGCGCTGTCTGTAACGACATCAATAAGATCGAAGGACTGCAGTGAAGATTTACTAGGATGTTGCTCAGACTTCAGGAACTGATTAAAGGGAAAGGTTAAACAGGTTAGGACTTTATTCCCTGGAACATAGAGGGAATGAGGGGAAATTTGATAAGGGTATTTAAAATTACGAGGTGGATCGACAGAGTAAATGTAGAAAGGCTTTTTCCACTGAGGGTGGGAGAGATACAAACCAGAGGACATGGGTTAAGAGTGAAGGGGGAAAGGTTTAGGGGGAATTTCTTCACACAGAGTGGTGGGGGTGTGGAATGAGAGTGGTGTGGAGGATTATGGACTGGGTGAAGGTCAATGGGACTAGGTATAAAATGGTTCAGGATGGACTAGAAGGGCTAAAGAGGTCTGTTTCTGTGCTGTAATGTTCTTAGTGCGCTCTCCCTTGTCTGCATGGGTTTTCATCCCCGAGGGCTCAAATGGTGGCTCCTCCCACCATTTGAAACGTACTGGAGGTTGTAGGTTAATTGGTGTAAATTGGGCGGCACAGACTCGTGGGCCATAATGGCCTGTTATCATGCTGTATGTCTAAATTTAAAGAACAAGTTTATTTTTCCACATCATTATTTCATTTTGGTTGCAGAGGGGTCCTCATTATTACATTCTCATGGGCATGTTGGACAATAAATTCTGGACTTGCCAGTGAAACTGACATGAACCAAAAATTCATGAAAAAATGTGGCTAAACTAGGTAGAGTGTTGGGAGAATTGGCTTTATTTACAAGACCCTCATCCTGTGGAACTGTAGTCTGCAATTTTAGATGATGTGAACTGATTTATTGCATTAGTTAAAAAAAAATTGCTGGAAAAATAGTGGGAAATTTGTAAACGTACACCATGATCACTAGCCTCTGGATAGAATCTCAATTAATTTAGGCAATGAGGGAGAGAATTAGGGAAAGAGAAAGTGGCCACATTTCTATTGCTCCTTTAAGAGATTACATGACTGCTGGAGAGAGGGAACATTGTGGGCTGTGATACTTCTTTGCATTTTGCTAGTGGGACAGACTCAATGGACCATCTGTTTTTATCCTCATCCAACTTTCTGTACCTATGTATTTATACTGAGATATCTGCAGGACATAAACCAGATGTGCTTCAAGTGTCAGCTGTTATTTGCTATGCATTGCGTCTCAGAAGACATTTGAAGGCACCAGACAGAAAAGATGCGACATGGATCAGATAATTCCATCTGGACCTCCTGCTGCTGATTACGTCAAGCCATCTGGTTCAAATTTTCAATCAAGTTAACAAAATCTTCCCATATTTTATGGAGCTGAGTACTGGTATTATTCAATTCAAACTGACTAGTTAGGATCTTGAAAGAACAAAGCTAATGAAATCTCTGTTTTAAAACACACATTGTAGAGCTGTCTGTATCTTGAAAGATGGAAAGAACATCAGTTTACAATGAAGATAAATTAGCAATAAGAGGGATAAATCAAATACACCAGGACGAACAGGCAGTGTGCGAGAAGGAGAATTCAGGACATACTGAGCAGGTTGGGCCAGCATCTGCGGAGGGAGAAATTGAATTAATGTCTCAGATCGATGACATCTGAACTGAAGCAAGGGGGAAATGCAGCATTTCAAGTAGTGTAGGAAGAGAGAAAGGTGAAGGGAAGTGGAGAAGATTGAAGTTGGAAGACAATGTAAGAGAGGAAAGAAACTCCCAGAAGGTTGAAATGAAACAAGCCTGGAATGGCAAATTAACTGAAATTGTTGAATTCAGTATTGAGTGCTGGAAGCTGTCATGTGCCTATCTGAAGCGCCTTTCCTTGAGCGTTCAGTTAAATGTGCTCAAAAATTTTGTCAGCGGTCAAAGGCAGAGATATTAGAGTGAGTGGAGTATTAAAGTAATGGAAAGCTGAAAGTTCAGTGCTACCACTGTAGTTATTTCAGGAGGGAAATACTCCATCCTGGAGATGCTACTGCTAAGAAGCTGATTGAGTTATGAGGAAAGGGGTAGAATATCATGGACCATTCACTCTTTAAAAGTGGGGTGAAGGGTGTTTAAAGAAAATTACCTGCAAACTGAGGAAGCATCAATTCAAGCCTGTTCTCCCAGTGTCCATGCAGCTGGCTTGCAACTCAGTCCATTTAATTATTAGCTATCCACATCCACATCATATGAAATAAACTTAGCTTGATCATCCTATAGCTACAACATTCTAACCCAGACAGTGCTCATATCCACTTGTTGATGAATTGGCAGAGGGCAATTGGAGTAAGGTTGGCTGCAGAACTGCTCAATGAATTTGGAAGGAAATGAAAGGACAGTGGCAGTTGGTGGACTGAACCCTAACATTGGGAGAGGGGATGCCTGGGAGCCCTCAATAGCCACGAGAGCAGCTACAGTGTAAACTGTATGTGCACAGCAGATTCTGAACCTTGGACAAATTCCCTTGTTAAATATAGAATGGTCTGCACATGATTCAAAAGAGCTTATTCAAGGGCTATTCACAGGCTCTCTGGAATCCTCTATAAGCATTGTTGCAATCCAGAGAGCAGCTGGTCACATAACTGGATCCTTCAGGGAATGGCAGCCTTAACCGTTTGGACTTTAGCCATTTTTAACCTTTCATAATATATTCTCCAGACTGAGTCCATGAGTAAATTACAGTACAGACACCAGTACCAACCAGCTGATGGTTGGGTATAAAACCAGTCCCTGAAAACTGGGACGTGACGTATATGCGCTTATGGTAGTCCATGAAAAAAATGGACACAGAGTCCAAGGGGTTATGATAGTGTTCACAGTTAATGTCACATATATTGCAATGATGGCCATCAAAGTTTCCTGCCTCATGCTCTCCAGTCAATATGCATCTTGTTATTGTTTCTGTTCCTTGGGTCTCTGCTGATGTTCAATATTACTCAGAAAGCAACATTGGTTAATCAAATGGAGATTTTAGATAGCAAGCGCTGCAAGTGAAGTATTAAGGGTTTGCACAATGGTACATTTAGTTATTGCATAGCTTTCACTGTTACTCCAAGAATTCATTGATTGGGTTTGTCACAGACGCCATCTGCCTTGTATGAAGGATGATTCCTTTGTTTCATAGCAACCACACCTGGACTGATTAGCATAATTTGTGCCTGCCCAACTATTCAATCAAGCAATGACTGGTCTTTAACTTTTTTTTCTTTTCTCTCTCTGTAAAAATCCTATATATTTGATTCCAAAAATCTTATCTATTGATCCCTATTTTGAATATTCACAAGTATTTGCAAATCCAGGAATCCTGCATTCTAATCTTCAAATAGAATCATTTCTTCTAATCTCTGGTCTGAATGGCCTACTCCCAAATTTGAGATTGCAATCCCATAGTTCTAAAAGGTCCTCTGGGAAAACATTCATTATATAATACTGTTACAAGATCAAACCAGCAACCACAAAGAAGGCCTATCACACAGGGGTCAAGATGAACAATTACTTTATTAACAAAAATTCACCTTCAAACTTTAATTCAAAATACCCCCCTCTTTTATAATAATGCCCACTGGTTACTATGCAAATTTCTATAACAGTGTAAAACTAATAAATTCCCCAGCCTAAATATAACATATTTAATTAAAGTCCAAGTTATATTTCCAACCAGCCCACAGAAAAACTTAGACGCGAAACACACAAGACTCACAAAACTTCGATCTCAACCGAAGCAAAAATCTTAAACAAAATTCAGTTTGGTAAACTGAAGCCAAAAGATCTTTGAGAGAGAGAGAGAGAGAGCACAAGATTCGAAGTTGTCTTGTGTTGCTCGCAGAGAAAGGAACCACTGGCTTGGTCCGGATCCTTCAGGCTGCTTTCGGAATGTTCATCCCTTTTAAAGTGCCCAACATTCTAAACTCTCCTCCAGACCATGACTCATGCTCTGGGCTGCCTTCCACTCCACAGCACCACCCAGTGGTGGTTTATCATCCAAGTCCAGAAATTGTTAGATCATTTTTCTGTACATGCTCAGTCTGTCTCCCACTTTCTCAGCAGTCCACCTTCACCTTGGCTCTCTAAAGCAAACTGTCACTTTTCAACACAAAACCATGCAACACATAGGCCAATACACAACACAGAATTCTGTAACAATACTAACACCATAATAAATAGAAATAGGGGTAGACAATTTGGCCATTCAAGCCTCCTCTGCCATTTAATAAGACAGTGGCTGATCTGGCTTCATTTGTTCCCCAAAACCCTTGATCTCCTTATTATTCAAAAATATATCTATGTCTTAAATACATCCAATGAATCAGCCTCTACTGCTTTTTTCTTTGGCTTGGCTTCACGGACGAAGATTTATGGAGGGGGTAAAAAGTCCACGTCAGCTGCAGGCTCGTTTGTGGCTGACAAGTCCGATGCGGGACAGGCAGACACGATTGCAGCGGTTGCAGGGGAAAATTGGTTGGTTGGGGTTGGGTGTTGGGTTTTTCCTCCTTTGCCTTTTGTCAGTGAGGTGGGCTCTGCGGTCTTCTTCAAAGGAGGTTGCTGCCCGCCAAACTGTGAGGCGCCAAGATGCACGGTTTGAGGCGTTATCAGCCCACTGGCGGTGGTCAATGTGGCAGGCACCAAGAGATTTCTTTAGGCAGTCCTTGTACCTTTTCTTTGGTGCACCTCTGTCACGGTGGCCAGTGGAGAGCTCGCCATATAACACGATCTTGGGAAGGCGATGGTCCTCCATTCTGGAGACGTGACCCATCCAGCGCAGCTGGATCTTCAGCAGCGTGGACTCGATGCTGTCGACCTCTGCCATCTCGAGTACTTCAACGTTAGGGATGTAAGCGCTCCAATGGATGTTGAGGATGGAGCGGAGACAACGCTGGTGGAAGCGTTCTAGGAGCCGTAGGTGGTGCCGGTAGAGGACCCATGATTCGGAGCCGAACAGGAGTGTGGGTATGACAACGGCTCTACTGCTTTACTGAGTGAAGAATTCCAATCTGTCAAACCCTACAAGAATTTTAATGACTCATTGAGCTCTCGATCTTTGAAATTTGAAGGAGTATATTCCCAGTCTGATTCATCTCTTCTCCTCTGACAAGTTCCCCATCCAAGCAATCAACTAGTGAAACTTGGTTATACTCCCTCTATTGCAAATCTTCATTAGGTAAGAGACCAGACCAGTATTCCAGATTTAGTGTTCACCAAGGATTTGTGTTCCATTTCTGCTCTGGAGTACCGAATGATATCAAAAGCTACGCTCCAAACTTTCTCAATGTGAAGGACCAGCAATTTTGTGACTCTTATCTAAATCAGCTTATTAGTCACACCTCCTGGTGATTTTCCCCAAATTGGCTTGAGTGGCATGTTCCTCATCGAGATGGAGGACAAACATGTTACAATTCCCAGGCGATATACTTAGTTATTCAGATAACTGAACCTGTGCTAACAGCAATGAACTCATTCATTTCAATGGATAAGAAACTGGGTAACTCCATGGTCTTCTAGCATTTTAGAATTACAGACTTTAGGAAAATTCTTACATTGTTTCTTTATGTGTAATTGTTAATAGTTTTTTTTCAAATCCTTTCATGTTGCTGTTTTTGAAAATAAATGAACGATAAATTATAACAGGCAACAAAGTTTACTCAACAGACAAAGCATTTTCTGCTGTTTTGCGGGCAGGAATTGTCCCCTCAAAACAAAAATGACACCGGCACAAACACCAGTCGTATCGGGGAGTTTCACGCAGGTGAACTGTGAGCATGTTATTAAGCAAGCCAGTGATTACCTGAATAATTTTAAGTTACTTTACTCTATAGCATTTATAATATTTTCCACAACATATTTTAATTTAGCTGGGTTATAATGATGTCCTGGCTGCAAGGTAAGGATTGCATGATTCATAATGAAGGAAAGCTGTGCAGGATAACTACACAAAAATAACTTGTATGTGAAGAGAAATGGTGAAAATAAATAATGGAAATGAATAAATGTTTTGAAGATTATATTAATGTTAAACCGGTCTGTGAATAAGAATGGGAATTTTGATTCTAATAGTAGGGTAGGTTAGAAAAAGAAAAAAATGCTGGTTAATTTCTGGTAATTACTATGTACTTTGAGGAGAAAGCAATTATGGCTGGAGCGAGTGTTCTGAGTGGAAACAGATTAACTAAAAGTAAGTTTATTAATATGGTAATCAGGTCCTTTGATGTTGATGGAACACAAAAGGACACATATAATCCTGATTAGATGCTCTTCATCCACTATCTGTAAGCATTTGTTGAAATCACATTCATTGTTCCCACCAAGAAGAGTACAGTTGAAATCACAGTGGTTCAGGCCTTTCCGCATTTCTTGCTGTTATTGCTAAAGTATGCCAATGCTTCTTGTGATCTGTGACCCTCAACAGTACAGAATAGACCTCCTTTAAGTGTGAAAAAAAATTATTACTTGAGAAATTGTGCTTTCTTTAACCTGTTATACTAGACACGGATTGTGATAATCTCAAGCAAAACAGTGACCAAAATGATGTGAAGCAATCACATTTTCTGAGTGGAATTAGGAATATTAATTGTTGCAGACAAAGCTGACCTGTGTGAATAAGTTATCAAGTCAGTACAACACTGTGGGTTGAAGAGCCTGAAATGTGCAGTGGATTTCTAAGTTTCTTTGACTTATTGACCACTTTAGAGCTGTTTAATAACCTATCTTTCCAAATGGTAGCAAGCAGACCAAACAATTAATCCACCTAAGCGATTGATTCATTCATACTTACCAGACTATTTCTTTTGGATTTTTTGTGCAATAAGCTTACGTGTACGATGGTTCATCATTTGTTGGTTGAAAGTGGGGATAATCGTTATGTTCAAAAGAAGTCCAGAAAAGTACATAGATAAGAAAGGTTTCAAGATATTTGACCCCAATGCTGACTAATGGGGTCAGCTTGTTCACTATGAACTAGATGCTGTAGACTCTATATGGACACCAGTCATAAAGATAGAGCCTAAAGAGAGAGGCTCTGCAGATCAGGTCAGCTAGAAGATGGCCACAGGAGACCGAAGAACAGTTGCAGGACTTCAGAGTCAGCAGGTTGGTCGGTGTTCAAGGACTCAGCCGAGAATCTGAATGATGACACCAGGGCTGTCACACACTTGATCAAAAGAGCTGTGGATGAGTGTGTTCCCACCAAATCCTTCAGGTTTTCCCCAACCAGAAGCTCCGGAACCTCCTGAGACCCAGACCACAGGCATTTAAGTCCAGAGATCTTGATCAATACAGAAGGAACAGGTATGACCTGCAGAAAGCTATCTCCCAGGCAAAGTGGAGGTTCTGGATGAAAATGGAAAACACAAAGGACACCAAACAGCTGTGGCAGGGCCTAAATACCATAACCTGCTACAAAACCAAATCTGGTGAAGTATCAGATGGGAAAGCTTCACTCCCAAATGAATTTGATGCTTTATATGCCAAATTTGATGATAATAACAGTGAAGAAACCACCCCTCCACACCCCCACATCCCCTGATGATCCCATCCTGTCTATATCTGAGGATGATGCGTGTGCTGTCTTTAGGAGAGTGAATTCAAGGAAAGCATCTGTCCTGGATGGAGTATTTGGCCAAGTATTAAAAATCTATGCTGACCAACTTACCAATATATTCATGGATATCTTCAATATCTCACTCCAGCAGGATGTGGTACTCACCTGTTTCAAACAGACATCAATCATACTGGTGCCTACCAATAGTGTTGTAACCTGCCTCAATGACTATCTATTAGTAGCACTTATATCAACAGTGATGAAGTGATTTGAAAGCCTGGTGTTGAAGCATATTAGCTTCTGTCTGAGCGGTGAAATAGATGGTCCAGTTCACCTATCGAAGCAACAGATCTAAACTGGATGCCATTTCACTGGCTCTACAGAAAGTCCAACATCTGGACAGTAAAGATGCATTCATCAGGATTGACTACATTTGACTATAGTTCAGCATTTAACACCATCATCTCCTCAAAACTCCAAGACATGGGACTCAAACCCCACTGTGTAATTGAATCATGGATTTCTTCACTTCCAGACCACAATCAGTGAGGACATCTCCTCCACAATCTCCTTCAATACCAGAGCATCACAGGGCTGCGTTTTTAGTCCCCAGCTCTACTCACTTTATACCTACCGCTGTGTGGATCAGCATGATAATAGTCACCATCCACAAATTTGCCGATGACACCATGGTTGAGGATTGTATAAAGAAAGGTGATGAGTCAACATGCAGGAGGGAAATTGAAAGCTTGGCTGAGGTGCATCAACAACAACCTTGCACTCAATGTCACCAAAATTAAGGAGCTGATAATTGACTTCAGGAAGGGAAAGCCAGAGGTATGCAATCCAATGAACATTGTGGGGCATCAGAGGTGGAGAGGGAGAGAATATTTAAGTTATTTGGAGTCACTATCTCACAGGATCTTTCCTGGACCCAACACACTAATGGCACCATGAAGAAAGCACATCAGCACCTCTACTTACTTAGGAGTTTGCAGAGATTTGGGATGACACCAGGAATCCTGGCAAATTTCTACAGATGTGTGGTGGAATTTGATGACCAGCTGCATCGCAGTCTGGCACGGGGACACCAATACTGTTGAGAGTGAAGCCTTGAAAAAGGTCATGGACACAGCCCAGGTCATCACAGACAAAACCCTCCCCACTATCAAGAACATCTACAGGGAACACTGCCTTTGGAGAGCAGCAGCAATCATCAAGGATCCACCCCACTTAGCACACACGCTGTTCCTACTGCTGCCATCAGGAAAGAGGTATAGGTGCCGCAAGACTCCCACCACCAGGTTTACAAACAGCTGCTACCCCTCCACCATCAGACTCCTCAATAAATCAAGGACTCATTTAATGACTTTTACTTGTGCACTTAATTGTTTTTTTATTGTATTGCAGTTTGTTTACATTTGTTATCTGTTTACAGTTCTTTATTTGTTTACATGTATATGCTGTGTACAGTTTTTTTTTGCACAACCAGTCAGTGGTAATTCTGCCTTGCCCAGAGAAATAAAAGAATCTTAGGGTTGTATGTGATGCAATGTATGTACTCTGACAATAAATCTGAAATCAGATAGGGAATGTTGTCTTGCATGAACTAGTAGATTTAAGTAAAATGAGATTCTAAAGTTTAAAACAATCTCAAACCATGCTCAGTGTGACAATTTGTTTTACTAGCTGCATGATGAGAGACTAGCACAGAATTTCTCATTTGAATTTATTGATGTAATTTTCCATGTCCATTTTTAAATGCAATCCTATCTACCCTGGTTTTCCTGGAGAAGACTTACTCAATTGGATGAATGTAAGAATTGGACCATGGAAGTGGCAAGTGCACATCCAGCTCTGTTTATGGTCCAGGGGTAGTAGGAGAACCTCCTGCCAGATCAGCTAGCTAACCTGTGATTGTAGTAAAACACAGAAATGCTGGAGGAACTCAGCTGGTCTCACAGAATCCAGAGGAGGTAAAGATATATTACTGATGTCCTTGGCATGAGCCCTTCTTCAAGGTAATTAGCAAGCAACAGGAAGGCATTTGAATAAAGACTGAAGAATGGCAGGGGAAGGAGTCCAGACCACATTCAAAGGGTGTTAATTTGATATTATAGGAGGAAATGTGAGAAGTGAATGTGAATGTGAAAAAAAATGAGGGGTGGGGGGTGGGGGGGGGGGTTTAAAAAAGGAAACTGGGTCTATTTTAATGCCATCTGGTTAGAGGGTGCCCAGACAGAAGATGAGGTGTTGTTCCTCCAATTTGCAAGTGGTTTCAGACTGGCAGAGCATGAAACCATGGACAGACATGTTAGCAAATGAATGGGATGGGGAATTGAAATGGGTGGCTACTGGGAGATCCATGCTACTGCTGCAGACAGAGCAGAGGTTCCCTGCAAAGTGATTTCCCAGTCTACGCCCAGTCTCTCCGACGTAGAGGAAATCACAACAGGATTCTGTAGAGGTCCCCTGCAGATTCACTTGGAATGACTGTTTGACAATGACAGTGAGAGAGCAGCTGTGGACATATGTGGAGGTTGGCCTGTGGTCACAGGGGTAGGACCCAAGGGGACAAATTGGTGGGGAGGGAAGAGTGGTCAAGGAAATCACAGAGGGAGCAGTCCCTGTGGAATGCAGAGAGGGGAGGAGAGGGGAATGGCGGAAGAGGATATGTTGGACACACAGGCTGGTGGGGTGGTAGGTGAAGACAAGGGGAATCCTGTCCTTGTTGGGTGGAGGGTGCTCGGGCAGATGTACAAGTAATGTAGGATATGCGGGTGATGGCCAAATTGAAAGTGGTAGAGGGAAAGCCATATTGTTTAAAGAAGAATGACATCTCTAAGGTCAGTAATGTATCTTTACCTCCTCTGTAAGATGCAAGACTGGCTGAGTTCCTCCAGTATCAATGGGATTTTACCCAGCTAATCTGTGCCTATCCTTGATAAGAATGAATGCAAGGATAGGAGAACAATGTAGAATTAATTCAGAGAGTCATTCAATACAATTTGTTTTGTTGCTTAACAATGCCGTGTATTGAATTGGGTTGAGACTTTTAATGTGTTTTGTCTTTGTCCCAACCCCAGCATACATACTATTGTAGAGAAAAACACAATCTTTCTAAGAAAAATAAATCATGAAAATCTGTAGACACCGTCATTGAAGTAAAAACACGAAATGCTCGAGAAGCTCAGCAGGTCAAACAGTCCAATTACATGACCGATGTTTCGGGCTTAATCCCTTCATCAAGGTACGAAAGAATGCTGGCAGGCGTCCGAACAAAAAGGTGTGGGCGGGGGTGGAAAATGCAGGAGATGATAGATAGAGAAAAGAGGGAGGGGACAGCAGCAATGAGGGTGGGTAATGGGGAAGGGAGAGTAAAACTGGAAAGACAGGAAAGGGGGAAAGGCGGGCAAGTTTAGCAGAAAGCAGAGAAGTCAATGTTAAGGCCATCTCGCTGGAGAGGGCCCAGATGGAAAATAAGGTGTTGTTCCTCCAATCTGCAGGTGACCAGTAATGCTACTTCCCCCACTGCCCCTCTTTTATTTCCCCATCCTTGTACTTTCATAATATCTAAACCGCAGTACCTGCATCAGCCAATCCTGTCTTTGTGTCCAATTACCTGCCTGCAGCCTGTTGGATGTGACTGTCTCCCTATAGTTTCTGTCCCTCATCCTCTCTCCCAAACGGTCATCCAGCTCCCGTCTAATTGTTGCAGTTGGATGCATCGATTGCAGGTGCAGTCATCAGGGTGTTCTCTCAGATTTCTCACATTGTACAATCAGAGCATCCTACTACCCTAGTTGCCATCCCACTACTTATTCTTTTACTATGCAAAGATATTACCTCTGCCTTTGCTCTCCAAAGCTTCTGCATTGGGCTACTCACATACTGGCCAGTCTGCTTAACCTTCCCTTATTGACTACAGTTAATTGGCCAATGGAGAGATTTAAACTAGCTTCTACCTCTCCCGCATAGCCCAGTCTCTGATGGGATTTAAACAAGCACCTACCTCTCTCGCTGCTTTTTAAATGGCTCTCTCCTGCACAGCCAGCTGTCGCTCTCCCCAACGGGATTTAGTGTGTCATTAATTAAGTATATGTCATTAACATGGAATATTATTTGCTAAAATAACTGAACACCTGAATATAATTTAAATTTAAATACTTTCAATAGATATATTCAAGACCAAAAGAACATCAACAAAGTCACTTGCAGTACAAATATTTGTTGGAATACAGGGATCAACAAGTTATCTAAATGAATAATCATCAGGTTGTGGTAATTCTGAGTTAAAATAAAAGGAAAAAATGTTTTTGACAACAAAATAGAACTTCATTGTTTCAAGATGATAGGTTATCAGTGAGGGTGATGAGGGCCCATATTGTTTTACCTGCCAGAGTCCCATCAACCATTTCTGGAACACAAGAGACATTCGGTCTCGGTTTCAAGGCAAGGATGGAATCCACTGCAGATCTGTATCATACACAAATACTGCACTGCTGACCAGATCCTCTCATGGCTTTCCTTCCACTTCCACCTCCTTCCACAATAACAAAGGGATATGAAATATTCATCATCAGTCTGCTTCCCCTTTATTTGAATAATCTTTTGTCTCAAAAATTAACATTCTCACCACTGTTCTACCGCAAGAACAGCACAATTTAACCAGCCAAATGTCATGTCATTGTACAAATGCATGAAGAGCTACAATTTGGTGAGAAAGCAAAAGTCTTTGTGCACCTAACTTGAATCATGATTAGTTAATTTGTTACAGTCTTTGAAATGTGAGTATTTTAACAAATTAGTTGTAATCTGCTGTTGAGAAAGGACTTGATGAAGAATTTTGTATTTGGTGGTTAAAGAAACAGCTGTAAAATTGTGAAGGTTCGCTTGGGTCATCTTTAAATATGTCTTTGAACTTCACCGTGATGCCTGGTGAAGGTGATATGGAGTAGATGCTGTACACTCTGAAACCGTGCTGTAGGGAAGTCATAGTTGGCTTGGCAGATGGTGTGCTAATCAAATGATTGCTTTTTCTGGATGGTATATTGTTGGGCTTGCACATATCCATCAAAGTGGAGAATGTTCAAGCATAGTCTTCATCTTTGCCATGTAAGTGGAAGAAAGGAATTGAGGAGTGAGGAAGTGGGTTATTCATCATGTAACTTGTTTCTAATGTGTTCTGTTCACCACTGTATTTATGGAACTGATTTGGTTGAGTTTCCAGACAGTGGCAATTCCCAGGATATTGATGGTGGTGGAAAAAAAGAAAAGCTAATATGATTGTCATGGTTTTGTGGCTCATCTGTTCTATTGGCTAGGGTCATTGTTTGGGAACTTTGTCAATCCTTCGTGAATGACTACAAAATCAACTCATAACTTTTCATGTTAATAGATAATTAATAATTATATCCACATCAGTACCAAGTGTGCTCATTCACCAGCTAAAATATGAAGCCAATTGTGGTGAGCTGAGGTAGCAGGATGCAAGCACAAACCTAAAAAGACTGTAGAACAGGCTTTATTCCAGTGAAAGTCTGAACACCAGTTCAAGCCTTGGTGGCTCTCTGTGTGACTGGGTCAGGAGGGGCCGGCTCAGGTTTATAATCAGGTCGGCTGATTGAAAGTCGGCCAGGTGGTGTCAGCTCCTTAGGTGGTCTTCCTGCAGAGATCGCCCCCTGCAGTAGTCTGGTGGTCATATCACCACACAAAATATGTGCATCCAGATCATCAATGTATTCTCACCCTTTCAATTTGTATACCTTAAAGTACTGTGCAGCAAAAAGCCAATCTGCAAGAGGAACTGCACAAGTCGAGAAGCATCAGCAGAAGGAGAAGAATTGTCGAGGTTTCAGGTCAGAAGCCTTCAAGACCAGCATCTCTTGTGTCTCCAACCTTAATGTTCGCACTTGTTTCATGCACTTGAATGACTAACTGGCATCAGTACTATTCTGACAATAATGTTTATTGACTCCTAAATGTTCCTCTAGCAACAGCTTGGAAATAAATTAAATTTGTACATTAACGAGGATATCATACAAAATAAATGATCGTGCATGTTGTGCCTGGAATTGTTTCAAATAATGAAGTGCAATCTGCCTTCTACAGCTTTTGGAGGCAATTTAAGCCTGGCTGTAAAGATAACACTGGATGCACATTGTGACCAATGTGTGGTAGGAAAGAGCATTGCTAACATTCTCTACACCCATTATGTGGTACAATCAAATAAAAGGGGCAAAGAAATGTTACTGGTATAATAAATTGTGACTTCCGCATGATGTTAAATATTTCACAAAATATGGCCAACAATGCTGAAATAACTAGAAAATACTTTCTGAGGTTTTAATCCTTCCACTGGAAGAACTTAAATTCTCCACAATTAATTAAATTCTACAATTGGACATTAAAAGTGAATTAATATGGAATAACATTACTCAAAAGTACACTATATTTACACATATTTTCCCTGCAAAAAGAGTTAGATAATGAGGTGTGGCCACCAGGCAATTTTAAGTTATTTCAGTCTAGTCATTTTTAGAAGGCCTAAAATTTGATTGTCTACAAACATGTGGGAGAAACTTCCCAGTGCCAGCATGAGGTCAGAGGATTGACCTCTGAGGAAATACCAATGATATGAATAACTGAAAGGTGAAAGGCTCTGTAGATCAGGATTAGTGGGGGGGGGGGTGGGGTATTGTTGAAATTTCACTGAAACCCTTCTTCGAGACTGATAACGGAGAGGGGAGATGGACAGTATAAGGTGGAGAGGTTGGGCCAAGAGAGGAATGGTGTACAAGAGATGACAAATGGCAAATGGATTGGTGGGGGGGGGGGGATAGAAAAAAACAATCTGTCGCAGGAACTCAGCTGGTTGAGGAGCTTCAGGGCTTGGGGGAGGGAGAAGAAAAACAATTGTTGATGTTTTGGGTCAAAATCTTTAATCAAGACTAACAGTTCAGAGGGGATATGGTCATTATAATGAGATAAAAGATGGATAGCTGTAGAAGGTCCAGAAGGGAATTCGTGAACTCCAGAGCGGTGGAAGATAATGGACAGATGGGGAGGCCAGGGGTGTAGTTGACTGAGACAGGCGATTGATCTCTGCAAGAGAAAAAAGGAGAGAGAAAGAGAAAAGTGAAAACAAAGAGTGGATGGAGCAGATGTCCTGCTGGAGGGTGGTGAGTGGATCAATGGTAACCAATATATAAGGAAGGTGATATGGTGGACAAGGGGACCATCAGGGGAGAACTGAAGGATAGATCGGACCAAATGAAATCAGAAAGGGGAGGGGATTGGGAAGGTGAATCTGTGGGTAGAAGTGGATGGGGGCAGAACAGGTATGAAATGGTTAGGGGTCCGGGGAGGTGGGATTGGTGAATAAAAATGATGGAGGATTGGAGATGAATCAGAAGAGAGGAGAACAAAGGACTATGAAGGTGTGTAGAGGGACAGCATACCTTGTTCCTCCAGGATAGTCTGCAGTCCAAAGTCATGAACATTTTTTTTCCAATTTACGATAACCTTCATTCCTGTGTTCCTGAAATATCGATGTGTAGCGGTTGCTACCGCTGGAGAGGTTATACTTAAAGAAGAGACACTCACTATGGGAGTGAATGCAACACTGCTTTATTGTGTTGGCTGCTCTGCTTATAAAGCGCTCAGAAGCCCATCTCTGACATCATCATGCCACCCAACTGGTGGCATTACGATCCGCTTCTTGGGATTGGTTGTTTAACGCCATCCGGGGAGCGGCCAATCAGTAAACCCCTCTCAACCACAGGTGTGGCTGTTTCCTTAGCTCCACCCGAATGGCTGCAGCGTGCTGCTGAGTCGAGCGCAGACTTCGAAGTGCATAGCCCATCTCGGCCAGCAGTGTAGGCCGTGGGCTCCCCGTGTGGCGCATCCGGCAGCCCACTACAGACACAATTCAGTTTCCCCTCCTAATACTGCACAACGTGCTAACTTCTTCCAGCAGATTTTGTTTTTGTTCCAGATTCCAACATCTTCATTTACTTGTGTCTTCCCCATTTACTCCATTTCATTGTAATGGATAGATCACAAGTTGCTCAATATTGTGAATATAGAATATAGTGGATATTAATTCTGTAATACTTTTTAAAATAACCCCTTGCTGGGATGTATGTGTCACAAGTTAAAATGTTCCTTCGAGATAGCAATTAAAAAAAAATCATCATTTGGATTATTGTAATAGTATGATATTGGATGCCAGTCTCTCTGAGGCTAATTTATTGAGCACAGTATCATCAGTAATTGTTTTTTGACAGTATTGGATTATTGGATTTATTTATTACCTTCTAGAAATATGAATGTTCACTGCTCCAGATTGTCGGTAATGACTTTCTTACCAATGAATTCAGGATTTACTAAAGGCAAAATAATTGATGGAAGCTATTATTGCTGAAGTAAGTATCTCATTAGAATCTAAATAGCTTTTGGGGGTACCCATCATTGTGTTGTTAGATTGGCTCTCAAGCAAAGTCACTACTGATTATTGTTTTGGTTTGGTGAATGTGATAATGTCTACTTTAGTAGACATGAACTGATTTTAATCTCTGCAAAGCCAGTCAAGGCAGCAGATTCACTGTCTCCATAATTAAAACAATATTTTATACTGATTTTAAAAAGAACATTAGTTGCAGAAAGGTCTGCACATGATTAAACTTTTGCAGCCGTTCCTGTAAATCCTTTGTGCAATTGGCACAAAGCATTATTGTTTCGAAGATTGTTGAGGGACTGGTGCCTAGTTTGTCGCTGTCACCTTACCCGTATCTTGCTGAAACAGCAAAATCATGGATCGACTTTTGTATCATTTCACCCACATCCCTTGGTGTCCATTAACTTATTTGTCTTAATCTGAGGGATCACTCTGGATCCCTCAGAGTGATGAATTCTGTGGATTTGCCACTCTCATCTTGATGCTGGCTGGTTGACCCCTTTATCCTTTGACTAGATAGATTGGGAGAATGGTCAAAGAGGTGTATTTCACCATTTTGGAATGTGTATGGTCATGTACTTTGGTAGAAGGAATAAAAGGATGGGGAGAAAATTTGGATTATTTGGATGGTGAGAAAATTCAATATACAGATATGCAAACAGACTTGGGACACCTCATGCAAGATACTCTAAAGGCTAACCTCAAGGTTGAGTTGGTGGTGAAGAAGGCAAATACAATTTTGGCATTCAAATCTAGAGAAATGAGGTACAAGAACAGGGATATGATGTTGAGGCTTGAGACATCACCAGTGAGTCCGCACTGGAAGCATGGGCACAATTTTGGGCTCCTTATTTAAGAAAGGATGTGCTGGCACTGGAGAAGTTTCAGAGAATGAAGGGATTAGCATATGAGGAACTTTCGATGGCTCTTGGGCTGTATACCTTGGTGCACGAAACATTTTGAATGCTGAAAGGCCTGGCAGAGTAGATGTAACAAAGTTGTTTCCCATGGTAGGGGAGTCAAAGACAAGAGGGAAAACTTCAAGATTGAATTTCTTTAGCCAGAGAATGATGAACTTCTGGAATTTTCTGTCGTAGACAGCTGTGAGGGCCAAGTCATTGGGTATATTTATTGATAAGTATCTGAATTGTCAGTGTATCAAAGGTTATGGGGAGGAGGCTGAGTGGGAAAATGGATCAGCTCATGAGGGAATGGGCCAAATGGCCTATATCTTATGATCTTATGACTGTCTTTTAATTCTGGAATACCCAGCGGAAAGAAATCATTATCATCTACTCCATTAAACCTTATAAGTACAGTATCTTGCTCTTTAATGAGATCATTCCTCATTAAGAGAATGTGAGCTATTTGACTATTAATTCCCACTGCTGGATAATTGCTTTAAAGATGGGCTAATTATAAAATTTAGCAAAAGAAACATTTTTTTCATAAGACAGTATTAAATTGTTGTTAAAGACTAAACAAAGTCCAATCAATATGTATTCAATCTTGGCGAGTTAATGAACAATTTTTCCATCCATTACTAAGTTTCAGAATGGAGTAAATTTGGAATCAATGGCATCTTTCATTTGTATACAGCCTTTCCTTTCTGTCAGAAATATAATAACCCCGATATACAATTTGTCTTACAAAACAAGCTATTATGTTATTTGGTATTTGAAATAGAATCTTGGTTCGTTAAACATTTATTTCACATTTTGCTGGAAACTTCCTCAATGAATGACGAAGGATGAATTTCCAATCTGAAAAAGATTAGTTTTGCATTTCAAAATTAATATCGTCTTTAACGTTGCATCTATTGGCATACATTAATGCAAATTCTTGCGTTTGGCTAATAGTAAATGGTTATATTCTCTTTGTATTTTTGCACAAATACCATCCTTTGTGTAATCACAGCTCTCTGCTGTGCATTTTTAGACCTCTTTACCTGAAAACTCATCATGGATTGCAAAGAATGGTCTTTTGATTATTTGGTTCCAAAAAATGTATTTCTTCCTATCTCTACACTTCTGCTGTGTAAGTTTTGGGATGATTCAGCAATACAATCATGCATTTCCCAAGAGGAGGCAGTCTCATTCTATAGTAAATCTGTGTTACTGAAACAGTTTTATAATGATTCTGTAGCTATAATTTGTGATTTGAATGCCTCCTTAAACATGCCTTTAATCTCAGACATACCACCGGTACTTATTACTGGAGGTCTTATTCTTAAGGAATCTACAGCTGTCAAATGCAAGGTAAATCATTGTTTTATTTTGATATTGTGTGTGGTACATGAGGTGACCATGGCAGTGGCCATTAGTAGAGGAGGAATTGGAGTATTGCAGGACATGAAGGGAGTTATCAGCAATCTTAAAAAATTCCTGGTAAAAACCCAATTTATTTTGCCTCGCATATCATTTTGTTTACTTAACATGGAGGAATCATTTTTCACGTACTCGCCTTTTGGAATACTGATTCCCAGGCCCACAGAAATTGAGAAGTGCATTCAGAGTAATGTTGTTTTGTAAGGCCCCTCTGTCGTTTGGCTGGGAAATAGGTGCTACTTGTGCTGAGGTAATTTTAAATTGTTTTTTTTTGAGTATTTTAAGGATGAGATGCAATTCATTCTTTAATGATTTTGTTTTTCTGGTAAAGGCTGTTCCCATGATGAATTAATCATAATTAATGTACTGGGAAATCAGCAAAATCATTAGTCTCCAGATACTCTGATCAGCCGGTGGAAGTAGAAGCGTTGAAAGGTTGCAAGCTGTTTTGATGACACGATTAAATGGCCAAACCTTGTAGAAGTTGAATATCTGCGTTCATATAAAAATGTTATTTACATTTTGTGCTTCACTACTTCATTAAGTTGCAATAAAATATATTTATTCAGGGGTTTAGGATAATTGGTCCAAGAATTAAAGGAAAAAATGTTTGTATCTGACAGGAGTGAGAGTTCTGGAACTCTTTGCCTGAACGAACAGGAGAGACATAATTAGAAAATACCTGTATAACAATGCAGCTTGATGTCTTGTAATCTCTACATTCAAGGATCAAGAGTTGGAAGGGGGTATAAAACACAAAAGCTTTTTTTTGATTAGCATTGCACACTGAGCTAAAGACTTCCTTCTATTCCATTTTGGGTGGCATGGTTAGGATAGCGGTTAATGCAACTCCATTTCAGTGCTAGTGGCCGGGATTACTGTACTATCCGTAAAGAGTTTATATGTTCTCCCCGTGACTGTGAGAGATTTGCCTGGGTACTCCCCACCATTTAAAAACATATTGGGGATCGTAGGTCAATTGGGTGTCACACTGGCCATGAAATGTTTTTCAAAAGGTTTGCTTCCTGAAAAAAAAATTTGGGGATTATGATAGACAACTTCAAGCTGAACACAAAATATTTCTGTATCACGTAGGAAGTTGGAGAAACATTAAATCAACTTTTATTTAATTTAGCATGTTTAATTGCCTAATGATGCTGATACATTGCATTAGTTCAACTGACCTAAAAACATTTTGTTGCTGATTTTCATTTGTACTCAGCATCTGATGCCTCTCGTGTCAGTGTCCAACAATAGTTGGTCTGCGTTGATGGATTCCAGTTGCCCTGGTACCACTTTTCAATGGTTGCAACGTCCTGGTGAAGCCTTTCACCACGTTTGCCACTGACGGCCCCAAGATCAGCAGGGAAAAAGTCCAAGTGCGAAGGCAGAAAATGAATTTTCAATCACATGTTGCACTTCATAGTTTGTATACTTGAAGTGGACTTAAAATATGGCAGGAAATCACAAAAGATAGGACATATCTTAAAAAAAAACAGTATGTGATAGGACATTTTTAATGTGATTTTCGTGATCAGCTGCCCAAAATCCATAAAATACACCCAAAAGTGTTCTTGAAACTAAATCTTCGTTGTCCAGTGTAATTGGGTGGTATGGGCTCATGGGCTAAAAGGGGCTGTTACCGTTGCTGTATGTCTAAATTAAATTATAATTAATAATTCTTTAAAGCAAATCATTTCATTGTCACCGGTTCTACAGACTCTCATCTCAACACTTCAGTATGAACACTGGTGTTTGGAGCTGTTAGAAGATACAATGCATGAGAAGTACTAATAATTGAGTAGTTGTTTAGGGTATACATTTTGTTATTTGCCTTTCTAATAATTGGCACTGGTCTTTTTTAAAAAAAAACTGCACATTAGATTTCTGGTACAAATTATATCTTTGGAAGATGGCCAATCTTTTGTTCAATCATAGCATTTGTTTTTGAGTCTCACTGAGATTTATGTTTGAACGTGTTATTTTGACCAGAAAAAAAAGTGATTTATGACTCATTCTTTCAAATATTTACACCACCCTGTCATGTGTAAGTAGCTACAAATCTACAGAGTGTTGAATGATCACCAAAAGCAAATAATGTATTCAGTTCCAGCCAAGTTCAAAGGCCACAGCCCTTGCATTTGAGCCAATTTCAGGGCAGAGATATTACTTAAATAACAGTTAAATTAATCAACATCAAAGGTTTTACCTTTTAATTAAAGATCACAATACATGCATTGAAGAGCATAAGAGCACTCCTGAGTGTTTTCACCATTATTTAACATTTGTCAATAGCTGTTTAAAATGATGATTTATTTCATTTTTTGTTTGGATGACCTTCTGTGCATTTTTCCTTACCCGAACTACATTCCAGAAATTTGTCAGTGGCTGTAAAGCTCTTTGGCATGTTTTGAGATTCTGAAAGATGTTCAAATGAAGGTTTGTTCTTTTATATCTGAAGACCTTTGCATACATTCATGTTTTATGAGGTCAACATCGTTTAGGTGGTAATAAATGAGAATAAAGTGATCTTGGCAGATTAATTTTGGTGATTTTGTGTATTGGAAACTGCTTCTATCTGGGCTGATGTGATTTTATTTCATCTCCTGAATTTTTTGAGGCTGGGATACAAATATTACATCAAGTTTTTAGCCTGATGTCATCTAACTTTCGTCCATTTTCTGTTAGTAAACATCATCCCATGTCCTATTTTCCATCCTGTGCTCATTGTCTGTATATCTCCTGTTCTCATGCCCTGCGTCAATTTAATAGCCCTGGTTAAATTTAATAACCTTGGCCAAACACACTGGATTTATCTTGAACCAGTGGCCTCTGCTGGTCTGTGTGCTGGTGTCCTGGACAAGTGTGTTTGTTCTGCTTGTGTCCTCAGCAATGGGCATTTTTTCTGTTTTTGCCTCTGTACTTGGGTCCTGTAGAATTGCATGATTTCTTTCTGTTTTGGACAGTTTTCATCATGATTTTAAACATTTTCCTCCAATGTAATAATTTGGTTGGTTTGAGGAAGGAGCTTGCATTGCATAGATATTAGGAATCGGCAAAGATTGCCATGCCATCTGTATCCTTTTTGTATTGAAATTAATTAGATTCACAATATTTGGATTAATTTCATATCCTGTATGTGTCAAAGCCAAGAAACGGAGTCATTGCAGGATGCGTGATTGTCAGATGTTATATTGTGAGACTTGTTTATTCCAGATTGCTTTTGAGCTCTGTTGTGAATGAACAACGTGTACAAACTGAAACAAATTACTGATTGGATAAATTCCCTTTCCTTTCATGGTATTACCTAACCCAGCACTGCCCAACCTTTGAAGAAGATCACTGAATCATGGAAAATTTGCATCACAAAAGGAGATAATTTAGCCCCACGTTCCAGGAATTGGTCTTTACCTTGCAACACATCTCTGTACTTTGTGAATCTCATACCTGTTTCTGCCTTTATCACTCTTTATGAGTTCTTGACTCCCATCATCCTTTCATTTACCCAGTGTCATTTACTTTATATCCATGCTCCCCTCCAATTTTGACAAATGGAACTTGATCCTTTCTATTTACTCTGTAACCTCTTGAACTTTGGTAATTGCATTAACTTCAATTTAAATTTCTGCTTCCATCTTGATTCCTTCAGCCTTGAAGACCACATCCACCTTCATTTTAAATATATCCAGTAAACTGGTTTCATTAATCTCCTGGAGTTCCACAACTTCTCAAGTCTCTGAGTGAAAAGGATTCTCCTCAGTCTGAAATGGCTTGGCGCTTGTCCTTAGACTGTGACCTCATTGTCTTGGAATTCAGCCAGTTTCAACATAACCACAGAGCTGTCTGAGAATAGCAGCATAAGGAACACCCTGATGCTTGGCAGTTACCCCGGTTCTCCCCACCCAGCCTGGATGATGTGTCTTACCTTGCTGAGGTGTCTCTCAGTTCTACCAGCCGCATCCCTAATTAGTTCCATGATTCCAGGCAGAAGCTCAATTGCCTAATCATGAAACCCAATAAAGAAAATGCACTCGAGCTGAGAAATGTCACCATTTTTCTGCAGCATGTCTGCTCCGACATACGAACCCAACCAGAAGTTGTTCAATAACAATGGAGGCTTCTTGTGTGCCGAAAATTGCAGGTAATATTTCATGTGTTCACCAGGAGGTGATTGTTCCAGTAGTGACCACTGCAAAACCCACACACACTCTCTCTCTGACTCTCTGTCTCTCTGACTTCGTCTCTATCTCCCTCAGATGCTGTCCCTGTCTCTCTTTGTCCCTCTATCTCTGTCTTACTCAATCTCTCACTCTTTGCTTTCAGCTCTTCCTTAATTTTTGTCTCAATTTTGCTTGCATACCTTACTGTCTCCATTGGTTGATTTTGTGTAATCTTGCACTTATGAGGTGCATTTGAATATTCCATAGCATTAAACAGAACGTATAAATGCACAATGTTGTTGTCCCACAATATATTTTGCTGAACCTTTATATTTCATTATAAGCAGTATGAAAAGGCTTCAAGTCACATGCATTGCAAACTGAATTGAGATACCTGGGTTAGCACTAAAGATGGAGAATTAAGATGGTCATGCACATCAGTTATCAGCAATTCAGTTGAAACTGAGGTGCAAATGTATACAAAGAATAATAGAATATATCTCAATATTTTTTTACCCATTTTGACAGATTCAAAAATGCAAATCCTCACAAAAAGCAAGACCAATTGTTTCTGCTTCTTTGTCCACGATAAAATTTAATTAAAAGCACACTTCTTGTCAGGAAACAATTATTTCTTACCATCACACTAGATCTGTTATGCAATATATGTAATTCTTATGTCCCAATTAAATCTTATTTGTTTTATTTACAACTATCGAGTTCTCAAAATGGTAAGTGCCATTATTGGCCACTTGCTTCTGTAAACTCCCAGCTTTTCCAGAGCATTTGATTCTGTGGTTTCTGTTGCCCACAGCAATCCACTATTACTAATTTTTATGCCTACAATTTCTGACCCCTACTGTCAGCTTCCATTTTTTGCTGTCCACTGATAAACTAATGACCATGATCTTGAGCCATAAAAATTAATCTCCCTCCTCTCCACCAGAGCTACAGTGATAAAATCTAAGTTCTCCATTATTCATGGAGACCTCCAGGAAGATCTCTTGAAAATCAATAATGCTTCCAAGCTCCAAAACTGGTTGCAGTGTCATCAAACTATATAGTCTTCCTCTTCTTCAAGTCTCTTGCATTTCCAGAAATTAACCTCTTGTCAATAATATTTCTGTTTTGCTGTATTATCGACTTTTTAAGTAGACAAGCAATAAAAAAAAAACTCTATTTAAATTAAATTTTAAGACTGAACAGAATTTTGAAATCCTGTTTCTGTGCAACGCTTTACAAATCACTGAATTTGTGTCAGATAATATTAATCTAAACAGTAAAATGCAATAAAACATAATCTGATTTATTCAATGACAGACTCTGATAATATATTGTGCACTATACCTTAAGAAATACATTTTTTGAAAAATAATCACTGAGTAACAGAGAAAGAGATTTTCTAATAAAAGCCACAGAACATAATGATTGCACACAGCTCAAGTTCAGTCATTCTCTCCCAGTATTGAACTCCAAAGGGCTTCTAAAGTTACAATTGCCTGCAGAATACCAAACAGATATCAGGGCATTGAAAATTGTGCTCAGAAAAAAACAAATGCATGGTTCCTTTTGTTTGAGAAATAAATCAAAGTGCATTTCTGTAACAGCTACATTTGCATTGTTCAGAATGTGTTTCCAATTGGAGGCCTTTCGGCTTGAAATCTTGTGGTATGGTTATCTTGATGTTTAACAATAAACTTCAAATGAACCAGACTGATGAAGCAGATAATGACTCATCCAAATAGAGCAAATGCTCGCAAATTATAAATTATGGAAGAAAATAGATTTGTGATGCCTTGGTACAATTTTACAGCTGTCATTCTGAAGGGAATTAATATCGATCATGCTGACTCTTAAGAGAAATAAACTACAAAAAGCTGAATGATGGACATTGTTAGAGTGAAACCAGGCAACAATGATCAGAGCTTGTTGTCAGAGCCAACCGAAAGACTGCAGCTGAATTGAACAGCGACTCAATCTGCCCAACTGTGCAGTGAGTAGGCTGGTATTGGATAGCCCTGTGCAAGATTCCCCAAATTAACTTTTTGGAAGAATAAAGACAATCTAGCTTCATGTGGAAATCCATCCTTTGGTTGAAGAAGAGATGCTTTGACCATGAACATAATAAAATAAAGAATTTTAGTTCATTTTACAAGCCAAGAACTAACAGGTTTTAGTTGTGTATTGTAATTACTTTATATTTGTAACATTCTAGCCACATTAAATTGTCCTTCAGAAATGGTGACGCAAAGAAATATGTTGGATGGCCTTCAGCAGATTCTGGTTAAGGTATTGCATAATCAATCTTTGACTTCATTCTTTGACTGTGAGGGAAGAAGTGTTTGGTGTGAAAACATATTAATCTCCAATATTTTTAACTTTTCATGAGCTCCTCTTTCTCCATGAAGACTAGCATACGAAAGTGCTCTGCCTCCCCCATCCCCTCTCTATTAAGCTGCTGTTGATCCCTTGTGCAGTAACCCTGTTGAGTCTTGCATCCCCTGCTACAGTATCCTCCCAGCCTTCCAACACCACTTCAAGTAATTGGGTGCATGGATTGGTTGAGACATCATTAACTTGCTCTATCTTCCGCTAGTTATTCAGAAACCATGCACGTCAGCAATAGAGTGCTTAGTGCCGATTAGTCACAATATCCATGATAATGAAAGGTTTATCTTATAACCTTTCCTTGCTTGATAGGACTCTTTAATAACATGCTGCTTTTATTTTCATGTTTGATTTAACCCTGAATATTATAAATGCTTCCAGATAGATTTCAAATTGTACACACAGTTATGCTGTGGAGACCTTAATTTGCTGATTTTGATTTGCATTTTCTTCTGTATTAAAGTCATAAGATCACAAGATAAAGGAACAGCAGTAGGCCATTCAGCCCATCGGGTCTGCTCTGCCACTCCACTATGAACTAAACCATTCTCATATCTCGTTCTAATTTCTTGCCTTTTCCCCGCATCCCTTGATCCCATGACTAATTAGATACCTATCAATCTCCTCCTTAAACTCCCCACAGCTGTATGTGACAACGAATTCCACAAATCCATGACCTTCTAGCTGAAGAAATTTCTCCTCAGTCCAAGATCCAATAAGCACTCCTCATATGTTAGTAGAGACAAAATATTCATAACTCTCTTCTAGTCTTACATGTGGGACTCCCACTTCAAGCTACATGAATTCATAGTTACCCTTTGCAGTTTGTGTAAATCCAATATATTCCCTTTCGCCTTTTGAGTGGAGTAACCCTTTAACCTTTATATACAGAATCAGAATTTATCATCATGAACAAGTCATGAAATTCAGTGTTTTGCAGCAGCGTCAGAGAGCAAACATTCATATTAAAACCATTTTATAACATTACTATATAAAAATATAGCGTATGAAAAGTAAGGTCTTTGGTTCATTGATTATTCAGGAATCTGATGGTAGCGGGGAAGAGGCTGTCCTTGGGCCATTGAGTGCTCATCTTTAGGCTCCTGTACCTTTTTCCTGATGGTAGCAGAGTGAAGAGGACATGGCCTAGGTGGTGGGGGTCTTTGAGGATAGATGCTGCTTTCCTAAGGCACCATCTCTTGTAGATGTCCTTGATAGATTTTGCATTTTGAAATAGAAATTTGCAAAAATCTTTGGTGACATACCAAATGTCCTCAAACTCATCACGAGATGTAGCCTCTGGCAAGCTTTCTTCGTGATTGCATCGACTTGGAGGCCTCAGGATGGATCTTCAGAGATAGTGACACCCAGGAATTTAAAGTTCATAATTATTTCCATTGCTGACCCTTCACTAAGGACTGGTTTGTATTTTCCTGATTTCCCCCTCCTGAAGATCACAATCAGTTCCTTAGTTTTGCTAACCTTAAATGCAAGGTTGTTATTGCGCCACCACTCAATCAGCTGGTCTATCTCCCTTCTGTACGTTTCCTCATTGCCATCTGTGATTCTGCTGATGACTTTGGTGGCATTCACAAACTTGCAGATGGCATTTGAATTGTGACTAGCCACACAGTCATGGGGGTAGAGCAAGTAGAGCAGTGGGCTGAACATGCAACCTTGAGATGTTGGTGTGTTGATTGTCAGTGAGGAAAAGATGTTGTTTCCCATTCATTGTGACTGTGGTCTTCCAATGAGGAAGTCAAGGAGCTGGTTGCAGAGGGGGGGTACAAAATCCCAGGTTTTGAAGCTTGCTGACTAGTACTGAGGGTATGACCGTGTTGAAAGCTGAGGTGCAGTTGATAGAAAATTAGTTTGCTGTTGTCTAGGTGATCCAGGCCTCAGCTGAGAGGCAGTGAGATTTCATCTGCTGTGGAGCAATTGTGGTGGTAAGCAAATTGCAGTGGGTCCAGATCTTTACTAAGTTGGGAATCTGTGTCAATATATCTGACAATTTTCCAATGCAATATGTGGAACCAGTCTCACCACATCTGGCAAAATGAGAGCTTCATTTCAGAAAAGGACTGTGGTTGTATGATGACAGAATACAAGGAGCATACACAGTGAATATTACATTTAGTTGCAGCTGGGAGAGCTGCCTTTGGGAAAGCTCATGCAGTCGCTGAAGAACTGAAAACAGATTGCTGGAACACCCCACTAAGTGCTCCAGCCATGTTTGCTGCAGGACATAAAAGCTAAGGACTTCATCTAAAGGGTGGTCCAATGTCACATTACTTGCAGGATTTCGACTGGGCCAGACAGCATGGGTGACACACAGAGTCCAATGACTTCTGGGAAGGATGCACAGATAAGCATGGTGGCTAAATGATCTCGCTCACAGCAAAAACAGCCAGGCAATCTCATTATCTCTGTCTCTGAGATAATAATATTATTCCTGACTTTATCCTTTCATACTCAGAATTGTTTGCACAACTTGGAGGAAATAAATATGCAGGACCTTCTCTTAGATATAATCCAACCATTAAGCAATTTTGGATGTCAAGGACAGGAAATCTGCAGATAAAGGCATTCTAGGTAATAAGCTATAACTAGCACAATGAACCAAAGGAATTGGATTGGTTTTTCATGTTCAACAGAGCACACATCTCAAGACTTTCTTGCCTGTTAAAAGCCATCTGCTGATTTTGGGCATGTGATGGATCATTTACTGGGAAATAAGGTATATTTGTTGGATCTGTTTTAGACTTTTACATGAAGTGATAGAAACACAATCAAATTCCATAGATTAATTTGCAATGGGAATGTTTATTATTGAGCTGCCCAGATATTTTCATCTTCAATATTTCCATTCCTTCCTCTTGCACAGACAGAAGTGTTTGATGCAGCAACATCAATTTGCCAAGTCTGATTATTATAATACGTCAGACAATAGCACCTCTTGGTGCAGTGCTACGACCTGACAACTCGTCAAATTATTTGGCATTGCAACTGTTAAGTATGTGGTTCCAGATGGAGGGCATTCCAACTCAAATGTGCAATTGTGTAAATTGTAATCCCTTGTCATCTGTGTCTATATTAATTGTAGCACATCTGCATGAGAAGACTTGCTAAATCCACTTGATTGGACTAAATGATTCCTCTCTGAGAAATCTTTATGAGCACAGTTGTTGACAGTGAAGTTCACTCTGGCATCTTTCATTAATGCAAAGGAATTAAAACAAAGGCAGAGAATTATTTTTAAGATAAAAAATGGAAGTAATTTTTGTGGCATGAGCTTGTTAATCTATTTAAAGCTTGGTAATAGATGAATTGGTATTTATTGGTTTAATGTACAATTACCCTGTCTAATGGGAACGAGTGATGGATTGTGGTCAATGAGGAAAGATGGTCAGACAGAAGGTTGATCAGACTATTTCTTTTTGGTTAAAATTTAATGGAATACGATGATTATAATTTTCAGAAACAAACTGTAGGTGAGGTCCATTGATATTGGAATGTAGAAACCACACACATCATAGATACATGAATATACAATAAGTATTATAATCTATTCATTCCTACTTTGTAGTTAACATGTAGGGGCAATTTTAATAGTTGATGTTTTCTTTGATCTAATCTCCTTGATGGAGGAGATGTGGAGATTACCTTGGCCTTGCTACTGAGAACTGGAATCAAAGTATTCAAATAAGGTATCTGCCATTAAATATAGACTAAATATAGTAGGTGGGTTTGAGGGTGTAGGTTTGAAGGGATGAATTTGAGGAGGCGGGTTTGAGGCTGTGTGTTTGAGGGGGTTGGGTTTTTAAATAGCTTTGTAATTTAATTCAGTTTGGGTTTGGATATTTAAGTGTGCCAATTTCTTCTGGAAAAGCACTGTTCATTCCAAGTATTGAGGTGAAAACAATTCCTATTATCTGCAGCAATTGTTTTAAATTTAACGTGCGGTTCTTCCTCAGATATTTAGGAAAGTTCTCAGTTGCTCACCACAATATGAATCTTCGTAATTATTAAGACACTGTAGGATTTTACGAATCCTTTGTTGTCCTGCTTATCTTAAAAAGTAATGAGGGGTAGCCTGTTGGAAGAAATATATTTGGAGTTGACTTCTCTCAGTAAAAAGCATTAGATTGCATTATTTTAATATCATTCAGCGTGACCTTTACTTAAACACGACACTTAAATAATTTATTGAATAAAATGGGCACGGTATGTTTAATTCATCCTCTACTTGTTCCTGAAGCGTCTAACTGTTGCATTTAAATGTGAACACCCATTGAATAAAATATTGTCACAGAAAATTGAATTTTAGTGAATTCTTAAAAGGTAGAAAGGCTATGAACCAAAAAACTGAAAACAATTATTTATTTATGAAACAAAAACATGAGATAACCAAGGTAGAATTTCTGATGATCTTGGCCTATAATTGGAATAAGAAAAATATGCGTAACTAATGGGTTCAGATTGTTGCTGCACAGAACACCATCTGTGACTGCCACATGTTGCCACTTTTTGAAAAGCAGAGATGAATAAACCTCAAACAATAACACAATTGAAACATGATTACAGCACAGTTCCAACTGCTGATTAACAACCATGTACAATCAATCAATATCTGAGGAAAAGGAAAGAATCAAAACTTCCTCCCTCATGATGCTGCCTGATATAATGAGTATTTCCACAATTTTCTGATTTTTTAAAAATTTCCGATTTCCATCAACTGCAGTATTTTATAATTGACACAACCAGTGAGTATTGGAATATTGTTCTCATAATACTGTCTATCCGGATAGTTAAACAAATTTATTTTTCTTCCCCTTTGACTGGCTACTTTCTTTGTGGGGAAAAAAAAAGGCAGAGCTGCTGTAAAGAGTGACCCTGGAGAATGGGGACGCAGCGCTGCTCCGAAGAGATCAACCGCCTGGTCCTAATGCTGGCATTGCCGTACAGGTTTTAAACAACCCAAGGCAATGGTGTCTTTAATTAAAATCTGTGCCCAAGAATGTCAGTGCCTGTGCTCAGCAGCAGCCTAAAGGTGTTACAGACTCCACAAGGCACCAGAAAAGGGAAGAATGCTCCCCCCTACCCCATATTGAAAAGGAGAAACTTAGGAGCCAGTGGATCAGCGAGGGGCTCCGTGGCTGAAGGACTGACTAGCTGCGGGCTTTTGGCAACAGAATCAAAGGATTCACACAGACTACAGGCTGCTGGAGGCTGGTTCATGGGAACCAGGCATCGGAACTGGGATTCGAGTGGGTGCTGAGGGCGAGAAGGGCTCCCAAAGGGCCTTGAGCACTTCCTGATTGTATGAAGGTTTGGATCTGGACCTCAGGTTGCAATGATTTGAACAGGAGTCTATGTGACTGCAGAGGCTGTGGTGCAAATCCACAGACACTTGTGTGTCTGCTTATTTGTGTTTGAAGGGACTCTCTTTTGCTTCTCTTTCTCCTATTGTTAGGGCTGCTGGACAATGCTAAAGGCGACTCTTTGTTTGCCTTGCCTCAGACAAAATTTAAAGCATATCATGTATATTACATGTTTATTGTATTACTATGTGCCAATAAAAGGAACCTTTGAACATAATTGTGCATGAGAAAAGTATACTACAAGATTCAAAAATGTACCATTTACAGCAAAGTCTATAAAATCCAGTATCAAGGGAATTGCATTTATAAAATTTCCACTCTTTAATAGCAAAGGTATGTCATCTCTGTCTCAGGAGATGGGAAAGTTTTATTTTTACCAAGCAGCTATGTCATTAATGTTGGGAAATTTGAGATATGGTTTTATAAACACTTCTTATCCTCTTTCTTTACAGTGTGCTTTCTCACTTTTAATGTGGAATTGCAAAATCATCCCTCATGGGTTTGTTTTAGTGATACTGACTGGGTCAGCAGAACAAACCAGTAGAAACTCTCTCACTAACTCTACCCCTCCCTACCACAATTTAGTTGGCTCACTGACTTCGTTACGCATCGAAGAATTTCATGACGTTCAAATCCATATTAAATGTAATGGTATTTATAAAATACATCGTCAAGGGAGCCTTGTCACTCTTGCTTAGTTGCATGATTAAATTGGAATGCTGAGCTCCCCATCCTCATTAGGGCACTTAACTCTGCTTGGAAACAGTACTCAGATCCCTTCCCATTCTATTTAGAATGGCAGGAGTGTGAGGCCACTTGTGGAATAGGTTTATTGTCAATAAAGTAGACAGCTGTTGTGTTGCACAAGATCCAGTATCATTGATTATCTCAGTATGATGTTATTTTACACATTTCTTATACTGGCATTGCTGCAAAGCAAAAGCAGAAATGCTGGAGGAGCTCAGCTGGTCTTGCAGCGTCCTAAGGATGTAAAGATATATTACTGACATTCGGGCCTGTGCCCTTCTTCAAGGAAAAAGCAAAGAACAGGAAGACATCAGAATAAACACAAAGCTGGCTGGAAGAGGAAGCCAGGCCAACAAAAAGTGTTAGTTGGATATGATAAGAGGAGAGGTGAGAATTGATTTTGATTTGGAGAGTAACCCAGTTTCACATGCACAAGATTTTGCGTTTTTTTTTTGAGCATGGGCTGATAAATGTCAAATAACTGATTCTCCCCACTTTCATTATAATTGTTGACAACTTCATCATCAATATTCTGAGGGTGACTATTGAACCATAAACTCAATTGGACCATCATGTAAATACTGTGAATACATGAGGCGGTCAGAGTGCAGTGAGTAGCGCATCTTTTGATTCCAATAAACACTTCTGTCATTAACAATGAACAAGTCTGGAATGTAATGACTTACCTGAATCAGGGTAACTCTAATTTCACTGAAGAAACTTGCCAATGTCAGGATAAATCAGCCGATAAGACTGTGCACCATCCTTCTCTTTATCTCCAACACAGTGCAAAAGTGAGATTGTTTGACAAATGAATGCAAATACAGCTACAAAGTTTGCAGTGCAAAGCATGAGAACTCCGTTACAGCAAGGAGAACTGCCACACGCAGCGCATCTCACTACAAGGGAATCTGCCACATGGCTCACAAGTTGCATATTTTTTCAAACTTCCAACTTTCCAGAACATTAGTACAGACTTTCACAATCCTTTTCCCAAACAAGTATGATTTTTAGGATTTGTTACATCAGGTGTGTCCCTTAACTAATGGTTAATAGTCTTTTTACTGTTTATGCCAAATAAGCAGTTGTTCTTCACTATCACCTTTAGCCTTGCTGAATCACCAGCTTACACAATGGAATGTGCTCTTCTTCTCTACTTTTGCCAATACTTTAAGACTCACATTCTCGGTAGTGGCAGTATTGTGCACGACTTGCAAGATATTCCCAACCAGAAAAAAACATCACGATGAGAAAGGATGAATGGCATCAATACTTGGGGTGACTTTGACAACATGTCCCAAAACCATAAACTCATTAACTCCACAACTCCACAGCAGTCTGAATAGAAAACAGTTTGTCTTGAAATGGAGACTCACTTATATTTACTTCATGATGCTTCTACTTATCTGTCTGTTCCATGTGCTTTTCATAATTATCAAGCAAAATCTTCTAGAATTTTGTAAGAGAAATTTGATTTAATAGCATTTTATTCCTCCCCTGTGATACTTTGCTTTGGTGGCTTGATTTGTCAACAGTCCATATATGATTCTGCTGGTTGCAGAATAGCCTACTACTTGTATATAGTTAAGTCCAGGGACCTACACAAGTGTCATCAACCAAGGGTATCTGAGACCTCCCCTGAAGATCATCCATGGATATGACAAGACATCTCAGTCGATTGTCTGCAATCCACTTTGGCATCTACCAAGGAAGCAATCCTTCCTTTTCATGATAGAGCTCTGCAGCTTGCAAAGCAAAAGCATATCACATGACATCATGTAAACAAGATCTGAATGAGCATCATGTGCATGCTCAATATTCTTGTACATAACAGCCATTACTTGGATGATGTAAAGTTTCTTATAAAACAAGATAACCTGCAAGTCCTTTTGTACATGTTCCACCACCTCAAAGTATTTCACTAAGTAAGAGAATGGAAGGGGTAAGTAGTCCCAGCCAAATGAATATTAAAAAAAAACATTAATTTTATCCCATACTATTATTAATCAGTCTGAATTGGTCAAGGATCTTCATTGGGTTCCTTTTGGCACATTACTTTTGTAACTGACAGTTGATAATTTAGGTAGGAATCTGCTCCTTAGAACAGTTTAGTTTTGTCAAGAAAATGTGGCTGGCTTGACCATTTCCAGGTTCCCTAACAATGGAAGACCTCTTTTGATTGTGTACACAAGTGTACGGAATATGAAAGAACAACTTCCTTTGGTGTCTTCAATTATTCTCCAGATGAGAACAGATTGGCCACGTATGCTACTTGATATTCGAGCTTGCTTGGCGAATAATGCAACTGAAAATGCTGGAGTGGTGTATCCCAACCTCAACAGAAAATGCTGTCAATGTTCTCAAAATGTATTTCCATTGGCTGGACTTTTTAGAGTATGTGTCTGCACTAGAATTCAAACTGTTTGCTTTGTTGACATTTACTTCATCCATACCAACATCCCTTGACCACTGTGGCAGGAAGAAGAACAATGCGACTGGTGATAAAGAAAGAAAGGCACCCTCTAGATATTGCTGTCAGAACTGGCCAAATGTTATTGAGGCTCAGGTTCAAGGGCTCATTCAGAGGCATTCCTGGAAGACATGCCAACATTCAGATGTGAATCATACATGGTATTATGATGCAAGAGGAATAATGTAGGCCACACTATTCAGCTTGACATTCAGTTGCATAACTGTGGCCTAATCTACCTTGCCGTCATCAGAAAATAATTTGTTCTAGATATTTAATTGCTGTGAGTACATTAGAGACTGTGCATGCTGCTTAGAGATATTCGACTCCTTTCTCCATCATCCATAGATTAAGCCAAGTGTTGACCTGCTCAGATTCAGAGCAAAGCAACCTGTTACATTGTGGCCTCTGTTGAGCTTTCCCCAATGCTTCTTTGATGTGGTACCTGCAATGTGTGCTACTATGCACAGGCACAAACTCATAGTCACAAAATCTGCTGTAACAATTATACTGCCCCTTGAGGTGTGAAATCATTCACATTATTTGATATACCAGACCTTGACACATTGATTAAGAACAGTAAGAGATCTCGCTATGACACACTTCCATGGTTCAGCTTGTAGAACCTGAAGGTGAATGTATTCCAAATGAAATCAAACATTGATGTCCAGTAAAGATATTTGAATGACTATTTAACTTAGCTTTTCATCTATTTTATTATACCTTGGTGGCTTGGAACTTCACTTGAACATTGAGAAGGAATGCAATCCTACTAGATGCAGAGTGACACCAATAGTGTGAGGCTTCTTGACCATTGTATCTATTGCAGATTTAAAATAATATTTTCATGTTTTAACCACATAATAGTTTTAATATTGTCATTCAAGTTCATAGTTTCTGAGAGTCACAATCAAAAATATAGTTTTATCTCTGAGGTTTTATTGAAATGATGAAAGACTTACTACATATTAAAGTCCTTTCATTATGTTGTTTGCTGAATTTCTTCAGATTAATTTTATTCTTGAAGCACAATTATTGAATTGTTGAAAATACTCTTCATGTATGATCATTTCAATCCATGCATGTTCAGGTTTATTGTCACATGTACCAATATGCAAATGTGCAGAGATAGAGGTTGTTTTGCAAGTAGACCAGTTAGAACTCTCTTGCACGGTACTATAAGACACAGTTCAAAAGTTGAGTTACAGAGAGAGTTTAGTTAGTAGCGAGCAAAGGCAGCCTAGTTTTTTTTTCTACTTTGAGGTTCCTTCAAGATAGAAACTGATCTTGAATCTGGTGGTGTGTGATTTAGCTCTTGTGAATCTTCCTCCTGCAGTCAGGGATAAAGAGAATGTGGTCAGAATGGGATGAGATGCTGTCACCACCTTCTCCATGATCACCCACCAAGGAAAGTTGTGTACTCTGCCCATGACTTTACTCCATGAAGACTCATGATACGTGGGCAAAGATCATTCCAAAATCATCTACAAATTCACAGATGACACCTCTGTCGCAGGCAGAATCTTTAAAAAAGGCAAGCCGGAGTGTCAAAGGGAGAGAGAAGGACTCAAAGTTTGGTTGCTTTTCCAAGGTGGCAGGAGTTGGAGTATGGGCTACATGTGTGACAACCTGAACCATGTTCACAACCCTCTGTAGTTTCTAACAGTCTTGAGTGGAGCAATTTTGCCCTTTGACAGGCTTTCAATGGTACACCTGCAGAGGTTGAGAGATGCAGGTGATTTGCCAAATTTGTTTTTCAGGCTTCTGAGGAAGTAAAGGTGCTGGTGTTCTTGTTCATTGCATTGATGTGGATGGGAGCAATGCAATTCAGTGGAGAAATTAAACCTCCAGCTCATCAATAGTGGGGCAGACCAGAGAGGGATCTCCACTTCTTCAGAGGTCTGTAACCAGCTCTTGGTCTTACTGGCATTGAGGGAAAGATCGTTATCCTGACTCTAAAGTTCTAGCCCTTTGATTCTCTGGATTGTCTTTGTTAAAGATCCTGGAGGTGTCATCTGTGAATTTGTAGATGGTTTTGGAATGATGTTTGTCCATGCATCATGAGTGTTCAGGGAGTAAAATAGTGTGTTCAGTACATAGCCTTGTTTTGTGAAGACAGTGTTATCACCAATACTCATTGATGTAAGCCGGCAAGATAGAAAATTGTGGATCCAGTTGCAGAGAGATGTGCTGAACCGAGGTCATGTGGCTTGGTTACACACAAATGTAAGATATGTGTGGAAAATCTATTTGGCCCATCAAATCTATTCTTATTTAATTCAAGGCCATATTGCATAACTTTCAGCCACAACCAATGTTATCTAACTTTTTCTCTTCCATTAATGAGTTTTCAAGAAGAAGTTCATAATGCCGTGCAGCACAAAATTATTGCTGAGCAGCATCAACTTCTTCTATTGGCATATGTTGACTCGACAGTGCACTTGAGAGATCACTTTTCTGGGAAGCAAAAGAAATATAACTTGATAGAGAATCGGCAAGCACAAGTTCCTTTCATCCAATGGATCTACCACTGAGGAGTTTTGGTGTCTCATTTGTGCTCTCCTCACTGTTAGATGGCTGGTGGTTCAGACTACCTCCCTCCCCCATTTGAGGAGGAGAACCAGAGGAGATGACCCATGGGATGGTGACCATAGCAGTGGTCCAGTGAGGGGCTTGATGGCTGAAGAACAAACAGGAGGAGGGCTGTTGATGACTTGAGGCGAGGTTCCCATGTAGGATGTGGGCTGCTGGCGACTGCAGTCAAACAACTCACACCAGGCTGTGGACTGCTGGAGACTAGCTTGAGGCTGGGTAAAAGGGTACCTGGTATCAGAAGCCTGATGCAAGATGACTCTGGAGGCTTCCTAATCATGTTAGGGCATCTGGAGCCTGGGCTACTGATGATTTGGACTGAAGGCTGAGGAGGCTGCCAGATCACTGGAGGCAAAAAATGCAGAGGAACTCTCTCTTCTTCTCTTTCTCTGGCTGTAAGGGGTGAATCTTTGTCTGCCTTATGGTAGATTAAAGAAAATTTAATGTAATACACTTTTTCTGTTTTACTACACGACAATAAAATAATTTTGAATCTTGAAGATACTCCACTTTAGTCACCTCGTTGCTTTATTCAGATCTGTATGAAAACATAACCGGGCCTTATCAAATTCAAGAAAATGCTGGTTCTGAAAATCTGAAATCAAGACAGAAAATTCTGGAAGCTCAGCAGGTCAATTCATTCATGGATAGAGGGTTCATGTTTCAGGGCCAAGATCTTTCAGTGTTGGTTGTGGTAGATTCTGGGCTTCCACTGCAACCTCTTCCATGCCTTTTTGCGAACATGAAATTTACGGTATCCCTTTTGGAAATGAAAATGTATTTGGCATTCAAACCAGAAATTCGAGGTGAGATTGGTTAAAATAATATAAGTGTATTGGTTTAACTAAAAGATTGTTTCCCAACCAACACTGGTCTACAGCAGCAGGCAATCTGTGTCTGTCAAAGGGAGAGTGGTAGTATTAGTAATTGTTCAGAATGCAGAGGTAGTCATTATAAAAGAATATGTTAAAATATGGCTCTGGACAGCTTTAATGTAAACCAGAGGTGTTTTTGGAAGGACATTACAGCAACAGATTCATTCTGGTGATAGACTTAAATCGCTTGTAAAAGAGCAATGTACTCAATTTAGTCACTGCTGGGAGCTTCAGAGAAACTTTAACAATTTACCTAATGGAAGTGGGCACATCCTCCTGTGGCAAGGATTTTCCACATTTTGTTTGGAGATTGTGGGAAATGTACACTTCCCACAAATGTCGGTTGTTTAATTCCTGGAATGACGACATTATAGAAAAGAGTAGTGACTTGTAGCAAAGAAAATCCTGGATTTTGAACAATTCTTCTGCTGTAAGCATTGTATCTTATCAAGAAGACATATTTAACGAGATTGCATTTGGGCTCCCCATAGATCAAAAATGTTCAGCTCCATCCCTACTAGATCCATATTTCCCCAAAGTAAATAAACAAATTAAACAACACTACCTTGACAATTAAAACACAAAGATTTCATTAAACTATTTTGTGATGATAAGAATAATATCCAATGTATCACCCACAAACTCTGACAACAATTCATTTGTGTATACACCAAGCAAATTTTATACCTAATTTCAATAAATGAAAGTTCAAGTTCAGATTTATTGTTAGAATACATATAATCCTGAGATTTATTTTCCTGTGGACCAGGCAGATTTTCTATATATCGGTAGTGCAAAAAAAGGGTACTCAGGAAAAGATATGCATACAAAATAGAAATATAAACAAGGAAGGAAGGAAGGAAGTGCAAACAAACTGTGCAATAAAGAAAATAAAAATTTGATAATAAATAATGTGCAAAATAAGAGTTATTAAACAATTCTCTAAGTTTATTGTTTAGGACTCTGATAGTGGCGGGGTAGCAACTGTTCCTGAACCTGGTGGTACGAGTCCTCTGGACCTGTACCTCTGTCCTTATGGCAGCAGCAAGAATAGAGCTTGTCCTGGGTGGCGTGGATTCTTGGTGATTGGTGCTGCTCTCTGATGGCAGTGTCCCATGTGGATTTTCTCAGTGGTGGGGAGAGTTTTGCCTGTGGGCTATGTCCACTACTTTCAGCAGGGCTTTCTGCTCAGACCCATGCTTTCCACTGAATGTATGTAAAATTTTGCCACGGTTTTCGATGCCATACCAACTCTGCAAACTCCTGAGGAAGTAGAGGTGCTAACATGCTTTCTTTACGATTTCATTCTTGTGTTGGGCCCATGAAATGACCTCCAAAATACTTACTCCCAGGAATTTAAATTTACCTACCCTCTCCACCTCTGATTCCCCCAATTTCAATCTTTCAATAAATATCTGAAATTATTTCAAAAATATTGATTAGTATGTTGAAAGTAGTTGAGAAAATAATTAATGTTTGAAGGTGGATTTGGTTAATGGTGACTTTCATTTATTTAGTTGTCAGTCATATCCGTAATATCTCTCAGACTGTTTAAGCTGAGAAACAAAGAGTTCATCATAACATCTCAAAGTCAACAAAATATGAAAACCAAGAAGTAATAATGAGTCTTAATTAGAACTTCATGCACCCATTTGGAGAGTGTTGAAGTTTTGGAATGGGCACAATGTACAACATGTAGGAAGGATATTGCCCTGTGTGAAAAAGTATGAAAAAGTAAATAAAAAACTTAGAACATCATGTGTTGTGACTTAATAACATTTATTTTCATAGAATGTAAAAAGATAGATGAATGAAGATGATTAGAAAATTATTATTTTCTGTTGTGATGTTTGGACAGTGTAAAGGTGAAGCTCCTTCAGTTCTAATTGTCAAGGAATAGTCATGATTCAGAGTTAAATAAAAGCAATGAACAAAGGAGGATGGGTGACACTGAGTTGGAAGGTTGCAGCCGGATTGAATCACAAGTTGGGAGTGTTAACATCTACTCTCTTATCAGATTAAGACTGACTAGAAGTCATCGATTTAAGTTGAGGAGTAACCTTGAGAGGAAGAGGTTTAGAGAGGGCATGGGGAAGATTTTTCACCCAGTCGAGTTTGGAACAAAAAGTCTGAGAGTGTGTGGAGTAGAGAATCTCACAATTTTTGGTAAGTATCTGGATAAGCTCTTACATAGGAACATAGGAAGTAGGAACAGGAGTAGGCCAAAAATGGCCCATCGAGCCTGCTCCGCCATTCAATACGATCATGGCTGATCTAATTTATGACCTAACTCCACCTACCTGCCTTCTCCCCATATCCCCTGCTCTTGAACCACCAATGTTTAGAAGACTGGAATATTGAAAAGACCAAGTCATGGTGATGGGTTAGGGATGAACTGGATGGGATGAAGTGTCTGGTTCTGTCTTGTTTGACTCCAACATGGTCTGTTTGGAACGAAAGGCAAGGTTCCATGTTGTAGGTTCAATGCTTTTTGATGTATAGTAATAGTCCACAAAATAATGACTTAACCAATGTTAAGGAGCCATCATGCATTTTGTAAGAATAACAAACATTTATATTAAAGTTGGTGCTTATTCTGAGAAATATATAATGTTTACACAATCTCACATGGATGATTCGTTATTTCTTTAAATTTGATTTCTTCAACCATTTATCCTTTCCTCAAATATTGAATATCATTGGAGCTTTTTGAGCTCAGTTATATAAATCCACTAAATACATGTGGTAGAAATACTGTCAGAAAACATCAATTGTTTTTCCTTTATGCTATCGCAGTAAAGCAAAATCAACTTTGACGAAATGATGGGATGCGAACGTTGTTCGAATTACTAACTATTATAATGTAGTCAACCGTCTTACAGTACTGTGGCATTGTTTATAGAGCCGATGCCTCACAGCTTGAATCCTGCATTTATTGTTATCTGTATGGAATTTGTATGTTCTTCCTGTGACTGCATGGGTTTTTATCAGGTGCACTGGTTTCTTTCTGCATGCAAAATGTTAAGGTTGATGGGTCAATTTAAAGAACCACCGCAGTGTAATCCAAAAGGAGTTGTTGGGAATGTTGGGGGAATAAAGTGGAATTAATGTTGGATCAGCATAAATGGGTGCTTGATGGTCGATACAGCAGAGAAATGGACTCTCCTCTGAATCGGTATAACTATGAATAAAAGTACTTCCACTTCACTGCTGTAAATCTCTTCAATTATAAAGATAATTGAAACTCTTGGGATTAAAAATACAATAGCAGCACAAGTATTAAACTGACTGGGAGATAGAAGGCAGAGAGTAGTTGTGATAATGTCCTTCAGTTGAGATAAGTAGACTGCAATGTCCCGAGGGTCTGAATTGAAATGACTGCTCTTTTTGAAATATAATGATGATGTCAGTTGTGTACAGAGGCATATTTCAATGTTTGCAGATGAAACTGAGTTTGTTAGGTACAAGGAATAGGAAGGAGAGTAACTGCAAATTTCAAAATTGATGCATCGTGGAAGGAAATTTGATGCACGCCGTGCACATAAATTACTCCATTTTAAGAACTAAAAAAAAGAAAGTCTATGATTGAAGTAAAAACACAATGCTGGAAAAACCTCAACAGGTCAAACAATGTCAAGGCAAGTTTATTGTCATCTGATTGCACAAGTACAACCTGACAAAACAGCCTTCTCTGGTCATCGGTGCAATACACACAGACACACAACCAGACATAACTCACATACAGACAAATTATACATATGCAGGACAAGTATTTCATCTGCACAACTAAATAAATATTGTTTTATGAATATGAGTGTCTCAGGTGGTTAGTGTGAGCAGTTCCTTTGGTCGTCCAGCATTGTCACTGCCCGTGGGAAGAAGCTGTTCCTTGGCCTGGTGTGGCTGGCTCTCCTGTATCCCTTTCCCATCAGAAGTAGCTGAAAGATGTTGCTGGAGTCCTCAATTATTTTGCAAGCCATTTTCACACAACAATCCTAGTAGATCACGTTGATGGGGGAAGGGAGACACCAGTAATCGTCTCTGCCGCTCTTATGGTCCTGTGGATTGACCTCTGATCCATTTCTCTGCATCAACCATATGCAGCCAGCTAGGATGCTCTCACTAGAGCTCCTAATGAACATTAGCATAATGGTGGCCAGTAGCCTTGCCCGCTTCCATCTTTTCTTAAAGTACAGTCGCTCTTGCACCTTCCTGACAAGGGAAGAGATGTTGAGTGTCCAAGATGGTGTAATGTCCTGAAGTGGCAGCAAGCAAGCACAAAACTCAGAAGATTGTACAACAGGCTTTGTTCCAGTAAAAGTCTGAACACCTGTTCATGTCTTGGTGGGTCCCTGTGTGGCTGGCTCAGGACAGGCCAGCTCAGGTTTAGATTCAGGTCGGCTGATTGATAGCCAGCCAGGTGGAGTCATCCCCCTTAGGTGTTCTTCCTGCATGTACAGAGATTGACCCCTGCAGTAGGCTGGTGGTCGTATCACCACAGATAGGTCACTAGTTAAGTGAACTCCAAGGAATTTGGTGCTCTCCACACATCAGAATTGTTTGTATAGTGGAAGGTGGTCATTCCTGGACCTCCTGAAGTCCACGATCATCTCCTTCTTCTAGTCCACATTAAAACTAAGGTTGTTACTCTCGTACCATTTCATGAGATTTTTCACCTCTTCTCTGTAGTGTGACTCAGCATTGTTGGTGAAGAGGCCTGACTACTAAGAATGTCCAAGAATGGTTCAAAGATATGAGAAAGCCAGTCTCTAAATAAGGAAAAACATTTTCAAAAAAGGAAAGGAATATAATATACTTGAATCCAAATATGTGAAAGAGTCATGCGTGTATGTGAAGTAATGACATTATTGCACGTGATGGTTGGCCTAGAGCTCGGTCTGCAATAAAGTGTTCTGGAATTCTGAATTCTGGATATTCTCCTAGACATTATCTGTTTCATTGTTCACCAGCTGGTGGTTCCATATATATGTGGAGACTACAAGCACGTGGCTTTCTCTAAGTGGTTCAGACAATTATACCCATCTTCAAATTCCATTGTTGTTAGGTCTGCTTTGTTCATGAATGAGTGAGTCAAACACCAGACTGAGTCGAAATCAAGGTTCTTTGTTCTTTATTGCCGGATTGTAACACTTGCAACTAACAGTGTTAGTTGGAGAAGGCGCATTCTGCCGTTATCAGCAAGTGGTGTTTTTTATATACCTTAGGATACGTACTTAGTAAATTACCATACCATGACATTGTCCAATGAATAAACTGTTGCTATCCTTCTCTGCTAGTTTCCTGCACATCAATTTGTCATCCCCACTCTTATCTTGAGAGTACAAGGTCACAACTGCATCTTGTTACGGCCCAGCACTGGGTGACTCCTTCTACATTCCCAGCTCATGATGTTTTTACCTAACATTGTTTATCATTTGCACCAATAGTGCCTCGATGTGTGATGGTCCTAATAATGCCTACTATCATCTGCTACTTACAGTTAGAGATCACCTCACCCATCCACACTAAGGACTGTTGCTGGCCTCAAACCCAGACAGCACCGTTTACACACAGGGCCATTTGTACCACAAATTAATACATTAGCAAGCTGGTGAATGATAGGCTTTCTTAAAAATTCTATCTGATTTTCTGCATATGCAGTTCCATTTGTTTCTTTCTCCTTTTGATGTTGCTTTCCTTCCCATGTTCCCATGGAAATGTTGCTTTTCTCTGTCCTTGTTTTGGAAGTGCTGTCCAGTTAACCTCGCCTAATGACAACAGCTCATTTCAGACAGCACATAGAATAGCAACAGTACTAATGATGGAGGAAGTGAATATTTAGGGTAGTGAATGAGTTGATAATCAGTGAAACTGTTTCCCAGTTACTTACTACAAATGCAAATATACCTTGCTGACATGATGATCAATTGTGGGTTTGCACATCATTTCTGTCTACAATATTAATTGGATAAATTAACACAGAGACTGGATGTATTATTGTTAATTTTATCTTCAGATAGAATACGCTGCCTACTGCTGATGTGATTCCTGACGGAGCCAGAGAGTATATCATAGAGAGCATGAGCCCATTCGATCTTTTTGTCCATCATTTGAGAAATCTCTCAGCATATATATTTTTTAAACTATTGACCTTATTTTGGGTCTTGCTTTATGCCTCAATGGGAGGTGTGGGGTAAAAGCTGTATGAGACAGGGATGAATAATTTTGACTCCAAATGTCATTCCTTTCTCCCAAACAGATGCTGCGCCATCTGCTGAGTTCCTCCAGCAGATTGTGTTTTACTCCATAGCTCAACATCTGCAGCCTCCTCTTTCTTCTGTCATTGGTAATTTGAGGTTTGGAGCAGAAGAGATGTGGGGAGGAAATATCTGGATCGAGTGGTTGATGGTTAAGTTACAGAAATAATAACAAAAATTCTGGACCATTAATCTAGAAGCATGACCTTAAATCATTGTAAATAAAGCATGGAACAGTACAGCCAGTTTCCATTAGGTCCCTTCCCTATTTTTTCTCTTTTCCTATCCCTCTGTCTCCTATTCTCCAGCTCCTCACCACGGTTGGCATAGCGGTTAGCGCTTGGCCTTTACAGCACCAGCAATAGGGACCAGACCAGGATTCGAGTCCCGTGCTGTCTGTAAAGAGTTTGTACATTCTCCCTGTGTTTGCTAAGGTTTTCTCCCAGGGTTCCAGTTTCCTTCCACCATTCAAAACATACCGGGGGTGTAGGTTAATGGGATATAAATTGGTCGGCACAGAATCGTGGGCCAAAAAGGCCTGTTATCATGCTGTATATCAAAATTTAAAATTCCCTCTCTATGCAAAGAGCTACCTCCTCCCATGTCAGATCTCAGCTTTTCATCTTTTCAGCCCTGCCACCCATATTCATCTATGTTTTCTTGCCTGTTGGCCCTAATTCTGCCCCTCCCTTTTGTTGCCTCTCCTTCCTCCCATCTTTTTATTCAGATGCTTGCCAGCTTTTTGCTCATACCTCGATGAAGGGCTCAGGTCACCCTCCTGATAAATACTGCGTGACTGCTGAATTTCTCCAGGACTCCAGCACAGGAACAGGCCCTTCAGCCCAATAAGTCTGTGCAGAACCTGATGCCTAAATGAAACTGAATCCCTTAGGCCTGCACATGAGCCGTATCCCTCCATCCCCGCCACGCCTACATGCCTATCCTTTTCCACAGTCATCGTGATCATTGGGTAAGCTTCATTATCATGTTGATTCTCATTACTGAAGAAGTGGGCGAGTTGGTGACGAATAGTATTGGTTGTCTTTGAGATTTTTAAGATTTTACATCTCACTTAATGTAAATGCACTCTGCTTAGTATCCCTTCCCACTGCTATTTTCCCATCCACAGGAAGTCAGCAAACCTACATTTGTAGCTTTGCTGCTAATTACACAGATACAATCATTTTTCTTAAAGAATTGGAAATTCAGTAGTTGCACAGAGGATTGCGTGTATTTAATCATGAGGCTTGTACGTTTTTTCTAACCAAATTAATCAAAGTATGTGTGCAATGAAATCATTTGCAGACTTGCAAAATGCAAACATTGATACAGTTCCAATTAATTAACATGACATCACACATTTTCACTTGGATGAAATGATAGTATTGAATGCCAAACACAATGCAATACAATACGTGGATGAAATATATGGCTTCTAATACATAAGAAAAGACTTGGGGAGAAGAGAACTGGATTAGAAAATGCAATCTTTATAGAAGAAGAATAATTTTCCGGTTTCTTGAAATTACATTTTTTGCTTTTACAGTTTACAGATAAGATGCTTTAATAATTTCCTTTAAATGTGAAAGCAAGACTACAAGTATATTCTTGACCACATTTATCACTGAAGTTTGAATAAGGTCTCCAAATTTGGAACACACAGAATTTTGCACATGGCACCTGAAAGTGTGCAAACTGGAATATGTAATCTTTTAATCCTCATGGATAACATCCTTCTTAGGTTGTCTGTTTGGATCAAGGTTGATGTAGTCATACCACTAAAACATCAACTTCAACAGAAGCATTGGTGCAAGGTGCACAATGCCATAGCTCTCAGGAACCCCACAAAGTTGAGTACTCAGTGGCACAAAGTCAGTTTCTTCCCCACTGCCTTAAGATTCCTGAATAATCAATCAATAAAAGGCATTGTTGTAAGATGGTTCATAATATGAATGTTTGCATCATGATACTGCCACAAAACACCGAATTTCGTGACTTGTTCATGACAATAAATTCTGATACTCATTCTGAAGTTGACATTTCTTGGACCAACAAGCAAGCTACATCCCTTTAGTCTGCATAATTGGTTCAAAATGTTAACAACCTAAATGTTAACAATTTGTAGTTTTACTTGCAGGTTCCTTGATTGTTATGTACATAAATAGACAAACATTGTTCACTTTTGAAGACATACAAGAGTTGACACTAGTCCGTTGCACCTAACAAGAAGAGAAAGAAAAAACAGAGTGTTTTCAGAGTTATTGAGTGCTCATGGATCCCACCATCTACTTTGATCTGCACTGATTCCTGTGCTTCCATAGTCTCTGTAGCCACAGAACCTCCAGTCTATTCCAACATTGAATCCAAGGTCCAGGCATCCAAGTCACTCTCCTTGGCCCTTGTGTCCGAACTCCTGATATGATGATGGAGCTGTTGATGTCTGGGGCTTTTTTGGAGCTCTACTCATCATCAACACCATTACAACCCAGTCTCCATACCCATGGTTCCCAAGAGCAAGACTCCAGCTCCCCACTGCCCGGTGTTAGTCTTTTGGCCATCGAGCTCCTTGCTGATCCACTGCTGCCATCTCTCCTTCTTGGCAGGGAGGGTATTCTGGCACCCTCTAGCAGTCTGCTGCTCCCCCAGAGCTCCCAGCCCTCATTATGTGGACTGCCAAGCATGGGTGTTACCCTTGGGCATGTAATCTGTGAGTTCTTCAATGTTTAATAAAAATACAATTTAATCACTTAATATAAAACTCTGGAATAATATCTGCGACAGCAAATGCACGGATGGCCATGGCAACATGTGCTGTCTCTTAAATATTGTCAAGGCAATTTACAGCCCAAATACCATTACCCCATCTCATCGCGAGCCAAGAGTAGAGTTAAACTCCCCAGGGAGAGCGAAGCCACTAGCATCTGCTCAAAGCAAGTCCTCCTCCACTTTGATTCTGTCTGTGATCCTTGACACCAGATCACAGCAACCTATCCAGATGAGCTCTGTCATCACTCCTCACTGAGAAAACATTGAAAAGGCTATAAACAAACTGAACAATAATAAGCAGACTACCCACGTGGCTAATTTCCATTGTTTTTAATTGTATATGAAATGAAAATGAAGGGAGTAACTGTCAAACCAGCTGAAGTAAGGATTTAGACATTAGTAATCAAAATTGGACAAATGCTTCAGAAAAATAATTATGGTGACTTTTTTTTCTATCCTACCTTTTAAGTAGAATGCAATACAATGTTCAATTAATTCAACAGTTTAATAGATGCTGAATACAATGCAAGGCTTTGCTTTAACTATATTGACGGGTTATCTAAACAGACTATCCATTGGTCTTTCAGCTTTCCCTAAGAGCTCATCACTTCACTGGGATGTTCACAGATTTTAATTTCATAACGCAATATAAAGATCATGGGGTGCCATGGGCAGTGTAGCAGTTAGTGCAACGCTTTTATTGCACCAGCGACTTGGGTTCAAATCCAGCACTGCCTGTATGGAGTTTGCATGTTCTGCCATGTCTGCATGGGTTTCCTCCCTCCATTCAAAAAAAATGTACTGGGTTTGTAGGTCATTTGGGTATAATTGGGTGGCATGGGCTCATGGGCTGAAAAGCCCTGTTGTATGTCTAAACAAAATATAAAAAAAAAATTTCTGGGATAATTTGATTCTATAATGGTAGAGGTATTCAGTGAGATTTTCCCATCCCATTAAACCATTTTCTTCTTAAGGCATTCCCTCCAGCTCAATGATGGTTTGCTTCCACTCCATTTCCGTGCTTTCTGATGTTGTAGTTGAGGACAGGGTGAGAATTGCTTAATGGACAGATGGTTGTGTATTTCGCTGTCGTTCACCCTGGGTTTCTGTGTATCTTCCAAAGAGTGCTCTTGAATTTCCATCCTTGGCCTCCATTTTGAGTAGATTCTCACAAGTCGAGAGCATGCCATACATATTTTTCACGAGTCTTTTACTGCATCCTTGAGATGCAGTTGTAATCCTGTCTAATGTGCTTTGAGATGAAGAGAATCCATACTGAATGGTCGTAATACACTCATAATCAGCTTGATTGTCCAACCTTTTGGTTTGCTGCTATGGACCATTTAGGGTACCTTGCCCAGCAATGACAAGCACTGCTGCTCACGCTTGTCTTTTCATAAACTCCATGGGTCTTGGAGTAAATAACCAGAGAGAAAACCGAAGAAATACATTGCACTGATGGCTGACTCTAGCTGATGTGTCAGCTCCTCTGTGATTTCCTCAGACAGGTATGTAGAGCCTTTGTTTTCAATAAGAACTCAATGAATAGCCATAAGTAAGATATAATAAAAGTGAAAAATCTCCCACCAGTTTATCTAGGTCTGATCACTTCCTAAATTTACACTATTGTCAACATTAATCTAATTGTCTGTTAATGACTGACAGCACATTAGCATGAATGCTGAACATGATTTGGTGCAAAAACCGAATAATAGCAATCTAAGCCAACGATTGATAGTACATCACGACTCAAGCATTAGTGTTGTCATTTTTTACTCTCTCTGAGCTCTTTCTTCACTGTAATATTTCTTTCTGGTTATTCATTTCAAGCTACTGAAATGAGACTAAAGACACTTCAAATCAACTTAGGAAAATAAACAATGTTTTTTTTTTAAATTAGCAAAGCCTCCTTTAGGATGGAACAAAATCATCTAAAAGAATCCTTGATATATTTTATCATTCAGTTTCTCTCCCCAATCTGTGCTCCAGTTTTTGTTTAATACCATGCATGCTGGTCAAGAACTGGACTTTGATATGAAGTCAGAATGGAAGCTCAAAATGGTAGCTGGTGATCTGGAATCTAAAGTCAGGATGAGTTACTGTGGCCATGATGCTGGATGTCATTTGCGTACATGTGTGGGTGAAAAACATTGGTTATTGCGTATGAGAAAAGATTGGTCCAGTATGGTGGAGAACTTATTCATGCACATTGGAGTATGTTGAAAACAAACAGATAGAGGTGCTGAAAATGCTCTTGTGTTGATATCAATTAACCTTGAGTCCACCATTGTCTTTGTATATGGGTTCATTTTATATCACTGCACTATTTACAAATGGAGAACAAACAGAAGCTATTTCTATTGGGGGTAATAATTATGACAAGAAACACCAACTAGTTTCAGCAGACATATTTAAAAAAAAACAAACAAGTAAATCAATTATATGAAACTCACCTCAGCAAAATAAAAACAGCAAAGTCCACCTGTTTGGCTGTAGATGGAAACTATTTCAGAATGTTTACAGCCATATATGTGAAAATGTTAATCTCACTTCTTGAATCTACAAATAAGCTTTTTCATCTTGAGTTTAATGACGATAAGCAGAGGAAATTTTATCTTTTATTGTGTTCACAGATGGGTGGTGGTACATGCTCTTGGCTCTGTCAGACAAATTCCCTCCTCCAAATTAGAACAGACTTCAACGCCCTGATATTTTTGAAAAAAATATGAGGAAGTCAACAGTGGAAAATTTTACAATAACTTAAAATGTTAAGCATTGTATGTATATAAAGGATTTATTTTCATTAATATAAGAGCATTCTCCACATTCTGTGATATGCACACATTTTGACCACTGCCAGTGGGCTGATATCGCCTCCAACCATGCATCTTGGCGCTTCACAGTTCGGCGGGCAGCAACCTCCTTTGAAGAAGACCGCAGAGCCCACCTCAATGACAAAAGACAAAGGAGGAAAAACCCAACACCCAACCCCAACCAACCAATTTTCTCTTGTAACTGCTGCAACTGTGCCTGCCTGTCCCGCATCGGACTTGTCAGTCACCAACGAGCCTGTAGCAGATGTGGACATACCCCTTCATAAATCTTCGTCCGCGAGGCCAAGCCAAAGAATGTAATATTTTTGGAAGCAGTTTTGTGTGTGTGTGTGTGTGTGTGTGTGTGTGTGTGTGTGTGTGTGTGTGTGTGTGTGTGTGTGTGTGTGTGTGTGTGTGTGTGTGTGTGTGTGGATGTGTTTGTGTGTGCGTGTGCGTGCATGTGCATGTGTGTGTGTGCGTTTGTGTGTGTTTGTGTGTGCGCGTGCGTGTGTGTGCGTGCATGTGTGTGCGTGCACGTGTGTGTGCATGCATGCGCGTGTGCGCGTGTGTGCGTGTGTGTGATTGTGCACGTGCTTTTGATGAGGTGAAAGAGCAATGTCATTCATCTCTTTCAGAACCTTGAGCAGTTGCTCATGAGGCAAATTGAGAAGCCACAGTTCCTACACAGAAGGGGCAGATTAAGGCAAATTTGAGAGGAGCCATTTTTGCAATTTTTGTATAAGTCCCTGGGTTAAAAACGAGTTCCATTATCTAGCTCTATCTTTAACTTGAATTTGTATTTAAGTCAGAACAATATGATCCTTATTTAGCATCAGTTAGTCAAAAGTTTATTTTAGTATACAGCATATATAGTACCTTTATATGCATGTAAAACACTTCCAAATACACTACATCTTAAACATAATAATACAGTCCATAATTGGATGACGTAGAGAAGATGATGGAGAGATGGTTACTGTTGGAGAGGATGGACCTGGTGCTGGAGAGTCAGGGTTTGATTCTGCTGCTGGAGAGGGGAGGTTGACGACTGGATTCAATTTCTTGAAGCAGGCATCAAGGGAGGTTTGCACAGAGCTTTTCTTTATCTCATCATAAATAGCCTTAAATCCCCTGGTAGATTTGGTGCAGTGCAAATACAGTACCCCTGTACTCTCCTGTGAAAAAATGACCTGTGTTTTCCCTCTGTGTTAGAACACTGACATGTAGAAAATCATTCTATTTATTCCAGGATGATGTGCTGCAAGAACCGTTGCAGTAATTTACAAGGTCAGAGAGATGCTTCTTCAGCAATTGAATGAGGAGCGCTGAATGTGTATCTACATAACCCTTCCACATGACACAGCCAAAACAAAGACCTCACACCCACTTCATTCTCATTACTCTCGATCTGCGGTTGACATCTGCAAGGACAATCAGGGGCAGATCACATAACCTCTCCTGTCTTTCCATTCATTGTCACAAACATTATCAAGCAGAATGAGCAAGGCAGGAGGGGGATGGAAAGGGATAATATTTGCACAGCTGAAATATAACATTTGAATAAATTCTCAGAATATTTTACTCACCAATCTGCATATCTTTATGAATTGAAAAATCTTATCAGACTTCCTTTGCTTTCGGCCCAGCCATCCCTCTTTCTCTGCAACGTGCGAGAATATCGTACAGCATACTCTCTCGCGAGGCTGACTCAAACTCGCTTGAACCGGAAGTTGATGGTATTCTACTTCTGGCCAGCTTGTAGGTTCGTAAGTACGAGTTGATCGTAAGTCGGATGTTTTTAACCCGGGGGCTGCCAGTGTGCATAATGTTAATGCTGCAGCCAAATGAGCCTGAAGGTACATTACCAAAATAGACTCTATTTCCAATTATGTCATAGGAATAGATTAGCAGGTGGACAAAGGAAAAAAAAAGTGTTCAAAGGATTCTTTAAAAAATTACAAATTTCCACTGATTCTTGAGAATTATCAGTTGATCACTGCCCAAAGTGATGAAGCAACGTTGGTGATGGTATTATCAACCTCAAAGCCATGCATCAGAAGCAGACTTCCTTTACTTTTGGCCCAGCCATCCCTCTTTCTCTGTATCGCAGTGTAAACAGCAGAAAGAACACAACCACCCCGTAAACTTCCCACCCACCTGCTCCACCCACAACCTCCTACCTCATCTGTTTCCCAAGAACTTTTTCTCTTCAGCCATGTCAAACCCACAACAGTGGAATGGAAATAAGCCATTTCCAATCCTAAGTGACAGTCTAAGAAGAAGATTATTGAGAATAAAATTAAAAGTAAATGATACAAAACAATTTCAGTATTTTCTGTTTTTACTTCATCAGTGCTTTATTTGAAGAGAAAGCCAACAAATATTTATGCTAGTGGAAAGGTTAATTGAATTGCAAGATTACAATGGAGGTGGGCATTTCCTGAAGCATGTCAACTAAGTTTAATATGAACATTAAATATTTCTGTGCAGTGCTTGCTGGTGAAATGTTTCTTTTTTGCTTTAGTTGGTGTAAGACAACTCAGTGGTGTACTGTTCTTTCTCTTTGGCTTGGCTTCGCAGACGAAGATTTATGGAGGGGTAATGTCCACGTCAGCTGCAGGCTCGTTTGTGGCTGACAAGTCCGATACGGGACAGGCAGACACGGTTGCAGCGGTTGCAAGGGAAAATTGGTTGGTTGGGGTTGGGTGTTGGGTTTTTCCTCCTTTGTCTTTTGTCAGTGAGGTGGGCTCTGCGGTCTTCTTGACAATAAGCTCATGGTTATTAACCCAAATTCTCATCAGTTTATTCTTGGGCCGCAAGTCACTGACAGTATTACAGTTGAATTTTTGGGGCAACAATTGAAATCACAGTAAACATACTGATGAACCTTTCATTGATTCATTAGATAATCTTACAATGTTGGATGGTATGTTAATACAGCTGAAATATCATAATTCTTTACAAATGATAATTCCCAGAGTGTACAGGTAAAATGTCTACACAATTACTTCATATCATTAACTTAAAGCAGCTATGTCTCTTCAAATCATGAAATCATTATTGTCTTCTCTTACAGCTCAACTCATTATTATTGATACAGACTTAATCGTCCAAGTTGTTTAGCGAAGTAACCATGATTGTAGCTTTAACTAGTTTGTCTTCTTAATAAGTCACAATAAAAATATTTTGCAATTACTTGTTACCATTTTAACAGGAAAGAAGTCATCTTAAAATATAATTTCTCCATCTTTGTTAGATTAGGGGGAAAACATTAACCTTATGCTGTCAGAACTGATGAATCTGAGTAATTTGTTGGATTTGTATGTGATTTTCTTCCTCCATTGAAACTCCGTAATTTTGAGCAGGTTGTGAAATTGGCATGTAATTCAATCTTTAACATTTCTAACCTGACGTGTCCATTTTTGCCAAAAATCAAATATTTTAAAAAATATTGGAAATTATTTAAAAAAATGATGAAAAACTGTGCGAACAATTCCATAAGCCAAATTTGTCATTGCTTAATTTAATATAATGAGCATTGTTTTACTCAACCAGTTTAGGTGTGTAATAAAAATATATTTATACAAATTATTGATCCATCCTTTTGTTGTCCAAAGAAATGTCCCACGTGCAGGTTTTTTTCTTATTATTTTCTCATGTAGTCTTGCTCATTTTTATAAAGAACTACTGAAGGAGAAAAGCAGATTTAAAGACATGAAAGGCCTTTAAAACTTCATCCCCTTGTTGTGAATTTCTTTGACACATTAACTTCAAATCACTAAAATATCATTGCAATGCATTGGTTGGATTGCACTTCAAAGGTTATGTGCTACGCTGGATTTTGGAACGAGTTCACAGAATGGTGACAAATATAATCCTGTGGCATTGAGCTGAAATCCAAACCAAAATTTAGACTTACTAAATTGCTTGGACAGAAAGCAAGGAAATGTAAAACAAAAGCTTTTAGAAGCAGATAATAAACAACCTTCAAAACAGGTCTTTGTGGTGAAGCTTCTCCATTGCCACATTGCAGCTTGTGTTTGCTATAAGTTAATTTGTAAGTTGTCTACAGCTTTCCAACAGATTGTCAGAGGGCATTTTTATTCAGGAACATCGGAATTATTCCAAAAAAATTAGCATACTTACCTCTGATGTGTCCTGATGTGGTTGTTTACACAGAGGCATATTTAGGGCACTTTTACGCAGCCTTCTTGTGTTGTGGAGTTTGTCGGAGTGGAACGTTGTATTTATTAGGCCTTTTACTTATGGAGTGGCTGTGGTCAATTTACACTGCGGCTGCTCCGTAAAAATGTGTAGGAGCCCCAGTGGAAAAATTACAGGATGAAATTTCCATTAAAAATTCTGTCTCGACATTTTTACACTGCCACTGGAGAAGAAATTTTCCTGAAATTTTCTGCTGTTCAGTGGCTAAAGTTGCAGACTTTATAATTTCCTTGCGATGTAATTATGGATCTTGTGTGTACGTTGCTTGTTAATGGAAGTGTTATATGGTACTACAGTTAAAATAACACCCAGCTCATAGAAGCACTTTCACTCATTGCTAAAATGAAGCAGGCATCCGTTCCTCTGAAGCCCTGGGCCCCTAATTCTCACTCTGCAGACCATTTGGTTTGAAGCAGTTTTCTCCATATTGATCAATAATTTTCCTCCTTCAGTTTAAGATGGTCCTCTTTTCCTCTTCCTGGACAGGGCATAAAAGTATTTGTGAATGATAACCAGGGAAGTGAATATCAACATGGAATGAAATAAGATTTTTTTTCTCTCACTGATGGAGCATGTAAAAATCTCTCATTAATCCGTCACTTTGGAGCAATCAAAAGCAGATTTAAGCTGAGATATGAGAAAAACCAAACTAAAGCTATTGGAAAAGAAGTAGTTCCTAAATTCACATTCACCTGCTGAAACTCCTCACTTCATTTGTATGTAGCTAATTCTGACAAAAGCTTTGCCACACAATCCTCAGCCTCATTTTCAGTGAATCCAGTATTATTATTCTTTTAATTTGGTAAATACCCATATATTTAAAAATACTTTAAATCAGTTCCATCAGTAGATCTCAAAGCCACAAATCCCTGGGAAGAGCAAAATAAGAATTCAGAGGAAGTGAAATAAAAATAGAAAAATGCTGGAATACTCAGCAGATCTGGAAGCAACTGTATCTGATGAAAGGTCTTTGACCTAAAACATTAAATCTATCCCTCTGCCCACAGACTCTCTGATTGACTTTTTCCAGTCATTACTATTTTTCTTTCAGATTTCAAGCATCTGCACATTTAAAAAAAAAATTGTATTTAGAAGATTTAGTTTTGCGACAAAAGAGATGGGAAAAACCAACAACTGACTCGATCTTCAATGTAAAAAAAAAACTGAACAAATGTGTATTTTCTTGCCTATTGAAGATTCCTTCAACATTCCGTGTGTAATTACAAACTTTTTTTAAGCACCATGATAAGGCTACATTTGCTGACATTCCAGAATATTCCATCATGCACTTAAATGAGAAATTCCTTCAGAGAACTCCCCTGTTTTAGTTACTAAAAATCTCTACTGGATTTAATTTTCTTGAGAGCACTTGAGAAATGACAATGTTTTCATTTTCTTCCTCATAGCATCCTGCTGGTGTCAAATTGAAGGTAGTTATGACCAACTGAATTAGATAATGGGACCTTAGTTTTTCTGTTCCTAGAGTTCATTTTATTTCTGAATTTTGGCGTACTTCATTGAGAAGAGCTGCATTAAAATTAAAATTTCAAGAGATGAATGGCACTTACAGAAACAACTGTTTAAAATGGAGGAACAACATCAGTAATAAGCAGGTTTCATTGACATACTTCATAAATCAATGTAATTTTCCCAGTGAATAAGTGGGACACAGTATAAATGATTAATCCCACTTTGCATATTTTGTAATCTTTAAAGTTGGGGACAGGCACGAGAGTCATAAAGTTAATATTTGTAATAATTATATGGTAATCAGCTGTAAGAAATCAAGAAGGCCAATGCAATGCTGGCCTTCATTGCTCGACGGACTGAATTTAAGGGCAGGGAGGTTCTTCTGCCACTGTGTAGAATTCTGGTGAAGCCACTCCTGGAGGGGTGCAGTTCTGGCTTGCTTACTTTTGAGAAAGCTTGCACTGGATCTAGATGCATGGAAGCTGACTTGTCTGGCAGTGAGACTAGAACTAAGAAACGTTGCCACAAGAATCAGTTGAGTATATTTAAAACCGAGATAAGGAAGATTTGCTTCTCCCAGAGAGTTGTGAATTTGTGGAATTCTTTGCCCAAGGAAGTACTGAATATGCTTAAGGCACAGATTGCTTTTGAAGAATAGGGCAATTAGAACCATAGAACACTACAGCACAGAAAACAGGCCATTTGGCCCTTCTAGTTTGTGCCAAAACATCATTCTGCTAATATATCTCGTAACACAGCTGCCTCACAGCTCTGGCAATCTGAGCTCAGCTCTGACCTCCACTGCTGTGTGGCTGGAGATTGCACATTCTCCCTGGGATTTCTCTGGGTGCACCAAAATCCCATAGTTTTGTGTGTTGTTGGGAAAATTGGCCATTATAATTTGCCCTGAGTGTGGAGGAACGGTGGAATCTGGAAGGGGCAGATGGGAATGCGGGTAGAACAAAAATGTGTTTGTATAAAATGGAACCTCATGGTCATTGTGTACTTGCTGGGTCTAAAGCACTGCCTCTCTGTCACTAACAAGCTTTATTTGCCTTTTGAATAGAATGGGAACTTTTTTCAAATGTGGTAGTGCATCAGACACAATCTATTCATGTGGAGATTGTTATTATCAAATCTAGATTTTTATTCAACATTTTATTTGATCAAAATGTTCAAATCTCCAGCTGCCATGATGTTTGAATTATAGGGAGAGATTAAATAGTCCGGGTTTGTTTCCCTGGAGAAATAGAGACTGAGAAGTGACATGATAGTGGTTTATATAATCCTGAGAGGCATAGATTGGGTAGAGGCCCAAAGTGTCTAAAATAGAGAGTTTATGTTCAAGGTGAGAGGGAGGAGATTGAAAGGGATTGGAGGCATAATATTTTCACACAAAGTGGAGTTGGGATCTAGAATGAGCTACCAGTGGGAACAGGAAATAACAAGAGGCACCAGAAGAGAGACTTGAATAAGAAAGGCATAGAGAGATGTGGAACTCATGTAGGCAAATGGGATTAGTACAGATAATCAGGCTAGTTGACATAGACGCGACAGGTCAAATGGCCTGTTTCTATGCTATATGATACTGTGATAGAGGTTAATTGCCAAAAGATTAATTCCAGGAGGTCAACAAACAAGAACTCATGAGCCTTTTATTGTTGAACCCTTTAAAAAGATGGTAATCACCTAGTGGAGAAGGAAATTAACTGGAAGAAATATCATGAATATTTGCAATAGATTAACTCCCATTGAAAACAAATTTTCTATAACTAATAGTCATAAGGTTCATAATTTTCAAAAAATAACTCATTACAAAATGACCCTTAGTCCTCAATTTGATTAATCCTCACTATTGCCTAATTTGGCAATGTTAAATAATGTTGCACCTCCTCAAAATCATATAGAAATTTTAAAAAATACTTTTAAAGCATATTTTAAAGAGTGATCAAGTGAAACTTTCCCCTCGAGAACCAGAGAAATGAGATTCCAATTGTTAGAGAGATGGGACAACAGTATGGTAAAACCTCTGTTATCTAAAATTCAAGCAAAAAAATTTCAGAAAATAAATAGGTAAAAAATACTGAAGTTTAAAATTGGAGCGCCTCACTGTTAGTTCGCAAATCCACGCAACACGCAGTCTCAAACAAGAGGAAAATTCACATCTCCTTCATCTACCAGTCCCCATAGGTGCCAGATACCAGGGGTTTTAATGCATTTAATTTTTTGGAGGGATATTTCAATGCTATTGAGAACTTGGTAAAGTTAGGAATTTTCTCATTAGATGCAGCCTGATTCTAAATAGTGCATTTATGCAAAATTATTAAATATTCTTAAATTCTGCCAATTTAACTCAAATATTTACTTAAGTTGGATAAATTTTTCAAGATCTTAAAACTGAACAGCAGAATTGAGCTGATCTGATTAAGATGTCAGATATGTTCTGCAACTTGCCATTCCTTGATCCTTTTTTTCAGGTTATATTTCTGTTTTCTCTTGTAAAGATCTGCAAAGCATTTTTTTTTGGAGACTCTTCTTTTAAAGTGAATGCCCCCATTTCAATACCACCTTTTAAGTGAGAAAGGATGAATCCACATTGATTCCTGCCTTTCCAAGGCATATTCCAATAACACGATTTTCATTGCATTTTGATGTTCATGCATCAATAATTCATGTCCTAGTCCTTTACTCAAATGATAGACCTCTCTAAATCTCTCCGAAAAATATCTATCTTCCTGTCATAATTAATCATTCAACACAATTCTCCATCAATGATTTTGAAGATTCCCTTTACAGTTCATTCTCTCATTCATCTAATATCTACATAAATTAGCTTTAAAAAACAAGTTTTTTTTTTCTCATCTATTTCTTCAACTGTACATGCAGGATTTAAAGAAATGTTCAATAAACTAGTCATGTTGGTTTGTCTGAAAAAAATCAATTGGATCAATTCTGGCAACATGACAAATGAAGTAAGAATGATTGAAATATTTAGCCAATACACCACAACACCAGAATTAAATTATTACATCTTGCAATCTGCAGGTATAACTTTAATTAATTGATCATTGATCATTGAAAAGAATTTCAATCCAAAACAAAGAGCAGTAATCTAGATGACAAAAATCTACTGCTTATTTTGATGATTATGAAGTATATACCTTCGATATGTTTGAATGCTTGGATTTTGTTTCTGGGATTGATTTTGACATGGTGCGTATCTTATGAAAGGTTTCAGTTACATATGTTTGTGAGATAAGTTTATATGTATTCTTAACATGGATTTATAATGAAATGTCAAATTTCCACAGAGAAGCAAAGTTTTTCTTCCTTAAAAATTAAATGAACATGAGAGTATTTTATTCAGCGTATGACCAGTGGGATCAGAGACAAGTAACAATGGGAAACACAGATTTTGAGGCCAAATACCTTCTTAAACACCTCTCCCTTAATGGAATCCTAATATTAATTTCATCCTCATCTTTTCTCCTAACTAAAGAAATTCCTTGACATTATTTGCAATAAGAACTTCTTCCAAGAAGTGAATAGCAGCTCCTTCACATTCTATAGTCCCATGCTTTTGAGCTTCACAGGTAACTACCTTCTTGGTCTGAAAACAATGAAAGCATATAACTGGTTGTGGTCTCTTTTTTGGGAGATGGTTTTCATTTCAATGCACAGTGTGCTTGGTTCAAGGTAGGGGTGGGGGGGAAATTCTTCAAAATCCCCTTAAGTATCTCTCCCAGCATGTTGTAAAAAAAATTCCAGAAGATTGTACGAATCCAGGTTTTCAGGCAAAACAAATATTCTCAAATGTAATCTTCGATTCCTGCCTTCCAAATCAATATATTTTTTGTGGGTATTTCTCCAACAATGCTGTAACTTCCTTTAAATTCTTGTTAAATTCTTTGAAAATGTTACTATGCATATCAGATCCTTTGTTCCAGTTTTCCAACTCTGTCGTCCAACCCTTCAAGATTCTTTTTAATATCTAAAATCTGAGTATTAGTCTCTTTAACTGAATCTCTCAAATCAAGCACAATTTTTTCCAACCTCAAGTTGGCAGCTTCCACTCTAGATATCAATTACATAATAGAGAGATATTGGTGGTGATCAGTGTCCTTTGATTCTTTGTCCTTTCCATTTTCCCTCTTGCTTTCTGCAAGGCATCTTCAGAAGTTGAACTAAAGGTCCTCTTTCTTTCTTTCTAAAAAAAAGTTACACAGCTTTTCAAAAGTGAGATATAGTTAAAAAGGTTGGAGCAGTGCCTAAAAACAACTTACTCCATGCTCTGCCCGTGGGACTCTCTAGTATATATTTTTTTCTAATATTAACCCTATTTGTGGCAGATGCAAATCTGAAATTGACGCATATATTTTAGTCTTCTTCATCCTTAGAAAACAATTGGAAGGAAATTTTAATATCTTTTCAACAATACTCCAGGTGGAGCTACGACCAAATCCAATAGCTCCTCTTTTCAGGTTTATTGACCCAGACATAGGGAGTTTTTCTGTACCTGTTCTACATTACTGGCTCGAAGAGTCGTCCTATCCAAACGGAAAGTCTCCAGACATCCAACAGTGTTTCAATGGTTTTTTTTGTTTAAGTTCAGACAAAATTAAATATCAATGTATTTTATTCACCGGTGAAATCTGAGGATGCATGGCGACCTTTTATGTCTTGTTTTCATATGATGTAAACATTTCTAATGTGATTAGATGTATTTACTCTTCGAGATGAGAGATAGTTTTACCTTTGTTTTTATTTACAGTAGGAACAAAAAAACTACAAAATATATGTAACCCTCAGGATAAGCTGCTCAGCTTTTTATGTTTGTTGTTATTTTTTATTAGAGTAGGTTAGGTGTTTTTTTAATATCTATAAAATATTAAAAAATATAATTTATTTTCGTTTTCACCCATTGCAATGGAGCGGGGATTGAGTTTATACTGTTTGAAGTTTTATATATATGTGATATTACATTTTCAATTTTGGTCCCTTTTCTTCATTTTATTGTGTTTCCTATTAAAAAATAATTAAAAAGATTGGAACAGAGAGGAGGCTGGCGGTAGAAGGAGACTGTTTGGGTCTTTTATTGAGAAAGAAACAGGGCTTTGAGACCTCGGGAATCGGGAATGGAGGTTTCTAGTGATTGGATGTCCATGGTGAAAATGAGGTGGTTGAGTCCAGGGAACTGGAATTTGTTGACGTGAGATATCGCAGATGTATGTAGAAAGGGACAGAGCCAGGGAGGACAAAATGGAGTCAAGATAAGATGATACCAGTTCAGTGGGGCAGGAGCAAGCAGAAATAATGGGTTTACAATCACAATTGAGTTTATGAATCCTAGGTAGGAGGTAGAACTAAGCAGTGTCAGTTTGGGAAACAATTAAGTCAGAGGCTGTTGGAGGGAGATGTCTGGTGTTTCAGAAGGTGGCTTGATATTTATTCATGGATCCTGTTCAAGAGATTTTGACTTATGACTTTTTGAAGTTTGACTTTTCTTCTTAGAGCATATAACATTCAAATAACAAATAACATATAACATACTATGAAAATAACTCACACATTTCCCATCAGGTAATTGAAACTGAATCAACGTTAAAAAGAACAGCCACAGTACAAAATTTGATACTAACTCAGCATCGAGATGAAACAGTTCTAACAGTTCAAATTAATAAAGGATATTGCTTTTTGTGCTCTACCAACATGGATTTTCAGAAATGAAGATTTGCAAGATAATGGATTACATTGAGGTTAATCAGTTCCTCAACAGAAATCTCTTGCAGTTTTCTTTTCAGATTTTTGCCCTGCTACAGGAGCAAAACAGTCTGCAATTTCAGACAAGGTTTTTCACTGACACATGGGTCAATCTGTCAGGTTTACATCTTCAGTTATTTCCCACCGAATAGCAACAGAAAATATGACAATAACTGTTTTGCAGCATCTCTGTATTTCTTGAATCTGTGAGGTAATTAAAGACAGCAGTTTGGCCATCCTTGGCAATATTCTGTGTGTTAGAAAATTACCATTCTTTGTTCTTTGGCTTGGCTTCACGGACGAAGATTTATGGAGGGGGTAAATGTCCACGTCAGCTGCAGGCACGTTTGTGGCTGACAAGTCCGATGCGGGACAGGCAGACACGGTTGCAGCGGTTGCAGGGGAAAATTGTTTGGTTGGGGTTGGGTGTTGGGTTTTTCCTCCTTTGCCTTTTGTCAGTGAGGTGGGCTCTGCGGTCTTCTTCAAAGGAGGTTGCTGCCCGCCAAACTGTGAGGCGCCAAGATGCACGGTTTGAGGCGATATCAACCCACTGGCGGTGGTCAATGTGGCAGGCACCAAGAGATTTCTTTAGGCAGTCCTTGTACCTTTTCTTTGGTGCACCTCTGTCACGGTGGCCAGTGGAGAGCTCGCCATATAACACGATCTTGGGAAGGCGATGGTCCTCCATTCTGGATTTACCAGGTGGTTCTGACATCCATCATTTTGAAATACTTTGACAGGGTAGTCACGGTATAATTAATGCCAGTGTTGATCTTCTATAATTAACCTACCACTACAACAGGTCCATGGCAGACACCATCTCCCTCCCCTTACACTCTGTCCTGGAATACCTGGATAACAATGGCACCTCTGTCATTCTTCTGCTTTCAAAATGTAGTTCCAACCAAGCGCACCTCCAAAATTTGGGACTTTGGACTCACCACCCTTCTCTGCAACTGGAAATTGATTTCCTGATCTGCAATCAATGAGGAAAGTGAGCAACACCTCCCTGACTGTAATCTTCTTCACGATTGGATACTTAGCCCTTTGCGGTACTCCTGACTGTGGGAGCAGTTACTGCTCCATGTACAAGTTTGCAGATGACCCTACTGTCATCCGCCATGTCTCAAACAATAGGAAGGTGATCGAGAGCATGGTGCCAGGACACGAACCTCTCCATCAATATTAACAAAAGAAGAAACAGGTCATTGACTACTGTTTGTATCGGTGGTGCTGAGAAGGAGATAGGTGTATCACCAACAGCCTGTCCTGGTTTAACCACACTGATGCCGCCTCCAAGAAAACTCACTAATGCGTCCATTTCCTTTGAAGCCTGAAGAAATACAGCATGTCCCCAATGTCTCCTGCCAAGCTTTACAAATGCATAATTGAAAGTACCCTGCCCAGGTGCATCACAGCTGTGTGTGGGAAGGACTCTACCAAAGACTGAAGGAAATTACAGTTATGAATGTAGCACAGGCCATCGTGCCCATTAACCTCTCCTCCATTGACTCCATCTACACTTCCCAGTATAAAAAAACACATCATGCCCTCATCATCTCCTCTCTGCTGACACCCAAAAAAGCATGAGTTTGAAAACACACTATCAGATTGAAGGATATCTTAAATGGATCTCCAATACACAAAGAAAAATGTCTTATTCCATGTAGCTGTCATATATCCGTGGACATCTTCGACCTGCAGATCAGCTCTGGGAGTGGCTTCTTTCAGATCAAAGAAAATGAAATAATATATTTTCCAGCTGATCAATGAATTACTGGGCAGAGAGTGAGTGACCTGTGAGAGAAAGCAGGAGAAATATCAGAAGGCAGAAACAACCTTTCAGTTCTGCTTTCAAATGTAATTAATTTGTCCAGCATTTTTTGAAAACCTTGGCTACAAAGCAGCAGTTCTCAAATATGGAATGAAAAATAATTTTATTAAGATCCCATTTGAAATTGGTTGTTATCAATTATGGTCAATAGATCACGAGGTCTCAAGTGCCAAATATTACTGAGCATACAACTTAACCTCTGATTAATGCTCACGTATTACCAAACCAACAGCTCTCTCAGCAGTTGGTTGTTACCAGCTGATGAAACTCATTTGTTATCCTCTTCTGTAATTTCCAGTTCATTCCTTGTATTATTTGTCTTCCTTATTTGTTCTGTCACAGTTGGACCAAGTACTAAATGTGATGATGTATACATATCACAGATAATTAGTTACACAATATGTGCCTGAATGTATGTGTATATATTGTGGCAACTCGCCAATGCAACAGGCGATCTGGCTCATGGAGTCGCGGGCAAGTTCACGGCAGATCTGACTGTGAGAGCTTCAGGTGCGGGGCAAGCCCACAGCCTGGCAGCTGACGTCACAAAGGACCCAGGAGTCGCAAGTGTCATCAGGTTCCAAGGGATTTAAGTGTACGTGAGAGTTCTATTAAAGTCAGTTGGTTGAACTCATTTTTGACTGTGCGTGGTTCTTTCGCTTGCTGCGTGCGTCGTGCAACTACCACACACACACACACACACACACACACACACACACACACACACTGTCTTTGCAGCCACTTCCTCTGCAACAAAAATATGCAGATGATTTGTTGCAAGGAACTTGTTGGCCTTTCGCTCTGTCAGTTTATCTCTAACAATAGAGATCATTTTAAGTTCCCCCTTCTCTGTTGCCCTTAATCGTCCATTATTACTGGAACTTCTTGTGTTTTCTACTATGAAGATTGATTAAGAAATAATTACGATCTCTTTTTCCCATTATTGATTTGACTGCCTTATCCTCTCAGGGATCAATTTTACTTTAGCCATTTTCTTTCTTTACACCAGCCATTCTCAATGGAGGCCATATGTGGAAAATAAAACTGAAATGTTTCATCAGAGGGCTGTCAAACATTTTTGAAGTTTTCAAAATAAATGGTTCTAATCTGTTCATCATCCATAGAGTGTCCTATCCTGTCATTTTAGTGATTAATTCCCATAATGTAAATGATCCCTTCCTGTTATTTTGGTGAGCTGTGTCCAGAAAGCACGTTGGGCACATTTGAAGTATTGCAAGTGTGATTTCAAAAGCAACAATCTCAGTGAGTAGGCAACATGGCTGTGCTAACATCATAATGAGGCACCTGTAAATCTGGGGTTAAAGGTTTTGGAGAGAATTTAGAAAGTGATCATTGCCATTCATCAAATTGATTAAGTTGAATTGACACAAGCTTTGTAGCAGTGAACGCCCTTTTGGTAACAGGGAATGATCAATGAAACGGAAGTGGAATTCAATTGAATAATTTCACCTGAAATGAGCAGAAAGAAAGATACTCAGAAATAAAACATGAATGGATCGATTATTATAACTTCTTTTTGTGTGATATCTGGCTCATCCTTTTTTTGTTGGAAGAATAGTGACAAATTTGTCAGGAGCTGGGATATGGGTGTGCATGGACTCATAAAAATGTATAGCAAGATGATTCACTCTTGTTCATTCTTGGAAGTGATCATAGATTCTTATTTAGATCTAACTATACTGAGTTAATACTAGATGATAACACAAGATTTTTGAACTATTCAATGGAATTTATTGTAATTTCTATTTTGTAAATAATAAATGCAGCGTTTTTTAAAAAAAAATCAGAGATGTGTAGAAAATATAGTGATGAGGCAATGCCTTATCAAAACTCCAAAGGTGGATATATAGAATCATGAACAGTTCTGGAATGTAGAGTATTAATGAATGATCATATTTAAGATTCTTTCCCATTAATAACAGAGTCGCAAATCAAAAGAGCTGCAATAGCAAGTCTATCAAAGTAAATATGACAAATAAGACAGCCTCTTTGCCATTGAACTTCAATCTGCATCAGACAGCTTCTGTTCATTTCACTTTTATTTGTGGATGATACATTTTAGTGATTAAATCTATTAATTGTGGTTATGAAAACTTAATAATGACTTTATTGTTTGCTGTTTCATTAAGGCTGATCACTTTGTTCCAACCCTCTGTCAAATGTGTAGTTCTCACTTTGAAACTAGACATAAAACTTTAGTCACCATCAATAATTCCTCGATAGTTGGTTGGAAATATTCAAGCATTTCCTGCACCAGTTTGATATGAAACTTATTTTATTGATTGTAATTTACCAAGCTAAGGTTATTCCAAGATCGATTTGAGATCCAAAACATTTAATATTTTAAAATTTAGTTTAAAATATGGTGAAAATAGACTGGAAAAATAACTTCCAAAGTGAAATAAGATACAATTTTTAAAAGTTATAATTTGCAGGGAACTGTTCAAAATCAGAAAAGGTGGTTGAATTAGATAGTTTCCTCAAAAACTGCACAGACATGAGGCTCACGGTGACCATTTTTTTGTGTAATGTAATTCTTTGATTCATGAACAGAAGAGGACTTCCTAAATAAGAACAGAGAATACAAGAAACATTCAGTTGGTCAGGCAGTATCTGTGGAATGAGAAACAGAGGCCATTGATCTGTCCTTAGATTTGGGCAAGAGAGAAGTTATGTTCGTTTTAAGTTCCAGGTGTAAGGGAAGGATAAAGAAGACAAAGTGAATATCTTTGAAAGGCTGAAATGGGGTTGCTATGATGGCCTATTATAATGGATATATGAACAGCTGTGATAAATGGTTAGTGTTTTGGAAAACGTTATCTATCATTAATGGGCAACGTGCATCCAAGGAGTTCACTGTACTCCTCCTAAATTAAGTTCCATTTCATAGCGAGCATAGTGAGTATTTAGCTTCATGGTTCTCAGGACAATGTATTAGGTTAAAAATTATCTGAAACAGACAATAATTGCAAACATTTATTTGCTTTTGGAAGACACTGATAAACTTTTGGTGACTTTTGATCTGTCTTTGGCTTGGCTTCGCGGACGAAGATTTAAGGAGGGGGTAAATGTCCACGTCAGCTGCAGGCTCGTTGGTGGCTGACAAGTCCGATGCGGGACAGGCAGACACGGTTGCAGCGGTTGCAGGGGAAAATTGGTTGGTTGGGGTTGGGTGTTGGGTTTTTCCTCCTTTGCCTTTTGTCAGTGAGGTGGGCTCTGCGGTCTTCTTCAAAGGAGGTTGCTGCCCGCCAAACTGTGAGGCGCCAAGATGCACGGTTTGAGGCGAGATCAGCCCACTGGCGGTGGTCAATGTGGCAGGCACCAAGAAATTTCTTTAGGCAGTCCTTGTACCTTTTCTTTGGTGCACCTCTGTCACGGTGGCCAGTGGAGAGCTCGCCATATAACACGATCTTGAGAAGGCGATGGTCCTCCATTCTGGAGACGTGACCCACCCAGCACAGCTGGATCTTCAGCAGCGTGGACTCGATGCTGTCGACCTCTGCCATCTCGAGTACTTCAACGTTAGGGATGAAAGCGCTCCAATGAATGTTGAGGATGGAGCGGAGACAACGCTGGTGGAAGCGTTCTAGGAGCCGTAGGTGATGCCGGTAGAGGACCCATGATTCGGAGCCGAACAGGAGTGTGGGTATGACAACGGCTCTGTACACGCTTATCTTTGTGAGATTTTTCAGTTGGTTGTTTTTCCAGACTCTTTTGTGTAGTCTTCCAAAGGCGCTATTTGCCTTGACGAGTCTGTTGTCTATCTCGTTGTCGATCCTTGCATCGGATGAAATGGTGCAGCCAAGATAGGTAAACTGGTTGACCGTTTTGAGTTTTGTGTGCCCGATGGAGATGTGGGGGGGCTTGTAGTCATGGTGGGGAGCTGGCTGATGGAGGACCTCAGTTTTCTTCAGGCTGACTTCCAGGCCAAACATTTTGGCAGTTTCCGCAAAACAGGACGTCAAGCGCTGAAGAGCTGGCTCTGAATGGGCAACTAAAGCGGCATCGTCTGCAAAGAGCAAAGAGTAGTTCACGGACAAGTTTCTCTTGTGTCTTGGTGTGAGCTTGCAGGCGCCTCAGATTGAAGAGACTGCCATATCTACTTTCTAAACTCAGGAAAAGGATAGGATTTTGATTTGATCCACTTTGTCACAAACAGAGGAAAAGACTTGATATATGCATGAGCTCAATTAGATGTTTGTTTGTTTTTTCATCTGTTTTATGTGAAATCATTGCTCTGAACTTCTAGTCAGTTTTTGTTTAATCTTATTTCAGAACATGTTGCAGGACACATTGAATGGAAATCTAAATAAAATGTTCATTTGTTCACACTTCAGTACTACTGTTAGAAATGGGAGCTTTGAATATTTACAGTTCTCCCATCAAAAATTTTACCCATGCTAAAGTTAGCCTATATTTTTAGATTTCCTGTGCTTTAATTACATCTTTGAACACACTTTCACCTTTTCTTTCATCTGTCTTATTTTGGGCACCATTTTCTCTAGTTAGGGAATCAGTCATAAATAGTCAAGCAGCTCAAAGAAAATACAAGAAAGAACTTTCTACTGCATTTTCCATAGCAGATTTCTCGAAATACTTTCCAACTATTCAAATACTTCTGAAGAGCAGTTGCTATCTGTATTGGGAAAGGTTGTGGCTATCATGTGACAGCACTACCTCCTCAGAGGACACACCAGCTGCTAATCAAGGTTTGGTTTTGCTCCACCCATTAGTGCACATCTTGCTGTTGTTCCATGTAAATCACCTGGACTGCACTCTCCAGCCTGCCTGTACTTGGCCTTGGGCCATTGGCTGTTGTAATTGGATTAACCCTCCTGGCACCAAGCCATTGGTCCCCTGTAAATGATGTGGGCTTGTCCCTCCTGCACTGTAAAGGTGCCATGTGCTGTTTGTTCTCTCTTCTAGCCAGTTTGGGACCACCCTGCTTCACTCTAGACCTAGAAACGTGGAAGGGTGCTGGAGAAACTGTTGGCAAGATGTGCACTGTTAAAAGGGTTGGGTGTGTTTAATTAGTGTCCCTTGTAACATAGAGGGGTGCCTGGACTGAGTCAAGGGCTGGTGAATTTTCCTTGATCATTGTATGTACCAGTTCATTGTGTGTGTTGCATCAATTACCATTTCCTATACTTGCCTTCTGTAAATAAAATCCTTCACAATGAAAAACTGTGTTCAGATTCCAAACCGGTTTCTTCATTCGCAACGCTATCTTAATGTATGTGATGTAGCAGCCAAATTACACGTGATTACCCCACAACTTGAATGCAAAAGCACTGTTGAAGGAACTTAGCAAGTCACACAGGACCCATAGGAGGTAAGAGATATAACTAATGTTCAAGCCCTAAATGTTTACTTCCAATGTTTGTTGCAAGTCCTGAATTCCTCCAGCATTTTTGTACTTCTACTACAGTCATAGCATCTGCAGGCTTTTCTGTCGAAATAGTAGTCAATTATTAAAATGTTGGCATCCAGAGAGATTGTGATGTCCTCAATGGCAATCATAGGAAATTAGTAGGTGAATATTAGGCAGCAATTGGCAAAGCAAATAGGCTAGGAATACAAGAGAAACAAAGTCGTGTAATAATTATACAAGGCAATGACAAATCTCTATTTGAATGTATTCATTGTTTGAAGGTAGCACAGTGAAGCAAAGATGGAAGTTCAAATTTATTGTCAGAGTATACACATGACTCATGAGTGGCACAGTTAACACAATGCTGTTAAGGCACCAACAACACTGGTTAAAATCCAGCGCTGTCCGTAAGAGTTTTGTAATTTTTCTCTGTGTCTGCATGGGTTTCCTCCAAGTGCCCTAGTTTCCTCCCACCCTTCAAAATGTAAGGGGATTGTAGGCCAATTTGGTGACACAGGCTTGTGGGCCAGAGAGGCCTGTTACTGTGCTGGATATCTACATTAAAACATTTAAATGACATCAAATATAACCTTGAGATTGCTTTTCCTGCAGGTCTGGAACGATTTCTACTTATTGGTACTTCAAGAAACTGTACTCAAGAAAAGATATGAATACGAAAGAGAAATGTAAACAAAGAAAGGTAAAACAAAATATTCAATAGGGAAAAAAATCAGTAAATAATGCGCAAAGAAAGAGTCTTTAAATGAGTCGCAGTTGAGTTTGTTTTGAGGAGTCCGATGGTGGAAGGTTCCTGAACCAGGTGATATGAGTTGTGTGGCAGCTATACCCCTTTCCTGATGACAGTAGCAAGAACAGGGTGTGTCCAGGGTTGTGTGGAACCTTGATGATTGCTGCTCTATTCAAGGCAATGCTCTATTCAAATTTTCTCAATGGTGGGGAGAGTTTTTCCGGTAATATACTGGGGCTGTGTCCATTACTTTTGCAATGTCTTCTGCTCAGAGGTATTGGTTCTCCCAAACCAGACCACGATGCAGCCATTCAGCACATTTTCCATGACACGTCTGTAGAGGTTTGCCATGGTTTTCAATGTCCTATCACTCCTCCATAAACTCATGAGGAAGTAGAGACACTGGTGTGCTTTCGTCATGATGAGATTCATGTGTTGGGTCGAGGAACGATCCTCTGAGATGGTGACTCCCAAGAACTTAAATATGCTAACCTTCACCACTGATTCGCACACCTCTGGCTTTCCCCTCCTAAAGTCCACAATCAGCTCCTTGGCTTTGGTGACATTGAGTGAGAGGATGTTGTTCGTACATTATTCAGCCAAGTTTTCAATCTACTTTCTGTATGCTGATTCATTGCCCCTTTTCATGCTACCACTACTATGGGGTATTATCAGCCAATTTGTGGATTGTGCTTTGCCATACCGAGCCACACAGTCATAGGTGTAAAGTGAGTAGAGCAATATTAATCTAAGGAGTGTTACACTGTTTGTTCTGACTGTGTCCTGGAGCTTCCGTGTTGATGCAATCACGAAGAAGGCTCGCCAGCGGCTATCCTTTGTGAGGTGTTTGAGGAGATTCGGTAGGTCACTGAAGACTCTCAAAAACTTCTATCGGTACCGTGGAGAGCATTCTGGCTGGTTGCATCACTGTATGGTTTGGAGATGCCAACGCTCAGGACAATAATAAACTCCAGAGAGTTGTTAACTTGGCCTGCGACATTACGGGGACCAGACTTCACTCCATTGAGGACATGTATGAGAGGTGATGTCTTAAGAAAGAAACCTCTACCTTCAAGGACCCCCACCACCCAGGCCACGCCCTCTTTGCTACCATCGGGGAGAAAAGTACAGGAGCCAAAAGATGAGCACAAGGACAGTTTCTTCCCCGCTGCCTTCAGCTTCCTGAATGATCAAAGAATCAAAACCACTGACTTTTTTGTGCAGTAGTTATATTTATTGTGGTAGGCTGAGTGTTTCTATGAATGTTTGCACTGGGACGCTGCTGCAAAGCAACAAATTTTGTGACTTGTTCATGACAATAAATACTGATTCTGAATTCTCACTGTTTCTCTCTGGTGTGTTCACATCCTATTGTTTGTGTTAAAGAATCTTTGTGTCATCATGAAATAGAAACATTCCTGTAGTGAGAGTGAAAGTTATTGTGCAAGGCAGACAACCATTGTCATCATTCAGCTGAATAATCTTTCATACTGTATGGTTGGAATTTTAGTTTAAATTCACCATGAATACTTTGAAATAAACCCAAATGCATGGTACACTTAAGTGAGGGGCCTTGTAGCATTTAAAGAGAACAAGCACAATTTAAAGTATGCAGTACAGACATAATCGAAATTAGTTATTGATGACCACCCTCACTACATTTTACATTTGAGAGCATCCTATGTAACTGCTTCGGTTCGGGAACTGTACCATCTCAGAACACATTCCTGCAGCGGATAGTAACGACTGCTGAGGGGATTAAAGAGGTTTCTCTCTCTCTGCCATGATGGACATTTATAACGGCCGTTGTTTGCAGAAAGCCATAAACATCATGAAGGACTCCACACACCCCTCCTGGAATCTATTCTCTCTCCTGCCATCTGAGAAGAGGTACCGAAGCATTTGGGCCCTCATGACTAGATTACAAGACAGCTTTTTCTTCCCCAAGCTGTGAAACTTCTGAACTCTAGCGACGCAGGGCTAGCATATGTAACATTGTCGCGGGCTAAGTGACCATGCGGCTGGACAGGCCAAATTGCTGCCCCATTGGCTATGACAAGATGGCCCAGGACCCCCTTCTCTTAGGAGAATTCCATTTTTGGTGTCACGCGTTGCCCGGGAGATGTCGTCACTTCCTGGTTGTGCGTTGTTGGGCACTCCCTTGGACCAGTGCACCCCAGACAGGAAGTGGGTCATCCCCTTAAAGAGGCGCGAGAGATTCAAATAAAATTCAGTTACTGGTTCACCCTTGTGCTGTGTGGACATGCTTCACTTCAGTAGCGCTGCCAGGAGCAGCTGCTACAACGTAATATTTTAATGACTGGTATGTTATTTATAAAAATAGTTTGAGGTAATTTATCCATGTAATAGTCAGCTTCACAGTCCGGAGTAACACTATCTCGTTTTCACTGTACGCTGCAAGGTTTATGCTATTAACAACAAATGAACCCAACTTGATATGACTTGAGCCAGGCTGTGTGGTATAGCTTCCTCTGGAATTTTACCTATGCTCTAATTAAGATATCAATACAGTTTTAATCATTTTTCAAATCTTGGAATAGTGGATTTAACATTCAAAAGATGCCTTAGAGAGAAGAATTTAATTTGTTTTAATATGGCCAGTAAATCCATGTCCAACAACACAAATAAATTTCTCTGGTGACTTGCTGCCTATTTACAATCATGTTGAGTAAAGGACCAGGGCCCAGTAAAATGCTGATTGATTGGAAGGAAAAACAAAACTCCTACAAAAAGACAATGCTCTGGCTGTACATTATCACAGAAAATTATGCACAGGAGGCTTGGCAAAGTGATGGCAATTTATCTGTGATTCATTAATCTGACCAATCAGATGCGGACTGGAATATTCACCATTGCTTCATTTCCAAGAAAACCTTAAAATAGGGTTTTTCTGGAAATTCAAACAGTGATTTCCTGCTTATCTGGATGACTCATCTTTAACACATCCTGGAGTAAATCAATGAATAAGCAAAAAGTGTATGCCCAACAAAGTGTGCTTGTGAACACTTTACAAATATAGGATCTATTTAGTACCACAGAGAATATACTGCTTTTATGAGATGTTAGTGCATATTTAATTGGTCTCTGAGCCATAATTACTTTTAGTTAAAACAGAACCTAAACCACATGCAGGCTGTTAAGCGCCTTGTACCCGGTGGACTGAACCAAACAGCAAGGCCAACCACGGATGTGCACTTGTCATCTTCCCCAATTGTAATGGTGCTGGTGACTCCATTACATTTGTTTCAATCTACCAGGCTAAAACCTTGTCCAAAGAGCAACCGTAGAATCAAAATATTGGACCCACGCCCTTTCAAAAACTTGCATCTGGTTTCTCAAACCTACATTTCTTTTGGAGTTTTGCTTACAAGATTGAAGAAGGTGGGGTGAAACTCAAAAGCCTGCAGACACTGTGATTGCGGAGGAACTGCTCCAGTCTCACGGCGACCATAAGAGGTAAAGTTATATTAGCGAGGTTTCAGGCGTGAGCTCTTCAAGGCAACAACAACCAAAATATTTACTGAAATTGTCATAGTTCATCTCTTCATTGAGAGCAAATGTTAGTCTCTGTATCAAATTAAGTGACCAAAGCAATGAAGTCAAGGAATACCTGGGAGCACTCAACAAATTGAAGACTGGAAAAAGCAGATATGGCCATCTGCTCTATAATAGGGGCATGACAAATCTCCATGTGTGGGACGTTCAAGTCTCAGATGTTAGACCATTGCCCAATCTAAACTGGAGGCATGGTTAGTGTAGTGGTTAGTGCCCTTCCAGTGCTGCCTTCAATGAGTTTGTACGTTCTCCGCATAACATGCCTGGATTAGCTCTAGGTCCTCTGGTTTCCTCCCACCCTACAAATCCCACAGGTTAGTAGATTAATTGGGTGCAATTGATCAGCGCAGGTTTCAGTTAGCTGGAATTTGCTTCTATCACATTGTATTGTTAAATGAAAGAAAAACTGCCTAGGAAGATTCTTTTGGATGCGCAACAAGCAGTCCGATTGCCACCGAAGCTATTAATTAGATGGCTAATCTTGATCTCAAATTATGATTCTACACTGCTTTGTAATATCTTCTGCCCCGAGAATCTAACTTTAATTCTTCAGTTAATTATTCCATATCGTCATCGATCTTATAATAAATGCAATTTCCAATATGTATTGTGGTATTTAAGCTTTTAAGTGGATTTTTGTGCATTATATCTGGTTCATTTTTTTTTTCTAGAAGTAAATCCACCCTCTATTTGATACCAGATGTACAGCAATAGGTTCAATTTTTACTCTCCCTCGGGTTCTCACGAGAAATTCGCATTGTGGGAGTCACTTCACTGTGTGCATTGAAGGTTGTTGAGAAAAATGACTCACAAATGGAATTGCAAGGTCTGTTACTGGACAAAGGATATAATTTAGAATTTTCTTCCATTTCAGCCTTTAATTTAAATAAAAATTTTCTTTGACTATTCATTCAGTCAGACGCTTTAACATCTCTGGATGTGCCTTAACTCATCGTGCACATTCGGCTATTCTATGGTAATATATATCTTACTATTTGCTGTATAAACTAATATTTGAAGTGGAAGAGAGAGGTTTGTTTTGATATCATGAAATCATCAAATAATATTTGCTTGTTGATGCCAAATAAATAAATAATTTCCAGCATTATGACATTGGGAGAATGGTATGGATGTATTGGAGAGTAATTTCACCTTTGTCTTCAGAGCAATAATCTCAGAGAACTTTATGCCCAGTGTGGTTTTGAAAGCAATTTAATGAAAGTAAAATCATTCAGGTTCTAAAATGGGCAAGAGCTGTGCTTCATCGGGTTATTGCCTCTGCATAAATGCAACACGTTACCTGAAGGAAGACTTCAGCAAAGACATTGCATGCAGCTTTAGAAATGCATTAAAGTTTATCTTGTGTGTTATCAAAAAACAATATTGCAATTTAATCATCCTGGATTTGGAGATGCAAGTCGGTGGTAATTGAACAATTATTCCAGAGCTCAAGAGACCTTGTGTTTCTGCTGAGATCACAGAGCCAATCCTCAGAATGTTATTTTAAATATTTTCCTGAAACACAATGATATTCTGCATTTTTAAATTTCTATCTAAAGCCAGTTTGGCTTCCTTCTTTTTCCTTCCATAAATTCTTATCATTTTGCTCCTCGCATGCCTTTGTTTTATATTTAATTTCACACAGCAGCGGTTCTCCTAATTCATTAGTTTACAGGATGTTCTCCTTCATTGCAAGGTGAAGCTTAGAAGCACTAAAGCATTCAACCTCATCTTGCAATGCAATGAATGGCATTCGCTGAAGCTATGTTCCTCAAGGTTATTTCAACAAAAGTAGTGGAGTTAATATTCTTGAAGACGATGTGCCAAAGACATGCTGGGAAAGAGAAAAGACTCTGGAGTGGCAAGAACATCATTTCAGTCATGAATGAATACTCAGTACTAATTTCCCATGACATCACACCAAATCTCTGGTCTAATTCCATCTACAACATGGAATTAGATGGTATTTTACTGTTCTAGCAACACCATCCTTCCTGATATCTTCGTTAGATTTCTGTTTTGGTCGTCGTCAGCTCCAAATATATTCTCCTCCAAGTCATCTTCTATTCTTGTTCTTTTTCTAGACTTCATAGTGGAATAACTTTGTAAAATGTACACAGTTTTAGAATCCAATTGAGTAAATAAACTACCATATATTTCAGCAAACAAGTCAAGTCATGAAAAGCACTAAAAAAAATAAAATTTAAAAAAATTGTACAAATCGACTTGTACAAATACAGATACAAATAAGAAACCTTAAATTCAACTATTAAAAAAAAACTGTTCAATGTAGATTTGGCGTATTATACGACCCAAAAACACCAAAAAAAAACCCCAACCTGCAACAAATTTTCAGACTACCAATATAATGGAAAGAAATTTTTATTAAAAAAAGCATTTAAATCCTTCAATATCACTATCACCCTTAGCAAGCACATCCAAAGTCTCACTGGTTATATTGTCATCATACGGGTCCCAGTCAGTATCTGATGAGTTGGCTTGGGCTACGTCGCCAATGTCCCACAATAAATCATCCTCCGTACCAACCATTTCACTAGAGATACCGCACTTTTTGAAAGATTGGTTGTAATACCAGATTCTTCCTGTTCATGAAATGGTTGCACCAGCCTACTGTACCTTTAAAAATCTTTCCTGTATTCTGGGTGCAACTTTGCCCACTTCGGTGCATATGCGATGATTTTCTTTCCCGTGATTATGTAGCAATCTTGCTTCTGTTCACGTACCTATTCTGTGATGTGATTTTCCAATTCTGGCCAATGTGTCATTCCTCTTCTCATCAAACATTTATTCTTTGGTATTTTTCTTATAGCATCTTCATTCTTCCACCAATCTCTTAACAACTTCCCACATATCTCAAATGTCTTTGCAGTAGGACAATTGCTGGATTTCTTGGCCTTTTCTATTACTTTTAACTTAAAACTCACTTCATACATTTGTCATTTTGCTGGAGTCTCCATGATAACAACCACCTTGTGGCAACGCTCAACAGCTCAGTCAATGTAGGGGGGGGGTCGACATATGCCCGATTTATGATAAAACCATGAAAATGAGGACCCGACCTAGATGAAGGTTGGCTTATATGCCGAAACATATGGTACATCTCTGAGAGCAGAACTGCCAGCATGCATTTAAACTTTCTGGGGATGGTACTGAGTGGACCTTTTTGGTTTGATTTGCTAATAGATTGTATCCCAAATTTGTTACAGATCCTTAAACTGTCAATTCAGGCTTTAAGTGAATTAAAATATGTGTCAGATATATTTACTGCATTTTTGACAGAAGTAGTTTAATTTATTTTAATTGACAATTTGGCTCAGACAAGCCCAGAGTGAAAATGTGCAATGTGCTGATTATCACAATTGCATTGCTTTCCAAAAATCTGATATTTGGAGGCAATTTCTCTGTTATTTACCTGAATATTAGGCATTGAAGCTTATGGGGAAAAATGTGAATCATAAGGAGAAATTATCACTTGTAAAATGAATCAGTTGCTTCACTTTCGGATCATGCCACATCTGAGCAGAGGGTTTCTTGTTCCAGCCTTCAAAAAGAGAGGATAAACCATGTTACAATAACTGGTGTGTACATAGTGACTGAAATTTTGGACCAGGTTTCTTTGAGCTGCTGGCAAACTGATGCAAAGCTTTCAGGACATTTCTACACAAAGTTGGAAGTGCCAAACTGGAGAGATCCCCACTGTGATCCCATGTTGGAGTACCTTGGGTGTGGAGTGGTGCAGCTGTTTCCTGGAAAAGCTGCTGTCTGAAACTACCTCGGTGAGACATGGTGAGCATAAAGCCATTATTTATTTTGAAACACAAAAATCTACAGCACAGTACAGGTCCTGTTGCGCCAACCTAATAACTACTCTAACAACTGTCTAAAATTTCCCTACTGCTTAACCCTTCATTTTTCTCAGTTCCATGTATCTATCCAATAGTTTATTAAAAGATTCTATTGTTCAAGCCTCCACCGACATGTTGCCAGTGCTTTCTACAATCCCCTCATTTTTGTGTGTGAAAAACCTACCTCTTGCATCCCTCCACCGTACTTGCCGCAAAGCACCTTAAAATTGTCTCCTTCTAATAGCCATTTTAGTCCTGGAACAAAACCTCTGGCCATTCACATGATCAATGTCTCTCAACATCTTCACCCTTCACCCTCCGCTCTACTCAGAAAATACCATTTAGTTCTTAGTTCAAAGGAGAAGAATAATTGCCTGAGAGAGAGGTAGAGTGATATAGACAGGGAGATATACAGCAAGAAAACAAGCCTTTCCGCCCAACTAGTCCATGGCGACCAAGTTGTCCACCCAAACGTTCTATTTTCTTGTGTTCAGCCCATATTCCTCCAATTTAAATGCCTAATTTTATTCACCTTTATCATTTCCCCTGGCAGCCTATTCCATAACCACTATTCTCTCTGTGGGGGAAAAAAAATACCCCTCTAATTTTTCCCTTCTCACAAGTCTATGCCCTGTAGTTTTAGACTCCCCTAGTGTGGTGATATGTTTCCTCTATTGTATATAGTTATTGTTGGGTACTGTATATATGGAGTTGGCCCGCCCACTGATGACTCATACCCTATGACTCCTCCCCTGTGGTCTGGGGCCATAATGGTCGAGCCATCTCTCCCTTCCCTCCATTCCTGTACCTGGATCCGGGCCAGCAAGGTTCTTCTGTATATCAAAGCCTATTGTTCCCTTAGCCTAGTCTTGGTGGTTACTGATAGTGCCCTACACCTATTCTGGGGAAAAAAAACTGTTGACCTTTTTGACTGATCTTTGGTCCTTATGATTTTATATACCTCAAAAATGCCTCCTACACTCCAGGGAGAAAAATACCATCCAATCCAGCCTCTCCTTGCAATTAATACCTGCCAATCCATGTAAGACTCTTGTGAATCATATCTGCACCCTTTCCAATTTAATGATATCTTTCCCATAACTGGGTGACAAAAAATGTGCATAATGATCCAAGTGTGGTCTCACCAATATTTTGTGCAGTTGTAAATACCATCCCTGTTCCTTTTAGCTTGTACAGTTGTAACATAACATACCTCTTCCTTATCTCGATGGTGGAATTGAGAAATAGGCTGCAATAGCCAACGTAAGCTGGCTGACCAGAACCAGTAAGGACACTGGCAGAAGACAGGACAAATGTTGTCATGTCAAGAGAAAGATGGTATATTTGCCACATTTCCTTTTGGCTCAGGAACACATTCAACAATCCTGGTGTTCTTTTGGAGGCTGGATTACTGGACTGTTTTAATGGCCTTGAACAGCTGCTAAAAATTGAATTTATTGATTCTCCTAACAGTCTATCCAGCCAGTCAATAGAGCAGTTCTGACTGGTTAGAGATATCATTGTAATGAATAGGCAGTATGCCTGCACTCTAATCAATGGGTGAAGGTCAATTTCACCTTGTGTTGGCAGTGGTGTTTAAATTCACCCCAATCCCATAATTCCTTTGCTTTTTTTTCTTCTCTTCCACATCCACTACACCAATCTCACTGTATATATGAAGGGAAGGTCATTACTTCTGGCCTTTTATGTTACTGGTTGTGAGCAGATCTTGTACAACTGGAGTCCCTGCACACACTCTAACTGCATAAAACATGCAGTACATGCCCTTCATCCCACAATGTTGTGCTGACTTATATAAACCTACTGCACAATAATCTAATTTTTACCCACCTTGCACACATAACCCTCTATTTTTCTACTTGTTCTTTCAAGAAGAACGACTTTTCCTGGGTTTAACACAACCGATTTTTTTTTTCCTTGAGTTACTTCAACTGAGTATTTTGAATGTCCCAATTGTACCAGCCTCCACCATCACATCCAGTAATGTATTCCTGTCGCCTGCCATTCTTGCTATGAAAAAAACCAATGTCTTCACTCATCTTTCCTCCATTCAACTTAAATAGATGTTATCTGTTATTTGCTGTTGTCGTCTCTTTCTCTCATAATCTTATATTCCTTTATTCCACTTATACTTCATTGCTCCAAAGAGAGAATCCTCTGACAACCTTGCCTTCAAAGACGTGAAATTACTTTTTGGTTATTTATGTTCTGTCAGATTACGCAGTTTTAGAAATATTTTGATAATCAATTTTGTTGGTTTTTTTGTCCTTTTAATATTTTTTTACATTTCTATTTCCCGTCGGCATCATTCACTTTGTTGGTTGAGTGAGTTATACATGTAATTCACACTCCACATCTTACGGATGGAAAATGATCAAAAAGGGAAGGTTTTTATTGCTGAATGTAGAAGAATAGGCAAAGCAAATGCCGATGACAGTTGTAATAGTTCCCTTGGTTTTAGATTCCAATGGCCAGAAGACATAAAGGCAGGATTTGTCTAACTTGCTAAATTCTAAAGTGAGGTTAGAACGTTGAAGATTTCAGCACAGTGCCGGCCCCATGGCCCATAATGAGGTGTCGATCAGGTACTTATTTCAAGCAATAATTCTGTTGAGATCATACTGAGATGCCGACCTGCTAATAGGTCCTTCCAAATTGTCATGCTGAGGGAGCAATAAGGAAAAAAAGATCCTATTATGCTCACAAAATGTCGAAAGCCTTTGACAACAAGCTAACCTGTGCCACTTCACTTAACTGATCTAACATTGAAAGATCTATAAAAACCTATATATTGAAATACTGAACATATTGAAACTGCAACATTAAAAAAAAATCCACCTACGTTAATGAATACCAGAATTTCTCACTCACTGATGAAGTGAACAGAGAAACTTTTGGTGCATCCACCTCCAACCAAAGGTGGATCTTCAGAGAGATTTTTCACCCTAAGTGGGGAGGAGCACATCTTCCCAACTTTCTATTCCGCACCTCACGGGTGAAGACATTGGCATTAGAACCCAGAGAAGCACCTGCATCAATTTCCAATATGTGGAAGCTTCTGTCAACTATGCAAGACATGGTCAGTAAACGCTGATGACAATATCTCGCAGCAAAATTGCCCGAACTTGTTCTGAACAGCTCTCATTTATCTCAGTCTGAATAGACACTCTTTCACATCCTCTTCACTCATTACTACCTCTTTATTATGGAAAATCAACTTTATCTTGGAGGTTGACAAGTAATTCCAATTTCAAGTCCCTCTAACAAAAATTAAACTGTAAAATAGCAGCATTAGCATTTTACACATTGGTTGAGCAATTGGATCCAAACAATTAACCAAAGCTTTATTATAGATTGACATGATTACCCATCACTCCAAGGCATAAGCAACATGATAACGGTTTATTAGTGAAGATCGTGGTTCTGAACAACCAATTAGATTACTGCAAATCAATATTATAGCTGCAATGGGTTATCTCAGTGGCATAAAAACCCTGAATGTCAAAACATTCATTGTCAATTTCAATTATTCCCTCCATCTGGCTCCATCACAAGTTGTGATTAATTGCCATTGTAGAAACAACGCTGATCACAATTGTTTGTGCTCTCCCGATGTTAAACCTCTTAAGCACCACATTTATGCATCCATTGAGTTATAGAGTTTTACAGCAGAGAAACAGACTCTTCTGCTCAAATGCCGTCCACCCCAAAAAAGTGTTCCGCTTGATATAGTCCCATATGCCTGTTTTTGGGCCATTTCTCTCTAAACCTTTCTTATTCATGCAGCCATATAGAGTCTCTTGAACGTTGCAATTGTACTACCTTTAAGGCCCTTAAAGACACTCAGGTCCCTATTAAATCTTTCCTCATTCAGCTTATATATGTGTCCTATAGTTTTAAACTCCTCTACCCTGGGATTACTTACTTACTTTGGCTTGGCTTCGCGGACGAAGATTTATGGAGGGGGTAAATGTCCACGTCACCTGCAGGCTCGTTTGTGGCTGACAAGTCCGATGCGGGACAGGCAGACACGGTTGCAGCGGTTGCAGGGGAAAATTGGTTGGTTGGGGTTGGGTGTTGGGTTTTTCCTCCTTTGTCTTTTGTCAGTGAGGTGGGCTCTGCGATCTTCTTCAAAGGAGGTTGCTGCCCGCCGAACTGTGAGGCGGCAAGATGCACGGTTTGAGGCGATATCAGCCCACTGGCGGTGGTCAATGTGGCAGGCACCAAGAGATTTCTTTAGGCAGTCCTTGTACCTCTTCTTTGGAGCACCTCTGTCACGGTGGCCAGTGGAGAACTCGCCATATAACACGATCTTGGGAAGGCGATGGTCCTCCATTCTGGAGACGTGACCTACCCAGCGCAGTTGGATCTTCAGCAGCGTGGATTCGATGCTGTCGGCCTCTGCCATCTCGAGTACTTCGATGTTAGGGATGAAGTCGCTCCAATGAATGTGGAGGATGGAGCGGAGACAACGCTGGTGGAAGCGTTCTAGGAGCCGTAGGTGATGCCGGTAGAGGACCCATGATTCGGAGCCGAACAGGAGTGTGGGTATGACAACGGCTCTGTATACGCTTATCTTTGTGAGGTTTTTCAGTTGGTTGTTTTTCCAGACTCTTTTGTGTAGTCTTCCAAAGGCGCTATTTGCCTTGGCGAGTCTGCTGTCTACCTCGTTGTCGATCCTTGTATCGGATGAAATGGTGCAGCCGAGATAGGTAAACTGGTTGACCGTTTTGAGTTTTGTGTGCCCGATGGAGATGTGGGGGGGCTGGTAGTCATGGTGGGGAGCTGGCTGATGGAGGACCTCAGTTTTCTTCAAGCTGACTTCCAGGCCAAACATTTTGGCAGTTTCCGCAAAACAGGACGTCAAGCGCTGAAGAGCTGGCTCTGAATGGGCAACTAAAGCGGCATCATTCAGACCCTGGGATATGACTATGACTATTTACCTTATCTATGCCCTTCACGTACTTCAGTGAGGTCATTCACCAGCTTTGTTCCAGGAAGGAAAATCCCATTCTATCCCAGACTCTCCCTATAAAAGCTTTAGCCCCTCCATCCTTGGCAACATCCCTGTGAATCCTTTTTGCACTTTTTACAGCTTTATGTATTTCCAATCACTGCCTCTAACTCCATCAACCTGTTTCTAAATGACACTTCCATCATGGGCTAGATCTCAAACAATAACAAGAATGAGATAGAGAGTCTGGGAGCATGATGCCAGGATAACAACCTCTCTCTAAATGTCAGTAAAGCAAAGGAGCTGGTCCAGGAAGTAGTGGGCAGCACAGATCCCTGTATGTATCAATGGTGCTGAAGGGAGAGCTTCATGTTCTTAGGAGTACGTATTACCAACAATCTTCCCTGGTCCAACCACATCAACAGTGTGACCAAGAAAATGCTCTAATGACACTACTTTCTCAGAAACTTGCAGACTCCCCAGGTCTCTTACCAACATTTGCAGATGGATCAAAGGAAATATCCTATCTGGATGTAACACAGCTTGGTACTGGAAATGACTGGCCCTAGACTGCAATACAAAGTGAATGCACCTCAGGCTATCATTGCAAACCAGACTCCCCTCCATTGACTCTGTCTATATCTACTGCTTCAAAACATAATCCTCCAGATTCAAGGACAGTTTCTTCCTGCTATTATAGGATTCTTAAATGGATCTCTCACTGATAAAATATAATGCCCTTGTGCCATTTTTAACTGTACTTTTCTCTATATATTGCATTTTGTTCAGTAACATGAAATACTGTGACACAAGACCATGCACTTTTGTTTATTTATTTTTTACATTTATTATTGCATGAGCTGCTGAATGGGTTGATTTGCCTGAATAGTACACAAAACAAAGCTTCTTACCACCTTTTGATACAGATAACAATAACAACATTTCAATTCAAAGAATAATTTATGATATCCTTCCTCTAAATGGACAACCAAAACTGTAAACAGCATTCCAAATATGGTCTCATCAATGACTTGTAGAATTGTAACATGATGTCCCAAATCCTGTACTCAGTACCCTGATGAAGCATGCCAAAATTCTTTTTCATCACTTGGTCTACCTGTGTCAACTCTTTCAGGGAACTATGTACCTGAATTCTCAGGTCTTGGGTATGCATCTTTCAATATCAGAAGTATACCATCTACCATATTGGATGCCACTCTTCTGTGTGTTTAGGGTAAAGGTTAAATTAATTCAGACAGGGTATCTCATGCCCAAATAATGGGTATCCAATAATTTGGCTCTTTTTTGAAATTCTGTCGTTCAGTGCCTGTGTAATACATGAGAGAATATGGGGGTGGAGGGATGTTAAGTTCCCTGAAAGTGATGACTCAGATGGACAGGGTGGTGAAGAAGGCATTTGACATCTCTGCCTTCATTGGTTGAGGACCTTATGATACAGCTGTGCAAGATGAAATCATACTGTGTGCAGTTCAGGACATCCAGCAATAAGAAGGATATCACGCAGCGGAAAGCAGTGCAGAGAGGATTCAACTGGATGTTGCTGGGCTTGAGTTGTAAAGGAGAGGTCGAGTTTTACTCCCTCGAGTATGTGGCTGAGGGGTGACCTTATGAAGGTATATAAAGTAAATGCTCGCAGTCTTTTCCCAGGGATGATGATTTTAGAAAAGTTGGTATAGGTTTAAAAGAAAGGGGAGAGATTTAAGAGGAACTGGATGGGGCAACAGTTTTACTCAGCCAGAAGCCTATACCTGGAATGAGCAACTGGAGGAAACAATTGTGACATTCAAAAGACATTTGGACAGATATATGAATAGGAAAGGTTTTGAAGGATACAGACAATATACAGCCCAGAATGCCTGCGTAGTCAGCATGGATGAGTCGGGCTGAAGGGCCTGCTCTTTGAGAAAGAATAGGTTTCAGGTAAATAATGGATGAAGAACACTATTGGGAGAACACTTTCACTTGATATTGCCTCATGTCAATCACCTGAAGCCTAGAGACATTTAGACAAATGCCTGTAAACAAAGAGTAGTGCTGCCACAAGAAATTCTGCAGTTCAATAACCCTTCTGCAGCCTGGACTATTGAGGTAGACTTGTGTGCTTTAGTCCTGATGCACAGGTGTGTTTTATTAAACACTAATTAACATCTTGTTCAGGCCTCAGCTATTAATCAGTCAACAAATTCAGGAGGAGCAACAATTTCATTAATAGGAGGAAAGAATTGAAAATGTGTGGGCGGCTCGGTTGGTGAAGTGGTTCGTCCAACACCTTTACACCACCAGCAATTGAGACCTGGGTTGGAGTCCCACGCTCTCTGTAAGGAGTTTGCACATTCTCCCCGTGTCTGCTTGGGCTTTCCCCGGGGGCTCTAGTTTCCTCCCACCGTTCAAACGTATTGGGGGTGTAGGTTAACTGGGTGTAAATTGGACTCATGAGCCGAAATGGCCTGTTACCATGCTTTATGTCTAAATTTTTAAAAAATGCTCCTTCGAGAGCAATATCCCCCAAGTACACGTCATTGAAACAATTCAGTCCATCACTATACACAGATGCAAGGAGCATGAACATTCCATTAGACACCCTATTTTCAAGAATAACCACATTTATAGTTCTACAGTTTGAAATGTTTAATTGTTATGAAATAGAATCTCTTCTCATCCGAATGAGGTTGACGCATTCTATATTTGAGTTTCAGGGAATTGGAAGTTGTTGAAATGATGGAGAGCATGTGAAGTGTCCTGTACGTGAGTGGGAAGGAACTGGATCAGAGGGAGAAAATGGAGTTGAGGGAAGAGGATACCAATTTGGTGGGGCAGGAGCATGCGTACACGATGGGTCTGCCCGGACAATTAGGATTGTGGATGTTGGGTAGGAGGTAGAAACAGGCAGTGTGGGGTTAGTAAACAGTAAGGTTGGAGGCCTTGGGCAGAAGTGATGAGTTCAGAGATGGTGCACAATACAATGAATTGTTTTTCTACAATCACAGCATCTGCAGACTTACATGTTTCACTCTGTTGGACTAGACATTTACAGATCAGCCTTGGTGGTGTGGAGTAAATTAACCATGAACAGAGCCTTCTGTTGACACAATTCTGTCTCAAAGTATTTGATTTGAATTATGTGATAATATTCATAATTTTGAAAGATCAAAATTGCAATAGTTATTGCTTCCACTGTTTCCTACTTTTAATTGGTGACCGTACTTTATTACTTGTTATTTTTGTTCTCCTTTATATTTGTAACTGTTGTTTTATCTTTTTAACGTTGTTGAAGTAACAATGGAGTTTAATTTGTATCTTTGTAATGAGAGCTGATTAAGAGAGATGTATCTCACAATAGCACTTAAGAAGACCATAACATTAACTTTTTTGCAGGTCAGGAGTTCGAGATGACTATTAGAACCAAAAATGCTGGTGCTAAATGTTTAGATTTCTAAAACATGCCATTCCATACCACTGAAATTTGAGAAACAAAACATTTATTATTAGGCCCTTCTTTAAATGGAAATTGTAGAACAGTTAAAATCAATTGATGTTTTGCATTTCTTCATGAAGTTATGGGAACAAAAATATATTTCTATTCCAGCAGTGGTACAACCAAATGTAATGAGAGAATCGAGGAGATTGATTCTAAAAGGCAATGGGGGGAAAACATAAATTGGATTATAATGGAATCTGTTCCCACCCAGTAACTGTTCCCACTATTTTTAGCTAATCTATCTGATACTTAAAGCACATGATATTTGAAGGCGATCAAGGGTGTGGTTGAATGAAACTATGCCCAGTGCACTTTTTTTTTGGTCTAATGAAAGCGATGTTACAATGTCAGATATTTATTTCCAATTTGCACCTTGTACATTGTTACAGGAAAATGTTATTATTGAATTCGGGAAAAGGGAGGTCAGTACAAATAACTGTCATTTTTTTTTAAATATCAAAATTTAGAACATCTGAATTCTGTTAATAGAAGAGATATCAGTTCCCCTTTATTCACAGCTGTTTGTCTACCTACTAATTGAAATTGCCTTTGGGTGTTAATTATGCAGGATGAGTTCTACTAATAAAATACTTTTTATTCTGGCTGGCCACTGAGCTATTTTAAACTTTTAAGTGCAGCAATTGAAAAGTTTAAATGGAATTGATTAAGAATGATTGCCAATTTTGAGTCCAATGGATTAAGGGCAGATGGAGTATTGGCAATGAAATACAGATTTGGGTGATTTTGTACTTTGCTTGTATAAACTCAAAACAAGAAGGTTTTAAAGCAGCACAGTAATTAAGCATGTATTTTTCAACTCTGCAATTTCATTCTGATTTATTTTTCTGATACAATATTTTAAAATGCTGCTTGGCAGAAATTGAAATATTGTAAATTCACAGTTTTGCTGATAAATTGAGCCACAAAGTACAGAGTGTAGTGAGCTGCACTGATCAGCAAGTGAACTGGGTCATGGAGGTGCAGGCTCGAAATGGGCTGACATCACAATGGACCCTGTGGGGTGGGGGTACAAAGGATCATGGGAGTGGTGCTGGTGCTCAGTGAGTTCCAGTAGAGTCAGTTGGTTGGTTCAATTTACTCACAGCTTCTGCATGTTTTTTTTTAATGCATTCGTGCACAGCATACTGACCACAAGAGCAAAATATATTTTGGGCTACAAGAATGAGGAATCAGAAATCTTTAATTGCACAAAAATCATTGCAAATGGTATGATCTGTGTTCTGCTCAAAATAATTTATATTACTGTAGATTAGAAATGACCTTTAACAAAATAAATTGTGTATTAGTTGCATGTATCCTTTTATCAGTTGATAGTCAATTGACATTATACAATGTGGAGATGCTGTAGAAAAATGTGATTTATATTTTCCAATCATCTCTCTTCATGATTGTTTGTTTGGTATCTTTATTTTTCTGATACTTGATATTAACTTTGTTTTTCTCTCAGTTTATTTTGAACTCCAAATAAAAATTGTCTTACAGTAATTGCTCAACAACTTTTTCTGACACAACAAAAAATTTCTGTTAATATTCTGTATTGAACTTATTAAAAAATAGAAATATATATTTTGAGGAAATTGTATTTTTATTCTACTATTGCTTTATTTCTTATTTTTTTGGAATATTTCCCTGACACTTTTCTCTTAAAATTATATTATTTCCCCCCGTGACACCTAATGTATTTTGTCTTGGATTACTTCTCTTTGTGAAGATTTCTTTTGAAAGTCTGTTGGCTTTCCAAGAATTGGATTACACTCTGTACTGAAGGCAGATTTCCTTGCTGGCCTTTGCTGTAGTTACAAAGAAAACAATTAACAGTAAATGTTGGATGATTTACTTTTGAATGACCATATGATATCTTGGACTAGTGTTTGAAATATATTTCCATCTCCGCAGTATTCACGGAAGCCCAAGGGAGATTATTATTATCTGAAATGGTGTTGGCAAAACTATTTGCAGATTCAGGAATTGAGATGATTTAAATACTCATTTCAGAATTCTCCTTGGTTTCTCCCAGGGAGGCGCTTTCTTCCCCAATCCTAGGGTTGTGCACTGATTGATGTGCTTTCTGTCTAACTTGATCGTAAGCTCCATCAGCATTGACGACTCTGGTGCAAGTTATTTGCTTTCATCTGTGCCACAGAATTTGCCTCGACCTGCACCTCTTCAGTTGAAGTTATTCTGTATCTTCATCCATCATGATTCATCTTGATGATTTATGTATATGCAAGGATAGCATTGGTACTCGCATTAAATTGAAAGAATTGTTGGAATTGAACATAAAAGATTTGGTTTTAGTAGGAAATGACATCAGTTCAACAGAGATTATTGATGTTGGAATCATTTGCTAAAGAAAATACCTTACACTTTTTGTAACAAATTGATTCACCAATTTGAGGAGGCAATTCATACATTTAGTAGAGAACTCTCCTCCTAGCAAATAACCCAGGTACAATCCTATTCTTTGGTGTTGTCTGTGTATGTGAAGTTTATACATTTTCACAGTGATGGCATGGGTTTCCTCTTGGGTGGTATAATTGGATACTGTAAATTTTCCCACAATGTGTAGGTGAGTGGTAGAACCTGGAGGAAGTGATGGAAATGGAGGAGAATAAAATAGGATCAATTTTAAATAGGTGCTCCATGGTCCAGAGTGAATTGGTTGGCGAGGAGACCATTTTCATGCTTTATGAATCTACGACACATTTCTTGTACTGAGGTTGTAATTAAAACCTCTGAAGTGGATGAAGCATGTACATGAAGCATGAGAGGAGATGGAACATTTAGATTTGCGAGTTTGGAAAGAAGAATAAACTATTTCTGAAAACTTTTACTTCCATTGACAGATGAATAACCTGCCAAAATCTCAGGAAATCAAATTGGGAACATTGCATAATATTTGGATTATATTTTACACCATATTACTAGAATCTGCTGGTTCAAATGGTGCACCAAATAAGAGATTACCCCATCAAAAAGGCCAATTGCAGCAACCATAATCTGAAGATGTGTTCATTTTGTATTTCTCTATGTTCATGCATCAACATTTACAAGCAAGGATTTAATGGCTTGTGGAGTATCTTTTTTTTAAATCTGGTCCTGTGGCTTTTTTTTAATCAATGTCATTGTATTGCTTGCTATTAGGCAGATTGTATTAAACATAAATGGATGGTTTTGTTATGATATCATTCACAGGCATCAGAGCTGCTGACCTATAAATGGCTTTCTTGGTAAAGAGCTGCCTGTGATTTGACAATAGGCTAATGTTCAAGGGATTATTTTTAGCTTTATAATATCATACAGGAAGGTGCATTTAAAGTCACTAAATGAATCTCACTTTCAGCGACCTTATAAGTATACTTGAAATAAGTGATGACGATGTAGAATTATGTTCCACTGTTGCAGTTTGTTGCAATTTGTGCATTCAAAGAATGATTGTTCATTGAGACCTGAAAGGGCTTCTATCACTGTTCTGCAATAATGTTCAGTAACTTGTATTTTAGATATTTGATTGATCTGATTTTTTAATATAATTAACAATGAAGAAAGACAGCTTTTTAAAAATCATTAATTGATTGGACGTGTTGGATTTCCAAAGTGTTTTTTTAAATGATGAATTAACTCTGATACAAATTGAATTTTGCTAGCAGGGATTTTATTTCAGAAAGCTTGACAAATGCTAACAAGAAGCAAGAATGTTAAAATATAAGAACATAAGAAGGAGAAGGCCATTCAGCCCATTGAGCCTGCTCCCCCATTCAAAGTGATCATGGCTGGCTGATCTGATGATGGGCTCATCTCCACTGACCTGCCTTTTCCCCATATCCCTTAATTCCCTTACTATGTAGAAATCTATCCAACCTTGTTTGAAATATATTTACTGAGGTTGCCTCCTGCTTCGATGGGCAGCACATTCCACAGATTCACCACCCTCTGAGAAAAACAGTTTCTCCTCATCTCTGTTCTAAATCTATTACCCTGAATCTTGAGACTATGTCCCCTAGTTCTGGTCTCCCCCACCAATGGGAACAACGTACTTAACTCAACCTTGTGTACATCTTTCATAATTTTATATGTTTCTTTAAGATCCCCTCTCCTAAATTCCAGCAAGTGAGGTCTCAGACAACTCGATCTCTTCTCATTGGTCAGCACCATCAACCCTGCAAACAACTTGGTGAACCTCCTATGTACCACCTCCAAAGCCAGTACATCCTCCTTTAAGTAACGAGATCAGAACTGCCCGCAGTACTTCAGATGTGGCCTCACCAGTACTTTGTACAGTTGCAACATAACCTCACTTCTCTTAAAATTCAATCCCTCTAGCAGCATTCCATTTGCTTTCTTGATAGCCTGCTGCACCTGCAAACCAAACTTTTGCAATTCATGCGAAAGCACTCCAAGTCGTTCTGCATGTTAAATACTGCAATTACTAATATTTTGATCTTCTATTCTTCCTTCCAAAGTGGATAACCTCACATTTGGCAATATTGTACTCCATCGGCCAGACCCTTGCCCACTCACCTAACCTATCTATATCTCTCTGCAGACTCCCCGTATCCTCTGCACAATTTGCTTTTCCACTCAATTTAGTGTCATCAGCAAACTTAACTCAGCTCCCTCTTTGAGATTATTTATGTAATACTGTGAACAGTTGTGGATCTAGCACTGATGCCTGTGGCACCCCCTCATGACCGATAGCCAATCAGTGCAGAATTTGAAATTGACAAAGGGATGAAGAAAGGGAGGGGAAAATAGAGTGTAAGGAAATTACCATGTTTATACTCAGTGGCTAGGCTTGGGAATCCAATCTTTTCTTGATCTATATATTGACTAAAATTTTGTTTCTTTTGAGCAATTATCTATTAAATTTGAAATGCTTAAACATTACTTTTTTTGTGTTTATAGATTAGGAGCTTCTTAAATTCTTTAATGTTGTAGCTTCCCCGGGACTTGGATCTTAACCTTATTTGGGAAGTATATAATTTTAAACCCAATCGTAAAGGATTGCTGTCTGCCCTCTTATGAATTACATTTTAAGATCTAGGGATAATTCCCTGGGTGGTATTAAGAAAATATGGGAACAAGACTTTCAACAACAGTCTGCCGAAACTACATGGGATTCTATTTTGTGACGTGTTCACTCATCTTCTCTTTGTGCTAGAATTCATTAATTCAATTTAAAGTAGTTAATCGAGCACACATTTCCAAGGTTCAGTTAGCTAAATCTTATCCTAATATTTCCTCTAAATGTGGTAAATGCATAACTGAGGAAGATGCGTATCATATGTTTTGACTATATCCTTCTCTCAATTTCTGGCAAAGGGTATTTTGCACCTTATCATTAGTTCTTAATATTGACTTGACTCCTAGCCCTTTCATTGCCACTTTTGGAGTGAGTGGGCCAATAGATTTAATATTGTCTTTTTCACAAACCCAAGTAGTGGCTTTTGCTTCCCTCTCATACTCAATGATTTTCAGATGTGAAGGCGTGTCCTTCTCTAGACAAAAATAGGTGTTCTATTACTGCAATGGATCTTAACTTTCTTTCTCTTTAGGGTCCTTTTCTCAATTACTTTCAAAATGCAAATGAATTTTCTTTGGTTTTTTTCTCATGCTCCCATAGTTATTATTAGTCGTGGACTCCTTAACTTGGCCAGCTGCCCTCATAGAGTGGGGTTTGATTCTTAGTTTAGGAAAATTTTTTTCCCTTTTTCCATTTAATAACGGATTCATATATACCTTGTTCATTGTTATTTGATACATGTAACTCAATATTAATTTATTTTATAACTAATACCATCTGTACCTATATATTTTGCATATGTTAAAACCAATAAAAAGATTTAAAAAGAAATGGAAATTACCATGTGGGAATTGTATATCAACTTTTTTCACTTTTGTTAAAATTTTTAGAAAATTAATCCCTGCAATTTCTACTGTTGAGTTCAGGAGTTCCTGAAGAGGCTTCAATTGGATTAGAACATCTATTTGTTGTCAATTTGCAGACAAACGCTGTAGGTTGATTACGAATGAACACATTTCCATTTGGTGATTTGTGTACTTCTGATTGGCCAGTAAACCAGATGATCCAGGATCTGACTTCCAGCGCCAGTCCTTACTCAAAACCATGCGTTCAATCCCTCACGTCCGTGCTGTTCCTTCTCTCTTTCCCCAAGCATTCCCTCTGCTCCACCCAATTCCATCACCTGCACCTGCCTTTACTGGATACAGTGTGCCAAATCAGCTGACCTGTCATGTTCATTTTATATCCAGCAAGATGGGCCTGGCTCCATTCTGTGAGTAGTCTTGAGTATTGTAAGAAATCCTTGTCCATGTAGAATATCTCGACAGCCAGCAAGGTGTCAAAGGCTGAAAGCTGCTTTCTAAAATCATTAAATGTTGTGGAGAGAGAGTGATATCTAAAAACAATGGAAAAGATGTGATTAATTAGAAGAAAAAGTTTTCTTTTTATAAAACCAGCAAATTAATTAAAAATACGTGGGAATATTTTCTGCTGATATAAAACTCATGCCTCCATTCTCAATACTCTGCACTACTTTCCAGCATCAATCCAGGTGCTCTCAATGTTGAAATGATGAAGGAGAAGATTGAGATTTCGGGAGGATACATCAACAACTCTGGAGTGGAGAACGCCAAGTTCCTTGGTGTCCAGTTGACTACCTACCCATCGAGATCACACAACATCTCCTCACTTGTCAGGAAGGTGCATTTCCTGAAAAGACTGAAATGGGCAAGGCTAACGGCCACCATTATGTCAACGTTTTACACAAGCTGTAATGGGTGTCCTGGACAGCTACATCACAGTGTGGTATGGTTGCAGTAGAGAAATGGATCACATGGATGTAAGAGAGGATTATTGGCATCTCCTTCTCCTCCTGTCTATTTCCCACATCGACGTGATCTACTAGAATCATTTTCTGAAGAGGGTGTGCAAAATCATTAAGAGATCCCTTCCACCTTGTGCACAGCATCTTTCAGCATCTCCCGTCGGGAAAGAGATGTAGGAAGTTCAGAGCCAGCACCACCAGGCTGAGGCACAGCTTCTTCCCACGGGTAGTGAGAATGCTGAATGACCAAAGGAACTTCTCACACTGACCATCTGAGATTCTCATATTTATGAAATAATACTTGTGTGTGTGTATATGTATATAAATGTGTATAGAGAGAGATGCATGCTTGTCATGCATATGTATTGCTTCTCTGTATGTGTTATGTCTGGTTGTGTGCAGGTGTGTTTTGCACTGAGGACTGGAGAACATTGTTTTGTCAGGTTGCACGTGCAATCAGGTGATTGAAACCTGACTGGATTTGACTCTGACAGCTAGAATTTTATTTAATTGTCATGAACACGGTACGAAATCATAAACAGCATGAGATTGAAAATATTTTGCTATAAACTACATTTCAAAAACAAATAAATACTGCAAAGAAATAGGAAAGTAGCACAATCCATTTGGTAGTAACTCTCCATCCCCATACCCAACTCTACTACCAGGATCCCTGAATGTTTTGAGAATGAATCTGACTTTTATAAAGTCCAACAAGGCTTAGAATTCATTAAATGATAAAGATAATAGAGTCATGGAGTTATCAAGCATGGAAATTGGGCCTGGGGGGGGGGGGGCGGAAGCATGCCAGTATTTGCAGTCTCCTTGTGGTTCCTGTCCACACTGAATCACAAGTATCATTCACCCTAATTCGACATTAACTCCCAAATTCCCCCAGATTTTACCACTCACCTATGCATGGGGAGCAACTTAAATTGTAAATTCTCTTTCCAACCTGTCAAGCCTCTGAGATGTGGAAGGAAATTGGAACTGCCGAAGGAAACCAGGGACCAGATACGGTAAGTGCTAGCTCTTTGTTACATAGATAAATAAATATTCTATTTGTTTATGAACTGACAAGTGCACCCAGACTCCAAAAAAAAGTTAATAAACTAATTTAAATACATAACAGACAAATATATGCTTATCTTTCTCCCAGGACTCCTTGCCTTTCATTCATCCGAATGGACACTGCCATGTGTTCGTATTTAACCCAAGAAAAGTTCAAGGTTTGGGTAATCTGTTCAGATGGCAGTCCCCATTTCCAATTCCATGATGAATCTGCAAGATCTGAGTGGAGGATCTTCCTCACTAAAACATCAAGTAATTAAAGCAGGTAAAATGTTTATTTGGGCAGGGTTGTACTGGTACATGGCAGCTTCTTCTCTACCAGCCCTGTAGTTCATCCAATAATGCAATGAAGAGTCTGCTGCATTGGCATCTGACCTTTGTATTTCAGGGCTTTGTATTTCATTATTTATACCTAGGAAGTCCTGAGGCAAGAGAGACTGATGGTTGGCAGCCCCCTTCAGAACTCTTTGGACTCGGTCAAAATAGTTTGAATTGTCTGGACGTGTAAGAAACGTGTTATAATTGTTAGATTGACGGAGCAGCCTCTATTAAAGGAGACTTGCCAGGCATTATCCATCAAAATATTTCAAATTGGAAAATATGACTTGTTGATCTGTTCTGAAATGCTAACTATGTACAAGTCGGGAAAATGGAGAGTTTTCAGTGTGGTGTCGTTTTCTTTGCATTTCTACAAGCTGAAGCTTCATTCATTGTGATGGGAATTTATTTCTTAAATTTCGTTCACTGGTGACATTGAATGAAAGCTTTCATGTAAATGAAATTCAGTCAGTTACAGCCGAGCAAGTAAAGTATTACAACTTGTGGAGCTGCTCAGGAGCTGATAAGTGATTATTTGGATCCTTGGTCGTACGTGTCTCGGGCTTGAGGAGCTTTAGTTCAAGATTGATGAGGTGGAGTCTGGGATTTGAATGTTGTAATGCATCAACCGGGGGCAAGGATGTGCTTCGGTGATGGATGACTACATCTTCCTCACAACTTGGATCCATTGTGGCAAGAGGGCAGCCACACCCTTTGGATTAAGTGCTACAGAGCAGATACCGGTGAAGGATAGTGATGTGACTGTAAGAGCTAGGATTTGTACATTTGCAGACCACGCCAAAATTGATAGTGTTATTGATTATGAGAAAGGTGCTCTTCTGCCCAAAAAGCTGGGTCAGACCAATGACATATGGATAGCGGTAAAATTATAATAAAAATACACAGAAATGTTAGAGGAACTCAGCCAGTCTCACATTGTCCATTGGAGGTAGTGGTGATGTTTCCTTCATTGTATATAGCTAGCTACTGTATATATGGAGCTGGCCCACCCACTGATGACTCATACCCTATGACTTCTCACCTGTGATCTTGGTTCATAAAGGTCGAGCCACCTTTCCCTTCCCGCCATTCCTCTACCTGGATCCAGGCCAGCAAGCTTCTTCCGTTTATTAAAGCCTATCATTCCCTCAGCCTGATAATGAACAGCAGAGGTAAAGATAGATTACCAATATTTCAGCCCTGAGCCCTTCTTCAAAGTATGAGCAAAAGGCAGGCAGGTGTTTGAATTAAAAATTGGGGAGAGAAAAGAGGAAGAATGGAAGGGGAGGAGTCCATACCAACAGCCAAAAGGTGCTAGTTGGATATAATGAGAATCTTATTCTGCATTTGAATCGTCGGTAATATAAGTTTTTCCTCCTGTAGACGCTGCTGGACTGGCTGAGTTCCTTCAGCATTTCTGTGTGTTTTTACTACAATCACAGTGTCTACACACTTTCATGTTTCACACAAGTGGAAAGTGATGTCTTTTGGGTGGTGTAACGAGCACAGCACTTAAATCATTACCAGTTGGGCACTAGAGACTAATGAGGTATAAAGAAACGTGATGTTCAAGGTAGGTGATAAAGACGTAGAAGATTCTATCCTAATAACCTGTGGCTCAGAGAAAAGTCAAGGACAGTCTCAATGCAATGATGATATTATGATTAGGCCACAGCTGAAATATAATCTGCTTTTCTGGTTGTCACGTGATTGTAATGGATGGGGTACAGAGAAGATCCAAGTTTATGATCACATGTGCTGTGGTGTAGTGATAAATTTTGTTTTATGAGCAGTCCAGCAAATAAAACACAGTACAGAATTACAGTGGGAGATCAGTTCATGCAGAGAAATAAATAACATTGCTAGTTTGAGATTAACGGTGGGAAAGAAACTGTCCTTGAATTGGATGGCGCGTGTGATGCACTATCAATAACTCCAAAGATCTAGAAGTTACCTGACTGATAGGCTTTTATTACTCTAAAGAGAAGGCATGTCTCATGTTGCTGACCCAAGACCTGAGCTTGTTCTGGACGAGGGGTTATGGTGTTGCCGCCTTTATTAGGGCAATCAAGGGGGAGGAGCCACAGGTGCGGGCAAGCCATACACTTACAAACAGTATTAACAGTGGTTCCACCACAGCATAATCTTACATTTGTGAATCTTCTTGTTGGGAGGAGGGTGAAGAGTGTGTGGCTGGGGTGAGATGAATCCATTTCTATATTGGCTGCTTTTTCAAGGCAGAGGAATATATAGATGGAGTTGAGGGAGGGGTGGTGGTGGTGAGATGGCCTGGATAGATCACTATGTGTTTTAGAGTCTGGGGACTTGGTTAAACTTTGACTTAACAACATGGCTGCTTAACGTCTGGATGCTACTGACAAGTTCAACCAAACTATTGTATTCAGAAATAAAGACTTTGATTACTATTTTCAATTTTGCATATTAGAGATACAAATGAAGATCGAGCAGCATAAATTTTAAAATTTGGCTCTCTAAGTCAAATTTGCAGTTTCACTTTTTTATCAGATGAAGAAAAATCAAGATATTTTGTGATGTGTGAATCCAAACCAGTCATAGACGTATGCAATTGAGATAATTGCTACAAGTAAACTGTTCACAAATATCAAATAAGGTTAGAGATCAGAAATGCAGCAATACAAAACCCTTTATGTATCACTAGACTATCAACAAAATCAGTTAATGCAATCCCACACTGTTGGAAAAGACTCATTAGTGGCATTGAAAGTTCTAAGGAAGAAAATATGTGCAAAAGTGAGTGCTGTTAATTATATTGCTCAATTTATTGAAACATCACATGCTAATTGGGGTAGAAGACTGTCCGCAAAAATAACTGATTTGAACAACCTGAGGTTCAAGAGAAATAATTGAAGAATTTATACAATATCAGAAACCACAAAGCAAGACTCATGAGTCTGTCCCTTTCAGATTCTACACTAGTTCTACCTTTTTGCCCTATCACTGCCCAATCCTTTAATTTAAAAAAAATCTCTCAAACTCAATCTCAGCAACTTAGTTTCTACATCCTGTCAGAGTAGTGAATTTTAAACAGTTAAACAATTCTAAACATTAACCATCCATAGAATGAAGAAATCTCTCTCTATTAAATATCAAGCTACTTGTCCTCAAGCTAAGGTTATTCTTTCGACACTGACCAGCCATAGCAGGGGCTGTGTATTGGCGATGTCAAGCCTTCTTAGATACGTCATGTACTTCCTCTCAACTTCACAGAGCACAGACAACAGCCTTTGAAACTCTCATTTTCTGGGGAAAAAAAAACTTGTTGGGGGGAAGAAAGTCTCTCCTTTCAACAAGAAACTCTTTCTTGTTGTTGTGGGAGGGAGGGACCCTCTCCTTGTCGGATCAGGGGAGAAGGCTCTCTCCTTGCTGGAGCAGGGGGGAGGGGTCAAATCTCTCTCATCGTTGGAATTCAGGATTCCCTTATTGCTGTGTGCACAAATACACACTACTTGTCAATGTTTGTTTGCTGTAAAGTCACACAGAGCCACCACTAGCCAGCAATAAGAGAACAAACAGCAAAAGACTGTTCTTTCAGAAACATCAAGTTCCCACATCCTCGGCAGCCACATGGTCTCTTGTACATTCCAACAGTGAACTTGAGCTCCTAATTTGAATCTGAGCTCCAAGTTCTTAACCTCTGGTAATGATCAGGAACCTTCGAACATCTGAAACCCTTCAGGAGCACTGCTTGCAATCTGTATCTTCATAAATCATGGTCCTGATACCTTGTTCTCATTAGCCAGTCTCCAGAAGTTCGCAACTTTGTGTGAGTCCTTCAACTGCTGAACAAAAAATTACTTATATTTTAAACCTATTTACTTAAATAACATTGTTTCAGATGCAACAGACTATATACAATAAAATTTAAACAACTGGTCAATAAGCCAATGTCCTTTTGAGCCATTAATTTTATTTTATATATGGCTTACTTTGAAGCTCTTCCTTTTAATCATTTCAAATAAAGGTGCTGAGAATATATAGACTTTTCACAAAGCAAGACCTGTTGACCAGGCCAACTGTACCCTATGGCCACCTCTCAAAGGATGCCTGATGTTGCATCAACCACTTCAGGTTGTGCATCTCCAAATGCCCAGTTGGCTTCACTGCAGTGGCCTTTCCTTGAGTCCGAGTCGTGGTCAGAGTGGAGGCTGGAGATTGAGTTTGCACTCAGACGTATGGTGAGCCTTCTTAAAGCTTGTGCAGTCAGAAAATCTTTCCTCCTACTTAACATCTCTGATGATCAAAATATTTAGATAAAGACAACCTGTGTCAGAGCAAGTGCCCTGCTTCTGTGCTGTAAAGTTATATGAAGTTTTATGTATTTATTTATATCTATCTATAGAAATCTATATTAACAACTGGTCAATACACCAATGTTTTCTCATTTCATTCATATCCCTGTAGGTACAGAGATTCCTAAAAGAGATGAAAGAATGTTGTATGCAAAAACCCACCAGCATACAAAGGCTCTCAGTAAATATTAGGTACCTATTAATCAATGCACAAAGGACAACCACAAGTGTTGCATGATCTCATAAGCATTATGTTGTTGGCTAATTACAGCAAATTTCTGGATGCATTAAATTCCAGGGCAATAAAGTCCATGGAGACACAGAACCATAGTAGGAAACTATTGATTTAAATTACTCTCTGAAACTATTTTCTAAGACTTGAAAGTTTGAGAGGGCTCTAGGCTATCCCTTTTAATTACAATGTGGAATTATTACAGCAATATCGTTGCTCAATGTCATTGTTTCATTAAGATTGCATTAATAATGTTCACAACCTCTTACTTATGTGTTGTCTTGTATTTATTACATCAAACTATTATTTTTCAGTCATTGGCCAGGAAAATGAATCATATTATTCCAGTCAAACACTTTAAATGATCTTGTGGATTCCTTGATGACTATAAAATTATTAAAATTGTTAAAACCTAGGTACAGGAGAAGGTTGCAATAATATGCCCTGAAGTCAGTAGTATATAGAAACAAAAAATGTGTTGCAGAATGGAAATCTAATTGGGTGAAAATCTGAAAGCAGGGAGCAGAATTAATCAGATTTGCAAAATTGGAAGGTGGAAATTGGCAAAGTAAAAGCTGGGAATGTTGCATATTTATTGTTGCCATTAATAGTTTAAACTTTGGATTGAAAACCAATTTATAAGAATGTGAAGTTTGGCTGGGGAAAATAAATAATAATTAACTGTGCAACAAATTACACCAATAAGTCTGCATAATACTTGTGATTGACAAATAAATGTCATTATGGGTGAATTTAAAGTATTTTTTTTTGGGGGGGGGGGAGGAAGTGCAGTCACATGTCACTGTGTAGACATTTATATGGGTGAGAGGAATAACAAAATCAGTAAGTGCATAAATCATTCAAAGTTGCAGCTTAACAGGCAAACAGAAGCATACTTCGCACAAGGTCTAATTCTCGGGGGCAGAGGTATGCAGAACAATTTCAATTTGACCCTTTTTTAGTGACAAGTTAAGCACCTCAGGCACACACGTGGATATGCTTCACATGATTATTGACGATGTGGGGGTGCTAAGACTTTTGTCAAAGGATGAAATTGAAAGGTAGACAACTCATTCTAAAATTGCATTGCTTAAATTAATGCCTATTGGATTGTTGACCTTTGATCCATTAAGATTCATTGTAGATTGGAGATTATCTTGTTTGTGGGAGATGTTTTCTTTCTGATGGTGTGAGTTGGAAAACATATGTTACCTCAGCAGGCTTACAAGACATGAAAGTATCAAAAGGATAAAACTCAGCATCCTTTTTGTTCAAGATAGAGCAGCACGGTTGAAGTACAGTGTGAAATCCTGCTCCCTATATGAATAAAAGGCTTTGGAGCACTGCAGTGAGTAAAGAAAATAATTTACAAAGATTGCATCAGAATTGCAATGTTATACCTCTGGGGATAAGGATGAATGAGAGAAGGCTAAGAGGCTATCTAATAAAAGACCATGTAGAGCAAGAGTGTTTCTAGCTGCATCACAGTCTGGGATGGAGATACCAATACCCCTGAGCGAAAAGCCCTGAAAAAGGTAGAGGATGCAACCCAGGACAACATAGGTAAAACTCTCCCCACTATGATAAACCACTGGAAATATGTTTGGATATACTAGGGCATGTCCCTTACTGATTGTGCCTGAGGCTTCTCCTACTGGCCCCCTCCTCAGGGCAGTCGACCAGCATGGACGGACATCCATTCTGTAGTGAATAAAAGCCTATCAGTTTCTCTGCAACTTCTAATCTTTGAAGTTATTGAGATTGCATCACCCACCATCGAGAACATCTCCAGGGAACGCTGCCATCGGAGGGCAGCAACAATCATCAAGGATCCACACTACCTAGCACGTGCTCTGTTTTCACTGCGGCCATCAGGAAAAAGGTATAGGAGCCACAAGGCTCTCTCCATCAGTTCAGGAACAGCTGCTACTCCTCCATCATCAGTCACCTCAACAACAAACTCAATCAAGGACTCATTTAAGAACTCTTAGTTTTGCATTTTATTGAATTCTTTTGTCTCTCTGTGCAGTCTGTTCGAATGTCTTTATTTGTTTACATGTTAAGCCTTTTTTTTGCACTGCCAATAAGTGGTAATTCTGCCTTGCCTGCAGGAAAAAGAATCTCAAAGTTGTATGAAATACATGTATCCACTCTGACAATGAATCCGAAATCTGAACCATCTAAGCATGTCACCAAGAAATCAATCAGGAAATGAAGTTGTAAGTTCCTTATCGAGAGAGGGTACAGAATTTCCTAGTGGACTGAACAGCTGTGATAAATGGTTGGCGATTGGTTGTGTGATAGTTAAATATTTTGAATAGTATCCTTGGGCCTAAGCTAAAGATCTGAAGTTTAAATTCCTCCATGGTAGATGAGTTTAAATTTAATTAATTATTTTTATTTTGTCAGAAGTTGTCATAATGCATTGAACCAGTTAAGTTGTAAAGATGCATCTGTTTCACTGATGTGGATGCAGTCACCCTAACTCACTCTGCTGTATATTTGATACTAACACACTGTCTATTGGTTAATATATAAAAATTCTGAAATATGACACATTCATCATTTTAGACTGCAGCAACTCATCACCTCCTTCAGCAGGGAAATTAGTGATGAACCTTTCAGGGACGACTCCAGCAGTTTGGCAATGAAAATAATGGATGCATTATAAAGATATTATAGTTTTGGGACCAGAGAGTTGTATTACTTCGAGAGTCCAGACAGAAACAAAAAACAAAGTTGATGTTGCGTGTTGAAGAATGAAACTTATTGTTTTGGAGAAGAGAATTACTGCAAAGCTATCTTCAATCAATGTTTAAAGTTGAATGCAAATGGTCATATTTGTTGAGCATGACGTCCAATCAGAATCTTCTTGCCATTGAAAGTTTATATATTACAAAAACCAATCTCCCTGATGCAGTGAACTGAATTTGGGATTACATGGCGCAGCATGTGAGATTCAGTTTATTAGCATTGTGAGTAATGGATATTTAATATGATTATTCTCTGAAAGCTTTTCCTTAAAATTACATAATTCATCACTCTAAGTTGTAAATCATTTATAGAATTTACCTAATTTTAAAATGTAAGCTTCATTAATCTTAATTCATAAACTTTATGAACATTCGACCAGGGTTCGAATCCAGCGCTGTCTGTCAGGAGTTTGTACGTTCTCCCCATGTCTGCGTGGGTTTCCTTCCAGTGCTCTGGTTTCCTCCCACCCTTCAAAACCTACCGGGGTTGTAGGTCAATTGGGTGTAATTGGCAGCAGGGGTGCATGGGCCAGAAAGGTCTGAAACCATGTTGTATTCTAAATTTAAGGTTTATTAATGCTCTCTGTGGATCAGGTGCATCATGGAGAGCATTCTGACTGGTTGCATCACTGTCTGGTACAGAGGGGCCAGTGCACAGGATAAGAAAATTTACAGAGAGTTGTGGATTCAGCCAGTGCCACCATAGGCCATCAGTTTCCATTCCATCAAGGACATCTAGAAAAGGTGGTGTCTTAAGAAAGCAGCCCAAATCCTTAAGGACTCCCACTACGCAGACCATGCCCTCTTCGTGACGCTACCATCAGAGCCTGAGGCTGAACACCTGAAGTACAAGGGCAGCTTGTCCCCTCTGCCATCAGATTTCTGAATGGACAATGTGCCACAGACACTTCCTTTCTTTTATTTTTGCACTAATTTATTTATCTTTAACATCATTTTATAGCAATATTTGGACTGTAATACTACCACAAGACAAAGAATTTTGTGGCATGTTCATGATAATAAATTCTGATGCTGATTCTATTAGAAATTAGACTGGCTTGGGTTTGTGAACAGAAAAATAGAGCACATCTCAGAGCCACTGAGTAGACCAGGGATGCTGATTGATGATTTAAAGATGATGTGGTTATTATCCAGTCATTATTTTATGGATAGCTTTTGAACATTCCTATAATTAGTTAAAATTGAACCAATGCAAATGACAGATACCATCAGAATTTCAAAATTCATCAATGGCGTGTGCTTATTTTGATCACAATTTTCCCGATAACATATTGGCAAAATATTGTGGCAAATTCAATGATCATGCATCTGTGGTGTATCGAGCAGGAAAATAATTTTGTCACTGATTTGACTGCATTGAATTTGAAGTTCATTTGAATTCCAAAAACAAATCTTCTCCCATCAGTGAACTTTAAAGGGATTTTCAATAACTTTTTTGTTGATTTCCTATGATTCTGGAAGCACTCGATGCTTCTCTGGTTGCTGGTGGAACATAGTCTACAGCATGTTTTATGAAAATATTTTAAATTTTTTTTGCAGGCTTCAGGTTATACTTTAACTCTATGCTCCATGATATGGGTGTATTAACAGGTGTCCCACTCCTAACAAATTAGGACTGGGGTGTAAAAAAGGGGTGCATGCAACAGAAACAGCCTTGGCAAAAGTGAGGAGTTGGGGGGGGGGGAGCGAAGTGATCCCAGCAGAAAGGTATTCTAACTTGAGAACTAATTATTGCTCTTGAACCTCAGTAAGGAATAATATACAAGCTGTTCTCCATCATTAAAAGGCCTGCTCACTGATGGCTGCTATCCATGCTGCCACATCTTTAACCTTAGACTGGGTCAAGGGCTGTATTTCAAGGGTCAACAAAGGCTCAATTGCCTACATCAAGAAGAAATGCAATTTGCTGTGATTCATGCATAGCAGAGAATTCAAAAATAATTAAGTCTTCTTTTATTGATGGTGAACAAGGATATCTGCATATATAGGAGTTGAGTCCAAGAAACAAAATTGCTGAAGAAACATAACAGGTCATCCAAAGGAAGTAAAAGATAATCAATGTTTCTGGCCTGAACCCTGTATCAGCATTCAATAAAAGCAGGTAAATGAAAAAAAAAGTAGGGGGGTGGCAGAGGGAAGGAGGGAGGAAGGCAGAGGGGCAGGAGCAGAGGCCAACAGGTAAGAAGAAATACGTGGTTACCCTTTTTCCTTTCATCCAATGCTGATGACACCACATTTGTTAGCAGAATCACAAATGGCAATGAGGAAGTGTTTAGGAGCGAGATTGAGCAGTTCATTGAATGGTGTCGCACCAACAACCTTACGTTCAACATCAGAAAAACCAAAGAGATGATTGTGGACTTCAGGAGGAAGTCAGGAGAACACAACCCAGTCCTCATCGTTGGCTCTCCACCCCCTTCCCTCTCCATTCAGAGCTACTCCCTCCCCTATCACTTCCCAGCCTGTCCTGCCCTCTCACCCTTATCAACCTCTTGTCAGCTAGTGGCCAGAAGAATGCAATCATGCCACATCAAATTATTTAAAAAGTCAATATACATGTTCTTTTTGCAAGCAAATTAAGAAAGAAAATGGTCTAAATAATGTTCTCGTGTCTGGGTATCATAAGGAATTGAAGGTGAGTCTCCATTTTTAAACTGTACAGGACTTCTAGTAATCAGAATCAGAATTTATTGTCATGAACAGGTCAGAAAATTTTGCGGCAATCACAGCGCAAACATTCATATAAACCACCTTACAACAATAATATATAAAAAAAATAATAGTGCATGGAAAGTGTCTTTGGTTCATTGATTGTACAGGAATCTGATGGCAGCGGGGAAGAAACTGAGTGCTCGCCTTTAGGCTCCTGTACATTTCCCCCCCACCCCCCCACCCCTCCACTGATGGCAGTAGAGTGGAGAGGGCGAGGCCTGGGTGGTGGGGGTCTTTGAGGATAGAGGTTGCTTTTTTTTAAGACACTGCCTGTTACAAGATCAAACCAGCAACCACAAAGAAGGCATATCACACAGGGGTAAAGATGAACAATAACTTTATTAACAAATATTCACCTTCAAACTTTAATTCAAAATCCCTCCCTTTTATAACAATGCCCACTGGTTACTACGCAAATTTCTATAACAGTGTAAAACTAATAAATTCCCCAGCCTAAATATAACATGTGTAATTAAAGTCTAGATCCTGAGGCAGTTTACCTTGGTCCCAACAAAGCTTGAAAAACTCATGCAGTTTGGCATGCAGAGTTTTGCCGCCAGCCTTCCAGACTTCTGGGGGGATTCCATCCATACCTGCTGCTTTGCCACTTTTCAGTTGTTCGATTGCCTTATATGATCATCATCATCACCCTGTACAAAAACAAAGGCGAGAAATCAGACTGCTCAAACTACAGGGGAATCACGTTGCTCTCCATTGCAGGCAAAATCTTCGCTAGGATTCTACTAAATAGAATAATACCTAGTGTCGCCGAGAATATTCTCCCAGAATCTCAGTGCAGCTTTCGCGCAAACAGAGGAACTACTGACATGGTCTTTGCCCTCAGACAGCTCCAAGAAAAGTGCAGAGAACAAAACAAAGGACTCTACATCACCTTTGTTGACCTCACCAAAGCCTTCGACACCGTGAGCAGGAAAGGGCTTTGGCAAATACTAGAGCGCATCGGATGTCCCCCAAAGTTCCTCAACATGATTATCCAACTGCACGAAAACCAACAAGGTCGGGTCAGATACAGCAATGAGCTCTCTGAACCCATCTCCATTAACAATGGCGTGAAGCAAGGCTGTGTTCTCGCACCAACCCTCTTTTCAATCTTCTTCAGCATGATGCTGAACCAAGCCATGAAAGACCCCAACAATGAAGACGCTGTTTACATCCGGTACCGCACGGATGGCAGTCTCTTCAATCTGAGGCGCCTGCAAGCTCACACCAAGACACAAGAGAAACTTGTCCGTGAACTACTCTTTGCAGACGATGCCGCTTTAGTTGCCCATTCAGAGCCAGCTCTTCAGCGCTTGACGTCCTGCTTTGCGGAAACTGCCAAAATGTTTGGCCTGGAAGTCAGCCTGAAGAAAACTGAGGTCCTCCATCAGCCAGCTCCCCACCATGACTACCAGCCCCCCCACATCTCCATCGGGCACACAAAACTCAAAATGGTCAACCAGTTTACATATCTCGGCTGCACCATTTCATCAGATGCAAGGATCGACAATGAGATAGACAACAGACTCGCCAAGGCAAATAGCGCCTTTGGAAGACTACACAAAAGAGTCTGGAAAAACAACCAACTGAAAAACCTCACAAAGATAAGCGTATACAGAGCCGTCGTCATACCCACACTCCTGTTCGGCTCCGAATCATGGGTCCTCTACCGGCACCACCTACGGCTCCTAGAACGCTTCCACCAGTGTTGTCTCCGCTCCATCCTCAACATCCATTGGAGCGCTTACACCCCTAACGTCGAAGTACTCGAGATGGCAGAGGTCGACAGCATCGAGTCCATGCTGCTGAAGATCCAGCTGCGCTGGATGGGTCACGTCTCCAGAATGGAGGACCATCGCCTTCCCAAGATCGTGTTATATGGCGAGCTCTCCACTGGCCACCGTGACAGAGGTGCACCAAAGAAAAGGTACAAGGACTGCCTAAAGAAATCTCTTGGTGCCTGCCACATTGACCACCGCCAGTCGGCTGATAACGCCTCAAACCGTGCATCTTGGCGCCTCACAGTTTGGCGGGCAGCAACCTCCTTTGAAGAAGACCGCAGAGCCCACCTCACTGACAAAAGGCAAAGGAGGAAAAACCCAACACCCAACCCCAACCAACCAATTTTCCCTTGCAACCGCTGCAATCGTGTCTGCCTGTCCCGCATCGGACTTGTCAGCCACAAACGAGCCTGCAGCTGACGTGGACTTTTTACCCCCTCCATAAATCTTCGTCCGCGAAGCCAAGCCAAAGAATTAAAGTCTAAGTTATATTTCCAACCAGCCCACAGAAAAACTTAGACACAAAACACACAAGACTCACAAAACTTCGATCTCAATCGAAGCAAAGATTATTAGCAAAATTCAGTTTGTTTGGTAAACTGAAGCCAAAAGATCTTTGTGTGTGAGAGAGAGAGAGCACAAAATTCGAAGTTGTCTTCTTGTGTTGCTTGCAGAGAGAGGAACAAAGGCTTGGTCTGGATCCTTCTGACTGCCTTCACAATGTTCATCCCTTTTAAAATGCCCAACATTCTAAACTGCCTCCCAGACAATGACTCATGCTTGGACCTCCTTCCACTTCACAGACACACCCAGGGGTGGTTTGTCTTACAAGTCCAGAAATTTATAGATCATCTGCATATGCCCAGTCCATCTCCCAGTCTCTGCAGTCCACCTTCACCTTGGCTCTCCAAGGCAAACTGTCACTTTCCAACCCAAAACCACACAACACATATACCAATACACAGCACAGAACTCTGTAACACTGCCTCATATAGGTGTCCTCAATGGAGTGACATCTGGTGCCCGTGAAGTCGCACGCCAAGTTAACAACCCTCTGGAGTTTTTCCTTGTCGGGAGTTGGCGCCTCCATACTAGGCAGTGATGCAACCAGCCAGAATGCTCTCTATGGTACACCTGTAGAAGTTTACAAGAGTCTTTGGTGATCCATTGAATTTCTTCAAGCACCTCACAAAGTATAGGTGCTGGCGAGCCTTCATTGTGATTGCATCAAGATGGAAGGTCCAGGACAGATCCTTGGAGAAGCTGACACCCAGAAATTTGAAGTTCTTCACCCTTTCCTCAACCGAGCCAATGATGAGGACTGGGTTGTGTTCTCCTGACTTCCTCCTGAAGTCCACAATCATCTCTTTGGTTTTTCTGATGTTGAACGTAAGGTTGTTGGTGCGACACCATTCAATGAACTGCTCAATCTCGCTCCTAAACACTTCCTCATTGCCGTTTGTGATTCTGCTAACAAATGTGGTGTCATCAGCATTGGAATTGTGTCTGACCACACAGTCATGGATGTATAATGGGTAGAGCAGTGGGCTAAGCACGCATCCTTGGGGTGCACGTGTGTGGATAATCAGTGAGGAGGAGATGCTGTTACCAATTCATACTGACTGTGGTCTTCCAATGAGAAAGTCAAAGATCCAGTTGCAGAGGAAGGTGCAGAGACCCAGAGTTTGTAGCTTCTTGACCAGCACTGAGGGAATAATGGTATTGAAGACTGAGCCATATGAAGAGCAGCTGTATGTAGGAATTGTTGCTTTTGAGGTCATCCGGAACTGTGGAGAGCCAGTGATATTGCATCTGCTGTGGAGCAATAGTGATGATAGGCGAATTCCAGTGGGTCCAGATCTTTGTTTAGCTACATGTTAATACTGGCCACGATTAGCCTCTCAAAACATTTTATCTCAGTAGAAGTTAGTGCTACTGGGCAATAGTCACTGAGGCAGCTCACACCACTCTTCTTGGATGATTGTTGCCCCTTTGAAGCAGGAGGGAACCTCTGACTGTAGCAATGAGAGGATGAAAATATCTGTGAACATTCTGGCTGGTTGGTTGGTGCAGATTTTCAGTACCCTGCCAGGTACGCCGTCAGGGCCTGACGCTTTGCGAGGGCCCACTTTCTTGAACCCTTGGGCTGGTGGTTTCAAGATGGTGTTAGTTTGAAACTTTCAAATTTATAACTTCATGAAGCTTTGGGAATTGCAATAACATCCATGAGGTACATGGTGAAATACTTAGAGATGGGGATCCAATTTAGGACTAGCCCTAAATATTTTGTAACTCTGTCCTAGTGCAGAGCTGTGATTGTGTTCATTGATGAGCATCTGAGTACAAGGTACAGCTTGCAATTATTTACTAAAACACACAAAATGATGGAGGAATTCAGCTGGTATTTTCAGCAACCATAAAAAGCAAATATATAATGCCGATGTTTCAGGCCTGAGGCCTTCTTCAAGGATAAGCAGAATGAGCACAGATGTAGGAAAACTCAGAAAATATCAGAATTCAGACCATGTTCACTTGAACAACAAAGGGTGTTAATTGGATATGATAAGGGGAGAGGCAGAAATGTATCATGTCTCTGCGAAAGGAGACGAAGACAAAGCTGGGGGAAGGTGATGGGAAGAAGTGAGGGGGAGGGGGGTGTTTAAACAAAAGCTAGAGAAGTTAATATTAATATCATCCAGTTAGAGGGTGCCCAGTCGGAAGATGTGGTGGTGTTCCCCAATTTGCAGTGGTCTCAGTTCGGCAGTGCATGAGACCATGGACAGACATGTCGGCAAGGGAATAGGATGGGGAATTGAAATGGGTGGCCACTGGAAGATTCAAGCAATTGCAGTGGACAAGCCCGAGGTGCTCGACAAAGCAATCTCCCAGTCTTTCTTCAGTCTCGCCAATCTAGAGACTACAACAGGAGGACCATGTTCATGCTGTAGATGATCCCTGCAGATTCACGTGAAATGTTGCTTCATTTGGAAGGACCCATAATGGATTTCTCCATGTTTGGGCCCCCATAAAGTGATGGGGGAGGAAGTATGGGGTAGGGGAAGGTGCATTTACAGGGCTAGGTATCAAGCAGATGATTGTGAGGAGGGGGGAGTGAACAAAGGAGTCATGGAGGGAGTGGTCCCTGCAGAAGGTGGAGAGGGGAATATGAATCTAGTGGTGGGATCACATTGTAGGTGGCTGAAATGGTGGAGGAGTATGTGTTGGATGTGGAGGCTGGTGGGGTGGTAGGTGAGGACAAGAGGAATCCTGTTCTTGTGCATGGAAGCAGAGGGAGCCAGGGAAGATGTGTGGGTAATGGAGGGTATGTGAGTGAGTAGCGAGTTGATGGTGGTAGAGGGAAAGCCATGTTGTTGGAAGAAGGAGGACATTTCTAATGATCTGGCATGGAAATCTTCATCCTGGGTGCAGATACAACAGAGACTGAGGAATTGAGAGATTGGAATGGAATCTGTACAGGTGTCAGGGTGGGAAGAGGTGTAGTCGGGGTAGCTGTGGGAGTTGGTGGGTTTGTCTCCCGAGATGGAGACAGATCAATGAAAGGAAGAGTGTTGCTAGAGATGATTCAAGTGAACTTGAGGTCAGGGTGGAAATTGGCAGCAAAGTGGATGAAGTCAACAAGCTCATCATGGGTGCATGAGGCAGTCATCGATGTAGCAGAGAAAGAACTGAGGGGCCTTGCCTGTTTAGGCTTGTATCATGGATTGCTCCATGTAGCCAACAAAAAGGTAGGCATAATTTTTCCCGTGCAGGTAGCAATGGGTACCACTTTGACCTAGAGAAAGTGAGATGAATCAAAGGAGAAATTATTGAGGGTGAAGACAAGTTCTGCCAGCCGGAGGAGGATGGTGGTGGAGAGGGACTGGTTGGGTCTATTCTCCGAAAGAAACAAAGAGTTTGAGGCCTTTATTATGGGGGTGGAGTGCATAAGGATCCATGGTAAACAAAAGGAGAACAAATTTAGGGGGCTGGAAATTGTTGCTGTGATTGATTGTGTGCAGAATCCTGGATGCATATGGGGATGGACTGGACTGGGGGACAAAATAGAGTCAGAGTTAGCGGAGACCATTTCGGTGGGGTAGGAGTATGTGGATGTGATGGGATTGCCAGGGCAATTAGGTTTGTTGATCTTGGGTCAGGTGTAGATTCAGGTGGCGCAGGGTTGGGAAGCAATAAGGTTGGAGGCTGTGTCAGGGAGGTGACTGGAAATGATAGGTTCAAAGATGGTGTGTGATACAATGGTTTGATGACTTTTGGTGGGGTCCTGTTGGAGGGGTAAATAAGAGGAGGTGACTGAGAGTTGCCATCTAGCTTCAGCCAGATAGAGGTCAGTGCGCCAGGCCACAATATGCATACACGCCACCCTTGTCTGTGGGTTTGATGGTAAGGTTTGAATTGGTGCAGAGAGAGAGTGGAGGGCAGGTATCCCGAGGGGGTGAGATTTGAATAAGTGAGGGGAGTAGTGAAGTCGATGCGTTTGATATCACAGTGGCAGTTGAAAATATAAAGGTCCAGAGCAGGCAGAAGGCCAGAACAAGGTGTCGAGGATGAGAAGGTTTAAAGGGGAGAAGGGATCTGTAGCGGGGGGGATGGAAATTATGTGCGCCCAATTCATAAGTGGGAAAAAAAAACAAGTTTATCTAACATCTTCATTTACATTTTCAGTAACATACCAAGATACATAACAAGGAATTTTATTTTGCTTTAGTCACTGTCACATGATAGAAAGTATTGGAAAACATATGCACACAACAAAAGAAAAGACAAGTGATAATGTCTGGCAGTCCCTTTTGTTTTAAAAGGAGGCGGACAAAGAATTGTTGGAGGAACTTGATAAAGTTCTGACAAAGTGCCCAGACCTTAAATGTTGACGGACTATTTCTACCCATGGATGCTGTATGATCTGCTGAATTCTTCCAGAAATTCTTTGGTTAAGGTGCCAGCAGCTGTAGCTTTAGCTTTACATTTAGTGTTCCCCTTTTTTTTGAGTTGTGTTGAACGAGATATGAATTTACAGAGGACACTGAAAATATTCTTCCTGCTATCCCTCTGGAAGTGTACTCAGTGCCTCCATTTGACATCTCCTCAGAAAGGTGGAGCCTCTGTTTTGATCTGTACTGGAAACTTAGCTGAATATTGTGTGCTCAATTACTTGAGTGCAATGCCTACAGACTCTTAAGGCAAGAATGCTACTTCGTAAGCTAGAAATCTAAGATAAATGCAGTGGTGCAACCACTGTATGTATGCATTGTATGGTCTGGCCTTCCCCCTGAACCTGTGACTCCTCCCTCATGGAAATCCCTATAAAGGCTGTTATGCCCAAACTCCTCCCGCAGTACCTGCCATGGAACCGGGTCAGCAACATGTGAGATTTGTTGATGTCTTGAGGTGATTTTTCAACTTTCAGTCTAATGTGGTTGATCGATAGCACTACAAATGCACCATTTTTAAAATAAAAAAAATGTAGCTATTAAATAGTTGATAATGTACTCATCAATGTCTGTGACCTCCAGCTTTGTTTATTTTTACACTGCTTCTTTGTTTATCAGTTCTCTATCCTTGCTTGTGATCTCAATACTATTGATTGTTTTAAGAACATGTACAGGATGAATGTCGGTGTTCAGGTGTATCTCTTGACCTCACCAATCCATGTTCTGCATCCTTCGCCTACCATTATCACTCAAAGAACCCCATTCACTTTCTTTCTGCATAAGATCATTCTCCTGCTACTCCCTGAAGCAGCAACATAACATTGACTTCAATGTAGTATTGGTTTAGATATATTTGTATTGATGCTTTTGTAAACAAACTGAGGAAGAGTCGGACAGGGAGCATCCTTTGTTGGAGACAATAAGTTTTGAACTGAACTGCAGTGTCGAGATACAGGATTGTTTCAAGAGTCATCACGTGATATAAACAGATTTTTAGAAGTGTTAGTTAAAGAGGTAGCACAGTTAGCATGCCAGTTGGCGCAATGCTGTTCAATATGCCAGCGACCTGGGTTTGAATCTGGAGCTGTCTCTAAGGAGTTTGTATGTTCTATTGTGTCCGTGTGGGTTTCCTCTGGGTGTTTTGGTTTCCTTCCACTCTTTAAAATGTGCGGGCGTTTTAGATTAATGGGGTGAAATTGGGTGGCACAGGCTTGTGGGCTGGAAGTGCCTGTCACCATACTGTCTGTCCAAATTTAAATTTAAAAATTGAATTCTCAGTACTTTGCAATTTCAAATTTATCTTTACCGTCTTCTTGAGCACAAACTTGCCATCACACCAAGACTGAGACACAGACCACATCTGAATACACTGCATTAATTAAATGAAATAAAACTTTACAGCTGGGTAATTTGTAAATGACGACTTTGCACATCTAATATGATCTTTTAAGCATCTGTGACTCTCCATTGAATTACTACTGATGAATCAGTATTTCTATTCTGCATTTGCTGCCATGCCTGCTAAATCTTTACAGGCGTCCTCAACATTTCTAAATGACAATAGCATTGCCACTGGCCTTGAGTGACATTTCAGGGTTAAGTAATGGAGCAGGAAGACGATGATTATTTCATAACAAAAGAAACAGCAGAGATGATTGTATTGATGCACTTTGTCTGGGATAGATGACCTAATTGAACATTTAACTTTGTTGCTTCCATAAGAGAACCATGATTTTTAAATTTAAATGATAGTTTTGGTCTCCCTATATTTTGAAGTGATACAAATTATGTTCTTAAATGCACTTAGTAAAAACACAATGTTGGAGATATTCACCAGGTTAAACAGTGCACTTGATATAGCAAAGATAAAGATATAAAACCAGACTTGAGCCCTTCAAGGTATGGCAAAATGTAGACAGGTGCTCAAACAAAATGGTGGGGGGGGAGGGGATCAGGGCAAGGAGCACATTCCCACAGGCAGTAGGTAATAGGTGGACAAGGGACGGAGGGCACACCAGCAAACAGGGATGGCCAAAGCCACACAGGCAGCAATAATGCTCGACTTGGGATGACGTGATAATAATGGACACGGAGAAGTACCCTAAATAAGAGTTCTGTAAGGTTCCTATTGCTTATTTTGATTTTGGTGAAATTTAATCAGATTGCGATTTTATGAAAATTGCTTTTGAAATGTTTTGGCTCAAAATCATCCATCCAACAGTAACCTGCCCCTGGATTCTGGGAAAATTGAGATATGTAAAATTATGTTGGCTGTTCACTTTGCAGTGAGTTTCACTAATTAAAAATGATTAAACTGCAGGGCCTCTAGTGTCTTCTGGCAGAGAATTCCTTAAGCAAGCAGATGTTGTTTTGCTGGCTGGAAATCATGGGTTTGGAAGGTATTCTTAGTTGAAGTCACTTTGGTGAATCAATTGCTGTGCATTTTGTGGATGGGGCAACCTACAACCAGAATGCTCCATTTGTGGAGAAGTACATGCTTACAGTTATGGATCGGGTGATAATCAAGCAGGATGTTTTGTCCTGGATGGTGCTCAGGTCCTTGTGATAAATCATTTACTGCAGGATATCCAATCTCTGTCCTGTTTTTGTAGTTGTGGCTATTCCAATTAAATTTTTGGACTGAGACACCCTGGTGTGTTGATGTTGAGATGAAGATACCATTGTTTGTCAAAGTTGGACTCACTCTTGTTGCAGATGATATTGTCTGCAATCTGCAATGCACAAAGTGCCAGGCCTAGTCTGCTTATGAATCTACTACAAGACTCAATGCAGTTGTGAGGAATTGTAACTAGAATTGTTCCACATCGTCTGTTAGGCAATACTTTGAACTTTTAATGGCGATACTATCTCTTTATAGGGGAATTTTCATTTATGTCATTTGTATGGCATAAATTTGTTGCTTGCAGTGTGGCTGCCTCTCAGTTCCTGTGACCCAGGTGTCCTCCGGATCTGTGTGAAATTTGCATGCTCTCTGAGTAATCACTGGGATTACTCCAGGTTTCCTGGTTCCCTTCCATGTCCCAAAGACATGCATTTTGGAAGCTTAATCGGCCAATATAAATTATTCCCAACAACTGCAATCCAGCACTGTCTGTAAGGAGTTGGTACATTCTGCCTGTGTCTTCATGGGTTTACTCCCACATTCAAGATTTGCAGGATTAGTAGGTTAATTGTTCACATGGGGTGTATTTGGGTGGTGTGCGCTCGTGGGGTGGACATTTTTAAAAAATAAAAAAGTGAGCATGGGATTGGTACAAAGGGGTTCTTGCAAATTCGATGGGCTCAGGAACCTGATTTCCTGCTTTATGACACGTTGCCTATTTTTTTAGATAAGGGAAGATATCCACATGGACATCCTTGAAACAGTCCAAGTGAATACTGCTTTTATTTGGAAAAGAAGCAACAAAAATCATGCTTATTTCAGTATTTTTATTAAATTTTACAATAATAATGCAAAAAGTGGAAGCCACATTTATCTAAATCTAAAGAAGTCATCTGGAAAAGGAAATGTACAAAAGAAAGACTTGTGTAAGTGTAACCGAGTTAAAAATGGGTTTAAATAATTTCTGTATTTGTGAATCTTATCTCAATGAGTTACTAGTATTCACTGTCATTTTAATAATGTTGCCAGTGGGAATGAGTTTGGTGGTGCATAACTCTTATGCACCTCCTAAGCCCCTCCCTTCCTGTCTCTCACATTGCTGTTACCTTGCTAAGGGAGAAAGGGTTTTTTTTAAAAAGGAAGAAAAACTAGAAGACAATATTGATTTGTATTAACCTGACTTCCAGAGGGAGTGAGTAAATGCTGGAAAATAATTCTATGGATCGCTCTTCTTCTATGCCCTATGCAAACCTGTTACATGAGAAAAGCCCTTACTAGATATCATAATAATCAAACAAAAAAGGAAATAATCAAGTAATCATTTAATGAGTTCTAACATGTGGCTAATTGATAAAGATTAAAGAAAATAATACGACACTACAAATTTTACCCCCCTTCCACTCTGGAGTTATTTGGTAAATCCATAAAATTACCCTCCCATTTAAAAAAAAATCACAAACTCGTAAGACAAGATTTAAATGGTCTTACAGATTATGGGGAAAAAAAAATAAAAGGACCCCATAAACTTGAAAAGATTAAGTCTTACAATAGAGGAGTATCTGATTATTTTCCAAAGTTAGACATGTCATCATGTCATATAACCATTGAGTGTGAGTAGGATGGACAACATCTTTCCATCTCCTCAGTATTGATCATTAACAATAAGGGAAGTGAAAGAAATTGCATAGGATTGAAACACAGTCAATTACCTTAATTGACCCAGAAAGTGCAATTAAAATTATGCTCATTCGTGTCCTTATTATTTTGTTGTTTTTTTAAATGGACATAAAGTAATACACCTGTAATATTTGATGATCTCTAATATAATGATTGAAGGAACAACAATTAGCAAATTAAGCTATTTTAATCAATGTTATGAAACTGAAATAATCAATCCACCACCAGACAATGGGCAAATGTTTCTCTGTTAATATACACTCAATGTGATTGAAGGACCATTGCGGAAGATTGCCAGCCTTTGTGCCTTTGGCTTGGAGACAACCATTAGCAAAGTCTTTCTGTTTTACAAGACTAATGAATGCATTTTGTACTTCATTTGTATTCAGTAAGATGACCCTTTATCTTGTACGTATGTTGCTATAACAACTGCCCTAAGCATTCATCTGTAGGTTATGTGAGACATAATATTAGCAGATTCTTTTCATTCCATTAACTTGATATGAACATGCTCTTGTAAACTTGAAGAATACTTACAATATGATGGCACATTTTGGAAATCAAAGATTTTCTCATCATTTGCATCAGATTCATTACGGGGGAAGAAAAGTGTTCTTCCAGCTAAGCGGCTTCTATGTTGTCTCTCCTTTCAGATAATTTTCACTTTGGAAAACCATTTCCCTACTCCAAAATGTAAAATTATCTAGTATTTATTGTATTCAAACATATCTTAAGCACTGTTTTTTCTGAACTACCGACATGATGTCATGTATGCACTCTAACAATAGATCTGAACTTTGAAAATGCAGGGTTTGAGCGAGACCGTAGTGCAACAGATTTTCAAAAATCACTGAAAATAAATCTCCATTGAGATCATTTTGTTGGAGAATCCTATTACTTTATAAATAAATCCCAATTCAGGCCATCAGATTTTTACCAACAGTTTTTTGAAAGGGTTGTTTAGCATTATTGTTGAAAGATCACTTTGGTGTCTTGATACCAGTTTGTATCAGTAGATCTTGTATTGGTGAAACCTGAGTTTCTTGTCGCATGAGGAGATCATTGACAATATTTTACAGAACCAATTAACTTGTTCACTTAATTGCATTTGATCTCAATCTGTTATATTGACAGTTTATGTCTTGGGGGCCTATTGCTTGTTAAGGACTGAGAAGTTGGTTTTGAAATCAATGTTCATTGATGGTGGTTTCTTGGTTTTCACTTTGTAATTTCAACGACACAAGTTGTGACTTTATAATGAGGATGGGCGACAGAAATCCTTCTTCGCTGTCTACACTTTATTAACTTTAACACTGATGGCAAATGAAATGAATTGTTGAACTGCTGGAAATAAAGAACTCATCAAATCCTAGCAGCAATTCTCTTGTGGTTTCACCTGCCTGAAGACCATTGTTGATTCTAAACAAGATCCAGATAAGATGTGGTATATGTGGCTGCTTAATGCAAAAGTGGAAATCAAAATCTATGCGAGTTCAGTAGCTTGTATTTAAAAAAAATATATACTGAATTATTATTTCTTGATCTTAGTATCATGGAGATATCCCTGAGATAATTTTTCTGTCTGCAAAGACAGTGTGATGGTTTAACGTTGTTAAACATCGTTGCAGCTTCAAAAGAACTACTTTGTCCACCTTTTTCTGCTACCTATAAATCTAGGCTCAAAGAAAGGTGAAAGGACCAATTCATCTACCCGTAAATACAGTGCCTTAGACCTCCAGTACCATTTATCTTGGAAGGATTCTACCCAATTTATCTTTTTATCATGAAAATATTGTCCATTAGCTCAAAAAGATAATGAAAATTTCATTTATATTATTTCAATGGTTTTATATCCTGAGTACCTGCTGTGCCAAATTCACAAAAAATATTATCTGGGTGAAGAACCTCCATTAAATCTAAAATAAGATCTCTACAAACTTTAGGAAAGGTAGTCACAGACTTTTGTGCAGTTTGAACGTTGTGCTATTTTAAAACAATTCCTCTTTGAATATGGAAACGCTCTCAGTATCCATTAGATTCTAATGTAATGAGAAGGATATTGTGCTTTCAAGATTTATCATTTCTTCTCAGACAATGGGTTTGATAAAGGCTTCTCTTAGGAACAAACAAAAACAGACCAATGGAACTTGCATTGTTGTTGAGATTTTTAACACCTTTCACAAAAGACAAACTTTGATTTCAGCAATTTCATATCAGAAGCAAAATGGATCCTTTGGCTTTTCATTTAAAATTGAACTATTAACAGCTCAGAGAAATCAATGTGTCACAGAGAAGACATTATACTGTATATCAGGAGAAAACAGGCAGGCACATTAACTATAACTGTACAGACACCAGATTAATGGTTTGGCTTTGGCTTTAAGACTGGAAGCAATGATGTTAGAAGTATGAATCACCTTGTGACAGCTGACTTAATGGAGCCATTTGCTGCTATATAGTAAATGGAGATTTCAAAGGGACACCTATTAGATGGTAAATCATCTTTTCTTTCCAAGTTTGTGCTTTGGATTTTCAAAATAGATTTAATCAAAATGTGATTATCTTCTCTTACCCCAGAATGTGTTGACTCTAAATCAAAGGGGTTGTCTGTCTGCTTTGATTTTAAAAAAGAAAGTAAAGGCATGTGATGCTTCCAAATGTTGCAGAAATGAATTTATCTGCAAAACCAGGCATATTAGAGGAGATAAGTGATCGCTGAATATTTCTGCAGCATACATTAATGAAAACTAAGCAAGGAATTTATTTTAGTTTCACTTCTATGTAATTTTCTTCACAAATGAATACTTTAAAGCTCTTGTGATATGGTAACAAACAATAATGATTGAGAATTGTTTTATTTACAAGAGGACTAAAGTAAATGGGACTGGGAAAGAAGCATTGGGATTGACATAAAACAATGTCCCTACAGCATGGAAAGAGGATCTTCAGCCCAATTTGTCCATGCTGAGCAAGCTAATCCCATTTGTCTCTATTCAGCTTGATATTCTCCTAACCTTTCAAGTCTGAATAGCTTTTAAATGTTACACGCCCCTATCTAGACCACTTCCTCCGGCAGCTGATTCCATATAACATGCTGCTCTGTGTGAAGCAGGTGGCCCTCTGGTCCCTTTGAAATCTCTCCCCTCTCATCTCAAATTTATACCCTCTAGTTTTGGATTCCAAGACTATGATCTATGTATATCCTTCATGGTTCTATAAAACCTCTATAAGGACCCCAATCATCCACTCCCCCCACCCCCCCCCCCCCCCATCACTCCCTCATGCTCTTGGTAGAAAAGTCCCAGTTTATCCAGTCTAAGTCTAACAATCTTTAATATGCTATTTTTTTCTGCACTCTTTCTCGTGAATGATCTTTTCCTATAGCTGGGTGACTAGAACTGTGTACAACTGTGAACCCTTACCTAGGTTCTGATAGCTCAGTGGTTAGAGCACTGGCCTTGTAAATCAGGGGTTGTGAGTTCAATTTGTGGTAGGATCTCATTTCTGTGAGGGGTACTGGACAAAGTGGCAACTCTCTACCTTCCCTATAGAAGACAAAGTTAAAGAATTTCATGTATGTTGCATTTTAAAGGTAGTATTATGTGACAATAATGGAACTTTTACCTTTTATATTCAGAGTGCACAATTAAGTTGCGTTGGTTCAATGAAGTGCAGACTGCAAATTTGTGTTGCCTCTCATTATCATGCTTTTAATAGCCAGCCAGCTATATTGGCATTTTAGGTCATCATCTGGCCCATTTTTATGAATGGTTAGTATGTGTTCAATTTGCCAGCACTGATTAGAGTCATTTCAACTCCCTACAATCATGTTAATAATTAGTTACAAAGTCTTTGCAGTTTGATGATAAGCATGACTGAACATGACCCAAAGTTCTGTTAGAGGGAGCAAAGAACCCATCCATGCACAACCTCCAAGGGCAGAGGCAGAAGATGACTGTTGGTGACCATAGACAAATTTTAGCCTGAATCACTTGACTCAGACTGATCCAAAGTTTAGTGACTTAGTGCAGCTGGCCAAGGCCAGTGAGAACCCCTCCCAAGTTGTGTCTCCCCATCAGATGCATCACTTGTCTCAGACACTGTCAAATACACCCTCATCAGTCAGCACTCTCATCTGAGATTCAGTAGGTCGCTGGACCCTGACCTTACACTGCTCCAGTCATTCTCTCATATCCGAGGGCCACACAAGGAAAAGCTTCTCAACATCTCAAAGTTCAGATTTATTGCCAAATTACATACATGACATCACATACAACCCTAAGATTCGTTTTCCTGTGGCTGAGGCAGAATTGTCTCATATTGATAGTGCAAAACAAAACTATTCAATGTACACAAATAAACAAATATAAACAAACTGTGCAATACAGAGATTTAAAAAACTAATAAAGTTCAAAAGAAAGTCCTTAAATGAGTCCCTGATAGAGTTTGTGGTTGAGAAGTCTGATGGTGGAGGGGTAGCAACTGTTCCTAGACTTGGTGGTGTGAGTCTTGAGGTGCCTATACCTCTTTCCTGATGGTAGCAATAACATCAGGGAATGTGCTGGCTGGTGTGGATCCTTAATGCTCTCCAATGGCAGTGTACTCTTTAGGTATTCTTGATGGTGGGGATGGTTTTGCCTGTGATGCCCTGGGATGTGCCCACTAACTTTTTCAAGGCTTTATTCTCGGGGGAATTGGAGCCCACATACCAGACCTTGATGAAGCCAGTCAGCACACTTTCTGCTACATAGCTGTAGAAAATATCTGATAACTTACCCAACCTCGGCAAACTCCTGAGGAAGTAAAGGCATGGACGTGCTTTCTTCACCATGGGGAAAGATCTTCTGAGATAGTGACTCAAGAACTTAACTTTGGTTATATACTTCACCTCTGATACCCCAATGATCATTGGATCATGAACATCTGGTTTTCCCTTCGTCAACAATCAGCTCCATGATTTTGCTGACGATGAGTGCAAGGTTGTTGTTGGTGCACCATTCAGCCAAGTTTTCAATCTCCCTTCTGTATGCTGACCCATCACACTTTTGTATACAACCCACTACTGTGATATTGTCTCCAAATTTGTAGATTGTGTTTTTATCATACTGAACCACACAGTCATAGGTGTAGAACTGGGGGGCTAAGAATGCAGCCCTTTGGAGTTCTGGTACTGATGTTTTTTTTTACCAATCCTCACTGATTGTGGCCTGCAGGTGAGGGATTCCAGGATCTATTTACACAGTGTGATGCTGAGTCTCAGATCTTGGAGCTTACTGATCAATTTTGAGGGGATAATGGTGTCGAATGCCACACTTTAGATGACAGAAAGCATCCTGATGTATACATTTTTGTTGTGCAGGTGTTCCAGGGCATGTATAGTGCCAGTGAGATAGTATCGGCCTGTTTCTATGAAAGGCAAAGTGGAATGGATCCATGTCGCTGCTCAGTCAGGAGCTGATCTGTTCAATATCAACCGTTCAAAATATTTTATCATTTTAGATGCCAGTGCCACTGGTCAAGTCATTTATACCAATTACCCCCCCATTGGCACCTGCTTGAAATGGGTGGATACCGCACCCTGCTGAAGTGAAATGTTGAAGATAGCTGTGAAAACGTTGGTAACTTGGATGTTGAGATCATTGACATAGCGGTCAACAAGACGATCCCTTTTCTCCTGCAACTATGGTATATCTTTGTCAGGATTTCTGGAGTAAAGCAGAATTTCTTATGGTGGTATTCTTCAATGAGGCCCACATGGCTGTGCTCCTCAAAGCCATTGATGGGCCTCTCAATTATGCTTTTTCATTTCACTTATCAGGCAGTTGCTCAACTCTCATCATTCTCCTCAATATGCTGTAGTCTCAATAGTAACAATCGCATATCTAGAAGCAATCGTCTTCATGACTATCCTTTGAAGTCGAGGATGTTGTGCTTCATTCCATTGACAGAGTGAAGACACACATGCGTATATTTGTTTAACATGCACTTGATGTTGCACTCCAAGAAGCACACGATACTTCACAAATCGAGCAACTCATTCCAAGGACATGAAAATCACAACAATTTGAGCTGATGGATTTGTTGCAGCCTTCGACCGCCTTTACACCCATTGAACTCAGAGTAACTCCGTCCGCCTGTTCCACCATTGAGGTCTTGGTTGGATTGTTCTTTGTCAGGGGCATCTCTCACGCATGACCCTACCAGGAGCATAGATCCAGATGGCATCACTCTCGGGATCTCAGGATGACAAGGTGACAATCACGGAGAAGATGGGAGCAATGTTGAAACCAATATCATTTTATTTCCTTTCAATAGCTATTAAATAATTTGATAAAGCTGATCTCCAAAAGCAGTTCTCCAAATAGCATCCCATGAATTAGCCAGAAACTAACCTGAAAGAAACTGATTTTTCCTTTAAATTGCACAGGGAGAGAGGCCCTTCTTACTGCTTAACCCTGAACCTTCAGTGCATGCTGAATATATGAAGTTCCTGCAATGTTGAGGTCTAATGTTCTTGTTTATGAAATCATTATTGCAAACAAATTCACATCTAAATTTGTGTAATTTGCTGCAGGTGTACTATCTATTTTTCTCTGCCTTATTCACACACCATTTTTTTGCCAATAGTTAGGCAATTAATGATTTAAGACAGCTCCTGAACTAATGAGCTTTAAGAAAAGCTTTGTGAAATGCCAGCCATTATTATCAAGTTTTCACGGAGATTAATGATCCACTATGATGTTGCAGATAAGGAAGAATTTTTTCTCCATTACTAATTATCTTCATTTCTTTGCAATTCTTTCTCTTCCAAGCAGCTTCCATGTTTACTCAAGGCAGTGAAAGGAATTGGATTGGATCTTCTCCCAGGAGGAAACTTAAAAGATTCTAGAGGTCTGTTTATTTTCTTAAAATTCATTTTCAGCTTGTTGGATGGACTAAGATTTCAGTTCTGAAATGGAAAGGAGACAAATCAATGACAGTGTGGGGGAAATCATTGAGGTGTGGAGAATCATTGGGCCAGAGTATGGACATCAACCAGACATGCAATTACATCCATTCTGAGCTTCGGTATGCTTTATTGATCCGACACCAGATGCACCTCCCTTTGTTGTAGATCCAGAGTATCTCAGCCTTTGGGAAAACTCTGGGAGTCATTGAAAATTATAATTCATATGCAGCATCCTAAAAAAATTGTCAAGTGACTGGCCACTTTCCAACTCCTGGAAAACAAAATGGCAGTTTCATATTGGACTAACTCCCAGGTGTTAAACTTGCTGAAATCTCTCATTTCACGGTTGACCTTCAGGTGACTATTGTTCTGACATAAGCCTTGACATTGAATCTTCTCACCATATAACTATGCATGACATCGCCTGTAAGGCCTAAAATTACCCTTATCCCAAGGTGAACTAATTGTGACTCTATTTGTGATCATTGAACAGAAATTCAAAAAAGAAACCTTTCATCCAACATGCATTTATATCAGCTTTCGTTTCCCAATGTCAAATCCATCAAGAACCTCCCATTTCTGAGGGAAAAACCTATCTTTCCAGCCTTACATGGCTCTTTAGTTCCTTGCAGAATATCAGGATTTAAAAAAAAGTATTTAATTCACCATTTTCCACCCCCACCAACATTTTTGTGTCTCTTTCTTATTGATTTAGCCTAGCAAAATCCACTGGAGGAACTTGGCTTGGCAAGTAGCGTCGTGAGAGAAGAACCATAGTCAATATTGTGGGCCAGGACCCTTCATCAGGATGCTGGTCGACCTGCTGAGTTCCTCCAGCAGATTGTGTCTAACTTCAGATTCCGGAAACTGCAACCTCCCATGTTTCTCTCTTTTTATTTTATTGTTTGGGGAATGATAAATTTTGCTCTCGTTTCCTGACCGTTGATGATTGTGCATGCAAAGCTTGTCAAGTGTAAGTTGTGAGCTAATACGGAGCGTTGAGAACATGGAAGTTGTGGAGGGATGGCAAGTGATGTTGCCCTGCCCCTGCTAATCCCCACACTTTTATCCTTTCCAATGAGCTCACCATAAATTCTGGAGGAAAGACTCCAGCTGCTCGAGCTCCAATTCAATTCTGTTTAGGCTAATTATGATATGCCTGCAATTATTTTACCAAAGTTTCTTATCCAACGTAAACCATAGTTGAACTTGAGGAAATGAGGAAATAGCCATTTAAATTCTTTAATAAATTTGAGCATTAATTTAAGGTGAATGTGAAATATTTGATCAATAGGGAATTAATCTTGAAATTTGCAACTTAACAGTGAAAGTACCATGCAGTGTAAGGTTTCATATTGGTGGCTGCCTCAGAATGAAGGTTGTGTAACCAGGAAGAGGTTAAGACAGTGAGCAGCGTGAAAATTGGCAGCCAAAGAAATGTTTAGAAAGTGAATTTTTTTTTGCTGGAAATTTGGATCAAAATCTGGAAATCGTCGGCAATCCAGCAGCATCAGTGGTTAGGGAAACAAACAGAACTGTGAAAGAGAGAGATACAGAGGTTTTCTATGGCAAAGTGGGGGCAGAAGGAGCCATGAAATTTTCAGTTCTGATGAAGGCTCTTGGTTCTGAAACATTAACTCTTTTTCCTCCTTCCAGAGACTCAATCTGGCATGTTGACTTTATAACCGTTTACAGTATGGAAACAGGCCATGTCGGCCCTTCAAGTCCGTACCGGTTCACTTGAACAACTCCACTAGCTCCTCTGCAAACTCCTGAGGAAGTAGACAATTGAAAACATTTGTGGTACACATTGAAACATTGCTTTTTGTGCATGATGTATTCAGATATAAAACATGTGGCAGTAAATTGCTCGATGAGAACATAGCACATTACAGACCCTTCAGCCACGGTATTTTATTGACTGACAGAAACCTACTCAACAAACTGAATCTTTTAGTTCAAAAGTTAAACTATCTTGCTTCTATTCTGATATTAATCCATTATGCGATAAATGTGAATGTTTTGAGGCTTCATTGATGCAGATTGGTATCAACTTTCAATCTTTGGTGTTTATAACCTTTATAACGTATCTAAAAATTTAGTGAAATCTTAATATTGTGCTGACAACCTATTGAAACAAAATGAAAAAAGAAAATACTGGAAAGAAGCAGGTCAGGAGTAAAATTATCATTTCAAGGGTATTTCAGATTTCCAGTATATGTAGCTTTTTAAAAGACTTTAATTTATTAATGAAGTAATTTGGTGAGAAACTCATGGTATTTGAAGAAATACTTTGGGTCAGTTGCTAATTGACAGAACCTTGTCCCTTTGCATTTGTAATCTCTCCATCCTGAGACGTACCTAGTTTCTGACTGCAGTGTCCAAGGGTGTCCAGGGTTTTTTCATTATATTTGTTTTATGCTGCGTTTCTGAGTAGGTTGACGCATGTTGGGTGGGGTTGTTGTTTTTGGGGAGAATAATTATCAATTGATGATTATTAAGATCATCAGATATCTGGACGTTGGATGACATTGGTATTGAAGTAGCTATGATTAAATAGTCAGTATCCTGGATTTCTCGAATTGCACTTATGATTGAGCATGCAATACTCAGTATCACAAGATCTAATTTGTATCAATATCGTATCAAATTGTATTGACTCAATCCAAGACAAAGCTTATCCTGATTTGGGCAATTAAATGCTGGTTTATCCTGCAAAACCCATGTCCGATGAATGAATAAATAAATATTTGAAGTAATTAAGCGACCAGCATCTGTAGAATCAGAGCAAATCTGAGGAGGAAGGATTCTACAAATGCTAGAACCTGGATCAAGAGACAAAAAGCTGGAAAAGCTCAGTAGGGCAAGCAACATCTGTAGAGTCAAAAGTTGTATGTTAATGTTCGGGACAGGATCCTACATCAGGCCTGAGAAGGAAGAGGAAAGGTTGGCTGAATGCGGAGGTTGAGATGCAGACTGGTAGATGATGTGGAAACCAAATGGGGAGAGCATACATAGATGGGAAATGGAACCAGGTAGGAGGTGAGAAAAATGAACAAGGGAGAAGAAGCCTAGGTGGATGAATGAGTGTGTGTGAGAGGAGGAAGCAGGTAGTTACTTCAAATGATGCAAATTATATATTGATACAAGTTAATGGAATCTCTTTTATAGATATAAAACACACTGTATATTTTAGCATGTTAGTCGACCCCCATTTTTCAACCTAATTTTAAGGGTTTTATGGTATATCCAGTGTACAAGTCAACCCCCATTTTTCAGGCTGTCTGGGTCTCCCAGGAACACCCCAACATTTTTTTAAACACCCCAATCACGAGTAACAAAGCTGTAAATTAAGTAAGTAAAAAATCTTGGCCTACCAGACAGCAACAGAGTTGGAGCAGCGACATTGGGCTCCAGGCGGGAGCGGAAACCTCTGTCTACCAGGCAGTAGTGGAGATGGCTCAAAGAGCTGGGGCGCTGACTTTGCGCTCCTGGTGGGACCAGGAACCTTGGCCTACCAGGCAGCAGTGGCGATGGTGACCTCAGGATCCCAGGTAGGAGCAATTATACCTGCAGTGGGGAGGTGTCGGAGAGCGACGGCGGTGGGCAGATGCTTGAGGCATCGACTTATACACTGAATTGACATCAATCTAGTTTTTTGGTGAATTCAAGGTTTCAAAAGTATATCCAGCGTATAAATCGACCACCCCCCCCCCCCGAGAAATTTTTTAGGGTTTCCTGACTCGACTTGTATATTGAAATATACAATAATATTTTAATAGTTGTAACATGTCACATATCCTATGATATACAATTGAATTCTGGGATAAATAAATAGATTATTAGGAATTCAGAAGTCAGGAAGTTATGGGCTCTGCTGGAATATGGATACTGCACTTTTGAAAGGATGTCAGTGATTTATAGAGAGATGCCACAGAATGTATTGGAATTGAGGGAGTTCAATTAGTATTTAAAGGAACTTGGTTAATTTTCCTCAGTTAAATGGGGGCTAAGTGGGTATTTAAAAGAAATCAGTGCAATACTGAGAAATGTTGAGCAGTGAATCTGTGAAATTCTCTGGCTAAGAAAACAGTAGAGGCTGCCTCATTAAATGTATTTAAGACACAGTCAGATAGGTTTTTTTTGCATGGTCAGGGAATTAAGGTTGTCAGGAGAAATGCAGTGTGTGCTGAGTCCACAGACAGATCAGCCATGATCTTGTTAAAGGGCAGAGGAATATATTCTGGAGGAACTCAGCTGGTCTTTCAGCATCCATCAAAGTCAACGATATATAAAGACTGGCTGAGTTCCTCCAGCATTTTGGTGCATTTAGTTTTTGTGTTTCACTCAAATGGCAGAGGAGGCTTGTCAGGCCCAGATGGCGATTCCTGCTCCTATTTCTTGTGTTTATATGTAAAATGGAATCAATTTGGATCCTGCTGAGAAATAGCAACAGGAGAAAGCATTGTTGGGAGTTCCGTCCAATATACTATCACCTCTTAACACCACAACAACTTATTTTGTCCCTCCTCTCTTTTCGCCTTTATATGACTCCTTCCCATTTTAAACACTATAAAGGGCCACAACCCAAAATGTTGACTGACCATTTCTAGCCATGGATGCTGTTTGACTTGATGAGTTCTTCAAGCTTGTCACTAAGAACATAAGAGGAGGTGACCATTCAATGGCCCATCAAGCCTGCCCTGCCATTCAATAAGGTCATGACTGATCTGGCCATGGACTATGCTCCACCTCCCTGCCTTTAATTTCTCTACTGTGCAAAAATTTATTCAACTTGGCCTTAAATATATTTAATAAGATAGCGTTGGCTGTTTCCTTGAGCAAATATTTCCGTGGATTAACTGGGAAAAGCAATTCCTCTTCATCTCTATCTAATCCACTCCTTGTAACTTCAGGCTAAATCCCCTGGTTCTATTCTCACCTACCCGTTCTCATTGTTGATACACAAAACTCCACAGGCCCCATAGGGTCTTTAGGAGGCAAGGACATAGAAGGGACTGAAACCTTCATCCAGGTATGATCGTATGATCAAGATTCCAGCATCGGTAGGTTTTGTTTTGCCCTGCATATTCATGATATGGAGCCATATTGCCAGTCAGAATAAACATTCTTGTGACGAGTTCCCATTCCTATAACTTAGGGTAAATAAAACATCCTTAATTCACTGTTGTCCACCAGAGGCTTTATAATCATGATGAAGTAGAAAATTGTTTGTCCAATTGGAGGCCGGTGACTAGTGGAGTTCCTCAGGGATCGGTCCTGAGTCCACTATTGTTTGTTATATATAGTAACGATCTGGAAGTAGGGGTGGAGAATTGGATAAGCAAGTTTGCGGATGATACAAAGATTGGTGGTGTTGTGGACAGTGAGGAAGATTACCGTAGATTAAAACGTGATTTAGGAAGGCTGGAGGTGTGGGCTGAGAAATGGCTGATGGAATTTAATACAGATAAGTGTGAGGTGTTACATTTTGGAAAGGCAAATCTAAATAGGTTATATGCATTAAATGGTAGGCTATTGAGATGTGCAGAGCAACAAAGGGATTTAGGAGTTGTGGTAAATAGTACCCTCAAGGCTGATACTCAGGTAGATGGTGTGGTGAAGAAGGCATTTGGAATGTTGGCCTTCATAAATCGGAGTATTGAATTCAAGAGTAGAGAGGTTATGATGAAATTGTACAAGGCATTGGTGAGGCCAAATTTGGAGTACTGTGTACAGTTTTGGTCACCAAATTATAGGAAAGATATAAACAAAATAGAGAAAGTGCAGAGAAGGTTCACAAGAATGTTGACAGGGTTTCAAGGTTTGAGTTACAGGGAAAGGTTGTGCAGACTGGGGCTTTTTTCTCTGGAGCATAGAAGATTGAGGGGTGACTTGATAGAGGTGTTTAAGATTTTAAAAGTGACAGACAGAGTAAACGTGGATAGGCTTTTTCAATTAAGAGTGGGGAGATTCAAACTAGAGGGCATGGTTTAAGATTGAAAGGGGAAAATTATAAGGGGAACATGAGGGGAAATTTCTTTACGCAAAGGGTGGTGGGGATGTGGAATGAGCTTCCGGCAGACGTGGTCGAGGTGGGATCATTGGTTACATTTAAGGAAAGACTGGATAGTTACATGGATAGGAGAGGACTGGAGGGGTATGGACCGGGTGCTAGTCAGTGGGACTAGGGGGGTGGGAATTTGTTACGGCATGGACTAGTAGGGCCGAACTGGCCTGTTCTGTGCTGTAAGTGGTTATATGGTTGTGATAATGTTGATTTGTAAAGGTAAAGGAAATGCATTTGAAAAAGAGAAAAATGTAAGCAAGCTACAGAGGGAGAATGGGATAGGTCCTTCATGCAATAGAGACAGGGGAGATGTGTTCTATCAACTCTTGTATTCCATAATTCAGTGACCTGATGACCAATAGATCTCTGGGCATTTCTCATCGTAACTGTTTTCTTGTACATCTCATATGGAATTTTCCCTCGGTTCATGGAAAGCAGTAAATGAAAGCATGCTAAGATTTAATCAGGAAACCATACACATCTGGGAGGAATAAAACATAAATGAACTGGAAGATGAATGATTGATCCTTGAAAAAAAAACTGCAAAGAAAGGAGCAAAAGGCAGAACCGTCACTAACAAGTAAATTTGCCTTAATGTTGGATAGAAACACATTTCCTGAAAATGTAGCAGCCACTGGAAAAAGACAAATAAAATGAAGCAATAATCTACTGGAGGAACTCAGAGGGTCGAGCATTTCAGATTGGAACCCTTCGTCCAGCCTTCACCAGTCTTAAAGGGTTCCGACCCTAATGCTAACTTATTTTTCTCCCACTGATGCTGCTCCTCCAGCACATGGTTTGTTGCTCCAGATTCCAGTATCTGCAGTCTCTTGTGTGTTTATAGATAAAATGCACATGAATTGTGCTATCTTTTCTTTCCATAGCAATTGAAACATCAGTAAAATTTAACTAAAAAGTACTGACTAATCTGCTGCAAGTTGATGATTAACAATTAAAAAGTCAATTGAGCATAATTGGAGTAAATTTTATAAGTAGTGAAGAAAATTAACCACCCTTTAAATAACATTGTGAAAATAAAGTTGATACTTTTAGGATGTAGATGTGAATTGCTAAAAATTACTCAAGTACAATATTTACTCTAATAGACTGAGAAGAAAATATTATGGCTATCTCAGTATTAAATTTACTTTTTGATTGAGTGATTCAGATTTCAGATTTATTGTCAGTGTACATATATGACATCACATACAACCCTGAGATTCTTTTTCCTGTGGGCCAGGCAGAATTACCACTTGTTGGAAGTGCAAAAAAATACCAATAATGAATGTAAACAAACTGACTGGACAAAACAGTGAATGAACAAAAAAAAGTGCATAAGTAAGAGCCCTTAAATTAGTCTCTGATTGAGTTTGTCGCTGAGGAGTCTGATGGTGGAGGGGTAGCAGCTGTTCCTGAACAGGGTGGTGCAAGTCTTGTGGCACCTCTACCTCTTTCCTGATGGTAGCAGTGAAAACAGAGTGTGTGATCCTTGATGATTGCTGCTGCTCTCCAACGCCAGCGTTCCCTGTAGATGTACTCGATGGTGGGGAGGGTTTTTTTGCCTGTAATTTCCTGAGCGGTGTCCACTACCATTTGGAGAACTTTATGCTCAGGGCCATTGGTATTCCCAAACCAGATCATGATGCAACTGGTTAGCACACTTTCCACCACACATCTGTAGAAATTTGCCACGGTTTCTGATGTCAAACCAAACCTCAGCCAACTCCAAATTCTTTGGGTACATTGTTAATTCAATGTAAAACAAAAATCTGTAGACATTGTGGTTGAAGTAAAAATACATAAAGCTGAATAAATTCAGCAGGTAAAACAGTGTATAACAAAGGTAAAAATACATAACTGAGGTTTCAGGTTTGACCCCTTCATCCTTGAAGATGTGTTCAGGCCCAAAACGTCGGAAATATATTTTTGTCCAAAAGATCCTAGACGCTGAATAAACTAGCTAAATTGCTGGAGCATTTGGTGCTTTTAATACAATCACAGCATCCTCAGCCTATCGGTTTCTCTCAAGAAAATCCATACCTTGAAGGGCTCAAGTCCAAAACATTAGTTATTGTAAAGGAAGATTTAAATGGTGTTTCTTACTTTGCAGCCTTTTGCAAGAACCTGCTTGTTGCACATGAATTAGTAGAAATTATCTAAATTTACACTATGAGGCCCAGGATGCATATTTTTAGTAGACACACCTAAATTCCACTATGGGGCCAAGGATGCAGTTGAATAGGAAGACATAATATAAATTTACACTATGGGGCCCAGGGATGCATATGAATCAGTAGACATTATCCAACTTCCACCATGAGGCCCAGAGATGCAGTTGTCTTTTGTTGGTCGCAGACTGTCAGGAGCCCTTGAAGATAATTAAATCATTTGTTCAAAGAGATAAGATCTGAAGTAAACAACTTTTGGGTAATATAAGCCATGGTCCCACTGCTGAAGTTTGAGACTTTCCAAGAGGTAGCAACATTTCTCAGCAAGAAGAAAAACTTCAAGAGTCCAGCTAACGTCCCGGTCGAGGGAGGTGGAGAAGCTGCTACCGGCGCCCCGACAACCTACTACAAGTGTGCAGTCGTTGCCTCGCTTCGGCAGTTGGGACTAGTCCAGCCATTGATAAGGTCAATTGGGAAGGGCTTGCATGTTGTAGTGTGAATTCAGCTTTAGATTTAGTAATAAAGACTTGAATAAACTGAACTGCTCTCGGTGTGTGTGTCTATTTTCTTTCGGTAGCTCGAACACTGTGACCAATCTAAAATGAACAAAGTGAGAGGTATAAGTTTATCCAAGACAATTAGCGCTGCGAGCAGGGTTGGTCTCAAGATGTTTTGCCGAAAGAAAGAGGTGAACCCTGAGCAGTTCTTGATTCCGGGATGGACTTCCAAAGACGATGGGTTTGGCATGTTGGCCAATACCCTGTCTTTGTTGGGACCACTCATTAGTTGGGATGAGAAGTTAGACCCATCAAGAACACCTCTGGGAGAGCGGGTTGCCACTCTCCTTTGAGAAAGTAAATTTCCTGGTAAAAAGGGGACACTGATGGACGGTTTTTGGCTGCTGGCCACAGCCTTACGCCACTCTGTTCAGTGTGAAGCAGAATCAGTTCAGCGAGAAGTAGAATCTCAGCGTAAGAGAGAGCAACTAGAGGAGGAGCTAGAAGCCCTACGACAACGCTGTTCCATGATGAGTGAGATTGTTTGCACCAGTCAGGAACGAGCCAAAGAATGGGAGGATAAGCATGTCCAAATGATCTGCCGTAATATTAAACTCTGGCAGCAGCTCTGTGCAGATAAAGAAAGGCATGGAGTAGAACCCGATCCACATCGTATTCATGCCATGATTAGGAATGGCGACGATCCTGATGTAATTGATGAATGGGACGGGAATATCTGGAAAGATGACCATGGTAATAATGCAGATACTCCTCAGCATGTGCCTAAATACTGCCCGCTCCACCTGCTGTTCACGCCCGCCCCATAAGGCAGCGGATTTCCCAAACAGACGGAAGGGGAGATGATGTAAGAGTAGAGATTGAAGGGATAGATACCCCGATCTCCAAAGCGGACGGACCCAGGGGAAAATACCCGAACCCCTGCTTATGCTCTATGGCCTATCCCCTCTACGGGATGGCCTAGGCCTTGTCCCGTCCACTGGGCAAAGGATCCTGTGGGCCAAAGTGGGAGCAGAGGTCAAGAGCAGACAATGATCCGTGACTTCTCTATAATAGAGCTGGCTGCCATTGGAGATTGATATAGGCAAAAGGCGGGAGAAACTCTGGCAGCCTGGCTCTTGCGTGTCTGGGAGCAAGGAGGGGGTAATGTATTTTTAACCACTGAGGAATTGTTGGGATTAGGAACATTGACTACTGATATCTGGGTCACTGCTGAGCTGCGGGGTAGAGGGAGAGAGATGGATTACTTACTTGCCACTCTAGGGGATGCCCTGCTACGAGTATACCCATCACCACTAGATTGGGATTTACATTTGCAGAACAATTGGGGCACCCCAGAGGAGGGTATAGCAGTAATTCGTCAGCAGGCCCTGTCCTCTGCCTTATATGCAGGGCGTTTGACCTTGTGGGTACATGGGGGGAGCCCTGATGAAGAGATATTCACAGCCGGAATGCACACCCGATTGGTTCGTTCCACCCAACCCACTCTACAGGGAGTGGTTCTGTCAGTAACTAGTCCACTAATTGGGCACCCTGTGTCTGAGGTGGTGCACACCTTATCTGGGCTTAGAGAATTAGAGTTGGGAAGTAAAATCCACTCACGTACAACCCAGGCTAAATCAGACAAGCAGGATGAAAAGAGAGGGCCTGCTGCTACTAATGCTTTTTCTAACCTTGTTAAAGTTAGGCATACCTAAAAATGACATTGATGGGAAACCTACTGCGGTCCTTTATAAGAGGAAGGCAGGGGAACATCTTACCCATCTGTTGAGTCCTCCTGGCCCAGCTGTGCCTTCTGCTCCCATTGCTGCTCCCATTGAGCCAGCTTCTCTTGCTCCAGTTATCCATGATGAGATACAACAAATGGTTAAAAAGTCTCTTATGGATAATAGGGGCATGTGGGCCTGGAAGCCCCCGAACCCTACTAAAGCATGAGGGAGTGGGCAGGGCCCCCGTGTCTACTCTATTGAGACACCATATAACCACTTACAGCACAGAACAGGCCAGTTCGGCACTACTAGTCCATGCCGTAGCAAATCCCCACCCTCCTAGTCCCACTGACCAGCACCCGGTCCATACCCCTCCAGTCCTCTCCTCTCCATGTAACTATCCAGTCTATCCTTAAATGTAACCAATGATCCCACCTCAACCACGTCTGCCGGAAGCTCATTCCACATCCCTACCACCCTTTGCGTAAAGAAATTTCCCCTCATGTTCCCCTTATAATTTTCCCCCTTCAATCTTAAACCATGTCCTCTAGTTTGAATCTCCCCCACTCTTAATTGAAAAAGCCTATCCACATTTACTCTGTCTGTCCCTTTTAAAATCTTAAACACCTCTATCAAGTCCCCCCTCAATCTTCTACGCTCCAGAGTAAAAAGCCATAGTCTGCACAACCTTTCCCTGTAACTCAAACCTTGAAATCCTGTCAACATTCTTGTGAACCTTCTCTGCACTCTCTCTATTTAGTTTATATCTTTCCTATAATTTGGTGACCAAAACTGTACACAGTACTCCAAATTTGGCCTCACCAATGCCTTGTACAATTTCATCATAACCTCCCTACTCTTGAATTCAATACTCCGATTTATGAAGGCCAACATTCCAAATGCCTTCTTCACCACACCATCTACCTGAGTATCAGCCTTGAGGGTACTATTTACCATCACTCCTAAATCCCTTTGTTGCTCTGCACATCTCAATAGCCTACCATTTAATGCATATGACCTATTTAGATTTGCCTTTCCAAAATGTAACACCTCACACTTATCTGTATTAAATTCCATCAGCCATTTCTCAGCCCACACTTCCAGCCTTCCTAAATCACATTTTATTTTCTTTGGCTTGGCTTCGCGGACGAAGATTTATGGAGGGGGTAAAAAGTCCACGTCAGCTGCAGGCTCGTTTGTGGCTGACAAGTCCGATGCGGGACAGGCAGACACGATTGCAGCGGTTGCAAGGGAAAATTGGTTGGTTGGGGTTGGGTGTTGGGTTTTTCCTCCTTTGCCTTTTGTCAGTGAGGTGGGCTCTGCGGTCTTCTTCAAAGGAGGTTGCTGCCCGCCAAACTGTGAGGCGCCAAGATGCACGGTTTGAGGCGTTATCAGCCCACTGGCGGTGGTCAATGTGGCAGGCACCAAGAGATTTCTTTAGGCAGTCCTTGTACCTTTTCTTTGGTGCACCTCTGTCACGGTGGCCAGTGGAGAGCTCGCCATATAATACGATCTTGGGAAGGCGATGGTCCTCCATTCTGGAGACGTGACCCATCCAGCGCAGCTGGATCTTCAGCAGCGTGGACTCGATGCTGTCGACCTCTGCCATCTCGAGTACTTCGACGTTAGGGGTGTAAGCGCTCCAATGGATGTTGAGGATGGAGCGGAGACAACGCTGGTGGAAGCGTTCTAGGAGCCGTAGGTGGTGCCGGTAGAGGACCCATGATTCGGAGCCGAACAGGAGTGTGGGTATGACAACGGCTCTGTATACATTTTAATCACATTTTAATCTACAGTAATCTTCCTCAATGTCCACAACACCACCAATCTTTGTATCATCCGCAAACTTGCTTATCCAATTCTCCACCCCTGATTCCAGATCGTTAATATATATATAACAAAAAATAGTGGACCCAGGACCGATCCTTGAGGAACTCAACCAGTCTCCGGCCTCCAATTGGACAAACAATTTTCTACCACGACTCTCTGACATCTCCCATCCACCCATTGCTGAATCCATTTCACTACCTCCTTATTTATACCTAATGCCTCCACCTTTTTTCCTAACCTCCTGTGGGGAACTTTGTCAAAAGCTTTACTAAAGTCTAAATAGACAACATTCACAGCTTTCCCTTCATCAACCTTTTTTGTAACCACTTCGAAAAACTCAATCAGGTTTGTCAAGCATGATCTACCCCTGACAAAACCATGCTGATTACTCCCCATCAATCCCTGTATTCCAAATATTTGTAAATACCATCCCTCAGAACACTTTCCATCAACTTACCCACCACAGACGTCAGACTTACGGTCCTATATTTCCCAGGTTTAAATTTGGACCCTTTCTTAAACAGCGGAACCACATGCGCCATCCTCCAATCCTTTGGCACTACCCCCGAGACCAGTGACATCATAAATATCTCTATTAATGGCCCCACTATCTGTCCACAAGCCTCCCTGAGTGTCCTTGGGAATATTTTGTCCGGTCCTGGAGATTTATCCACCTTTATCTTTTTCAACACAGCCATCACTATCTCCTCTGTTAACCTTATATGCTTCATGACCTCCCCACTATTTTTCTTTACTTCAACTGGTTCAATATTTTTATGCCTAGTGAATACCGAGGCAAAGAAATCATTCAAAATTTCCCCCATTTCCTCTGACTTCTCACTCAGCCTACCCTCGCTATCTATAGGGGGTCCAATTTTATCCCTCACTAATCTTTTACTTTTAATGTACCTATAGAAACCCTTTGGATTTATTTTTACTCTGTCTGCCAAAGTCTCTTCGTGCCTCTTTTTGGCCTTTCTAATTTCTTTCTTAAGATTCATTCTACACTCCTTGTAGTCCTCCTTCTAACTCTCAGCTCCCTGCTCTATATACCTCTTGTACACCTTCCTTTTTCTCCTAACCAAATTTCCAATATTCCTCGAAAACAAAGCCTCCCTATGACTTCCAGCCTTTCCTTTGATCCTCACTGGGACATATCTACTCTGTACCCGCAAAATTTCTTTTTTGAATATCCTCCATTTTTTCATTTACATCCTTTCCTGACAATATCCTGTCCCACTCAATACTCCCCAAATCCCTTCTTGTTCCTTCGAAATTTGCTCTTCTCCAATCCAGAACCTCAACTTTAGGCCCCTCCTTGCTCTTCCCTAAAACTACCCGAAAACTAACAGAGTTATGATCACTAGACCCAATTGGTTCTCCAACATTAATGTCCGATACCTGACCTAGCTTATTCTCTAACAGGAGATCTAGTATTACACTGTCCCGAGTCGGTTCTTCTACTAATTGATTTAGAAAACAATCTTGAACACATTTAACGAAGTCTAGCCCATCCAGCACTCTAACTGTATGGGTATCCCAATCAATGGGAGGGAAGTTAAAATCTCTTATGATTCTCACACATATATATTATCTCCTTACAAATTTGTTCCTCTAATTTTCTTGGTCTGCAATACACCCCTATTAGCACCCTCATGCCTCCTTCACCCCTCAATTCCACCCAAACAGCCTCACTGGACGATCCCTCCAGACCATCCTGCCACCTCACGGCAATAATGACCTCCTTAACAAGCAGAGCAATTCCTCCCCTTTTTTACCCCCTGCTCTATCACATCTAAAACAAATGTATCCTGGAATATTAAGTTGCCAGTCCTGCCCCTCCTGTAGCCAGGTCTCACTAATTGCCACAATATCATGACCCCAAGTATCTGTCCATGCTCTAAGCTCATCTACCTTGTTCACTATGCTTCTTGCATGAAAATATATGCATTTCAGAGAATGACCCTCACCTATATTCTCCTTTCTACCTTTTACCCTAATCTTCATCCTACTTTTGTTATCGTTATTATTCCTATCTAGGTGACCATGCTCCCTTGACACTGCTCTCACACTCTGTTCCCCACCCCCCTGCCAAACTAGTTTAAACCTTCCCCCACAGCTCTAGCAAATCTGCTTGCCAGCACATTGGTCCCCCTCCAGTTCAAATGGAGTCCGTCCCTTTTGTACAGGTCCGACCTTCCCCAGAAGAGATTCCAATGATCCAGAAATCTTATCCCTTGCCCCCTGCACCATCTCTTTAGCCACGCATTCCTCCACATCCTCCTATTTCTACCCTCACTAGCGCATGGCACCGGCAGCAATCCAGAGGTTACTACCTTGGAGGTCCTGTTTTTTAACTTCCTACATAATTCCACATAATCCTGTTTTAGGACCTCATCCCCATTTCTAACTAAGTCATTGGTCCCCACATGGACCAGAACTTCTGGCCGTTCTCCTTCCCCTTGCAGAATGCTATGAAATCAATCAGAGATATCCCTGACCCTGGCACCAGGGAGGCAACAGACCAACCTGGATCCCTGATCTCGTCCCACAAACCTTCTATCTGTCCCTCTGACTAATGAGTCCCCAACTACAAGTATCCTGTTCATATCCCTCCTTCCCTTCTGAACCTCAGTGGCAGCCCCCGTGCCAGAGACCTGACCCCCACTACTCATCCCTAATAGGCTGTTCACTCCAGCAGTATCCAATGCAGAATACATATTGCTGAGTGGCACTTCCACAGGGGTACTCTGCACTGGCACTCTCCCTCCTTTCCTTACAGTCACCCAATTCCCTGACTCCTGCCTTCTAGGGGTGACTGTCTCCCTGTAACTCTTCTCTATCACTGCTTCTGCTTCCCTTATGATCCTCAGTTCATCCAATTGCAGCTCAAGCTCCCTTACACGGTCACTCATTATATGCAATTGGATGCACCTTTTGCAGGTGTAGTCGTGAGGAACAGTTGTGCTGTCTCTGATTTCCCACATCGCACAACTGGAGCACTTAACTACCCCAACTGACTCCATTTCCTCCTTTCTTACTATAAATATATTATTTCAAAGATACCTTTCCACACAAGGAGCTCCTTCTCACCGAAGTCCCAAGTCCTTACTCCTTCACTGGGCCACTCACTCACTGCACCGCTCCTCACTGGCCACTCCCTCCCTTTCTACTCCTTTTATTAGCCCTTACCAATTAACCCCAATTAACTCCTCTCACACGACACCAGACACTGACTCACTGCCTCCTCCGACCCCGTGTCCGACCTTTCTAAGACTGAGCCCCGGTAAGTCCAGCTATTTATTCTACTCACCTCTCTGATGCTGTATCCTGGCTCCTCCTCCTCTCACACGACACCAGACGCTGACTCACTGCCTCCTCCGACCCCGAGTCCGACCTTTCTAGGACCGATACACGATGGATACACGGGGACCCGCAGCCCTACATACTGTTAACAATCCATTGGGGTGGGGGTAATGACCGCCAATATTTGGCTTTGGTCGATACAGGTGCGGAGCACTCGGTGATTCCAGGTAACCCTGACCTCTGGACTGGACCAACATTTCGATTAGAGGAATGGGAGGAGCGATCACCCTGGCGAAGGAAATAAAAGTCGGCACCACGGTGGGTGATGGCCCTTCCCCTATATGGTTACATGCCCAGGTGGCTGCCACTGACGAGTGTATCCTGGGTATTAATATGTTGGCCGGTACGGCCCTTAATACTAGCCAAGGGGGATTTGCATTTGGAATTTGGACTATTTATAAAAGACTAGTAGTGGGTCAGGCTATGTGGGATCCTGTGATGGTGCCTCTTCCCCCCCCACCCCCCCGAAACCAGTATCCATTCCACAATATCGCCTCCCTGGGGGGCAGGAATAGATTACTGCCAGCATCGATGCTTTGCAAGAAGAAGGGGTAGTGAGGCCCGCAACATCGCCCTTTAATAGCCCTGTTTGGCCAGTCCAGAAGCCGGTTGGCTCCTGGAGAATGACAGTTGACTATCGTTTTTTGAACAAACATGCCCCACCACTTGCTTCAGCAGTTCCGGACATTGTCACCCTTATTGAAAACATTGCTACTGGGAACTCAGGAACATGGTATGCTGTCATTGATCTCGCAAAGGCCTTCTTCATAATTCTTATAGCTGAGGACTCACAGGATCAGTTCACCTTTACCTGGAAGGGGTGCCAGTATACCTTCACCCGCCTCCCTCAGGGCTATGTACGCTCTCCCACTATTTGCCACAGCCTAATTGCCCGTGATTTGGAGACGGTGCCAGTATTGCCTGCCCTCTCAATTCACCATTATATTGATGATGTGATGATCCAAGGGGCCACAGAAGAGATGGCACAGAAAGCAAAACAAGAGGATGCCTGGTTTACTGATTGTAGCAGCCGGTGGGTGCAAGGAAAGCAGAAATGGAAGGCGGTGGCTTACCATCCCAGGTCAGGAACTCACTTATTGGAGGAGGGGGATGGTGGCTCCAGTCAGTATGCTGAGTTGAAGGCCGTCACTTTACCACTAGACCCCCATGATCACCCTCTTCGCTTGTTTACTGATTCCTGGGCTGTGGCTAATGGACTAGTGGTATGGATGCCTGATTGGCAAAAGAATGACTGGCTGGTACATGACCACCCAGTATGGGGCAAACAGTTGTGGCAGCTGTTGTGGGATGCTTCCCATCATCGTGAGATAACCGTATATCACGTTGCCGCCCATACCAATGCGACGACGAACATGGCACAACATAATGCAGTAGCTGATCAGCTTCCCACTATCAGCTGTGCCAATACCGTCCCCCTGGCTCGATGGGCACATGAACAGAGTAGCCATTTGGGGGAGAAGGGATCAGCTATGTGGGCCCGTACACATGCCTTACCCGTCCATCAGGACAATGTCCGCATGGTCATGCATACATGCCCAGCATGTCAGCTTGTGAAGTTCCGCACTGTTTCTTTTGGTCCGCATGGCCGAATAAGACAGGGAGCTCGCTATGCCAGACCGTATAGGTAAACGTTACGTCCTAGTAATGGTTGACGCCTTCAGGCCTGGTTTTTGCTTTTCCCACCAAGACGGCTGACCAAGCTAGCACTATCCAAGGACTAAACCATTTAATTTCTCGTTATGATGTACCAGAAGAAATTCAGTCTGATAATGGCTCGCACTTCTCCGGGAAGGCAATCTGTGATTGGGCAGCTGACAACAGTATTTTATGGGTCCACTATATTCCTTATTACCCGCAGGCTGCCGAGTTAGTTGAATAAATGAGTGGCTTACTGAAGGAACAAATTCATTTGTTAACACCACTGGGGACCCTGAAGGGGAGGTGCCATGCAGGCAGTCGACAATTTGAATCATTGCCCTTTGAAAGGAGGTACACCTTTCCACCGACTTCTTTACACTTCTGAACTACAGCCTATTCCAGAGGAAAAACAGTCATTGCCCCCCATTCCTGAGCCAGAGAATGCCGGACAAAAGGTATGGGTGGCACCACCAGGTAGTGGCCCTCCTGTCAAAGGGGAAATAGTGACACCTGCCCAGGGTTACACTCAGTGGGTAGCTATTGAGGGACAGGATCGTTTAGTTTGTTTAAATACTGAACGCTTCCGGCATCGTGAGTGACATATGTCAGGCTTCTTTGTTCCAGGTCCTCCATCTTGTGCTCCTGTTGATCTGGCTTAACCAGCAATTGGATTTGTAATGTCGAGGACGTTCTGAGGGAGTCACCCGTGGGGGACACGGCCCAATGTATCCACTAATATATCTGATAGTTAAGCATGTTTCAAAATCTGTTCGTGAGCTTCAGTGTCTGGGTATTGTGGCCCACAAGGATAGTTTGACATTGATTGGAATCCTTTTCATGATTAACTGGTACATTTGACGGATTGGGCCACAATATTCTCCGTTGGTTGCTCGCATTATCGCTTATTTTTGTGCTTATTATAGTTTCGCTCCTTCTGTACTCAAATGCTTGTAAAGTCTCGTAAGTGACAGGATGCGACCAAGGGGTGGAATGTAATGGAGGATTTAAACCGTGTCTTACTTTTGCAGCCTTTCCTGCTTGTTGCATATGAATTAGAAGATATTATCTAAATTTACACTATGGGGCCCAAGGATGCATATGGATCAGTAGACATTATCCAACTTCCACCATGGGGCCCAGGATGCAGTTGAATAGGAAGGCATTATCTAAATTTACACTATGGGGCCCAAGGATGCATATGGATCAGTAGACATTATCCAACTTCCACCATGAGGCCCAGAGATGCAGTTGTCTTTTGTTGGTCGCAGACTGTCAGGAGACCTTGTGAGACTCTCCAAGAGGTGGCAACATCTCTCAGCAAGAAGAAGAACTTCGAGTCCAGCTAAGTTCCTGGTCGAGGGAGGTGGAGAAGCTGCTACCGGCGCCCCAACAAGCTATTACAAGTGTGCAGTCGTTGCCTTGCTTCCAGTCCAGGTGTTGATAAGTATAATTGGGAAGGGCTTGCATGTTGTAGTGTGAATTCAGCTTTAGATTTAGTAATAAAGACTTGTATAAACTGAACTGCTCACGGTGTGTGTGTCTATTTTCTTTCGGTAGCTCGAACACTGTGACCAATCTAAAACGAACAAAGTGAGAGGTACAAGTTTACCCAAGACAGTTATGCATTTTACCTTTGCTATATAAAGGACACTATTTGACCTGCCGAGTTTCTCCAGCATTGTATTTTTTTTAATTCAATGTAATCTTTGTTTCATTTTGTGTTGTTTGATTCTGCTTTGTTAAGTTAATCGTTAACAAAACAGTCCCTATTCATTATTACTAGTTCACTCCAACTGGACCTTGAAGGTACATTTCGAATTGCATGGTATTTCACCAACAATTTGTTGTGGTCATTGTTTTCAAACATCAGGAACCTGCAGTACATTTTGTATCTTCCCATGGTAAAATTCCAAGGGCAGGTCACAGGGAGATAATGAGCCTTACTTTGGTTTCATAGTTCTTTATGTATCAAGATTGATTTGGATTCAGATCTGATCTCTTTTCCCTGAGGTGGTGCAGGTCAATTTATAATCCATTGTTCAAAACATATTTCCTGTCATCTCCACCCTCACCTTTGGGTTTCAAAGTCATTATTCCTTCTCTGTTCTCATTCAGCGACTGAGGGTTCTGGGAGACAGTGACAATTCTCACTGATTTCTGCATCATTCTTAGCAATGTTGCATGGGTCTCATGTCACCAGCAAGCGAGCAGTCAGAATGTCAGTCTTGGCTCAGCAATTAGCAAGTGACTGTGTTGATTCCATCACCTTCCAACTGAAATCCTTTGGCATGTCAGACATTCCAAACCATTCTGGAACCAGGGTGACAACCATCAACAGAGAACCAATGAAAATTAAGGATTGATGAAGGTTCACTGGAATGTCGGAGAATGAATTTGGGTGAAGTAAAGATAGTGTGAGTGGTTAAGGAGGATTATAGTACAGGTTAGAAGATTTGAATTCAGATTCTGAAAGGTGAGAAAAAATGTATCAAAGGATAAAATATCAATATCTTCAAGAGCATGTTATTGAATGCACAAATGAGAAGGCACATTAAATTAGGATCTTTCCAAGAACTGAGTGGGATAGCAAAAATGGAAATTACATTATTTTAATGTTCTAATATTAATAAATATTAATACCTCAATATTCTGAAGTGAGTTTAATTTGTAACTTCTGCATAAATGTAACAACAATTGAAGCTCCTAATGAGATTTATGGTGAACTGCTATTTTCATGAAAATGGATGTCAAATTGTCGGAAAATGCAGGAATTCACATTTAAATTTGCTGTTTTGTCATCAATATGAATCCTTAGACCCGTTTTCCATAAATTATGGAATCACCAAATTCAGCTTGTCTCACTCCTCTGCTCTCTTCCCATGACACTGCAAATTATTTTCTTTCAGATATTATTAGGTCCAGTTTGAATGGCACAAATATATCTGCCACTTCTTTGTGCATAGTAGATTCTAACCATCAATTGGCGTTTTTACACAGAAACTTTGGAATTATTCTGAAAAACAAAATTAGTATACTTACCTCCAGTGTGTCCCGATGTGGTAATTTACACAGGGGCACTTTTAGGGCAGTTTTACATGGGTTTCCTGTGTTGTGGAGTTTGTCGGCGCAGGGGGGGCGGGGGGGGGTGAAACGTCATATTCATTAAGTCTGTTTCTTATGGAGTGGCTGCGGTCAATTTACACTGCAGCCGCTCCGTAAAAATGTGGAGGGGCACGAGTGGAAAAATTACGGGATGGAATTTGCATTAAAAAATTCCATCGCAACATTCTTACATTGCCACTGGAGCAGAAATTTTCCTGAATTTTTCTGCTGTTCAGTGGCTGTGTAAAAGTGCCTAGTGTATGTGTTTTTCATCAGGTTATCTTTGGTTCTTTTGACAATCCCCATCAATTTATTTCTGTTTGCTTTTGACCCCTTCCTTCAGCTTCACTCTTCCAAAACTATTCTAAAACTTTCTTAATATTAAATACCTATCAGCTCTCCTCAATTTTCCAAGAGAAACAAACCCATCATATCTAATCTATTCACACCCCTCCCCTAACTGCCTCCCAAACAAAAACACACATATCTTGGTGCTGGATTTTTAATGTTTAAAAAAAAACAATTCTACCAATCTGATTGGAGGGGCTAGATCAAATTTAAGTGATTTAAAAAAAAATCTAGTTATCTGGTTAAAGCTAGGAAGACAGGCATTGTAAACTTGCTAACAAGTTGATATTGCCAGACCTCGTTTCATTTTGAGAAAATTGAAGATGAAGTGATTCAGGAGGATTTGGACTTTTTCTGCAAAATGGTCCTCAGTACAAATGTAAAACCCACAGCCTTTCATATCTAATGTTCGATAACAACATTAAGGGAAATATTGGATAGGGTTAAACCTGTTTGATCTTATTGTTATTGCGAAGAGATTTTGTGGATTCCCAGTTGATCTCCAGCACGTGTGAACAAGTTTAATGGATATCACTAACAGGGCTAATAAAGATGAAATTGGAGGTGATGGAATCTTGAGCAAATAATATATTAAAAAATGGTGATGCTGTTGGACCTGCTACTGACAGTGGAATATAGTGAATTCCTGCAACAATGGGATCTGGGCCTGGGAGCAGTCTCGAGGGGTAGCAGAATTCAAGGAAGTGGAAAACTGGCGTAGGGCACAAGAAAATGGGGAGAAGGAGAAGCAGAGGGGACAACCCACAGAGCCATGGGGCTTTGTGGCTGAAGAGCATGCAGGTGGTGGGCTGTTGGCGACTCGAGGTGAGGAACTTGCGAAGGCTGGGGGCTGCTGGTGACTGCAGTCAAAGGTCACTGAAGGTTTCATGATCGTATCAGAGGTTCGGATCTGGAGCTCAGGTTGTCGATGTTTTTCTCTGGACTTTATGTGGGCTGTGGAGGCTGTGGGAGCACTGGAGGTGAAACCACAGACACTCTGTGACTCTGGAGGGACCCTCTTTTGTTTATCTTTCTCTGATGCTGTATTTGAGAAAAGACCTGCTGGATTCAGAGAAGAGTTATAAGGAACAATTGTCGGCTCTTGGACTATGCTCGTTGGAGTACAGAAGGGGAACTACAGGGGGATTTTGAATGCTGAAAAGATTGGCAGAGTAGATGTAGCAAGGATGTGTCTCATGGAAGGGGATTCTAGGACAAGAGGGCACAACTTCAGGCATCAATTTAAAATAGAGACACAAAAACATTTCTTTAGTCAGAGGGTCAGGAGTCAGTGGAACGTTGCCACAGGCTATTGTGGAAGCGGTCATTGGGTGTATTTAAAGCAGAGATTGTCAGATATTTGATTAGTCAGGGCATCAAAGGTTATGGAGAGAAAGCCTGATAGTGGGGCTGAGTGGGAGGATGAATCAACTCATGATTAGAATGGCAGTGCAGACTCAATGGCTCCTATATCTTGAAATCCTGTGTCTGTCAGAGGAGCCGAGCATTTTCTGCTGATGGTGAATCTGCAGAATTTTGTGTAATATTACCCATGTTTTATTACATGACAATAAAATAATCTTGCATCTTGAGATATTAAAGGGACTCAGTAGGTCAGACAGTAACCATGGAGAGATGAAGGTTAATGAGATGACTTGCAATCTTCTGGCGAATCAAAAATTTATTGATTTATCCCCATTGAATCAAAGACAAGTCAAAATTCTCCTTTTATTTGCATTAGATAGCTTTGTTTTCAATACGATCTGGAGTCTCAATTTCAAATACTTTTGGCTGAGGATTAAAAAATTTAGTAAAAATAAACTGTAGCCGACTATTAGCCTCCACTTATCTAATGTTCTCTGGGCTCTCTTGGACAAATTTTCTTTTTGGTATCTTCATGCAACTCTTCCTTTTCACATTTTAAACAAGTTTTTTTTTGAATTTGCTTTTATTCTTTAGGCCAGTTTTCTCAAATGCTCTTTTTCTCTGTGTGTTTTTATTCTTTGTACTTGCTTTTCTAAGTTTTCTATAAATCACTCTTGATCTTACTTTTATTAAACAGCCTGATTGTGTCATAATTTTTGCACCGTTGTGTTTTTTTTAAACTCCATATTTGTCTGGAGCTCTGATTTTAATTACCCTCACACTTCTTCCTCATGAAAAGAGTGTAACAATAAACTAGTCTTTCTTGTTTCAGTATAAATTATTGAAGTATTTGAAAATAGTTTTATTCTACCAGCAATGTGTAACAGTTAACTGCCTGTAATGTGTTATTCATGACTCTATAAAACAGAGTGCTCATTCACAGTCATTGAATTTTCTCTTTGATAGACATAAAATGTTAAGAATACATCATTCATCTTGAAAATTTCTGCACCCCCCCAAATATGAGGGAATCTTGTCTTTGATCGGCCATATAGAATTTGTATATCATGCCAGATGTAAGAATAAAAAACGTTGCACTGACTGCATGGGTTTCTTTTGGTTTGCTCTCACGTCCCAGAAATGTGCAGTAATAAGTTACTTGGGCCACAGTAAGTTGTCCAGAGTATGAAGGGTGAATGGTAGAATATGGAGGGAGGGGAGCTAGTTAGCAATGGGGAAGAAATAAAATGAGAATACTGCATGACTGTGAGGAGAGGAAAACCTGGCACTGACCTAACACCCAGCAGTGCAGAGAGTCCCTTCATGATTAACAGTGGAAGCATTTACCATCTGTCAGTGCCCTGAGTGGGTTGCCATCTTGAACTGCTGCAGTAGGCTCACTTCTTCGGTGGTGGCGGTGAGGGTTGGCGGCGGTGAAGCTTTGACGGGTTGGCGGATGCTGTGAGGCTTAGGCGAGGCGGTCTTTGAAGGGGCGGTGGTGGGGCTTCGGCGAGGCAGCCTTTGCTGGATAGTGTTGGAACCAAGCGGTTAAGTAATCATAGAAAATATGCCTATGTACTATTCATTATGTATTCATTAATCCAGTACTATGTAACAATTTACTATTTACTTCAATTAGACTGTTTAAGGGAAATAGGAATGCAATTAAGTAACAGCCACAGTATGTAGCAAAGTTGGCTGAGTATAGTACGTGCAGAATTTGCTGTCTCCAAACACAAAAGAGAGAAAATGGTTGAACCAATCTAGGAGGAATGCTAAGACATGAGGAGGTGTTGAGTAGAACAGAAGACTATGGCCAGTGTTGCTGCACACTGACTCCAATGAAACCGCGTCTCTCCTTTTCCCTGTTCTCAAACCGCGTGGGACGTTCTTTCCACCACTCTGTAGGGTCCTGTCCACCTGGCCTCCGACCACTTTCTCTTGATCACCTTTAGCAGAACCCACTCCGCAACGGATGGTATCGGGGTTTCACCTTTTCGTTCGGTACTTGTAACCTGTTGTGAAAAAGCTGATACCAGAGCCGTTAGTTTATCATAATAAAGCTTACATTTCATTGGACTCACCTCTTCCTTCGTGGTCTGAATCCCGGCTCCAGGTCCCAGAAACTGGTGCCCCGTTTGTAGTTCATACAGAGTAAATCCTATCACTGAACTTACTGAACTCCTTATTGACATCAATGTCAGGGGCAACGCATCCACCTAATTTAATTTGGTCCGTGCCTGCACTTTCCCGATCTTACCTTTTATTGTTTGGTTCATTCTCTCCACTTTTCCTTGGGATTGTGGATGATGCACTGTTCCAAAGGCATGTTTCAACCCCAACATCGCTTCTACCTCCTGTAAATCTGACCTAATCTTCCTAGGAAATCCGTGTATAGGAATATACTGGTTGATTAGGAACTTAATTACCGTCTTTGCATCTTCTCTTTTGGCAGGGATTGCCTCCGGCCAACCTGTGTACACATCTACTGCTACTAAGAGGTATCGATATCCCCTTGCCCTCTCTATCATGTCCGTGTAATCAATTACAATTTCCTGCCCTGGTAACTTAGGCAACGGGAACTGTCCTTCATGAGGTTTCACAGTCGCCTTGACATTATATGTTATACATACCTTACACTCTCTGATATGATTCTCCACCATCGCTGGCAGGAAGGGTTGCCACCAATGTATCAAATACCTTATCACCTGTTTCTTCCCACAGTGGGTTAACCCATGCACCTCCTCCAGGAGGGGTTTCATGAGTCCAGATGGTAATACTGGCCTACCGTCCATTGATCTCCACAGTCCTTGCTCTTCGGTTGCTCCCCTTTCTTTCCATACCATCATTTCCTGGGGTGATGCCTTCTCTTGTTCCTGAATTATTACTCCTACCTCACAAGGTGGCAATAAATCATGTGCCGTTCTATCTGCCTGCATCATAATAAACTGAGGGCCGTACCCTGCTGCCCTTTTTGCGGCCGTGTCCACTTCCTGATTTCCCTGAGCTACCACCGTATCTGTTTTATCATGACCCTTACATTTAATAACTACTAATGGCCTTGGTTTCAGGAGGGCCTCAGCCAATTTCCTAACATCCTTCTCGTGTTTAATTGGGGTCTTTGCTGCTGTTAAAAACCCACTTCTAATCCATTGACTAAGCTCAACCTGTATTGTCCCTACCACATTTGCCGAATCTGTGTATATATATATATATATATATATTGACCTCCTTTCCTTCTGCCCATTCTAATGCTGCTATCATTCCCTGTTGTTTGGCCAGTTGTGCTGACTCCTTTCCTCTCACTGTTCCTGTAATAATTTCTTCAAATCCTTCTGTAGTTTTCTGTACTACCGCATAGGCGGCTTTTAACAACAACCATCTGTAAATAAGGTTTCATCTGGTTCTCTCAAGGGTGTAGCCTGTAAATCAGGTCTTATTTTAATATCCCTTAGAACTCTCTTTTCACAACAGTGTGGCTCTCCCTCTCCCATATTGTCTGCCATGTTAATGCCTTCATGGGTAAAAGTAATATTTGGAGCATTCAAAATATTTTCCAGTCTCGTCTGCCTCAGTGATGTCATTGTAAATGCTGTCGAGCTCACAAATGCTACAATACTGTGTGTTGTTAATACCGTCAGGGCATGTCCCATCACTATGTGTGCCACCTTTTGTAAAATTTTTGCTATCCTTGCTGCATGTCTCGTACATGGTGGGTGTCTGTCTTCAGTCGGATCCAGTGTGATACTCACATACATGAGCACACATCTTCCACCCCCTTTTTTCTGAAAAAGGGAACAATCAATTGTGTGTGCTTTTTCAGAAACATCCAAAAAGAAAGGGTGTCTATAATTTGGAATCGCTAAATCTATAGCGGTTGTAAGAGTTTGCTTAAGTAGAATTAAACTCATCTCAGCCTGTGCAGTCGAATCAAGTGTAGGTCCCAGATACCTCATCCCATGCTCATTCACTAAAGTTCGCAGTGGATGTGTCAACTCACCATACGATGGGATAAACTGCCTACTATAACCCGTCAAGCCCAAAAATGAAAGCATTTCCTTAACTGTCTTTGGTTTTGGATGATTTAGTATCGCTGTTCGATGCACAGGGGATATTCCTGTACCGTTCACTGAGACCAATCTTCCTAAAAAGGAGACAACTTGTCTGCATCATTGCAACTTTTAACGAGAGACTCTAAAACCTGCCTTGAACAGCTGCATTAGCAGGAGCCTTGTAGCCTCCAAACAGGAGACATGATCAGGTGCTGCCAATAAGATGTCATCTATGTACTGGATCAGAACTACCCCACCTGGCACTACTAGCCCCCCCAGCTGTTCTTTCAAAACCTGATTGAAAATCCCTGGGGATAAGATAAAGCCCTGCGGGGGTCGAGCATAACTTTATACCTCTATACATAAAGGAAAACACATCTCTAAACTGTTCTGCCAGCGGCAAACAAAAGAAAGCATTTGCTAAATCTATACAAAAGAACCACTTGTGGTCAGGGGTTAAAGCAGTCATGGCGGTATATGGGTTTGGTACTGGAACTGTACAATCCCATTGATGCGCCTTAAGTCATGGGCCATCCGATATTTGCCTGTGTCCTGTTTTGGAACAGGTAAGATAGGCGTATTCCAACTCGAACACAAATGCTCCAACACCCCTGAATACATTAAGCCATCAATGGTATCTGCCAGACTCACCTCAGCCTTGGGTTTATGGGGATACTGTGTCTGCCAAATGGGAGTATACTCTGAAAGTTCAAAGGTTATGGGACCAACCTGCTGGCAAAAACCCACGTCTGCTGGTCCCACTGACCAAAGGTCCTCGGGGAGAGAATCTAACATAGGGGCAGAGTTGGGATGATCCATCTTTTCTCTACCATGAAAACGTTCAATCTGTCTCTGCTCAAGGAGGACCCGATCATTTGAAGGGTACAAAATCCTGTACACCTGACCAGATGGAGTAAACTGCACTGTCGGTATTTGAGTATCGGACCAGTCCTTCAAGGACATCAAGTTCCGACACATTGGTCTCAAATCTTTTCCCTGGTGATTAGTGCCAATTGCAAGAGTGACATGAGGAATGGCCTCGCCGGCCATCACATACCACTCCAGCTGCTCAGATGTCAGTGCAACCGTAGCGGCTACTCCCTCCTTTCCTAACACTATGTAGTCCGAATTAATCTCCCATTGCATGCCCTCTACCTCTTCATAAAAAGCATGCTGATAAATTTCATGCCCATCTCTATCATAAAAGAGGGTAATATGGAGGGGGTCTGAGGGAGGGGTATACGTCTGAATCCACGGCTTCCATTGATTATAAAGCTTTAGCAGCCCTCCCTTTCGGCTTCTCCTAGGTACAATACAAGCCTGATTTTTTCTAATCCTAGCGGCACCTTCCCCTGACTCTGCAGCTCTTTCCATATCTGATCGTACCATTTCATAGCCTTTACTTCCTCTCCCTTTGGTAGTCCACCCATTAATTGACTCTTTGTTTTTTCCCACTGCTGGTTCACAGATGGAGGAATCCATACACATCCCCCATACTCCCGACATTCCCCTAATTCTCCTTCCATCTTTCGTTCCTATCATTTTTTTCCTTCAGACCTCATAATTCAGTGAGTCTCTCACCTGGTAGAATTTCGCCGCCCTTCAACCTACTGTGAACCTTCACGCTTTCTCGTAACCACAAAAGAAAAACTTAACACAATACTTAACCAAATAACTCTTATGCAATACTAAAACCAATAACTCTTATACAATATGTAACTAAATGGCCAAGACCTTTAACTTTTATATCTATGACTCTACTAGGGGACTCTAACCCCTAGTCCTCTAGGGGTCCTCTAACCCCCATTTTTTCCAGGGGACTCTAATCCCCGTTTTTTCCAGGGGATTCTAACACCCGTTTTTCCAGGGGACTCTAACTGCCGTTTTTTCTCCAGGGGTCTCTAACCCCCATTTTTTCTCCAGGGTACTCTATCCCCCGTTTTATCCAGGGGACTCTAACCACCTTTTTTTAAAGCTTTATTCCTTGGCTTCTACTAGGACTTTTGCAGTGTAATGACAACACACAATTTTATCGTTGCCAATAGCAGAACTTCGTTTAAACAGGCGTCTGCTTACTTCCTTTTCTTGAGTGGCCACTTGTTATCGCCACACCACAATCGACCGTTGTTTCGTCTCTTTGTCTTCCGTCACTTCTCCATCATGTCGGGGCCACCAAATTGTGGAACTCTGGCTTTACCATACCCTCAATTTAGTCTATGTGTCGTCTGAGTCCAGCGTGCTCGTTGAATGAAGTGATAGGAGAAGGTATTCGGTTCAACAATCAGTTTATTACACAGCACAAGAATAAAGCTTAACAGAGCTCTGGGTCAGTCGTTAGTTCATAGGTCACCTGCTCAGTGAGCTATTCCCCAAGACTGACTCCTACTGTCCAGTCTCTTCTGTTTATATAGATCAACATTATTACACTGAACAAAAGTTGACTTTCTATTGCTAGATTCCTTGCATAAGATTTATCTCAAGCAATTTCCTGCTCTGCAGTTATCTAGGGTGTAGACCTCCAATCTTAATCCTTAAGGCCAGAACATCCTGTTGGCTTGATCAGAAATCAAATCATTATCCCATATATTTCTAATTATTTATTTGTACTCATCTGGCCATAGCCTTCTGTTCTACTCAACACCTCCTTATGCCTTAACCTTCCTACTGAATTGGTTTATACATTTTCTTTGTCTGCGACATTCTCAGTCATGGTATTCTTTGTTCTCGTCTGGCCATAGTCTTCTGTTCTACTCAACACCTCCTCATGTCTTAGCATTCCTCCTAGATTGGTTCATACATTTTCTCTCTTTTGTGTTTGGAGACAGCAAATTCTGCACGTACTATACTCAGCCAACTTTGCTACATACTGTGGCTGTTACTTAATTGCATTCCTATTTCCCTTAAACAGTCTAATTGAAGTAAATAGTAAATTGTTACATAGTAATGGATTAATGAATACATAATGAATAGTAGATAGGCATATTTTCTATGATTACTTAACCCCATGGTTCTAACAATAGGTGGCGGCGATGAGGCTTCAGTGAGACGGTCTTCGACAGGTTGGCAGCGGGGAGCCCGACCAGGACACGGCAAGGTCCAGTAGGAGCAGCGGTGAAGGAAAGTTTGATTTTTGATATTTTAGCAGTTAGAAAAAGGTTTTTTTTCTGCCTCCCTCATAAGCCACATAACCAGCATATTAGAGAGATAGTCATCCTAAATCCAAAAGGAGTAATAGCATTAAATAGAGAGAAATAGAGATAGAGAGAGAGAGAGAGAGAGAGAGAGAATTAGAGAGTGGACATGGCAAACAAGACATGGGAATGGACATCTTGCAAGATGTGAGTTGCTATGGAAAAGAGTAATATCCCTGATGACTTAATCTGTGAGAAGTGCATCCAGCTTCAGCTCCTCAAAAATTGAGTTAAGGAACTGGAGCTGGAGTAGGATGAATCTGGAACATTTGGGAGGTAGAGGGGCGATTGATAGGGGTTACAGGGACATTATTTCACTTGGGAGGCAGGAGGAGGGTAGATGGATAATAGTTAGGAGAGGGAAAGGGAACAGGTAGGAAATGCAGGGCACTTCTGTATGTGGGTGGGTGTTCCCCTGAATAACAAGTACACCATTTTGGATACTGTTGAGGGGGACAACCTATTAGGCATGTGAGAAACAGAAATACCTTCACAGATTTCGCTCAAGACAAAAATTGAGAACAAAGAACATTTATTGTACAACAGTGCAAAGTTGGGTGCTTCCCCTTACCATGGGAATACACACGCATACTGGGGCTCACCCAACTTTTATACAGTTCATTTCAGTGTAGAGGTACCCTCCCCCTTAACATTCTTCTGCCTCCTGGATTGGTTTGGCATTTGGTAATTCTGTCTGTCTACGTGCAGTTTCTGTAAACTTGAAAGACCATGGGGTATCCTGTCTGGGTCCCATCATGTCATTGTCCTTATTCATGAATTTGCCTTTGTCCTCAACCCCCCAGGACTTACTAATTCTTTCTATCACTATAAGACCTTTATTCTATTATACTTGCGTAACCCTTCCTCACACTCCCTACTCAGCACTTACTTAACTTCCTCTAGTCCAGTCCAGCATTCCTTACTTCATTTATACTAGCTTTACTTCCTATATTCTATTATCTCTCACAGGCACAAGCCACGGAGATCAGTTCTCTGGCACAGAGTCTGCTCCTGTGGCTAAGAAGGGAAGGGAGGAGAAGAGGCGAGCTGAAATGATAGGGGATACCATAGTTAGGGGGACAGATGAGAGGTTCTGTGGAGGAGATAGATAATCCTGAATGGTATGTTGCCTCCCTGGTGCCAGGGTGAGCGGGATCACAGATCAAGTTCATTGGCTTTCTCAGGAGGGAGGGTGAGCAGCCAGATATCATGGTCCATATATAGGGACCAATGACATAGGTAGGTAGGGTTATGAGGTCCCTAAAGGAGAGTTCAGGGAGTTAGGGGCCAGTTGAAGGAAGGGCCTCCAGGGTAGTGATCTCAGGATTGCTGCCCTTGCCATGTGTTGGTGAGGTTAGAATTTAGAGGATAATGCAGCTTAACATGTGGCTAAAGACATGATGTACTTGGGAGGGATTCATGTTTCTAGATCATTGGGCTCTCTTCCAGACAAGATGGGATCTCTTCAGAAAGGACGGTTTGCATTTTAACTGGAGGGTAAATTATACTTGTGGGCAGGTTTGCTAGTGCTGCTCTGGTGGGTTTAAATTAGCTTTGTAGAGGGAAGGGAGCCATAGTGTTAGAGCAGATAGTGAGATTCAAAAGGATAAAGGTCATGCGCGGAATGCACCTATCAAAAGTGTATACATGAAAGAAATGTTCTCAGGTGTATTTATTGCAATGCAAGGTGTATTGTTGAAAGGCAGACGAGCTTAGGGTGTGGATTGGCATGTGGGATTACGATACTATTTCTATGAGTGAGACTTGTTGGCAGGATTGGCAGCTCAGTAGGGTTCTGCTGTTTCAAACATGATGGAGGGGGAGAGATGAAAGAGGGAGTAGTGGGATTGCTAATCAGGGAAAATATCACAGCTGTACTTAGACAGGACAGCCCAGAGGACTCGTTTACAGAGGTCGTATGAGTGGAGCTGAGGAACGGGAAAGGTGTGACCACTCTGTTAGGGTTGTATAGGCAGAGAGAATTGGAAGAACACATCTGTAGAGAGACAGCAGACCAATGTAAGAAACAGAAAGCTGTGATTATAGGAGATTTTAACTTTCTGCATATTGACTTAGACTCCCATACTGTAAAAGGGCAGAGTTTGTCAAATGAGCTGAGCAATTTTTTTCTAAATCAATTTATAAAGGTTCCAATGAGAGAGGATGCAATATTTAATCTCCTATTCGGGTCACAGACAGGTCAGGTGACCTGAGGCGTGCAGAGGAACAAAGAGATCTGGGAATACAGATACATAATTCCCTGAAAATGGCATCATAGGTAAACAGGGTTGTGAAGAAAGCTTTTGGCATCTTGGCCTTCATAAATCAAAGTATTGAGTACAAGCATTGGGATGTTATGGTGAGGTTGTATAAGACATTAGTGAGGCCAAATTTGGAGCATTCTGTGCAGTTCTGGTTGCCTAATTACAGGAAGGATATCAATAAGATTGAAAGAGTACAGAGAAGATTTACTTGGATGTTGCTGGGTCTTCAGTAGTTGAGTTACAGGAAAAGATTAAATAGGTTAGATTTTTTTCAGGTTTATTGTCAGAGTGCATGACACCACATACATCCCTGAGATTCCTTTTTCCTGCAGTGTGGCATAATTACCACAAATTGGTAGTGCAAAAATAAACTGTACACAGCATAAAATTTATAAACAAACAAAGAACTGCCAACAAACTGTGCAATACAGAGAGAACAAGAAGAAAATCACTAAAGTGCACAAGTAAGAATCCTAAAGGAGTTTCCAATTCAGTTGTTGTTGTTGAGTCTGATGGTGGAGGGGTAGCAGCTATTACTAAACCTGGTGGTGCGAGTCTTGTGGCACCTTTACCTCTCCTCATGGCAAGAGCAAGAACGGAGCATGTGCTGGGAGGTGTTGGTCTTTGATGATTGCTGCTGCTCTCCGATGGCAGCACTCCCTATAGCTGTGCTCAATAGTGGGGAGAGTTTTGCCTGTGATGTCCTTGGCTGTGTCCTCTACCTTTTGGATGGCTTTATGCTCAGGGGTTTGGTGTTCCCATACCAAACTGTGATGCAGCCGGTCAGCACACTTTCCACCACACCCCTGTAGAAATTTGCCAGGGTATCTGATGTCATGCCAAACCTCCACACATTCCTGAGGAAGTAGAGGCACTGATGTGCTTTCTTCACGATGCCATTAGTGTGTTGGGTCCAGGAAAGATCCTCCAAGATGGTGACTCCCAAGAGCTTAAATTTGCTCACCCTTTCCACTTTTGATCTCCCAGTGACAATTGGATTGTAAACCTTTGACTTCCCTTTCCTAAAGTCAACAATCAGCTCCTTAGTTTTGGTGACATTGAGCGTGAGGTTGTTGCTGGTGCACCATTCAGCCAAGTTTTCAACCTCCATCCTGTAGGCAGACTCATTCCCTTCCATAATACAGCCCACTACCATGGTATCATCGGCATTATGTTATTTTTGTACTGAGCCACGCAGTTGTAGGTGTAAAGTAAGTAGAGCAGGGGGCTAAGAACACAACCCTGTGGTGCTCTGGTTCTGATGGAGATTGTGGAGAAGTTCCTGCCAATCTTCACTGATTGAGGTCTGGAGGCAGGGTCAATGCCAGGGGGCATTCATGGGCATTGTCTCCCTAAGCAAGGTGCTATAACCTCCATACCTTTGCACCCATTGCTCACCATCAGGCCCGTCCCCACCTGCATCATTAGCATGTATCAAGTGTCACTAGGGTCTAGCTTGATGCACACTAGTGACTTTCCATACAATAAAAGCAGCCCTTTCAGCTGCTACATTGGAAGGACGGAGGATGTTAATGTTCGTTGGCAGGTACCAGCATCCACCAGCACCCCCCCACCCCACTGAGTGAGTTTGAGTGTTGGACTGTGCCACCCTAATGCCCCCCTCTAACACTTGTTCTGGAGCTGACCTGTCTGGAGGTGAGGAAATCCATGATTCAATTACACAGTGGGGTTTCGGGTCTTGGAGTTTGCTGATCAGTTTTGAGGGGAGGATGGTGTTGAATGCTGAAGTGTATTCGATAAAGAGCATCCGGATGAATGCATCTTTGCTGTGCAGGTGTTCCAGAGCTTTGTGTAGAGCCAGTGAGATGGCATCCTCCGTAGACCTGTTACTGTGATAGGTGAACTGGAATGTGTCCATGTCACTGGTCAGACTGGAGCTGATATGTTTCATCACTGTTGATGAAGTACTACTTGTTAGATGTTATTTCTTGGACCGTAGAAGAATGAGGGGGATTTGATAGAGGTTTTGCCAAATTATGAGGGGTATAGACAGAGTGCAAGTAGGGTCTTTCCACTTAGATTAGGAGAGATAAATTCAAGAGGACAGGACTTTAAGGTGAAAGGAGAAAGGTTTAGAGGGAATATTAGAGGGAACTTCCTTACTCAGAAAGTGGTGGCAGTGTGGAACAAGCTGCCAAGTGAGATCTGATAAGGTAAATACTGACTCAATCTTAAGTTTTAAGAATGTTGGATAGATATATGGATGGGAGAGGTCTGGAGGGTTGTGGAATGGGTGCAGGTCAGTGAAACTAACAGAATGATGTTTCAGCATAGATTAAGGGCTGAATGGCCTGTTTTCTGTGCTGTGGCGATCTATGATTCTATTGTAAAAGCATGCTTGGTGCAACCTCAGTGGACTACAATACCAGTTTATGTGCTGTATTTCCAGTGATCTCAATATTTATTATTTTGCAAAGGTCTGCATGAAACATTAAATTATATGCTTCATGATAAATTCATGAGAAAATAAACATTTTATCATTTAGATTAGAGAAAGTTTAAAAAGATAAGTTATTATAGAAAGTGATGGATTGAAAACTCTCTGAGTCTGGAGTATTTTGCTTTTGGCAAATTAAACACAGTGTTAAAAGTCTGATGCAGAAACTAAAATGCTAGACATATTCAGTAGGTCAATCACCATCAATGGAGTGAGAAACCGAGTCAACATTTCATCAGAACAAATTGTCATGGTTTAATCCCGAGATCAAAGGGTAAGAGAACAGAGGAGGAAATCTGTAATGGGATGAAAGAGATTAAATGACAATTGTTATCACAGTTTTGGTGATAAAAGCCAATTAATGGGAGCTGGAAATGGACAGAGATGTTGAGTGATGGGCAGCTGAAAGCTCAGGGTTATGCTAATGGTGGTGTTTTGCAAAGCAGAAGAGGTGAGGCAAATCTGCCCAGAGAAAGCAGGAAGCTGCAGGTAACAGTTGTGATAATAGGCAATTTTAACTTTCAATAATTTTACTCTCTCTCTCTCTCTCTCTCTCTCTCTCTCTCTCTCTCTCTCTCTCTATAGATATATATATATCCTTTCTCATTTCCTCAAAACTGGACTTTCTCCAATTTAGAATCTCATCCCAAAGACCAGATCTATCCGTAATTGAAACTAATGTGATTATGATCATTGGACCAAAAATGTTCTGTTACACACATTTCTGTCACTTGTCTCTAGAACATTTTTGGTCCAATGATCATAATCACATTAATTTCAATTATGGATAGATCTGGTCTTTGGGATGAGATTCTAAATTGGAGAAAGTCCCGTTTTGAGGAAATGAGAAAAGATTGAGAAATCATGGATTGGATCAAGTGTTTTCTAGCAAGGATGTTTTTCTTAAGTGGAAGCCTGTCAAAAGCAACATTTTGAGCAGGTAGAGTTTGTATGTTCCTGTAAAGATTAAATGCAAAGTTAACATGTATAGGGAACGTTGGTTTTTGAGGGATATTGGGGAACTCATTGAGAAGAGAGAGGTGTACAGCAGGTGCAGGCAACATGGAGCAAATGAGGTATTTGAGGAGTATAAATATACAAAAAAAAGCAAAGAAATCAGGATGGCTAAAAGAAGACATGAGGTTGCTTTGGCAGCTAATGTGAAGGAAAATCCTAAGAGTTTCTACAGGTATATTAAGAGTGAAAGGATTGCAAGTACAAAATTGGATCAGACTGCTTGTCAATATATGGAGCCAGTAGAGATGAGTGAGATCTTAAATGTTTTTTTTTCCCCATCAGTATTTACTCAGGAAACTGTCACAGAGTTGTGAGAAGTAAGAAAACTAAGCAGTGAGGCTATGACTGAAAGCAAATGAGGCTCTAAAAATCCCCAGGGCCTGACAATGTATTCCCTTGGGCTTTGAGGGAGACTGGCATAGGAATTTCAGGGGCCTTGGCAGAAATATTTAAAATGCCCTTGGCCACAGTTGAGGTGCTGGAAGATGGTTCATTTGTTCCATTGTTAAAAAAGGCTCAAAAAGTCACCCTGGAAATTATAGACTGGTGAGCCTCATGTCAATAGCAGGTAAATTACTGGAAGGTGTCCTAAGAGATTGGATATACAAGAATTTAGATAGGCATGACCTGATTACGTATAGTCAATATTGTTTTGTACATGGTAACCAATCTTAACCATTCGTAAGATTGTAACCAATCTTAGAGTTTTTCAAGAAGGTTACCAAAAAAGTTGAAGTAAAGGCTGTGGATGTTGTCTACATGGAGTTTAGTAAGGCATTTGAAAATGTCCCCCATGGGAGGTTAATCCGGAAGATTCAGATGCTCAGTATTCATGGTGAAATAGTAAACTGGATTCAACGATGGCCGGACGGGAAAAGCTAGAGAGTGTTAGTGGATGATTGCTTCTCAGACTGGAAGCCTGTGACTTGTGGTGTGTCTCAGGGATCAGTGGTGGGGCAATGATCTGGATGATAATGTGATAAATTGGATCAGCAAGTTTGCAGATGTCACAAAGATTGGAGGTGTTGTGGACAGTGATGATGTTTTTCAAAGCCTGCCGAGGGCTCTGGACCGGCTGGAAAAATGGGAAGAAAAATGGCAGATGGAATTTAATGTAGATAAGTGTGAAGTGTTGCATTTTGGAAGGACAAGCCAAGATCGGACATGCATGGTAAATGGTAGGCACTGAGGAGTACTGTAGAACAGAGAAATCTGGGAATACAAATGCATAATTCCCTGAAGTGGTGTCACAGGTAGATAGCGTTATAAAGAGAGCTTGAATGCAGACTCAATTTTAACATTTAAGTATAATTTGGACAGGTACATGGATGGAATGGGTATGGACTTAGTCAATGGGACTGGGCAGAATATTTGGCACAGACTGGAAGGCCTGACCTGATTTGTGGTCTGTAATGTTCTATGGTTCTGTGGTTCATTCATCCAAGTCCTGTTGCAGGACCATGATTCAAAATATCAGGTTGTATCTTTTGCCTATGCAGATGCAGCTTGACCTGTCAGGATCTGTCAACATTCTATTCCTTTGTTACAGATTTGAGTATCTGAGTGCTAAAAGCACTCAGATCCTGATGTTCCAGTTGGGAAAGGCAGAACTAGAAATTCAATCACTTATAGGCCAGAGTTTGGATTGGTTTCTGAATTACAGTAAAACTCCTGGTACCTGGCTCCTATGGAGATAGTCAGTTGATGGATAAGTGAATTTTCTGGTTGCTTGAGATTGCGTGTTGCGTGATTGGCAAACTAATGGCGGGGTGTGCTAATTTTAAACTTTGTATTTTTTTACCTATTTCTGCTATTATCTTTTTGCCTGTTGCTTAAGGCCGCCAGTTGCTTGAATTCCGGATAATAGGGGTTATACCCACATAGCTCCCACCGAAACACATAGTGGATTACAAAAGATCTATCGAGTTCACCCACTATTATCTGAATTATGGTTCAGAGCCAGTTAAGTTCATGATTGATCATAGCAATCAATCTACATCCATTTATTGAAAGCAAAAATGAACAATTGGTTTTGGACACAACATTCTCTTTGCTTCTGTTTCAGTTTGACATTTTCTATTCATTTGAGACATCGCAATATTTTACCAGTTTTACCGGATCAATTGATGAGTAATCTTAAAAGGTGACACTATTTAAGTGACTTTTTTTTGTGTACACTCAGAATGTTGGAGAGAAAAAAAAGCAAGAAGCTGTCATGGAAACTAGAAAAATCAGGCAACATCAGAGCATTATCAGATCTTTGCAGACATACATAGTCAGTCAAAAATTAGTCCCGAATACTACATTTATTCTTTATTTGCATTAAAGGTGTTTATTTTCGAAAACAGATACTTGAATTACCTCATGCTCAGGGTGAGATGGTGATCACATCAGCCAGAAAGGCAGCACTTGCAATGCTAGAGCAAGTAACAGTTGTGGTTTATTCTTCTCGCTCCAGAAACTACTGGCAATTTCAGTCACATTAGACAAAGGGCAGTGCAGTGTAGCAGTGGGCATTGCTGGGTAGGGTGGCCATTCCAAAGGAGAACATGGTCATAGGTTATCAAATATTGGCATATACTATACAATAATGGCCACCCTAATTGTAGGGGTACCCTATGAACCAAAACATTATAGCATCTAATTTGATATATAGATCAGGCAGAGATATAGAATGCTTCAACACAGTAAACAGGCCACTTGTCCACTCTAATCTGTGCCAACTATTATCTCCCTCGTCTCACTGACCTATAGAACCATGGAACGTTACAGCTTATTCAATCAGGTTGTAGGCTCCACAAAACTGTTAGGACATCTAACGCTTACAAAATTTATACACAGTCTCTTTAATATGGGCCCCCATGTCCATTACCCACTCTTTTAAACCTCACCACTTCATTGATCCTATGGTATTTTATTCCCCTTGAATCTGAAGCATAGATGTGTGACTACAGGCAAACCCGTGCTTACAATCATTCCAAACGCATCATGAAACTCCTGTGATATCTTAAAAGAATAGTCTTCCAACTTTTTTCCACGATGAAGGCCAATCACTGTTTGGCATTGTGGCGGCTGTATTACCTGATTTGTGACAACACAGTTTCTGGTCAAAAATGAATCATAGTAAAACAAGAATATCTGACCTGGAATTTGCACAGAACAAGTTATAGGATATTGAAAAGAAGGTTTGGGCAGCTCAAGAGATCAGGGTATGCTTTCTCCTGCACAGACACCTCCAAAACACGAGCAACAAACATTGTATTCTTGGGATGATTTCAACTGCAAAACATTCATCTGCTCACAAAAAGTCCAGTGAAGTTTTGCTTCAGGCTAAATACCTGCAGAGTCAGATAGCCATCATGGGCAAGAGAACCAGATCCTTTAATCTTTCATGTATTGCTTAATGTTGCACCTTACAGAGGGTTTTTTTTTTCCCCTGCATACAAGTTGGATTCATTCTTGATCAGGACAGATATCATAAAATATAGAATTTACAGCATATGTCTTTACATGTCACTCTTTGTCCATTAATTCTCCTGGACAGATTATGATTAATCATTTGAGTAAATAGAAAAATGTTCCATGGTATTATCTCTTTTTTTTGCCATGAACCATCTTTCTCATTACATACGATTAGAATCTGTCCAGGGTAGCTGTGAGTAAAGATTAATGAAGAGCCAGTCACAATGCTCTCTGTCACAGTGGAACAGATCAACTCGTCATTTACAGCTCATTAATTCATGAAATAAGTACTTTTAGTTGCATGCAAACTTTATCCAGGATTTACTTTTGTCAGATCCAGAAGCTTGACAGTCAGTAGATGGGGATTGATATCCATGTGCTGGAATGAACTTGAGAGCAATTTGAGCATTGTTATCCAGAGGATTATCCAACAGGTTGGACAGGAAACTGCTCCTGGAGGGTCATCGAACCAAGCAGGTTGAAAGTCATTTTGCCATCTCAATGAAGGTTGGATCCACCCACAAATTGAGGCTGCCACGCAATTGGTTCTCGTAGGTCACATGGGTGCACCGGGAACTGGCTCCTTCAGAGGTCATTGATACTTACCGGTCACGTGGGTGCATTTGGGTCGGCCCCTCTAGCCAACTGCAACATAAAGCTAGCACACTCTTTGTTCCCTTTTAGATATCCCTGAGCTCCATTCCAGGTTGGGGGCCTTGAGTGATGCTGGAAGACTGACTCTGAAGGGTCTGGTCCAGATTGGGAACCATGGGCGTTGATGGAGAACCAGCTGTGAGGTGTATGCAGGATGGGAGCTATTTGTGGCATGCACCTGGGGTAGACTGTAGTGTTTCACACATTGTTGAGTGTAACCAGATTTGTACCTTTGGGTTACTCGGTGTACTGTGCCTTTTTGTGAGAGAGGGGTGGGCACTGTTTGTTTAATCCTCGTTTCACAATCAAGAGTTGTGATTAGCACTGATTTATGAAGGTGTGATTACTAGCCTCCGACGTGTATGATTTAAGTGTTGTTGCTTTGTGTGTGAGTGTGTTCCCTGTTGTGAATTTTCCCCTTGTCTTGGCGTGTCTGAGGTGAGGAGAATCCTATCCAAAGTAAATTTGCGGACAATACCAAGATAGTGGATTGTATAAAGGAAGAGGATGAATCAGCACACAGGATGGAGATGGAATTCTTGGCTGAATGGTGGACCACCAACTACCTTGCACTCAATGCCACAAAAACTAAAGAGCTGATAGCCTGAGGTTGTCTGATCTCGGAAGTTAAGCAGGCTCAAGCCTGGTCAGTACTTGGAGGGGAGACCACCTACAAACACCAGGTGCTGTAGGTTTCTGTAAGGGGAGCTGGACAAAGTGGTGACTCTCTGTCTGCCTTACAGTCGACAAAAGTTAAAGAATTTCATCTATATTACATTGTAAATGTCGTATTATATGACAATAATAGAACATTTACCTTTACTTCAGAAAAGGAAAGCCGGAGGTAATCCAGTGATCATTGGGGTATCAGAGGTGAAGAGGGTGAGCAAATAAAGTTCTTGGGAGTTACTATTTTGGAGGATCTTTCCTGAACCCAACACACCAATGGCATCATGAACAAAACATCAGTGTCTCTACTTCAGTAGTTTGTGGAGGTTTGTTATGACACCAAACACCCTGTCAAATTTCTAGAGGTGTGGTAGAAAGTGTGCTGACCGGCGGCATCACAATCTGGTGTGGGAACACCAATACCCCCGAGCATAAAGCCCTCCATATGGTAGAGGACACAGCCCAGGACATCACAGGCAAAACCCTCCCGACTATTGAGCACATCTACAGGGAATGCTGCCATTGGAGGGCAGCAGCAATCATCAAAGTCCCACACCACCCAGCACATGCTCTGACAATAAATCTTACATCTAAACCCACACAAGGCTGTGGGCCCAGACACCATACCTGGTTGAGTACTGAAGGACTGTGCAGACCAACTGACAGAGGTCCTTACAGATATATTCAATATCTCATTGCAGCACAGTCCATGGTCCCGTCAGGTTTCAAGGTGGCCATCGTCATCCCAAAGAGGTACCAAAGAGAGTGACAGCAGTGGCAGTGACCTCCACCATGTTGATGATGGATGTATCAAAATGCACCACCCAGAGACACTGGACCCATTTCAATTTACCTACAGATGGAACCACTGAGGATGCTATTGTGTGTCCATTCACTTCCTGCTGATCTACATGGAGAACAATGCTTCATACGCAAGGCTGTGTTCATTCACTTCATCTTTGTGTTTAATACAATCATGCCCTAGAGGGTGGTGGAGAAGCTGTCCTTGCTGGGACTTGCCACCCTCTCTGTAACTGGATTCTGTATTTCCTAACAAAGACCATAATCTGTGTGAGTTGGCATCAGAATGTCATGTACCATCACATTGAGCACTGGCATACTGTGTGCTCAGCCCACTCCTGTTCATGCTGCTGACCCACGTCTGCATCACCAGATCCAGCTCCAACAGAGTCCTCAAGTTTCCAGATGACACAACAGTAGCTGGCCTCCTCAGCAAATCCATAGAAAAGGTGGATAATCTTGTGAAGTGTTGCAAGAGAAACAAACTGAGTTTCAAAGTGGACAAGACAAAGGAGGTAACTGTGGACTATAGGAAGACTAGGAATGACCATCCTCCACTACATGTCAGCAGCTCAGTCGTGGAGAGAGTGGAGAGCACCAGGAACCTGGATTCGAGAGGGTATTGGGAGCCAGAAGGTGATTTTGAGAGGCCTACCTATATCTTTTTCTTTCCTTTCTCTGACTGCAAATAACAAATCTGCCTGCCTTGTGGCTGACTAAAAGCAATTTTAGTATCTGATAAAAAATAGTATCTGATCTGGAAGTTCATTGGAGTCCATTTAAGAAGTGACTTATCTTTGGCTTGGCTTCGCGGATGAAGATTTATGGAGGGGTACTGTCCACGTCAGCTGCAGGCTCGTTTGTGGCTGATAAGTCCGATGCGGGACAGGCAAACACGTTTGCAGCGGTTGCAAGGGAAAATTTGTTGGTTGGGGTTAGGTGTTGGATCTTTCCTCCTTTGTCTTTTGTCAGTGAGGTGGGCTCAAAGGAGGTTGCTGCCCGCCGAACTGTGAGGCGCCAAGATGCACGGTTTGAGGCGCTATCAGCCCAATGGCGGTGGTCAATGTGGCAGGCACCAAGAGATTTCTTTAGGCAGTCCTTGTACCTCTTCTTTGGTGCACCTCTGTCTCGGTGGCCAGTGGAGAGCTCGCCATATAACAGGATCTTGGGAAGGCGATGGTCCTCCATTCTGGAGACGTGACCTACCCAGCGGAGTTGGATCTTCAGCAGCATGGATTCAATGCTGTCGGCCTCTGCCATCTCGAGTACTTTGATGTTGGAGATGAAGTCGCTCCAATGAATGTTGAGGATGGAGCGGAGACAACACTGGTGGAAGCGTTCTAGGAGCCGTAGGTGATGCCGGTAGAGGACCCATGATTCGGAGCCGAACAGGAGTGTGGGTATGACAACGGCTCTGTATATGCTAATCTTTGTGAGGTTTTTCAGTTGGTTGTTTTTCCGGACTCTTTTGTGTAGTCTTCCAAAGGCGCTATTTGCCTTGTCTATCTCGTTGTTGATCCTTGCATCCAATGAAATGGTGCAGCCGAAATAGGTAAACTGGTTGACCGTTTTTGAGTTTTGTGTGCCCGATGGGGATGTGGGGGGACTGGTAGTCATGGTGGGGAGCTGGCTGATGGAGGCCCTCAGTTTTTGTTCAGGCTGACTTCCAGGCCAAACATTTTGGCAGTTTCGCCAAACAGGATGTCAAGCGCTGAAAAGCTGGCTCTGAATGGGCAACTAAAGCGGCATCGTCTGCAAAGAGTAGTTTACGGACAAGTTGCTCTTGTGTCTTGGTGTGAGCTTGCAGGCACCACATATTGAAGAGACTGCCATCCGTGTGGTAAAAGATGTAAACAGCGTCTTCATTATTGAGATCTTTCATGGCTTGTTTCAGATTCAAGCTGAAGAAGATTGAAAAGAGGGTTAGTGCGAGAACGCAGCCTTGCTTCACGCCATTGTTAATGGAGAAGGGTTCAGAGAGCTCATTGCTGTATCTGACCCGACCTTGTTGGTTTTCGTGCAGTTGGATAACGATGTTGAGGAACTTTGTGGGGCATCCGAGGCGCTCTAGTATTTGCCAAAGCCCTTTCCTACTCACGGTGTCGAAGGCTTTGGTGAGGTCAACAAAGGTGATGTAGAGGCCTTTGTTTTGTTCTCTGCACTTTTCTTGGAGCTGTCTGAGGGCAAAGATCATGTCAGTAGTTCCTCTGTTTGCGCGAAAGCCGCACTGTGATTCTGGGAGAACATTTTCGGCGACACTAGGTATTATTCTATTTAGGAGAACCCTTGCGAAGATTTTGCCTGCAATGGAGAGCTTATACTGGACACACAATGTCTCCTCATTTGTCAGGAAAGCTGAACAGTGACTGCACTTCCTCAGAAGGCTGTGATGGACAAGGCTCTTTCGAGAGTCCCCTGGCCATGTGCACCACAGTGTGCCATGGTTGTTGTTGAACCCCCCCACCCCCAGATCGATGTGATCTACTGGGATCATTGTTTAAAGGCTTTTAAAATCAGAGAGGACCCTTGCCTCCCCACTCGAAGGATCATCCAGCGACTACCGTCAGAAAAGAGATACAGATGTATTAGAGCTAGAATCACCAGAATGAACAACAGCTTCTTTCCACAGGCAGTTAGACCACTGAGTTACTGGTGGAAATGCTGAAGCAACTTTCCAAACTCTGCTATTTATTAATGATATTTATTTTAAATACATGTACACAACAACCCCGATTATCTGAAATGGTCAGGGCCGAGCCTATTTCAGATAAATGATATTTTTGGATAACTAGTCATTTTTTTTTAAAAACAGCCCAGTAGCAACAGAAAATCATTTGTAATTGTGTTTAAGCATATAGCACAACAAGGGAAGGCTTTTAAAGCATGAAACAATGTTTAATTTTTACCAAAAAAAAAACCAACCTGAACAAAATAAGATCAGTCCAACATCATAAACTGAAAATTCTACTCAGAAGTTTTTTTCAAAATTCCAAGTTTCGCTCTGAAAAAAAATTCGGATAACTGAGGATTTCCGATTGTTTCGGATATCCACATTTATCCAAAATATTTTGGAGGCAAAATGTCATCATTTTGGCTTCAGAATTTTTTTGGATCATTGAGGATTTCTGATTTTTCTGAAATCCTCAATTATCTGAAATTTTTTTGGAGCCAAACAGACGTCATTTCTGGGTCTAAAATATTTTTTGGATAACTGATTTTGGATAATCGGAGTTGTACTGTATATACAGTATGTCTGTTTACACTGTTTTGCACTGTGACAGAAGAATGCTGTTTCATTGGGTTGTACTGGTACAATCTGAGAATAAATGAATTTGAACTTGTTTTTAAAAAAAAGTCATTTTAGTTAGATTGTCTCCAAGAGCTATGAATAATTCTTCATATTAACATTTATCCGACATGTACTACTCTCAGCTGAATATGTCCCAAAACACATCTTTGGATAACATGTCAGTTTTTAAATGTTTAATGAAAAATAGCAGATTGTTACTGCAATTTTATCCTTGTCATTTTAATTAACCCTTCATCAACACATTAGCTGAAATCTTCTCCCCTAATTCGGCTAAGTGCTTTAATGCGAAAAGTTGGATGTGACAGGGGTGATTAATTACAGAAACAATGCATGTACTCAGAACTCTTCAACCATCCTGAGTCATTTGGTGCTGACAGATGTCAGCTTGAAAGTCAGAAGGCCAGTTTTCCTGTAACCTGATGTTTGTTCTATTTTTAACAAGACTATAGAGGCTTTCCAGTCATCAATCCCATTGTAGGAGAGGCTTATTATGAATGCAGTTCCTGATGCACAGAAGGGCTTCCATGCAAAATGCAAGGTATCTCAGTGTGACAATCAAGTTCAAATACAAGAACAAAATAATCAACAACATGAGAAGAAAAAAATGTAATTTTGGCATGCCGAACTATAATATAACCTGGCTGATATTTACAGCAAGAATGAGACTAGAAATTATACTTTGCAATGCTGGAGTTTTTCACTGCTTGTTGGTGACAATTCTGTATTCCATATGTGAATTGTATCTTCGTTTTTCTTAGAGTGTATATTTTGTAATATGGAAACCCAAATATCACATGGACATTTCAGAGCTCTGCAGAGTGGATCGGCTGTAATGGGAAGATTTTTTTTGCAATGCTGCTACAATGCTCATGGAGCTAACTTGGCCTGTGATTATCCAATTAGTGCCTAAAGTTAAGCATACATCAGAAACCTAACACCGGAATCCATATTCCTGCCCACATGATTTAAAAGAATCCTCAAAGGAAAGAAAAGCGAGTTAATTGAAGAAAAATAGATTATTATCATTATCATTTAGCAGTTAATATTCCCAAATTCTTCAAGGAATTCGATAGTTTACATTGGATATTATTCACAATTATTTTCTATATTATAACCTTTATTTTGTGGTGGAAAAGAGAGAGGTGGAAGAAGTGATGCTTCAGAAAATGTTCTCATTTCTCTTTCAGTAAATAACACTTACTGCCTTTCAGCAATAAAATCAGGAGAAAACCCACTTAGCCTCTGGCCTTGAAACTCGCCCTTATCTTGAAATTGATATGCAATCCAGAGCATACAAGTGAATTGGTGGAGAGATGGAGGCTTTCCACTCAACAAATAAGAAAATGTCTCTTTCATTCAAGATGTCATGATTGGATATTCACATGGATGACTGCTGAATGCCATCGGCTGAAGTACATGAAGTACATTCTGAACCCAGGATGTCAGTGGAAATCTGCAGCAAGCACAATAGTTTCATTCTCTAAATGTGCAGTTGTTCTCAACCACATGTTGACAATCTTGTTGGCTAATGCCTAACATACAGGGGCTCTCACATGTGCAAATCTTTTGCATTCGTTTTTTCAACCACATTGTAGACAAAATGGCATTTGTTCGGGAGAAGGGCTTTGTGCACCAAAAGGTCCATACAGTAGAGGAGGATTTCCTACACTGAGAACTCAAATGGACAATCATTGAGTAACAGAACCATACGTTGCAGTAACCCATTCTTTGGCCATTTTAACCATTCTTTGATGGTTATTTTTGCAAATCCTGTATTATTCAACCCTGATTCCCATCATCTCCTTCTAGATTCCACTACTCACATTTGCAGCAGGGCAGCTTACAATGGCCACTTAACCTATAAACTACACTTCTCTGAAATCCATTCCAGAGAAGACTTGAAGACCCACTTTAGCCCCACAACCTGCTGATCATGTAGGGAGAGTCTTTATCTTTATTGGTGAAGCAGAAAGTCAAGGTTTAAAGGGTAAGACATGGGGAGCTAGCATTCTGATATCAGTAAAGGGAAGCTTAAACATATTAACTGTTCCTCAAAAATATGAAAGATGCATGCATACCTGGTCTAATAAACAGGTAACATTCATGCGACAAAAAAATAGAGTAGGTACTAAAATGTATCATTTGCAAGGGACGAAAGGATATTGCACGTGAATCAGTGGAATGCAGAGACAAGAATACAATCAGACCAGCCGCGATCTCTTTAGGAGTGAAATGGGCTTGAAAAGTTGAGTGAGAGGTTATGTGGCTTACCCATACTCCAGACAAGCTCTCCAGCTCTTTTTTAATACTTTGTTTAAAATAAAACCACTTAGCAAACATATTCCAACATTTCAAACTTAATGTGTGCTATTTTATAAAAAAAACAAAAAGGAGTAAAGAAATACAAAAGAAAGATAAACCTCCTATGAAATCCCCCCCAACCCCCTACAAACTAACAACAGAAGGGGGACAAGAAAACCACAACAGGAGTACTTCACTTTCCAATACCTTTAAATATATAAATATTTATAGCGACCTATAAGAGGGTATTTTTGAGATCTATTTAAATTTTAATACCAACAATTTGTCAATATGGGATTTATATTGTACAAAATATCTCTTAAATTATAAGTCATTTTCTCAAGTGGAATACAACTCTGAAATTCTGCCTGCCATCTATCCATTCCCAAATCAATATCTGACTTCCAAGTTATAGCAATACATTTTCTAGCTATTGCCATGGCAATTTGAACAAATTTTCCTTGATACATATTCAGTTTTAATTAAAAACATTTTTTTTGTTCCATCAAGATATGAACTCAGATCACTGGATTCAATGTCCGGAGTACTAATGCTCTCCAGCTTGTTGACTGTGATATCAGCAACTTCATCAACAAATCAGGTTTCCTACTACGATCCATGTCCTTTCACTCCCAAGCTTTTGAAATGACATCCATCATCTGCTGCGGCCAATGATGCAGAAACAAATTTGAGCAGAACGAGCTCAGCCCGCATCAGTTGTGGATGTGCACAAAGGCAATAAAGGTCACCGTCAGCACTTTCCGAATGCAGTAACCATGATAATATCACTGCAGGGGTCTCATGTGCATTACGCATTGGGTGAAACAAGTGCAGCTTAAGCATGCATTACATTTCCAGCTCTCTTTTTCAGTAGGATCCAAATTAGTCTTATTATGCCAGAATGAAGGCCAGAAGCTAGAATTTATTGTCTACAGCTCAGAATTGCAACCTTTATTATATTTCATAAAGTTATGTCAGCCAAAACATTATAAATTACATCTGTAAGAGTAAAGCAGATATATGGGAACCTATTTTTAAAGAAGTAAATTCCAGAAGAATATCTATCAATATATTATTTCTTGAGTGATTAAGGCTTAAAGAATTCAATGAGCAAACAATGAATTGTTGGAGTTACTCAGCCGGTCACACAGCATCTCTGGTTAGAAATGGTCAGTCAGCATTTTGGGTCCGAACCCTTCATCAAAACGTTATAAAGAATTCAGTAAATTCTAATTCCCAACAGAAAAAAAAATTGTAATCACTTCATCTCCAAACTGTTGCAGTTGAGGATGCAGAGTTTGAAGTCTCGTGGAGGTGATGATGAACAGCAGCCTCGTGTAGTTCAAACTCCTTCTTGCTTGAACACAGATGCTGTAATAGCTTAGCTATTATGCAGCTTCAGATTTTCGCTATTGGAATTTACTCAGGGAAAAACACTTCGAAAAAGATCAACTGCTTCAAGTTAAGTTCTTTCTTTGCAAGCTGGTGAACACAACAATAATTGTGAATACAGGTTGAATACCCCTTATCCAAAATGCCTAGGAGCAGAAGTGTTTTGGATTTTGGAACACCATTTCAAAAATGCACTCATTCACTCAGACTTTAAGATGTATGCATTTGCATTACCACATAAATTTAACTGAAGTAGATATATATTGAAAATTCTACATTCAGTAGTGCACTACAGGTGCTAAATCTTTTATATGAAATTCCGTAAACCGAACATTTTTTCGACGGATGTCATTTGCTCATTAAAGCTCGTGTTTGGCGCCAAACATGACTCAAGGCGAACCTCACTCAACTCACACTTGAGTATCCCTTATCACTCCACGTCGGTAATTAGTGGAACCCTTGGGAATTCTGACTTTACAAGTTCCAGTGGGAAAAACAGAGTCCAGAACCTCCGATTTCCCGATTCATTGTGGACAGTTTGACGTTAGATGCCAATACTGCTGATTGACTTTGAAGACTGTGAAAATGTCAAAAAGATCTGCAGAGTCCCCTATGGGTAACAGTGAGAAGCAGAAAAGGAAGTGTCTGTCATTATCGATAGCGCGGAAAGTAAAGTTATTGCAGAAACTTGATCGTGGTGTGTCTGTGCAGTGTCTTACTGAAGATGATGGTGTGGGAATAACCACCATATGTGACTTAAAGAAGCAGAAAGATAAGTTGTTGAAGTTTGACAGTGACAGTGATGAGCAGAGGCTAATAAAAAGTAGGAAGACATTGCATAGGGCAAAAAAAAGCAGATATTAACCGTGTGCTGATTGAGTGGGTTCGACTATGAAGAAGTCAACGTATGCCTCCTGACTGGTTTAATTGTCATGAAAGAAGCAAGAAAATTTCATGAAGAACTGAGCCTTGAAGGAAAGTGTGAATATTCACAAAATTGGCTGTGGAAATTTAAGAAATTTACGTTGGAGGTAGCTGACATCAAAGTGCTGAACATTGACAATGATGCACCTGGAGGGATGGAGAAATTGTTGAGATGGTGTTAAATGACGAAAACCATGAGGAAACAAGTAATGAGGAGGAACACATTGTGAACACAAGTGGGAAAAATGCCACTTGTGTAATCATTTAATTGGTGGCATGGAACAACATGCCATTTATCAGTGATCTTGAGATTATGGCAGTTTATTCAACTAAAGAGAGACTGCTGGGACAGAAACATCTTTCAATGAAACAGTTGATACTGGAAGAAGTCTTTAAAAAGACTCCAACCTGAAGACGATGATCCACATAAAAACAATGACGTCATTGTAGTTGTGTGCTTTTACTGCATGTACAGTATACTTTCAGGAGTTTAGCTTCGTTTGAGCCAGTTTATGTTGGAAGCTTTACTTAAAAATAAAAAGAAAGCTAGTGATTTTATGATCTCTCTTTATATCACACTCCTCCCCCTCCATCCAGCGCCACCACGACCCCACTCCCCACCAATCCAGGGACCCTTCTGGTTGGAGTGTGTCTTTGTTTTGCGTGAATTGGAAACAGCACAATCACTTAAACGTACCACCATTACTATTATTCCACTAACCAAAAAATTCTGAAAAGTGTTTGTCCCAACGATTTTGGATAAAATATTAAGCCCCTGTACTGTCCTCCGAACAGGATTTCTGAACTCAGTTATGTATTACCTTATGGGACCATAGATAAAAAAAGTTGACGATTTTGGATTGTTTCAGATTTTGGGTGTTCGGATAAAGGGTACTCAACCTGTATAGTGACAAGATCGTCAATTTAAATAATGTGCTGTGAGGATTTAGTAATTATCCTGACTTACCATTCAAAGACAGACCAAAAATAAATGGGGCATTATTAAAAGTCTTTTTGCATGGTATTCAGATGCCTTCAGTTTGTGAATTCCAGGATCCTGGTTTTAAGACCACAGAGTTTACATGTTATCCACTAATGTCTCACGAAGGACAATCCCAGCCCAGATTTATGAGATTTAGACAGGAGATGTGAAGCAGAATGGAAAAAATATGGAAATACATCCAGGCTATGGGAGAAATCACTGATAGTAGAAATCTTTTCCCTACGAGGGGAGGTGTGCAATTTGGAGGCGATTCAAGGAGTGATTTCCTCCCCCCCCCCCACCAATAGATGTCTGTTTCGGGTGTGAAATGCACCACCTAAGCACCTAAGTTTTTACATCTCTTCCAGACACATTGCTACACTCATCCTTCAGCTGCCATTTCAGCAATTGCATCATTCAATGTCTTCATCCTATCATTGAACTATTCCCATTTCTGATGGAAGCTCATTGCCCTGAATCTAAGCAGTTTCTCTGCCGACCTGAGATGCTGGTGACCCGCTGAGTAGTCTGAAGAGTTTTTCTCTAACATCTGCAGAAACCTGCAGCACAGTTAAACTTTGACAATCTGGCATGCCAGAAGTTTGGTGGCGCCAAAACTGGTAAGTTTTTCTGACTATTGTATGTTATTTCTTCTAATACTGCAGCAAAATTTGAAACCACATTTTCTTTCATATTACATTTTCCTTTCTATTTAAAATATTTTTATTGTGTTTAAGAAAAAAACCTATACACAAGATAAACTTATAATAACATAAAACAAATCACATCATATACATATCAATTGTAAATTTGAAGCATAACTAGATATATTACACAACTTATTTCATTCAGAACATCAAGATCTATCATTATAATAAACAATTAAATCATAACATTGTCTAAGAATATTGAAAACAAAAATTAGACAAATAATACATGTAAAATTTCCTTGTATAAGATATTTTATACTTCTCTGATGTGATCATGTTGTTCTGTGATATGATCCGTAATCTACAGTTAAACCCCCCCTTTACTTATTTGTCTTAATAATAAAAAGGAAAAATAAATCTCCCTACTAATCTACCCCCTCCCTCTAAACAAGGTTATCTGTACATCATAAATTTTCCAATGAACCAAGTATTTTTGAATCAAGTGTGGACTAAGACTAAGCAGAGTGGAAAGTGTAAGCAGCAAGTATCTCCTGTCGAGTCAGATGCCAAACTACCAGGATTTCGCAATTGATAATTAGCAGATTTTTGGGGGTTTGCTGTCCTTTTCTTTCAGATCATCGTCAGACTGATTTATCTTTGTTCTATAATATTGCATGAGTGTTCCAGTAAGCGCTAAGTGTCACTGACTGGAGTTCTATTAATTTCACCAATTTTAAAAGAGGTAGTTGGAAAAATGCATGGCTGCTCAATAATATGAAATCACTTAAGTTTAAAAGTAGCTAACAAGCAAGAATGAAATACAAGTGCCTATCTAAAGCAAATTGTCTACCAACACATGTAGTGATTGAAGAGCAAGTATTGCAGATCACCAAGAATTCTCCATCCATCGAGAAAATTTTACAGAACAGAATTCCTGTTTGAGCTCTTTCCTCAATTTGGAACTTCACTTTCTTTCAGAATCACTCAAACATTTAAGTAACCAGTTATAGAGATGGTGAAAGTGGAAAAAAATATCCATAAAAGATCACTTTTTCCTGATAAGTAGAATTTATAGGTTTTCACTTCTCCAAAGCAGATGTTCAGTGGCAGAAAATCAATTTTGTATAAATCTGAGGGGATGGTAAAATGAAGTTAAGAGATCACTAATATTATTCATATTTTTTATGCTACTGCTTTGTAAATGTTGGTTTGAGGAGAGGGAGGTTTTGAGAACATATTCTAAAATTGGTTTCTAATATGAAGGGTGAATTCAGTCTGTAGAATCATTGATTGTCCATGTTGTAATTATGTAAATTGACTATTTGTATAAGCCACAGTTTATCTTATGACATTAGAGAAGGCCAATTAGTCCATCAAATCGAAATCAGCTCTCTGAGCCATCCCATCAATCTCCTTTCCTCATGTATTTCCAAATATTTTTTCTTTCTCAAATGTCCATCAATTTCATCTTAATTACCCTATCCCCCACTAACACCAGGGTATAATATCAGTCAATCCACTGAAATTTGCATCTTTGGGATGTGGATGGAGGTCAGAGCATCAAGCAAACCCATGTGGTTACAGGGCAAACGTACAAATTTTCCACAGGTCGAACTGGAGGTCAGCATTGATTTTGGGTCACTGGAGCTGTGAAACGTCAACTCTAACTGCTACTTCACTAAAACTTATCCATGGTCATAGCACAAATGTTAAAGCACTTAACCTAATTAGAGGAGAGGATTTCAGTCAATCATTGTCTCTGCCTTAATTTTGTATAACAAGCAGTGTATCCTGATAATTCAAGGGATTCTTTTTTTTACTTTTCACACCATGAACCATACTAACCAAAATACACACAAACATTTCCCTCTTGAATATACACAGTGTCATTTTCTCCCCTTTTCCCCCTCCCTTCCCTCCCTCCTTCACCCCCCCTCCCCACCCACTCAACGTTCAACCTATATGATACATTAAACCCATTAAACAGTGTCATCACACAATGAAAATAAACAAGAAATTTGTGTCTTCTACTTTTACATACTGGGTCAGTTCATTTTGTCTTCTTCTCCTTCTGTCATTTTAGGCGGTGGAGGTCCGCGTGTTGTGTTCCATGTATGGTTCCCAAATTTGTTCAAATACTGTGATGTATTTCTTAAATTATATGTTTTTTTTTCCAATGGAATACATTTATTCATTTCTATGCACCATTGCTGTATTCTCAGGCTATCTTCTAATTTCCAGGTTGACATAATACATTTTTTTTGCCACAGCTAAGGCTATCATAATAAATCTTTTTTGTGCTCCATCCAAATCGAGTCTAAGTTCTTTACTTCTTATATTACTTAAATAAATGGGACCCAACAGTATCAGACAGATGTTTTTGTTGTAAGAAGGAAATGGGAACAACAGTACATGCAATTTGGGCATGTGAGAAAGTGGAAAAGTTTTGGGAAGATCTAAACCAGGTATTAAATAAAATCACAAAAAGCAACATATCAAAAAATCCAGAGATCTTAATTCAAGGGATTCTTGATGGAAATTCTCCTTTGCACTATATCTGTATTTTAGGGCTCCCAGTGATAACTGATGCCCAACTGTTGATGTGGCACAAAGAGTTGCAGTTCCTTGTTTCCCAAAATGCACCTCAACTGTTCGCTGAATGTATTTCAGCATTTGGTTGCTAATGTCTGTGGTACAATTACCCCAGTCCAAACTACTTGAATACATCAAATGTTTTCCATGATGGTATATCAGGAAGGAATCAGTGCTTGGACAAATGCTCCTTCTTATTGTATGTTTCCATTAATTAGATGCCTATTAGCTGGTACAGACTGTTAAAAGAAAATCACCCAGCATTCATAATAACTAGCTTTGATGGTTTCTCTTTGATGATTTTAACTGTGGCAAAGCCAAATAGTTAATAATTGGTCTTCAGCATTAAATACATTAAGAAAAAGTCCAGGGGCATGCGATGCCTGCATCATGCATTATGTTTAATTGATGTAATGAGTGCACAGATGTTACTACAGAAATGAGAAGAGTAGAAAAGATTTTTGTCACCTTAAATTTGTGGATGGAGAAAATTCTGAAATATTTCATTATAATCCTGACATCTTTGGCCTAAACATCATTAATATGAGAAGACAGCTGAAATGTGAGTGGCCAGACTACTATTCCCATGAACAGCAAATCAAATATTGGTCAAAATCTATCAATATGCTCAAAACATCCTGAATACAAAATGTGGAAAGAAGCTTAATATTCTGTCAGTTGGAAAGTGAAAAATTCAAGCTCACAATTTTAACCCTCAACTGCTTTGGTAATTTCCATTAAGATTGGCTTATGGTCTGCAATGTAATAATTAGGTTCCAATGCAGCACAGGCTTGTTATGTACTTTGCTGCAAAAGACATATATACTGGAGAAACTCAGCAGGTCACACAGCATCCATAGGAAGTAAAGGGCCTGGGCCCTTCATTAAGAACAAGAAGAAAAAACAAGATTGATGCTTGAATAAAGAGAGGTGAGGCAGAGTAAAAGAGGAAGGATAGGAGCAGAGCTAAGAAGTTATGGGTGAAGAGCACAAAAGCTGAGAAGCACTGGAGAGAGGGAACGAAAGCTAAATGAGAAGCTCACTGAAAGGAAGGGGGAGCTGGAGGAAAGTAACCAGATGGATAGGGCAAGAGAGACACAAGGGAGAGGGTTCAGGGAAATGGGAGAATTCAATACTATCTGTGTGGAGACTGGAAACATGGAATATAAGGTAGTGTTTCTCCAATTTATGGTTGCAACGGTTTGGCAGCGCATACTGGAATTTCAAAACCCAGTGTTGACCAAAACTGAAGTATCATTGCATGTCTATTTATTTTTCCAGAATTCATCTTTGAGAGAGAGAGAAATAACTCTCTCCATTTGAGATATTATTTGGGATAATTGCATGCAGATTGTGGATAGTGGCCTGATGAAAACGGGCAATGGGTGATAATGCTTTTTCCCTACATTCTGGTATCTATAATACTCATACTGTTTTGATGATCATGTCGATTTATCAGCAAATCAGATCTTCCTCTCTTTCTTTGTCCTCCATTGAATGGTTTCCACCTATAATTCTCCTTGTGCATGATCTCTGTCTGCCGCCTTGACTATGTTTTACCTAAATCACTATCAGTCTCGATGACTGGTTTCTATGGGTACTCCACTTGTGGGTCCTGTTATCTTCTTCTTCAAGTCTTTCATTATCCTTCCTCTCTCAAAACAAACAAAGCTTTGTCTCACATCCCTCACAAACGACTTATCCATTTTCAGTTTTCTTTCTCTCTCCAAAACTCTTGAATATATTGTAGCCTTCAGAATTGCTTGTTTGAAGCCCTGAAATCCTTCAGACTTTGGTGAGGTGCTCACACAATGGATACCATTCATTTGGTGAGGGTCACAACGAGTCGGAACTGCACATTACCAAAGGACAGGATGAGTACCAATGATAAATGCATGTAGGGAAATGAAGTCAAGTAATTGAAGCTTGTGCTCCTGAGGTTGAGTGTGGAGTGAGGACCAATGAAATGCAGTGCGCCTGGCAGGTCAAAGTTAAATGAATGTCGACGCATCAGCAAAAATGAATTTTAATAGTTTATTTAAAAAGTTTGACCATGCATGCAGTCAATTACAAAAATTTTTAAAATACAAGTAGAAAAGTAAGTATTTACTTCATGATGGTTGTACCCCACCCACCCAAGAAAAGACCCCAAATAAAAAGATAGATATGTTTTTTTTAAAAAAGCAAGAAAAGGACAAAAGAAAGAAAGGAAAGCAGAATGGATTGCTGAAAAGCACCACACACACCATGGATCATAAATTCATATTCTATTTAGTTTTCTTTGGAGAAGATCAATGCAGGTCTTGAGGATTAGGAAGAACAGCTAAAATTTACACTGGAAAATTGTAAATTTGGATGCCAAACTTGTAAATATACGTCATACTTGTTTCTTAATTTAAAGTAATTTTCTCGAGGGGAATACAACTATGTATTGTCTGCATTCTAACGTGTCGTACCTAGATGTGAATCAGACTTCCATTCAACTGCTGTACACTTTCTAGCCACTGCCAAAACAATTTTAACAAATTCTTTTTGATGTTTAGATAGTTTTGATTTAGGTTTAATCCCTGTAATATTACCCAGTAAAAATAATTCTGGGTTTTGTGGAAATTTAATTGTTGTAATCAGCTCTAAAAAAAATTCCTAGATAAATCAAAAAGGTCTCACTTTAGAACATAACCAGGTTGAATGTAAAAAAAGTTCCTACCTCTTCGCCACATCTAAAATATTGGTCTAATAAGTCTGAATTTAATTTATTTATTTTCTGTGTGAGATATAATTGATGCAGAACTAATCAATAACTTACATTTATTGTATAAGTCATACTATCCCGACAGAGTTCAGACCAAGTTTCTTCATCTATTCTTGCATTTAAGACTGATTCCCATCTCTGCCTGGACTTATGAACCCCTCTTTGGGGATTTTCATTTGAAGTAAGTGATATAGTGCTGAATTAAATTTCTTTGTATTTTCCGTTCAAATCAGGCTTCACATCACTACAAATTTGTAAAAACATTGTTGGGCCAAATTTATCCCTTAGATACGCTCTAATCTGAAAGTACAAGGAATCAAGGTTTCCGCTGTGTGAGAAAATTAAAAATGTTCTCTTTACAATGGATATTTAATCAAAAATCAATCTTGATGATGTTATTGTCATGACAGGGGTCATCCCGGTGACCTTGTCTATAAAGCAGTCCAGAGCTAGAATCTCGCCTTCCAGGTTTGTCTTGCAGAGAGACAAGACTTCTTAGTGTACATATTAGTTTATTAAAGCTGTCTTATACTCGCACTGCTGGTGTGGTTATTGTCAGTACAGTTATGGTTATCATTTCTCGTGCTACCAAGAGTGGACACATTCCGCCTTTTATTCACCTCCATGGGTATCTTTCCTGCCTTTACTGATCTCGGTGCATTGTTGCTGATATTGATGGCACCTACTACTAATTCCAGTACTGGGTCACTTTATCTGCATGCTTCTCTTTCTCTCAGTATAAAAAACCTCCAACTCCTTTGATGCTTGATTCGAATCTTGACCCATTAACTATTGTTCAGGTGTATATCATAGCTATTATTGAGCATACATGCCAAAGGTTATTTTTTAAATGGAGTTCAGATTGCAATATTTTCCCACATAATATCAGCATTGAAGCTTTCTTGAGAGTAACTAACAGTGATTTTTTCCCCCTTCCAAATCTGCTTTATCATGGATTTTCAGTGTTGATTTGCTATGTTTCTGCATTCTCAAGTAAGAAATGTTCAATATGTGTGTTCACATAAAATGATTACATTAATAAAGTTAAAACATTTTTTTTAAATTCTTGGAGAACAGCCGTTCTGAAGCCAATCTGAAACCTTTTGCATTGGAAAGATACAATCTGAATCTGAGAATAACAGAACCAAAGGATTTCTACGGCATTAAAAAGATGGCATTTTAGCCATTGAGTCTAAATTGACTGTTCCTTGGCAATGTCACTTCCAATCTCAGGTACTATGCCACTCCCCACCACTCGCATGCACCCACGGCCCTCTCTGTATATTTGAAAATGTCTGTCCAACTCCCTCTTGGAGCATTGACAGAATCAGCTTCTACTAACACTTCAGGCCATAAATTCTGGATCACATAAGACTTTCTGCAAATCTCCTTCTAATATTTTGGACATAAGCTAATATCTGTGGACCAAGGAACCATCAACCAAGGGGGTACAATTTCAATCTCTCTATCGGTCCACTCTAATGAAAGTACTGTGCTCCCAGTATACTTGTATTAAATTGACTCTCAAGATTTCTTGCTCCAAGGAGCATTAATACAGCTTCTCCAATCTAAACTTGTGTTTGAAATCATCTTCCTTTTGATGTTCAACTGAATTCTTCTGTACCCCCCGTAATGATAATAGACTATAATTATACAAAACAGCACAACTGAAGTTCATTGCCATCAAACACACCTTTCTCTGTGTTACCTCATGTTGATTTAGACTTTCAAAGAAAAAATAAATAGGTTAATTAAAATGGTATAAACAAAAATATATGCCAATGGTATCCTTTGTTTTCTCAGTTTCATTGAGCCTATAATAATGATTACAAATCTGATTTTTTGTTGTGTGTTCCCATAAGCTATTTTTATAAATTTCTTCTCTATGTATGAATCAAGACCTAGAGCATCATTTTGTAACTCAGCTCATTCTTTTGAATTTCTTACCTCCTTCTGATTTTGTCCTGTTTACGAAAATCATGCTTCGAAATCATTCTGTCTTTCAATTGATCTCCTCCCTTGCTAACTTTTGATTTGGTTTGTTAATGGCTTTTTTCCAACATAATTTGGTGAATTCATTTTGTGTATTAATCTTTGAGAAGAATGTGACTTTTAAAATAACCACATTATTCTTAGGATTATAACAAATTTTAATAAGAAATACAATATTCAAAATGTGATTTCACAAGCAATCTTTCAAGGGTTAGGAATGTCCATCTGAAGGTCACTTTTTTTCACCTTATGCAATCTTTGGTGTTAATGGTTGTGGACAGAAAGTATTCTAGTTTAAAGACTGTGTTTCTAAATCTGTAAGAAAATATCCAGTCTCTTTCCCTATCCTTTGCTCCAGCTCCTCAATCCCTCCCCCCCATCCCTCTGTCTCTTTTCCTCCAGTTCTGCACTCACAGAGCCACCCCCCACCCCCCCCCAGTCAATCCTCAGCTTTTTACTCCTGACCTCCTATCTATGTCCACCCTTGGCCTCTTGCCTGCTGCCTTGTGCTCTTCCCCCTGCCCATTCTTCCCTAAATCCCCCCCCCCAGCTTTTATTCAGACACCTCTTGATGAAGGGCTCAGGCACAAACTGTTGGATTCCTTGTCTTTACTGGACAATGTGGGACCTGCAGTAGCTCTTCCTCAATGGGACATAAGTTTCTCCAGCACATTTTTGTATCTACACCAATGTAACCCAGACATCCTTTGTGTTAACTAATCAGTGTATCACAATCTTTCATTTCTGCAGAACTTACAGCCAACGCCAGATGTGCAAGTTTCACATTTATTAAATGCTTTATGTCATGAATTCCTGATTGAAATCTGGATAATTTTGTGCATTTCTATTATTCATTTACCAAAAATGAGAAGTATGAAGATTAAGTAAATAACATGACAGAGTAATTTAGCTGGGATTTGGTTTGCAATTGAATTTTTTTTTTTTTTTCTTCTGGCAGATCTGATATTTAATATGATCTGAAAGGATTACATCAATTTAAGATTGCACATTATATGGTATGTATGCTTGAATGAATCTTCAAGTGTATTATGTTGAAAAAAATTAACTTGCAAATTGTGCCAAATATATGGATGGCTTTTCTGTGACATCAACATCTGTACAACTGATGGTGAAAAAGTCTATTTACACATGTCTACTGCAAACACTCCATTTGAACACACAGGATTTTCAGATTAATATCTATCAAAGGCAAAAAAAAGGATTAAAACTTGATAAAAAATATCAAAACAATGCTTTGAACACTTCTTTGTATACTTTAATCTTGACTCTTCTATGTTGAGCACCATCACACTGAGCACAGGCACATCTTAGGCTGCGTGCTCATCCCACTCCTGTTCATGCTACTGACCCACGACGGCATCACCAGATCCAGCTCAAACAGTGTCATCAAGTTTGAAGATGACATGACAGTAGTTGGCCTCATCAGCAACAATAATGAGTCGCACTATAAAGAAGTGGTGAAAAATCTCATGAAGTGGTGCAAGAGTAAGAACTTCAGCCTCAACGTGGACAAGATGAAGGAGATGATCGTGCACTTCAGGAGGACCTGGAATGACCATCCCCCACTACACAGCTCTGTAATTGAGAGACAGAAGAGCACCAAATTCGTTGGACCCTATCGTGGACACTCAACATCTCTTCTCTTGTCAGGAAGGTGCAACAGTGACTGCACTTCCTGAGAAGACTCAAATGGGAAAGCTCCTTCTAAAGGAGCGTAGTCAAGAGCGTCCTGGTTGGCTGCATCACAGTGTAGTTCGGTTGCTGCAGAGAAATGGCTCGAAGATCAATCCACGGGATTATAAGAGTGGCAGAGAGGATCACAGGAGTCTTTCTCCCTCCACTTTCCTCTCCCCCCACCCCCCCCCTCATTGATGTGATCTAGCAGGAGCGTTATCTGAAGAGGGTGCTCAAAATCATTGAGGACCCCTTCAGCCCTGCACACAGCATCTTTTAGTTGGTCCCATTGAGGAAGAGCTATTGTAGTTACAGAGCCAGGCTGAGGTAGTGAGAATGCTGTATGACCAAAGGAACTGCTCACAATAACCACCCGAGATTTTGATATGTACAAAGCAATATTTATTTGTATTAATTATATACTTGTCCTGCATTTGTGTTGTTTTTCTGCGTGTGTTATGTCTGGTTGTGTGTCTGCGTGCGTTGTACCAAAGACTGGAGAATGCTATTTTTTTTTCTGAGTTGTACTTGTGCAATCAAATGACAATAAACTTGACCTTCTGGAAAATAAACCACATGAACTACCATCCATTGCAATGTTACAATTTACACACACTTTGTTACAAAAGTAATAATCCATTATTTATTTACTACACAAGGTCACAGTAATGAATAGAAGGCAGCAGGTGGCTGGATATGATGAAACATGTTGTTCTAAACATGATTAGATTAATGGGTGGAGAAAAATGAAAATTATTCTGGTGATCCATGGGATGACATCCTGTAAAGATATGAGGTTATGAATGATTGGGAGCAGAAATGTGATTAAGACAGGACTATAATATAAAAAAAGGACAGCGTCTCATGGCAACAGGCATTCGAGAGTCCAGGCTTTGGATTCTCTCAGCTTTTGTTTGTAAATAAAGGCTTAAACTTTTCTGAAGAGTTCTCCGTGTTTCCTGACTCATTTTTGGACATCAAAAAACCACAACAAACTGACTTGAATTGGTGAGACCAAATTTGGAATATAGTGTGCAATTTTGACAACTTAATGATAGAAAAGATTGCAATGAAGTTGAAAAAGTGCAGAGAAGATTTACTGAGATGTTGCCAGGACTTCTGGATCTGAATTACAGAGAAAGATTAAACAGGTTAGGACTTTATTTCCTGGAGTGTAGAAAAAAGGGATATTTGATAGAGGTATACAAAAATTGTGATGGGTATAGAGTAAATGCAAGTAGCCTTTTTCCACGGACATTAGGTGAGGTACAGATCAGAGGACATGGGTAAAGGGTGAAAGATCAAGATAGGTAGGAGTACCAATCTGCTATTCAGCCCATCGAGTCTGCCCTGCCATTCAATCATGAGCTGATCCATTTCCCCACTCGGACCCATTGCTTTTCCTTCTCCCCATAACCTTTGATACTTTAGCTAATCAAAACCTATTAATCTCTGCCTTAAGTACCACAACTGCCTGCGGCTACAAATGCCACCGATTCACCAACCTCTGGCTAAAGAAATTCCTCTGCATCTCTGTTCTAAGTGGCCGCCCTTCAAAGTTGTGCTCTCATGTCCTACAACAGTGGTTCTCAAACATTTTTGGGGCCACTTGGGCCCCAGGCCATATCCCTAGTGACCCACCCCCCATACAGAAGCACTGAGTGGGTCGGGGAGAGGAAGGAGGCAGCGCTGAGCGGGGGGGGTGGGGTGGGGGGAGGGGGCAGTGTGGGTGTGGCGGCAGTGGTGAGTGGGGGATCCACTTCATTTAAAGTTTTGGGAAAATTTGGACAAGGAGATGTATTTATTAATTGGATTAAAGCTCTATATTATGAGCCTAAAATGGCCAAATCTTATGTGTTCCCATTGTCCAGATCTAGTAGACAATGTTGTCCATTATCTCCAGCCCGTTTTGTCCTGGCTATCGAACTGTCAGCGGAATCTATCCACCAAGATCCAGACATAAAAGGCTTCAGGGTTAACCAGGAAGAACATAAAATCAATCTATTTGATGATGATGTTCTGATATATCTGACAGATCCAGCGAGTTCATTACAAAAATTGCAGTCTAAATTGGAATTTTTCAGGACTTTCTCGGTCTGTAAAGTTTATTGGGATAAAATTAGGTGGGAATTATGATCATGTTGAAAGAGATTCTTAATTTAAGTAGCTGCTTAATGGGAAAAAAATATTTAGGTATTAAAATAAATTATAATTTACAGAATTTATATAAGTTGAACTTTCCTCCTTTCGGAAAATTGAGGATGATTTAAATAAATGAATAACTCTTTCAATTACTTTGATTGGAAGGATCAATTATATTAAAATGTGTATATTGGCTAAATTACAATATCTTTTCCAAAACCTATCTGTTTTAGTCCCACAACGATTCTTTAAGAATTTAAATACATTTCTGTGGAAGGGTAAGTTGCCCAGAGTCTCTCTATAAATCAATCTGGAATTTATAAACTGGGAGGATTAAAACTCCCAGACTTGAAAAAAATATTATTAGGAAACCCAAATGAAGTTTGTCACCTCCCTCTTTGACGGAGGAGACAAGTCTCTTTGGGTAAAATTGGAATTGTGCAAGATGCTAAGAAGATGGCAGAAAAGTTTATATGGAATTGTAAATTACTATCTGGTCCTAAGGAAGCCCCCTTCCTCAATATAGTAAACTGGTAGCTAGAGTATTGATGAATGGTTTGATTTTGGAATCTTTTAAGTTAACTCGATCAACTCGTCAAGGTTGTCCTTTATCACCAGCTTTGTTTGCATTAGTGATTGAACCTTTAGCACAGCTGATAAGACAAAATGCACAGATACAAGGTATGAAAGTTTTGGATGAGGAGTATAAAATTAATTTATTTGCTGATGACGTATTGGTGTGTTTAATAAACCCAGCTCAGTCACTTTTGCACTTGAAGGAGTGTTTAATACAATATGGATGTCTTTCTGGATATAAAGTTAATTGGGAAAAAAGTGAAATATTACCGGTAAGTGAAGGAGATTATTCAGTTTATAAGAATATTATTAATTTGAAGTGAACTGATCGAATTAAATATCTGGGTATAATTTTGAATGTTAATTATCGATCTTTATATAAATTAAATTATGCTCCTTTAATGAAAAAAATTAAAACTGATTTGATTAAATGGAAAGATTTACCTATTAATTTAATGGGAAGGATAAATACAATTAAGAAGAATATCTTTCCGCGTATACAATATTTGTTTCAATCCATTCCATATTTACTTGATAATTTTTTTTTTCGAGATTTAGATAAAATGGTTAGGGAGTTTTTATGGAGGGGTAAATTTTTGAGAGTAGCTTTGAATAATTTAACTTGGAAATATGAGTTAGGGGGACTACGTTTACCACATTTTCAAAATTATTATGAGGCAGCCCAACTTAAATTTATTAGTTCATTGATGGATTTGGTACGACCTCCTAGTTGGGCTAAAATTGAGATGGCAAGTATTTCTGAATTTGAAATGCATCAAGTTTTGTTTAGGTGGAATATAAATTTGTTACAACAATATAATGTGCCTATACTAAAACATTTAATGAAGTTATGGATAAAGAAAAATAAAATGATAGGCTCTATGGGTAAATTATTGGCTTTGACTCCATTGTATAATAATCAACTTATTTATTTTTCAATACATAATCAAAGTTTATTGCATTGGAGATTTAAAGGTGTGAAAAATTTGGGAGATTGTTTTAAAGAGGGTAAGTTTTTGTCTTTTAATCAGATGAGGGAAGATTTTGGTATTGATAAGAATTCTTTATTTCTTTAGTATCAAATTCAATCTTTGGTAAAATGTATGTTTGGTAGAGATATGATTTTACCTAACATGACTAAATTTGAGACTTTTCTTATGAAGGTACCAGAGAAGGGTTATATTTCATTTATGTATCAAATATTACAGGATGGTATGGATAAAAAGGGTTGGGATAGATCTAAAATTAAATGGGAAGCGGATATTGGTTTTATTTTTTCAGAAAATGATTGTTAGATATTTGTTATGACAGTGTAACTAGATGGATAAATGCACATTATGCAATGATTAATTACAATTTTTTTATATTTGACACCTGAAAAATTAAAAAAAATATGGTTTTAATGAATCTGATTTGTGTTTTAGATGTGGTGATACGGTTGGAACTTTTTTTCATGCTGTTTGGTTATGTATATATATACAATCTTTTTGGAAGAAAATTCAATCATTTTTAGAATACCTGTATAAGATTAAAATAGTTTTAGATCCAACAGTATTTTTATTGGGTAGTTTGCAACCTCTGAAAGGCTTGGATTAGATAAATTCCAGCTTACTTTTGTATATTTAGCTTTATCCTTAGCCAAAAAATGTATTGCTAGTACGTGGAAAGATACAAATATGATTGATATTAATAGATGGCATTATGAGATGAAATATTGTTTAATAATGGAAAAATTATGTATGTTTCACATGATAATTATAATTTTTTATTAATAAGTGGCTGTTATACTCAGAATATTTACATTTAAATTTATATTGATTAGATTTTAATATGTATATTTAATTCTTTTTTTTAATATTCTTTTTTTCTTTTTTTTATGGCTCTCCTTAAGAGAGTTGGCTGAAGGGGGAGGGGGTTATTTTCTTTTTTTATTTTTTTCTATATTTATAAAAAAATGTTCATGTTCATGTTTAATTGCTGTATATGTCATATATTATTTGTTTTTTGAACAAATAAATAAAGTTTTTTTTTAAAAAGGAAGCCCCCTTACTCAAACTCAATGGTCAAATTGGTGTTGGGGAGTCCTCTCACCCGAAACACCCCTAGCTCAAAATAAATTAATTCAGTTAACAATTAATAATAAAATTCTATAAATTCAGAATGGGATCAAATATATTGAAGATTGTTTTGAGCAGGGACAATTTATGAGATTTGAACAAATCAGGAATCAATTTGGAGTTTTAAATACATCCTTTTTCTGATAAGATCTTATTTAAGGGATAAATTAGGTCCAGCACTGACCTTACCGCAATGTACTGAAAGAGAGACTCTGGTTCGAAAGGGGATCACAAAGAAATTTATCTCAAAAATGTATTTCTTACTCCAGATGGAAGCCCCTAAACAAGGGCCAGATAAGTCAAGAGAGAGATGGGAATCAAATTTGGGTATAAAAATGGATCCATTTTGCTGGTATGATCTATGTCAGGGCAGCATGTTTTAAATTTCAAATATCCTGTGCTTTTATAGTCACAATCTCTTTTTTTGCCATTTCTATTTGAGGCACAGAACATCAAAAAATGGTACTGCAAATTTTCCTCTGATATTGATGATGCTGTGTTATCTCTCTGTTACTTTATGTGATGGCTATCTCAGCAGTCTATAACGATGTCACTTTGATATCATAGATTGATATCATAGGCCGTGTCCTTGTCCAAAGTCTCAGAATGATCAAAATAAACCAATGAGTGTTTCTAAAGAAAAGAACTCCTGGTGATGATTTAACGATGCTTTGGGCTTTGAACAAAGCTATTTGAGTTCTTGAAGGAAGAAGCACTGGCTTAGTTAATGAAGCTGGTCAATTGTATGAGGAGAAAATCGACCCAGCAAAGGCTATCACCTTCCAATTCTATCTCTTAATCTAATTAAAAGGTCAGGGGTGGTTGGAATTGGGTTGGGCAGCAAGATAAGGAACAGTTTGTCCAAAACTCTATTGCAAACAACCAAAATTCAAAGACCCAGTCTGGGGAGGCACTCAGATACCAAGATCTGCTCTATTGAATATAATTAACAGATCACTTGATATCTAATTGAGTGATTCTTGACAGTGTACATTGACAATTATGCATTGGATGGTCAGAATACTGTGTATGTTTATTTCTGAGCAAAGATTAAGACAACAGGTGGAATGGAAGTCTAAATATTACTTTCTCTTGAAGTGTTGTGGTGTATCCATTTTGATGCAGTTTTTAAAATGTCTAGACATGGAACTTTACCAGCTGTTTAAAGGGAGCACATTTCTGTTGCTTTTGGAGTGGAAAGTAGGTTCTGTTTAGTTTCTATGGAGACGTAGAGAGCAAACACACAGGATCAGCTTCCAGCATTGAAGTAATAGGAAGCACTTGTCATCCCGATGGCAGAATCAAATTGTTTTGGATCTCTTTTATTGTCAGTTCCTGGGATCTGAATGAAGAATAAAGTCATCAGAAAAACACCTGGTCAACCTCAGCTGATTACACACATTGGAACCGAAAATTTTCTTCCCAAATACAGTGCAAATTAGGTCACTGTTCATGAATCTCAGCCTGCGGGAAGTTATTTCCCAACTTGTCAGTCCTGGTTTTCATGCTCCTGCATCTCCTTCTTGATGGTTGTGCATCAAAGATACTGGGTGCTGCATGGAAATAGTCCTCAATAAATCTTTGAGCTCTGTTGAACCCTATTTAAGTAACGCTCCCAATAAATGTCATCAAAAGAGGAAAGGGAAAGCCCAGTGATCTTCTTGGCTGCTTTGATTATCCTCTGTATTGAATTCCATGAGCTAAAACCTTCTTAATTATATGCATGGAACACAGACAATTCCTTTTCCCCTCAGATACTATTCCTGAGTTCCTGGGGCAATTTATTATTTTCCGACCCATATGTGGAAACATGATCCTAGATTGTACATGACTGAACTGCAAAGGGTGTAGGTTGGACAAAGAAACTTTGATTTCTTCCTGATGAGGAAGATTTGTGCGTGAGTGACCCATGATATCATTAGGCACCTAGTTGATGCCAGGCAACATGGACATTAATCACCTCACCAAGTCCATGTGTCAATATCCAAAGGAAAAAAATTCTATGGAAAGTGATTGTCAATCTAGTCTATCCCAGGTTAAACTACCTTAAAGCTTGTTTTATACGTGTGTGTGTGTGTGTGTGTGTGTGTGTGTGTGTGTGTGTGTGTGTGTGTGTGTGTGTGTGTGTGTGTGTGTGTGTGTGTGTGTGTGTGTGTGTGTAAGTTTGTGGCAACCCACTTACCAACAAGCGAACTGGCTCCTGAAATGGCAGACATGCGATGGAAAATGTAGGAAATTGACCTACATCCAACACAGGATTTTATCTGGTCTGATGACATCACTTATTATGTCACTTCCTGTCTGTGTGACAGAAATAGTAATGTATATAAGCCCAGCATGCAAGTCTGGAGGTATCAGTCTTGCACTAGACCTCCACAGTGTATACATCAAATCGGCAATGTGTACAGTGACTCCACCATGTGTACACAACATCTATAGTAACTCAGTATAGAATGCTTTACTACCGCTTCAAGATTACCTCTGCCATTTTGCATCACAAGCTGAGTTAGTTGCAAATGTTAAATACCTGTAGGAAAAATATAGTTCAATATAATGGTTTTTAAAAAATTGTTATAGATTTGATAACAAGGAGACATAAAAACTGTAAAAAATGTATTGGTTTTCAGACAATGCTCATAAACAGCTGATAACCTCTGCCCACGATATCTCCTCTCCTCCAGTAACCATTCTATAAAGAAGAAATAAAACATGAAAGTCTGCAGGCGCCATGGTTGAAGTAAAACACAATGATGGAGAAACTCAGCAGGTCAAGCAGTGTACAAAGTCAAAGGTACCTAAGTGACATTTTGGGCTTGAGCCCTTCATCAAGATATCAGATCTCCAACATTAGGTTTTTCCCATTCTATAAAGTGTTGTGTGTCTGCAATAGAAAGAGCATAGAATTCTACTCTGATTTCTCCAGCATCATTGCGAATTATGGAAATGTAGCTTAACTTGCAGTATTTTGACATAAATATATCTCAGCATAATCTCTATTGTAAAAATCAGAGAAACCAAAGAAAGTCCATAATTTCTGCTTCTACAAAAATTCCATGGATCTGCAATTAAAAAAAAACCCCAAAAAATTCTGGTGATATTCAGTAGGTTGATGGAGACAGAAACAGTGATTTTTTTTTGAATGCAACGTCAAGAAAATCATGGGGGGAAAAAAAAACGTAATTATTGCTCGTGTGGTCATTCACACAGGGCGGCTCTTTAGACTGTAAGTGCCTGAGTTCAACAGTCCTGGTGGTTGGACGTGCAGTCGAGTGGATGACCATCAATGAATTTTTCCGGTATGATTTACACTGCAGGCTTCCTCCAAAACGTTGTAGGGGTCCTGCAGGATAAATCCCGGTGCAGGAATTGACTCAAAATTCCAGCACATTCTTTTTAGACTGACCATGTGGCAGCAAAATTCCTTGATTGTGCTATTACATGTCTGTAGTCTAAAAACTGTAATTGTTAACATTTCAGATCAGAATATGTGGTTGTGCACCTTCTCAACCCTCTGTGTGCAGAAACTGTGTATCTGTGCATGAATGTTTTTGCTATGTGAAATGCCATTCAAAAACATCTACAATGACAGAATATTTCTTTGTTCGTAATGTTCTGCACACTAAAATATTCTAATCATCAGTGCATACATTTTTTCTAAGATTTGCATATCTGACAATCTATATATAGCAATTCTAAAATCACCCAGGGAATAAAATATCAGGGATCGACGTGAGTGATTAAGCTGCTTCTTTTCTTCTACCTGGTTCAACAATTTTTTTACAGCTTCCTAATTCTAAACATTCCATCATTCAGCTAGAGCAATCCTTATTGTTTCAATGGAGCAATGGGGGGGGGGGGGGGGGTGTGGTCTAACAGGGGGTGCTAACTCGACAGGGGGTGCAAAGGTTCAGGCTACGTGCACTTCTTAAAGGGGAGAGCTACTAAGACTGCAACAGGTGGTGGAACTGCTAGAAGGCAAATGATAAATTGATAAATAGAAGAACACAGGAGATGGAACGACACAAAATCAGCACAGGGTGGCTCGCACTGTCCCTCTAAGCTGTGCGCGAGTGCATGCGCACACATTTTACCGCCAGCACACAATAGAAATTAATCTGTGCACAAAAGGGTGGTTACCTAAAATAATGTAATAAATAATAATTATACTTATTGAAAATAATCTCTTCATATTATTTAATGGAACAGCAAACTGTTACAAGATCAAACCAGCAACCACAAAGAAGGCATATCACACAGGGGTAAAGATGAACAATTACTTTATTAACAAAAATTCACCTTCATACTTTAATTTAAAATCCCCCCCACCCTTTTATAACAATGCCCACTGGTTACTATGCAAATTTCTATAACAGTGTAAAACTAATAAATTCCCCAGCCTAAATATAACATATGTAATTAAAGTCTAAGTTATATTTCCAACCAGCCCACAGAAAAACTTAAGACACAAAACAAACACAAAACACACAAAACTTAGATCTCAACTGAAGCAAATATCATAAACAAAATTCAGTTTGTTTGGTAAACTGAAGCCAAAAGATCTTTGAGAGAGAGAGAGAGAGAGAGAGAGAGAGAGAGAGAGAGAGAGAGAGAGCACAAAATTCGAAGTTGTCTTGTGTTGCTCGCATAGAGAGGAACAATGGCTTGGTCCGGATCCTTCTGGCTGCCTTTGGAATGTTCGTCCCTTTTAAAATGCCCAATATTCTAAACTGCCTCTCAGACAATGACTCTGCTTGGGCCTCCTTCCACTCTAACTGTCACTTTTTAACATAGAATCACACAACACATAGGTCAATGCACAACACAACTCTGTAACAAAGTAGTTCAAAATATAGCATGAAATCTTAACTAAATACAGTACCACTCTGATTATCTGAAATCGAATTTTCCAAAATTCTCATTTATCTGAAATATTTTCGGAGCCAAACTGACTGGGGACGTAGGCTCCCAGCTCTGGCAACAACGGACCTCAGGCTCTCGAATCCAGCAGCAATGAACCTCGGGCTCCCGGCTCCAGCAGCAACAAACCTCGGACTCCCGGCAGCGGCAGCAATGGACTTTGGGCTCCTTGCGGTGGTGGAGAGCTCAAGCTCCCAGCATGAGCGGGGTCTCGGTGGGGAAGTGTTGGTATTCGACAGTGGCTAACTTATTTTTGGTGAGAATTAAATGTTATTTTAATGCTTAAAAAGCGTTCCCTTGTTGTTTGTTGTTGTTTAAACACTGTTACAAGTGATTTGCTGTTGCAACTTGAAGGGCTCAAGTCTGAAACTTTGCTGATGTGCCTTTACCTTTGCTACATGAAGACCCTTTTTGACCTGTTGAGTTTCTCCAACATTTGTGTGTTTTTTCACTTAACCACAGTGTCAACACAATCCTGTGTTTTACCTCTGATTACTACAACAACTCTGTGAAAGCTTTCCAAGGGATGCCCTCCCTGAAGAAGTTTGCCTTTGCTCTCCACAGGGAGCTTTGTGGGATTCTCACTCACTACTCCCCCCCTCTGTCACCCTTGCTGCTCTCAAGCTCTACAACCATGTACTCACCCAGACTCGATTCCACAGCCACATTGCCTTCCTCTCTACTTTCCTCCACCGCCACCTTGTGCCTCGTGGATTCCAGCTATGATTCCAGGCCTCTTAGTTTGGCCCACTCCAGGACCTAAGGTATTTGTACCACATTGACTGCTGCTCTCTCTGCTTCTCCCAACAACTCCTATGCATCACCCTCACCTTGAGCAACTTTCCCTCTTGCTGCCACAGCTCCGGACCTCGCTGGCCATGGCCTGCAGCAGACCCCTCCTGTACTACATCTGCCGCAGGATCCATGCGTTCAACCATCGGTTCCACACTTACCCGGCGTCCATCAAGGATTAATATTAGACACCTTGATGAAGGGCTCAAGCCTGAAATGTTGGGTGATGTATCTTTACCTTTGCTACATAAAGGCACTGTTTGACCTGCTGAGTTTCTCCAGCATCTATGTGTCTTTTCACTTAACCACGGTGTCAACACAATCCTGCTGTTTTACCTGCTGTTGCTACTCAGCTACTTTTAAAAAATGACCTGTTCTCCAAAAAAAAAAGGTTTATTCAAAATGGCCCAGTCCCAACCATTTTGGATAATTGGAGTTGTACTGTATGTTACTTCATAGAATGCAATCCTACTTGTATTATGTTAAAATATTCCCAATACAGTTTTATTAGCCATGAGAGATAGGCTGTGTCAAAATTAGCTTGAAAAATTTCAAATTTACATGTACTTTTGTCACAGGAAAAAAGAAATTGCACAACGTAAGATTTTTGCACACTGACTACTAAAATTTAGAGGGAACATGGGTGACATGCTTTCTTTTTCAGGGAAACACAGGGTGAGAACTTATTAAAGGAGCCAAGTTAGAACGTGTAGGTAGTGATGTATAATATCTGGAATTCACACGTTGGATAGAAATTTTTTATATTTGAGGAAGAGTAATGCTTGAAAATCGTAGTTTGACATGGTTTCCTGGGGGACATCACATGATGAGCAGGGCCAGGATGGAGAATCTGGCTCCTCCGAGAAAAAGTTTTAAAAAAGTGAAAAAATGAAGAGAAAACCTTGCAATTCATCTAAATAAATTATAAATAGTCAAGGGAAAAAAAAATGCATTTCTGCCAAAGGAAGAGAATAAATTACAGAGAAGATGGAAGAGAAACATTCAGAGGGAAAAAAAAGGCCTACCTTAAAAAAGTGAAGCCTACTTTTCAGACAGAGGGCCTCCTGACTCATCTCCTAGTGAGCTGCAGCATCCTTGCAACAACAGGGGCACCTGGATGAGTCAGGGAGGCCCTGTCAGAGTGACTTACTAAGCCCTTTAGACATGCTCCCAGGCAGTCCAAAAGGCTGCCTGAGGAGGGAAAATTATTTGAGCTGGAAGAAAAAAGAGAAGAGGAGAAAGAAGAAGAACAAAGCTCAGAGGAATTTTTGGAAGAAGAAGAGGGGGTAAGAAAGAAAGCTAAAGTTATTCCTAAATCTCAAGACACACTGGTTATGATTATGAAGAGTTAAAGTTAATAAGATGTAATATTAAGAGATCAGAGGCTAAAATTAATAAAATGTGTGAATTTGTTTAAGAGATGCAGATAAAACATCAGGAAATGCAAGAAAAAATTCAAAGCATTAATTTGGAATATCAATTTCTTCAAGAAAAAGTAGATAAAGTGGATGACAGATCAGAGCAAGTGTTGGCCATGAATAAGCAATTGTCTGAAAAGGTGGATTCGTTAGAAAATTTTAGCCGAAGAAATACTATTAAGATTATTGGCCTGAAAGAAAGAGAGGAAGGAAAATATTCATTTTATACAGCGCTTGATTCCTCAGACTTTGGGCATTTTAAAGGAGATAATGAGACTGAACGAGCTCATAGAGCCCTTAGACCTAAACCTACTTTGGTCAAATTTCTTTGTTATCACTGTGGGAAAAACATTTGGAATTAGCAACAAAACAGGCTAAAGAAAGAAAAGCACCATTGGAATTTGGAGGGAACACGTTTTTTTTATCCTGATATAAGCTTTGATTTATTGAAGAAAAGGAAGAGTTTTAATCCAGTAAAAAATATACTGTGAAAGAGGGGATATACTTTTATTCCGCATTATCCTGTGTGACAGAGTATTTAGAGGTGGTTTGGGAGGAATTGTTAGAGCAGCTTTCACACACACATTTTAAAACACAGAATATTTGCAGGAATTTTGCAGAATGCTTTTTGCAGGAGGCAACAAAATATCGACAGCAGCTTGCCTGGGAGAGCATGTGATCTTTGTAGGCAGAGGAGAACAGTTTTGCTCTCAGAGAGGGAAGGTGTGAAAGAGAGAGAGAGGAGACAGAAATCAGTTCCAGAAGGACAAGCTGGCAAATTTTCGAAGGCTGTCTGGTCAAAGGAGGAGATTGGCGGTCTGAAAAGGTGACTTGAAAGAAAGTGGATCATCTGGAGAACCCTGAAGGGGGCAAGTTTCATCAGTAAGACTGATTGAGAAGGAATCAGTTGCAGATATCCTGGAAAAGGAATCTCTCTCTGAAAACCAGCAAGAACCCTCCTGTGTGGCAACCATTTGCCTGTTAAGCACCAAAGCCTGGTTAACTTTGTTAATGCTAACTTCTGTGCACAGTACAAGAATTGCCTGCAACCCGTGAGATTGGATTATGATCCAAAGAACTTTTCTAATCTTAAATATATATTACACACACCTGCGCTTAGTATTAGAAGGGGAATTAAGTGGGTTAGGTAGGTTAAGTAATAAATTAAAGTTTAATTCTGTTTTCTTGTTCAAATATAATTAAAAACAACTTTTGATGAAGTAACCCTGTGTTGTGGAGCATATCTATTGCTGCTGGTTTTGGGGGTCCTCTGGACTCTATAACACCTGCAACTTTGAAAGTATTTGTTCAAGGAGGTCCAAGTCGATTTTTTATGAATCCAGAACATGCTTACGAGCAAGCAGAAAGTTTGCCGGTTATGCATCAAGAATTGACCCAAAGAGTGGAGATTTAAAGATGGAAAGTTATATTATTGTGGTGAAGGGAATCTCGAAGTGGTTTGAGATATTGCAGAGATGAGTTTAATATACTCAGAGGAGCTGGAGATATGCTGACTGGTTCCTGCCTAGCCGTGGGCGATATTTTGCAACCCTAGTCGCAGCCTGAAAAAATGGAGGGTGGTAGCATTGTCAGTGGGCTTTGTGACAAACCTTGGTGGGGGGGGGGGGTTCTCTTTTCTATTTCTCTCTTTCTTTATTTATTCAATCAAGTACTATCTTTATTACTGGATTTATTTTTTTTGTATTTAAGAGGTTGGTGAAAAGCTGGGGACTGATGAAGGGGAATCATGAAAAGGGGGAAAGTGTAAGAATTTTAATTTTTTTTACAATGATTAAAGGATTAAATTTTATGTTTTATTGCAAATAGGCTTCAAAACTATAAAGTGAAAGAGAGTTCTGACATATGTCAAAAAAATGAAAGCAGATATTGCTTTTCTACAAGAAACACATTTAATTGAAAAGGAGCATCAAAAATTAAAAAGGAATTGGGTTAGAATGGTTGTAGCATCGCATTTTAATATAAAAGCTAGAGGAGTAGCAATTTTGATAAATAAAAATCTTCTAATTAAAATACAAAATACAGTATTAGACCCATTTGGTAGGTTTGTATTAATAAATGGTCAATTTTTTTTCTGAACAGTGGAAATTAATGAATATTTATGCAACAAATGTGGATGATGGTAAATTTATACAAGAAATCTTTATTTTAAATATGGGGAAGCTAATGAAAATATTTTAGTAGGTGGAGATTTTAATTTTTGTCTTGACCCTCTATTGGATGGATCTACAAAGAGTGTATTGAAATCTAAGGCAGCAAAAATAACTTTGTATTTAATACAAGGCTTGAATTTGGTTGATATTTGGAGAAGGATATATCCTAGAGAAAGGGACTATTCATTTTATTCTAATACACATGATTTATATTCTAAAATTGATATATTTATATTATCAGCAAGACTTCAAGTAGAGTACCACAGTTTCAATATAAGGCAAGGCTCATATCAGATCATTCTCCTTTGTTCTTAGCATTTTAGTTAGAAGATAAGCAGGATATGAGTTTTAGATAGTTTAATAGCACATTGTTGGAAAAGAAAGATTTTTGTCAGTTTATTAGGAAATGGTTTCCTGCTCAGAGAATCCGCTTCCTACTCGGAGCAGCTGCTGGACTTCCTGTGCTGGACTCCCAGAGAAATGGAGACATAACAATCTTCTGATGCGCAATCTAGAGCAAAATTAAAACTCTGGAGGAAATCGGAGGGTCTGGCAGCATCTGTTGATGCCCCAGACTGAGACATTGCTTCAAAGCCCTGGAGTTAAGATCTTCCCCTGGGGAGTCCACTGTCCCTATAGGCGATGACTGACCTGCTGAGTTCCTCCAGCAGTTTTGTTTTTGCACCATAACATCTGTAACTAGGAACAAGATAAAATCACTTTGAAGTCAATTCCTTTAACCTCTTGCACCCTGTAGACATTAACAACATTAATATTAGTGAGAGTTAGATTGAAATGCTGCTCAGCCAAAAGTGAATTATGAAGGACTGAAGAAAGTTAAAAGGATCTGCAACCCATTGCATTGGTGACACTACTGATAAGATTAGAGTTTGTTTGTTTGTAATAGGTTGGTATCTCAACAAAATTTTTAGTCACTGCCTGTAACTTCGTATATTGTGGGGATCACGCTTAGTAGATACTAAGCCACTTGATTAACTTGTGTTTAAATTAATATGACTCATTCAACATCAGGTTTGTTGTGTACAGTGAAAAAATATAGTCCATGAATCATTTGGTAACACCTGTATTCTGGACCACAATTTGCAGACCATTTTAATGAATGTGGCCTGGTACCTAGGAACACATGTAAAACTAAGGTTGTTTTGCTGACTAGTTCAAATTTGTGTAAATGTAAAGAAAAAAACAAAATTAACCATTAATTTCCTTGTTGATTCATTTATTAAAGGAATGAGAGACAGAGCAGAGATAATTTTGAATCATTGCACTAGAATAAATCAAGTGATATCGACTTGGCAATCCATTTTACTTGTATTTCAATAGTAATGAAAATCAACTAGTCTGATTTTAATTTAGACATGCAGCGCGTTAACAGGCCCTTCGGCCCACAAGCCCGTGCCACCCAAATGCACAAATTAACCTGCAATCCCCATACATTTTAAAGGGTGGGAGGAAACCAGAGCACCCAGACGAAACCCATGCAGACATGGGGAGAACATAAACATTCCTGAAAGACAATGCTGCATACCAGCTGTAATAGCGTTGTGCTAACCATTGCACAAACTGTGCCACCTGACTGCATTTTTATATTCAACGCTTTTATATTTAGGCACCCACTCTACCTTATATCTTTGGTCATCAATGCTCTCCACTCTTTTTAGGATTAAGATGCAATATAAAATAACAAACACAAATGTCAGGCAGGAAGCAGGAAAGTGTATAAAAACAAAAAGCTGTACTTGTTTCATCATCTGTTCAGAATGTTCAGCATCAGCTCTTTGTATGAAAGCTCATCTCGGAGCCCATAGAAAAATCTGAGCAAAGCTATTATCATTAACTGAGATTTATAGAGAACCAATATTATGCTACAGAAGGAAAAAGTACTGGATCCAAAATAGGGTGATGTGCAATGGCAGAAACCTGATGTGCAGAAAAGAATATCAGAAATGTATAAATGAAAAGATGATGTGATTTATGACAGACCTCCAGGCTGTATAAAATGTCTGACTTCATTATTTAAAAAGTGTCTGTTTTTTTTCTTCTGCAACGTTCTCAATGGCACTGCTATTAGAACTACTTCCTCTTAGTTCGAGAGACCTGGTTTCGACCCTGACCTCAGGTACTGCCTGCGTGAAGAATACCTTGTTGATTTTCACTGACTGGTTCAATTTCCTCCAAAGATGCGCAGAATGTTAGGGTTATAGGCCACTGTAAGTTGCCTCAGGTTTGTCAGTGAGGTCAGAATCTGAGAGGGGAGAATAAATATGTAATGATAATGTGGGATTGACATACATGGGTGGTTGATGGCAGACACCAATTTAGTGGGGTGAAGATTTTTTTTTCCCCCTTTCGCACATATGATTGTATTAGGCGTGGACATTAAAATGTACTTGAGGTGCAAGGGCAAGTATTTCTACCATCATTAAATGTGTCATGCATAAATTGGTTTAGATGCATGAGCTGTAGCTGAATACATAACAAGAGGTGAAGGAGACATGCAGGAGACTGCAAATGCTGGGGTCTGAAACTGAACAAACTCCTCCAGCAGAGTTTGTAAGGTGATGGAGGTTGCAAATAGAAAATGGAGTGTATTACTGTGTTTGTAAAAGGTTTACTCCACAAATTGTGTAGACTACACAAAAGAGTCTGGAAAAACAACCAACTGAAAAACCTCACAAAGATAAGCGTATACAGAGCCGTTGTCATACCCACACTCCTGTTCGGCTCCGAATCATGGGTCTTCTACCGGCACCACCTACGGCTCCTAGAACGCTTCCACCAGCGTTGTCTCCGCTCCATCCTCAACATCCATTGGAGCGCTTACATCCCTAACGTCGAAGTACTCGAGATGGCAGAGGTCGACAGCATCGAGTCCACGCTGCTGAAGATCCAGCTGCGCTGGATGGGTCACGTCTCCAGAATGGAGGACCATCGCCTTCCCAAGATCGTGTTATATGGCGAGCTCTCCACTGGCCACCGTGACAGAGGTGCACCAAAGAAAAGGTACAAGGACTGCCTAAAGAAATCTCTTGGTGCCTGCCACATTGACCACCGCCAGTGGGCTGATATCGCCTCAAACCGTGCATCTTGGCGCCTCACAGTTTGGCGGGCAGCAACCTCCTTTGAAGAAGACCGCAGAGCCCACCTCACTGACAAAAGGCAAAGGAGGAAAAACCCAACACCCAACCCCAACCAACCAATTTTCCCTTGCAACCGCTGCAATCGTGCCTGCCTGTCCCGCATCGGACTTGTCAGCCACAAACGTGCCTGCAGCTGACGTGGACTTTTTACCCCCTCCATAAATCTTCGTCCGCGAAGCCAAGCCAAAGAAGACTCCACAAATGTAGTCCTGCACACTTCTCTCATTTTCTGATGCATATGTATGTCTATCTCTGCACATCATTGATTGCTATGTTACTAGAAAGGAGATGATTGACTACTCTTCTAGATTAGTCTGTGGTAAAGAAAATTTCAATTTACCAAACAGAAGATGTATGTTCTTCCACATTATCATTGCATTTCAACCTGTTTCAACTCTGAACTCAAATACTTCAATGTATTGAGCAGTGCAACGTGTCTGCATGCAGGGAACCCAACATTTTCTCTTTTATGAGGCATTTCTGTTCAATATTTTGACTTATTTCATGGACTAACTCTAGATGTTTTCACTTACCATCAGATAACTTCAGGTTTGTGCGTGTTGGTTTGAATGGCTTCATGAAGGAAGCACATCAACACCCCCCTACTTTCTCAGGAGTTTGCAGAGGTTTGGTATGAAATTGACAACTTTGTCTAGATTCTACAGATGTGTAGTGAAAAGTGTGCCGACCAGCTGCATCATGGGCTGGTATGGGGGTACCAATATCTCTGAGCATTAAGCCCTGCCAAAAGGCAATGGACACGGCCCAGTACATCACAGGTAAAACTCTCTCGACCATCAAGAAAGCGCTGCCGTCAGAGAGCAGCAGCAATATTATCAAAAATCCACCCAGGACCTACACTCTTCTCGCGGCTGCCATCAGGAAGGAGGTATGAGTGTCATGAGACTCATATCACCAGATTCAAGAACAGTTATTACTCCTCCACCATCAGACTCCTGAACAATAAACTCAATCAGGGACTTGTTTAAGGACTCTTACCTTGCATGCTATTTATTATTAAGTATTTATTTTCTGTATCACAGTCAGTTTGTTTACATTCCTTTCTTTGTTTACATTTCTCTCTTATGCATACATATCTTCTTCAGTACAATTTTATTTTGTATTATCGATAAGTAGAAATTCTACCTGGTCTGCAGGATACACTTAGATTTGTGTGTGATATCTTATACTCTGACAATAAATCTGAACTTTGAACTTTGAAAATGTTTCATTGCCTGCGATATTAAGAAGTTATTCATTTTGTAACCACGAGGTGGAGTGCTGTGTAAAGCAAGAAATTTTAGCCTGGGTGGGAACATTGCCAATTTTCTTTGAATTTATGAACCAACATACTTCTTTGTCAGAAGATGATGAAGAGTCAATGTGATGTGTCAAAAGAGGATGTGGCTTCGATTACCTGGGATCTCTCATGGTTGCCAAAAGTAAACATTGTATCAGAGGAAATATAAGTTTGTTATTCGTTCTGTATTTTAAGCTTGTTTGAGGGAAATTGGTCCTAATGCAAATAATTATCTAATTCCCACCTTTTTTTTTAAATGTCAAAACAAAACATTGGATAAAATCACTCCAATTCCAAGCCGCTGGTGATCACATCAGCAAAAATATAAGACAAACTTTAATTAGAATTTGACATTTATAAAACTGTGAAACTCTGTGCTAAATATGTTTGGAAGGAATGTAAGCCTTAAGAGGAATGTAGCAGTATGAAGGTTGAGGTTATTTTAAGGGACACTGTTGGAATGATGCCACCCAGAGCATTAATAGAGTGCAGTGTGGATGTAAAGTGGTGTGAGATTGCTTCAGATGATAAATAGGCAGGAAATCCTAGAAAAATTGTATGTATTGAGCATTTAATAAAATGGTTGTCTGAAACTGTCAACTTTAAATGTATCTTTATTCATTTTCTTTTCAGTATGTAAATAAATGGTGTATTCAGTTCAGTGGTTGGACTGGAATATGAAATGATCCAAATGAAGCTCAAGTGTTTTGAGATTAACTTTTGAACCTGACTGTTCAATCGCACCTTTAATTTACAGTGACTGATATTATGCAAATATGCAAAATAGCCTTCATTCATGTTAATTAAATACTTTGACATGGTTTGTGTGGAATACATTTTAAAGAAACTCACCAGGTATTCAGAGCAGACAAATCATCCTTCTTAGCATTTTGAAGTATTTGAGCTGCAGATGGCAACTTCATAAATGTAGAAGGGAAGATGGTGTGGATATTTGTAGTAAGGTCATCAATGTTACTCAGCAAGAAAAACACAATGCTGGTGAAACTCAGCAGATCAAGCAGTGTCCTTTATATGGCAAAGATAAATATACATAGCCAAGGTTTCGGGCTTGAGCCCTTCATCAATGTATGAGCAAAATGAAGGCAAGCGTATGAACAGAATTTTTTTTTAAGGAGAAAATGGGAGAAGGGAATAGAATCTTTGCAGGGGACAGGGTGTGAAGAAGTGTAGTTGAGGTAGTTGTGGGAATTAGTGGAAATCTTCTCTCCTGAGATGGAGACAGAGGGATCAAGAAAGGGGAGAGTGTCACCAGAGATAGACCAGGTGAGTTTGAGTTCAGGGTGGAAGTTTACCACAAAGTGAATGATGTTCACAAACTCATCATGGCTGCAATAAGGCAGCACCGATGTAGTCATCAGTAGCGTGAAGGAAGAGTTGAGGTCCCTTGCCTATGTGGGTTTTCAGCATGTATTTCTCCATAAAGCCCACAAAGAGCTAGGCGTAGCTGGGACCCAATGGTAACCTCTTTAATTTGGAGGAAGTGGGATGAGTCAAAGGAGAAGTTAGTGAGTGAGAACAAAGTTCTGCCAGGCAGAGGAGGTTGATGGTGGTGGGTAGCTGCTTCGGTCTCTTATCAAGAAACAAACAAAGGGCTTTGAGAACTTCTGTATGGGGGAGGGAGATGTAAAGAGATCGGATGTTCAAAGTGAAAATGAGGTGGTCAAGTTCAGGGAATTGGAAGTCATTGAAGTTACTGAGCGATAAATTGGATAGCAAATTTAGTCAAATGTACACATCCATCTAAATGTATAAATCAGCAACTGTTTATCCAGGTGCCTTGTTTCCTTGAATTACTGTGCAATGATAGCATTTAAGTGAGAGACTCGTGGAGAAGAATGAAGTTGCACTCTTTGCAAGATGCTCACTGAAATTAGTAGAAATAATGCTTGAGATTGTCCATTGTGTTGTCTGTACATTTAAAAATATGTAGACTACATGATCGTTTGAGTGAGAATGCTGGCAGTGAATCTCTACAATATTGAGTCCACGCAGACACTGAAAACTCTCTTCTGTGCCTCAGTCTTTCAGATTTTAATGTCAGATATTTAAATGCAAAAAAAATAAACATTTTATAACCACTTTTGACATTAATCTCGCTTCCTCAACCTTAATCTTTACTCTCTGCCTCAATTTCTCACAATATAAATAACATATTGATATGGCTTCAAGAAGCAGAATTGTATTTGTGAATGGTGATGTTCCCAAGATCAGTGAGAGGACAATTGCTTTATTGATGAATTAATTGGATGGTCAAGACACTAACTCAAAATCTGCAAGTGCCACAATAATTGTGAAAATTTTAAGGATGTAGACTGCTTTCTGCAATTGATGGATATAGGTAAGAATATGCAAAGTTGTACATTGTGACAGGAAGAACATGGACAACTCAATATAATGTGAGGTGACAGTGAGAACCAGAGGCCAGAGAGTTTGTGTGCATAGACATTGAAATATCATTAACAAAGGATGTAGTATTTTGGGTTTTAAGCCCAGAATCATAAAGTCTAAAACTAGGACATTGTTGAACCTTTAGAAGACCCAAATTCCAAATTCATTGGATTTAGTGGAGGATATGAAGGCTTTAACAAAAGGTTCTTGCCATTGATGAGGAACTTCGGTTAATTGGAGAAGTTAGAATTGTCCTGCAAGCAGAGAAGCATTCAAAGTCTTGAGTGGTCGGGGAAATACGGATAAAAAAAAAACTGTTTCCACTGATTGAAGGGTCAAGAACCAGTTGACACTGATTTAAACTGATTACCAAAGGTGGGGTGCATGGTTAGCACAGCGGTTAGCCAACTCTGTTATAGGACCAGGGATCGGGAGGGACCCAGGTTCAATTGCTGCACTGTCTGTAAGGAGTTCGTACACTCTCCCAGTGTCTGCGTTTTCCCCCGGGGGGGCTCCGGTTTCCTCTCACCCTTCAAAATATACCAGGGGTTATGTTAATTGGGTGAAATTGGGTGGGCCAGAAGGGGCTGTTACTGCACTATAGACAGGAGCTCCACAACTTACAATGGGGTTACTTTTCTGCAAACACATTATGTTGAAAAAAAATCATGTCGAAAAAGAATAAGACACCTACCATTTTATATAATTAAATTTTGAATACCTTTATTCCACACACTGAAAAGAATCCATTAATGCACACAACTGAAAACACACTGTTCACAATAATTTGTACTGATTTTCTGGTTTATTTTACACAGCAGAGAATGAAATGACTCACCCAAAGCTTCTGGGTGATCAGTAAAACCTCTGAATCTGAAACAGACTTGGAAACACCTCGATTCTCTGCCCATTGCTGATGAAACTCATTGCACATGAACTCCTCAGATATGGCGAGCTCTCCACTGGCCACCGAGACAGAGGTGCACCAAAGAAGAGGTACAAGGACTGCCTAAAGAAAGCTCTTGGTGCCTGCCACATTGACCACCGCCAGTGGGCTGATATCGCCTCCAACCGTGCATCTTGGCGCCTCACAGTTCGGCGGGCAGCAACCTCCTTTGAAGAAGACCGCAGAGCCCACCTCACGGACAAAAGACAAAGGAGGAAAAACCCAACACCCAACCTCAACCCACCAATTTTCCCCTGCAACCGTGTCCCGCATCGGACTTGTCAGCCACAATCGAGCCTGCAGCTGGCGTGGACTTTTACCCCCTCCATAAATCTTCATCCGCGAAGCCAAGCCAAAGAAGAAAAGAAGTCAAGAATGGCTCTTGCCACCAGATCATTATTTCTATTCTCCCTCCCTTGAGTGAAACAACAAGGAAATAATAACTAGACCTCATGGGAGAAGGTGGGCTGCAAGAAAATTCAGGGCAGGGAGATAATGTAAGCAGACTGCAGGCTGAATTTTGCACCACTAGTCAGTGAAAGAGACTCTCAGATCTGCCTGCAGGCGAGGTATGCCCTGAGGTGGGCCCCTTCCTATACAAGGTTTTCAATTCCATTCATTTTAATTAGTGGGGGCAGAAACGGACTGCTGCTCATTGAGCATGCAACTCTTATCTTTTTTTGGAATACATATTAATTAAAAATTGCATCGCATTACACATAAAATAGGGCTTTGTTTGTGAATCCATTGCCTCTGTGCACTGCGCCTAATGTAACCATGTATGTACCCACTAAATATGGATCAACATGCAACTTACATAAACTGGTGTCTGGCTTGTAAAAGAAAAGCATGGTATTAGTACACATTACTGATGCAAAACCCTATGGTTTACACCCACTTTATATGTATATGTTGAGTTTTTGGCAGCAAGGAAAATATGTGGAAAATGCAGTCTTGCTCTTATTCACATTTGGTATGTAAAATTATTCGATCCTCTGAATCCTGTAAATGATTAAATGCCTTGTGTATTCTATAACATATTAGGGGCAATATTTATTTTGTGCATAGATCCTGGAATAAATAAAAAAATCTGAACCTTGCCATATTTTTATATTAATTTCATGCAATAAACCTGCTGTTTGCATCAAAGGACTGAAGTTCATGTGTTACTGATGAAGCAATTCTATATTTTTGTCAGAAGTAATGATTAATAGATTGGTTTAAACTACAGCAGTACTTTATTTGGAAGCCTTGCAACATGTTTCATGAATCTCATCTGTACATTACATTTTTAGAAGGAATTTGAATCATAATATGCAAAGTAATTTTTTGCAAATAGTCTTGTAGAAAATAGCTTTCCCTATATATCTCAGAGGGTTATTTTAATTCCATGTCTGAGCTTCGCATACAAGTGAAAAATACTGTGAAGGATTTTTTTTTTTAAAGTAGCTAATAATAGATTAATACCATTTGTTTAGGTCTTTTTACAGAGGACCAAATCTTTGGCATAAGAACCTTGTGCTTGAGCCAATAACTTCATTCTAATAAGCATGAACCCTTTGGCACCAGCCCTTCGGTGAGTGAGAATGGTGGTACATTCCGTGAAGCAGCAATGATAGAGTATCAGCTGATGCATTCATACTCTGACATACTGCCTCACTGTCTCTCCCTCACTTTGTAGGTGGGATAAGCCTTGTTGCGAACCCATGGGCCGGGAGCTTTAAGCAGATGCTGAGCTGTGGATAAACTGAGAGCTGGAGGAACTGCATTTAGAGCTGGAGTACACAGTGCTGAAATATTATTCAGTTACTGAGCTGAACAGAAAAGTAATGGCTTCAAATTTTAATGACATTGTCAAGCAGGGATATGTGAAGATTTGTAGCAGACGTTTAGGGGTGAGTGTTTCTCTCTTGTGCTTTGTTCTTTAAGCTAAACCATTTTCTTTTGTGTCAATATTCACAATGAATGGAGTATATGTCATTAATAATAAGTATAGCTCAGGTGCTAGCTGTTACTATAAATTAGCAACAAGGGATTATATCCAGCGTTAATGAGATCATAAGCTTTGTACTTGTCTGGCCTTTTGTTTTATTTAACAGCAAGAATATTTGCAAGGATGAATATTTAACAAGTTAAACATTCCTGAAGGTTTGTTTTAAGGTTTTGGAAAAAAGTTGTTATTGCCAATTAAATTAAAGCATAATTGATAATTTAATAATAGAAGGATGTTCCAAATAGAAATCAAACTTTGAAAGAAGTCAGTAGAACAAAATAATCTAATAAGAAATGCTAGGAAGGAACATTTCCACCAATGTTTTGAATCCTTGATTTATAATCAGTGGCATTTGTTTTGTACACCGTATGATTCTATTTTCAATGTGTGTAGAGCAGTTCTCAATGAGTGAAAGTTACTCTTCAAAATAAATATGCTTCATCAGAACATAATTGTAAAATTATTCATTGAAGATCAGTTCCTTGATTTTCAAAACATTTGGTTTATAATCTCACTACAATTTGCAAGGTATAAAACAATTTTGCTCCTTGATTATTGAATATGATTAAATAATGAAATTTCAGAGAATACATTTTAATCAATATAAGGTCAATTTTTAAAAAAAATATTGCAGTTTGCAAACATTTCCTTTCATTAAAAAGTTGTCTTGTGTGAATTGCTGCTGTGATACCAATCAATCATTGCCATCTTAAATTGGTCCAAAGGTAAGGAGGGGCAAATATATTTTGTGTGTTAGCAAATCACAGACAAAGTTCCATCAGTAACAAACTGGTCACTTATTTCCATGAATGAATGATAAAGTTGAAGCACGTAACAGGTATGGTGGGAGTCATCTTTTTGCAAAATAAAAGTTTGGCATTTGTTGCTTTCCTTGACAATGAAACAATCATAATTATTTAAATCATTTGCTGCAATGTATATGCTTGTGACAGATGTATTAAATGAACAAATGAATAAAGGATATAAAGTGCTTTTAAAATATAATGCATGAAGCTGGCAGAGCCTTTAGATGGAAAAATACTGTGTGCAAATTAACTGAAATGGACAGGTAAGAGACTAAAAAGAGAGATAAATATTTTGCGCAGGTGGTTGTACTGTACATTTGTCCTTGAGATCATGATAAATAAAATGAAAGAATGCACAACACAGACTCTCCCATGGGATTAATATGATTTGCTACGAGGTTGTCTGCTTATTGGTTACCACCATGCTATATTAAGTCAGTTTTTACATCCTAATTGGCAGATAAGTGTGCAGAGTTTGCACTTGTGGTCAGGAATTAATGTATTTTTAGAATTATTTGGAACATTAGCATTCTATTCCATTTTATATTTAAAAAATAAAAATAATGAATAACAATCTCACATAATTAAGACCAAAGCATTATCAGTCCTGAATGTCGCCAATATTTCTGTTAATTTAAAAGTAAAATTACCACAAGCCATAACATTAAAGGCTTTTGACCCTTTTTTTGGAGTTTTGATTAACGCTTCAGCTAAAAGAAAAGATCAAAAATGACCATGTTTGTACCAGACTCAATTTTAAAATTTCATGACAAGTGACCTGTGTAGGTAATTTGCAAAAGGTGGTGCTATTTTTGAAGTTTCACTGAAAGCTTACATCCAGTTTCCCTGGCTAGTGAAAGGATAATTTTTTGCTTCGGCCTTATTGTTATATTGAGATTTACTAAAGGGAAGTTATTCTTTCTACTGAGAGAGATGAAGTGTATATTCAAATTCCTGATGAATGAATGAGGAAGAATATTAGGAACTCATCATCTTTGTGAGACAGTGATTGATCCAGTAAACATTTGTTAATAAGTTGATTTCCATTTTGCCCAACTAGTGTATTTTTTCAATTCCTTTCTCCAGATCTGAGCTTTGCTGGCAATCCCTATTTGTCCTTTGAACTGAGAAACTCATTGGTCCATTTCACTGGGAATTTGGAGGGCCTTTCTTTACAGAAAGGCTACATTGGGAATGGTCAACAGATTTCAAGACTGAAAGACATCACTGAACCAGATGGCTTTTGCAGTCATTATTACAAATGATTGTTTATTTTTCCAGATTATTAAATGACACTCATCAACAAAGGTTGACAATATAGGTTTTCGTCAAGCATTTGTCAATGTCCTGCATGGTAGGGTAGCCCAGAAGATTAAGCCACATGGGATTCAAGGATAGCTGGCTCCAAAATTGGCTTGGTAATATGAGGCAGTGGAGAATGATACAAGGATTCTTATCTGATTGGAAATAAGTGACCAGTTTTGTACTGCAGAGACTGGTGCTGGGACACTTATTTATATATATATATATAATTCAATTTTGATTTTAATCTAGGAGGGGTGATTATCAAGTTTGCCACATGGCAATGTTGTTATGGATAGTGAGGAAGTCAGGAAATAGATCAAATTAAAAACTGGGCAAAATATTGGCACATAGAATTCAATCTTAACAAGTCTTGGTGATGCATTTTGGGAATTCTGATGTGATAGGACATGGTCAATAATTGGTATGGAATTAGGGAGGTTTTATATCAAACTGACTGGGAAGCTTGTACAAAAAAATTGAGATTTCTTATTGTTTCTTCCTCATGACCTAATAAAGAGCCCTTGGAAATCTGATGGTAATGGAGAGAGGCTCTTTTTAAAAATGAATTATCAGATGTTAACCCATGTGAACATGGTAAAATTAGTCGATCTATGAAGATTCCTCAAAAAATGCGGATGTTGCTTAAAGTGCAGGTTACTAATTCAATGTAGCTGCAGATTTTGATTTGTATCTGCATTACCAAAGGTGGTTCACAATCAATTACACTTTGTGGCGAATGCAATCTATATTGGTAAAATCAGGAAACATTCAATTGTGCAAAGATAGGAGAAACCTGAGAGTCTTGGTCACAAAAAAACCAGTTGAACTGCATGAATTAAGATTTTTAAAATGTGACTTGTTGATTTTTTTTATTTGGCAAGTTTTATTTTAAATTACCAAATGATTTCAAGTGAATGGAATTGATGAGAGAGCCAAGAGCTATTCCAGTGACCAAAGAGCACAACCTATTTTTCTCTCAATGTATGAATAGGAAGATTTTTCAAACTTAAATTAACCTACATGTTTATGATGGTGTTTGAAGAAGGAGGAATGTTAGCTTATAAATCATTGTTGAATAGTGTGGCAAGATTTCTTATTTCATGGATATCTTCAATATCTCAGTCCAGCAGGGTGTGGTACCTACCTGTTTCAAACAAGCATCAATCATACTACTGCCTAAAAGCATGTAGCAACTGGCCTTAATAACTATCGACCAGTAGCACTTACATCAACAGTGGTGGTGTTTTGAAAGCCTGGTGTTGAAGCATATCAGCACCTGTCTGAGCAGTGACATGGATACGATACAGTTCACCTATCATAGCAACAGGCCTGTGATGGATGCCATCTCACTGGCTCTCCACAAAGCACTGGAACACCGGAACAGTAAAGATGTATTCATCAGGATGCTCTCTATCAACTGCAGTGCGGCATTTAACACCATCATCCCCTCAAAACTGATCAACAAACTCCAAGACCTGGGACTCAAACCCCACTGTGTAATTGGATCATGGGTTTCCTCACCTTCAGACCACAATCAGTGAGCATTGGTAAGAACATCTCCTCCATAATCTTCATTAGTACTGGGCTGTGTTCTTAGCCCCATGCTCTACTCATTTTATACCTACGACTGTGTGGCTCGGTACGACAATAACATCATCTACAAATTTGTCAATGACTGTAGTGGTTTGTATAAAGAAAGGTGATGAGTCAACATACAGGAGGAAGATTGAAAAATTGGCTGAATGGTGCACCTTCAACAACCTTGCACTTAATGTCATCAAATGAAGGAGTTGATTCACTTCCAGTGAACATTTGGAAAATCAGAAGTGGAGAGGGTGAGCAAATTTGTTCCTAGGAGTTATTATCTCAGAAGATCTTTCCTGGACCAAACAAACTAATGGCATCGTGAAAAAAGCACATCATCGCCTCAACTTCCTCAGAAGTTTATGGAGGTTTCGTATGACATCAGAAACCCTGGCAAATTTCTACTGATGTGTGGTGGAAAGTATTAAATCCCAAACTGCAGTTGATAAAGAGCATCCTGATGAATACACCTTTACTGTCCAGGTGTTCCAGGGCTTTGTGTAGAGCCAGTGAGATGGCATCCATCATAGACTGACCGCATCACGGTCTGGTATGTGGACATCAATACCCCGATTGTTAAGCCCTCCAAAAGGTGGTGGACATAGCCCACAGCATCATAGGCAAACCCTTCCCACTATGGAATACATCTACAGAGAACACTACCTTCAGAGAGCAGCAGCAATCATCAAGGATTCACACCATTCAGCACAACCTCTATTCTCGCTGCTGCTATTAGGATAGACGTATAGGCACCACAAGACTCACACCACCAAGTTCAGAAACAGCTGCTCCCCCTTCACCATCAGACTCCTCAACAACAAACTCAATCAGGGACTAATTTAAGGACTCTTACTTGTTCACTTTATTGATTTTTTAAAATTCTCTCTGTATAGGAACATAGGAATATAGGAAGTAGGAACAGGAGTAGGCCAAAAATGGCCCATCGAGCCTGCTCCGCCATTCAATAAGATCATGGCTGATCTAATTTATGACCTAACTCCACCTACCTGCCTTCTCCCCATAGCCCCAAATTCCTCTATCACGTAAAAATTTATCTAACCGAATTTTAAATATGTTTTATGAAGAAGCCTCAACCACTTCCCTGGATAGAGAATTCCAAACATTCACTACTCTCTGGGAAAAACTATTTTTCCTCATCTCAGTCCTAAATCTACTCCCCCGAATCTTGAGACTGTGTCCTCTCATTTTAGTTTTCCTGGCCAGCTCAAAAAACCTTCCTACATCTATCCTATCCATACCCTTCATAATTCTATATGTTTCTATAAGATCTCCTCTCATTCTTCTGAACTCGAGCGAATATAATCCTAGACAATTGAATCTTTCATCATAAGTCAACCCCTTCATCCCAGGGATCAACCTAGTAAACCTCCTCTGGACTGTCTCCAAAGCCAGTATATCCTTGCTCAAATATGGAGACCAGAACTGGACACAATACTCCAGGTGCGGTCTCACCAATACCTTATACAGTTGCAACATTTCCTCCCTACTCCTGAATTCAATTCCTCTAGCGATGAAGGCCAACATTCCATTTGTCTTCTTAATAACCTGCTGCACCTACAACCTAACTTTTTGTGATTCATTCACAAGCACTCCTAAGTCCCTCTGCACAACAGCATGCTGTAGTTTTTCACCCTTTAAATAATACTCAGCTCTTTTTTTTTTGCCAAAGTGGATAACCTCACACTTACTAACATTGTACTCCATCTGCCAGACCTTTGCCCACTCATCCAGCTTAACTATATCCCTCTGCAGACTCTCCACATCCTCATTACAATTTGCTCTTCCACTCAATTTTGTGTCATCCGCAAACTTGGCTACACCACATTTTGTCCCCTCTTCCAAGTCATCAATGTAAATGATGAACAGTTGTGGGCCTAACACCGACCCCTGCAGCACCCCACTTACCACTCTCTGCCAACCTGAAAAACTCCCACTTATCCTGACTCTCTGCCTCCTGTCAGACAACCAATTTTCAATCCATGCCAATATACTTTCCCGGATTCCACTTTCCTGTAACTTACTGAGAAGTCTCTTGTGCGGCACCTTATCAAATGCTTTCTGGAAATCGAAATATACAATATCAACCTGTTCCCCTCTATCCACCAAAGTATCCTCAATGTATCCTAACAAGTTTGTCAAACAAGATCTTCCCTTTCTAAAACCATGCTGCGTCTGCCTGATTGAACCCTTACATTCCAAAAGTTTCACTATTTCATTTTTAATGATGGCTTCAAGCATTTTTCCAACTACAGACGTCAAGCTAATTGGCCAATAATTTTCAGTCTTCTGCCTACATCCCTTCTTAAAAAGTGGCGTGACATTTGCTGTCTTCCAGTCTGCCAGGACTTGCTCAGAATCCAAGGAATTTTGGTATATGACCACCAATGCATCAACTATAACTTCCGCCATTTCCTTCAGAACCCTTGGATGCATATCATCAGGACCAGGTGACTTGTCTGGCTTTAGTCCCATTAGTTTCTCCATCACTACTTCCTTTGTAACAACTATTTTATCAAGGCCCTCCCCAACATTCGCATCCTTAACTCCGCACTTGGGCATGCTGGACGTGTCTTCCACCGTGAAGACTGACACAAAATATTTGTTCAATGCCTCGGCCATTTCCTAATTTTTTGCTACCAGTTTTCCTTTCTCATCCTCCAAGGGTCCTATGTTAACTCTGGCCACTCTCTTCCGTTTTATATATTTATAAAATTTTTTGCTTTCTGTTTTTATATTTACTTTCATAATCCCTTTTCCCATTTCTTATTACCCGTTATCCCAATCTTCCAGTTTCCCACTGCTCTTTGTAGCTTTGTACACCTGTGCCTTCAATTTTATACTCTCCTTTATTTCCTTTGTTAACCACGGTTGATTTTCCCCTCCCTTGCTGCTCTTTTTCCTGACCGGAATATATTTTTGTTGAGCATTACAAAATATTTCTTTGAAAATCTTCCACTGTTCCTCAACAGTTTCATCAATTAGCCTGTGCTCTGCCCAATTCCTCCCTCATCCTATGGTAGTCACCCCTGTTTAAGCATAATATATTAGTTTTAGATCTAACTATTTCCCTTTCCATCTGAATGAGAAATTCAATCATACTATGATCGCTATTTCCCAGATGGTCTCTGACTATTACATCATTTACTCTACCTATCTCATTGCACAACATTAGATCCAGGAGAGCATTTTCTCTTGTTGGTTCCTTAACATGCTGCTCAAGAAAGCTATCGCGGATGCATTCTATGAAGTCCTCTTCCAGACTCCCACAACTAACTTGATTTTCCCAATCTATTTGGAAGTTAAAGTCCCCCATGACTACTGCCGTATCATTATTACATGCCTCACTTATCTCTCTATTTATTTCCTGTGCCACTAAACTATTGTTATTTGGTGGGCGATAGATAACACCCACCAATAATTTTTTCCCTTTGCTATTCTTTATCTCTACCCAAATGGACTCAACATTATGCTCTTTAGATCTTATATCATCCCTCACTATTGCCTGGAGCTCATCTTTGATTAAGAGTGCAACTCCACCTCCCTTACCATCCTGTCTATCTCTTTGCACCACCTGACACCATTGAAAGTTTAATTCCCATTTAGGGTCACCTTGTAGCCACGTTTCCGTGATGGCTACCAAATCATAGGCATGGATACCGATTTGCACCTCAAGTTCACTAACCTTATTTCTAATACTGCGGGCATTCAGATAAAGTGCCCTTATGCGCTTTGTCCTTTTAATATCTAGTGACTTCTGTAACCTTTTCTTTTGATTTTTCTGCCCACTATTTTTCTTTGTAATTTTCTTAACACTATCATTGACCCGAAAACTCACTGCTCCATCTGATTTTTTACTTTCTCCTCCCAACATTACTTTTCCTATTTTACTTTTCCTGGCCATTTCTTTATCTTCCCTACCCTTTTTCCTATCACTCTGGTTCCCATACCCCTGCCAAATTAGTTTAAACCTTTTTGTACCAAACATACCTGCCAAAATGTTGACACCTTTTGCATTTAGGTGCAACCCGTCCTTCTTGTAAAGATCATGCCTTCCCCAAAAGAGATCCCAATGATCCAAGAAGCCAAATCCTTGCCCTGTACACCAGCCCCTCAGCCACTTGTTCATTTTCCTTATCCTTACATTCTTTTCATCACTTGCATTTGGAACAGGTAGTAATCCCGAGATCACCACCTTAGCGTTCCTGTCGTCCCAGCTCACTGTAATCCCTTTTCATTACCTCCTCCCTTTTCTTGTCAATGTCATTTGTACCAAGATGTACTAAGACATCAGGCTGCTCTCCCTCTCCTCTCAGAATATTTTGGACCCGATTTGTGAGATCTCGTACCCTTGCACCAGGGGGGCAGCACACCATGCGGGTATACTTATCTGGCTCACAGAACCTCCTGTCTGTACCCCTGACAATGGAGTCCCCAATAACTACTGCATTTCTCCTTTTCTTTTTCTTTTGCACCACTCTGCCCGGCCCATTGCACAGATTATTTACATTCATTATCCGTTTATAGTTCTTGTATATGCTGTGTACATTTTTTTTGTTTACATACTTTATTTGCTGAGATGTTGATTTATTTTTGCACTGCCGATAAATGGTAATCCTGCTTTGCCCGCAGGAAAAAGAAACCCTAATGTATGTGATATCACATATATCCCGTCAGTATTTCGCTGAATTTGACCATGCTTTCAAGTTTCAAAGCACATGTCTGTATAGAACCTACTGGCTCTGAAATAAAAGAGCCAGAAACTGGGGAAGATTAGAAATCACTATGATATAGATGAGTGCAAAAAGATATACAGTGACACAGATTTAAGTGGTCAAAGTAATAGAAAATGGAATTCAACCTATCGAAATACTGGTATCTTCGCAATTAAATCAATGTCAGAAAACTAAGATTTACCAAGGACCAAAATTGATCTTGAGATTCAGGCACACCAAATGTTCAAATGAACCAAACAGGCCAATTATTTTTTTTTCCCCTGTGAAATTTCAACCTCAAAGATTAAGAAGTTATGCAGGTTGTGCAGTGTAGTTGGTGAACTGAACAAATGACTATTTTTTGGTGAATTACCCAAGGAAAGCTATATTCAGATGTCAGATTCCAATTTATTGTCAGAGTACAGACAAGACACCATGTACAACTCCGAGGTTCCTTTTTTTGCAGGCGAGATAATATCTCTTATTCGTGGTTCAAAAAATCTGCACTCAATGTACATATGCAAACAAGTAATGTGAATAAAATATGCAATACTGTGAAGAAAAATAAGAGTCCTCAGTTGTTATTTAGGAGCCTGATGGTGGAGGGGGAGCAGCTGTTTCTGAACCTGGTATCATGAGTCTTGTGACACCTACACCTCTTTCCTGATGGTAGTGATGAGAACCGAATGTGTGCTAGTTGGTACGGATCCTTCATGAATGCTGCTGCTCTCTGACAGCAGCGTTCCCTGTAGATGTTCTCAGTGGTAGGGAAGGTTTTGCCTGAGAGGTCCTCTGCCTTTTGCAGGGCTTTACGCTCAGGGGTATTGGTATCCCTATACTAGACTGTGATGCAACCAGTCAGCGCTCTTTGCACCACCCATCTGTAGAAATTTGCCAGGGTTTCCAATGTCATACCCTACCTCTGCAAACTCCTGTGGAAGAGAAGGTGCCATTAGTATGCTGGGCTCAGGAAAGATCCTCTGAGATAGTCACTCCCAAGAACTCAAATTTGCTCACCCTCTCCATCTCTGATCCTCCAACGATCACTGATCGTATACCTCTGGCTTTCCCTTTCTGAAGTCCATAGAAATCTCTTTGGTTTTGGTGACATTAAAGTTGTCATTGGTGCACGATTCAACCAAGTTTTCAATCTCCCTCCTGAATGTGGATTCATTGCCCCGTTTTATGACTGTTATTGTTGTTGAAGGTAGGAAAAAAAAACACATTTCAGTTGGAACATATGATTTGGATCTGTAAAATTAGAATTGGCCTAATCAAAGGTAAATTTTTGAAACATCCATTCACACAAAAAATGCCTGGAGCATTCTCCTCTAAAAGGTTGTGGCTGCTGGATCAATTGATGTCTTAAATGCTTGAAGAGATAGATTTTTGTTAGGTTAAGTATCATGGGATGTGGTTCAAAGGAGGGTAAATGGAAGTAAGGTACAGATCAGCTGTGATCTAATTGAATGTCAAAACAAGCTTTTGGTATTAAATGGACCTGCTCCTGAGTTCCAAGCTGAAATTCATTTTGAGCAGTGAAGTGAAAAGTAGGTTCAGGCCATCAAAATCTCTGGAGGACTATATTTTATCAGTTTACATTATAAATAAACAGAATGCTTTTTACCATTGTAAATTAGTGATTCCTATTTTGAACTTATCATTGGAAATGCACCAAAAACTAATCCAGATCATCGTCATAGGTGTAAATAAAACTTTTGTCCTTGGTTTGTTCCTTCAAATATCGACAACTAAAACACCCATCTCTGGGGAATGCAGTGTGCTCCAAAAAACTAGATGGCTGTAAGAATGTGTCGATCAAGTTAATCAAAGAAACGTCGAGAAAGTACTTTCAGCCATCCTGAGGGGTCTTTGGCAAAATGCAAGATGGTGTGATTTGAAGGAAATGCTTTGCAGTTAAATTAGGAAAAATTTTAAAAAGTAGGCAATTTAATGAGCTTGATACCTTACATTGACATATGCTGTCTGCAAACGTGGCACCTGGCAACATGGAGGTCTCATCACAGACCTCAAAGATTTCAAGAGCCATTTATTTTAAGCACCCATACCTGGTACAAAACAGGAAAGATTCATTTTTCCGTCAGCCCTTGCATGAGAGTGACAGCTGGGTAACTGGATATCCACTGCTGGCCTTGTTGCACAATCCTACCATGCCAGATAACACAGATGGGGTCAGAGCACAGGTACAGATAAAGCAATGAAGAGATTAGATTGTTGTGGAGTAGGTTTATATAGGTCGACACAACATCGTGGGCTGAAGGGTCTGTTCTCTACTGAACTCCCATCTATGTGGAGTCAGTACAGAAACTGTCCCTTGGCTCACCCAAGTCTGCTCCAACCATCAACCACCTATTGACACTAATCGGACATTAATCACATTATTTAAAAAAATCTTTTCACATTCTCAACTTATCGCTAAATTCTTACCTACACACCAGGGGTTATTTACTGTGAGCAATTTTCCTATCAATCTGCAGGTCTATAGGGCTGTTCATGCAGGATGTGGCTGTTTTGAAATGTAAGAGGCTCTGCCGATGATAGGATACCTTAACCTGTCATGGGGTTGGCAAGAACACATTGTGGATAGTCCTAGATTTGAGGAGTAACAGGAGAAGGTTGGAGGAAGAAGAAGAAAAGCCATATCATTTCCTTTAGACCAAAGTTGCTGAGATTCAATGTTTTGAATCCTGATGACTTGGAAAGAGCCTCCACATTTTGACACATTACCATATTTTTCACTAATCGATTCACTGAACTAAATAACATCATCCATATTGGAAAGCAGCCATTAAGCCACACTGCAGATCAAGAAAAATTAGGATAGGTGATCATTTAAAGGAAATGGAAAATTAATGTATTTTAATAATTCTTCTCCCCTGTGTTCAACTGACTGAGGATATTGTGTCAGGTGTTCCAGTACCTGCTCATCCATTGAGTGTCCAAATGAGTTGGGTGATCTAGACATGTTGGCACATACTGCAATGATCAGCAACATTAAGCATAAAATGGGTGAGAGGCGTTTCACTAGAGGGCAAGACTGTGTCAGACCTCCACTGAAGACTATAAATACATTGGACAACAAAGATTTTGCTTCCTGAACAGTTTTGTATTTATTTTATGGATTTTGGGCTGCTGATCACATTAAGGTTTACCTATCACGTACTGTTTTTAATTTGTAACCCTTTTGTGATTTCCTTGATGAAGGGCCGAAACGTCGGCTATGTATTTTTACCTTTGCTCTATAAAGGACCTGCTGAATTTCTACAGCTTTGTGCTTTCATTTCAACTACTGTTTCTGCAGATTTTCGTGTTTTGCTTGTGATTTCTTGTCTTATTTTCAGTCTACTAGTATATTGTCCATAAAACAAGTTGTTTTGGTCAGTCCAAACATGCCTGGGCAATCACTTAGTGCAGGTGCTTTACAAATGTTGTCTGAGGCCTAGGCATGCTTAGTCAGGATAGATACAGACAGTCTGTTAAAATAGTTCCCATATACAGACGTCCTGTATTACATTGATAAAGACAGAACACATGTTGATGCACGTTCTTCAGGCAATAGCATTTATTGTCTTCAGGAAGATTCAGTGCAACAGAAATGTCTTGTCAATGTTGCAACAGCTGCTCGACATCCTGTTACATTTGTGGTGAATATGCACTTCAGGCTCAAAGACACAGCATGACTGCACTTATTAAGAAAGCCTATGAGCTCTTTTTCAATTGTAAAATTGGTGACCAAGATCAGCCCTGGGCTCCTCAGATTTGTTGTGCATCATGTGCAGTCAACCCTGGCTCAGAGGTACATTATGGGATTCAGATGCTAAATTCAATAAAAGTTAATTTAATGTTTCTCCATCTTCCTCTGTGATACAGCTATTTGTGTTCAGCTTGAAGTGACGATCATGATCCCACTTTTATTTCAGGAAGCAAACCTTTTGAAATTGTTGTCCAGTGATATCGATGCCTTTCCAGGTCCCAGCTATGAGAAGTAATCTATTGGATTCATGTTAACAGTTGCATAATGTACTGAAAAGTCATTTAAGCATTGACATTAGTGCTGGGGAGGGACTTTGAATACTGAAGGCAGTTGTGGGCAAGTTGGAGCAGAGCTGCATTTTAGTGCCGCCCACCAGTTTTGACCACTTCACAGTCAGTGCTCCATCGATAAGGATTTTTTTGGAAAATTTTATTTATCATTTACATCAACACAAACATTAAGAATATCAATAATATCTTATAACAGCTTTTAATACAAAATTATACATTTATTTTTCCATTTTCTCCCCCACCCCCTCCTTCCTAGCCACCCTGAAGAAAGAAAAAAAGAAAAACACCTAAATCTATACATTTACTACTATTACCATAGCTATTTTATTTTCTAACTATTAATTATTAACTGAGAGGAGTGGGTGATGTCACAAAATCCATAAACGGTTCCAAAATCTTGTAAAAACTCCCGATCTGGTTTCTCAATCTGTAAGTAATTTTTCTCTAATGGTATACAATTAAGCAGACCAGTTTTGGAAAAAGTTTCCCCATCTTCAGTTTTGCCAGATTGGAAGTGGTGAGCTCAGATCTAAGGAATTGGCAATGGGGAGCTGGGAGGAGGCGGCGAGCACCCAGACATAACTCCCCCCCCACCCCCCCCGTTCAGTGCCAGCAACCCTCATCCTCTCTCGTTCATGATGACGCGTCGTCAGTGCAGAGCCCTGTCACAAAACTCAGGCAAACGTCAAGTGTGCATGTGCAACAGAGGAGGTGGGGGAAATTGCATCAAATCGACACAAGACTAAGACTTATTGCAGTAGCGGCAAGAACAGGCTACTCACTGCAATATCACAGAGAAAGCTCAGAGCCGACCGGGTGATGATGCCACATTCTGTTCAATCATCCCACAGAAGGGAAGCAACGACTTACTCACCTGGCAGCGAGGCGAGGGCTGCGACTGATCCGCACGTCTCCACCATGCATTCAAATTTTGCCGACCGACTCAAGCGAGGGTGGGGGGGGGAGGGGAGGGGGCTCCGAAGTCACTCACGGTGCTGAAAAGCTGCATTTCCTATGCATGTTCACACAGATAAGACACACGTGGCGACAGCTTTACAAAACCACCAGCAACTAATAAAATGCCACGCCAGCAGTTTTCAGCCATGCTTTATCAAAATTTAAATTAAGAAATGAGTGAGTGCCCGGCGTTTATGTTGCATTGCGGAGTGAAGAAAGTTTTGCCCTTTTTACACTGGTTTTTGAGAAGAGATTGAAGTTCATGATTCAAGCCGCATTGGGTTGATACGTTGCAATGCTGTTGAACCGTCACACAAGAACCGCACCAGACACACTGATTGCACTTTGTTCAAACGGTTTTGTGGCAGATTTTTTTTTAACAGGAGTGGCACCAATGTCAGTGGCAGCCCACTTTACCTAGATATGCCACTGTTCAGGTTAAGGGGGTGTAAATTGGGCAGCGCAGACTTGTGGGCTCAAATGGCTTGTTGCCGTGCTCTATGTCTAAATTTAAAATAAAACTCTTCCTCTAAGGATCTCAGCATGTCAAGGTAGCTGGGCCAAAACAACCCAGTTAAAGTTAAGTTCTGACAGAATGTGAATTGGTTTTGTGGGCTTGAAATCTCAAGGATGTTCACACAAGGCACAAGATCTGCTTATCGATCCTGTTGAGTCATATGATTAAAACTGGTGGGGGAAAGAGATTTCAGAAGTATTGAAAGGATAATATTCTTAGATCCATGAAGATAGCAGGACAGGTTAATAAGATTATTGAAGACAGATGGCATTTATTTACTGGGGCAAGAAGATTTTTTGGTCTATTGAACACCTTGAATACCATGCTCAGTTCTGGTCTCCACATTACAGGAAGGATGTGAATATTCTGAAGCAGATGAAGAGATTTATAATGATGACAGGATTGGAAAACTGAAGCAATGACAAAAAGATAGGGTGAAGGTTGTTTATCTTTGAAATCTAAGTGACTAAGTGAAGATTAGTTGAGGCATATAAAATTAAGTAAATAGTAAGGGCCATTTTCTGAGGGTTCAAAAAACCATGGGCAGCGATTGAATTGTGCAAGAATCAAATATTTTTCATCTGGAGAGTGTTAGGAATCAAGAACTCACTGCTTGAAAGGTTCATAGAGGCAGAAACATTCTCCATTTGAAAAAACAGGTTCTTAGATGCGTTCCTGGGTGTCAATCTAACACCCTCATGATGTTTCCAGCTTTAATTAGTGCCAAATCTTTTATACCTTTGTAGACAGACCTCCAGCAAGGGCAGTCATTTAAAAATAAATCGACATTAAAATGGGTAAAGCACCTTCACTCAAAAGGCAGTATCATAGCTTCATACGAAAAGTTGAATAAGCTTCATAATCTAGTGTATCATAACGAATCAAGGAGCTTTTAAAGGAAAACTTGAAAGGGACTGTGAGCTGAAGGAATTATTTATGCAGAAATACAAACAGGATGGGTTTCACTAACTCAAGGAAATGGTTATTAGACCACACAATGATGTTTGTTTTAATATCATTTTCCGTCTTCTCCTCTGAACTCATGTGGTCAGGCTGTCTACAAGAGTTGCAAATCCACAGAGGTGTAGCTACAATGGTTCGACCAAAACTGGATGCATTCCCTAAAAGCCTTCGAAAATGTAAATGAAGGGATTATTACTGCTGGAGTGTACAACTATTCACCAGCTTATCGAGCTGCTTAAAAACATCTAGAATTTTCCCAACAGAGTGCCTTTGTGTGATGAAGGTTCAGACATCAAACAGGATGACATTCCCTCAAGAAAATGAGAAACGACTTCACTGCAACAGGAATGAAAAGAATACATGTTACATGCCAATAGCAAACTGGTTCAACCACCCTTCTTGGGCACAGGGAGTTGGGGCTAGTGTTGTCTCAATCAAAGTATTACAGTGTGATTTTTGCATTGTAAAAGAGGTGAGTTCAGAATAAACTCTAGCAATTTGCAAAGCAAGATCAGATAGAACAATCCCCTGAACTCATGAAAATAGATTCCTTTGAGTGATCATTTGGGGTAGAAATGTTCAAAATCATCTAGCTTCACAAAAAGTGAGTAACATTTAAAGTTAAAAGGGAACAGTGTGTTGAATACAAAACAATTTAGTGTTTGTATATATTGTAGGTGCAATAAGCTATTAACAAAGGAATGTGTTGTACAACTTTGCAAACTTTGTGTGGTGGTACACCACCATCCTACTGTAGGGGGCAACCTCTGTACCTGCAGGAGTGTAAAGGGACAGGACAACACCTGGCCAGCTGTCAATCAGTCAGCCTGAATGGATCAAGCCCCACCCATTCAGGTGTCAATCACCCTCTGGGATATAAGCTTGCGCCAGCCTCCTGAGGCCTCACTCAGAGTTGCTGCAGCCACAGCCAGCTTGACTCTGTGGAAGTCTTTGTGGATTAAAGCCTGTTGTACAGTCTTTATCTTTGTGTGTGTCTGATTCTGGCTAAGAGTACACCACACTTTGTGAGTATAATTCCAAGTTGAGACATAGAATGAAAGCACCTTTACCTCTATTTTCGAGCTTGTTTACTTCTGGCCTCCTCTTGTGATCTTCCTATAGATTTTATGCTGATTCCAGCAGCCTTTCCATCTGTGAGAGCAGAGTTCCTGTTAATTTACACATGAGCCAGCACACAATTGATGTTTTCCTTAGGTTTGAAGTATATCTCCCAAGATAAAAAAACAATTCATTCTCACCAAATGTGTTTTCCCATCAAGTGAACTAGATCTGAGGGATTGTCTGGACCTTGAAGAGAATGACATGTTTTCTATGGTTCATTCCTTCCAGACATCACTAGATCTTGTTTTTTTTTGCACATACTCCCTCATCTCCACATTCATCCATGATAGTTAGATGGTCTCTGGGATGAGGAGTGAATTAATAGGATTGCATTGAACCTTTGTAGCTTTAGACATCCTGTTGCCTCTATCAATCAGTCCACCTTTATTACACACAGAAGTAGGGTCAGAGAACCTCATTCTACCTTGTTACATCCTAATAGGTATATTGCATTGCACTACCTCATGTATCGTCCAACTCTTTCATCAAACATGGAGAGATTGCAAGATGTGTTGCCATGTGGACTGTCTCAAAGCCAGTTTTCTTGGCATTCCTTATGTCTTTAAGATAGGGTCAACTGAGGGTGCTGGCTACGTACTTGTCTTTGCTTGGACAGTACCAAGTATTTGACCATATTCATGCATTTTCAGAAGCATTCTCAGCACCTCTTTTGTGCTCAGTTTTGATTGTTATTCACATTTACAGTGTTCCAAAGCAAAGAACACAGCAAGCAGAGTTAAAGAGGAAAGACTGCAAATGGTGGGGTTGTAGTGCAATACACAAAAGTATTGGAGAAACTGCAGGTTTGCAGCATCTGGAGCAGTGGTTTTCAAACTGACCTATAGGAACATAGGAAGTAGGAACAGGAGTAGGCCAAAAATGGCCCATCGAGCCTGCTCCGCCATTCAATAAGATCATGGCTGATCTAATTTATGACCTAACTCCACCTCCCACCCCCCCAGCTCACATATTCCACCTTAATCAATCCCTTTGCCATAAGTGCTCAGTGATTAGTAAGGGATTGCTTAAGGTCGTATGTAGGTGGAAAGAAAAAGTTTGAAAACCACTGTTTTTAATTGTACCTAATTGACTCGTTATGTGCACGGTTTGTTAACTCCAAAGGAAATGGGCCAATCACAATTTTTTTTCAAGCAAAATATTTCTGTTACAATTGGGTCTAGATCAGTGGTTCTCATCCTTTTTTTTCCCCACTCATGTACCACCTTAAGCAATCCCTTACTAATTTCAGAGCACCTATGGCTTAGGGATTGTTTAAGGTGGAATATGAGTTTAGAGGGGCAGTTTGAAAACCACTGACCTGGAGGAAGTAAAGGTTAACCAATGACTCAGGCTTGACCCCTTCACCTCTGTACAGTGCCCTCCATAATGTTTAGGACAAAGACACTTTTTTCATTTATTTGCCTCGTACTCCACAGATTTTAAATTTGTAATCAAACAATTCAAGTGTTGTTAAAGTGCACATTCCATATTCTATTCAAGATTATTTGTATATATTTTGGTTTGACCATGTAAAAATTACAACCCTTTTTATACATGGAGAGATTATAGTTTTCTGTCGCTAACTAATGTTTTGCACAACTCTGGTCCTCAGGTTGAAAAATGACAACCACAGACTCCAAAGGTGATCAGAAGCTTAGAAGCAAGCCTAGATCTCTTGTACCCGCAGCAAAGAAGCAATTAAACACACCTGAGTGCTCACAAACACCTATGAAGCCAAATGTTCCAAACATTATGGTGCCCTAAAATGAGGGGTCTATGTATAAAAACTGCTGTAACTTTATTAATCCATTGGTGCTCTAAATTTGACCCTTCCTGTGGCACCATCTAGATCATTTCATCATCTTCATAAACTTGTAATGTCCTGCTGTTCATTATGCAATATTTGTAGATAAGATTTTCAAATCGATATCCCACGAAGGCCCAGACATGAGACATTTCTTTTCGGCCTGCTGTTGTTGTCTTCCGCAATATGTGCAACATCTAAGTCTCCTTTGCAGGGATTCCATGTTCTGACTTTTGTTTTCCACTTCACCACATTCCTTCAGGTTACCCTGCAACGGCTCTACCTGACGTTGAATAGCTCCACAGATTTGTTCATCTGAAAGCATTCCTTTGAGTTCACTCTGTCTCACATTGTAAATGTTGCCTCAGAGTGGACTCCAGGTTTCCTAAATAATCCATTCTTCAATGAATCCATCCTTCAAATGGCTATAGCTGCAACTATTAAGAAAGTTATCAAAGGATTCTCCCTGCTCTTTGTGTGCAATGATCCAGAACCAATTAATGGAACCATTTCAAGAGAGTTTGCAATGTGCTTCTGCTGTTTCTAATGCATTATCCAGGGTTTCATTTGATGTTTTTCTGGTTTAATACAATTTTCTCCTTTTGTGACCAATGTAACTATAAGTTTTTTAACTTTTATTTAAACTTATTTGCGGTATTCATTTCAAAATACAGTGTAATTTTTTTCTTGCTCTGGATCCATTTTTATCCAGGTTATTTGCCTCAAAATTCAGCAACTTTAATGTCTATTTACATTGACCTCGCTCTCTCTCAACACTTCTTCATGTTACCCCAATTCAGAAGAATTCCACACAGTATTCATTCTTCCAATTCCAAATCTTGTTCCATCAAACAACACATAACATCACATCTTAGCCTCCCCCTCTCTCTTTAATTCTCTCTCTCTTTCCCGCCCCTCTTTCCCTATTCTCCCCTCTCTTTCCCTTCTTTTTCCTCTCTCCCTTCCCCCTCTCCCCCTCTTTGATCTCCCCTCTCCCTCCTAATATCCTTCCCCCTTTCCTTCCCCTCTATATTCCCCTCACTCCCTCTCTTTCCCTCCCTCCCTCTCTCCCCTTCCCTCTTTCTCCCTGTCCTCCCTCTCTCACCATTTTTTCTCTTTCTCTCCCTCCTTCACCCTCTTTCTTTCTCTCTACCCCTCCCCCCTTTGATTCCGAATACACTTGTATCAGCCATTTTGTTACACTTTAAGGAAATGGATTGGAAATTATATTGTTTACTGTCATATACATTGTAGATAAGCACCAAAATGTTTACTTGTAACAGCCACACAGGTATTTTGTTAAAGACTTCAAAAGTTTGATAGAGTTTTTGATCCTAAACACCCTCCAACTTCTTAGAAGTAGAGGTGTTGGTGGCTTGTTTGTGGCTGCCTCTGTGGGTTGGTTTCAGGAGAGCTTTTTTGAAATACAGACTTCAAGGTCCTTGAAGGATCTAACCCTTTAAACCACGCAGACAGGTGCATGGTTCCTCAGCCTCTCCTTCTCCAATTAATAACACCCCTGGTCTTGGTGATGTTAATGGTAAGATTATTGTTTAGGAATGACATCTACAAGTTTTTCGATCTTCATTCTGAATTATTCAGCTGTAAGCTATGGTGCCATTGGTGAATTTGTAGATTGACATGGAGTCGAACTTGCCTACGCAGTCATGAGTGGACAGTATCTAAAATGAGGGGTCTATGTATAAAAACTGCTGTAATTTTGTTAATCCATTGGTGCTCTAAATTTGACCCTTCCTGTGGCACCATCTAGATCATTTCATCATCTTCATAAACTTGTAATATCCTGCTGTTCATTATGCAATATTTGTAGATAGGATTTTCAAATCGATATCCCACGAAGGCCCAGACATGAGACATTTCTTTTCCACCTGCTGTTGTTGTCTTCTGCAATATGTGCAACATCTAAGTCTCCTTTGCAGGGATTCCATGTTCTGACTTTTGTTCTGACTTGGCCTGTGTAGATGGTCGGCGAGGGTGCATTGAAGTTGCCAATTCACGCTGATTGGGGTCTCTCAATGATGAAATCGAAGATCTGGTTGCAGAGGGACGAACAGATTCCCAGATCATTTTGTAATGTTCTAAATTTTGGCAACTTAATAAAGGTTATGAAAATATTGGTTCTCCAGTATCTAATTATCAACTTAGTTTCCCAACAAAGTAGAGACCCCTTATAATGAAAATAGTAACAAGACATTTAGCTCTGGCAAAAGCTAATTCTAGGAATGATGTGAAATTTGCACATTCTCTCGGCTTCTCTCTCTCAAAAAATGAAGAGGTGAACAGTGCCTATCCCAATGCAGCACATTATTTTGGAAGTCCCATCATTTTTGCAGTGTAAACATGGGACAGTCAATTTGTGCGAGAAAAGGCTTGCAATCTGTTGAAAGCGAATTTAAAAAAAATGTTTGAGTGTTGATTAAGGGATAAATATAGCCAAGATACTGGGCATATCTCACCTGCTCTTCCAAGTTTATCCAATGAGAAGCCCTCTGTTTGCATCTAGAGAAGAAAGTAGGGACTAGGTGCTGTTTGCAAAGACCACATATGTCTACTGGTAATACAGTTGGTGGCTTGCCTTAATTTTAGTCAATGAGTATAACCTCAATAGACCCATTTGTGTGGATTATTCAATTATTGCCACTCTGTATTCCACAACAGGACTTGAACATAAAATTTAAGATAACACTTCATATTTAGAAAGGACTATATTATTGCATCAACCATCTTTTAGAGATGGTGTAAAGTATAATCTCTTCCTTCTGCTTCAGAGGACAGTGAGATTTTTTTTATCTGTTGTGTTGTTCATTGAGCAACATTCTTCACTCACATTGCATAAATGACCAGTTGATCTGCTTTGGGTGACTGTGGAGTATCACAGACTTTTGCCAATAGAACTGTAAATGGGTATGATTTTACAAGATGCAAAATGCTTTGAGATATGAAAGGTGGTGTTTTGGTTCACAACATCAGTGATACCATCATGGAGACCAACTGAAGCATTCATGCAAGAGTCATCATAGCTGATAAGGTTCACAATTTTTCTGGTGTCTTGTCACTAATCTTGAACGTAATCTCTCAATCTCTCCTTGGGCAAGTTAATCACCATTTAAGATCATGGGAGCTCACGGCATTGGTTCTCTGGTGCTATTTGCAGCAATAAGATCAGTAGATACAGGATACTTCACCATTCCATTATGAGCTGCCCTTACATCCTATTCCTCTAGATATAAACGCCAACATTGCATTCGCCTTCTTCACCAATGACTCAACCTGGAGTTTATCCTTTAGGGTATCTTGCATGAGGACTCTCGTCCATTTTCCCTTCCAAATTTTGAAACAAACTATTACCTAGCCTGAAGTGCTCATTCTGATGCTGCTGTGCCTCCTTGATGGCACTGTGTGTTGGATGGAAAGTCTTCTGTAATTCTTTGAGCCCTATTTAATCCTGGTAAATGTTGTTAATGGAGGAAACAGAGGCCTCAGTGATCTTCTCAGCCATTTTGATGATCCTCTATATTGACTTTTGGTTCAATGCTTTGCAGGTACCATGCCACACAATGATTCAGCCAGACAGGGTACTCTAAATTGTGCTCCTGTAGAAAGTTGCCAAGATGGGGGCTGGTAGCCTTGCCTTTCTCAACCTTCCTAACCTGAGAGGAGCTGTTGTGGGTTAATTTAATACTGCAGGATGTCCAAGTTACTATTGCAGCCAGTAAATTATTTTGGGAAGTTATTGCAGGGTAAGAAACTGGGTTGTAAATTTGTGCATAGCAAGTTCCACAGCTTTTTGTTATGACCTTGCAGATAGGTTTTGGGTGCTGTTTGACGAGTTGAGCAAATTAATATGAAATTTATTTTTCAGAAAGACTGTTCTAAAATATTAGTTTGGTTGATAATTTGTACATGTTTTCCCATTAAAACAACAATGTGGTGCTTTGAAATTTTGTATTAGCAGAATTATGAATAAAAGTTGTGAATGTGGATTAGCAGTTACATAATTGCTCTGCAAGGTTATTAGCTGATTGATAAATTGGATATTCATAAACACAGTGAGCTTCCCTTGCAGAGCTGGTCAACGATCAAATGACTTTTTTGTTGTTAAAAAAAAATCCATAAGTGAATCTCATGCCCAATAAAATCTTGTTGGATAAAATCCATCGGTTAAAGGTGAAAATTTTCCCATATTATTTAAGCTACAAGGCAGAATTGTTAGATAAACAGGGATCTCTGTTGATGTTCTGAGTGTTTGGTAGAACTGATGTAATGGGGAAATTTCAATTGAAATAGTAGCAAAAGGCAAGTTTAAGACTGAAGTTAAATGAGAGCAGTAGAGAGATGGTTTGGTTTGAGAAAGAAGTTCCCGCATCGGACTGGTCAGCCACAAACGAGCCTGCAGCTGACGTGGACTTTTTACCCCCTCCATAAATCTTCGTCCGCGAAGCCAAGCCAAAGAAATAGAAATAGCTGTAAGCTAGACCCTAAAGAAGTTCACTTTCTACTAAAATTACCTTTCACCTTGAAGAGATACTTTCAAAGATGAAAGCAAAAGAAATATGCCTAACGTGGATAAAGCAGGAAGATGAATTCTAAACCAAGACTTAAAAGACACCTACGGAATAAAATTTATGCTTACATCACTAAAGATAAGTAATTTAGGAAGTGTAGTAAGGGATTGAAACATAATATTTGCAGAGCTTAGAGGAAACATGAAAAAAAAGAGCTAATATAGAAGAAATTTTAAGGGCTTTTAACAGAAGGCTAAAAAGTGAAGGGGTTGATTTTTTTTAAATTTTTTTTATTTTTCACACTATGAACCATACTGACCAAAATACATACAGACATTTTTCTCTTGAAAAATAGTGTCATTTTCTTCCATTTCCCCCCCCCCCTCCCTTCCCTCCCTCCCTCACCCCCTTCCCATTTATTCAAAGTTCAATCTATGAGATACATTAAACCCGTTAAACAATGTCGTCACTTAATAAAAATAAACGAGAAATTTTTATCTTTTACTTTTATATACTGAGTCAGTTCATTTTGTTGTCTTCTCCTTCTGTTATTTTAGGTGGTGGAGGTCCGTGGTATGATTTCTCTATTGTGTTTCATTTATGGTTCCCATATTTGTTCGAATATTGTGATGTTATTTCTTAAATTATATGTTATTTTTTCTAATAGAATACATTTATTCATTTCTATGTACCATTGTTGTATTCTCAAGTTGTCTTCTAATTTCCAGGTTGACATAATACATATTTTTGCTACAGCTAGGGCTATCATAATAAATCTTTTTTGTGCTCCATCCAAATCGAGTCCAAATTCCTTGTTTCTTATATTACTTAGAAGGAAGATCTCTGGGTTTTTTGGTATATTGCTTTTTGTGATTTTATTTAATATCTGGTTTAGATCTTCCCAAAATTTTTTCACTTTCTCACATGCCCAAATTGCATGTACTGTTGTTCCCGTTTCCTTCTTACAACGAAAACATCTGTCTGATACTGTTGGGTCCCATTTATTTAACTTTTGGGGTGTGATGTATAGCCTGTGTAAGCAATTATATTGTATCATGCGTAACCTCGTGTTTATTGTATTTCTCATAGTTCTGGAGCATAGCTTTTTCCATGTTTCATTCTTTATGTTTAGATCTTGTTCCCATTTTTGTTTAGGTTTACAGTTTGTTTCCTCGTTCTCCTTTTCTTGCAGTTTGATGTACATGTTTGTTATAATTTTTTTAAATGATCATTGTGTCTGTAATCACATATTCAAAATTGCTTCTTTCCTTCCAAGGGGTGGTTGAAGTAAGGCTGAATTACTTGGGGTGAGAGGAAAAAGTTATAAGGATTAGGGATCTGATGGGAATGTCAAATATTTTAAAATGGTGTTTATAAACTGTCAATTTGGAGCAGAAATAATTGATGAAACTAACTGTAAAATGTAATGGAATGTGAAAATATGATCATACCTTGAAATGGATAAGTTAGTGAGCCTTGCACTGTTGAATGGATCCTCCAGAGAATTTTAACCTCAGTTTTTCAATTCTCCCTCTCCCATGTGAAGGAAAAAGTTGACAAAACATCCTAATGTAGAAAGGGAATCGATTGGGTTATTATGGACCAGTTAATCAAATCCAAACTCAGACTTAAATCTCTGAAATCATAAATTGTATAATGCCAGTAAGCTCTAAGAAAAATATAAGTGAATAAGTGTCAGCCAGTTGCTGTTTATTTAATAACACAGTTAATATTGTTATTTTTAAAGTAGTTATCTGTTCTCTGGGTAGAATATTTGATTCACAGAAACTCTTCAATAAAGTTTATCACAGGTAATGCTTAGATGATAAATGAACATGTCAGAAGAAGAAATATTGAGCCGGATGGCAAAGTTCCCAGAAGAAACAGAAAAAGTATCAATTAGTGTGGCTTTAAATGGTGAAAGGCCTGAAAGGTGGATCCGAGCAATCATTGGGCACAAAAAAAAGATTTAAATTTGCAAATATTATTACAAGTCTAAAAAGCTTTGAGGACAATAAAAAGAATCATAAAAGAATTCCACAGGTTTAAGACTGTTCAAGTGCAGGTGTATATGAGGTGAATGTGGGAGAAAAACATCTAAATGGGAGAGGGTTATGGGGATAAGGCTGGAAAGGGGTACTGATGATAGTGATCAGCCATGATCTGTAAAATGGCAGTGCTGGCTCGACGGGCCGAAGGGCCTACTCCAGCTCCTATTGTCTATTGTCTATTATCCTGTGCTTCAGGGTGGCTGTCAAGAGAAATTTGCAGTTGTATAACCTTCTCTTGACTATGGGTTCAAGTACGTTTAAGATAACTACTGAGTGTAGCAGTACTACATTATTCCTCTGGTGTCCATGGGCTACTGAAAAATAAGGCGCTTTGGCATCTTGCAATCCTGGCTCTGAGTTTCAAGGCAGCATGGGTCAGTCCTCTTACATTCATTATATTTGCAGCCTATAGATAACTTCTATGTCTCCCTCACATTGAGCTTTGTATCAACAATGAATGCCATGTTGAGTTCTCGTGTTTCAATTTGCATTTGCTACACCAGTTGTATCCTTTTACACAGAATGATTTTTACAGCTTTTCCTGTCCTCTCCAAGTTTCATTCTTATCCATGGCTTTGGTGTCTCACTATAAAATCTTTTTTTGGTAAACTTATTTCGATTTAAAATGAGTAACTCAGCTGGCACTGATTACCATTTACAAGAGGGAGTTCCAAACTTCTACTATTCTTTGCACTTTGTTTAATTAACTTCATTTCTGAAAAGCTTAGCCCTATTTTTTTTTTTGGTTTGTCTGGTTCTCAGTCCTAGACTTGCCAGATAATGAAAATATTTTGTCTCTTTCTCTACCCTGCAAGTTCCCTTCAATATCCTGGATATTAAAATCTCTTTTCTATCCTCTCCCAAATTTTACGTCACTTTAGAGTTTATTCTGGTAAAACTTTACTGCAGACTTCCAGGAGTAATACATCCTTTATAAGTTGTGACACTCCAGGCAAACAATAACTTTAGTTGGTAATCTCGTCCTCTCAGTCTAGAGAGAAGCCTTTACTCTGCTTGTATAACTGTCCTCCAGACATAAAAATTCAATTCCCTACTGATAGTCATTAATTGTTTTCTCCATTTTTACAAATGTTTTATGAATTTCATGCCTGCTTAGGACCATCTTGATGTCAAACATCCTGAAAATACTCTTTTTATTGCTATCTTGAATTCAATACGATGGCTCCAGGTGGATTGAAATCCCTTTCCCCTGGTCAATTCATTAATCTATTAATACTCTTTTGGTAATTTGATATTTCTGTTTCTTCTGATTACAATGCCACCAAGTTTGTTGCCATCAGCAAATCCTAGCTCTCTACTCATAGATTGTGAAATGTGTGATTAAAATGAGTTGCAATCCTTGCTAATTTGAGGCTTGTTACCTCTACTCTCTCTCCTAGCATTCAATCTATAGACACCATCCACAGAAGGTATAAAGCAGTTGACGTTTCGAGCCTGAGGCCTTCATCAGACTAGAGTATTCCTACTTTCCATGCCACCAGCCACCATATTTGAATGGATTATCCATTGCAATGTCCGCCATCTTTATTGAGATTGCATCATGAAACACTTTGTCCCTGTTTTATTATGTGTGTATAATAAAGAACTACATTTCCCAGTAGGCAATGCGCGTGGTTGGCGTGGGAACAAAATGATGACTACGACAGAAGTTGAGTGTGTTGTTGGTTCAAGCAGTTCAAAAAATAAAGTCATTTAAGAATTAAACCCACTCAAGGTTGTTCTTCAATGACTAAACATAACATGGTGTCAGAAATGTGTGAGTAAGTAAGAAAAGACAATAATTCCTGCCATGGATAAGCTAATTCCTCCCCAACCGATGTAGTATACCAGAAATCTAACTGATAATTAGAAACACTTCAAACAGCGATTCAACATTTACTTAGAGGCTGGTGGAGTGGGAGAGACTGATGAAAAACAGCAAATATCTTTATTTCTACACATGATGGGTGAAGGTGCCTTGGACATCTACAACAGTTTTCAAACCTTTCATGTTGGACCCTCTGATGACAAAATTTGAGGAGTATTTTGTCCCAAGTAAAAATGTCACGTTTGAGAAATTCATGTTTTTCTCCTGTAACCAGAAACAAGGTATGAGCTTCGATCAATACTTGGCCGAGCTTCACACACCGAGTAAGAGCTGTGAGTTTGGAGATTTGAAAAATTCACTCATTAGAGACAGAATAGTTTGTAAATCCCTAAATATGGGCTGAGAGAAAGACTGTTGCATGAAAAAAGATTTGACACTGGAAAAGGCTGTGTAGGGCAGCAGAAACCACATGAGCTCAAGCTAAGGACCTACACAGGATAGACACAACAGTGCATGCAGTGAAAACAGAGAAGTGGAGCACCATAAGTTTCCCAAAGCTACAGCAAAGCAAAGAGGTCAGCTCAAACAGCAAATGCAGCAGGTGCAGAAGTAGGCGTATTCCAAAGATGTGTCCTGCCTATGGAAATTCCTGCTATAAATGTGGAAATCAAAATCATTTTGCTAAGTGCTGCCAAGCAGGGGCCATCAAGAGAGAGGTGCACACAGTGGATGAAGAAGTGGATGAATTTTTTGTGGATTCAATACAGGCTGCTCCTGGTAAAATGGAATGGATCATTTCAGTGACTGTGAATGAGACAGTAATTACATTTAAGTTCGACACTGGAGTTCAGGTGAATCTGTTATCTATTGATGATTACAAGACCCTCACTGTAAAGAGCAAGATTTATCCAATGAAATAAAAAGTGATGTTCTAGTAAAAGGGGGCTGTATGGTGATCTTCAAACACAAAGAGCAGCGTCTAAAGTCACAGCTATTGATTGTAGAATAGAGAGTACAGCCAATATTAGGTCTGAGTGTATGTGAAGAGCTCAACCTGATGAAAACAGTTTTCATAGTGGCTTCACAGACCGAAGATAAGTACACAACACTCACAGAAGAGTTTGCAGATGTATTTGAAGGGCTTAGATCTTTACCTGGTGTATACAAGATCCATGTAGATGAGACAGTGGCTCCTATTTTCCATGCATGCAGGAAAGATCCGTTTCCACTTGGAGATAGACTTAAACAAGAACTAGTGCACGTGGAACAAATGAAAGTCATCCAGAAAATTGAAGAACCTATAGATTTGGTCAACTCACTGGTCATTGTGCAAAATAAAAATGGAGTATTGCACACATGTCTGGATCCAAGAGATCTCAATAAAGCCATCAAGAGAGAGAACATTTTAAATTGCTAACACAGGAAGAAATCATGTCCCGGTTTACAGATGCTTAGTTGTTTAGCAACCTTGAAGTGTCATTGTGGTTTTGGCAGATGAAGCTCAATGAGGCAAGTTTGAGACTATGCACTTTCAATACTCCACAGGGAACATACTGCATTCTTTGGTTACCATATAGGATCATGTCCACACCAGAATCTACCACAAAACCATCCACATGATCTTTGAAAGTATACTTGGAGTTGAGACCACAATGGATGACATAATTGTATTGGGGTCCACCAAGAATGAAGATGATACGCAACTAAGGGAAGTGCTTGACATGACACGAAATGTCAATTTGAAATTAAATAAAGAGATATGTAAGTTTAGCGTAAAGACACTGACCTTCATAGGAGATGTAATATCTGAACAGGGAGTGAAGCCTAATCCAAGAAAGACATCAGCCAATTGAGATATTTGTGAGGTCCCAAAACAAAGAGGAGGTGAGACGTTCCTTGGGGATGGTGACTTAACTGGTTAAGTTCATTCCTCATCTGTTGATTGTGTCAGCACCACTTAGATCACTTCTTGAGCAGAAAAATGAGTGGATATGATTCCATGAGCAAGAAAAATGCTTCCAAGCACTCAAAAAAAGTCCTAACCGAAGAACCTAAAACTCGATGGTCTGGATAGGCGCCCAGGATCTTGGCTGTTGCTTCCCGACCTGGCCTTGGAGCAGTACTACTGCAACAGCATGAGGACACATGGCAATCAAGGGCTTTAACAAGTGGGGAAGCTAACTATGCACAGATAGAGAAAGAGTGTCTTGCCAGCACTTATGTATGTGAAAGGTTCCATCAATACATTTATGGATAAGCTCTTGAATTGGACACAGACCATAAGCCATTGGTCTCAAGTCACTGAATAACTGTCCCATGAGAGTACAGCGCATGTTCATAAGGCTGCAGAAATTCAATGTGAAAATGCATGCCAGGAAATTACATGTTTGCAGCTGATGCACTGTCTTGAGCAATTGACAAGAAAGAAAAGTGACAAAAAGGTTAATGTGGAGGTATCGGCTTATTTTGGCATGATTATCACTTCATTTCCAGTATCCCAGGGTAGAACAGGGCAGATCAGGAAAGCACAGAGACAGACGAAACAATGAAAGAGCTCAAAGATACAATACAGAAAGGATGGCCAGCAGCTAAGAATGACTGTCCAATGGGTATTAGGGATTATTGGGCATGCAGAAATGAACTGTGAAAGGGAATAGGTTTGTGATTCCAGTGTTGCAATGCAAAGAAATGTTCCAGAAGTATAGGCATATCTGGTGTATGGCAGCTAGGGCCCATGCCCTGAGAGACATTTGCAGGGGGTGTGCCACTGACCTCACCTTGCCCACCCAATATCCAAGTCCCTAGCTCAACACAGATTCTCCGTCCAACTTGAGCACCCTGGAACCCTGCTCCAGCCCCTCTCCAGGCCGGACTGGTCCGACATCTTATCACGCCACTTCGGGGCCATTTGAGCACTTCACGGTGGTGGCGGCTCAATAAGGGATCAATGGAAAATATGGCCGGCTTCCTCATTCATAATCCCACATGCAGAGGGAACCACTCTGCCAGTGCCAGTGGAATGCAGAGTATAACCTTGGTGACACTGACAGAGTACTGTGTATCATCTTTAAAATGTGATTTAAAAGTGTGTTGGTTTGTGACTGAAAAGGATATTAAAATCTAAAGAATCGAATGACCATTTCACCACTTTATATTGTGTTGTGTATTGTGACAGCACTACCAATCAAGGTTTTGTTTTGTTTCACTTCACCCCACCCCACCCATTAAGTGCACACCTTGCATTGACCAATTTAAATTCCTTTGTTCTTGGGCTTGGGCCAATGGCTTTTGTAATTGGCTTAATCTTGCTGGCTTTGAGCTGTTGACCCCTGGTAAATTACCTGGAATGGGCTCCCCAGCCTGCCTGTAATTGGCATTGGGTCATTGGCTGTTGTAATTGGTTTAACCTTGCTGGCATCGAACCATTGGCCTCTTGTAAATGACCTGGCCTGGACTCCCCCACCCCCCCCCCCCCCCCCAGCCTTCCAGCACTATAAAGGTCACCTCATGTGGTCAAATTGCTCTCTTTGCCATTGTTGGGTGTCTTGGAACCATATGTGCTTGAATTACTCTCTTTGCCATTGGGACCACCTTGCTGAACTCCAGGCCTAGAACCATGGAACAGTGTTTGCTGCTGGAGAAATTGTTAGTAAGTTGTTGGTACTACGATATGCACTGTTGGGCTAAGAGCATTTAATCAGTGTCCCTAGTTCCTAGTAGTAGCATAGAGCCGTGTGCCTGAGTCAAGGGGTGGCATGGCAGGTATTTTATTGGTTTTCCTTGATTGTTGAATGGACTGGGTACCCAGTTTGGTGTGTGTGTATGTGTTCATGTTTTTCATCCCAGCCGGGGTGCAGTGCTGCTGGAGTTCACCGGGGTGCCCCTTCAGCACCTCACTGGCCTGCTCCAGCCTCCAGCATCTCATCAGGCTGCTTCTGTTTTTAGGGCTGCTTGGGTACCTTGTGGTAGTGGTATTTCAATGCAGCTGGAACATCTGTGCCAGGGAAATTCAGAGCAGTTTCAGCTGAATGGGGGATTATGGGTTAGGAAGATGGACATTTTGCCCATTGATCCCACCTTGAGCCACCACTGTCATGATGTGCCTAAGTGGCCCCAAAGGCCGAAGCAGCCCGATGAGATGCCAGAATGGCATGGTGAGGTGCCAACCCAGGACATTCCGAGTCGACAGACCCAAAGTTATCATGAGCACAGAAACCGTGGGTCCTCCTGCAGAGGCTGCAGCTTCCAGGCAGGAACTGCACGAAGCTTGGGTTGCTTCAATGCAGGTTGGAGCCTGGAGCATCCCACATCTTAGCAACTGGGATTAATAAACCTCATGATGTAGTGTGGCGTGGTTTGCAATTGAGGGTTCTGTTAATGAGGGGGAGCCAGTGGGGGAGTGGAGGGGGCAAGAGGTGGGAGGGAGTGAGCGAGAGGAAGGGGTCCTTTCCCTTACTAAAGCTTAGCCTAGGGGCCTGGGTGGGAGTTAATCCACTGGTTCACCTCTAATAAATTATTATGCAATGTGTGAAATTTACAAGAATATGTTGAGTGGCATGCTTGGTGCAATATCAATGCTTGCCATACGTGCTATTCAGAAGATGCATGAAGGACATCTTGGGGATGAAACAGGCAAAAGTAGTGTTCGAGAGATGTATTGGCCAAGAATGAGTAGCCAGATTGCTACTTCATGCAAAACATTCCTTAACTATTGACCAAAGCAGCAAACAGAACAGATTACATCACACCTTGTACCAGACAAGCCGTAGTTCAAAGTTGGAGTATATTTGTTTGACTATAATGGGAAGAGTCATATTGTAGTAACACATTAATTTTCCAATTACCCAGAGGTAGCAACACTGTGGTCAACATATGTGTTTGAGGCATGGAGTTCCTTATGAAGTAGTATCAGACAATGGTCCACAATTTTTGAGCAGTGAATTTGAGTCTGGCAATATTTGGGGGTTTTGACATACAACTTCAAGCCAAAATCACCCAAAGTCTAGCAGGGGTGGGAAACCTTTAAATTTTTAATGTAGATATACAGGTTATTTCAGCCCATGAGTCTGTGTCACCCAATGAACCTACAGCCCCCAGTACGTACTTGTAAGGCAAAATGGCCTGTTACTGTGCTGTATGTCTTAAGTTATTCTTCAAGGAACAAACATTCCAATCCCCTCAGCTCTTTTCTCATTATGCTGAAGGGTGCACTCTCTTCATGACTCCCTCGTCTGCTTTTCCACCTCAATCCAGCACTTTTCAAGGCACTTTCTCAGGCAGCACGGGAGATGCACTACCAGTCCTTTCATTCATCCACCCAAGCCTTCCTTCCAATGAAGCAACAATTCACTTGCACTTCTAATCTAGTGTACAGCATTGATTAATCATATAGTGATCTACTCTGCATTGGAGAAATGAAAACCACATTATTTGACTGGTTGGCACTGCACCTTGTGTTCAGTCTGCAAAGAGTATCCTGCTGCCTGTTATTTTAATTCTGCGTTTCACCTTCACTCTATATCTCTATGGCTTTCTGTACTGTTATTAAATGTTTAGATTAAGCTTGAGAAACAGCACCTCATCTTCTGTCTGGGCATGTGGGAGCTTTGTTGTCCTTTCCTGTAAAAATTAATGCATTAAATTCTTAATATGAATTTCTCTTTCCATGCCTGAATGTCCATTGAAATTATTTGTTTGTTAGACTTCTAGATTTGTAAAAAAAAAATAAACCCGGAGACCATTTGAAAGAAGGAAATATGATTGTATTCATTCATTATTTCTGATTTCAAATATTAGATATGAATTTATTTCAAATGGTTAAAAAATACATTGTCCTTCATGAATGTTTCCCTGCTGATGGTCTTGAAAGAGTGCGGTAGACTTTGTTTGAAAGTTATTTTGCAACGTGTTGCATGACCTTTAATTTCCCCATGTGACTTATCTTCTGGTTTTTGAATAAGTCTGATTTCATTTGAACTCCAAGAAGCCATCAGCAACATTGGACTTTCATTTTCTTGCCCAGCATGACTTCGGCCCCGGATGTTGGAGGTGAAAAGGCAGCTGCATTACCTTCTCTAGATCATTCATTCCCATCTTCTGTGGTGATTTTATGCATTTTTAAAATTTGGATCTCTTGTGAATGCATGAGATGTAATTTTGTGACTTTATGTCAATTGCATTCAGATCTATTAAAATCACTTTCAGATCATAGCACAGTGGGTAAGGCTTGAATCAATGTGGTAATTACTTTGATATGTGATAGATGGAACTGACAGAATTGGGGCTTCTCTCAATCCCAATTCAAAGCATTGAATTTTTAAAATGTCACTCTGGGTTTTAATTGACAGCCATTCTATTTCATGCCCTTTGCAATTAATCCCAGTAGACTCCTTATGCATTTTGAAACATTTATCTTCATATGCTCCATTTTATCAAGGTTATGTCATGTTGTTTAACAGCTGCAGTTATTGAGGAGCCAATTCAAGGATCTGGTAATAGACTTGAAGGAAACAAATTATGGGTGTGTGTTTGCCCTGTCATCAATCCAAGACTCAAATCCAACATTGCTGTATTCTTGCTTTGTCAGTGTATTTACTAATATTCCTATAATTAACATACTATTGCGCATGCTTTGCTTTACTGCCTCCATTTACTGAGTCAAAATAACATGAGAAACCAAGGAAACTTCTGTTAATGATCAAAAACAAATGCATTGCTCACTGATTAAGATTCTCCTGGGTGATGATAGTTGAGCTCTGGATGATGTAAGTCAGAACTGTTGGAAAATGCTCTCATCAACGCGATGAGAAAATGACTCCACTGAGTCTGATTTACCACAATGTAAAGGCTTTAGAAGTCGAAAGGTGAGCTACTCTCCAAGGAAAACTTTCTGACCTGACACTGGTTACAATATTTATGTGGCTATTCCAGTGAAGCAATTGAGACCTGTCCTTATAAAGAGATTGACAGAATCAGTCAGATTTATTGTCATGAACAGGTTACAAAATTTGTTGTTTTGTGGCAGTAGTAGTATTGTACAGAACAAAGTGAAAAAATCACCATAAATTACAATTCCAAATACAATTATGAATATTAGTGGATTGAGAGACAAAGTGAGGATCATTGTTCAGAAATTTGATGCCAGAAGAGAGGAAACAATAGGAACTTGTCAAATGCAACATTGTTTATTATCATGGGGAGATGGTTAGACCTCCTATTCACCTCCTGCATTCATGTCGCACAACAAAATGACATGGCACTTTTCTCCCTGCAGCTGAACATTGCCTGGATTTTGTTGCATGCAAGAAAAGACCTTTCTATAATTTGAGGAACTCAACATTGTAGCAGCAAGACTATCGATAGAGCAGCTGAACATGATTGTGGCAGGACATTGATTTGAGGACTTCTGCTGTAGTCTTTTGGACTGGAGTTGATTGACTATCAATAATCCCAATGGCCTTTCCTCATGCGAGGTACAACTCTTACAGGAACATTTTAAATTTCCCATTTAGTTCAGTTATATCAGGGTTCTTTAATGCTGCACTTTGATACCTGTGAAAGCCAGTGTTTTCATAATTTTCTAACCAACAGACCACCTTAAGTCTTCGTTTAGTTACCACAGACCATCTGTAACAAACTAAGGGTCAACAGTGTGAGGATGTGGGGAGGTGAAGGAGCCGGTCAGCCTGAATCATTTCTGTGTCCACTGATGGGTCATTTGGTTTGTTTTGGTGAAAAATACTTTGAGAATTTTCATTTTTACTTAGTGTCAAATTTACAACCTTATTTTATATATGACTTATAATTACATTTATTGTTAAATACATATATCAACAATAAATACTTTGACACATTATCACATATCACCTAAAGCATTCTCGTGGATGACAGGCCGCGAAACACTGAGCTATATATGAACAAGTGCCATTAGTTATGCTATTTCCTCCCACTGCCTTTTAGCACCATGGTAGTCACTCACTAGTTATTAGCTAGTTTGCAATTGGCTGCTTTGTGAACTGGGCATTTATGAGCAACTTTCCAAATTCTGGGGTAGATTCCTTTGTTTTAAGCTTGACAACCATTGTTGCTAATTCTGATGTGCCAGTCTGCAGCACTACAGGTGGATATTGTGGTGCCCCACAGGCTTTGCCATATCCAACCTTGTCAAAGATTTTTTAAATCTAAAGTGGCAAGAAATCAATCAGTTGGACTTGGTTGAAAACAAACTTCTGTGATGATGGGATTCTTCAGTGTAATCAGAGGGTCAAATGCTCAGACCTTTGAAGATGATGGTAACTCACCTTTCTCTGTGCAACCACGCAAAACAGACCCTCAGATGACTATTTCCATGCTGACTGTTGCATCATCTATACCCAGCCTATTTACCTGTATTGGATTCGTACTAATAGGTATAAAGTTCATTCTTGTGTGGAAATATAATATTCCAATTCCTTGGCCATGTCAAGATGTTACTTCAACCTCAACAAGGCAAAAGACTTATTGTGGACTTTTAGGAAGGAGAAGCAGAGTGAACGTGCACCTGTCTTTATTGATGTGACCATAGGGTCACATAATGGAGGACCTCTCCTGGATCCAACACATTTGGGTAACAGTGGAAAAAGCACACCAACACCTCTACTCTCTGAGATGTCTTGAGATTTTGGCACGTCATTGCTATTGAGCTACCACGGGTGTGCTATAGAAGGGAGACTGACTGCTTCCATCATGACCTAGTTTAGAATAATGAGAGCCCAAGAGTGCAGAAAGATGCAGAAAATGGCAAATCTAACCAACTCCTTCATGGGCACTGACCTTTGTCCATTGAAAATATTTATATGGAATTCAACATAATAAAGGACCCCTATCACCCTGGTCACAATCTTTTCTTGCTGGTCCCTTCAGGGACAAATAAAAACTCAGAAATTCTGGAGGAACTCAGATGGTCTTCCAGCATCTATAGTAAGTACGTTGTAGGCCTAAGCCCTTCTGCAAGGTATAAGCAAAAAGCAGGCAAGCATCTTGGTTAAAGACAAGAGAGAAAAGAGGAAGAATGGAAGGGGAAGGAGTCCAGATGAACAGCTAAATGGTCTTAATTGGATATGATAAGTGGAAAGGTGAGAATTGATTTTGGCTCTGTGAAAAGGGATAGGTAAAAAGGAAGAGATACAGTACTAGAGGGAAGGAGATGGGAAGAAGGGGGATGGGCTTCTTAACAGAAACTGGAGGTCGATGTAAATGTCATCCAGTTGGAGGGTGTCCAGATGGAAGATGAAGTTTTGTTCCTCCAATTTGAGGGTTATTTCAGTCTGGCAGTGCATGGACAGACATGTCAGCAAGGGAATGGGACTATGAGCTGAAATGGGTGGCCGCTGGGAGATCAAAGTTTTGTAGTGGACAGATCCGAGGTCCCTTCAGGAAGAAGGTACAAAAGCCTAAAGTCCAGAACAAGAAAAGTTGTTATCCAATGGCTATCAGGTTCTTGAACCTTTTCTGAACCATAAACAATGCTGGGATTACCAAAAGATTTGACTTCACGACTGAATAATCTGTTCTTTTTCTTGAATCAATTGCAACTGCGAACTTTTATTCATCTATCCTTTTATATTTATTTTCTCCTTCTTGGTGTTTTGTGGTAATTTCATTTGTATTGTTGTAGTTGGTGTGTCTTGCATGTTGTACCTGATTGACTGCAGCATGCAGGAGTTTTCTTCACCCTGATGACATTCTTTCAGCTATTGGGAGCTGTTGAAAGTCATTCTGCATGAACTCAGGAAGTGTATGTTAAATTAGAAACATAATTTTTTAGAAAGTTAATACTTTGGTAAAAAACATGCAAAGAGTAATGAAAACAACATTTTATTAGAAACATTATAGCCCTAAGTCAGAACATTATGATACTAGAATTCTATTATTTTAAAAATTGATTGAACATGTTCATAAATGTTACTTTGTCCTTCGAGATGATTTATATTTTAATAATTTTATGCTGAATGCATAATATGGTGACCTAATATACATTGTTCAAATCAGCACCTTGTGAGAATGCTAATATATACACTGTTTAGTAGGAACAGTTCAACTCAGGCACACCCTGGCCCTTAGAATATTTATCGATGAAGAAGATTGTGGTCATACTCTTGTGCAGCTTGACTGTTGTGTGTGTGTGATGCTGTACCTCCTTAATGGTTGGTCATGAAAGATCGTGTGTTCTGGATGGAAAGGGTCTTTAGTTCTTTGAGTCCTAATTAAGGTTCCAGTAAGAACTCTGATGCCCAAGGCCATGTTTGTGATATGAGTTATGTATAACAACCTATTGATGATGCCAGCTAGCAGCATTCAATGCAGACAGGCCATGCAATCACGAGGAGGCTAAGCTTGGGGGTAGGGGTGTGGGGAAGACTTGTAGAGGTTTACAAAATCATGGGGGCATAGATAAGTAAAATTTTCACTATTTTTCTGTGGGGTTGAGGTCTAAAAGGAGTGGGCACAGACTTGAGGTGAGAAGGGAAAGATTTAAAAGGGACATTTATCACATCAAGGGCAATGGATATATGGAATGAACTGCCAGAGGAAGTTGTTGAGGTGGGGACAATTGCAGCCCTTACCATTCAGATGGTATGTGGATAGGAAATCTTTAGAGGGATGTTGGTCAAATAGAGGCCAATGGGATGAGTTTGAGTACACAGCTTTGGCATGGACTATTTGGGCCAAAGAGGCTGTTTCCATGTTGCAAACCACTTTGACTCCACAGTGTGCAATGTTAATCTGGTACTAGCTCTGCCATTGGGGAGCCAATTGCTCAATCAACATTCTCTCTTTGCATAGGTGAGACAAAATGTGAGGAAAAATAATCCCACTGTCAAGTCAAGGATGTTTCCTTATGATTACTATATTTCAACGTGATTTTTGTGTTTCCCACATTTTATTTCAAGTTGCTAAAGGGAATGGAATGATATGCTGAAGGATACAGGCAAAAGAAACTGCAGATGCTGAAATCTGGAATAAAAAAAGTGCTGGAAAACTATGCAGGTCATGCCACATCTGTAGGGGGAAAGGAATGCTTTAGATTTTGGGTTGAAGCCCTGAATCCAGACTGAGATGATACAGGGAGGATAGCCAATATAAAGGGGACAGGGCAGTAGTGAAGAATATCATTCTTACTTCAATGTATCTGTGCAAAAAAGGTTGCTACAATGAGGCTGTTTTCATTGAGACCAGCCACTGATTCAGCTTGGCTGCAACATCTCAACATATCCAGCATCATTTATTCTTTCCCCCACAAAATAAAATTTATTCACAATTAATTATTTACAAAAATGAAAACCATCCAGTTTTTTTCACATCCTTAGTGTCAAAATATCCACAGATTTCCATTAATATACATTGTTACTTTCATTCTCTATTTTGCAGCCATTCTCACCTTGGCACCTTGTTATTAATACACCCTCTGTTGTTTGAGTGATTTCCCCTCGGTCTCAGCCCATCAATGCCTGGTAATGGGAGGATCTAGACTGTGGTCCTTCCCCACAAAATCCTTGTATTGGCTGCGCCAAACCTCAGTGCATCCCTTGGCACGAGGTCCTGCAGTCTGGAATGTGCTAGTTGGCAGCATCCTCTCATTGACATCTCCATGAGCAGAAAAAAAATGTTTCAGTCAGACAAAAGGGTGCCTTTCATTGAGTTGATGATCTTCCAGTGGTTCTACATTTCTGATTCTGTGCGTGTCCCAGGGAACATCCCATAAATCAGAGTGTCCTTATCACACTGCTGCTGGGGATGAAACATGACAAGGATCCTTGCATCCTTCTCCACACTCTTCGCAAATCCACATTCTGCAAAATGTATCCACTCCACTGCAGTCATCTCAGGGATAATATACATCTGATCGCCAATGACCGTCAAGGTCACAGTGCCCAAGTCAGACTCCACCTGTTAGATTGGAACTGGAGGCATTTTGCAACACTTAACTCACACCTTAATGTCCACTATAGTACAGGTACTCCCCAGCTTGCAACCTATGCAATTTAAGACCATTTGCACATACGACAAAAATTTAAAAAAATAAAACTTAAGCAATTACTGTGAAAATAGGATCTATGGTGGCTGCCATGTGGGCTGGTGGCAAACCTTTCATGCGAGCTGGTCTTGGTGGGTGCCATGTTGAGATATTTTGCTGCATTTTAACTACTTGTGACCCATTTTTTTCTGATTCTGTTGCTCAATGTTCTGACGGTCAGACAGATTTTAGAGGCCAGTAGTGTCTGCAGGATACTCAAGGTCCGCAGCCACAGAGAATGAGAAGGATTTAGAAGGAGATAGATTGTTTTACTCTTCAGTATCACAGGTAGGGCAGTTCTAACATGCGTCTATTCTGAGATACAACTGGTCATCCAGACAGAACATGGACCTATGTCAGGGAGTACCAGTATAAGGGTGCCTGCTATACTTTTTAATGGAAAGAGGTGATTGTGCTTTGACTTCCAAGAGAAACAGATGAAGGGCTGACATTTATGAGAATGGCAGGAACTTGCACAGTGTGAGTTGTGAGCACAACATATCAGTTCAACACGCACAGTTGTGGAAAGGGATTCTTGTTATTCTGTGTTAGCTGGTGTGCACACTAACTGCAAATCAAATGGTCAGTATGGATCATCTTGACAGCAGGCTTGAAAACTGTTTCCCAGGGCCATCTGCTGTGCTATCCGCCATGCTGCCAAACGAAATATGTCAGAGCAAATTGACGATTGTGTTCCGTAGCAGATTTAGCAACCACCTTTACACACTTGTATCCAAGTTGCTTGTATAAGTTGTGAAAAATGTTGCTTCCAGTACTGATCCCAATGCACACCACTTATTACAATTTGCCAACCAGAGAGTTAGGTTAAGTTTCCTGTTGGCCAACTAATCTACCATCTAGCCTAATATGTTATACCTCAAACTTTTAATTTTCCTTATCTTTTCATCCAACATCTTATTAAATCCCTTCTTGGTAACAGGCATGCATTAATGATGGATTTACTGCTGACTGTCCAATTGCCTGATGGTCAACTGGATGTTTGTAGAACAGAAGCCTTATCCTGACCCTTCTTCTGGGTTGATAGCAAATGAAGCAGAAGAAATCCAACTTTGTCCACTTGATCACTTTTGTTATTTTGTCAGAATTCGTTAGCATCAAAGTTAATGTGAAGGTCGACTCCCTTTTAATGGATACTGAAGGAGGAGTTTTTTTTAAATAAGTTGTGCACCCTTCTGCAATTGAATGGAAATTGTATGACATGCTTCAGAAGATTTGCATGTTAGGGAATGAGTCATACAGCACAAAAGGTCCTTTGCCCAGCTCATTCATGCTGACAAAATTGGCATTCTGGACTTGGCTCAATTACTGCATTAAGTCAACATCCTTCTGAACCCTTCTTATCCATATATCTGTCTAAATGTCAATGGAACTGTGATTGTACCTGCTTCCTCTGGTAGCTCATTCCTATTATGGACTATCCTCTATTTGAAAATGTTGTCCCTCAGGCTCCTCTTAAATCTCTCCCTACTCTCACCTTAATCCCGTGCCCACTAGTTCCAGAATAGTCTACAGAGGATGGATCTAGACAATAACAACAAATTAAGAAACAAAAGTACAGAAAAATAGATTTTTATTGGAGATTTAATAAATTGTGTATCTGTATGTTCATAAATTATTGATCAGACTATTGAAAAATTATTTGATCAAGTAAGATAGAAGTCTATTGTTAATTTGTTTAAGGTTTTCACATTTCAGAAGGTTTGTTATTCTGATCGACCAACTTGGATTGATATCTGTTAGGCTTTGCTGTTTTAGGTATAATTTTGAGCAAAGGTCTATGTTTCTAAAGTGGGAGTCATAACAAGACCCTCTCACTTCTAGTCTAAGACACTGGAAATGTTGGAATTAGTTCTCAGCCGTGAATACTTACTTTACTATAGTTGACTTAAAGAAATACATTCCCAAGTAAATTCCTATTTCATCCAAAATGTAATGCTGAATTGACAAGTGGAATATTTATTTAAACATATGTTTCAGTTCATTAAAAAGGAAAATATGTACACTGATAATTTTTATGTCTTAATCTTAGTGATTGACCTAATGGATGTAGTAATGCGTCTCCAGTGCATGGGTGGATGTTTTAAGTTTTAATGGAGATTCCATCAGACATTTAAAAAGCAATGTGATTAATGCAATGATTGTCAACATTCAAAAGCAAGTAGTTGAATGCAAATGTCAAGGGAAATATGCGGGGATTGTTCAGCATATCGGGCTGGGGATTATGGAATGTAAAAAAAAAAAGAGTTTACTGTCCAATATTTCCTGCCAGAGGTGTTCTTGCCAGTGACTCCACTCCAATTCTGAGCATATCTTTGAATGTTCTGGTGCCAATAATATGGGAAGTTATTGTGATGGAACCTGAATAGAAGTGACAAAGGGTTAGAGATTTCCAGAACATGCTCAGCTGTTGAGCAGCTAATTAATACAGTTTGCTAATTTTTTTGTTTAATTGAAAAACTATTAAAATCAAAGATTTAAAATTATGAAATGAAATATTTATAAATATAAACACATTAAATGCAGAATCATTTAATGATTGAAAAAAAGCCTGCATGGTTAGAATAGCCGTTAGCGCAATCCTATTGTACCACTCGTGACCCAGGATTGAATCCAGCACTGTCTTAAAGGAACTTGCACATTGTCCTCACCTCTTTGTGAATTTTCTCTGGGTGTTCTGGATTCCTTCCACTTTCCAAAACAACGCACAGGGATTGTAGTTTAATTCCTGTACTTGGAGGCCATGGGTCTGTGGGCTGTAAGGACCTGTTACCTATTTTCTATATTTAAATGTAAATTTGAAACATTCAACTGGCCTTGAATAATTGACATACATGTCATTTATCTTGTACCTTTTATCCATTCATATGGAGGAGTCAAAATTCTGGAACTCCATCCAAGTGAACATAGACACACCTCGAAGATTGCTCGAAGGCAGCTCACCTCCTACCTTCCCAAGGCCAATTAAATTCTGGCTGGGTCTGCACATCCCACATTTCTTGAATGAAGATTAAAAAGGTGCTATATCTGCTGCATGCATTTCAGACAGACGGCATGCCCTGCCCTCTCCACTCCTGGTATGAGGGCTGGGGAATGGTTACAACCTTGCTCTATACTTTGCAGACTCAACATCAGGAGGTTTGTGCCTTTCTTGTGTAGAATTTTAAATGATGCAGAAATTATCTGCCCTCATTTCCCTGCAAAAATCTGGGGTCCTTTTTTCAAATCAAGAACCTGGAACAGGGGACCAGGAAAAATTAGATTCTGAAGTACAGAAGGGAAGGAGGGATAAGAACAGGATACTTGTAGTTGGGGACTCATTAGTTGGAGGGACAGATAGAAGGTTTGTGGGATGAGATTGGGGATCCAGGTTGGTGTGTTGCCTCCCTGGTGCCAGGGTCAGAGATATCTCTGATCGAGTTCACAACATTCTGCAAGGGGAAGGAGAACAGCCAGAAGTCGAGGTCCATGTGGGGACCAATGACTTAGTTAGAAGTGGGGATGAGGTCCTGAAACAGGATTATGTGGAATTGGGTAGGAAGTTGAAAAACAGGACCTCCAAGGTAGTAATCTCTGGATTGCTGCAGGTGCCATGCGGTAGTGAGGGTAGAAATAGGAGGATGTGGAGGAATGCGTGGCTAAAGAGATGGTGCAGGGGGCAAGGGATAAGATTTCTGGATCATTGGGATCTCTTCTGGGGAAGGTCGGACCTGTACAAAAAGGATGGACTCCACTTGAACTGGAGGGGGACCAATGTGCTGGCAAGCAGATTTGCTAGAGCTGTGGGGGAAGGTTTAAACTAGTTTTGCAGGGGGGTGGGGAACAGAGTGTGAGAGCAGTGTCAAGGGAGCATGGCCACCTAGATGGGAATAATAACGATAACAAAGGTAGGATGGAGATTAGGGTAAAAGGTAGAAAAGAGAATATAGGTGAGGGTCATTCTCTGAAATGCATATATTTTAATGCAAGAAACATAATGAGCAAGGTAGAGGAGCTTAGAGCATGGACAGATACTTGGGGTCATGATATTGTGGCAATTAGTGAGACCTGGCTACAGGAGGGGCAGGACTGGCAACTTAATATTCCAGGATGCATTTGTTTTAGATGTGATAGATCAGGGGGTAAAAAAGGGGGAGGAGTTGCTCTGCTTGTGAAGGAGGACATTACTGCCATGAGGTGGCAGGGTGGTCTGGAGGGATTGTCCAGTGAGGCTGTTTGGGTGGAATTGAGGGGTGAAGGAGGCATGAGGGTGTTAATAAAGGTGTATTACAGACCACCAAATGGGCCAAGAAAATTAGAGGAACAAATTTGTAGGGAGATAACGTATATGTGTGAGAATCATAAGGTAGTGATCATGGGAGATTTTAACTTCCCTCACATTGATTGGGATACCCATACAGTTAGAGTTCGTTAAATGTGTTCAAGATTGTTTTCTAAATCAATTAGTAGAAGAACCAACTCGGGACAGTGTAATACTGGATCTCCTGTTAGGGAATGAGCTAGGTCAGGTATCGGACATTAATGTTGGAGAAAAAATTGGATCTAGTGATCATAACTCTTAATTTTAGGGTAGTTTTAGGGAAGAGCAAGGAGGGGCAAAAAGTTGAGGTTCTGGATTGGAGAAGAGAAAATTTCAAAGGAATAAGAAGGGATTTGGGGAGTATTGAGTGGGACAGGATATTTTCAGGTAAGGATGTAAATGGAAAAATGGAGGATATTCAAAAAATAAATTTTGCGGGTACAGAGTAGATATGTCCCAGTGAGGATCAAAGGAAAGGCTGGAAGTCGTAGGGAGGTTTGGTTTTCGAGGAATATTGGAAATTTGGTTAGGAGAAAAAGGGAGGTGCACAAAAGGTATAAAGAGCAGGGAGCTGAGAATTTGAAGGACTACAAGGAGTGTAGAAGGAATCTTAAAGAAATTAGAAAGGCAAAAAAAAGGCACGAAGAGGCTTTGGGCAGACAGTAAAAATAAATCCAAAGGGTTTCTATAGGTACAGTAAAAGATTAGTGAGGGATAAAATTGGACCCCTTGTAGATAGCGAGGGTAAGCTGAGTGAGAAGTCAGAGGAAATGAGGGAAATTTTGAATGATTTCTTTGCCTTGGTATTCACTAGGGAAAATTAATTGAACCATTTGAAGTTAAGAAAAATAGTGGGGAGGTCATGAAGCATATAAGCATAATCGAGGAGGTAGTGATGGCTGTGTTGAAAAAGATAAAGGTGGATAAATCTCCGGGACCGAACAAAATATTCCCTAGGACACTCAGGGAGGCTTGTGGATAGATAGTGGGGCCATTAACAGATATTTAGGATGTCACTGACCACGGGCGTAGTGCCAAAGGATTGGAGGGTGGTGCATGTGGTTCCGCTGTTTAAGAAAGGGTCCAAATGTAAACCTGGCAATTATAGGCCCGTGAGGCTGACGTCTGTGGTGGGTAAGTTGATGGAAAGTGTTCTGAGGGATGGTATTTACAAATATTTGGAAGTACAGGGATTGATGGGGAGTAATCAGCATGGTTTTGTCAGGGGTAGATCATGCTTGACAAACCTGATTGAGTTTTTCGAGGGGGTTACAAAAAAGGTTGATGAAGGGAAAGCTGTGGATGTTGTCTATTTAGACTTTAGTAAAGCTTTTGACAGTTCCCCACAGGAGGTTAGGAAAAAAGGTGGAGGCATTAGATATAAATAAGGAGGTAGTGAAATGGATTCAGCAATGGTTGGATGGGAGGTGTCAGAGAGTAGTGGTAGAAAATTGTTTGTCCAGTTGGAGGCCAGTGACTAGTGGAGTTCCTCAAGATTTGGTCCTGGGTCCACTATTGTTTGTTATATATATTAACGATCTGGAAATAGGGGTGGAGAATTGGATAAGCAAGTTTGCGGATGATACAAAGATTGGTGGTGTTGTGGACAGTGAGGAAGATTACCATAGATTAAAACGTGATTTTGGAAAGCTGGAAGTGTGGGCTGAGAAATGGCTGATGGAATTTAATACAGATAAGTGTGAGGTGTTACATTTTGGAAAGGCAAATCTAAATAGGTCATATGCATTAAATGGTAGGCTATTGAGATGTGCAGAGCAACAAAGGGATTTAGGAGTTGTGGTAAATAGTACCCTCAAGGCTGATACTCAGGTAGATGGTGTAGTGAAGAAGGCATTTGGAATGTTGGCCTTCATAAATCGGAGTATTGAATTCAAGAGTAAGGAGGTTATGATGAAATTGTACAAGGCATTGGTGAGGCCAAACTTGGAGTACTGTGTACAGTTTTGGTCACCAAATTCTAGAAAAGATGTAAACAAAATAGAGAGAGTGCAGAGAAGGTTCACGAGAATGTTGACAAGATTTCAAGGTTTGATTTACAGGGAAAGGTTGTGCAGATTCAGGCTTTTTTCTCTGGAGCGTAGAAGATTGAGGGGGGACTTGATAGAGGTGTTTAAGATTTTAAAAGGGACAGACAGTAAATGTGGATAGGCTTTTTCAATTAAGAGTGGGGAAGATTCAAACTAGAGGGCATGGTTTAAGATTGAAGGGGGAAAATTATAAGGGGAACGTGAAGGAAAATTTCTTTACGCAAAGGGTCGTAGGGATGTAGAATGAGCTTCTGGCAGACGTGGTTGAGGCGGGATCATTGGTTGCATTTAAGGGAAGACTGGATAGTTACATGGAGAAGAGAGGACTGGAGGGGTATGGACCGGGTGCTGGTCAGTGGGACTAGGAGAGTGGGGATTTGTTACGCATGGACTAGTAGGGCCGAACCGCCCTGTTCTGTGCTGTAAGAGGTTATATATGGTTATATATGGTTAAATTGCATTGTTGTCATTAACATTAATGCCATTAACTTTCCTCTCCACTTCCACAATGATTTGAGATCAGAATAATATGGGATGACTTTAATATTTGGCAGATGTTCAAGAAACATTTCTTCACCCAAACGATAGTGAAAGCCTTAAACTTCCTCTACTCAAGTGGCTCATGTCAAAATTGAGTACCACAGAGCCTGGTAGTCAACTGAACAGCCTGATTCTGCATTTGTATTCCTTTGGGTGTCTCTGTTATTTTTCACTTTGCTTCAAGTTTTTCTCAGATGTAACTATAGACACTTTCAGGTGGCCAGAATACCTCGATGTCACTATGTGGCTGTTGGGTGAACACCTGAAAGTAGAGAACATGGCCAGTAGGAGCACTTAACTAACCCTCCTCGTGTAGGTATTATCTCTGGCTCTCCCGTTGCACCTGAAGGCAGCAGTGGGACTCCAGCCATAGTCCACAGGAGCTGTCTCCTTCAGCTGGGACATTCAGGTGACAGAAAGGCATCTTCTCCGCGGCTACCTGAATGTCCCAGCTGCACTCCCTCCAGCTGCCTCTGCCAGCACATTATCTGCACCCAAGCACCTGAAAGTGGCTTATGTTTCATTTTATTTCTGCCATATTTGGTCTCCTCTCTTTCACAGACAAAATGGCTTTAAACTTCTGGCATCTTTACAGAGCATTTAAATAAACATTGTGAATCAATGGCACCATTTATTACAAAAAAAGAGAGTATATGGTTAGCTATATATTTTAAATAGGAAAGGATGCAATAATGTGGGGGGGAGAGACAGATTTGGACTAGATTGTTAGCTCTGTCAAATAATCTGTATTAGCAGAATACTGTGGTTTCTCATTTCTCTCATTAACACATGTAAGGTAAAAGCAGAACATTTTTATTTGATTATCAAGGAAAAACACATGAAAAGATCATGAAAGTACTTTCTAAAACAACTAGAATTCTCCCCTTGGTGGCTGCTTGTTATGTATCATGATCACTCACCACCTACTGTGTAGGAAGGTCAAAGGTTGACTGATATGCTGGAAATTACTTTGGAATAAAACCTTGGAACAATATTCAACACTTCCATCTGTTTAAGATGTCTGATTATATTGGCTGCTTTAATCAGGCGGCATCCAGGAGGGATTGTAAACTGCTTAACGCATTGATCAAGAAAACCAAAAAACAATCTTGGTTTATCAAATAAAGGCAGGAAATAGATCTTGGGTTGTCTTATACTAGCACTTGGAAATGGTCATGTCAGTTGTATATAGTACTTGCATATTTATTGCCCATTCAGAGCCAGCTCTTCAGCGCTTGACGTCCTGCTTTGCGGAAACTGCCAAAATGTTTGGCCTGGAAGTCAGCCTGAAGAAAACTGAGATCCTCCATCAGCCAGCTCCCCACCATGACTACCAGCCCCCCCACATCTCCATCGGGCACACAAAACTCAAAACGGTCAACCAGTTTACCTATCTCAGCTGCACCATTTCATCAGATGCAAGGATCGACAATGAGATAGACAACAGACTCGCCAAGGCAAATAGCGCCTTTGGAAGACTACACAAAAGAGTCTGGAAAAACAACCAACTGAAAAACCTCACAAAGATAAGCATATACAGAGCCGTCGTCATACCCACGCTCCTGTTTGGCTCCGAATCATGGATCCTCTACCGGCACCACCTACGGCTCCTAGAACGCTTCCACCAGCGTTGTCTCCGCTCCATCCTCAACATCCATTGGAGCGCTTTCATCCCTAACGTCGAAGTACTCGAGATGGCAGAGGTCGACAGCATCGAGTCCACGCTGCTGAAGATCCAGCTGCGCTGGATGGGTCATGTCTCCAGAATGGAGGACCATCGCCTTCCCAAGATCGTGTTATATGGCGAGCTCTCCACTGGCCACCGTGACAGAGGTGCACCAAAGAAAAGGTACAAGGACTGCCTAAAGAAATCTCTTGGTGCCTGCCACATTGACCACCGCCAGTGGGCTGATCTCGCCTCAAACCGTGCATCTTGGCGCCTCACAGTTTGGCGGGCAGCAACCTCCTTTGAAGAAGACCGCAGAGCCCACCTCACTGACAAAAGGCAAAGGAGGAAAAACCCAACACCCAACCCCAACCAACCAATTTTCCCCTGCAACCGCTGCAACCGTGTCTGCCTGTCCCGCATCAGACTTGTCAGCCACAAACGAGCCTGCAGCTGACGTGGACTTTTTACCCCCTCCATAAATCTTCGTCCGCGAAGCCAAGCGAAAGAAGATTTATCAGCAATGATATTTTGTATTACTTTGTTAAAGGTTCACAGATAAAAGAAATAAATGGAATATATCATCATATTTAGACCATGCAGTCCTTGTTTTTCACATAGTCTCGATTTAAATGAATGAAGGGAAATTATTCCTGCCTGTGATGGGACTTCTGGTGCATGGGTAACCAAAACATTCCAAGAAGCTAAATTAAATTTTCTTTCTCACTCCTATTGTGATAAAATGATATGGATAATGATATAGAATCAAGAAAACATTCAATGTAACAAAAACATACTTGAGTTGTAAATCATATCCATAATTCATATTCCAATTACTATATGTACAGGTCGTCCTCAACTTATGACCTACGTGAGTTACATCCACCTGCACATATGACCAATTATTTTACATATGCTGAGATTCTTCATTAAAGGTTCATTTGTTGAAAACCTTTTTTGAAAAATTGCTTTAATACCTTGGTAAGACATGCAAATCCAACTTGGGATCAATCCGAGTTATGACCAATCCTTTGGACCAATTACAGTCGTAAATTGAGGGCTACCTGTATATTAAAACAAAACTAATAATAAAGAGAAGAATAAGAGAAAAAAATAGAGGAAAAGAAAATGAGAAAACATTCAGGTTTAACCCTCTTATTAAATGTCCTCTTGTCATTCCTCATTCAATTACATCAACATCAACCTCCATTTCCTTTCTCTTATATACTTATCCAGTCTCCTTTTGACTCCATCTGTGAATTCTGTATTTTTGTCATTCAAGATGAAGAGTATTCTCCTGAATTCTTTATCTGTGCATTCTTTCAAGACTAAATTCTCTTTGATGCCTTCTTATTTTGTTCAATATTTTTTGGAAAGAATGCCATCCTTACTCATTTGCTTGTTAAAATAGCTTAACCTGCTTTGAAAATGGTTTCTATTAGCCTAGGTTCAATATGAACTTTGCATTAATTTTCCATTTTTAAATTCTATCTCACAGAACTAGACCCCATGCATTTTGATTTTCTTTTAGCCAACATAGTTATCAATCTATCTTTAATGGTGTATGTATTTACATTGCAACATCTTTTTGCTGCAGTATCCTTTTTAGATTCTTCTTTCACAAACTAGATGTAAACACTTCATATTTTTTAAATAAAATATAATGCCTCATTCTTATTGGAAAATGTTTCCAATTAGAAGGGCATCCTATAGGTTCGTTAATGATGTTGGAATTTTTTCAAGCTGTTTTTTGGTATCATGAAATCACAACCAAGCATCCCACCTGTAATCCTCTCCTGACTGCATGGTGGAGTCAACAGATTTAGCAGCTGTTTCCATTCCATTGTGTAAATAAATTATATAAAATTGCTTCTACCACTGATTTTGGTAGAACCCCATTTTCCATCTTCTGTGATTTTGAATAATGTTCTCTACAGAAAATTTTGTGATTATGGTGTGAAAATAACAATCTGAGCTCCAATGTAGACAAGATGAAGGAGATGATCGTAGACTTCAGGAGGACCAGGAATGACCAGCCTCCACTACACATCAATAACTTGGAAGTGGAGAGAGTGCACAGCACCATTCATTTGGAGTTCACTTAACAAGTTACCTATTGTGGACACACAACATCTCACTAGTTAGGAAGACACAACAGCAACTGCACTTTTTGAGAAGACTGAAGCAGGCAAGGCCACCAGCCACCATGTCAAATCTCCAGGAGCTCTATTGAGAGCGTCCTGGCCAGCTTCATCACAGTGTGGTATTGTTGCTGTAGAGAATTAGATTGAGGTCAATCTACAGGATCATGAGTGGTAGAGAGGATCACTGAGGTCTCCCACCCCTCCCCCAATGAAGTGATCTGAAGAGCGTGCTCAAAATCATTGAGGACTCCTACTACTCCTTAAGGATGCACGGAGTTGGGTGATAGCATGGATAAAGGATTGGTTAACCAATAGAAAGCAGCACTTTGGGATGCATGGGTATTTTTATTGTTGACAATCAGTGGTAATTGGTGTGCAGCAAGGGTTGGTGCTAGACCCGCAGCTGTTCATGATACACATTAACAAAATGGAAAAGAGGACAGTGTAGTGGATCTAGGTTTGCTGATTTCACAAAATTAAATGGAAAAGTGCAGAGGATGTGGAGAGTCTGCAGAGGGATATAGATAAATTTATGGGGAAGGGTCTGGCAGATAGAGTACAATGTTGGTAAATGTGATGTTAACCACTTTGGAAGGAAACATGGAAGATCAAATTATTATTTAAATGGCAACCGGTTGCAGCATTCTACTGTGTGGAAGGATTTGGGAGTTCTTGTGTAAGAATAAAAAAAATTGGCTATCAAGAAAGTGAATGGAATGTTGGCCTTCATTGCCAGAGGGATTGAATTTAGGAGCAGGGAGGTTATGTTGCAACTGTAGAGTTGAGGCCACATTTGGAGTAATACTTGCAGTTCTGGTCTCCTTACTTGAGGAAGCTTGTACTGACTTCAGAGGCAATGCAGATGAGGTCCACCAGGTTCATCCCAAAGATGAGGGGGTTTGCCTATGAAGAGAGATTGTGCCAATTTGGACTGTACTCAGTGGAATTCAAAAGAATGAGAGGAGATCTTATAGAAATGTGTAAAATCGATAAGCTAGAGATGGGTAAATTGTTTCCTTTGGTTGGGGGACCAGAACTAGGGGTCATAACTTCAAGATTCATAGTAATAGGTTTAGGATGGAGATGAGGAGGATCTGCTTTTCCCAGAGAGTGGCGAATCTGTAATTTTTTTGCTAATTGAGGCAATGGAGGCTACCTCAGGAAATATATTTAAGATAAATTTTGTTAGATTTTTACATTGTAGGGGAAATTATATGGGGGAAGGGCAGGTAGAGTTGAGTTTATCATCAGATCAGCCATGATCTTATTGAATGGTTGAGCAGGCTCAATGACCAGATGGCCGACCCCTGCACCTATTTCTCATGTTCTTATAAATGAACTTCTACTATTCTGCAGATAAAATTTTAAATAATAAATTTGATCAAGGAAACTTCCTATTCTTACTTTAAATGCATGAATACTTTCCCTGGCCTTCACCTGTGACTTCCTTATGTATGTAGAACAATCCCTGTTTCAATCCAATTCAAGTACCACTCCCCTATTCTTTTACTGCTCCATCTTGTATTGTGCAGAATTCAACTTCACTTCTAAATTCTATCCTGGCCTTAAATTTGCGTAGACTGCTCGTGACACCTCTCTCACCTTCGTGGACCTCTCAATGTTGTATGGTTCCTGAGTCAGATCTCCTCAAGCCTGTCATTGTTTGCTCAAGATTCCAGCATCTGCAATTATTGTGTTCCTTTAATGTTTCCCTTTGTCAAGATTCCTGATGAACTCAAGCCTCCATTTCCAACTACTTTTGGGTATCCATAGCTTTAACATGTGTACCATAATCAGCTGGTTTCTCATGGCCATGACAATCTGCCACCACATTGAACATCAGTGTTGTCTTTTTTCAAGTATTGGCACATGACCCTAAGGATTTTAATGCATTGTACAAATTCTGTAATGCTATCTATATTGCTGTTTTGGTTGACTATGGAATACTTTAATCACTTCTGCATCTTACTCCAAGACTCTGCTGTTCCTTATCCATATAGAAGCCTGCACTGATGCTTCTGACTCTTAGATGCACTTTTCAGATAACTTTGTAGTGTTTTACTTGTACATCTTTCGCTTTGCACCATTTCATGGTGCTGAATCTGTGCAGTTAATTCCTGAAGGAGAAAAAAAAACTTGCTATTTACCTGTCATCACTTTGCAAAATTGCCAGCCCCATCTCATTTAATCAATGATTATGATCATATAAATTTCACACCAAAGGCCGGGAGAAGTGTGGGATTGGAGTAGAAGCAATGTCAATAACACTCTTGTGCCATTTGCCTTATAAATGTTATCAGTTCTTTAATCACTTTCCAGAACCAATCAACTGGAGATGTTGACAAAAGATGACAAATCTGAGTCACAAATCCTGGGGTCCTGTCAATGTTTCTTGAGTAATGGGATGATGGTGGTGTTTGGATCAATTAGGGGATTATATATCTGAAGTCAGCATGATGCCAACACTTTATTCAAATTGTTGACCATTTGGGAACCTACTCCAAATGAGCACAGATTGCTTGACATTATGTGGAGGTCAGTCATGCATGTATCTTAAGAATGTGATATATTTTATCATGCTTATACACATCTGATGAAGTCTCCTGGAATACTTCTAAGAAGAGCTAACAACCCAACTTCGATCACAAGCATCTACCATGAGTTCAGGTCATTTATTAATTTATCTTAATTTATACAACTTAATTTATCAAGTTATAACTTCTTTAGGACAAGACTTCAGTAGACAATGTAAAAGACACAACTGTCACCCTTTTTCTTTTAATATTTGCAATATTAAGTTTGTCAAAACACTGTGCTGTCAATACCAAGGTTAGCTGCTCATAGAAATCCTTTCAACATAGAATCCAATAACCAGGTTGGCTAGGAATTTTTGTATTATATCAGCTATGATTGGAAGATTCAAATGCCAGAGACCCATAGGTTTAATATATAGAGGTAGTCCCTGACTTATGACCATCCACACCTACGACCAAATTTTAAAAAAAAAATTATTTATATAAAATTTGTGGTTTGTTATTTCACAAACTATAACAGAATTGTAGTCCATGTAATAGCAAAAATGTGCATACTTGTTAGTCAGCGTTCAGGGTCTCGGGGCTGGGTGTGGTCATCTTGATTCCTGTGTGAATGCGTGAGTCTTTGGTAGGTGCATCCGCAAGATTTAAGGATGTGATTTCAATATCGTCAGCGAGCTTAACTCTTGCGCATGCTCCAACAGAACTCCAATGTGTGAACCCACCAAAGGCTTGCGTATGTGCCAACTGAAGACTCGCTCATGTGCACAGGAATCAAGATGGCCACACCCAGCCCCGACACCCCGGAATACTGACTAACAACGTAAGCATGATCCAGAATGTGGAAAGAATAGCCAAGGTTATTCGACAAATTCAAGAAGCTTTAATTTATTATTGTCAAATGTTTGATGAAAAAAAGGTCTAATTAAAAGTTTGCTTTAAGACTTCGGAACTCCGTTTGTGGGCAAAATTCCAACTTGCGTCTATTCTGAGATACGACCAATTCTTCGGTCCCCATTATGGTAAGTTGAGGACCTCCTGTACTTTAAGAAAATGTCAAGATCTCTCAGGATGGTCTAATAATACTGTTGCACCAAGTTTGCATTTCAAAAACCAAAGTGTGGGTGTTTGCACATATGTATATACAAATTCAAATTCTGATAATGGCCTACTTTTGTTCTTTCAAGTTAACTAGAAATTGAGTTGTTTATTGTTGTGTACCAATCTACAGCGAAAGCTTTGCTTTGAGTGCCATGCTGGCAGGTTAACCCATAGTTAAGTGTGGAAGATAGTGCAACAATATAACAAAAGCACAGTGTAAAATGTTACAGTAAATGGAAAAATATAGGATATAATGTTATTTGGACAAAGAGCAGGGGGTAGAGAAAAGAACAGTTAAACACTGCAGCACCATCACTTTTTTAAACCAATGAGAGGTGCAATTAGGCATCTATTAATAGCAGGAAAAAGTCGATCTTGATTCTGTCAGTTAGGAGTTCAAAGCATAACAATTGAAAAATAAAACCTGCAGATGCTAGAAATCTGAAATAAATTAAATGCTGAGAAAGCTCAAGATTTCAGGTGGCTTCCATGTAGAGGAAAGTAATTGAATAGGTTAATGATCTTCAATAAAGTTAAGAAATAGTCAAATGTGTTTTAAGTTGCAAAGGAGAGGGGAGGCATTGAGAAAGCTCAAAAATGGCAATGACAATGTGGAATATTTCCATAAGCTTTAGTTTTATTTCAGATTTTGATTTTTAATCCTTGTACTACATTTGTCGTATTGAGTCACCCAAAGGATGAATGTATCTTTTCCAGTTATTTTGTTTTGACAGGTTAACACACTAATTATTCTCTTTATTTAAAATACAAATCTGTTCTTTCCTTGTATTCTACAAACTGAAAAATTGCAATGTGAGTCAAGTCACAGGATTTTCCACAGAGAAGACTTGTATGTAATACATGGTATAAAATGATACCTAAATAATTCCTTGCAATTATGCCAGCTTTTATCTGCTGCAAATTTATTCATGGTCCATTTCATCACTGTTGAATAGCCTTACAACGGGGAGTTCTAATAAATCCCAACCATGATGGCCATTCTTTCATTGAATTTATGACTTTGTCTCATCATTGTCAATGATGCAGGTTTAGCTGATCTCTGTCACTGAACCTAGCCTTCATTTTATTTATTTGTTATAATCTGGGGATTGCTGCTGGCAGAGCTACCATTTCATTGTTTGTCTCTGATTGCCATTTCCCTTCCACCTTTTATCTTCTGGAACAAGGAGAATAGTGATATCTGATTGAAACTGATTTCTCCACATGAATATAATGTATTGCTTCTCTTTCCATTTACTCTTGTTTTACCAAGTGAGAAATTCCGTTTTTCCTGACAGCCATCGAATATTGTTGCAATGGCCTGTTCTATGGTTTAGCTATCTTTCATGAGTAAATCTCTTGTCATTCAAGTGTTGAAAATAATGTTACTTATGGAACAGTTAAACTTACCATCAGATTTGTTGCCTTAATATGAATAAAGTCTCAATGTGTACATATTTTGCTCATCTTGAATTTCCATTCCATTTAATTATCATAAATCATCTTTGCCTCAGAGTGAACTAAGATTTTTGAATTAAGTTGAATTGGATCTTTCCTGGATACATCAAATACTACTACAATTCACCTCTACTTCCTTAGGAGGGTTAAGAATGAATGAATGCATGTGTTTTTATATATATAAAAAAAATTCGCGGACGAAGATTTATGGAGGGGTAAAGTCTATGTCAGCTGCAGGCTCGTTTGTGGCTGACAAGTCCGATGCGGGACAGGCAGACACGGTTGCAGCGGTTGCAAGGGAAAATTGGTTGGTTGGGGTTGGGGTTTATCCTCCTTTGTCTTTTGACAGTGAGGTGGGCTCTGCGGTCTTCTTCAAAGGAGGTTGCTGCCCACCGAACTGTGAGGCGCCAAGATGCACGGTTGGAGGCGATATCAGCCCACTGGCGGTGGTCAATGTGGCAGGCACCAAGAGCTTTCTTTAGGCAGTCCTTGTACCTCTTCTTTGGTGCATCTCTGTCTCGGTGGCCAGTGGAGAGCTTGCCATATAACACTATCTTGGGAAGGCGATGGTCCTCCATTCTGGAGACATCACCTACCCAGCGCAGTTTGATCTTCAGCAGCGTGGATTCGATGCTGTCAGCTTCTGCCATCTCGAGTACTATGTATAGCTTTATAAATGTATCGTATAAATGTATCGTATAAATGTATCGTATAAATGTATCGTACAAATGTATCGTACAAATGTATCGTACAAATGTATCGTACAAATGTATCGTACAAATGTATCGTACAAATGTATCGTACAAATGTATCGTACAAATGTATCGTACAAATGTATCGTACAAATGTATCGTACAAATGTATCGGACAAATGTATCGGACAAATGTATCGGACAAATGTATCGGACAAATGTATCGGACAAATGTATCGGACAAATGTATCGGACAAATGTATCGGACAAATGTATCGGACAAATGTATCGGACAAATGTATCGGACAAATGTATCGGACAAATGTATCGGACAAATGTATCGGACAAATGTATCGGACAAATGTATCGGACAAATGTATCGGACAAATGTATCGGACAAATGTGGCGGACAAATGTGGCGGACAAATGTGGCGGACAAATGTGGCGGACAAATGTGGCGGACAAATGTGGCGGACAAATGTGGCGGACAAATGTGGCGGACAAATGTGGCGGACAAATGTGGCGGACAAATGTGGCGGACAAATGTGGCGGACAAATGTGGCGGACAAATGTGGCGGACAAATGTGGCGGACAAATGTGGCGGACAAATGTGGCGGACAAATGTGGCGGACAAATGTGGCGGACAAATGTGGCGGACAAATGTGGCGGACAAATGTGGCGGACAAATGTGGCGGACAAATGTGGCGGACAAATGTGGCGGACAAATGTGGCGGACAAATGTGGCGGACAAATGTGGCGGACAAATGTGGCGGACAAATGTGGCGGACAAATGTGGCGGACAAATGTGGCGGACAAATGTGGCGGACAAATGTGGCGGACAAATGTGGCGGACAAATGTGGCGGACAAATGTGGCGGACAAATGTGGCGGACAAATGTGGCGGACAAATGTGGCGGACAAATGTGGCGGACAAATGTGGCGGACAAATGTGGCGGACAAATGTGGCGGACAAATGTGGCGGACAAATGTGGCGGACAAATGTGGCGGACAAATGTGGCGGACAAATGTGGCGGACAAATGTGGCGGACAAATGTGGCGGACAAATGTGGCGGACAAATGTGGCGGACAAATGTGGCGGACAAATGTGGCGGACAAATGTGGCGGACAAATGTGGCGGACAAATGTGGCGGACAAATGTGGCGGACAAATGTGGCGGACAAATGTGGCGGACAAATGTGGCGGACAAATGTGGCGGACAAATGTGGCGGACAAATGTGGCGGACAAATGTGGCGGACAAATGTGGCGGACAAATGTGGCGGACAAATGTGGCGGACAAATGTGGCGGACAAATGTGGCGGACAAATGTGGCGGACAAATGTGGCGGACAAATGTGGCGGACAAATGTGGCGGACAAATGTGGCGGACAAATGTGGCGGACAAATGTGGCGGACAAATGTGGCGGACAATTAACTAATTGTAACAACATTTTCTCATGAGTCTGGATCTAGCCATAATAGCTTTGCTTTAATTTTTATGGGATTATGGTTGAGAAATGATCAAGGGTTAGACTTGAAAATTAGAGACTACTTATTTAAATATTTGTTGTGGGGTGGAATTGAAATGGCATGAGAACATCTAGAGCTATTGTCAACCTCTATTTATGGTCATGGCCTCTATAGGACTCTTCTCAGAATTTATGGGCCCCCCTTCCCTGTGAAGCAGTTGTTTAATTGGTTTAATTCTTACTTCTCTCTTACTGACGACATAAAAAGCATAAAAATATTTGTAACGTGAGGTGAAAAGAAAGCACGGCTTTTACTTAAATGTGCTGTGGCATCCAGGCCTCGCTGTAGGGCCCCCATTAAGAATGGCTGATCTAGAGGATGACATTTATGAAATGTTATCCTGAAAGGCGACAGGGTTCAAAAAAGGCAATCATATTGACTTCACAAAGCACAAACTGGCATACGCTTTCCATTTGCTATAGCTGTACTTTTGCTACTGTGGGAAAAAAAAATACAGACCATTGGATTTTTGTTGTCCATTTTCCCCTTCTCCGATACTCCGAATTGAATGTTAAAATCCATCAAATGTAATATTTGCTTTAATCCAATTAATATATTTCTCTGGTAGGTTGAACCTCTGTAGTACTTTGAATAAATAATTCCATTCTACCCTGTCAAAGGCTTTCTCTGCATCTGAAGCGACCGCCATTGTTGGCGTCTTATTTCCGTGTACTCCATGGATTAAGTTAATGAACTTACAGATATTGTCCATTGTTCGTCTTTTAATAAATCCAGTTTGATCTAGTTTTACTATTTTTGGTACACAGTCAGCCAATCTGTTTGCTAATAGTTTTGCTATTATCTTATAATCTGAGTTGAGTATAGATATTGGTTTATATGATGCTGGTGTTAGTGGATCTTGCCCCATCTTTGGCATTACTGTAATTATTGCTGTTTTACATGAATCTGGCATGTTTTGTGTTTCTTCAATCTGGTTCATTACTTCCAGGAGAGGAGGAATTAACAAGTCTTTAAATGTTTTATAGAATTCTATTGGGAGTCTGTCCACTCCCGGCGTTTTATTGTTCAGTAGCTTTTTTTAATCTGTATTTCCTCTATTTCAAATGGTTTTATCAATTTGTTTTGCTCTTCTTGCAATTTTGGTAGTTCAATTTTAGCTAGAAACTCATCTACTTTGTCTTCTTTCCCTTCGTTCTCAGTTTGGTATAATTTCTCGTAAGTTTCTTTGAAGTTTTCATTGATCTCTGTTGGGTTATATGTAATTTGTTTGTCCTTTTTCCTTGATGCCAATACCATTCTTTTAGCTTCTGTTTTAAGCTGCCAAGCTAGTATTTTGTACTTTTTTTCTCCTAGTTCATAATACTTCTGCTTTGTCTTATTATGTTCTTTTCCACCTTATACGTTTGTAATGTTTCATATTTTATTTTTTTTTCCGCCAATTCTCTTTTTGTTGTATCTTCCCTTGTTGGACCATTGGCGAAGGTGACAGTAAATGGATATATATCGAACCAATTTAAATTAAGCAGGTCAATTAGGCAGGGATGTCCACTATCTCCCTCACGGTTCGCGTTAGCTATAGAACCCTTGGCAGAACTGATAAGAACAGAAAATAAAATAAAAGGGATACAAATAAAAGAGAAGGAATATAAAATCAGTCTATTTGCCGATGATGCCATAGTATACTTAACAGAACCAGAATTATCAATAAAAGAATTACATAAGAAATTGAAGGAATATGGAGAAATATTGGGGATACAAGATCAACACAAATAAAAGTGAAGCGATGCCAATGAATAATGCGGATTTCAAAGTTTAAGAAAGAATCACCATTTAAATGACAAACACAAGCAATCTGATACCAAGGTTTTAGACTGGATAATAATCTAGGCCATCTATAGAAATTAAATTATCAGCCGTTAATGAAGAAATTACAAGATGACTTAGAGCATTGGAAAGATTTACCACTAACACTGATAGGAAGGGTAAATTGCATTAAAAATAATATCTTCCCAAGGATACAATACCTATTTCAATCATTACCAATTCCCTTAACAGAAAAATTCTTCAATGAGCTAAAGAAAATAATAAGGAAATTCTTATGGAAAGGGGGAAAACCAAGGATAACGCTAGATAAATTAACAGAATGGTACAAACAAGGGGGTTTACAACTACCAAACTTTAAGAATTATTATAGAGCAGCACAATTAAGATACCTATAAGATTTTTATCAAACAAGTGAAAAGCCAGATTGGACCAGGTTATAGATAAAATAGGGGAGAAGGTATCAGCGCATATACTTTATAAGTGGGATGAAAAACTGGTGCAACATAGAAGTTCACCAATACTGCACCATCTGCTCAACATTTGGAAGAAGATTCACGTAGAAAGGAAAAAACAAATGACCAACTACCAAAATTATTATTGACGCAAAATCAACTAATCCCTTTCACAATAGATAACTTTTCCTTTAGAGAATGGGAAGATATTCATTTTAATGCAATTTACCCTTCCTATCAGTGCTAGTGGTAAATCTTTCCAATGCTCTAAGTCATCTTGTAATTTCTTCATTAATGGCTGATAATTTAATTTCTATAGATTCTATAGAGAAAAGGAATAAAAAGAATAGAAAATTGTTTTTTTGGGAAATAATTTATTATCATTTGAACAAATGAAGTACAAATATGGAATAACTCATGGTACAATATCACCAACTGAAAATCTACTGAAAGGACAAATTGGGAAGCAGACTGAGATTACCAGAAGAAAGCAGCTTTGAATATGTGATTATTGACACAATGATAAAAGATTTATAACAAACATGTACATCAAGCTGCAAGAGAAAGTGAACAATGAAATAAGCTGTAAACCCAAACAAAAGTGGGAACAAGATCTAAACATAAAGATGAAGAATGTAATATTTGCATTATTGCTTTAAATAATTTGATTTCTGCATGTTGTGCTTAAGCCTGATTGATTTAAAAATGATACATTGATGCCAAGACCAATTGTGATGAGGAACGCATTGAGATCGTACTCCTCCAGTACCACATTCCTGCTACAAACACAATGGGAGATTAAAATTCACTCCTATATACACTTTTATGATTCTATGATGTTTCAATGGATAGCTACTAATCACATTCCCTGTCACTTGCATATGAGCTTTGGTTTCCATTTGAATCAAAATTCAGTCACAGTTGGGAGGAGCATTGAATTTCAATTTTATGAAATTGTGGAGCCCATTCTTAGAATTTTTTTTATAATTGGTAGAATTAACAATTGTTGTATGGCCTGATGGTTCATTACCTGTTCTCCAAGGGTCGCCAGTGGTTCCACATTATTGATTGTTTAAAATTAATTTATAAGGTAACCTTGATTAGAGGGAGGGGATAAATTAGATTTAGTTTGTTTTTTTTCCCTTTATTTTACACAAGTTATTTCAACAAATGGGTTTAGCATGGTTGCAATTAAATTTTTTTAGGGTATTACAAGCAATTATTGATGTAGTTTTATCTACTTTTTTTATTTTTTGTGTGCTTTCTTGAACACAAATGAATTATGTAATTGTCAATTCTGTATTGTTTGTTAAACTCATTAAAATATTTTAAATAGAAAGAAAATTGAGATCAAATATTTTGTGCAGTACGTGCACAATGGTTTGCAGAAAATCAAGGTTAATCTTTGATAGGAAAACTAATCTATTGAATAAGATATGTAAAATTTTAAATGTAAAGAAAATAGAATTAACTTGGGACAAATAAAAATAGTCTGTGCTCACAGCCAAATAATATAAAGCATCACTGCTTTGGCATTTTAATCAACTGCTTCTTTGCCAATTCCAAGGCACAGTATGGATATTTTTCAGAATTGTTTAAATAGGTAGTTCCCCCCCCCACCACATCTGCAGGGGATATGTTTCAAGACACCCCCAGACGCTGCCTGAAACTGCAGTTAGCACCAAATCCTATATAGTGTTTGCGTCACTTAACATCCATGGTACACTCTGAAAATGGGTGTTATGCGATGTGGATGTTGTGTGAACACCATATTGTATACTTAGCAAAGCTATATGGCAAACTGTAGTGTACCTCTAAGCTCTTTATTTGTAAGTAGAGATCAGTGTGGGGACCGTCACAGGACTGTTGCCAGACAGCAAGGCAGTGAGATCAGTGTGGTGACTGACACGTGGCTATGGGTTCAATATGAGAACTGACGCAGGGCAATGGTGAGAGCGTGGGACAGTGGGATCAGTGAGGGGAACAACACAGGGCTGTGGGGAGAGAGTAGGGCAGTGGGATCAGTGTGGGGACTGACACAGGGCTCTGGAGAGGGCGCAGTCCAGTGGGATTAGTTGAGACTGATACAGGGCTGTGTGAAGAGAGCAGGGCAGTCAGATCAGTTTTTGACCATGGGTAACTGAAACCGTGGAAAGCAAAATTGAAGATAAGGGGGTAGCACTTCAACCACAGAATTCCCTGTCATTGTGAATTGTGCATCCAAACTTTATTTGGAGTTCAAGTTGGAACCAATTAAAAATCTAAGATGAGACATTAGTTTTGATTGGCTGCTAAGTGTTTTCTATATGGACCTTGATCACTTGTTATTTAAATATTTATGGTCTTCCTGAAATGCATTTCCTCTGAGAAAGCTGCTCTGGCAGCCTCATACCCATGAACTTGACCCTCAAGGAAGATAATTCACATCTGATGCATCTCGTCACAAATGTTGCAACTTCAGATATTTTCTCCTGTAGCAAGATCGTGTAAGAAATGCCATGCATATTATATTTCCTGTTTCTTCTTGGCTGGGCGCAGCTCTCCAGATATCTAGTTGTGTTATTCTAATGAGGATGTGCAAACTGCTTTTGTGTTGGGTTAAGACAGGTAGTGGTGATTCTGGAGCTGTCATTCAGTACCCAGTCATCTTCTGTTATTCTGACACTCGCGACTCTTTGTTCACTTAACTCAGATTTTTGATTTTGAAGTAATTCAAGTCAGGAATGGTATTCTGAAATAAGACAGATTTCAATATGACCATAGACTCGATAATTAACACCACTTCTGCTATATTGCCCCTGACTGGGAGTAAGAATATATGGTAAGAGCATGAATTCTCATGATTATTGATGCCCATTTCCCAATCATCTGTTGAATCCATTGCAGTGATCTCTGGCAATTTGGGTTTAGGAAGCATGTGTCTGTCGATGGGGATAGTAGGGCAAAAGGTTCAAGTTGGTGACGGAAGTCCAAAATGCAAGGCTATGGAAGGGATTGAATTCTGTCATGGAAGCAGACTTTGACCAGATTTGAGGCTGTGGTTAGGATAGAGATGTGAACAGGATGAATGGGTTACATATGTGTTCAAGGCAAGGACAGAGGTCAGCAGTTGGAGTGGGATAGAAGCCGACAGCCATGACTTAAGGCTGAAGCCTTTGATGGGTTCGAAGGAAAATGTAGAGGTTATGATGGGGGCCAAGAGGTGAATCCTATGATAGGTGCTTGAATCATCTGCTCAGGGGCAAGAGGGAAAGAGTCCATGATTTATTGGGAGGGAAGAAGGTTTACAATGGGGTTGAGAAGTAATGCCTGCATTCCAGCTGGATATCACATGAAAAACATTTGCCATCGTAAAAAGAATGGCAAGAGTAGACTTAAGATGCATTCCTCTCATGTAATGCTTTCACCAACTCAGCCCTTTGTGGAGAATGCTGGTGTTTATCATGAAGCCATTGCAAATAGTCTTTGACTTACCATGATCTGACTTAAGGTTTTTTAAATTTACGATGGTTCGAATCTACTTCGAATTTTTAATGTCTCCCCACAGCTCCGTTTCGGTCCTCATACGAATCCCACTGCCCTGCTCTCTCCCCACAGCTCCATGTCAATTCACACACAGATCCCACTGCCCTTTATCGACATGATTTTTTTTCAACATACGATGGGAATGCCACAACCTAACACCATTGTAAGTTGAGGACTACTTGTATTTATATAAAAATGAGTTGAATTAGGTGACAGTATAATCTGCTATTGGTCTCTCTGAAATTGTGTAAGTGGCCCTGTGAATACTGGAGAAACATGCATAAATAGAGCTGTAAATTTCACCATGCTTTATTATTGCTTTGCAAAGTACGAGAATAACGTTGCAGCAAGGGGAACTGCCACACCCAGCTAGTCTGACCACATGGGAGTTTACTGCATGGCTCATAAGATGTATACTTATTTAGGCAAACTTCCAGCTTTGTAGACCATTCAAAAAGACTTTCACAATCCTTTTTCCATATACTGTATGTTGCGGCAAATATGTCGACCTGTGTATAAGTCTATCCCTATTTTCAACCTCATTGTAAAGGTTTAATGGTATATCCAGGTATAAGTTGACCCCAAAATTCTGGAATCTTGAGTTGACCTAAACAAGTATAAGTTGACTCCAAAAGATCACGCTGCCTGAGATGTGCTGCTGACCGGCATATACGTCAACTTCCAAATATCACACAGCTTGATCTTCCCTTGGAATTAATATGCTACCACTCCAGTTCCATGGGTTCTGAGGTGACTGATAAAGCTAATGGGGGAAATGCAGACTCTTTCACAAATGGGGAAGGATAGCTGGGAAAATCAATTATGATATAGTTCAATTGTTCGGCTGCTTCTCAATGATCCCAAAAGATAGAATTTGATCTTCTTGATGCCATGAGGTGCCAGCTGTAGGTAAATGAAGCATGTAACAGAAAAAGGATTATTGCTGCTGTCAAGATCATACATTTTGTCCTCGATATGAAATCTTGATCATCAAGGTTCCTTTATTGTCATGTAATAGTACAGAACATGTAATGTTACACAAAATTGCTTTCTGCTTACCTGCAATTACCCTTTTCTTCAATGAATCAAACCAAGCTTCAATTGTACTTTTTGTCTCCTTCCCTTCGTGAAAAGTCATCTGATTTCATTTTCTTCTTTGGAGAACTTAAGTTTTCCTCTTGAGATTAAACTCTGTCAGAAGGTTACTCAACCAATCACAGTTACTTTTTAATTTTCTACTCCAATCATTGTAACTTTGCTTCCTAACTTTTACCATGAGTAAACAATTTTTTTTAAATACTCTGGTCAATGGCTCATAATGGAACAGAGAGCACAGTTTAGAAATTTTGACTTATTGCTAAATGATGGGAAAACACCATTTAGCAGGAAGACAGACATGAGAGCCTACCTCACCATTTAATACCACTATGGTGGATCCTCGATCTCAATATTATCATCCCAAACCCTTTGCATCTTGAAACTTATTCACCCTTTAAAATATTCAACAACTTGTTATTGTTGCCTGTTATGGCAGATCATTCTGAGTGAATCCTAAATATTCCTCGGCCCCGGCCCTCCTCGGCCCCGGCCCTCCTCGGCCCCGGCCCTCCTCGGCCCCGGCCCTCCTCGGCCCCGGCCCTCCTCGGCCCCGGCCCTCCTCGGCCCCGGCCCTCCTCGGCCCCGGCCCTCCTCGGCCCCGGCCCTCCTCGGCCCCGGCCCTCCTCGGCCCCGGCCCTCCTCGGCCCCGGCCCTCCTCGGCCCCGGCCCTCCTCGGCCCCGGCCCTCCTCGGCCCCGGCCCTCCTCGGCCCCGGCCCTCCTCGGCCCCGGCCCTCCTCGGCCCCGGCCCTCCTCGGCCCCGGCCCTCCTCGGCCCCGGCCCTCCTCGGCCCCGGCCCTCCTCGGCCCCGGCCCTCCTCGGCCCCGGCCCTCCTCGGCCCCGGCCCTCCTCGGCCCCGGCCCTCCTCGGCCCCGGCCCTCCTCGGCCCCGGCCCTCCTCGGCCCCGGCCCTCCTCGGCCCCGGCCCTCCTCGGCCCCGGCCCTCCTCGGCCCCGGCCCTCCTCGGCCCCGGCCCTCCTCGGCCCCGGCCCTCCTCGGCCCCGGCCCTCCTCGGCCCCGGCCCTCCTCGGCCCCGGCCCTCCTCGGCCCCGGCCCTCCTCGGCCCCGGCCCTCCTCGGCCCCGGCCCTCCTCGGCCCCGGCCCTCCTCGGCCCCGGCCCTCCTCGGCCCCGGCCCTCCTCGGCCCCGGCCCTCCTCGGCCCCGGCCCTCCTCGGCCCCGGCCCTCCTCGGCCCCGGCCCTCCTCGGCCCCGGCCCTCCTCGGCCCCGGCCCTCCTCGGCCCCGGCCCTCCTCGGCCCCGGCCCTCCTCGGCCCCGGCCCTCCTCGGCCCCGGCCCTCCTCGGCCCCGGCCCTCCTCGGCCCCGGCCCTCCTCGGCCCCGGCCCTCCTCGGCCCCGGCCCTCCTCGGCCCCGGCCCTCCTCGGCCCCGGCCCTCCTCGGCCCCGGCCCTCCTCGGCCCCGGCCCTCCTCGGCCCCGGCCCTCCTCGGCCCCGGCCCTCCTCGGCCCCGGCCCTCCTCGGCCCCGGCCCTCCTCGGCCCCGGCCCCAATGAACAGAATCATTCCTCACCTTTCTTCCAGTAGTCTGGAACCCAAATCATGTCTTCTTTGGCTTGGCTTCGCGGACGAAGATTTATGGAGGGGGTAAAAAGTCCACGTCAGCTGCAGGCTCGTTTGTGGCTGACCAGTCCGATGCGGGACAGGCAGGCACGATTGCAGCGGTTGCAAGGGAAAATTGGTTGGTTGGGGTTGGGTGTTGGGTTTTTCCTCCTTTGCCTTTTGTCAGTGAGGTGGGCTCTGCGGTCTTCTTCAAAGGAGGCTGCTGCCCGCCAAACTGTGAGGCGCCAAGATGCACGGTTTGAGGCGTTATCAGCCCACTGGCGGTGGTCAATGTGGCAGGCACCAAGAGATTTCTTTAGGCAGTCCTTGTACCTTTTCTTTGGTGCACCTCTGTCACGGTGGCCAGTGGAGAGCTCGCCATATAATACGATCTTGGGAAGGCGATGGTCCTCCATTCTGGAGACGTGACCCATCCAGCGCAGCTGGATCTTCAGCAGCGTGGACTCGATGCTGTCGACCTCTGCCATCTCGAGTACCTCGACGTTAGGGGTGTGAGCGCTCCAATGGATGTTGAGGATGGAGCGGAGACAACGCTGGTGGAAGCGTTCTAGGAGCCGTAGGTGGTGCCGGTAGAGGACCCATGATTCGGAGCCGAACAGGAGTGTGGGTATGACAACGGCTCTGTATACGCTTATCTTTGTGAGGTTTTTCAGTTGGTTGTTTTTCCAGACTCTTTTGTGTAGTCTTCCAAAGGCGCTATTTGCCTTGGCGAGTCTGTTGTCTATCTCATTGTCGATCCTTGCATCTGATGAAATGGTGCAGCCGAGATAGGTAAACTGGTTGACCGTTTTGAGTTTTGTGTGCCCGATGGAGATGTGGGGGGGCTGGTAGTCATGGTGGGGAGCTGGCTGATGGAGGACCTCAGTTTTCTTCAGGCTGACTTCCAGGCCAAACATTTTGGCAGTTTCCGCAAAGCAGGACGTCAAGCGCTGAAGAGCTGGCTCTGAATGGGCAACTAAAGCGGCATCATCTGCAAAGAGTAGTTCACGGACAAGTTTCTCTTGTGTCTTGGTGTGAGCTTGCAGGCGCCTCAGATTGAAGAGACTGCCATCCGTGCGGTACCGGATGTAAACAGCGTCTTCATTGTTGGGGTCTTTCATGGCTTGGTTCAGCATCATGCTGAAGAAGATTGAAAAGAGGGTTGGTGCGAGAACACAGCCTTGCTTCACGCCATTGTTAATGGAGAAGGGTTCAGAGAGCTCATTGCTGTATCTGACCCGACCTTGTTGGTTTTCGTGCAGTTGGATAATCATGTTGAGGAACTTTGGGGGACATCCGATGCGCTCTAGTATTTGCCAAAGCCCTTTCCTGCTCACGGTGTCGAAGGCTTTGGTGAGGTCAACAAAGGTGATGTAGAGTCCTTTGTTTTGTTCTCTGCACTTTTCTTGGAGCTGTCTGAGGGCAAAGACCATGTCAGTGGTTCCTCTGTTAGCGCGAAAGCCGCACTGTGATTCTGGGAGAATATTCTCAGCGACCCTAGGTATTATTCTATTTAGTAGAATCCTAGCGAAGATTTTGCCTGCAATGGAGAGCAACGTGATTCCTCCTCGGCCCCGGCCCTCCTCGGCCCCGGCCCCAATGAACAGAATCATTCCTCACCTTTCTTCCAGTAGTCTGGAACCCAAATCATGTCAGTCTTATGACATCATACTACCAATGTGTTTCAGACAAAAAAAGTTACTTAAAATCTATTGATAGGTGCTTTTCAACAGATTCTATACTTATTTTGCTCTTTTCAATAACAAGATAAAAGAACAGCTTTTGATGTAATTATTTAAATTAGTGAATTGAAGGAGAAGTTAGTGCTTAGGTTGGTAACAAGAGAAAAGGTAATCAGAGATAACAGATAATCTTGGACCCAAAATTTTACTTTCAAAATAATGGGAAAATAATGATGGTCATTACAGATATTCAAATTGTGTACTGAATTCTGCAAAAGATAAAACATGTATTATTGGATCATGGACTGGATTATTTAATCTAGTAAATTATATCTGTGTTCAAGGAAACTGTGATAACTGCCTAAATGATTATCAACCAGTGACACGCACATCCACAGTGATGGTGTTTTTAAAAGCTGCTGTTGAAGCCGATCAGCTGCTGAGTGAGCAGCGATGAAGATCCCTTCCAATTTGTAGACCTCAGCAACAGACTGATTGCTGATACCATCTACACAAAATCCTGGGACACCTGGACATCAAAGATTCATACATAAGCATGCTCTTTATTGACTAGAGTTCAGCATTCATTGCCATCAATCCCTCAAAACTAATCAACAAACTCCTTGGCCTCAATACCCCACAGTATAATTAGATCTATCCAAAGGCAAGAACAATTTCACGATCTCCCATCAGTCCCGGAGTACCACAGGGTTGCTTAACTCGCACTACATCTATGACTGTGTGGCTTGGTACTGCAACAACACCATATACAAATTTGCTGACAATACCATGTCGTAGTCTATATAAGAAAGGCCAATGAGTCAGCCTACAGAAAGGAAATTTTAAAGTTGGCTGAATGATGTACAAATAGTAGCCTCTCACTCAATGTCATACAAGACAAAGGAGATGATTGTAGATTTTAGGAAAGGAAACCCAGAGGTGTACAATCCAGGGATCATTGCGGGATCAGAGGTGAGAGGGTAAACAAATATAAATTCCTGGCAGTCAGTATCTCAGTGGACCTTTCCTGGAACCATCGTACCAATCACATTTTGTGAAGAAAGTATGTCAGCACCTCTGTTTCATAAGCAGTTTGTGGAGGTATTGTATGTTATCAGAAACCTTGGCAAACTTCCTCAGATGTTTTGTGCAAAGGGTGCTAACCGGAGGTATGGGGACATCAATATCTCTCAGTGGAGAGACCTGCAAAAGGTAATGGTCACAGCCCAATACATCAGGAAAAAAATCTACGTGGAATAATAGTGGCAAACGGCACTATTATTAAAAAAAAGCAGTGATCAAGGATTCACACCACGCAGCACGTACTGCCTTTGGGAAAGAGGTAAAGGTGTCATAAGACTTGTATCTCCAGCTTCAGGAATACTAAACCCGTGTAATTCTCAGGCTAATGAAATAGTAGAGGGTGTCTTAGTAAATATATTTAAAATAAATGTTTAAATAGTAAGGGATTTGGGGTTATGATGAATAGGCTGGTGAGTTGTCTATGGCCAGATCAGTCATGATCTTCTTGAATGGTAGAGCAAGCTCAGTGGCCTAAATGGCCTATTTGTGTTGTTATTTCTGTGCTCTATATTCTCTTTTGGTCCTGTGACTACACTGTATTTTTTGAACAGAAAAGCATACTGTTCATTTTAATGTGTGAGATCGAAATTGCAGTGACGGATCAAGGGCTCTTCTTCAGTGGTGAATTTTTCACTTTGAGGCATAATGTTTATTTTATTATTGATGAAATTCCTTGCTTAATTTTTCTGATCTACATTTTGAATCCTTATTCTTGGACATTATAAATATATTTCAGTCTTTGTAGGTTTCCTGCACCTTCACTCGTTGAATAACTAGAAGCTTGACCTGTCCTGTCAGCAGCACGTAACACCTCCCAAGAGATGAGCTCTTGAATAACCCAGTAATCTTAGTGCTCTGATTAAAATCAAATTTATGCAAATTATTCACTTCATTAGTGTTGGTACATTAGGTGGTTAGTGGCACTCTGAGGTGAAGTATATTTCCTAATTAATCCATTCCATTAAGGCTACTTGCAGTTGCAAGTAGGGTAGCTGCACAGTGTGTTTATTGCAGCTGTCATAGCTACGTACTTCGTCGAGAGCAGTGCCAATTGCCCCTGATGATGTAAACGAAGCGATGCGTGTGGGTTATAGAGCGCATGCGCGTGTGTGTTAAGTGTCAGTATACGGGTGATGGATCTCAGACACAGGAGAAGCAGAGTGAGTGTCAGGATCAACCATGTGGCATTGAGCCAATGAGGTCAGAGGAGTTTACTTGGGTGTTGTTTGGGGAGTTGAAGAATGCAATGTTGTGTCTAGGGAATAATAAAGAAAGTTGACTTCAAGCTGTGCTGAAAGAAATGAGTGAGTGTATTCTTTGTAAGCTGAGGTAAATCACTGGGGTTACAAGTGGTGACGCCGTGAGTTCACTGTACCATCTAATTTAAAATGGATGTTGATGAGGAGAAACCCCTAACAGGAGCAGTTGGGGAGGTCAAACTAAAGATTCCTCCCCCTTTATTTTTGAGTCAATCTATCACATCCTGGAAGAAGAGTATCAATCAAACTAATTACAGAACATTTATTTGGCTTCATGTTAGATGAGATGTTGGATTATGGGCAAGGACCTACTTGCTGGAGTCTTCAGACACATGAAATCCAAGCTGGGAGATTTTGTTGTTCTGGATTTCTGTTTTCACCATGTGAACCTAGAGTCCCCTCTTCCATCAATTTGGGGATATCCCTATCTGACTACTAGGTGGCAGGAGGCCATTTCTGAGACTGACATCTCTGCGAAGACGGTCACGTGAGTTTTCCTGGATCAGTCAATTACAAAGGATTGAGGGTCTCAGTTTGAGTCAGTGTTGTTCCAAGCTCTCACATATCTGGGCACTACCTGTATTTGCACTACAGCTTAACATCTGCAGGCCAATGGCCTCGTTGGCCATTTCCATCAACAACTGCATTAACAACCATCATTAACAGCAGGTGGAGATGCGTTTACATGGAGTGAACATTTGTCCATGGTTCTCCTTGGAGTGCGTATTGCTGTTAAGGCAGATCTTGTATATTGTTAGGTCTGCTTTGTTCATGAATGAGTGAGACAAACACCAGACTGAGTCGAAATCAGGGTTCTTTGTTCTTTATTACCGGATTGTAACACTTGCGACTAACGATGTTAGTCGGAGAATGCATTCTGCCGTTATCAGCAAAATGGTGATTTTTTATACCCTTGGATACATGCTTAGAACATCATCATATCATTACTTGTCCAATGACTAAAACTGTTGCTATCCTTTCCCTGCTAGCTTCCTGCCTCTCAATCCATCAATGTCTCTCTTATCTTGTAAGTACAAGGATGCATTCACATCTTGTTACAGCCCTGTACAGGGTAACTCCTTACACATTCCCATCTCATGATGTTTTACCTTACAATATTCAGCAGCACGTAGTACATGGCACTACGTTAACTCTGCCAGGCAAGCTTGTGAATCCGATTCCAAGCACCATGCTCTATGATCTGGCTAATTATGTTGATCATCTTTCGGAAAACATGAGATTACTCTAACCTACTCCCATGTGGCAGGCATCACCTGCAATGTATGTGCCGAATGATTTACAACACTGTACTCATGATTTTCTTTGGTATGATACTGTTCACAAATCACTTCAGCTCATTTACAATGGTCCTTTTCAGGTCTTTTGATGCCACCTGAAGACTTTTGTGATCGACAGGAATGGAAAAGCTGACATAGTTTCCATTGACAGGTTGAAGGTAGATTAAATCAACGATTCATGTTCTTCAGAGGACCAGTCGCACCTTTACCAGTTGGACCATGTCTTGCACTGTCGTGTGAGGTCGGGCCAAATTGTCAGCCCTCCGGACTGTTACATAGTGGGACATTTGCAATCAGTCGCCTCTTTGCATGGCTCAGAGGCTGGGGTGGATGGGGAAGGTGGCTGTTGCAGTCATGTACTTACCTTCATCGGGAGCAGAGTTGGTCACTACTGATGACACATGTGAAGCAATACGTGGTAGTAATAGCACCCATGCGCAGGTGTGTTCAGTGTCAGTATATTGGTGATGGATCTTGGACGCAGGAGGAGGAGGAGAATGAGAGGGTCAGGATCATCGATATGGCAGTGAGCCAATGAGAAGGTCAGAGAGAGTTGTTTGGAGAGTTGAAGAATGCAATGTTGTGTCTAGGGAATAATAAAGAAAGTCGACCATTGTGTGCTGTAAGAAACAAGTGAGTGTATTCTTCATTTGCCTATAATCTGTGGTACATCAGCACTCTCCTTAAGAAAGAAAGTCCTGGAGTTGCTCAAGCTGATCCTCCTGAATGTATACATCCTGAATCTAAACTCCTGCTCTTCCAATAAGTGAAAAATCAGACATTCAGAAAGTTTTATTTTGTTGAAATACGATAATAATGCCTAACTTTATAATTTCACATTTTAATTCAATTGGTTCCAAACTGCATTATCTACATTACATACAAGAAATTGAATTAATGGTCTCTTGAAAATGTAAATGGCCCTTGGAACATGAGGTATGAAAAGAGTGCACACGTTGATGTATCGTTTTGCTGAGACTCCACGGAGAGCTAGGCAGGTTTCGCAGCAATATGATCCTGCAGAGTGTTTGTAGAATTGGCGTTGAGTCAAATCTGTCATTTAAAATGTATCACAGCAGCACCCACAGGTCGACCAGCGTGAATCAATCAAAGGTAATTTATGACAATAGTCCACATCAGTAAAATAGATCACTTGTCCATTATCTCATTGATTTATATGACATTGCTTTGTGCAAGTTGGCTGCCATCTTGCCTGCATTGCAGCAATGACTGCATTCCATAAGTCATCTTCTGGCTATAAGCTACTTTTTGGATGCCCTCAAGCTGTGAAAGGCACTAAACAAGTGCATGGTCAGAGTTTCTTTCAATGTGAAAGTACTTTCATAATCTCAAATTAAGTTACCAATGCTGATTTGCTTTTGTGAAGGGTACTAAGAAGTGATTAGTCAGACGATAATGGTAAATGCTTCTGATCTCTGCTTTCTATAATTCTGTGAGCCAACTAAATGGAAAACTTCAGTTTAAAAAAAAAACAGCGCTATTGCTATTTGGCTTTGGATATAACACTATGATGTGATAAGATGTGTGATCTCCAGTGTTGCATCTCAAACCTGCAGCAAAAAAAGCAATTTAAAAAGGTTAAATTTTAACTATTTATTAATCATGTTTTGACAAAATTAACCCCACTATAAATATCTATAGCAAATATATACAGATATATATTTACAAATAGTGTGTATGTGGGAAAAATCCAGGCCATGAGAGTCTGTGCCCAATGTCAGTCTAATCAAGTAAGTCGGTCCAAAAACATAGCCCATAAAATTAAATCTCAAAATTCAATGTCCAAGTTCAGTTCTTTAACTGATAACAAAAGACATTGAATAGAATGTTGGAGACCGAGAAATGACTGATGTAGTGTTTGAGTAAACTTACAAATCCTTTTGCAGGCTTCCTTAGATGACTTTTCTTGGTTCTCAGAGTGTGGTTTTTAATCACCTCACTTATGAGGCATATGCATCTAACAGAGCTCTCAAAAATATCTATGACAAGAGAGATTTACAGTAACCTTTTTAGTCACATGCTAATTCAGTCCTTCCCCTGATAGAGTCAGCCAGAACAGTTTTCAAGCACCGAGCGGGTGATGTCTCTGTGCATCCTTCTTGGCTGCTCTAAATCGAACTCTGCATCACAGCTGGGTTCTCCCCCATTCTCAAAGCTCCAAACAATTCCTACATTTCTCTTATCTTTCTCTCATCTCTGCACAGCTCGACTTGGGCGAGTCAGCACTGAGCTGATCCACCATGTTACACAGTTCTTCGCAGAAATCCATCCACAGTCCAAAAGGCCAGTCCATGGTCAATAACATGAGTCATAATCCAAATGCTTGAGAGGCTGGGAAGTTTTTTTTACATCCAGCTGGTCTCCTTTATGCTGTCCCTTGCTAAAGTGAGTTTAAAAAAAATAGAGATTTTGAAATGACTTAACTTTGCCATTGTATTATAAGGCCTTTCTGAAATGCTATTGTAATCTAAACAGATCAATAACATTCACTGTTTCACATGTATAAACACATGAACAATAGATTGAAAGTTCAAAGTTGAGATTTATTGTCAGAATACATGGATGACATAATATACAACTGTGAGATTCTTTTTCCTGTGAGCCAGGTAGAATTTCTAGTTATTAGCAGAGAAAAAAACTACTCAAGAAAAGATATGTATACAAAAAGAGAGGAATGTAAACAAGAATGAAGTGCAGACAGAAAATAAATATTCAATAATAATTAATGTGCAAGTTAAGAGTCCTTAAGTAATTCTCTGATTGAATTTGTTGTTTAGGAGTCTGATGGTGGAGGACTAGGAACTGTTCCTGAACCTGACAGTATAAGTCTCATGGCACCTATACTATTTTCTGATTGCAGCAGTGAGAAGAGCATGTCCTGGGTGGTGTGGATTCTTGATAGTTGCTGCTGCTCTCCAATGGAGACATTCCATGTAGATTTCCTCCATGATGGAGAGATTTTGCCTGTGTTGTTAGGGATGTGTCTGCTACCTTTTGCAGGACTTTCCACTAAAGGTACTGGTGCCCCCAAGCAAAGCCTTGATACGGCCAATCAACACACTTCCCATTGTGGTCTGGAGGTGATGAAATCTAGAATCCAATTACACAGTGGCCTGTTGGGGTTCAGATGTTGGAGTTTATAAGTTCTGATGGGATGATGGTATTGAATACCGATTTTTTTTCAAAAGCCTCCTGATGCATTTTTTTACTGTCCAGATGTTCCAGGGGTTTATGTATAGCCAGTGAGATGGCATCTGCCATGGATTTATTGTTGCAGTGGGAAAATTGTAACAGATCCATGTCTCTGCTCATACAGGAGCTAATATGCTTCAACACTTCATCACTGTGGATGTGAGTGCCATTCGTCAGTACTCATTTTGGGAGAATACCGCTCTTCTTTGGCACAGTCGTTCTTTCAGGGTGGACTCTCAGATTCCACATATTATCCATTCTCGAATGGTTGAACCTCACAAATCTACAATTACTTGATGAAAACATCTTTGCTGTACAAAATACACTGTTTGACCAGCTGAGTTTCTCCAACATTGTGGTTTTATTTCAATCACTGTGTCAACAGACTTTCATATTTTACTCAATTATTTGATAAGCCTTAGCTTTATTAACAAATAGTTGAAAAAAAAATCTCTCTGCTCCTGGTTGCAACTAAGGGAGCAGTTTGGTGAAGTGTTACACCATTATTCTGATTGCAATGTGCTGATGATGCATTGCTTAGGATTTCATTTAAGTACTTAACGGTTTTAAGCTCTGGTATCAAGTTCCCTCTTGTTTTTTTATTTATTTAATGCAACAATGATATTTCTATTGTATTTTCTGCTGTATCTCGTGTTCTGTGACGATCCACAGACTTCTTTCTTTAGAAAGGTTATTTGCCAGGAATTCCGAACAGTTCAACTTTTTTTTTGTCTATGGTGTACTCCCTGAAATAAATCACACCACTCATGGTCTCGTAACACACATCCATATGATGTTCCAGTTTGGAGGGGTTGTATACTGTGTTTTAGGTTTTCATATTCTCATACAACATTTGCACTCCATTGTTACATCAACCAGTACAGGTCCTTAAGAAAAGGAGACTTGTTGTGGAGTACCTTTACTCTGATCTTCTTTGGCTTGGCTTCGCGGACGAAGATTTATGGAGGGGGTAAAAGTCCACGTCAGCTGCAGGCTCGATTGTGGCTGACAAGTCTGATGCGGGACAGGCAGACACGGAGGTAACTAACAAACATAGGATTAATTTTCATTAAAGAACTTGCAGTGGTGTGCCTCCTAGTGGCTTTCACTGCAGAGAAGACAGAGTTTCTGTAGCTTCTGCACTGAAACCTGGAAACCAGATGTTACAGTTCTTAAACTATTTCATGTTCTGTTGGATCTTTTCATGAGTTGGAAGGAAGAGTGGCCCCAGAAATTTAGATGTACAAGTCCAATGTATTTTCAGCATCAAGTTGTAATTTCCTTGTTGCGAGTGAAATGTAATTATAATAATTTCTGGGTCATTTCATTTTGGTCCAATATTTAGATTGTTCACTTTCAGTTGAATGAAGTGGATGAATAAGAACACAATTACAAAGTATAGATTTACAATGTAAAAAAAAAAATTAGTACAGGTCAAGTACCCCTTATCCATAATGTATGGCAGCAGAAGTGTTTTGGATTTTGGATTTTTTTTTTGGATTTTGGAACACCATTTAAAACATGCACTAATAAAAGGTACTTGCATTCCCATTACAATACAAATACTGACATATGCACAAATTAACTGAAGCAGACAGACTGTATATTGAAAAATTTACACTCATTAATACTTCTTACGCCTACTATGTCCCGTTCTCCCATATGGATTTTTGAACTCTTACTTATTATCTTATGGGACAACAGATGAAAAAGTTCTGGATTTTGGATAGTTTTGGATTTCGGGTATTCAGAAACGGGGTACTCAGCCTGTACAAAACAGGAGAGCACTGTTGTGGAGTCCATTCAAGGTCATGCTGGCTGTGCCTGTTGATGCATAATTTCACACTCTTGAACTTTCACTGCAATTGAAGGAGAGAGCAGAAAATTTGCTTGGGGAGTGATGGGCCCTTCAGTACTTTGTTGTCTTTCATGGGCAGTAGATGTAGCTAGAGTTCATTGATGGGGGAGAATTTTGCATGATGTTCTGGGGTGCATTCATTATGTTCTGCAGTTTCCTCTGATCTTGAGCAGAGTAGATTGCATACTAATCTGTGATGCACCCAGAAATGGTGCATTTGTAGGGACAATGAGGACTTGGTGAGCTTCTCTAGTCTTCATGGAAAGTGGTGACATTGGTGTACTTTCTTGACCATCTACATCAGGGCATTGGAAAAGATTCCTCTTAAGAACTTGAAGCTACCTACTCTTTCCACTTCAGCACCATTAATGTGGACAGGCGTGTAGTGTCTGACCCCTCTCATGAAGTCAACAATCACCTCCTTCATTGTTTTGATGAGAGAGAGAGAGAGAGAGAGAGAGAGAGAGAGCGCATATTAACTTAAAAAATACTTTCATCTGTTGTCTTCAGTTATGAATCAGAATTCATCATTATGAACGTCTCACGCAACTTTTTGTTTTGTGCCAGCATCATGAAACATTTATATAAACTACCTTACAAAACAAATTTCAAAATAGTGCTAGCAAAGACAAACTAAGGGATCTCTGGTCTTCATTGTTCATTCAGGAATCTGATGGCAGAGGGGAAGAAGCTGTTGTTGTGCCACTGAGTCGTTGTCTTCAGATTACTTCAGCTTTTTCCCCGATGGTAGCAGACTGAAGAGGGCATGACCTGGGTCATGGTGGTGGAGGGGGGGAGTGGGGTGGTCCTCGAGGATAGAGGCTACTATCTTAAGATGTTGCCTCTTGCCTGTAATCCAGTCAAAGTTAATATGTCTGCCAGGGCTCTAGCAATTTGTTCCCTATAACATGTTTGGATACTTTTGGCCCTTGGGAATTGGCTACCTTTATGTATTTTAGGATCTTCAGCACCTCTTTGTCATGTGGATCTCTCTCCAAGGCATTGATATTTACTTCCCCATGTTTCCTAGTTTACATGTCTTTCTTCATACAGTATATGTAGATGAGAAATGTAGGTGGTTAAGAGCATCACCCATCTCCTGTTCGTCCACACTTGCTCTTTTTTCCTCCTTGAAAGTATACTATCATGCTTGCTTCAGCAAGCACATATACTAAAATTGGATCAGTACAGAGAAGATTAGCTTGGCCCCTGTGCAAGGATGACAAGCAAATTCATGAAGCATTGCATATTTTAAAAAAAAATTAAAGAAAGTATACTATGATATCCCCTACACTACTCATTTTTTGCTTGGTTCCAACTAAAGTAGACCTGTTTTAATTGACCAGATCCTCAATATCTCTGGACATCCATCTTTCCCTCATCTTGCCATCTATGTCCTTTCCTCTAATAAGAATGAGCTTTCCCTCACTGTATTTTAAAAATCTCACACTTTCCAGACACCTCTTCATTTGCCAACAGCCGCTCCCAATCAATCCTCTCTGACACCAGAAAAATTTGCCTTGCCCCAATTAACCTGTGGTCCAATTCTATCTTTTTCCAGAACTATTTTAAAACTAATGGAGTTATGGTCACTGGCCCAAAGACTTCTCCTACTGAAACTTCAGACATTTGTCCCACCACTTTTCCTAAGAGAAGCTCCAGTGCTACCCCCTCTCTTGCTGGGCACCCATTTACTGAAATGACAGCCCTGCCCCTCTCTCAGCCACATTTCTGTTGTGGCTATAAAATGTCAGTCCCATGTATTTAATCATGCCCTGAGTTCATGCTATATGCCTGTTAGTCGTCTTGCATTAAAGTAAACAGTTTTACATCTTTATTAGTCAAATGTCTAAGCTGATTGCATTGCAAGTCTGATAGGTGTCTACACAATGGATTAAAGACGTACTGTATATTTCTGCATAATAAGCCTTTTCTTGAAACCTTCAAAAATCTCTCAAATATTGGGCTCAACATAAGCCAGATATACTTTGTAGACTTTAACTCCAAAAACCGCTGGATGCCAATTCGGCACTAAATTGAGCCTTTAAAACCAATTTGCCATATAAGTACATTTACATTTCAATTTTATTAAGGATAAATAAATGCTAAAATGAAAGTACAAACATTAAAATAAATGTTTTTTTTGGGAAAAGGTTAAATATTGTCTCCACGAGGTATGAACTATGTTCTGTATATATTACCAGCATATGCAAAATGTTGTCATGGGTTGAAAAATAAACTTTTCTATAGGAAAAAAATGTAGACCAGGAAATGCCCATTTATCAAGGGTAAATTGAAAACAACTACAATAAATGTTCATGCGAACAGTATATTAGAACTTAATTCTTATTGGGAAAAAAAAACACATTTCTTCTTTGGCTTGGCTTCGTGGACGAAGATTTATGGAGGGGTATGTCCACATCTGCTGCAGGCTCGTTGGTGACTGACAAGTCTGATGTGGGACAGGCAGGCGCGGTTGCAAGGGAAAATTGGTTGGTTGGGTGTTGGGTTTTTCCTCCTTTGTCTTTTCTCAGTGAGGTGGGCTCTGTGGCCTTCTTCAAAGGAGGTTGCTGCCCGCCGAACTGTGAGGCGCCAAGATGCACGTTTAGAGGCAATATCAGCCCACTGGCAGTGGTCAATGTGGCAGGCACCAAGAGATTTCTTTAAGCAGTCCTTGTACCTCCTCTTTGGTGCACCTCTGACTCAGTGGCCAGTGGAGAGCTCGCCTTATAACACGATCTTGGGAAGGCGATGGTCCTCCATTCTGGAGACGTGACCCACCCAGCACAGTTGGGTCTTCAGCAGCATGGATTCGATGCTTGCAGACTCTGCCAGCTCGAGTACTTCGATGTTGGTGATGAAGTCACTCCAATGAATGTTGAGGATGGAGCGGAGACAGTGCTGATGGAAGTGTTCTAGGAGCCGGAAGAGGACCCATGATTCGGAGCCGAACAGGAGTGTGGGTATGACAACGGCTCCATACACTTTGATCTTTGTGTGTTTCTTCAGGTGGTTGTTTTTCCAGACTCTTTTGTGTAGTCTTCCAAAGGCGCTATTTGCCTTGGCGAGTCTGTTGCCTATCTCGTTGTTGATCCTTGCATCAGATGAAATGGTGCAGCCGAGGTAGGTAAACTGGTTGACCGTTTTGAGTTTTGTGTGCCCGACGGAGATGTGGGGGTGCTGGTAGTCATGGTGGGGAGCTGGCTGATGGAGGACCTCAGTTTTCTTGAGGCTGACTTCCAGGTCAAACATTTTGGCAGTTTCCGCAAAACAGGACGTCATGCGCTGGAGAGCTGGCTCTGAATGGGGAAAAAACCACATTTAGAATCCTTCAAAATCACAATCGTCGTCTAAGGCTGAGCACATCCAGCAGGTCAACATTCAGGTCCCAGTCGGTATTTGATGAGGTGGCTTCAGCTTCATCATTAGTGTCCCACAATAAATCATCTTCTGTGCTATCAATTGCACAAGAGACACCGCACTTTTTAAATGATTTTAATTCAGTCTCTACTTTCACTTTATCCCATGCTTTGAGCACAAAGTCACACAGCACATCAAGTGATGCAGCTGGCATTGCTCCACCTATTGTGAAAGGTATTTCTGCCTTCGTCATCCATGTATTCCATTCTTCACATGGTCTTTAAATGGCTTGTTTAAGCAGACATTGATAAGTTCCAATATAGACGTCAGACCACCCGCTATAACCACCATATAAGTATTATTTAGTGCTAATCTACTTTTAGTCTTCTCAGTTAAGTGGCTGTGAAACATGTATCCCAGACCAGCAAACTTGTCTTTGCATAAACCACCTGGTTGCCTGTTCCACACATTGCCTATCCATTTTCATCTATCCATCCTTCATGAAAATCTACAAAAATACCTGCTGGAAATTTTTTAGGTTTAATTTTGCGCTTGAAGATTACCATGGGTCTTAACTTCATCCTGTCGACCATGCACTATAACACCACAGTAAACCTGGTCCTTTCATGGCCTGAACAGTTGGTTTGCACAGTTTTAACACCTTTCCATTCCACTGTTCTATTGCCTATCATGTCGAAATTCATGAAGGTTTCATCCATGTTTCCAATATTTGCCAATGCAAACTGCTGTTTCTACCGGTTATGTGTAATAAACTGGTGAAATCTTACAACTTTATAATCAAGATCTTTTGGTAGTTTCTAATCAATTTTTTTTTGGTCATACCAGATTTTTCCTGTTCATGAAATGGTTGCACCAGCCTACTGTAGCCTCAAAATCTTGCTGTGTGTGACTTTGCTCAATTCTGTGCAAATGATCTTAGCCACATGAAATAAAATATGTACCATTCTTGACTCTGTTCGCATACTCATTCTGTAATGTGATTTTCCAACTCTGGCCAATGAGTGATTCCTTTTCTCAAAGAAGATTGCCTTTTTGTTATTTTTCTTAAAGCCTCTTTCTTCCTCCAGTCTCTTGCGAACTTCTCACATACATCCAATTTTCTCGCAGCAGCTCAGTTGTTGGTTTTCTTGGCCATTTCTATTACTTTGAACACTAAAATTCACTTCATACTTTTGTCATTTTTCTGGAGCCTCCATGATAATAATCACCTATAGCCAATGCCCCACAGCTCAGTCATCACAATTTTTTGGGGGGGAGGGTGTTGTAGTGCCAGTTGATGAAGTAGACAGAGACGACGCGGTCAAAGAATATTCATGGCTTTTATTACAGAAACTTTGGTACAATAATGAAAGACAATGGGTGCATATACAGTTGTACCCCAGGGGAGTGTCCTTAACAGTAGAGATAATGCACTGCCAATGTTAGTACAGCAAGGCTCGCCAGAGGGGAGACAGGCAACTTAGCAGAGATTCACCACAGGGGTGACATATATGCCTGAAATATGATAAAACTATTAAAATGAGGCTGAGAAAGGAGACACGACTTGTACGCTGGTTGATTTATATGCCAAAATATACAGTAATTTTCTCCATTAAACTGGAGAAAATCAAATGCACATTAAATGAGTCCACCGTGTAATTTTTTTCATAAATGGCTAACCTTTAGGCATTATTTCTCTGAATTAAGAGTGCTTACAGAGTAAATGTTTGATTGCATGGTATTAGCATAATCTGTAATAGTCTGATGATACTGTCAGCAAATGAGCCAAGGAATTGAGTGGGTGGGGAGAAATGTTGAAGGAAGGGTGGGGGGGGGGGTGGGTGGGTGGGGAAAGAGTATGTGATTTTGTTTTTTTTATCTTTTTGCTACTTACTTTCATGTTCCAGTTATATTTATTTACTTTCAGATTCATGTACATGTGTCTTGGTTTTTCTGCCTTTTTTAAAAAAAAAAGGGAAAGGGCTGCATAACATAAGTCTGTATAATGTGAACAAAGTTGCTTTGATGTTCAATAAATTTATTTAGAAAAAAATAAATAGTTAATTCTATCAGACTTTCCATACTCTTTTGCCGCCTCTTTGACCTATCCACCAAACTTGCTCACTGTAAAATTTAAGTTCCCTAAGTATGTTCAATGTTGTTATGCTGGTTACATGATGATCCTGCAGCATCCACTGAGCAACTGAGATTCCTTTAACAAGCAAAATGACAAGGATTTTGACAATTCAGATCAATGAGAGAGAAAGAACACTAGATGTGAGAATAGTATGACTAAATTAGTGAATGTAAGATATAGATCAGTTATATTTAGATTCATAAGCAAGTTGGTTCTTTTTTACATTTTACTTGGTTGTATGATAGTGAAACCTTTATGGAATAGAATTAAGGAATTTTTAGAAGGCTTATTTAAATTTAAAATTTCACTTGACCCTAAGGTATTTTTATTGGGTTATATTAAAAAAAATTGAGTTTGGAATTAAAATTGGATGTTTCAAATTGCTTTTTTTGAGACTGGCATTAGCTGTGGCAAGAAAATGCTTGGCAGTTACTTGGAAAAATGAGATTAAGTATTGAAAATGAGGTATTGTATTCCACTGGAAAAGATAACATACAATTTATGTAATAATTATTCCTTTTTTGTTAATGTTTGGAGCCCGTAAATGAAATATATGCGTCTGAATTTGTAATGATTTTGTTTTTCCCCCACGGGTGCTGGGGTTGTGCCAAACCATGGCAATAGTTGAAGGTTGTTAAGTAAGTTGATCTCTTCTATTTTCTTTCTTTTGGGGTAGTTTAGAGGGGAGATGGGAGGGGTGGGCGGTTAGAATTGAGTGTGGGGGTTATAGGGGGTAAATATTATGTATCTATATGTATTTTGATTTGGATTGTAAGATTTTTGAAAAATAAATAATTTAAAAAAAGAGAGAACACTGCAAGGGTGCAAAAAGGTATTATTGAAGTGTAGTAAGTTACATGAAAGGTTGACAAAGTAGTGAACTAATTTGATTTAACTGTAATGATTTGTATTTGATAGCTTATTCCTTCCTCTTTTCTCCTTGCATTAGTTGCTTCCCGAGATACAATTTCATGAGCGATTTATTCACAAGGTATTTTTGAGTCCTGATGATTTGAGTATCTTTATTGTCTTTGAATGTCATCAGTAGATCCAGTTTTATTCTAATTTGGTCGTACTTGAATTGCTAAAAGTGGATGATACGGCGTGGACAGATAGCCACTAAAATCTAACTGTAGGATGTGCAATGGAGTGCTATCATTTTTATCAAAGATAGCACATCCAATTCTAGAAATTAATGATGAAATAGACAGTGTTGGTGCTCCAGCAAAGTTTTGTTAGAGGCCAAGTATTTGGAGGTTCCAAGTTCAATAAAAATGGAGTATCATTCTTCAATGTTTTCCTTTAGTTCCATTGGTTAATTAAATTTTCAGCTCGAGTGGAGTTAGGAGTGTGGGGATGAGGTTGCAGGGAAGAAGGGGCTGTAATGATAGTATGCGAAGGACAATGGTGATAGAACCTAAGGGTCATTTTCATTGAGGGGAAGGTACTGATATTGGCTGTTGTGAATTTGGAGATGATTTGTGTCAGGAGCTTGGTCAGGATTCAATTGGGGGATTGAATCTGCAGATTAAGAAGGGGTGGGGTCAGAAATAAGGAAAAGTTTAATGGAGAAAGGTGCATATAGTCATGATAGAATGTAATAGGTTCTTGAGGGAGACCTGCTGGGATAAGAATGCTTTAAGACTAATCTGGCGCTGCTGGCAAGCTTCCAATTTTTGATACCTTAAATAATGGCAAAATGAACAAAATACATTGTTGAGTGCTTCTACTGCATGATTGGCCTGTATCATCCATAGGCTACAGGTGTGTGAATATCAGAGGTAAATATTGGGCCCATTGTGTATGTTCTGATTATTTCACAGGAGAACATTGCACAGGAGCAGAAGGGACATCGTAGACTTAGTAAACCCACGTACATCCACATTTTTCTTCACTTGTTATTAAAATGTTATTATTTAATCCAACTTCTAAATGTTTCTCTCTCTCTCTCCATGTATTGTATGTCAATGTAATATAACACCATCTTATTTCTTTGAATGAGAAAAGATCACATGAAAACAAAATTATGAAATGAATAGATAAAACAGAGGCTGGAAATTTGTTTCCATTTGTCAAATGACAAGAACTAAAGGACATAGTCTCATTCCAAGGGAGAAGATTTAAGGAGATTGGGAGAATTGCTTTACCCAGAGAGTGGTGAATCTATGGAATTCTCTGCGCAGGGAAGCATTCTCTGCAACTTCTCCAGAGTAATCCTATTGTCCCAGTGATGTGGTAACCAGAATGGTGCACTGTCTTGGGTAAACTTGTACCTCTCATTTTGTTCGTTTTAGATTAGAAAGAAAATACACCCACACACTGAGAGCAGTTCAGTTTATACAAATGTTTATTACAAATTCAAAAGCTGATTTCAAACTACAATATGCAAGCCCTTCCCAACTATACTTATCAATGCCTGGTCTGGTCCCAACTGCCGAAGCGAGGCAACGACCGCACACTTGTAGTAGGTTGTCAGGGCGCCGGTAGCAGTTTCTCCACCTCCCCCGACCGGGACGTTGGCTGGACTCTAGAAGTTGTTGTTCTTGCTGAGAGATGTTGCCACCTCTCGGAGAGTCTCAAACTTCAGCAGTGGGACCATCGCTTATATTACCCAAAAACTGCTTAACCAAGCACCTATTCCCAGCACAGTAAGAAAGATAAGCGAGCAAGCTAGCATGCTTAGACTTCTATCGAATAACATAATTTTCAGATTATCACTTTGAATACAATGGTTTATTTTGCATCAAGGCTAGGCCTCTGACAGTCTGTGACCAAAACAAGCAGGAAGATTAAATGTTCTTGGTACACAGATGTCCTTTCATCAGATAACAACATCTCTGGCCCCTCGGTGGAATTTAGCTTGTGTCTGCTGATTCTTTAAAAAAAAACAAGCAGGTTCTCAACCTTGCAGAAGCAAAGACTGCAAAAGAAAAAAATATGGTTAGAATCTTCCATTACAGGCACAATTATTAAATTGTGGCTTCATAACACTGTCTACAATTCTAGCAAAAGCTCTCTACTCGGTCTTTTTGTATGCCTTCCTCCAATCTTTGGGGTGTGAGGACATACTCTAAGATCTCTCCTTTCCTCCACAAATCTCTATCTTCCCTCTTATTGCACATAATCTTGTTTTGTTACACTTCCCCAAATGCACTACATCGCATGTCTCTGGGAGAAGTTCTATTCACTGCTTTTCCGCCCAATTGATCAGAACACCTGCTGAAGTTAATCCCCTTCCTCCTCCCAATGCAGCACATGACCACCATCCACAAATTTTTCAGTGCCCTCCGTATTTTAGTCTAAATCACGAAGAACTTCAACAAAAAGAAAGTGTATAAGTATGGGGCACTGTAGAATCCCCTTCAATCATTGAAATGTTCTTCTTGCTTCTGAGCTAATTTCAAATCTCATTTGTCATCTTCCTTTATATTTTTTCATACAAGACTTGCCAAGAGCCTTGCTAAAGTCCATGTGAATTATATCAAATGCATTTTCCTCATCTCCTTTTATCTTAAACTGTCAATCAAGTTAGTCAGACATGACATTCCCTTAACAAAATCTTGCTAACTGACCTTGATTAATCTGTGGCTTTCTAAATGAAAGCTTTGACTGTCCTTCAGAAAATGATCCACCATTGAAAATCACTGGAGAAAAAAAAAGATATAGCTTAAAGGCATTAACACAATTCAATTCAGTTTTGTTTTGATTCCGCTGATATAATACTCACTAACCTTTAAAATAGCTGGACAAAATATCAATGAAACCTCTGAATATCAACAACAGGGCAAATAGCTGATTAAATTGATCATGTTTAATATGGAAACACTCCAAACTCTGAAAGGATTCTCTTCACTATCCATCACATAAAGATTTCTCACTATGAATGTTGCATAGCAACTTGTGCTTTTCATAAATATACTAAGACATGAGGATTGGGTTTTGGGGGGGGGGGAGGTGAAATGATGAAATCAAGGCACAAGAGGGAAGATGTAATGATTGTAGGTGACTTCAGGGAGCAGGATGGGGATGTGGTGGGTAAGAGCATTAAAAAAAAAAGTTCATCTGTGAAACCAATGCTTGAATCCTGGAAGGGTACCAGGAAAAGGGCTGGAAAAGTTCCTCATTTGGAAAAAAAGGAAAAAAATAATCGCTAGCTGTTTGTGAATACATCATTGTGCCAGGAATGCTTTTTTTTAGACTTAAGAACACAAGAGTATTGCAGTTTATTCTATATAATAAAGGTTATTCATTTTACTTCCATTGTATCTTGTTTGGCATTGATTCCATCTTGAAGTTTTGTTATAATTTATTAGAATTATTTAGCTGGATAAAAAATTTAGCTGGATAAAAGAGCATTTTCTTTTTTATTTAAAGGGAAGAGTTTAATTGAAGAAGGCTTTGGGCATTCAGCATTCTCACTGGCCATGGGAAGAATTTCTTCCTCAGCCTGGTGGTGCAGGGTCTGATACTCTTGTATCTCCTTCCCAGTGGGAGCAGCTGAAATATGCTGGGTGCAGGGTGGAAAGGGTCCTCAATGATTTTGTGTGCCCTCTTTAGACAATGACCAGAAAAGATGATGTACTAATATTTGAACAGATTTGCAAAAGCATGGATTTTGATTCCATTACATGTAGCAAGACATTAAAATGGTTTTGCTATTTTATTCTAAGATAAATTGCCAAGGTATTGGGAATTATGGATTAAGTTAATGACAGCATCCTCAGTGTAGAAATTATTTTGGCTCAGTAAGAATTCTTAATAACTGGTGTAGAATTTCAGACTGACACCCCAGTACAGTGACCTGATCTTTGATGTTGAATCACGAAGCATCAGGAGCTCAATTATTAAAGGCACAAAAATATAAATATACAAATTGAAGCAGGAGTAAGTTCCCTGAAACTTTGCCACCATTCAATAAGATCATAGTTGATTTAATTACAATCTCAGCTATGCAGTCTGCAGTCTTGTCTACCTCTAGCTCTCAGTCACTTGCTTCTCAAGACATGATCTACCTCCACCTTTAAATGTTGCCCGCCTATGTCTGAGGAAGAGAATTCCAATGAGTAGCAACCATCCATGTGAAAATATTTTGCTGCATCTTAGTATTAAATGGCCAATATTGTAAACATTGCTATCCATTCCAGATTTTACCATAAAATGAGACATTTTCTTGCGATCAAACCTGTGAAGAAAGCTTGTGTTTCAATGAATTATTATTCAAGAGATCAAAATATATTTTTCATGAAGATGAAAACATCCAATTCCAACTGTACAGGAAAGGAAAAAATATTACAATGCTGCAAATATTACAATGACCATAATTGGCCATTTTCACAGTGGCTGGACTCTGCACTCATCCTTTGATCTAACTAAGCTTAATTCGTTGATCTTATGAAAAATATATCTGGTTATCAGTACCTGAAATCTTCCGCTGGGAATTATGTAAGTTGGAAGTTTCTCAGAAACATGAGTACATAGTTTTCTATCATGACCCATGGCTTAACATGTATAGCCTCACCTCTGAGCCAGGGTCATAGACTTGAGTGTAATTGGAGTGAAGGGGCAGCGGGTGGAGGAGGAGACTGCACAATTGGAGATGGAGTCTTTTAGCTGGGATGTTAAACTGTAGCCTCTTGTGCAGTAGAATGGATTTAAAAAAACCACACAGTGCCAATAGATGAGGGTCATTTGGTGGGTTGCAAACTTTTATTCCTAAACACTGCCAAAATAGATTGTCTATTCATGAACCTTGCTGCTCCATGTGTGAAATTGATTGCTGCCTTTAATGTCATGCCAGAGCTTAATAGTAAGTCTCCATTGATGCAAAATGTATCGTGATGCCCTGAGAAAGTGCCATTTGGAAAAAAAATCATCTTTGCTTGATTGAACTCGTAATATTTTTCCTGTACACTGGGAAACCGGTACCTAATAAAATGATAGGGGTCACAAAATATTCAGCTCAACTGAAATGAAGGACAGCAATAATAATAATAACCCCACCCAGGTTAAAACTTTCTTTTATGTATGCATTTTCATCAATAGAATATCACTTACCACATAATATTTTTGATTTGTAACAACTGATATAATGCAAGTAAAGGAGGGCAGGGGTTAATTAACAGTGGGAAAATATGTGAGGCAGAGGTTGTAATTCATGTTAACTTGTTGACAGCCTGTAGCAGCATAAAACTAATCAGAACTGGATGAAATGCAGAATACCCATAAAGATTTCAAAAGGATGAAAAGAATACTGAATATTTAAGGCTGATGAATGTAAAACTGAAGATCAAAAGTACATGTTGGATAATCAAATCTGCCTTACTTGCGTCAGTCTTTAGGTCAGTGTCACTGAATTAAATTCATGACATGATTCCAAGCAACATTAAAAGCATCATCCAAACTTGGCCACCGACTATCTCATAGTGAGCTTTTTTTTTCCATTATCTGGAGATGAAGAATTTTCATGGTTTTGTGTTTTCGTGGAAGCATGAAAGCAAAATCCAATTTGTTTCTCAATTCAAATGACATACTTGACAGTGCAAATTGATAACCAGTTTATCTAGTGAATGGTCTGATGAAAGGACACCATTTCAAGTTATTTCAAGCTCACTAGTGGAAATGAATAAAATCAGAGAGCGATTAAACATAGAATAAGAAATGGTTTTGAATTTAATAGATGGCTCAGAAAATGTTTGAAGCTTCGTATCACCATTCACTTGGGTGCCTCATTGCACAGTTTATTGTAATAAACACTGATGTAAAACATGAAACCAAGCACTTTAATGAAACCTCATTGAGCTGTGCAGAACATAACAAAAATTCTATTTTTTCAAAAAATATTTTATAATTTTCCAGTCTTGGACTCAAAGAGCTTTCAACAATATCATTATCAGTGAGTGGAATCAACACCAATTACCACTTATCCAAAAATTATTGGGGGTCCTTCCAGAAATCTGAAGTGTTTTGACAGAAAAAAATAGCAGGACAAAACTCTATTGATAAGTGTTTTCTGAAGGGTTGTTTTTCCCCTAGTTTCAATTGATTGTGGAGAAAGCAGATCCACACCTTTACTTCCTCGGAGTTTGTAAAGGTTTGGTATGACATCAGAAACTCTGAAAAATTTCTACAGATGCGTGGTGACTGACTGCATCATGGTCTGGTATGGAAACACCAATAACCGTGAGCGTAAAGCCCTGCATAAGGTAGTGGACACAGCCCTACTATCAAGAACATCTACAGGGAAGTCTGCCACTGGAGCGCAGCAGCAATCATCAAGGATTCACAACACCCAGTACATGCACAGTTTTCACTGCTACCATCAGGAAAGAGGCAAAGGCGCCACAAGACTCGCACCACCAAGTTCAGCTGCTACCCCTCCACCATCTGACTCCATAACAAACTCAATCAAGGGCTCATTTAAGGACTCCTACTTTTCCACTTTATTTTTTTTAATTATCTGTGTAATGCACAGTTTATTTGCATGTCTTCATTTGTTTACATGTGTACATTGTGTAGTTATTTTTGCAGGGTAATTCTGCCTCATCTGAAGGAAAAAAAAAGAATCTCAGGGTTATATGTGATGTCATTTATGTACTCTGACAATAAATCTCAAAATATCAATCATTTTTATTTGATTAACATTTTTCAACTAAGTTTTCAAATCATTCCTTGGCCTTGCCCTGCATTTTCTCTTTTAAAAAAAAACACCTCAGCTCTTCATACAAGCTCTTTGCATTTCCCCCATTTACACTTTTCACTCTGTTGCATTTTGCTGAATATTTGGCAACCATGTCTTTGGTTTTCAAGAACCTGATCTTGAAAATTTCTTTTTTTCTTTCCTTAACTTTCTCCATAGAAAAACAGTGCATGTCCCTGTTAAAATTGGTACAAAGCTCAAGGCTTCTTTAACCATTTATCTGTGTTGCTTTGAACTCCAAGGAAATTAATGATGTGTTTATTGGCAATCACCTCAATACAATGTACATGTGCACAGCACTAAAATCCTTGCCGCAGCTAAACAGGTATATTTTGTGGGGGAAAAAAAATCACAATCATATATATGAAATTTCCACAGTATGAAAAGAGAGAATACATGGAAAAGAAAGATGGATAATAAATATTCAGATTTGCAGTTAATACAAAAATAAAATTCAGCTAATGGAATTATGCAATAGTGTAGTTTGGTCTTCCTGTACTGCTGGAGTAGTTTGTCATTAGGGTAGGGTAACATAGAGGCTCACCTCAGTGGACATGCCCTTTGTCAATTAGAACCAGATCCACCCACAGATTAAACCACCTTCCGATTTGCCACCCTGCCCCTCACTTGCAGTCATGTGATTCAATTACTGGGACGAGGTCCAGGCCAGGAGTATAAAACCTTAGCACCTGTGCTCATTTCCTTTTTCTTTCTTTTTGAAGATTCCAGGTTTGGCCTTGGGCAGTAGAATTTCCCATTGGGCCAGTGCCAAGACAATTATGGTCTGGGGTAGGACACCTGTTTAAGAGTGAAACCCAAAAATCTGAAGAAACTGTGACTGTAATGAAAACACAGAAATGCTGGAGGATCTTAGCAGGTCTCACAGGGTCCATAGGCGGTAAGGATATATTACTGATGTTTTAGGCCTGAGCTCTTCAAGGAATGTGGTTTATCTCATTTAATTTTACTATGAAGAGTGAAATTCTTTAATCCATGTGCTAAGTCTGTAGATTTGTTAGGGTGGGGGCAAGGTACTCCTTGTTGTATTCCTCAGTAGTCCAAGTACCTGCTATAGGTATTCATAGTTTAGTTACCTTGTACATCAGCGAAAGCAGTTTGCACATGAATGTTTTGTATCCAGTTTTGTGTTTACTCCTGTTTATAGATTTGTTTTCATACTAACACAAGTCTGGGGTTGTGACACTACCACAGGTAGTAAGAGGAGGTTCAAAAGGATGGCACTGTTAGCATAGCAGTTAGCAAAACACAGTTACAACACCACTGATCGGGACTGGGGTTCAAATCCCGCACCGTCTGTAAGGAGTTTGTGCGTTCTCTGGTTTCTCTAGGGGCTCCAGATTCCTCCCATCCTTCAAAAAGTACTGAGGATGATGGTGTAATTGGGCGGCATGGACTTGTGGGCTGAAAGGACTTGTTATCATGCTGTATGTCTAACTTTAAAAGGAAGTATGATGAGTTGATATTGATGACATTGATTCACACAGAAGACTATTCCATTCAGCACAATTATCATTTCCCAATATTAATTAGCATTTAATTGACAAAGACATTATGGCCTTTCAATTCAAGCATATTTGTTGGAAATTGAGTTGCTTCTCATCAGTTTTGTTTCAAGATAATCTTATTTGCATTTTCTAAGAAAGGAATGCTATAATGGAGGATTTGGACTAGCTTATGAAAGAAGGGATGCGGTTGCATCAGAAGGCATAATCTCAATTCCACTATGAGGCCCAGGATGCATATTTAGGAAGACACTATCTAAATTTACACTGTGTAAATTTACACATAGGGATGCATATGAATCAGTAGACATTATCCAACTTCCACCATGAGGCCAAGAGATGCAGTTGTCTTTTGTTGGTTGCAGACTGTCAGGAGACCTTGAAGATAATTAAATCATTTGTTCAGAGATAAGATCTGAAGTAAAGAACTTTTGGGTAATATAAGCCATGGTCCCACTGCGGAAGTTTGAGACTCTCCAAGAGGTGGCAACATCTCTCAGCAAGAAGAAGAACTTCAAGATTCCAAACCGACATCCCGGTCCGGGGAGGTGGAGAAGCTGCTACCGGTGCCCAGACATCCTACTACAAGTCATCGCCTCGCTTTGGCAGTTGGGACCAGTCCAGGCATTGATAAGTATAATTGGAAGGGCTTGCATATTGTAGTGTGAATTCAGCTTTAGATTTAGTAATGAAGACTTGTATAAACTGAACTGCTCTCGGTGTGTGTCTATTTTCTTTCGGTAGCTCGAACACTGTGACCAATCTAAAATGAACAAAGTGAGAGGTATAAGTTTACCCAAGACAATATTTGCATTTTCTAAGAAAGGAATGCCAATAATGCAAGTGAGGAGGCTTTGTAGACAAAAATACAATTATGGTTAAAATGGCCTACTTTTCATTCCAATGTCAGTTTACATTCAACAGTCAGTTTGTATACATTCATTATCTGTTTACAGTTCTGTTTACATGTTTACACTGTGTATAGTTTATTAGTGGTAATTCTGCTGCACCCACAGGAAAAAAGGAATCCCAGAGCTTATGTAATGTCATGTATGTACTCTGGCAATAAATTGGAAATCTAATGTAATTAATACATCATTTGCTCAAAGAAAGATTTGGATAGAAATCATTTGTCTTGGCATCTTTGCTTGTGTTTAACATAAAGTGGAATAGCTTTATAAAAGACATTTTCAAATTTGAGTAAAATCTTTGTCACTAGGTTTGAGCTAGGTTTAAATAGCAAATGGAGGCATTAATTTGCAATATCAAGAGAGTGACTAAGTATGATTATAATGTTTAAATATAATTTTTTTTAAAAAGGAATCTGAGCAGGAGATGGCCTCTTCATTCTTGAAGCCTCTATGTACTATAAGTTCTTGGCTGATCTACTTTGGTGCCATTTCCATACATTATCCCCAGATTCCTTGTTGTGGTCTATGGACTGTCATCATGATGGATGGAATTCTACTGGGAACTCTCTGTGACTTCGGGTGCAGCTGGGTCGAGCTGTACGGACCGAGAGAGTGGAACGTTCAGAATGGCAGTTGGAGCAGCAGAAGTGCAGCAGTTGGAGTGGTGGAGACCAATCATGAGAGCTGTGTGAAAGGCACATGCCTCATAAGACCATGAAGGGTTAAGGAGGCCTTGAAAGAGGATATGTAAATGTACGGCAATTCAACATCAGTCATTTCTCTCTCCAACTTTCAATACAACATCCTTTTGTTATTTAGTTGGGGGAAACTGAATTTGGACATTGAACTTTGGGATTGAATTCTGTAGACATTTTTCAGACTGAATTACTTGACTGCCTGACCGACCTATGGGTTTTGTGAGATTTTTCTCTTTTTGAATATTCAGCACAAACTGTAATGGTCAGGGTTATTTTTTTTGCATACTCACTGTTTATGAAGATATGATATTTGTATATTTGTTATAGTTACTTATAGTGGGATTAATTGGGTCAAGATGTTATTATTGTTAATAGTCATTAATAAATTTAAACTTAAAATTTAACCCCTTTGAATTGTGTCCTCTTGTTGCTGGTTTGAGGTGTTACATCCTGTATTCCATTATTCCCAGATATGTTGATATGTTTTAAATGAACTCAATGACTGATAATTCCAAAGAGACTCCACCATGTGTGTGAAGAAACTTCTCCACATCTCAGTTCTGAATACATTTTTTATTCTCAACCTGTGACTACTGCTTGTAGACTCATTCAGAGAGCATGGTCTCCCTGGATCCATTCAGTCAAGCCTTGCAAGATTTTTGTTTCAATGAGCATTCCTCTCATTCTATCCAACTTCTCACATGGCAAACCCATCATCCATGGAACTAGTCTTGTGAAACTTTAATGCCCTCGTTTATTTTAGGTAAAGTAAGTACTCTTCCCTACTCCAAAATTTTAATTCTCTCTCATTTCTCAATGTGTTGTGATCTTTCCTGATTTTTGGAGAATTTTAGTACTGATTTAGCCACTCTTTCTGAACCAAGGATGTAGGCCACCAGATCCATTATTTTTTTTCCAGTACCGTTACTGTTTAAATTGTAGACTATCTTCCAACCTCATCATCTTTCTGGTGTCTTTATTTTTTTAATTATAATATAACCTATCTTTTCCTCTTGGGGACCCAGATATTTTATTTTGTTTCTATTTTTCTTTTACATTCAAGTGGAAGGTCTTGGCATTCAGTTATAGTATTTCATATCTTTTATTGGTTTATTCTATTTCATTTTTTTATGGTCAAATAAACCTTTGTTGGTTTCTGAAGTCCTTTAAGCTGCAATGGATTTTATTTTAGCTCTGTGGGATTCTTGGACTTGCAGTTCTTGACTAATTAATTCTTCTGTTAATTACAAATAATTCAATGTTAATCCCAGTTAATGACCATGAACGTACATGATTGCACATTTATAGTATCTCACTGTTGTTAATAGAGAATAATAGACTTTATTATTTGCTACATCTTGTCCATTGCCACAATTTTCCAATCCTAATCTCGCCTCCTATGCATCCTCACCAGAATTTGTGTTGTGACCGAACAAACTCTCATCTATCACACCAAATTTTCCATGCTCGTTTATTCTATGCTGCAGCAGTAATGAAAATCACCCAGAGACGTATGTCAACATTTTCTTAACTTTTATGTATCCATACATTTCCAGTTTATTCTGTTCATTTCCATTTCTCAATATGCTCCACGTATATTCTTGTGCCTTTGAGAGTACATAAGTAGCCTATTGTCTTTGTTTGGCATGAGCACATCAAGATAGCCATAGCTTTTAGAATAGCATAATTTAAAACATCAATTAAAGTTGATTGAAATAGAACATAACAGTGAAGTGCAGGCCATTTAGCCCATGATGTTGTGTTAACCAATAGATATGTACTCAACAAACTAAACCTTGCATGCATAACCCTCTATTTTTATTATCTTCATGTGCCTGTCTAATTTTATATGTCCCTGTTGTACTATCCTTGCTCTGTGAACATTGCCTCATAAGAGACGTTGTCCAATCAAGGCATCATCTGCAACCTCTCCATAGCTTCCATGTCCTTCCTAAAATGAGGTAACCAGAACTGATCAAAATAGTCCAATTGTGATCTAACCAGAGTTTTATACAACTACATCATTACCTCATGACTCTTGAACTCAATACCATGACTAATGAATGCCAGTGGAACACAAGTCTTCTGAACTATCCTTTCAACCTGCATGGCAACTTTGAGAGATCTATGAATTTGAACCCTAAGTTCCCTGTTTTTCCAAAGTTAAGAATCTTGCCATTAACTATGAACACTGCCTTCAAGTTTGACCTTCCTAAATGCTTCACATCACACTTATCCAGATTGAATTCCATCTGCCACTTTTTTGCTGAACACTCTTTCCTGTCTTTAATCCATAACAATCATCAACACTCTCCACAAAACCTCCTACAAAGTATACTAATACAAGGTAAAATCCATAAATGCTTTGACATAAAATACAGGGAAATAATATTACAATGTAAACTTGTATGAAAAGAATTGCAATTATATATTTCCTTGAAAGTTGTCAAGAATTGCTATTGAACATTTCCTCTTTTTGTGATTGTCGTCATAGGCTCAGTTAACACTTAATTCACTCTTAAAGCATCACTTAATTTATACTGAGTGAAACACAAAAGTCTACAGATGCTGTGATGGTAGTAAAAATATAAAAGTTCCAGACAAGTTGTTTTAAAGGGGAAAATGTTCAAGGCTTGCATAACTTTAACATTTCACAACTCAAAGACTGTTGTATCTCTGTGGAGAAAACAGTTAATTAAGTCCCTGGGTTAGTCTTGGCAAGAAAAGACAAAGTGCCTTGCAGCTCACGATCTGTTTTGTTTTTAAAGTTGCTTTGAAATGTCTTGTTGTATATGTATGAAAATGTTTGGTCAGTATTAGTTTAATCAGATGTTAAAGCACATCTTGCTGCCAATGTCCCCCTTCTGAAATTCATCAATGTGCTGTTTTCTGGATTAAGTTCCATCTTCTGTTTCTCTAATCAGGGTTTGTTCCTATTGAGATTCAAAATTTTCTTTATTAACCACACAATCTATTTTTGTATGAAAATACACATTTCTTTATTTTGTCTCAATGTTTCCATTAAACTCATTAGGAAAAACAACAATGAACAAGGGACCGAGAATGAGACTTGTGGAACCAGACTGGGAAAAGCTTTTAAGAATTGTTCAAGTGAATTAAAATTTCACATTTGAATTTTATAGATTGAAATGATCAAATGCATGAAGCAAATTATGAATGGGCAAACAATGTTATCTCTACTTTATCTACATCTCTGGGATAACTGAGAGCAGGCTATATTGTTCAGTTTTCTGCCATGTTTTAATTTTTTAATACATAATAGTAATTACAAATGACACATTTGCTAACTCATCAAGCATGCATTTATAAAACATCTATGGAATATATAAGTGACAAATTTGATAACTCAACAAGCTATAAAGCACACAATTCAAAATTATAACAGAAAGATAGAAAGAAAAAAATCATATATAGCGTGATTCCAACCCTAACCCAAAGTATATGGCTCAAGAAAAATATGTACTTTGTTCATCGAATAAACCAGGAAATATAAAAAATTTAAAAATAATTGGATCTGACAGAATGATATCTTGCAGATATCTTTGGGATTGTGGCTGGCCACACAGTCATGGGTGTATAGTGAGAAGAGCGGTGGGCTAAGCACGCATCCTTGAAGTGCGCCTGTGTTGCTAGTCAATGAAGAGGAGATGTTTCCTATTCATACTGACTGTTGTCATTTTGGCTGAAATTGCATTTTCTGTTAAAGCTGTAAGTGATTTTAAGGTTTTAAATATATGTAACTTTCAAAAACCAGGAATGGAGGAAAATATTTGAAAGAATGTAAGTGCAAAATGACAGAAAGTTAAGTAAAATAATGAACAACTTGCCTTTTTCAGTTGGGCATGGAATCAAAACAGAAAGTGGAATTTCTGACACTTGCCCATCATGGCCAGCACAAGATCTGGGTGGAGACCCCTTCCAGAGTGCTGGTGAATCTCAGCAAAACTGGATTCTGCTGCTGAACTCTGTGTTCATTGAAATTGAAATTGAGAAGACACATGTGACACCAAGACTGTCAGCCCAGCCTCTATCCAGGACTTCCATTAGAATTGCTGACTGCTGGCTGGCAATTTCCAATGGAACCATTAGTCAAACCCAATGAGAGTCAACCTATCAGTACGATCCCACCTTTCTGTCAAAGATTCTTACCACTATTGCAGGACTCCTCTCTCTGAGATCAATGGTAAAATTGCTTCATTATTTAGTAGAGTTTTCAAAATAAATTGCATTGAAGTATTCGAAGGTCAACACTAATTCCTTTGAGAGAAAGTCATTTTAAATCAAAGAAATTCCAAATCTTGAATAAATTAGTCTCCTGGAGTTAAATATAGATGCTGTGGGAGGTTCATAATGGACTAGCATTAAATAGTCAAAAGAAAAAAATATATTGCAATTTTTGATGCTATTATAAAGCATTTAGTGTGATTAAGTAAAGGACTAAAGTGAATCGAATTAAGAAATTTAAAATTGAGGCAGAAATCAACTGAATTATAATATTTGTCTGCTCTACACACCAATGTAATGCTTTTGAATCAAAAATATAATGCTTTTATTTGATTTAGAGTAATATACTTGAGAATTGTTGAGAAGCGTGTTTATAGTGCCTTCTCAAAGTGGCAATAACTTTTTTTTGTCTCTGGAAATGTGCTGGAGAATTTAAATGGAGGAAGTATCTAATTATGTCAATAGTGGAAGAATCAGTAATGAGATTTTGTGTTTTTTAAATGAATTTTCTAAGTACTGTGGCGTAGTGGTCAACACAACGTTATTAAAGAATCAGAGATCTAGATCCAAATCTGCTAATGTCTGTGAGGAGTTTGTACATTCTCCCCATGACCATGTGAGTTTCTTCTGCCTGCTCTAGGTGTTCCCCCCCCCCACATTCCAAAGACCCACAGGTTAGTGCAATGGTTCACAACCTTTTTCTTTCCACTCAAATACCACCTTAAGTAATCCCTTAGTAATGGACATTAGGATGCCTTGGGTTCTCTGAGGGATTACCTAAAGTGGCATTGTAAGTGGGAAGAAAAATGTTGAGAACCACTGGGTAGGTTAATTGGTGTCACATGCATGTAATTGGATAGCACGGGCTCATAGCCTGGAGGGAGCCTGTTATTGTGCCATACCTCTAAATAAAGTGTAACACAATTGGCCCAATAATGGAGTTGGCTGAGAAAATAAGTGACTATCCTGGATGCTGTTATCAGGTAATTAAATTGGGAAGGTAATAATAATGATCAACATTTGCAAAAAAAATATACTTTTCTATTACTGTCTCTTTTGCACTAAACAATTTTTTTCCAGTATAATTCTCTGGGTGTTGCTTAATCTTTGCTTGCTCCACAAAGAAATATTCTTTGCATCGATTATCAACTTTCCGGATCTGTATTTTCAGCAGGCAAACCTTTAGTAAATTCTTTCCCCTTCCTTCAACCAACCAAACCTACTGCTGTCCCAATCAGTTAAAGTCATTTGGTTCCGTACTGATGTAAATCTGAGACCATTCTGCTTCGGTTAACAAAACGTTTACTCATGAAACAAATATATTAAGGCACCAGGAGAGTAACATTTAAAAGCAACATTTGTTCATCTTTCAAAACATCAAAAGATTTATTTCTATAATCTCACTGTTATTTGATTTATAGTAATTGACAGCTACTTAAGAGTGTGGATGAACAGAGGGACCTTAGGGTTGAAATCCATACATCCTTCAAGGTCGCCGCACAGGTTGATAGGATAGTTAAGAAGGCTGATGGGATGTTGGGATTCATTAATAGGGGATTTGAATTCAGGAGTAGAGCGGTCACGTTGCAACTCTACCAATCACACTTCGGGTATTGTGTTCAGTTCTGGTCACCTCATTATAGGAAGATGTGGAAGCTATGGAGAAGGTGCAGAGGAGATTTACCAGGTTATTGCCTGGATTGTTAAACAAACCTTATGAGGCAAGGAAAGCAGAGCTGGGAATTTTTGTAGTGTAGAAGCATGAGAGGAGACTGGATAGAGGTCTACAAAATTATGAAAGGCATAGATAGGGTGGACAGCCAACCTCTGTTTCCCAGGGCAGGATATGCTAACACCAGAGGTCATAAGTAGAATGTTATGAGAGGAAATTTTAGGGGAGCCATCAAGGGTATGTTTTTAATATATAACAGAGTTGTGGGTGCCTGGAATGCCTTTCTGGGGATTGTGGTGGAGGGGGAAACATTGGGGGCATTTAAGAGACTCTTAGACACATGGATAAAAGAAAAATGGAGGGTTACTGGGTAGGAAGGTTTTAGTACTTTTTTCCAGGAAGAAATGTATGGTTTGGCACAACATTGAGGGCTAAAGGGCCTGTATTGTGCTTTATTGTTCAATGTTCTAAAGAGTAGTGTTTCTGAACCTTTGCATGTTTTTAGCCACTAATCTTGCAATATTAAAAAAAAAGTTGTTTTGCTCTCGTTGGATTTTCCTACTATTTGTTTCTGGGTTAATTTATGGCTCTCAGTAAATTGTCCCAGGTACCTCCATGAGTGATTCATGTTAGCACATCTGTTATTTACCGAGCACCAATCACCTACCTCATGGCATCATACATTACCCCATGCACGCTAGTGCTATTGTGGGAGGGGAAGTTACCTGACTAAGTTTGTGGTTTAAGTGGGGTATATAATAAAATGCTATGGTAGTAAAATATCTGCATATCATTGTAAATAAAGCACATCAGGTTTGTGCAATAGCAGTTAGTGCAACATTATTACAGCACCAAGGGCGCAGGTTCGAATTCGCTGCTCTCTGTGAGCTCCTAATGCTTTCTGTACAATATTGTACTCTCCCTCCCCCCACCCCCCCCACAAACCCTACAACTTGCCATTTACTTTTATAGCCTGGCTTTGCCGTTCTCTAAATACCACTGCTGTTTTTGCGTTGATACAAATGACTTGTAATGTGAAAATAATGTAATTATTTGTGTGATAGGTTCCAATTCTCTTTTACACTCCACGAAGGCGAGAGGTGTGAAGTTGCATATACGAAGATCACTTGCAGGTCAGAGCAGTTGGGCTCCGCCATGAATAAAAAGGAGAGGGTTATAATGTTGTAGGGCAGAGTAGTAAGTACAAAGCAATTAAGGGTAGCTAAAAGGTGAGACAGAAGAGAAGGAAAAATGATTGAAAATAAAGTTAAGAAGGTAATTGTTTGAGATTCTACAAGGAAGAGAACCACAAACTTTTAAGTTGATTCATTAGATGCAGATGAATAATGAAAGAAATGACATTTGTGTCTTTTTTTCATATTTTCAGACAGAAAAGCATTCCAGATGCAACCAAAGTCTGAAAAAGGGGGCTATTAACTTGATATTTAGGCTAAGAAATATGTTTGCATAATTCCAAAATATGATCAATAAAACGTGGCTTAGCGCAATCTCTGTGCTAAAGGGTTTGTGGGACAATTCAGAGGTCGGAGGGATGGTTGATGTTGCTTCTCAGTACAGGATCTGAACCATCCATTAGCCTCCACAAATTCTACCTGACCTGCTGAGCATAACAACACAAAGATATGTGATCAGGAGTAGGCCATCTGGCCTGTTGAGCCTGTTCCACCCTTCAATTAAGTCATGGAATCTAATCCATTTACCCTTAATACCCATAATCCTTAATTCCTCAATTCTTCAAAAATGTATCTGTTTGTGTCTTAAATACATTTAATGAGGTTACATTCGCCACTTCTCTGGGCAGGGAGTCCCACAGATTCATTACTCTCTGGGAGAAGCAATTCCTCTCTATCTCCATCTTAAATCTACTCTCCCCTGAATCCTGAGGTTATGGGCACCACTTTTAGTTCTTCCAGCAACTTATTTTTCACTCCCACTTTCAGCACCTGCAGTTTCTTGTGTTTCAACGTTCTTTTACATTTGTTTCCTTACTGAACTATGTCAGGATGCAAGTGCCCTCCTTAATGTTTGGGACAGAAATATTTTTTTTGCCCCTGTGCTCCACAGTTTTAAATGTGTAATCAAATAACTCACATATCATTAAAGTGTACAGTCCAGATTTTATTCAAGGTTATTCGTATGCATTTTAGTTTGAGCATGTAGAAATTACGGTGCATGATGCATAGTTTCCCCCATTTCAGGGCACCAGAATGTTTGTGACATTTGGCTTCATAGGTATTTGTGAGTACTCAGGTATGTTTAATTGCTTCATTGGTGTGGGCTTGCTTCGAAGCTTTTAATCATCTTTGTTATTGCCATTTTTCAATGTGAGGTCAAGAGTTCTGCCAATGAAGGTCAAAGAAACCAGATGATGTTGAAACACAAGAATAAAATAATAACAAGAGGCATTGTCCAAATCTTAGGATTATCAAAATCATCGGTTTGGAGCATCATTAAGAAGAAAGAGTGTACTGGTGAACTCAGAGGGACTGGTATTCCAAGGAAGGCATGATGAATGAAGAATTCAATGACTACTGTCTGTGGAAGACTTCCTAAACAGAAATACAGAGGCTATATTGCAAGATGCAAACCTTGGCAAAGTTCTTTGGATCCTGTGCAGTTCCTTTATGCTTCCACACTTTGCTCTGATACATCTTCGTTTCATCTGTCCACAAGATCTTATTCCAGAATTCTACAGGCTCTTTGAAATACTTCTTGGCAACCTGTAATCTGGCCATCCTTTCTGTGGCTAACTCGTGGTTTGCATCTTGAAGTGTTGCCACTGTATTTCTGTTCATGAAATCTTCCCTGGACATTTGTCATTGACATATCAACACCTGCTACCTGAAGAGTGTTTCTGATCTGTTGGACATACATTGGGGATATTTCTTCATTAAGATGAGAATTCTTCTGTTATCCTTGGCTTACCAGTCCCTTTGTAATTACTGAGATCATCTGTGCATACTTTCCAAACTGTTGATTTTGGTGATCCTAAGGTTTGGGCATTGTCACTTGCCATTTTATTCTTGTTTTTCTACCTCATAATGACTTTTTTGACTTTCTTTGGCACAACTCGGGTTCTCGTGTTGAAGAGTGGCAATTATGGACACAAAGGTGATTGAAAGCTTAGAAGCAAGCCCAGCTCTCTTATACCTGCATCAATGAAGCAATTAAACATGCGTGAGTACTCACAAACACCTGTGATGTTCAATATCCCAAATATTATGGTGCCCATTGTTAGGTCTGCTTTGTTCATGAATGAGTGAGTCAAACACCAGACTGAGTCGAAATCAAGGTTCTTTGTTCTTTATTGCCGGATTGTAACACTTGCAACTAACAGTGTTAGTTGGAGAAGGCGCATTCTGCTGTTATCAGCAAGTGGTGTTTTTTATATACCTTAGGATACGTACTTAGTAAATTATCATACCATGACATTGTCCAATGAATAAACTGTTGCTGTCCCTCTCTGCTAGCCTCCTGCACATCAATTTGTCATCCCCATTCTTATCTTGAGAGTACAAGATCACAACTGCATCTTGTTACGGCCCAGCACTGGGTGACTCCCTCTACATTCCCAGCTCATGATGTTTTTACCTAACACCATGTATAAAGAGTGCTGTAATTTCTACATGGTCAACCCAAATGAATACATATAACCTTGAATAAAATCTGGAATGATCACTTTAATTACAAGAGAATTGTTTGATTACAAATTTAAAACTGTCGAGCAGAGGGACGAGTAAAGGAAAAAAGTGTCTTTGTTCCAAACGTTATGGAGGGCACTGTAAATGATCCAATTCTGTTTCTTCACTCAGATGGATCTTTGGAATTGTCAGCTGGAGTGGGCTGGATGGATGGTTGGTATGATGCGATTTTCTGTTAAGTCCCAAAAGATATTCAAGGTTGAAATTAGTAGATTTTTGCAGCTGGGCAAATTAGGAGAATTGTCCAACTTAACAACATAAAGGTACAAACCATAAATATTTTTGATAGCCTCTTCCTTCAATTTTCTCATCAGAATATATTCTTGAATATTCATGAAGCATTAAGGTGGATTCGACCTTGTGAGCATCCCTGATATCAGGTCTTGACCCAAACATCAGCAATTCCTTCCACCCTGCAAACCCCCCCAACCTTAAATGTTGCTTGACCCACTAAGTTCCTCCATCAATTTGTTTTTTGCTTGAATTTCCAGTATCTGCCTTCTCTTGATTTCCAAACATCTCTCTCTCTAACTATATTAAATTAAATATATCCATATTAATAGTGTCATAACACCTGAGAATATCTTTTAGCAGATGCCAACTTAGGCTTTTACTGATACCATCATATGCCAACAGGGCTTAGCACAAAAGTTTTTCAAACAAATCTATTCAAAATGTACTTCAGAGCCAACTTGGATAATTTTGAGAAACTTGGAATTAACCTTGGAGTCTGCAACAGTACTTCTGCACTAATATTGAAGATGCAATTAAGTTCAAATTCAAGTTTATTATCATCCGATTGTACAAGTTCGACTCAACAGAACTGTTCTCCATTCCTTGGTGCAAAAACATGGAAACACACATCCAGATAACTCAGAGACAAATGATACATATACAGCACATAGATACATAAATATTGTTTAATAAATAGAGTCTTGGAGGGTTTGTATGAGCCATTCATTCAGTTGCTCAGAAGTCTCACTCCCAGAGGGAAGAAATGGTTTCTCATCCTGGTGACTCTGATACTCCTGTCTCATCTTCCCCATGGTATTAACTGAAAGATTCTGTGTGCAGGGTGGTAGGGATCCTCAAAAAATTTGTGAGACCTCTTCAAACAATGATTCTGGTAGATTACATCAATGGGGGTGGGGGGGTGAAAGTGGGCCCAAGTGATTGTCTCTGCTGCTCTTGTGTTCCTGTAGATTGACCTCCAATCCAATGCTCAACAGAAACATATGTAGCCAGTCATAGAGCTCCTGTAGAAAGTTGACAGGATGGTGGCTGGTTGCCTTGGCTGCCTCAGTCTTCTCGAGAAGAGCAGCCACAGTTGTACCTTCCTGACAAGTTGAGGTGTTGTGGACCCAATATAGGCCACTTCTTAAAAAATCTCTGAGGAACTTTGTACTCTCTCCACTCTGCACTAAGCTATTAATGTGTAGTGGAGGGTGGTCATTCCTGAAGACCACAAGCATCTCCTTTTCTTGTCAGTGTTGAGACTCTGATAGTTATTCCTGCACCATATTGTAAGATTTTTCACCTCTTCTCTGTAGTGCGACTCGTCGTTGTTGCTGATGAGGCCGACCACTGAAAATTTGATGAAACTGTTGGAGCTGGGTCTGGTGATGCAGTCATGACAGTGCTCAATGTGACAGCATTTGACGTTCTGCTGCCAACCCGGACAGACTGGTCTTTCCATGAGGAAATCCAGAATCCAGTGACAGAGAGATGCAGGTTATTGATCTGTTACTCAATCTTAAATGGCTGTGTTTTTATTACTGCCTCAATGTACTTTTTTATGCTTGTGACTTCTTTTTAAAATACCTCATTAAGCCATACCAGGAGTCCACATGGAATTCCTTTGTCAATTGAAAAACAATGCATCTTTATAATTGTTCGTAAAATAAAATTGAACAATAGATGTTGCATAAAATAAGCTGTAAATACTGGCACAGGAAGAAAAACGTAAAAGATGAGGGAAAATAACAATATGCGTGCAATCACACTGGGTAAAAGTCGTTGGAGGGGAGCCCATTGTCTGGCTTTATTCTATTGTTTGATTAACCTGTGAAGCTTTCTCTCTGACAATTGTGCATTTCAGTAGGAAGGTGGCTATTACAACATACAAAACATTCCATTGCTTCTGGGAGAAATCTTGGCAGGTATTAATTGTTCCCCTGTGCATATTTTCCTCCTCCTCCTCCCTATAGAAGCTGAATGACAAGGACTTCAGCTGTTGCTTAAATGGGATTCAAAAAGCTGAAAAAGACGATTGATACAGAAAAGGAAAAAAAAGTAACCAAGAAAGACAATTTGATTACATCACAGATTTCAGTTTAGAATTTAACTTGAAACACTTGAATCATAAAACTCTGCATTTCAGTAATTGCAACATACTGTCTGCGTGTTTTTTGAAACATCATTTGGATTGGTATGCGATTCACCAGTTTCATGAAATGTAGTATTTAGATATTTGGAAGTCTGGCATTTTCTTGAATCACAAGTTTCTAATTTCCCAAGAGAGTCTAAATCAAATTTCGTTGTTTAATGCCTCCTCATAAAGGTGTAATATCTATTGTTTATGAGAAATTGTTTTGTTTAAATCAGACTTCATTAGCTAAAATCAAAAATGCTTGGGAACAGGATTTAAATTTGACTATATCGGATGTGGATTGGGACACAATTCTTCAGTTGATTAATAGCTCTTCATTATGTGCTCAACATTGTCTATTACAATTCAACATGGTACATTGAATGCATTTGTCCAAGGCTAAATTGTCTTGCTTTTATTCCAATATGACCCCTTGGTGTGACATGAGTAGGAGTGGAAAAGTGTCATCCTCGTCTAGAAAAATACTGGAGAGAGGTTTTCTGCACTTTTTCAATGTAGATTTAACACCAAATCCTTTGGCGGCCCTCTTCAGTTCAACAAGAGGGAATTATTCTTTGTGAGAGATGAGTAAACTTGACATGAAAATATGAAAGATGGGGAAACTAGTACAGACACATGGAGTGATGGATTAAACCAGTATGAACAGGCTAAGCATGGAAATTAGGATGCAGGAAGCAGAGTCAGCCTATGTAAGATAAGAACCTTCTAGTCCTTTCGACAGGATCAGTGAGCCCACCGTATGAATAAGATAAGGAGAGGCAAAGAATAATAGAATGTAGGAAGTAGAGGTAGTCTGGGTGAGTTAAGGGTCTCCTAGCCCTAGACAGAAGTACCAAGTTCTACATATATAATTAGTAATACACAGATTTATCAAGTTATGCATATTAAATTAGTAAACCCTAGACAGGATTAGCAAACTCTGCATATGAAGAGACTGTAGCTCTGAGAGTTGGAAAGGTGTGAATGGGGACAAGGGCAAGGTTGTGAATAAGGACAATTATGATAATGACATGATGAGACACCGACAGGATACCCCTGGTCCTCCAAGTTCACAGAAACTGCACGTAGGCAGGAAGGATTGCCTAATGCCAAACCCATCCAGGAGGCAGAAGAATGTAAAGGGGAGGGTATTCCTATACTGAAATTCACTGTATAAAAGTTGGGTGAGCCCCAGTGTATGTGTGTATTTCCAGGGTAAGGGGAAGCACCCAACTTTGCATTGTTGTAAAATAAATGTTCTTTGTTCTCAATTTTTGTCTCGAGCAATTTCTGTTAAGGTACTTCTATTTCTAACATTCTTTATCTCTGGTTTAGAGTCGCACCATTTCTTATCCCTCTCTTTTGACGAGATGTGTGATTTCAATTAAATGGAAGGTGCTGCCCCACCTACTCATGATCAGTGGTGGCATGACATCACATCCAGTTTGAACATGGAAAAGATTCGTCATTCAATTAATAATTCAGATATAAGATTCCAGAAGTTGAGGGAGTGATTTATGACTCATTATCTTACTTTATAATTTTACTCCAATGTAATTAAATTGTCTGATACTTTTCCACGTTCTTTATTTTTTTCACCTTTTTCTTTTAATACAATCATGTATAGCATCTGGCATCAGAGTTAGGTAAGGGGTTTAAGTTTTTATCCTCAACTATTTTCTTCTTTCCTTTTTTAATTAGTTTTTTCCAGAAAAGTATATACTATGAAGAATGAATTATGGATATGATTTACATTTTGTATATTAGTGTTATATGGAATATCTTGTTTATGTAATTGTCCATACTACCTTATTAAATTGTATCCTGATTGTTTGTATAAGTTTATGAAAATCAATAAAAATATTTTATAAAGAAATATAGTATTGAAAAGAAATGGACATTTCTGGTGTATTTTCATATCACTGGTTGTGTTCTGAAGCATTGTCATTCAGAACTTAAATATCATCAGTTGTCAACATTCCAATGGTTTAAAGATATTTTGAATTGTGATTTTAGCATCTTCTCAGGGCTCTGTTAACTTGTCAAGAAAAATAGTTAGATATTTGACAGCACTGTTCACATTTACTATCAGAATGTTTCCTTTAGTGGTTAATCTAAAGAAGCTTGAGCGATGGCTATGTTACATGACTGTTTCACATTGGATAAATCTCCCCATTTTGAGCAACCACTTGAATACCTGTTCTATTCTGAAAGATGCCCCAACTTTCTATCAGAGGTCTGTGGTTAATGTGTCTGAAGATGATATAGAATCAGTCAATATCTTTATCACCATTCTCCTGGAATAGCTTCCCACTTGATGCTAATGACCATGAACTTCCCCTTGCTGTTGTTGATAAAACCCTGACCTGAATCTTATCTATTTCACACCTATATTTGCTTTCACCTATTTCTTACCAGTCAGAGAAAGGATAGAGTTCCCTTAGTCTTAATTTTCACCTCTCCTGCCTCTGCATCCCACACGTTGTTCTTTGATCCTTCATGAAATCCTTCATGAAACTTCATGATCCCACTCCCAACCACGTTATCCCCTCCTCACTATTTTTTTGATTTTTACAGTGATCATTCTCTCTATGCCTCCATGATTTGCTCTTCCCACCACACCTATCCCTCCACACATTAAGGCACTTCCCACTGCAATCTTCTCCCTCACCTTCATTCAGCACCATAAACATGCCTTCCAGGTGAAGCAAAGGTTCACTTGCATCTCACCCATCCACTGCATTTAGAGTTTTAACCTGCTACAAAACCAAATCTGATCAGTAGGAGATAGCAAAGCTTCACTCCCAGATAAACTTGATGCCTTCTACACCTGATTTGACTACTGGAATAAGAAAGAACCACTGTTCTTGCTTCCTGATCATCTTCTCCAATCAGTTTCCAAGGATGATGTGTGGTCTGCCTCCAGGAGTGTTAACTGAAGGAAAACATCCAGTCAAGAACTGAAAGTCCATTCTGACCAACTTGCCAATGTAATCACGGATAACTTCAACATTCCCCCTATGGCACATCATGGTACCCACCTGTTTCAAACAGGCCTCAGTCATGGTGTGGTAACCTCCCTAAATGGCTATTGACCAATGGCACTCACATTCATAGTGATGAAGTATTTTTAAAAGCTGATGTTGATGCACATCAAATACTGTCTGAGTAGTGACATGGATCCACTCTGATTTGCCTACTACAGCAACAGATGCCATCCACTTGCCCACACTCAAGAAAACAGAAACCATCCAGATGAAGATTCTCTACTTATTCAGTACGTGTCCACTATTCCTAACACTTTGTTACTCCACCATCATCTCATTGTGGCTGAACTCTGTGCCGTCCCCCTATTGAGCCTGAGTTATTTGTCAAGGCTAATTAGACACCATCTTTTAAACATGTTCCACTGCAAGGGGCAAGGACAACACTTTCAATGCAACTTTCCCTCCAATCATAAGTCATGCTGACTTTGAAATGAATCACTTGGAACAAGTTACCTCAGGAACAATTTGGCCATACACCAATCAGATGAACTGCAGCCAGTTCAGAAATGCAATGTCACCTTCACCCTTTGAAGGACATGTGAGGATGAGAAATTAATGCAGGGCTTCCCATCAAAGAACAAAAGTGACCTTTTTTTGGGTCATTACTTATTATCTTGGGTTATCCATTGTTCTGGAAATGAAAATGTTTATTTCAGATGCAGTGGATCAGTTAGATTTCTGATAATTTTGTATGTTTAAAAAAAAAGAATGTTTTTAAACATACTTAATTGATTTCACATGTTTCGAGCTCAAGTGTGCTGTTCAAGTACAAGTTCATTGTATAAACACTATTTGTTATGGTTTGCACTAAGCTCCTATGTCTGGATTTCCAATAACTGAACTCTTCCGAAAGTTTTTTTGATCACTTCCTGCATTGGCAACCTCCTGTTGTAAATAATCCCCATTCTACCTTCCTTAAATCCGAAACACCATCTTTGATGTTGAGCTATGTCGGAGGACACTCAAGACATGAATGAAATGAGATTCCTGTAGACGAAAGCTCCAGACTTATCTTGCTATCTGTCACTATTATGCAAGGCAAACTGCAATGCCAGTAATTTTCAAGATGCAAATAATTTAAATAGAAGTTGATGCAAAGTTGAAAATGTGGTTTCAGGGATATGTAACTGATTCTAGCAGCCTTCTACATTTTTGGGAAGAGATCCTTGGTCTTGCCAACCCTCACTTTCTACCACCCTGACATTCAAATCATTGTTTCTTCCCTATCTCTTGCTCAAGATGTCCAGCTGCTTCCAACAGCTGTCATGGTTGACAGCTGGTTCCATTAAGAGATCCGGTATATGAGGAAATAATGTGAGTTTGTTCATGTTCACAAGTAACACTTCATGCAGTGAATTGCAAACTTAAAGGCATAATGGCAATGTGTGTGCACAAAACTTGTTACTTATTTGGCAACAGAACAAATTAGTGCACACCACTTCCATAGAGGGATTTCAGCACATTGAAACCAATCTGATTTTCTGGGTCAAAGCTAAAAATTTATTTTTTGAGCAACACATTTGGTTTCCTGTAGTTTACTGCAAATTAATTACTCAATAATAACATGCCCTCTCTTTTGGAAACAATTCTCTTTTGGCCAAAAGAACCTCAAGGATTCTGGTCCAGGCTGGCAAAGAAATCTGCCTTCCATATGCAGCAGATAATTCTACAGCAGAGATTCCATCTGGATAATTTGCATTCCTGATCTGACCAGAGAATAAAACCCCAGAGTACAGAGACAAGACACAAGTGTGGAAAATCAACAAGTAGAATTTAGGAGCTGAAATGGTGTAATTGTGAATGAAGTAGTGACTGGCTCTCCTTGAATTCAAAAAAAGAGATAAAGTGAAAGGAACATTTTCAATAGACAATAGGAGCTGGAGTAGGCCCTTCGGCCCGTCGAGCCAGCACCGCCATTTTACAGATCATGGCTGATCATTACCATCAGTAACCCTTTTCAGCCTTATCCCCATAATCCTTAACTCGTAGGAGTCCAGTTCTGACCGAAGATCACACTCCCTGCATAGTATGGGCATCAGGGTGGGAAATAGAAGAAAATGAGATGGCTTCCTCAGAAGAAAGAAAATTGTCAGTTAAGCAGAATATTCAGCCTTCAGCATAATTTTGTTTATGCATTGTCAGGCAGAATAGAATGGATGTTAAACTTCAAATATTTACAATACTACTTGTGATGACATCCACTCTTTAGTCACATTAACAGCAAAATAGTTACGTCAAAGACTAATTATGTCCTTGTTCTTTTTTATTTTGTTATTTGTCAAGTTCTTTTCGAAAGGCTAATGGAATCTTAAGAATATAGTATTCTATATTCCCTTATTAGTCTGTCTGAGTGAAATCTCTCATATCTCATGACTAATTATAACCAAACCTCTCATTTCCACCTACCTAGTTAGAGATTGATCGACATCACCTCCATCTATTTTGCCTTTTGTTTTCGTCCTACACTCTTAACTTTCTTCATAGAAATTGTTGACGAGGATTTCTCGGAACCTTTTCGAACATCAGAAAGTAACTTTTATTGATGGATGATTCACCTGATTTTTCATTTTGCTCATTTGTTTGCTGGAGGAATGTGTTTCATCTATGTACAGTGCAAATTCCAATGAACAAGATTATACAAGAACATTGGCCCATAACATCACATTGGTATTGTGGTTTGCTGTGCCTGCTATCTACCGGATATTTATTTCTGAAGCATAGTTCAGTAACATCTAAAATATTAACGAATGTAAAAATGTGAAGTCAATAGTATTTTTTCAGTAAGACTGCTTCCTTGGATTCTGATTTGATTTAATTTTCAAAACTAAATCTATCACTGACAATACTGGAGAAGGTTTTTGGGATTATAATGTATTGACCATGCCTGATCTGACCTCACCATTTGTGCTTGATCCCTATGCTCTTGCCTTTTGCAGTTCTATGCATCTTCTTGAGCTCCAGTGCTCACTCTGTGACTATCCTGTGAACTGAAGTGACCCATGAGAAGCAATAATGGTCCAGCTCACAGATTCTGAGGTCCCACTGCTTGAGTATTGCAGGCAGCAAATTGATTTCTATATGGCAACCAGTTAAAATGCAGATAATTGTGATCAGAGCCAAGCCAGTATCATGTTAGCTTGGATATCAAAGCTTGCACAACTAAACCACATCCCCTCCAAAAATGTACAGTCAGCAGATCAGAATGCCAGTTGGTAAGGAATGTGATTTGATGTCATAACTTTCACATTGGAATTCAATACTCTGGCCCAGTGGTTCTCAACCTTTTTCTTTCTACTCACATACCACTTTAAGTAATCCCTGTGCCATCGGTGTTCTGTGATTAGTAAGGGATTGCTTAAGCTGGTGTGTGAGTGGGAAGAGAAGGTCGAGAACCACTGCTCCAGACCCAATTGTTACTGAAATATTTTGCCTGAGAAAAATTGTCATTGGCCCATTTCCTTTGGAGTTCTGAATCCGTGCACATAACGAGTCAATTAGGTATGATTAAAACAATGGTTTTCAAACTTTTTCTTTCCCCTCACATATCACCTTAAGCAATCCCTTACTAATCACAGAGCACCTATGGCATAGGGAATACTTAGTGGTATATGAGGGTAAAGAAAAAGGTTGGAAATCTCTGCTCTAGCCCTTGGTTATCTCTGAACATCAGTTCAGCTGCAGGAGGGGAGTTCATAACCCCAGCACATGTTTTAACAAAGTCTTCATCCACTTTCCAATGTCTTCATGGAGACCTTTGTTAGAATTGGTGAAGTGCCTGATATTGTTCAAAGCTGCTACATTCCTCACTTCAAAGCTTCAGCATGAGACATGATCTATGGAAGCAATCATAATTCTCACCCATTCCATCACTATTGTACAAAATCTGATGAGGAAACTTGCTCAACAATTCTTTTGCTTCAACAGCTCCAGAGAACCCATGCAGTGCTCAGCAAAGCAAGCCTGAGCTTAGAGTTCTGCTCCAGGACATCATCTTCTTTGTAGGCAGTCCCTTGGGATTGAGGATGAACTGCTTCTACTCCAGCTCTGAGGTGACTAATAAGATCAAGGTGGGAACCACAGAGATGGTGTAGGCAGGCAAGTAGTGAGGTGTTGTATGCCTTTATTACTGTCTTTCTGTGTACTCCTGATGAATGGACATATTCAATTCTCCTCACTTATTTGTACAGTCATGGGCCGTAGGTTCCCAGGAGTTGGTGGGGGTGAGGCCACAAACCAACAATAGAGGAAGGGTCTGAAGGCTGTCCACTTTAACTTCACCATCATCATCCAGTGGATTCCAGTATTAAAGTATGAGTTTGGATCTTTACTAGCTAGAATTGCCTGGAAAAAAAACATCAAGCACAGTATTTTCTGTCTTCAAGGTGAGATGCAATCATCAACTGTCATTGCACTGGATATTAATTCTATTACAGCATGTCAGATACTTAAGATTAAATTGGATTCAATGAATGGATATTGTATACAAAGAGTAAATTTGACTAGGTTAAAGTGTTAACTTTACATGCTATGTATCAATATCATGTTAAGTATTAATATAACCTTGGTAATAGCAACCTCACTTTGTCAGATCACGACTCATCAAGAACTTAATTAGGTTTATCAGAGGTACTATTTCCTTGCTCGACTAAATCTGTGAATTTGCATAATTCAATTTTTTAAAAAGAACATATTTTTAATTAACACCATTCTTTAGTTTAAACATACAAACATTTATTTGCTGTTTGTGAGCTTTTGTCGGCATTTGGATACATAACAATACTACCACGAGTATTACCTTCAGTCAACAGTAGTTGTCTAGTCATTAATATAATGTTGTGTCTGTGGAATCCCAGCTGCAAATTGTCAGCTCTATTTTGCACATTGTTCACCATGTCCACCTTTCAAAAACAATTTCTTCCAAGACACTTTGTTCATTAAAGGAATGATATGAACACAAGTGCTCCTTTTCAGAAATCTCCCTTGGTTATGAAATACGTTGAATATCACAAGGATTTAGTTGCCATTTAATAGGAGCCTTTCCCCATTGAAGAAGTGCTTCACCGGAGCTCTTTGACCCTGCAGAGAGATATAGCAGAGATCAGAGATTTCACAAGTTACTGTAACTTTAGTGAATTATTGTTAATGAAGGTCAGGAATGGAAACAACAACTGTTGTTTCAGACAAGATGGCTGTAATAATGGTGTTGGATATTTGACTTCACACAAATTCTCCCATAATTTTTACAAGAATGTTTCAATATTGTAATATCACCAATAAAATACGTTGTGCTATTCCTTAACAACTGGATACAGTACATGTTTCATTCTTACTGTGATTATTGAAGATATTAAATTAAATTCTTTTTCCCTTTTCCTTTTTGTAATATACATGATGTACTTCAAATTTGGTGTGCTGTAAGGGAAAGAAAGTGTCGTCATGAGCATTCCCTGGTGCCCCTAACAATAAAAGAGAGAGAAGCAAAGGAAACTCCAACACTCCTGCAGTTCTGGTTCAATGGCTGGCAACCCGAGCTCTAGATCCAAACTTCTGAGATGATCAGGAATCCTTCAGCATCTGAAGCCCTTCAGCAGCTTTTCTTGCCCTCAGCACCCTCTCAAATCTTGGCTCCCATGAGCCAGACTCCAGTAGCTTGCAACCCGTACAAGTCCTTCAGCCACTGAGCCCCCATGCTGCTCCGTTGCCATGGTCATCTTACCTGGAGGGTCGTCTCCCAGGCTTCTCTTTCTCAACAGGTGGTATTCACCCTGTTTTTGGTGCCTTGGGTAGCTCTGCTGCTCCCTTGAATCTGCAACCCTTCACAGTACACTGGCCAGTGTAGGCTTCACCATCTTGGCTACAGAACTCCATGATTACAGGATGTTTAAAAGAAAATGTCAGTTTCTCTGACAGGCCATTTAAAGCCTGTACAGAGCTATAGGATTGGGACTGGGCAGTAGGACCCTTCAGAGCACTGCTGTGAATCTGTTCCCCACTTGCCTGTGTCTTTTCCAATGGCAGGCTGCCATTATATCAGCTCTATTCAAGAATTATAAGTGTATGCAGACCGGTTGGATGTGGGTTGTGAAAGAAAATTGACATTTCTGACATGCAGAAAGAATCAGTTAATGGATAATTCTCAAGAACAGAGCCTTTGCATAACCTGATGACTGCCTGCATTTCACTTCTTCAACATAATTTGTGCCAGCTTTTCACCTGTGGCTAACGCATTATAATCCTCGCCATCCCTGGGCTATGGATAGATCAAAAAATGCTCTTGATGAAGGGTCCCAATACAAAATGTTGACTGAAATCTTCTCTCATGGATGCTGCCTCACCCACCAAGTCCATCCAGTTTTTCTTTCTTGTATCTTGCAACAATCGCATCTCCGATGTAGTCGAGTATAACTATCTCTGTACGTTAGCTCTTGTCCCAACCATTTGGCCAATGAGGAAGGTTTTGACCTTCCCAATTGTCCAAACCTGACCCTCCTACACAGGAGGTTCTCCATTGATTGATTCCCATAGTGACAGGAAGATCTATGTTGATATACTTGGTGTGTTGTCATCTTTTTCTTGTCTAACCAGGTGTTATAATATTCCTAATTATTTGTCTGGGCACCCTCCAGCCAAAGAGCATTAACTTAACCAATTTCCATTACCACCTTCCCCTATATCTTTCTCTTTCCCTATCCCTCTGCCTCCTTTCTTGCTGCTCCCCACCCCTTCCATCTCAACCCAGAGAGCTTCCCCCTCACTTTGCAGCTTATTTTTCTGTTCTGCCCTTGGGCATATTCATCCATGATCTCTTGACTCCTTCCTTGTGCTCCTCTCCCCGCCCTTTCTTCCATTTTCTTTCTCTACCATTGGTTCTTTTGTTGATCATACTTTGATGAAAGGCTTAGGTCTTTTGCTTACCCTTTGTTTCCTCGAGATGTTGCGAGACCTGCTGATTTTTCTTCAGCACTTTGGTGTATTGCAGTATGATCACAGTGTCTGCAGACTTTTTGTTTTAAATATTCCTATCAGAATGTGACCATGCAAAAGGAGTAGTGTTGTCAGTCTGTTGTTTCTTTGTATTCCAAGGTCCTTATTGTCATTTAAATAGGCACTGTAAGGGTTAAAATGCAATTTGCCAGCAAATTCTGCAAGCAGCGGTAGATGTTGACATATTTCATGCTGTCTCCTTCAAGGATCTTTGCTTCAAGGAATATACCAAGTTTTCTTCGAGTGTTTGTGACAAACATTCAGTTTGATTCTCTTTGTTTTAGGAGAATTCAGACATTAAGAGAGTTCTGACACAGCTTTTATTCAACATTTAATAATAGTTTCAGTACCGTCTAACAAAGTTTTAACGGCTTGTCGTAATCCAGCAACTAATATAATATCTAATAATCTGTGGACTACTCAATTTTAGTATGGATTTGTTTGAACAAGTCATAGACAGAAATGACATTCTAATTTCTCCAAGCAATTATAAAGGAAAATTGTTGCTACAGGCACTACCAAATCAAAAGTGGTCTGCTTAGATTTGCTGTACACAGTTCGCATCTGAGGAATTTGTATTAATTTTTTCTGAAAAATCAAAGGGATTACTCAAGTCTATCGATTTAATTTAAATCTACAGTGCCTTTCATAATATTTTGATTAACAATTTTTTTTCCATTAAGCTCTACAGTTCTAAATTTGTAATTTAACAAATTCACATGTGATAAAAGTCCACACTCCAGATTTTATTCAAGATAATTTGTGTACATTTTGGTTGACCATGTAGAAATTACAGCAATTTTGATACATAATCCCTTAATTACAGGGCACCGTAGTATTTGGACAGTAGTCATAGTTAGTGCTTTGTTGCAGATCACTCGCATGCAATGTGATTCACCAGGTGCTGAGCATCTTCTCTGGGATGCTCCCTCATGCTTGTACTACAGTCATCTTCAGTTCCTGTTTGCTTTGGGGGATTGCCCCTTAGGTTTTCCCTTCCAGTATATGGAAGGCATGCTCAATTGGATTTAGATTAAGTAAATGACTTGACCATTCAAGAATTTTAGAAACATGTTTCAGGATGAAATGACCTCCAAATGGGTTTTGAGGCTTTTTCTCGTACCTGAGCAGATAAAATGTTTCTATACACCTCAGTATTCATTTTGTTATTGGCCATCAGCAGTTACATCATCAATGATGTGCCAGTACCTGTGGCAGACATACATGCCCAGGCCGTAACACCCCCACCACCACATTTCACAGATAAGATGGAATGCTTTGGATCTCGTTCCTTTACGCCTCCACATTTTGCTCTTGCCATTACTCTGATACAGGTTAATTTTGGTCTCATTTGTCCACATGACCTCTTTCCAGAATTCAACAGACGATTTGAATACCTCTCGGCAAACAGTAATCTGGCCATCCTGTTTCTGTGGCTAACTAGTGATTTGCTTCTAGCCTCTGTATTTCAGTTCATGAAGTCTTCTGAATACAGTAATTATTGAGACAACCACATATGCCTCCTGAAGAGTTTCTGATGAGAATTCATCTGTCATCATTCAGCAGTGGAGTTCTTCTTTGGCTTACCATTCCCTTTGAGATTACTGAGATGGCCAGTACACTTCTTTTGAATGATGTTCCATACAGTTGATTTTGGTAATCCTAAGGTTAGGTTGATATCTCTTACTGTTTTATTCTTGTTTTTCAGCCCCATAATGGCTTCTTTGGTTTTCATTGGCGCGACTCTGGGTATGATGTTGAAAAATGGCAACTGCAGACTCCAAATGCTTAGAAGCAAGTCTAGTTCTCATATACCTGCGCCAATGAAGCAATTAAACATATCTACGTAATCACAAACACCTGAAAAGCAAAACATTATCATGTCCTAAAATTGGAGAATTATTTATAAAAAGCGCTGTTATTTCTACATGGTCCAATCAAAATGTGCCACAATAATCACCATATAAATTGATTGATTACAAATTGTGGCAAAAGAGTTTTTAAGAAAGTGCCTTTGTCCCAATCATTATGGAAGTCACTCTGGTTTATCAAGGTCCTGTATGGCAGGTTGGTTAGTAAAGTATATTTGGAAAATGGCATATAGATAGATAGATAGATAGATATACATATATATGTGTGTATGTATATATAAAACAATTCTTATCCATCTCTTACAAATTGATAAGCATATCTCTTTGAATTTGCTTGAGGTACATTGACTCATGTTTTAGCTAAACATATCTAGGTGTACTTTCTTAAGAAATGGAAATGTTTCACGTCAAACAAGTATTCCCATGAACAAGTCCATTTGAACAGATTTCATTTCTTACATACAAACAAATTACTGTCTAGAAGTTTCAGTTCTAATATACTTGAACATCTGTGATCTGTATACCTATAATTAATAGATATAAATGATCAGCCAAACAGTAAGATCAAGCTATTAATATTTACAAAGGGAAAGGAAGCTTTTAAGTTGAGGTAGAATCAGAACAAAACTTTGCTGGAGTCTTAACACTAATGTGCGATCCCTATGGCTATTGACAGCCATTGTGCATTTTGACAGTTAATCAGCTTTCATTTGCCTGGGAAATTGTTTATGAATGGAGATCACTCTCTTGACAGACCCAGCACAATTGCTTCTACGTAACAATGTGTAACTGTGAATGGCCCTTCATGAATACCAATATATCAGTCTAAGTGCTGTTCAGTCAGTTTTGGGTAGAGTTACTGGACCATTAATGCCATTAACCACTTTGGCGTAGGCACAGTGGCTCCAGTGGTGTGGAGGATTATGAATAAGGAAGACTGCTATTACTCCCACATTCAGCCGTCACCGTGAACTGGAGCAGCAAGTTGTGGCATCAAACCACCCCCTCCCCCCCCCCCCCCCCAATTCATGGTAGCAGCACATTGTTGGGGAGAGGGGGTGTGGTGACTGATGGTGGGGGTAGACTGACGGCCGAGAGTTACCATGAGTGCATGACACGTCACTTACCACGTCACTGCGGGGGCGTGATTCCCCTTAAATTGCTGGGTTGGTGATTTAATGGATAGATCTCCCTACAATTTTTAAGATGTTTCCAGTACCTTTGCCCCAATAATCGCATTTGGGTCCCAGGAGGGCTACCCAGCTGCTATAATTTAAAAGGGGCTTCTGTGTAGTCATGTACATTTTGCATAGATAAGGCCTTTCACTGAGGGCAGGAGAAGTCTAAAACTAAAACTAGATTTAAAATAAAAATTGTAATATTCATAAGGTCATAAAGGGTATTATTTTAACCAGATGCTGATGGGGATGTGGAAGTGGTAGAGGCAGGTACTATTGCAACATTTAAAAGATAGTTAGACAGGTATATGGAGAGATAAGGTTTAGAGGAATGGGTCAAACACAAGCAAATGAGACTAGACAACGTGCCTGGCATGAGCAAGTTGGGCTGGAGGATTTATTTCTATGCTTTAAATGTTATGAATCTATGGAAAATGTCCACAAAAAAGATGAGGGGTAATTGCTGACAATACACAGAAATAAAGGGCAAGAGAAATGAGTGCACATCCTGCATGACCACAGTCATCAAGTAAACATGTTGTGTTCTGTTTCAGGTCTAGAAGAAAAGTTATTTTTAGTTCTATTCATAACACAGCTCAGGTACTGAGTACAGTTTTGGTCACTACATAATCAGAAAGGATGTTTTTGATTTAAGACAGATTTTTGAGGGTCTGACTGGAAGTGAAGAATTTAGAAAATGCTTTCTTTGACCTGCAGACGACTGAAGGAAAATTTAACACTGGTATATAACACTGGATGACTGCATATAGTGAATAATAAAAGCTGGCTTCAACCTATTTCCATGAACAGGTAGGTCAATAAAGAAGTGACATGGTAGAAGCATTAGAAATGCTGTTGAGCTTACTTTTACCAGTGAGTGATTGAAGGTTGGCAAGGCTGGTTCGTTTCCTGAAATAACTGGAACCAAAACCCTCAGTGCTTTATGAAAGAACATGGTGTGCACTCGAAATCCTGTTGCACCACAAACTAAGTGCTGGAAAGAAAGATTAAGAGAGTTGGATTTATCTTGGCCTTAAAGATATACTGAACTAAATAGCCTCTTTCTGGAGTTTTAGATTCAAGATCAGAAACTTTGTGAAAGATATTAACGCCAACACCCTATTTTGTTACGAGTGCCCCTGCTCATTATTCTTTCCAGTTTTTAAAAAAGCAAACCAAACAATAATGTATATCACAAGCGACCTATAGCAATAGCATTTTCCCCATAGAAGTATAACATGTATAACATCTACAATTCCCTTTTCTATTCCAGGTATTCATCACCATCACATTCATTGGTGGTTATTTGTATGTTACTCTGTGGTATGGTAAATATTGGAATTGAAGAAGTGTCATCAGTCAGGATACCCCATGTGTTATGTCCCTGTATTTATATATTGTCTCCCTCCAACCTTCTAATATGACACACAGTCGTAAAAATATTTAGTTACATTCAGGTTTGAAAATAGCTGGTGAGTCTGGTGTATAGGCCCTGCCTACAGCTGGGGGCAACCTTTGTACCTGCAGGAAGACCACCTGGGAGGCTGACTCCACTTGGCCGGGTAGCAATCAACCGACGTGGATAGAGACCTTGAGCCGGCCCCTCCTGGGCCAGTCACACGTTGTGATAGTACAGATTCTATCACCAATGTGTGTATGTACAGATTGTAGTGTAGGATGACTGTGATTGGCTGAGAGCATAGCCACGCCCACTGGCAGGTCTTAAAGGGTTGCTCCTAGCCAGACGAGGTCATTCTGGACTGGTCGACCTACATGTGATATGCTCCAGTCTTCTAGTTAATAAAAGCCTTGGTTTGGATCAACAAACCTTTGATTCTTTCGACACGCTCTACAATTTTATTAACTAGAAGACTGGAGCGTATCACATATAGGTCGACTAGTCCAGAATGACCTGGTCTGGCTAGGAACAACCCTTTAAGACCTGCCAGTAAGCATGGCTATGCTCTCAGCCAATCAGTCATCCTACACTACAATCTGTACATATACATATAGAATCTGTACTATCACATACGTGGAACCATAAAGACTGAAACTGATGTACAGGACTTTAAATGGATTAAAGTCTGTAGTACTGTCTGTGTTTTGTGTCTGCTTGCTGCACCACAGTGAGTAATACACACTAGCTGGACCATCATTTTCCAAGAGGTTGCCCATAATGTTTCTTTCTAATTATATTGGTATTCAGTGAAGGCCTATGTTCATTTAAAACTTGGTTTCAAAACTTGTCAGTATTAGGTTTGGCATGATGTGATTCCCACTTATCCAACAATAAAACCCACATTACTCTTAATTCTCATCATGTTGGGCAATTATCACATTGTAAGAGTTATTCTGTGTTTTGGTGGATTCTCCAAGGCATTTTGAAATATCATTTCTTGAGCCTTCCATTAACATAACAAAGCAGCCACGCTGCATGTACAATTTTTGACAGTGAATATAGGTACATTAAATAATTAGTGGGTGGTTAAGCTTTCTTGCTCAACATCCATGGTAACATAACATCTGGGGCATTAGGAAATCATAAATGAATGTCAGCACTTGTTTGCAGAGCCCTCCATCACCCAGAAGTGCCATGATTTATTTTAGCATCTTTTATGAGAACAGCTAACTGAAACAGGCCCTAAATCCACCTGTAAAAGTGGGCTATTTGAAAATTTGCTTTTATTCAAGATTCTTGTACATATCATGGCACCGAAGGAGATCATTTGGCCATATGAGCAATTGCCAGGCTCCAAGGGGAGCCCTTCCATTTGTCTCACTCCCATTCCCAGAAACAACATGTTTGTACCATTAAAGAAGTTTTCCAGTTGAATTCTTGAATGTTATTGATAATTAATTATCCTGATGTGATCATGAGTATGAATCACGTGGATGCCATATAGATCCCACTGGCATATAAGACATTTTTGCGTGAAATATTAGGAAAAAATTGTTTTAGTGTATTTATAGGTACCCAGTAAGGGCCCTTGTATAGTGTGTGTGTGTGTGTGTTCACTCAATGAAACCCTCCAGCCTTGCACGGCCAAGATGCTGACATCTCCTCGCACATGAGCAACAGCAGCAACATGTCCTCCTACCTGCTGCACACTGAGGCTCAGGCCACTTCCCTCCCTGCCTCCCCCACCATGCAAACATCAAATGATTGACAGGCCTGCCGGTACCCACGAGGGAGGGAGAGGAGCCAGTCACCAGGGCGACAGGCAGGGCCCACAGTTGCGTGGAGAAGACAATCGATCGCTTGGTTTGAGGCGAGCATTGCGCCTGTGATCAGGCTCCACACTGAGCCTTTGTTCCACAAGCACATCCCCCGAGCAAATTGAATGAGGCATGGGGATAAGAGATGGTTTTTCTTAGGGGGGCTGTGGTCGTCGAACTAAGGCTCAGTGTGGAGTCGTCTGATCATCGAGGACCAGTGCACCCCTCAAAGCAAGTGATCAATCATTCCAACAGCCTGAGCTACAAACACAGCCAATGCACTGCTGGCGGGGGCTGCCATGGTGGCCCTTATCATAGTGGAAGTGAGCAGTGGCAGCTGCCGTGGAAAGCACGGGCCACCCAAAATGGCACTGTATATGTGTGAAAAGGGAAAAGTGTGTATCATGGTTAATGTGATTTATGGTGTGGAAAAAAAAAGAAAAAAAAAGAAAGCACGGGCCACCCAAGGGAAGGTGGTTCGCGAAGCTGTGGGCCCACTTCCTGGCCAGCCGCAGCACTTCCGCGCGCCCACTTCATGGCCAGCCGCAGCACTTCCGCGGGGTTCTTGAAGCTGGGTGAGTAGTTTGAGCCCTTGCTATTTCAGTGCCCAAAATGGCAGCACCTAAATGTCACCTTCATGTATAGGCCCTGGGAAAAATTTTAAGGTGACATTTTTGGGGCAAAACAGGGGTGGGGTGGGTCTGATTTGCTGTTAAATATCATAAATCATCTCTGATCTGTGTCTTAAAATAATTTGCTTGCATGGCTCCATAATCCATCCTTTACAAATACCTACCACTTCACTTTTGAAAATGGAGAATTACTTTTCATTATCTTCTTATTTTGATGACGAGTTCTTCATTGTAAAGATTTGTACTTTGATATCACCACCGATTTACTCTAATTATCCAAAGCACTCTTCTGGAGGATACTTGCTTCCCTCACCCTGCTACTTTTCTAACTTCCCTCCATGAGAGTGAATATCTCTTCTCATTTTGTGTGTTTCATCATCTAAATCTCTCCTTTATCTTTGATATTCAAATAAACTTAAGCCAGGTCTATGGAATGATTTAACTCTTTCATCCAAGATAAAAACAATAATATGGTCATATCACCATGTTCCTGCTATTAATTTTACAGACGTGCTGAACTATTCTCAGAATGTAAATTTCCATGGAAACAGCATTATTTCAAGTTTAATTAAAATGTTCATTCAATTTATTAAGGTTATAAATGATGTAATTATAAAATATCTTTATACCTTGACTTCAAAGTTATTTTAGGTTTCTTCAAGTTAAGTGTCGAACCTATCATTCTATAACATCCAGCTGTTTAGATTTGTCTCCATGGAATCTTTTCTGATAAATAATGTTGGAGATTGCACTTTTGCCAGTGATTGTTTAATCAAGTATATGAACAAGTAAATTGCTCTTGAGATATCTGGAAAAGGAATATAACACAGGGACAGATGATGAGAACATTGATTTTAGAATAGCATGGATTTGGAATCAGGTGCTCATTATTTAGGTAATGCTTCTTGTAGGTTTTGCTTAACTGTGCATACATCAATATACTCCAAAGATTAATAATTAAAATATGCTCAATTGGTTCTCTTGTCATGGGATTCTACATTTTCTATAGCAAATGAAATAGAAAGTAATTCACAGAGACATTTGAACATGACATTGTGACATTGAAATTTCCTAATGGATTGAAAATTTATCGGGAATGGAAAGATTGTTTTGTGGCTGAAAACCATAATACTGTAAATGATCCAGAAGTGCTCTATGAAGCAGAGGTAAACACATTGAATTAACCATTTGTACAAAAAAAACTTGTTCTTTGTAATCTACACAAATTAATTTCTCTGTTTTCAATGGAATATTCAATACAGTACATTTCCCTTCATCCAAAATGTTCCATTCATCAAACTTTATTGTGGTGCTAGCCTGGTGTCACAAGATGGGGGAAAAAATGCATCACCCGACTTGCCCCTATAGGCCGCTGATGCTCTGTTGGTGCCAGTTTGGTAACAACAGAGCTGCAAACCAACCAGGAAGACAGACACTGAATGGCTGGATGTTGGCTCATAGAAGCAGGCTGGAACCTTGAGTCATTAGTGAGCAATTGGAGGAGTCGGCGGGCCAGGCAGCAAATGGGGAGAAAGTAGAACGCTGATTGTCCTTGTTTCAGGTAACTCCTTCCCCTCTCTCTTTCCATTTCTTCCTTACTCTCTGCTGTACTTGGTCCCTGGATAGAAGCAGAAGCCATTGTCGGGGACTGGCAGTGGGTGGGGAGGTGTCAGGGACCAGCAGCAGAGGGTGGAGTGGTGTCGGGGACCGGCAACAGTAGAATTTTGAAACTATCAACCTGCTGATTGTATTATCTTTACCTTGCCATTTTTCGGTTTTGTTCAGATAACTGGGGAAAAAAAACAACAGAAAACTGTCAGGTCCCAAGCATTTCAGATATGGGGAAACATACTGTACTTATTTGTTGGAAATGCAATTAACGGAACTTAAAGATACCCGATGTGAATTTGTATTTGGGGTGTAAGGCTGATATTTGGTGTATCATGTTAAGTATGAAACAATATAAATTTCCTGTATATTATTGACAATCGAATTCACAGGCCATTTTAATGCCTTATTTGTGGTACCATTCAAGTAATCCATTTATATAAAGTGATAGACCAGAGCTGCACATGATAAATATTAAAGAGTCATTGAATAAAGTAAAAAAAAATGTTGGTACAGGTTATCCATTTTTCCAACTAATCCCATCCCTTCTCCCCCCCCCCCCCCCCATTTGCAAATGTCCCCAAGATAGAAAGAGGAAGATAGAATATAAAAGAGAAAGTGAATAAAGAAAAAAAATCACAAAAGAAAGAGGAGCTGTCAGGATCTGAAATCCAGTCCAGAAAGTCCAGCTCTTTTTCTTACCTGGAACTCAAATATGGGAAAGAACAGGAACATAAAGATTCAAGAGCAGAATAAGTATCTTAAATATTCAACCCTGTATTATGCAAATATGGTTTCCATTCCTGCAAAAACATATATTTCTTTCTTAAATTTTAAGTAATTTTCTCCAGAGGAACACAATTAAGCATTTCCACATTCTATCGGGCTATGTCCAGAAGGGAATCAGTCTTTCAGGTAACTGCAATACATTTCCTGGCCACTGCTAATGTGACTTAAAGAAATTCTAATTGGTACTTAGTCAGCCTCATTTTAGGTCTTATGTCCACAATATTTTCTAGGAGAAACAATGCTGGACTTTTGTTTGTGGCAATTGTTTCTTAAATTTTCCCAAAAAGGTTTCACTTTAGTGCATGACGAGGTAGAATGTAAAAAGGTACCTGTTTCTTCCCCACATCTAAAACGCATATCCAATATATTGGAATTTAATTTATGTAACTTCTGCAGGGTAAAAAAAAAATTACCAGTCTATATCTTAAATTAATTGTGGTAGTCAAGCAGTCCTGACGTGTATCAGAGCAGTTCTTATCATCAATACTAATATTCAAATCTGATTCCCATCTTTGTTTTGATTTATAAAATTCTGGTTTAGGAATGCCCAATTGAAGTAGAGAATACATAACTTGTGGTGATATGTAATTACACCACTAGGTCACCGACAGCTTTAATAAACTAATATGTACACTAAGAGGTCTTGTCTCTCTGCAAGACGAACCTGGAAGGCTAGACTGTAGCTCTGGACTGCTTTATATACAAGGTCACCGGGCTGACCCCTGATGACCTAGTGATGTAATTACATATCACCACATAACTGAATTTCTTTGTGTTCTCTTTTCAAATCAGAATCTCCATTTCACTGCACTCTGGTAAAATAATGGTCAGTCCTAATTCATCTCTGAAAAATCCTCTTCTACTTTTGAATATTGTATTTATTTTATCTGTTCGAATTATATTAATTGCCTTTGTACATAACAATCTTCTACATATCTGATCCCTTTACAGGACTGCACATGTAGAATTTTATTATCCATTATTAAGCTGTAGGCTGGGATTACCTGTGTGCCCCATTAGCAGGATCAGGTAAATGATCTCACAACTGGTCGATCAGATTGACGCACACTGGTCCTATCACAATTAAACAGCTCCTAGAGTTTCTGATCCTCAAAGAAGCTGGTGCCCAGCGTGTAAATGCTGGTGAAGAGACAATTGTGTGCCACCATGTTGAGCAAAGTGCAAATAGATTATTCATTTTTGAGTCCCGCTAAGATCACAAAAGCAGCCTTCAACCAACTTGATCACAGAAGCAATCTTCAGCCAACTTGATCACTCCCCCAGATTGTGAGAAGCAGCTGAAAACAATGGGTAACAGCAAAGCTAATGGTAATCAAACAGTGTAGTCCTGATAATTTGTGCTTCAGAAGTTGTTGCACCTCTAGCAAGCTGTTCCTACACGATTCCGACTGACTTCCGACAAATAATATTGAGATTTGCTCAGATATGTCCTTTTCATAAACAGCAAGATAAATCCAATTTGGGTCATTGCTGCCCAATTAAATTGCTCCTGAACCTTGGCAAAGTGATGGAGGATGTTGACGAACATGCAATTAAGCAACACTTAACCAACAGCCTATCACAGTTCACTGAATGTAGAATGGTGGAGCCCTGGTAATACTGAAGTCGATGGATGTCAAGGTGAAAATGCTCTGATATGTGGAATCGTACTTTACACAAAGGGGAATTGATTGCTGCTATTTGAGTTGAATTATGCAAAGGATTATACATGGATACCTCTGCAGGCGCTCCTCGGAGTAGTATCCAAGCTCACTCACTTTGAGTCACATTTCTCAAAAGGCCAGAGTGTGAAATATCCACTGATGATTGTACATCATTCAATTCCACCTGAAACTCCTCAAAAATCGGTGGTTCATGGCTGCCAGCAGCAATACCGAGACAGGAATCAGGTTGTGTTGATAAGTGGCAAATGATGTACACGATACAGATGTAACAGATAATACACATGTCCAGTAAGAGAGATTCATCTATCTATCTTTGAAATTTAATGGAATTATCATTGCTGAATACTCAACTATCAATTTTCCATGGAGACTGTTGACACTCGTCAATGAAGATTTTGCTTCCTGAACGCTTTGGGTGTATTTTATAACTTTTGCTGCTGATCACGAAAATTAACCACTTACAGCACAGAACAGGCCAGTTCGGCCCTTCTAGTCCATGCCGTAGCAAATCCCCACCCTCCTAGTCCCACTGACCAGCACCCGGTCCATACCCCTCTAGTCCCCTCCTAACCATGTAACGATCCAGTCTATCCTTAAATGTAACCAATGATCCCGCCTCGACCACGTCTGCCGGAAGCTCATTCCACATCCCCAACACCCTCTGCGTAAAGAAATTTCCCCTCATGTTCCTCTTATAATTTTCCCTCTTCAATCTTAAACCATGTCCTCTAGTTTGAATCTCCCCCTTTCTTAATTGAAAAAGCCTATCCACATTTACTCTGTCTGTCCCTTTTAAAATCTTAAACACCTCTATCAAGTCCCCTCTCAATCTTCTACGCTCCAGAGAAAAAAGCCCCAGTCTGCACAACCTTTCCCTGTAACGCAGACCCTGAAATCCTGTCAACATTCTCGTGAACCTTCTCTGCACTCTCTCTATTTTGTTTATATCTTTCCTATAATTTGGTGACCAAAACTGTACACAGTACTCCAAATTTGGCCTCACCAATGCCTTGTACAATTTCATCATAACCTCCCTACTCTTGAATTCAATATTCCGATTTATGAAGGCCAACATTCCAAATGCCTTCTTCACCACACCATCTACCCGAGTATCAGCCTTGAGGGTACTATTTACCATAACTCCTAAATCCCTTTGTTGCTCTGCACTCCTCAATTGTCTACCATTCAATGTATATGACCTATTTAAATTTGCCTTTCCAAAATGTAGCACCTCACATTTATCTGTATTAAATTCCATCAGCCATTTCTCAGCCCACACCTCCAGCCTTCCTAAATTACCTTTTAATCTACGGTAATCTACCTCACTGTCCACAACACCACCAATCTTTGTGTCATCCGCAAACTTGCTTATCCAATTCTCCACCCCTACATCCAGATCGTTAATATATATAACAAATAATAGTGGACCCAGGACCGAACCCTGAGGAACTCCACTAGTCACCGGCCTCCAATTGGACAAACAATTTTCTACCACTACTCTCTGACACCTCCCATCTAACCACTGCTGAATCCATTTCACTACCTCTTTATTTATACCTAATGTCTCCACCTTTTTTCCTAACCTCCTGTGGGGAACTTTGTCAAAATCTTTACTAAAGTCTAAATAGACAACATCCACAGCTTTCCCTTCATCAACCTTTTTTGTAACCCCCTCGAAGAACTCAATCAGGTTTGTCAAGCATGATCTATCCCTGACAAAACCATGCTGATTACTCCCTATTAATCCCTGTACCTCCAAAAATGTGTAAATAGCATCCCTCAGAACACTTTCCATCAACTTGCCCACCACAGACGTCAGACTTACAGAGCTATAATTCCCAGGTTTGCATTTGGACCCTTTCTTAAACAGAGGAACCACATGCGCCACCCTCCAATCCTTTGGCACCACCCTCCAATCCTTTACACCACCCTCGTGGCCAGTGACATCCTAAATATCTCTGTTAATGGCCCCACTAACTGTCCACTAGCCTCCCTGAGTGTCCTAGTGAATATTTTGTCCGGTCCGGGAGATTTATTCACCTTTATCTTTTTTAACACAGCCATCACTACCTCCTCGGTTATCCTTATATGCTTCATGACCTCCCCACTATTTTTCTTTACTTCAACTGGTTCAACATTTTTTTCCCTAGTGAATACCGAGGCAAAGAAATCATTCAAAATTTCCCCCATTTCCTCAGACTTCTCACTCAGCCTACCCTCGCTATCTCCAAGGGGTCCAATTTTATCTCTCACTAATCTTTTACTTTTAATGTACTTATAGAAAGCCTTTGGATTTATTTTTATTCTGTCACCCAAAGCCTCTTCATGCCTTTTTTTGGCCTTTCTAATTTCTTTCTTAAGATTCCTTCTACACTCCTTGTAGTCCTCCTTCAACTTCTCAGCTCCCTGCTCTTTATACCTCTTGTACACCTCCCTTTTTCTCCTAACCAAATTTCCAATATTCCTCAAAAACCAAGCCTCCCTATGACTTCCAGCCTTTCCTTTGATCCACACTGGGACATAACTACTCTGTACCCTCAAAATTTCTTTTTTGAATATCCTCCATTTTTCATTTACATCCTTACCTGAAAATATCCTGTCCCACTCAATACTCCCCAAATCCCTTCTTATTCCTTTGAAATTTGCTCTTTTCCAATCCAGAACCTCAACTTTAGGCCTCTCCTTGCTCTTCCCTAAAACTACCTAAAACTAACAGAATTATGATCACTAGACCCAATTTTTTCTCCAACATTAATGTCCGCTACCTGACCTAGCTCGTTCCCTAACAGGAGATCCAGTATTACACCGTCCCGAGTCAGTTCTTCTACTAACTGATTTAGAAAAAAATCCTGAGCAAATTTAACGAACTCTAGCCCATTCAGCCCTCTAACCGTATGGGTATCCCAATCAATGTGTGGAAAGTTAAAATCTCCCATAATCACTACCTTATGATTTTCACACATATACGTTATCTCCCTACAAATTTGTTCCTCTAATTTTCTTGGCCCATTTGGTGGTCTGTAATACACCCCTATTAGCACCCTCTTGCCTCCTCCACCCCTCAATTCCACACAAACAGTCTCACTGGTCGATCCCTCCATACCATCCTGCCACCTCACGGCAGTAATGTCCTCCTTAACAAACAGAGCAACTCCTCCGCCTTTTTTACCCCCTGATCTATCACATCTAAAACAAATGTATCCTGGAATATTAAGTTGCCAGTCCTGCCCCTCCTGTAGCCAGGACTCACTAATTGCCACAATATCGTGACCCCAAGTATCTATCCATGCTCTCAGCTCATCTAACTTAATTTACCTTAATTTTTTCCTTTTTTTTTGCTAGAGTCTATTTTTGTGATTTCTTATCATATTTTACGTCTACTTCAAGCATTCAAAACCATGAAGCGCAAAATGTCATTGAAAATTCATTTTCTGCATGCGCACTTGGACTTCTTCCCTGCTGATCTTGGTGTAATCAGTGATGAACATGGCAAAAGGTTTCACTGGGTCATTGCGACCATGGGAAACCGATATTAGGGCAACTGGAATTCATCAGTGCTGGACGACTATTGTTGAACAGTGACACGAGAGGCATGAGATGCTGAGTATAAATGAAAATCAACAGTAAAACATTTTTTAGGTCAATTGAACTAACGCAAGGTGTCAGCGTCATTATGAGAGCAAATGTGCTAAATTGAATGAAAGGCAATTTAATGCTTCTCCAACTTCCTATGTGATACAGCAAATCGAAAATTATCTTTGTGCTCAGCTTGAAGCAGCAGTCATAATCCTTAATTTTTTTTCCAGAAGCAAACTTTTAGAAAAAGATTATTGTGCAACATGCATCAAGAGCAGGTCAGAAGCTAGGTATTTTGCAGCAATTAGTGAGAAATCTAATGAATGTATTGCCATATACATGGTCGGTACAATAAGCCAAAATTCTTACTTGCTGCAGCCAAACAGGTCCTTCATGAAAAGAACTACAATAACTAACCTCTTCATACAAAGGAGCTTCTTTTACTTATCTGCAAGGCAAGTCAGGACCATAATGGCACGTTGTCTATTTGCATGGGCGAGTACAGCTCCAATAAATCTCAAGAAGCTTGGCGCCGTCCAGGACATAACATAACATATAACATAACATAACAATTACAGCACGGAAACAGGCCATTAGGCCCTTCTAGTCCGCACCGAACCAAACACCCCTTTCTAGTCCCACCTCCCTGCACAATGCCCATAACCCTCCATCTTCTTCTCATCCATATACCTGTCCAACCTTTTCTTAAATAATACAATTGACTCCGCCGCCACTATTTCTCCCGGAAGATCATTCCACACAGCTACCACTCTCTGAGTAAAGAAGTTCCCCCTCATGTTACCTCTAAACCTCTGCCCCTTAATTCTTAACTCATGTCCTCTTGTTTTAATCTTTCCTCCTCTTAACGGAAATAGTCTATCCACATCCATTCTGTCTATCCCTTTCATAATCTTAAATACTTCTATCAAATCCCCTCTCAACCTTCTACGCTCCAAAGAATAAAGACCCAATCTGTCCAATCTCTCCCCGTACTCCAGATGCTTAAACCCAGGCAACATTTTGGTAAACCTTCTCTGCACTCTCTCCACTCTGTTTATATCCTTCCTATAATTAGGCGACCAGAACTGCACACAGAACTCCAAATTAGGCCGCACCAACGTCTTATACAATCTCAACATCACCTCCCAACTCCTATATTCCATGCAATGATTGATAAAGGCCAGCATACTAAAAGCCTTCTTCACCACCCTATTCACGTGAGTTTCTACCTTCAGGGAACGATGTACCGTTACTCCTAAATCTTTCTGCTCTTCTGTATTCCTCAATACTCTCCCATTTACCACATATGTCCTATTCTGATTCTTCTTACCAAAATAAAGCACCTCACACTTATCAGCATTAAATTCCATCTGCCATTTTTCAGCCCACTTTTCTAAGCAGCCCAAATCCCTCTGCAATCCTTGAAAACCTTCTTCATTATCCACTATTCCACCTATCTTAGTATCGTCTGCATATTTACTAATCCAATTCACCACCCCATCATCTAGATCATTAATGTATATAACGAACAACAATGGGCCCAATACAGATCCTTGAGGCACACCACTGGTCACCGGCCTCCAACCTGACAGACAATTATCCACTACCACTCTCTGGCCTCTCCCTTTCAGCCAATGTTCAATCCATTTGACTATCTCAAAATTTATACCTAAAGACTGCACCTTCCTAACTAACCTTCCATGTGGTACCTTATCGAAGGCCTTACTGAAGTCCATATAGACAACATCCACTGCGCTACCCTCATCCACATTCCTAGTTACCTCTTCAAAAAATTCAATCAGATTGGTCAAACATGACCTTCCTCCCACAAATCCATGTTGAGTGCTCCTGATCAGACCCTGTCTATCCAGATGTTTATAAGTACTATCTCTAAGAATTTTCTCCATTAATTTACCTACCACAGACGTCAAACTTACAGGCCGATAGTTGCCAGGCTTCCTCCTTGAACCCTTTTTAAATAACGGAACCACATGCGCAATGCGCCAATCCTCCGGCACTATCCCCATATCTAATGACATTTGAAAAATTACCGCCAGAGCATCTGCTATTTCCTCCTTCACTTCTCTCAATGTCCTGGGGAAGATCCCGTCTGGTCCCGGAGACTTATCCACCTTTATATTCTTCAAAAGCCTTAAAACTACACCTTTTGTAATCTCTATATTCCCCATATTTACCCAATTTGCTTTTTTTATCCCACATCTCCCAATATCCTTCTCCTTAGTGAATACCGAAGAAAAGAAACTGTTCAATATTTCCCCCATTTCTCTAGGTTCCACACACAGTTTTCCACTCTGATTTTCTAAGGGACCAATTTTGTCTCTAGCTTTCCTCTTACCATTAACATATTTGTAGAACTCTTTTGGATTAGTTTTCACCCTGCTTGCCATAGTTTTCTCGTACCTTCTTTTAGCTTTCCTAATTCCTCTCTTAAGATTCCTCTTACATTCAATGTATCTTTCAAACATCTCCTTAACTCCATGCCTCTTATATCTAATGTACGCCTCCCTTTTTCTTCGAACCAAGTTTCCAATATTCCTTGAAAACCACGGCTCTCTCAAACCTTTTGCCCCTCCTTTTAACCTAACAGGAACATAAAGCTTTTGCACTCTCAAAATCTGATCTTTAAAAGACTTCCATCTCTCTACTACATCCTGCCCATAAAACAAATTGTCCCAATGCACACCCTGCAAGTCCTTTCGCATCTCCTCAAATCTAGCTTTTCCCCAAACAAAAACCTCAATCCTTGGCCCTGATTTCTCTCTTTCCATAATGACATTGAAGCTGATGGCATTATGATCACTGGACCCGAAGTGCTCGCCAACACAAACCTCCGTCACTTGACCCATCCCATTTGCCAACAGTAGATCTAACACTGCTCCTTCTCTGGTCGGCACCTCTACATATTGTTGTAAAAAACTATCTTGCACACATTTCACAAACTCTAACCCATCCATTCCTTTCACAGAATGTGTTTCCCAATCTATATGTGGAAAATTAAAATCTCCCATAATTACAACCCTGTGCTTATCACAAATATCTACTATCTCCCTACAGATTTGCTCCTCTAGGTCTCGGTCCCCTCCGGGTGGTCTATAATACACCCCTACAAGTGTAACCTCTCCTTTCCTACTCCTCAGTTCCACCCAAATAGCCTCCGTGGATGTGCCCTCTAATCTATCCTTCCTAGGCACTGCTGTAATATTTTCCCTGACAAGCAATGCAACCCCACCTCCTCTTGCCCCTCCGACTCTATCACACCTAAAACAACGAAACCCAGGGATATTCAGTTGCCAATCACATCCCTCCTGCAACCATGTCTCACTAATCGCTACCACATCATACTTCCAAGTATCAATCCACACCTTCAGCTCATCCACCTTTTTTACAATACTCCTGGCATTATAAGTCCTTTTTTAATCCCTGTTTTCCCTCATCTTTAAGAACAACATTATTTACTTTTCCTGCCAATTGCCCTTCATCTTCTTCCAGAGCATTTCCCTTCTCTATCACCTGCCCATCCATATTCAAATACAGAGCACCTTCTTTCACTGGCATTGCATCAACCACCCTAAATATCCATTCCATCCACCACAGGGGAGAATGACTGCAGTTTGTAGCAGTATCTACAAAATGTGCTAATTATTCATTTGGACTTTACCGAGCACCCCTCGCGGCCATTCCAACAAAGTCATGGAGTGTGAGATTCGTGGGAATACTGTCTCCTGCAGGTTCCTCTCAAGTCACCTAACATCCTGTGTTTGAAATCTATCTCATAGTCCACAACCTGAACCTCCACCCACGAGCATGATTTTATCAGAAGGATTGCAGCATTTCAAGCGATCAGCTTACTGCAGCCTTCTTGAGTGGCTGATAGACACTGTCCCTACCAGCAATGTGCAGAACCTGAAAAAAATAATTAACCATTTCTTATTGGAAAAGAATTTGGAAGGTTTTACCCAGTTGGTTGGGCTTAGGCATTTCTCCAGTTACAAATGGATTAAACTATCAGCTTGGCCAGTGTGTTGGAAGATGTGGCATAGTTGGAATAGTCTGGTTTCGTTCCCTCATATAGATGTTTACGTCTAGGTTTATGCAACATATGGTTAATAGCTTTATAAACATTATGGTCTGTGGCAAATAATACGTCATAATGCTCCAGTATTTCAGGGAACCAGCTGATCTGTTGCTCACAATGCCATCTGGATTAGTGTGTTAAAATGACAACTAATGAAGTTCTGACAGCTTGTTCTCTTTCTTAACATGAGCAGTAAGTCTATGCAGGGATATTTAACATGTGTTTCAGGGGATAGGCATATAGTGTTAACTTCTTGTGCAGCTAATGGCTAATTTATGTTGACAGCGACTGCAGTCTAATAGTAAAAGCAAATGACAGAATAAATAATTGGATTAATTCAAGTTAGGCAGATTCACATTTATTCAAAATAATCTAAATACGGGCCAGGCTGTATCTTTCAGTTTTGCATCTATTTTGGACGCATCATCCAGTTAAAATATTTTCTTCATAAATATAACACTGCTTTCTGCTAATAACATATATCCATTGTAAGGAGAAGAAACTTTTTGTCATTGGTAGCACGTGATAAACTTAATTAAGAATACTAGCCCAGGTTTCTACTGACCTCTGAACATTCAACTCTACTGACTTCACTGACAGCTCAAAACAAATTTCTTCCTGTTTGTTTCCAAGGTACATTAATCAATATTTGCTTTCAATGGTGCTTTTGATCAAAAGTAGTCTAGTTGATCTGGGATATGTTGGAGCTTTAGTATCGTAATCTCAAACAACTGTTCATACGGCAAATATTTGCGGTTTAAAGTTAACAAAAGGATAACAGTATTGGATTATATTCTGAATATTCCATTGACTTTATTAAGAATATCTCACCGCTCAACTAGTGATTCACATGTGTCCTCACACAACAATATTGTGATTGTTTGCTTTCAAGATCCTAAGTTTTTTTTCCAATGGATTTTTTTAATGTCTGCGGCAGCAAACTAGCAAGATAAATCTTAGGTGAGCTGCCCAGGGAAATATTTAGTAATATTTTTGTGCCAATATCAGTGAAATATTGCACAGAACAACACAGAACAGGCCCTTTGGCCCTTGATGTTGTGCTGACCCGTATATTCCTTTTTTAAAAAAAGTACTAAGCCCTTCCTACCCCATAATCCTCTAGTTTTCTTCCATCCATGTGCCTGCCTAAGAGTCTCTTAAAAGCCCCTAATGATTCAGTCTCCATATATATCTAAAAAAAAAACCTTACCCCTGATGTCTCCCCTAAACTTCCCTCCCTTCACTTAGTACACGTGTCCCCTGGTGTTTGCTGATCCTGCCCTGGGAAACAGGCACTTACGACCCACCCTGTCTATGCCTCCTAATAATCTTGTAGACTTCTATTAAGTCTCCTCTCAATGTTCTATGCTCCAAATTGAAAAGCCCCAGCTCGCTAACCTTGCCTCATATGACTTGATTCCCAATCCAGTCAATATCATGGTAAATCACCTCTGTACCCTCTCTGTGGCTTCCACATCCTTCCTATAATGAGGAGGTGACCAGAACTGAACACAGTACTTAAGTATGGTCTCACCAAAGATTTGTAGAGTTGCAACATGATCCTTGTACTCTTGAACTCAGCCCCCCTATTAATTAAAGCTTTCATAACTATCCTATCAACAATCTATCTGCTTTGTTCTTCAAGGGAGAATATGAACTTTTCCCATTTTAGCCACCTATGACATGATCCCATCGCTAGACACATATTCTCCTCTCTGACTGCCATAGGGACTGCTCCCTCTGCAACTCCCTTGTCCACTTCTAACATCCCACCACTCATCCCTTGGGACCTACCCCCTGTGATTGCAGGAGATGCTCCACTTGTGCCCACACTTCTTCCTTCGCCTCCATTTGAGACCTTCCAAGTGAAGCAATATTTCACTTGCGAATCTTCAGGGGTCATCTACTGTGTATGGTGTTCCCGCTGCGGTCTTCTCTACATCAGAGAAACTGGGAGCCAACTGGGAAATCACTTTGATGAGCACCTCTGCTCTGTCTGCTGCAATAATCTGGATCTTCCAGTGGGCATCCATCTCAATTTCCCATCCCATTCCCTTGCCAACATGTCCGTCCATGGTCTCATGCCAGATCAAGACCACCCTCAAATTGGAGGAACCACACCTCGTGAGCACTCTCCAACCGGATGGCACCAATATCAACTTCTATGGCTTTTGTTTAAACTCCCCCTCCCCCCCCCCATTGCCTTGCCTCAGCTGTCTCTCCCTTCCCTTCCCTCTCCTTTCACACAAAATGATAAACTCTTACCTCATCCCTTTATCATATTCAATTAAAACCTTTTGCTGGTCTAGATTCCTCCCCCAGCCAACATTGTCTTAATTCTGAGACTTCCTGAGATTTTTTGCTTCTGGCTCATCCTACTTATGCCTTGAAGTAGGGCTCAGATCCGAAATGTTAGCAATATATCTTTTCATTTTATGGATGCGGAAAAGAATGGCCGAGTTCCTCCAGCATTTTGGTGTGTTTTTAATTAACATTGGACCATTTAAGTTCATTGAATGAGAACAGAATTTTCATCTTCACCTTTGAAACGTAATTTTGAATGATCTTATTTATAAATGTCCTGCAAAGCTTTGCAGTTTCACAAAAGAATGTCCCAACTTTTGAGCTTTTCTGTTAAACAATTATATTTTTTTCTCATTCCTGGTGCTATTGACAAGAATTTTCAAAATGTTTATTTTGTATATGTCAATGTCGTCACATAATACATGATTTGGGACTAGCTCAGTGCAGTTTGAGCTTCACCTCAAAAACCTGTAGATTTCTGCCTCAGCTTCTCATAGCAGTTAGCACAATTTCTACACTTAATTTTGTGCAGTGTCTGATTAATTTTGCCATCAATTCCGCCCATTAATTTTCATGGTGATTTTCATGCATTAAATTCCACAAATTTATATTTTGGATAACTTGTGCCAATAATGTTTTTTCTATTCTTCGGCAATTAGAGAATCAAAGAGATACAGCATTGAAATAGGCTCTTAATCTTATTGAGGCCATGCTGACCATCAATCTCCTCTTTACAAAATTATGGTACAAGAGTGTCCCAGAGTAATGCCATGTTATTCTCATCAACTCCTCCCAGATTCTATCACTAAATAGGAGCAACTTCTAGTGGAGAATTAATCTACTAATATGTCTCTTTGGAAAATGGGTGGAAATTTGTGCCAACTAAACATGGGAGACTGCCTCATTAAATGTATTTAAGACATTGATAAACTTTTGAATAATTGGAGAATTAATGGTTATGGAGACCAGCAGGCTCAATAGACCAGATGGCACGGCTCCTACTTCTTGCATTCTTATAAACCATAGTGAAACCCTCTCTTTGGAAGATCATGCAAACTGTACACACACAGCACCTAAGATCAGTATTAATCCCACTGGTACAATAAGCCAATAGCTGCATTGGAAGCACCACTGTCCTGCCCACGGCTATGCTTTGTAATAGATCTCCGTGAATATCCTGGAAAATACATCATCGGTATCTTTGACAATTCTCTCAGTTCTAAGTGCTCCTATCCCCACATCAACTCCTGCTGCTTGACATACAACTTAAAATTTTGATTGCAATGATTCAGCTTTCTGAATCTCCCATGGTTTTCGTTCTCTGCTTTTCATAGCTCTTCTCTGTATCACTTCTAATCATTGCAATTCACCTTCTTTAATCTTCCAGTCATTTTCGAGTTTGTTTTGAGCATTATTTCCCAATGATTTCAAATTTCTGCTCATTAACCACTGCCAATCTATGGCCCTGGTTTTAACACCAACCTGGACCATTCCTTGTTGAGTGATTTATGATGCAGGTTAATAATCCTAAATGCATTCCAGAAGTTTGATCACAAACTTTTGTTTCATTGCAATCTAACCCTTTAATTACAAATCTGTTGTGCTTCATTTGTTTATGATGGGGGGGGGGGGAGTAAATCGAGGTGTGTATAGGACATTTTCTTCAGAAAAACAGACTGATCATTGTTAATTCGATGTAAGGCTGATCTTTTTTGTTTAATCAAAAAGTGAATAGCAAGTTCAATGGATTTGACCATAAAAGCATCTTCATTTTTGAAGTGACTGTGTTAGCTACTGTTGTCACTTTTGTTTTATGGATATGCAATTGTAAATTTAACCACCAGCATTGCTGAAAGCAAATCCAATTCCAAAAGCAATCCAAAATATTCAGAAACCAGGGTGCATTTAACTGGCATCCAATTTGTTGTTGTTAATCCAAGTTGAACCTAAGCTTCCGTGGTTTGATGATTCTCCCATGGTTGGATGATTCTCCCATGGTTGGATGATTCTCCCATGGTTGGATGATTCTCCCATGGTTGGATGATTCTCCCATGGTTGGATGATTCTCCCATGGTTGGATGATTCTCCCATGGTTGGATGATTCTCCCATGGTTGGATGATTCTCCCATGGTTGGATGATTCTCCCATGGTTGGATGATTCTCCCATGGTTGGATGATTCTCCCATGGTTGGATGATTCTCCCATGGTTGGATGATTCTCCCATGGTTGGATGATTCTCCCATGGTTGGATGATTCTCCCATGGTTGGATGATTCTCCCATGGTTGGATGATTCTCCCATGGTTGGATGATTCTCCCATGGTTGGATGATTCTCCCATGGTTGGATGATTGTCCCATGGTTGGATGATTCTCCCATGGTTGGATGATTCTCCCATGGTTGGATGATTCTCCCATGGTTGGATGATTGTCCCATGGTTGGATGATTGTCCCATGGTTGGATGATTCTCCCATGGTTGGATGATTCTCCCATGGTTGGATGATTCTCCCATGGTTGGATGATTCTCCCATGGTTGGATGATTCTCCCATGGTTGGATGATTCTCCCATGGTTGGATGATTCTCCCATGGATTGGATTTGAGGGAAACCTATTCCAAATAAATAGGATGCCACATGAAAGTAATTTTGGTGAAAGAGTATGTCAAAGAACTTGAACCTGGCAAAGTTGACAAAAAAAGGCCTTTGATAGATGAGGCAGGTCAGAGCAGCAAACTATTCCAGCAATCCATAAGTGTTGTGGGGAGGAGGGGAGGTGGGGGGGGGGGGGGAAGGATGCACTACTGATTAAAGAAAATAGATAATTCTGGCTAATGGATTATGAATGCCAGAGCAAAACTGAGGGGAAACAGAAAACGATCAAGAGGAATATTAGATATCTAATGCTTAATTGGAGAACTGCTCAGTTTTTCAAAATGAAAACATTGAAATATTACTTTGAGTTTCCATTGAGGGACTCTGATCAAATATGAAGTGGTTGAGAGCAGGTGACAACTCAACAAATGTTGTCAGTGAAATATAAGGGGAGCATTGTAGCAGAAAAGGAAGTAGTTAATATTTGAGATAAAGGATTGTATTATGAGGAGAAACAAGGAAACTGAAATGGCAGGAGGAAGAAGAGTCATTTTATTCAGGGTTTGCGATGTAGACCATTGTTGCTTTTGATATCTATAAATGATCTGGACTTGGTTATATAGGGCATAATTTCAAAATTGGAATCTGGGATGAATCTTGCTAATAATGTGGTCCATAGAATTTATAACATGGAACAAGGGCCTTCGGGCTAAATCATCAATGTTGACCAGGTTCTTCTTAACTTTCTGAGCTAACCCATTCACTTGAATTGGGCACACATCCCGCTCAACACTTCTTGTCCATGTACCCATCCAAATGTCTGTTGAATGTCTAATTATATCCACCTCTTCCAATTGTTCTGATAGTTCGTTCCATGTATTCTTTGCATTAAAAAAAAACTTTGCCCTCAGGATATCTTTTACTTTTCATTTTAAGCCTATGTCCTTTAGTTTTAGACACCCTCACCTTCCACCTTATCCATGTCCCACATGATTTTATAAACCCTTGGAAGGTCACTCCTCAGGAAAAAAATATCCATTTATCCAGTTTTTCCTGATATCTTAAGCCCTCCATTTCTGACAACATTCTCGTATATCTTGTCTGCACTCTTTCTAGACTTATCGCATTCTTTCTACAGAATGATGTCCTTAACAAATACAATCTCACAAATGTCTTGTACAGCTGGCAGCATGACACAAATTATGCCCTGTCAAATGAAGCCAACTGTGCTACATGGCTGTGGCCTCACTTTCAGGGAACAATGAACCTCAACATCCCCCAAGGGTCTGTTATTTACAGTGTATGTCCTGGCCTGGTTTAAGTTTAAGTTTCTAAAATACATTACTTTGAACTTAAATTCCACCTGCCATTCCTTTTCCCACTTTTCCAGTTTATTTAGATCCCCTTGTGCAACTTTCTTCACTGGCCATCACACCATCATTCCTGCTGTCATCAAAAAAATTATTAACTGTGGCAGCTATAATCTCATCTAAATATTAATATATATGACAAAATAAAACAGGCTTGATGCCCAAAGGAAGAGAAATGTGTGAAACTTCAGGATAACACAGGTTGGTGATATGAACTGATACATGGCAGGTCCAATGTGATGCAATAAAATGTGAAGTGGTGGAATTGTGCCTTTCGGCTTAAGAGGTGATATAATGTCAATAGTGTATTTACAGGGGTTGCATCAAGAATCTGATCTAAGGGTGCAACATGACTAGATATTTTAAGGTGACAGGTTCTTGGCTCTAGTAGTAAAACAATTGTTTGCAAAAATGGTTTTGCAAAATATTTATAAAATTCTCCTTAGTTCTTTGCCAGGGAACACTTCAGAACTAAAAAAGAATCTCATATTTTATACAGAAGTATATTGACTGGCATGGAAGAGGGACCTTGGTTGCTTGGAAAAGCTAGAATTGTTTTCCTCAGAGAGTGAACAATGAAAGTGCTCAAAATTATGAATAATTTTGACAAAGTAAATAAGGAATAAATGAAGTTAGGAGGAAATGTCTGCACCGCCAGAAGGGTGAAGTTCCATGGAACGCTGAGAGCTTGCAGCAATGGAAATAATTTTTTTCATTGATCTGGTATGGCTGCTAATCAAAGATTTAAGAGCGACTTCATGAAAACACTGAATAACACAGCATGGAGTAAAAGCAGGGAAATTAACACGGTAACAGAGATTTTTGGCTCAATTTGTCCATATCTCAAGCTACTGAACATCACCATTTTCGTCAGTGAATCTTTTTTTTTGCCAGATTCCATCTCTCATTTTGCTCAAATAATCCATGAGTTACCACAGTCCATATTCTTATTACTTCATAATAAGTTACTTATTTTCAATTTCCCAATAAATAATGACTTATTTTTGGGTTCCAGTACACAGTATGATCAGTCTCTAGTTGAACCAATTGTTCAGATTCATGGCCACCAGGCTTTTATTCCAATAATGAACACTGCATACCATGGCAAGGAATATCTTTTGGTTCCAGAATTCACTGGAATTGTATCAGAATGTTTCTATCCAATATCTCCATTTCCAACCATCAAGACTTGCTTCACAATTTATCTCTGAGTGACGATCAATCTTTCTGAACCAGTGATAGGAAGGTTTGAGATGGCACTTTTATCAGATATGTATTGTTACTGTGAATGCGTGGGGGAAATGACTATCAATTTAACTTGGATTTGCTTTTATGTCTTTTTTGTCTGAACAAAGCTGGAAAGTCTAATAGTCAAAGGAGAAAATTTGGCATGTTATCAAAAGTTATAAGAAGCATAATGATCTATTGGTAATGAACTTCAATTAATATTTGGGACCTTGGCTTAAACACTTGGTATTCAGGAGAAACGTATTTTCTTGGATATGAACCAATAGTCAGCTAACAGCCAAATAATCAGTTTGTCGTCATAAACGTTGTACACCTCATTTGCTATTACCTGTACTTAATATTTTTATATGTTCCTTTTTACCATTTAATGATCCATGAAGCAGTTTTGAAAATTTAAATTAACAGAAACTTTTAATATTCTGTGATTGAATTTGTAATTTAATTTTTGTAGCTCTAATTTAAAGATGGCACAAATTTTCATTTATTTTAATTTTAATGATGCAGTATCAAGGAAGGCCCTTTGGCCCTTGAAACCTATGGTGCCCAATTACACTCAATTAACCTACCACTCCTTGTGTCTTTGTAATATAAAGAAAACTAGAGCCCCTGGAGTAACCTACAGTCACAGGGAGAATGTTCAAATTCCTTTCAGACAGCACCAGATTGGAACCTGGGTTGCAAGCACTGTAGTAACATTTGACTAACCGCTCAGCAAACAGTGCTGCTCCATAGTGGTATGTGCGTTTGAGAGTTTAAAATGGCTGCAAGATTGCATTAAAGTCGATATTTTTTAAAAAATTTATAATCTTAACATTGAAGGTGACCTTTTGTTGTGATCTGCAATGAATCTCATTGCCCACAAGCTTGTTACGGACTATTTTTGGATTAGGACAGTCGTGGTCAACAGAGTTCAGCTCTCGGGCTGGGAAATCTGTCTTCATAACCTGTGCCAGAATAGACAAGTGCTGGGAACGTAGCCAATTAAAATGTGGGAGAAGTCCGTGTCTGAGGGACAAGTTGAGCTTTGATCTAAGTTATTTCAAAAAGCCTTTAGTTGTTTTTATGACCAGCGTTCATGTGCATTTCATCTTTGAAATATCAAATTAATTTTGCATTTAATTAAAAAAAAATAGATCCCATGTGAGTTTCATAAACATTCATTGACAGCTTTGGCAATTGATGAGCCTGATGCTAGTGCCTGACCAGTTGTCAAAGCTTTTCTTTAGCACACCTGGTCCACTCCTTCTGGGAGAGCCCTAGTGGTGCTGAGGCCCAGAGAGATGAGCCAGGAGCCAGCTTCCCAGGGATATTTGGCATCTAGGGCCATGCTGGAGATCCTGAGCCAGACAGCCATTGAATTTGAAGCCTTGAAACATCTGCAACAAGAGTTTGAAAATGTGCCCAATGCTGTGGTCCAGATTTATTTTTACTAATTGTTCTACTAATTTTACAGAAACAGATGTTTTTTTTTTAAAGTTAAGCAATTATGCAAAACAAATGACAAGATTTTTTAAAAAGTATCTATTTAAACACCAATCGGAAGCAGCTTTCACTGTCAGGATGCTGTGTTTTTGTTATCTTTGTGTGTCTTGGAAATACACCAAGTTGAAATGGAAAGATGTCCTCAGTTTGCTAAGAGGGCTTTGAGCATTTAAATCTAGTGCTACCTTTTCCAGTCAGGATTGTGTGTGGATTGGAAGGGAACCTGTGACGGTTTGTCTTGTCTTGAGGAGTGGACGTCATAGATTTGTGGGGAAACTGTTGAAAAAACCATAATCAAATGCTTCAGTTTATCATGTAGATCAGTGGTTCTCAACCTTCCCTTCCCACTCACATACCACCTGAAGCAATCCCTTACTAATCACAGAGCACTGATGACATAGGGATTACTTAAAGTAGCATGTGAGTGGAAAGAAAAAGGTTGAGAACCACTAATATAGATGGAAAACCTGGTAGTCATTGGAGGGAGTAAAGAAGGAAGAGGATAGATCAGTTTCTGATCAAGCAGCCTCATTTTTACTGGATGACATTAAACTTCTTGAACATCATTGGCAAATTATCAAGGCAAATGAAAAGTTCTCCTGCACAGCCTGGTGGTGAAAAAGGTTTGGGGAGATGCGAGTCAATGGAAATAGAACCCGCCACTCATGTCCTATAGCCATTGCTATCTAGTTAAAGACCCACAGAACTGTGGTGGAGGAACTCAGCCAGTCTCACACCATCCAGAGGAGGTAAAAATATATTAATGACATTTCGGGCCTGAGCCTTCATGATATTAACAATAAGCAGGCAGGTGCCTGAATAAAGACTGGGGAGAGAAAGGAAGAACAGACAAAGGGTGTTAATTGGGTATGATCAGAGGAAAGGTGAATATTGATTTTGGGTCTGTGAAAGGAGACAGAAGAGGGGGGAGAGAGACAGAACTAGAGGAAAGGAGATGGGATGAAAATGGGTGGGAAGGTGGTTCAACAGAAACAGGAGAAGTCAATGTTAATGCCATCAGTTTGGAGGGTGCCCAGACAGAAGATCAGGTTTTGTTCCTCCAATTTGCAGGTAGTCTCAGTCTGGCAGTGCATGAGACCATGGACAGACATACCTCATTCCCTTGCTGAGATATCTGTCCATGATTCTCATGGACTGTCAGTCTGAGATCACCCACAAATTGGAGGAACAAAACCTGATCTTCTGTCTGGGCACCCTTCAACTGGATGGCATTAACCTCCCCCCTCCCCCCAACCTTTCCCCCCCCCATCTCCTTTCCTCTAGTACTCTCTCTCTCTCTCTTTATTCAAATTCCTGTCTGCTTTTTAGCTTATACCTTGAATAAGGGTTCAAGACTGAAACTTCGGTAACCTACTCTATCTTTACCTCCTCTGGGCGCAGCGAGACCAGCTGAGTTCCTCCAGCATTTCTGTGTGTTTTTACTACAATCACAGCATCTACAAACTTCCATGTTTTACACAGTATTCTAATTAACCAGTGATCATGAATAGCCTCAAAGTGTGGTCTGGTGAGGGATTTGAAGATGATGATGAGTTGGTTGAAGTGGTTAGTATCCCTCTTGTTGAAGGTTGTCATTGCCTGCCACTTGTGCATTGCAAAGGTAATTTTCAATTCATCATAAAGAAAAATGTTAGATTTTGAACTACTTAATTGTATGGTGACTGTAACATAATGAAGGTGATTGACAGAGGACTTGTCTAAATGGTTGGGTTTCGGCCACAATGTCCTAGGGCTGAGGAATTTGCCGTCCACCAATCTTGACCATCCTTATGTTCATTGTGCCTTCATACGAAAGAGAATGAACCACATCATATGGTCATCTATTTTATACCATCCCTTGCATTGTAATAACGAACAAGATTAATCATTGTTTCGCTGATGTGTCTGTTGATAACCTTTTCACAAGATGTGGGTGTTGAACTAATCTGGCTGATGTTGCTGCAGTTTGAGGTCTTTGCATGAGAAAGAGGATTTAATTAATATTGTCAATTAATTATCAATCTTGTACATGTATAAGATGATGGCACTTTCCAACATTCATTTACGAACGTGTTAGTGGACAAAAGTGGCTCAGCTTTAAAAAAAATATGTTTTGTACCATGGACAAAACTTAGCCCACCATGTTGATTTAAATTCCTTCCTTCCACCTGTTACCTGAAACTCTTTCTTTGTATAATTGTTCCCTCACATCCCTGCCTTTGTCCATTCCCCCATGAATCATTGGTTCAAACTCTTTTTTTCCATAATACCTTGACATTTGCCCCCTCAGCCCATGTTCAGTACAAGGTACAGTACATCACATCTCCCAATTGTGCAATTGAACCCAAGACTGTGGGTAACTTGCTTTTGGTTTTATTCCAGCATCAACAACAAATGAGAGAGAGAGAGATAATGATGGGCAAGGAGATGAGGTGGAGAAAGGGTGGTGGAGAAGAGAGGGAGAGAGGTGGAGAAGAAAAATAGTTGGTTCAAGAGATGCAAAAAAAGACTACGATCCTCATCCGAATGAAGTCTGGAATTCATACCCGAGCTTGTCTCCCTGAATGCAAAGTCATGGCTTTATTTATTTCATTAGCTATTTCCCAAGAGATCGAAAGAGCTTTATAGAAAAGGGTGAAATACGAAAGTGTGCAGACGGTGTGATTTTAGTAAAAACACACAGTAAATGCTGGAGAAACTCAGCTGATCTCACTGTGTCCATATGAGGAATATATGTATTACAGACTTTCTGGGACTGAGCAGTGGTGGATTAACCAATAGGCTGAAGTCAAGGGGCCCTGGAGGGTAAGGGGCCCTGAGCCCTTGGGTCTCAGTGCCTACTGCGTCTGTGTGGGAGAAGCGGGTGGTACTGTGGGCATGGCCAGAGTCGGCATTGCACCATTGCTGGGGTGACGCGTGCGGTGATTTCTTGGAGCCTGGTGCCAACATGATGAAGATTTGCATTTTTTGTGGAATTGTGGCAGGTGATGTGTCCTGTGTGTGTGATGATTGTGAATGGATGACCTTCCGCCTTCCCACCAAGTTATCAAATTTTTAACATCCAATTGGTTGGACTCTGACAGAATTGGATGTTAAAAATCTAATAGTTTGGTGGGAATGTGGAGGAATCGAGGATAATCTGGGGGGGGGTGTCTGGGTTGAAAAGCAGCTCACCTCATCCCAAGAAAGTGCCCTGAGATGGACACATGTAATTAGTAGCACTCTGGTGGGTAATACTTTGATTGACTGAGAGGCCTCCTCACTGAGGTCACAGGGAGGTGGGCTCTCAGTAACACCTGGTGACCCAGCCCAGTGGTGCTGCGCCAACAAATGCCCCTAATTACTTAACTAACTGGCTGCCTTGACTGTCTCTGGGTGAGCTGGTTAAAAATGCAAGAGGGAAATGTTTGTCTGTATTTTGGTTAATGTGGTTCATAGTGTGAAAAATTTAAAAAAAAAATTAAAAATGCAACCCCTACCGGCAGTCTAGCACCCACTCCCCAATCCTCCACCTTCCTCAGTTCCTCCCACCAATTCAGTCAGAGATATTAAAAATCTAATAGTTTGGTGGTTGGGAAGGTGGAGGATTGGGTGGAGTCCTGATTAACATAGCCCGGGCTGGCAGCTGAGACACCGAACCATCAGTGCTATTTCTGGGATAGTTCAGTGCCTGCTGCCGGCCCAGGTCATGTGTTGTGCTCATCAGGACTCGAGGGGGCCTGGGCTCCTAAACTCTTCCTTGTTATATTCCAGCATACGCCTGATGCTCCCCACCCCGGCCCAACATCGCTCAATCAAGGCTTGTGCCTCTCGGTCGGGGAAGCTGCTTTTACCCAACCAGCTGCGGGGTCTCTGGCTCTGCTGGTCCGGTCCCAATGCTACCTGTAAATCAATGCACATGCTGCGCGTTTGGGGAAAAAGAAAGTGTGTGCGTCTGAGCCTGAGGTCTGTGGCGTCCACTCACCATGCATGCAGCGCCAGCGTTACTCACAGAAATGTCGGGGACAACTGATTCAATTGGACTCTCTGCCAGACTGCCAGCCATGGGAGCAGAGTAAGTGCTCACTTTTATTATTTTATTCATGTGGTTTAAATTATGAATGACAGAACCTTTTCTAGAAATTGTATTGTATCCAGAGTTAGCAAATTGCAATGGTCGCTGAATGGTTGAAAGGTCGGGGTATTTCAAGTCAAATTGTGTGTGGCTTGTTGTGGTACAGCATCAACTGACCACTGCTGGTGTCCCATGCTTTAGCTGCCCTAATAGTTCTATTCATGGTGCTATCATGGCCTTTCTTTGCTGTAGTGTTCATTCCATGATTTAATGGTTCTATGTATCATGGCCTTTCTGTGCTGTTAGCTGTAATGTTAATTCTATGGTTTAATGGTTCTATCATGCCTGTTTTATGTGCTGTAGTAGTGTTATGGTTTAATGATTCTATCATATGGAATAAAAGGTATGTTATGATTGATTTGTATACCAAGAACAACATTATACATATTAGTGTAATCATGCTTCTCCTCTAGTCGCTCAATCAATGCTCATGCTGTGTACTTGCAAAATATGTATGCAAGTCTGAGCCTGAGGTCTGCAGCATCTGCCTCATCTGTACTGGCAAGAAGGCATTCCTCTACCACCCCAACCCCTCCCCTCCTCGTGCACCCCTCTCCACACTGGGCTATGGCCACCCAGGCTGTTGACTGTGTCAGCAGCGTGGATAAGAGAAATATGTTGGAAGGAGCTCCACAGTTGGCTTCTGGACGAGCTACTGGAGGCAGGATCTTTCTCTGTGTCAGATGTATTTAGATCAGTGATTCTCAACCTTTATTTTTCCGCTCACATCCCACCTTAAATAATCCCTTACCAAGCACAGAGCATCTATTCTATGGCATAGGATGTCACAGATGCTCTCTGGCTAGTAAAGGATTATTTAAGGGTGGATGTGAGTGGAAAAATGTTGAGAACCACTGAGTTAGATAAACTCTTGAAATGAGATGGAAGACCATACAGTGCAGAATGTGGTCTTTAGACAGCATGAATATGGTGGGCCAAAGTGTCTTCCTCATGCTGCAGTTCACATTGAGATCTTCTGCGCTTCCACTGGCAGCCAGAGCAGGACGTGCTGTCCAGGGACAGAGGTTCTCGGCTCCTTATGGTGGATCTGAGCGGAGCGGCCGATGAGTCGTGCATCAAGTGAATGGCTGATGGGCAGGCAGGGAGGGGAACATGGTTTTAATGGAAACCGGGGAACTCTGTTAATTCTTTCCCTATCTTGAATTCTGACGCCTGCCTGCTTGTACCTTGAAGAAGGGCTCAGGCCTGAAATAATATTATCCTTGCCTCCTATGGACGCTGTGAGACCAGCTGAGTTCCTTCACTATTTCTGTGTTTTTAACTACAGTCACTGCATCTGCAGCGTTCAGTGTTTCACATAATATTCTAGTAAACATGCTGGTCATGGGTAATGTGACAGAGTCTATAGATATGTTTTTGGGAGATAAATTGCGAAAGGTTTGTTAGAGTAGGTCACATACAAACACTTTAAAACAGATCTTATTTGAAATACTGGAGCTCTGCCCCAAGCTAGACATGTTGGGGCCAATAGCTTTTGCAAGAACTTTGAAGAATGCTCAAGAGACTTCACTAATGGATTGTTGTTTTCAAAAGGCAACAGATGGGAGTTTGGCAGAGTCGCTTCTGTCTGGAACTGTTGTAAGAGGGTCATGTGGTTTTGCAAGCAGAGAGAATCAAACAGGTGTGTGAGAGAGAGAAAGACACATGCACACACATCCATCACTTGTACAGTGTAACAACCAGCAGAAGCAGCTGGGACTAGGACAGGGCAAGCTGGCAAGCTTATGGAAAGCGCTAATCTGGAAGACGGCCTAGTCAAAGCCCTTGTGGTTCATGCAGGAGGAGAGGACTGGCTGTCTAATGTTTCACTTGGACCTGAAAGAAAGAGGTTACCATCTGGAAAACTCTGAAGGGGCAAGTTTCTTTGGCACATCACTGAGGTGGCTGATGGAAGTAAATGTACAACAAATCTCTCTCTGAAAACCGGCAAGATCCTTCCTGAGCAGTAAACATTTAACTTTCAAGCACCAAAGCCTGGTGAACTTTATAAATGTTAGATTCTGTGCACAGTATAAGAATTGCCTGCAACCAGTGAACTTGGAGCAGTGAGAAGTGAGATTGGGCTGTGAGCCAAAGAACTTTTCTGAACTTACACACACACACACACACACACACACACACACACACACACACACACACACACACACACACACACACTATATACATGTGTGCTTAGAATTAGAAGGGGGGTGTGTGTGGCCTGATGGTGACGGAGGAAGAAGTGTAATTCCATATTCCCGCAGTTGGACTAAAAAATACCTGAATTTAAATACTTGGAAAAGTTTTAAAAGTTTGTTTTGAAGTTATCTGAATGTTTAAAGACTGTAATGGCAGCCAATACAAAGAAATCGAAGATACAGATTCAGAAGAAACCTCACTTTAAAAGTTTAGAAGAAGTGAAGCCTACTAATCAAATGGAATCCTCGGAGTCAACTGAACAGCCACCCAAGCAACAAAGGACTCCAGCCCGGCTGAGTATTACCCCGCTACCACCACAAGATGGTGCCGGGCTACTAATTTTTTCTTCTTATGTTGGGAGCACTGCAGAATCACTGGAGTCCATGATGGACCCGACGCGCAGTGCTGCTGTGGGTCCTGGCGGTGCAGAGATTCAGGGCAGCATGTCGGAAGATGTGCATGCTCGGACCTCTGTGTTGCTGGGCATGCGTGGTGAGTCACGGGTCCAGGAGTTACTGGATAAGGTCTGGGCTGTCGGTGAGGGTCAACGGCATTCTGAACAAATTGGGTCTGGAGCTGTAGGGGTCCAGACCAAAAGCAAGGTTAAATCGAAGGCTGAATTAAAAGAATTGAAAGAACAATCGTTGATTGCTATTGAAGAGAAACAAGATAGGCCTCAAGGAGAGGACACTAACTTTGAAGCTGTTTTTACTGTTTTGGAATCAATGGCACATCAAATGGACAATGTGTCAATGCAAATATCTACTCAGATGGAACATGAATTTATGAATATAACTGAAAAAGTGAATAATATTTCTGATGAAGTTTCTCTTAAAAAGGACATTTTTGCTGTTAAAGGCGATGTCAATAAATGTTTGAATTTGGTGGACATAGTTCAAGATAATTTTAAGAAAATGGAAGGTGCCTTTCAAGTTTGTAAGGACCAAGTGGAATGTAATAAACAGAAAATAGAGAAATTGAAAGATTCTTCCGTTGGATGGGAGATTCAGAAGAAAGATTTATTGAAGAAACTCTCTGGAAAGTCAAAATAATGTTAAAATAGTGGGAATTCCTGAAGGAATCGAGGGTTCAGATTCAATAAAAAAATTTAAAAATGGATTCCTGAAGCATTGGGATTGGAGTTTTTTCCAGAAGGTTTGGCATTGGATAGGGCTCATAGGGCAATCACCATGAGCTGTTTTGATTCGCTGTCTAGAATATCAAGATAGAGAAACTATTTTGAGAGTAGTAGTTCAGAATGCAAGTAGATATCAATCCCCGTTGATGGTACAGGGAAATAAGTTTTTTTTTTCTATCCAGCTCGCCTCGTCCCAGAGCACCAAGGGAACTGATGGCAAACTTACTCTTAAATACTTTCCCAGAGTATGCTATCTTCGTCAGCAAAACCATCAACAAAAACTAGAGACCACAAAGCTCCCACACATATGCAGTGTATGGAAAGGTCCAAAGTTTGGCCACTTTCCTGCAAATATCTTGCTGTGGTGGAGACACAAGCGTTTGCAGAGCCTGAAATCTTAAACAAAAAACTCTCCACTGGAGGAACTCAGCAGGTTGTGCTGACCCACTGACAGATGCCATGGTGGCATTCAAAGTAAAATATTCCTCACAAGATGCACCATCTTAAGGGTGGTGACAAATGGTCAAACTTCCTTTTTTAAATGAACACGTTCAACTCGTCAAGGTTGTCCTTTGTTGCCAGCCCTATTTGCATTGGTCATTGAACCATTAGCTCAGGCTATCAGGCAGAATGAGAATATTGCAGGTATAAGGGTTGGACAGGATGAATATAAGATTAATTTATTTGCTGATGATGTTTTGATATATATGTCATAAATATAAAGGTTCCAGTAATCTTTAACTAATCCGGATCAATCTTTATTTGCAAAATTGTTTAGAATTAGGATTATGTGCTAAATTATCTGGATATAAAGTGAATTGGAATAAAAGTGAAATAGTACCAATTTCTGAAGGAAATTACGATCAATCTAGACAAGTTAGTAAATTTCGATGGACTGATAAAATTAAGTATTTAGGGATAATGATTGATGTAAATTTTCATTGTATAATTTAAATTATGTACCATTAATGAGAAAGCAAATTTGATTAAATGGAAAGATTTACCTAATAGGTCGAGTAAATTGTATAAAGATGAATATTTTTCCGCGAATTCAATATTTGTTTCAATCGATTCCTTGTTCTCTTCCAAAATCCTTTTTTCAAGATTTAAATAAAGTAGTTTGAGAATTTTTATGGAAAGGAAAATTAGCAAGAGTAGTGATGCATAAATTGACCTGGCAGTATGCTTTGGGAGGTTTGCAATTACCTAATTTTTAAAATTATTATGAAACAGCTCAATTAAGATTTATTCATCATACGTTAGATATTTCAAACCTTCCTAGTTGGGCTAGGGTGGAATTGGCTTCAATATTAGATCCTTGTCCCCATCATTTTGTATTTAAATGGAATACTGTCTTACTACAGAAATGTAATGTACCAATTTTGAAACATTTATTAGAAAATCAGAATAAAAGAATTTATTAATAGGATCAAAAGGTAGTTTATCAGTTTAAACCCCAATATATCAAAATAAATTGATTCCTTTTTCATTGAATAATAGTTTTAGAAGATTGGAGGATTAAAGGAATTAAAAGATTGAAGGATTGTTTTGAAGAAGATAATTTTTTATCATTTAATCAGCTTAAAGAGAAATTTGAGATTTTAGAGAATTCTGTTTGCTTATTATCAAATTAGGGCATTAGTGAAAGATAATTTTGGAAGAGAAATGAAAATTTCTAAGTTAACTACATTTGAATTTATGGTTTCATATTTTTCAGATAAAGGTTTTATATCAGAAATGTATGCATTATTACAAAATACAATGGTTAAAAAAAATTAGATACATCTAGGATTAAATGGGAGCGTGATTTAAGTTGTGAGATTAGTCAGGAGAATTGGGAAAATATGTGTTATGATGGGTTGACTAAATTAATTAATGTAAGATATAGTATGGTTACTTATAATTTTTTGCATTAGTTATATTTAACCCCTGAAAAATTGAAAAAATAAGGATTTAGTAATTCAGATTTATACATTAATACATTCTGTGTGGTTTTGTGATAAAGTTAATCCTTTTCTGGTTTAAAATTAGGAATTTTCTTCAAAATTTGTTTAAAATTCAATTTCCTTTAGTTCCCCAATTTTTTTGTTCAGTTATTTTACTCTGTTAGTGGACTTGGGGTTGGATAAGTTTCAGGCAGCGTTCATTCGTCTATCATTGACAGTTGCTCGTAAATGTCTTGCTATGTCTTGAAAAGATGAAGTGGAGTTAAATGTAGTTCCATATAACCATTTAAGGCACGGAAACAGGCCATGTTGGCCCTTCGAGTCCACACCGGTTCACTAGAACAACTTCACTAGCTCAACCCTGCTGCTCTCCGACCATAACCCTCCAACCCCCCTCACCTCCATGTACTCATCCAACCTTCTCTTAAATGACAGAAGGGACCCTGCCGCAACTATCTCTTTTGTTAGATCATTCCATTCTGCCACCACTCGCTGAGTGAAAAAGCATCCTCTAATATTTCTCCTAAAGTTTTTCCCCCTTACCCTTAACTCATGCCCTCTTGTTCCAACCTCCCCTGCCCTCAGGGGAAAGAGTCTGTTTATGTCTAGTCTATAAATTCCTTTCATAATTTTAAATACCTCTATCAAGTCCCCTCTCATTCGTCTACATTCCAATGAATAAAGTCCCAGTCTCCTTAATCTCTCCCTGTAATCCAGATGCTGTAAGCCAGACAACATCCTTGTAAACCTTCTCTGCACCCTCTCCACCTATCTATATCCTTTCTATAATTTGGAGACCAGAACTGAGCACAGTACTCCAAACCAGGCCTCACCAATGCCTTAAACAGCCGCAGCATCACTTCCCAGCTCCTATACTCTATACTATGATTTATGAAGGCCAGCATACCATATGCCTTCTTAACCACCCTGTCTACATGGGAATCTACCTTCGATGGCATAATGAGTTGAAGTCATGTATCTATATGGAGAAAATAACATAATTTACATAATAATTATGATTTTTGTGTTAAGATGTGGACACCTTATATGAAGCATAGGAATTTAGTAATATTGTAAATTACTGAATGTTTTTGTTTATTTTTAATGCTTCCCTTTAGGGATCTGTCGTGGTAGGGGATGGGTTTGTTGTTTTATTATTAGACTACTTATTCTGTAAAAGTCTGTTTTACCTATATTTTCCAGCAGAGCTGAAGGAGGTGAAACACCAAAAAAACCAAATAGACACTGTGGGTGGGTGGTGTAAGGGAGAAGTCCATGACTAAGATACCACAGTCAAATAAGTAATTAGCTATTAAAGAGCAAAGCCAACATTAATCTCAGTTAATAGTGCAGAGTTATTGCTGGCAGTTCTGTGGAGAAATGTATCTGATTACCAACAGCAAATCCAAGCTTGCTCTTTAATGTCCTGAATGAAGACCTGGAAACACTTTGCAACACTTCAGTTCTGCCAGTACAGCTGTCTCATCCAATATCACCCCACTGGACTAATTGATGTCATTGACTTTCCTTCAAAGGCAAGTGGGGTGAAATAGTTTTACTCTCCATTGTTCTCCAATCATCAGAACCAATTAGAGAAGGTGGATAGAGCAAGTGGACCAAGGGGTCATAATCTATGGATGCATTGAGACTTGCCTGTAACTTGTGGACTACTCTACCACACAGGACAGCTGTGACAGTGGCCCTCCTGTGTCATGGAGCTGCAGCCAGTAAGTTTAGCAAGCATGAGGTAAAGGCACAAATTATGTCAAACACAATTGGGCCTCATGCAATCGTTCCTATTTGTGGCCACCACTTTATGAAAATTATGCTTGTTTTGTTGTTTTATAGGCTTTTAACTTAGTTGGAAATTGAGGCAATTCCTTCAGTGTTGGTACTGCTTCTGGCTGTTGTGGACGTTTTCTGATCATTTTGATCCTGCTCTCAGTTTAACAGGATCTCCATCTGATTTTTTTTTCCCTTTGCTTTTTATGATTCCATTGTCATCTTTGTAGTGATAGGTTTGTAGGGTTCATTACAGGCCCAGGGCTCCCTCAGGTTTCTTGACTACATCTCTTCTCCTACAAGCTCTTCATGATGTTTTCCCAATTTATCCATCTCCATTGTGCCTTTTGCTGTCTCAAGACTTCCCAAATAGGTACTTCTGCGATACCTTCTCTTTTTGGGGCCTGCACTGTGTTGTATTATTTTGTATGGAATGTTTTATGATCTGTGTTCCATGCAATCATGGCATATTTGCACTTTAACCTAATCTCTCCCTACCCCCCCCCCCCCCCACCAATTTAGGGATTGAAACCTTCCCGATGAAGCAGTGATGCTTTTGATCTTGTCCATTTTAGTGTAATGCCTTCACGAATCACAACATATTGTCCTCTATGAAGGGCAAACCAACACAGATTGGATAATTTCCATGTGGAACCCCTCTGCTTAATATGGAAGCGTGACCCTAAGCTTCCAGTAGCCTGCCACTTTAATTCTCCACCACATTCCTGCCTTAACCTTTCTGTTTTAGGCTCCCTATGATGTTCCAGCATAAACAAAGTATTGTACTCCATCTTCTGCCATATGCAAGTTGGTAACTTGATACTGAATCCAGTAATTTCAGATAACCAGCTTTTGCAGTTTCTGTTCAATTTCCAATATAAGGTCATCCATATGGAACACCAATTCTGCTTTTATACTTCCAAGATGCTACTTGAAATGTTGAATATTCCTAACATTTTCTTGTACTTTGAATTTCCGAAAACTTTTTTTCAGAAGTAGCATGTTTGAGTTCTCCTATGTGACCTCATGTGGCGTCTTTTATTTAGTCTCCCTTTGGTAGACCCTTCTTTTAAATAGCATTGGAGGCAATTGCTTCACCTGGCAATGTACATGTTTGTTCTCTCCACCCTCTAATAACACCACCACCTCTGTGAGTTAAATCAAACTTACTCTCTTCAGCAAACAATGAGAATCTGGAGGGAACTGGCTCAGTCGGGATTCGAGGGTAGAAATTCTGAGTCCATGCTTTGGGTTGAGATTGGCCTTTCTCCATGGATGTGACCTCATCTGTTGACTTCCACTAGCTTCTCATTGTTCCAGCATCAGCAGTTTTAATTTTCCTTTAATCTCTTACTTTTACAGATCTGATGAAGGGTTATTTACCTGAAATATTTTTTCTTGTTCCCTCCTGAATATTGCTCGTGTCACTATTTTTATTGTAAAATAATTGTGTCTTTATCATATCTATGTTTAATAATGTTTAAAGTCCCACAACTGTCTGCTTGTAAACTCCATGTAATTATCAGTTACCACTTGCACATTCATGTTCCTGCACCAAAAGCAAATGATGCCTTATTTGGGTCAAAGCAATTCATAAAGAATGATACAGACTTCAATTAGCCTGACATTTCTATTTCTATATTGAGATCAAATAGCCTGGTGCATTCTTAATAATTACTGACAAAAACATACTTTTTCAAAGCTACATCAGAAGATTATAGCCACAAAGATGAAACTGTTAAGTATGTAATCTTAGGGTTTTTAAAATCTTATTTACTGATGCATGGGGATAATTGGCAAAACATTATTGTCAATCTGTTGCCCCAAATGGATGGTGACGAGATAGGTTCTGGAAGGATTACAGTTATATACCCATCCTCCCCTCCAAAACTAAACCCTTCTGACCTCATAACCCACATGCCTGACCAAGAGTCTCTTAAATGTCCCTTTAGTTCTGGCCTTCACCACCACCCCGGCAATGCATTCCAGGCATCAACAACTATCTATATATAAAAACATACCCTGATGTCTCCCCTAAACTTTCCTCCCTTCACTTTGTACAGAGGTCTGCTGGTTTTTGCTACTCCTACCCTGGGGAAAAAGATGCTGACTGTCTACCTTATCTATGCCTCTCATCATCTTGAGGCCTCTATTAAATTACCTGTCATCCTTCTTCACTCCAAGGAGAGCAGTCTTGTCTCATAAGACATTTCTAAACCAGGCAACATCCTGATAAATTTCCTATGTGCCCCCTCCATAGCTTCCACATTCTCTTGTAATGAGCTGCCCAGAACTGAATACAGTACACTAAGTGTGGTCTCAGCAGAAATTTATAGAACTGCACCATTTTTTCACAACTCCTGAACTCAATTCCCCAGGTAATGAAGCCCAGCATGCCATAGGTCTTCTTAATTGTCCTATCAAGAAATCTATGGAGTTGGACACTGTAACGGCCCTGATTTACCCCAGTTTACAAACAAAGAATACACTCACTCACTTCTTTCAACACGCAAAGGAGTCAACTTGCTTTATTTACTGCAGACACAACATTGCATTCTTCAACTCCCCAAATAGCACCTAGCCAAAACCCTCTGACCTTCTCATTGGCTCACTGCCACACTGGTGATCCTGACACTCACTCTCTTCCAGCTGCATCAGAGATCAATTACCCATATACTGATGATTAATGTACCTGCGCGTCACTTTGCTTACGTCGTCAGTGTTGACCGACACTGCTCCCGACGCAGTTAAGTACGTGACCGTGACAGCCTCTCCCTCGACCTCTGAGCCAAGCAAGGAGGCGACTGATTGGAACTGTCCCACTATGTAATGGTTTGGAGGGCTGACAATTTGGCCTGACCTTGTATGATATTCAAGGTAGGTGATGCATGGTCCAACTGGCAAAGGTGAAACTGGTCCTGATGCAGAACGTGGACTGTCGATATATGCTGGCTTCAACCTGTTGTTGGAAACCTTGTTCGCTTTTCCATTCTTGTTGATCACGAAAGACCTGAAAAGGACCATCATAAATGGGCTGAAGTGGTTTGTGAACAGCATCATGCTGATGGAACACACAAGTACAGCAGTGTAAATCATTCGGCACATACACTACAGGTGACTCATGCTGTGTAGAAGCCTTGAGATCCTGCTTCTCAGCTTCCTTAACACCATATATTCTCTCTTCAGGATCTCATTGCTAGTCCTTTCTATGTCATTAGTACCAATGTGGCCCATTACATCTGGCTGCTCTCCCACCCATTTGAGAATTTTGTGGACTCGCTCATAGATGTCTCTGACCTTGGCACCTGTGAGGCAACGTACCATCTGGATGTCTCAATCTTGTTCACAGAACCTCCTATCTATTCACCTAACTATCAAATCCCCAGCTCTCCTCTTCAGGCCATTGGAATTTCTACTGGTTTCTAAAGCTATCTTTAAGGTTCATCACCACTGTGGTTTTTACAGGAATCATTTTACAGGTTTATTAATATTGACAATCAATTGAATATTTCCCGAGAACTTGGTTAACAATTCCCCTGAGTGAATCCAGTCTTGTTGAATTACAAAAATTGATTATCTTCTGTAGAATTTGAGAATTCATCCAACTAGCCAACATTTAATACGTTGATGATAGTTGAAAGGGCTGTGTTGGCTGGAGGTGGAGAATATTTTTCCAGTGGTGCAAAGTACAGGCCAAAGGGCACATCCTCAGAATAAAAGGACATCCCTTTAGGGCAGAGATTAGGAGGATTTCATTGCCACTGACAGCTGTGGAGGTGAAGTCATTGCGTGAATTTAAATCAGAGCTTGATTATATCAAAGGTTAAAGAGTGAAGCCAAGAAAATGGGGTGGAGATGAATTATACACCAGTCATGATTTGAATGGGATGAGCAGACTCAATGAGCAGAACAGCCTAATTCAGCTTCAATGTCTTATGAGTTTGTACAACAGCAAAATAAGATGCAATAGAAATAAATCTGAACATGGGCTTCTAGTATACAATTAAAGTGAAACCATAAAGTAGCTTGGGGTTTTCATATTTCGAATTTTAAAATAACCTAAATGTAATTGAGTTATCTCTGTGAAAGGCCCTGTCCATTGCCAAGTTGAGGACACGTACAAATTGAAAGAATAGTAATTTGTATTCTGTCTTGGCACATAAGGAATCAACAACGTTTCCAAATTTTTATAAACTCCCTCCTTATTTTATTGCAAACCACCCATTGCCTTTCCCTTCTCTCTGCCCCATTGCTCCTTCTCATTTCCTTCTTTCCTCTCCCCTCCTCTCTCCCTTGTAGTCACCCATACCTTCCTTTCTCTCGTTCCCAATGCCTTCCCTTCATTCCATGATCTAATATGTAATATTACATTTCTGGGTTTTTTTTGCATGATTATAAATAGTATCTGATTTCCCTCATTCATTATCTGCTCTTCTACCAATATGCTTATTCCTTTCCCCTCTTTCTCTTCCTCCTATCACCCAGTTTTTGCTTACTTCCCAGTTTCTTTCCCCTGCTCCTGTATTCACCAATCACCTGTCAGTCTGGGCTGATCCCCCTTCCCCATCCTTTTACTTGGGTTTCTGCCCTTTTCTTCCTATTCCTGGTGAAGTGTTACAGCCTAAAACATTGAGTGCCCTTTGCTTTTCGAGGATACTGCCTGTCCGACTGATTTACTCCAGCATTTTCTCTGTTGCTCTATGAAACAGGACCTTGTCAATTGACAAAAAGAAACCATCCATCGCTGTGCCATGATCATTCTTCATAAGGTGCTTTCACACTTGCCTCCCACTAAATCGGCCATTCAGTGTCATGGGTTAAGAGTGGGGGGGGGGGTGTTTGGATTTCCATACTTGACCACTCCTAACTGCGACACTGAACACTTTCACACTTGCAAGGAGCCATCCCCGGGGTGAGGACTGTTCTACCTTTTACTGGTGATGTCGTGATGCATCGAGTGATGGTGAACCTGCTCTAAATCCTGATCAATGTATTATGATCCTATATTTGAATGAAATTAATCATGCCTAATTATAACATAATTAAGATTTATGTACAGCACAGTATGAGCCCTTCAGACCATGTTGTTGTGCTTACCTATATAAACCTTTATGTGCTAGCAGTAAATAGCAATAACGTACAATTTTTAAACAGTATGGGAAAGTTGGTAGCGCTATTGCACACAATAAAAAAAAAAATACCATAGGGAAAAAGCGATTGTCGACCTGGCCTCCCAGAATTCTGTGCGACAGCTGCATGCACAGAGCACTCATGGAAGGGTTTCTCTGCTGCAAGGCATTCTGAGAAGTCAAGTCTGCCATCGCTTTTCCCCAAGGTCTTTATAAATTATACACAATACTGCTACCAACTTTCCCATGCTGCTTAAAAATTATCTATTTATTTCCCCTCTCTCTTTCTGTCTCCTTTCTCCTGCTACAACTTTCCCACTGCAAAGTTTATACCTTCATTTTAATCTTTTCGTCCTTCACGTTCCTGTACTAAGGCAGATACTTGGGTCATTTCAATCCCACAATACAATTACCCATTGTATATTTGCCTGATTGCAATGCTGGTGACTGTAGGGGATTGTACTTGGGGTTGAAGCCGCCAATCCTCGATGTGAGATGGCATCATCTCATGCCGGCATTGAGACAATTTTCCTTTCACACTAGACACTTTAAAGGCCGATTGCTGTTAATTCCTGGAACCACTTGCAAGTATGAAAGGGGCTATTGTTACCATCTCTAAATTTGATTAAAGCAAGATTTTTCCTGCACAATCCCTGATCAGTCCTCACCTTTCCAAATATTCGTAAATCATATCCGTGAGCATTTTTTTCTGTAATTTCCCTGACACTGACAAAAGGCCTGCCATCTTGTGGTTAATTAGCTGTCTTCCCGATGCCCTTCTTAAATAAAGGAACAACAAGTATTTTTCAGTCTTCTGGAATGTCACTTGTGGCAAAAAAAAAATGCAAAATACTTCATCAGAGCTCCAGTTACTTCCTCTCTTGCTTCCCAAAGCAACCTGGGATAGATCTCATCTGGCCCTGACTTCTGAATCCTCCTTGAAGCTGATTTACTCCAGAAGTTGTCAATTTATCCCTCTGGGAACTCATAATCTTCCAAATTCTTCTTCTTGATGAATAAAGTAAGCATTCATTCACCCATATCACCTGCCTCCACAATAGATTACCCCTTTGATCCCTGAAGGGCCCCTTTTTTTTCCGGATACAATTTTTCTCCCAAGATAGAATATCTTAGAATTTTGTTGATAGCAATGAAAATTGTCAACCAAAAGATTAGGTCATAGGACACCCTTCAGAGGACATCAGAGTGGATATGATGGTCAACAGGTTGCAAACTTTACACAACCTTCAGATGACTGGAATGTTTCCGTCACTTGAAAATATTCAGAAAAATGTTCAGCTGGTTTCAGAGCAGGTGAAAAGTGAAGAAAATGAAAGTGTCTCTTTTTCTCGTGGTTATTGGGAAAACTCATTCAATATTTATGATAACTTTGATTTGAAATTGATAAAACAGCACGAGACGTAATAAAAAAAAATATTTGAAGATGCAGAAATCTAGTCAAAACTGTGACTTAGAAAAGTAGTTTTTTTTCTCCATGGATGGAAATAAATGGAATAAAATGTAAGCAAACTCAGACCCCCACAAAAAGGCATGTGAACTTTAAATGCCAGAATTGTTAATAAAGAATGGAATTATTTGCAGTGGATAATTTACTCATAGGATAAAAGAAGCTGGTGAAAGAACAAGATGTAACCCTTGATAAAGTATAAAGAAGAAAATAGAATAAACAAAGGATTGAACAGTAAGGAACTTAAAGGCATCTGTGTAAGTTCTAAGGAAATTAAAAACTATAAATTTTAAATCAGAAATGATTTCTGAATGTAGTGATCAAAGTTCAAAAGGAAAGATAAAATTGTGTAGTTAAGTAGGAAGATAGGTTACTCTACCAGATTTGATGCAGAGATAGAGGTGCTAATTTTACACATCTTCTGTCGGCTGTTCTGAATAGAAATCATGCTTGAACAGCATTGGACTGATGAGCACCTTTCTATCTTCTATGCTTGCACATTGCAGGGTAATGGAAAGAGATATACTGGAGGTCAAATACCAGCACATTTAATGTCCCTTTTTGCTGTTAAACTCCACACTATATCCAGGGACAGAAATTAGCCGGACTGCATCTGGCCATCCATCCCGAAACTTTGACCATTCCTTATTCTCCCACTGATGCTCTTTGACCCACTGAGTTTCTCTGGCAAATTGTTTTTTTTTGTTTCCCTCAGGCTGTAACTGGTAGCCATTTTGTCACTGCCCTGAATGGGGGGAAAAGTAAGTCATTTGTCTAATCAATACTTTGAAATTGATGATAGTTTTGATTTTAAACTCATTTCTATAATTTCAATGTTTTGAAATTATTATAATATTTCTAATGTTTTATTAATTTCTCATTAATTTATTTCTTATAATTATTGAATATTAGAGACATTTAGAAACCCTTTCAATGGTCTCTGTTAGTATAAGCCATTAAGGGGACCTGTGGCCAGTCCTTAGAGTCCCCCTCGAGATTATCTTTACTCGCTAACAGTTCCAATTTAGGGGTAATTCTCGGACCAGAGACTGTAGGCAGGGACGTGGGTGGGGGGCGGGGGGCTGGGCGGGTGAGGTCTGAGCCATGTGGGGATCAATATAATATTTGAAAGATATTCTTGTAAGTTTAAATTTAGGATTCACTACCTTTGAATCACTAAAATCCAATGAATGAAATTGTATGCCATTTAGGAAATACATATTCCTTGACAGCATTGTTCTGATCATTCTTCTGTAGACAAAATCATCCATTTCCACACTAGCATAGTATGGGCTTCTCAAAACATGGGGTTTGACTCAGAAAGATTGGCCAGATTGTGGGAAGGTCAAATTGAAACCTATTAAACAGGGATATGTATTTGATGACAATGAACTGAAATAGGTTTGGTAACATTATTAGCACTGAATCTATTCAACATTAGATTTACAATTTTCACAGTGCAAGCAAAAGTATCGGCAGCCAACTTCCAAACGGAGTTTATCAACAGCATATATTTGATGCATGTCTTCCCATAAACAATATCACTCTTACTCCAAATTGTGCAGACAGATCATCTGATATGGCTGGATTCATGTGACAAAAAAACAAAAGAACATAAGAAATAGGAGCAGGAGTCGGCCATTCAGCCTGTCGCACTTGCTCTGCCATTCAGAAAGATCTGATGATAGGCTCACCTCCAGTCATTTGCCTTTTCCCCCATATCCCTTAATTCCCCAACCATGCAAAAAGACAATCTTGTCTTTACTGAGGTAGCCTCCACTGCTTCAATGGGCAGAGAATTCCATAGATTCATCATTCTGGGAAAAGCAGTTCCTCCTCATCTCCATCCTAAATCAATGACCATAAATATCAAGGCTGTGCCCCCAGTTCTCATCTCCTCTACCAGTGGAACAAACTTATCTTTCTCTATCTTGTCTATTCTTTTCATAATTTTATACATTTCTATATGTTCCACTCACATTCTTCTAATTTTCAGTGCATACAGCCCCAGATGATTCAATCTCTCCTCATAGGCTAACCTCCTCATCTCTGGAATCAATTTAGTGAGAGCTGTGGTTGAGTGTGTCCCCACCAAATCATTTAGGGTTTCTCCCAATAAGAAGCCCTAGATGAACAATGAAATCCAAAACCTGCATTGGGAAATCAGAAGTGGAGAGAGTATGCACATTTAGGTTCTTGGGAGTCACTATCTCGGGGGATCTTTCCTGGACCCAACACACCAATGCACGTCAGCACCTCTACTTCCTCTGGAGTTTGTGGAGGTTTGGTATGACACCAGAAATCCTAGTAGATTTCTACAGATGTGTGGTGCAAAGTGTGCTAGTATGGGAACACCAATACCCCTAACCATAAAGCCCTCCAAAAGGTAGTGGACGTAGCACCGGATATTACAGGCAAAACCCTCCTCACTGTTGAGTACATCAACAGGGAACACTGTTGTCAGAGGGTAGCAGCAATCATCAAAGACCCACACCACCTAGCACCAGCTCTGTTCTCACTGCTACCATGAGGAAAGAGGCTTAGGCACCACAAGACTTGCACCACCAGGTTCAGGAACAGCTGCTCCCCCTCCACCATCAGACTCCTCAACAACAAACTCAATCAGGGCCTCATTTAAGGATTCATGCACTTTAATGATTTTCTTTGCTCTCTCTGTATTGCACAGTCAGTTTGTTTACATTCATTATCTGTTTACAGTTCTTTTGATTGTTTATGTGTTTATGCTGTGCACATTTTCAATTAGTGGTAATTCTGCCATGCCCTCAGGAAAAAGGAATCTCAGGGTTGTATGAGATATCGTGTATGTACTCTGACAATAAATCTGAAATCTGAACCTACTCTTGCACTGCACTGCCTTCAAATGCAGAAATGTACCAGGGATTTCTAGTTCTGTGATCTTCAAAAACTGGTAATTGCTTACTGATATATTAGGTGCATGAACACCTATGGAAATGCAATGATTTATCATGTTTATTTGTGCATTATATACATTGACTGAAGTTGGATAAATTCAGCTAAAAATGTTACGTGCTCTCCATTTGTAATCTTTGGAACCTAAAAAGTAGTTTCCATTAATTATGTGCATCTGTGTTTTGGTGTAGAAATGGATATACATCTGAATTAATGAGCGACATGGTTAAATCTATCATGGTGCCAGCGACCCTGGTTCTATTCCGGCACTTTCTGCAAGGAGTTTGTACGTTCTCCCCATGTTTGCACAGGTTATTTCCCTTGGTGCTCTGGTTTCCTCCCATCCTCTGAAAATGTATGGGGTCGTAAGTTAACTGGGTGGCATAAATAGCTGAAATCATCTCTACCATGATGTCAATGAGATAAATAAATAGAAAAAAGAAAAATAAAGAATAACAGATGTTTGTGTGATTCCCCAATTACTTTTGGGGACAGAGGAAAAGGATTCCTTTTTTCCCTTATTACTGGTATGGGTCACTTATCATCTGTTCAGGCAAAGACTGCACATACGTCCATGGTCCTGTAAGGTTATAATAGAGTTCAGAAATCCTGATCGGAGAATGGGACGTAGCAGACGTAACCAGATGTATGCAACAAATTTCTGCATGTAACAAGTGTATCTCATATCTTTTGTATACAAAGCCTTACGAATGTAGGTACTGTACTTTCTATCCATCATGGTTCCCAAATGGAGCAAAACCAGTACTAGTGATGGGCAATAGGCAAAAGAGAAGTATTGATTTGGAAGTGAAACAAAAGGTTATTAAACAACACAAAGGTGGAAAAACAGTGAAAGCTATTTCTCGCGATTTTGGCATCTAGCACTCAACAACCCTCAACAACAAAGAAAAAAAATTCTCCAAGCTGTTGAAGGATTGGCTCCACTGAAAGCTACAAGGCTAACACAAATGCAAGAGGGGCCTATATCAGAAATGGAGAAATTGCTAATCATCTGGATCGAGGACCAAACACAAAAGCGAGTCCCTCTCATCACATTGACGATCACTGCTAAGGCATGAAGCTTGCTCCAGATACTTAAAGAAAGTGCAGGACCAGACTACAATATCGTTTAGTGATAGCTCTGGGTGGTTCAGGTGCTTCAAACAATGTTTTTTGCTGTATAATGTGAAAAAAGAATGGTGAGTCTAAGTGCTGTTGCAAAAGGTGCAGAAGAATTTGTTGAAACCTTACATAAACTAATTGTAGAGGGAGGTTATTTTCCCCAGCAAATTTTTAATATGGATGAAACATCTCAACTCTTGAAGCGAATGCCTGAAAAGTCCTTCATCCATATGAAGACAAGTTGATGCCAGGCCTTAAGGCTTTTAAAGACAGAGTGACAGTGTTGTTTAGAGGAAATGTTGCTGACTACAAGTTATTTCTTATTTGGCATAGTAAAAATGTAAGGGCTTTCAGAACATTAAACATCCTTACTGGTTTTATTCCAGGAGGAGTAAAAAGTTCTGGGTGACACAAATGCTGTTCCAGGATGCCCTTCTCTATTGCTATGCCAGAGACTTGGAAGAAGGCATACTTTTCAAGATTTTACTAATTGTAGACAATGCTCCAGGACATCTCCGTTTCATTGGTGATCTCCACCCCAATATCAAAGTGCTGCTCCTCCCACCAAACAACGCCTCTTTAATCCAGCCAATGCACCAAGCCTTTGCTCAGGCTGTTGTTTCAATTGATGATGCTCGCAAGACACTGATGCAGCTCTGGAAGGAGTACAGCATTTTTCACTGCATGAAGAACCTTGCTTGGGGCTGTGATGATGTGACCAAAGTATTATGTGCATGACTTTAAGGGATTTAAAAAAGATGATGACATTTCAAGGATTAATAGATATGGTAGACCACAACCTGAACCCAGATATAGATGATGAGAACGCTGAAGAACTCCTAGAGGTGGTTCCTGAGGAAATGAAGAGTTTGTTACGTCTCAAACCAGCATCAACAGAAGACTCGATTCAAAAGGGTTAAATTTTAACTCGATATTTATTAATGAATATTAATAATATAATGTCATAACAAAATTAGCCCCACTTTAAATATCTGTAGCAAATATGCAGGTATCATATATTTAGAAACAGTGTGTATGTGGAAAAACCCAGACCATTAGAGTCTGAGTCCAATATTCAAAGAGGAAAAATCACCAAAAACACCAGGTCAGTCAGTCAAGTAAGTCAGTCCAAAAACATAGTTCACAGAATTCAATCTCAAAGTTCAATGTACAAATTCAGTTCTTTAACTGATAACAAAGTACGTTGTATTGAATGTTGGAGAGAGAAATGACTGATGTTGGAATGGAGTAAACTTATGAGGCATGTACATTTTACACAGCTCTCCAGCTGCCCTCTACCACTCTAACTGCCATTCTGCCACTCCAACGGCCGTTCACTGCTTCACAGCTGGATTCTCCCTTTGCTCTCGAAAGTTCTAAGCAATTAGCAAGTCAGTCCTCAGCTGTACCATAAGTTGCACAGAATTCTTAGCAGAAATCCATCCTTTATAATGACAGTCCACAGTCCAAAATGTCAGTCCATGATCCATAACAAGTTGCTGGAACTAGAGCAAGAGTGAATAGCTGAAGGAGAGGCAAGGGAAAAGTAAACTGCAGAAGGAGAAGAACAGGTGGAGAAGAACAGGTGCAGAAGAGGTTCACTGTTAAGGGGTTAGCCAAATTCATTGCAAACCTTAACAGTTTGCTGAAGAGATGGATGTAAACACTGAACACTTTTCACTGATCGACTGGAATGCTCATTCAGTGTTTGCTGCATATAAAGAATTTAGGAAGAAAAGAAAAAAGTGAACTAGGCAAATAGCACTGGACATGTTCCTGAAGCAATCGACACCTCCCTTAGAAGAGCCTCCGTCAGGTCCTTCAGGCATTACAGAATGACCCGAACCTCTTCCAATGGAAGTTGAGGACAGTAATAAAGATGATCCTGATCCTCTTGGTTAAATTGTGTGTCATATAGGCTAAGAAAGTGTTTACATAAAAGTTTAAAAAGTGAAAAAAATTTTAGTTTAATTTAGCGTAAGTTCAGTATCCCTCATAGCTTTGCTAAGTATATACAATAATATGGTGTTTGCACAAGTTCTACATTGCATAATGCCCAATTTCACAGAACGTATCATGGATGTTAAGTGCCGCATTCCTGGTATTGCCTCACTTCAAATCTTATTTCACAGTGCCCTCCATAATATTTGGCACAAAGACATTCTCCCCCCCCACCCCCTTTATTTACTCCTGTGCTCCACAGTTTTAAATTTGTAATCAAACAATTCACGTGATGAAACGGCATATTCTAGATGTTATTTGTATACTTTTTGGTTTGATCATGTAGAAATTATAGCAGGTTTTAAACCATACTTCCCCGCCCCCCCCACCATTTCAGGCCACCATAATGTTCGGGACGTTTGACTACACAGTGTTTTGTTGGTTCAGGTAGATGAACCAGGCTTGCTTCTAATCTTTGGAGTCTGTAATTGCCATTGTTCAACACGAGGACTAATGTTGCGCCAATTAAATTCAAAGAAGCCCTTATGAGGCTGAAAAACAAGAATAAAACAGTCAGAGACATCGCCTAAACCTTAGGATTACCAAAATCAACTTTTTGGAACATCATTAAGTAAAAAAGAGTGTACTGGTGAGCTCAATAATTGTAAAGGGATTGGTAGCCCAAGGAGGACCTCCACTGGTGATGACAGAAGAATTCTCATCCCCAAACATCTGTCCGGCAGATCAAGTGACAGGTGTGGATATGTCCATGACTACTGCCAGCAGAAGAATTCATGAATATAGAGGCTACACTGCAAGATGCAAACCACTAGATAGCCACAAAAAAAAAACAGGATGGCCAGATTGCAGTTTGTCAAGAAGTATTTAAAAGAGCCTGCAGAATTCTGGAGAAAGATCTTGTGGACAGATGAGACAAAGTTGAACCTGTATCAGGCTGATGGCAAGAGCACCATGTCATGGTATAAAGGAACTTTATGATCCAAAGGATACCACCTCATTTGTGCCACAGGAACTGGTACACTGCATTGATGTAGTAACTGCTGATGGCAATAGCAAAATGAATTCTGACGTGTACAGAAACATTTGCTCAAATTCAAGCAAATACCTCCAAACCAATTGGAAGGCACTTCACCCTACAGCAAGACAATGATCCTAAACATACTACTAAAAGATCAAGGGAGTTTTTCAAAGCTAAAAACTTGGAAATTCTTGAATGTCCTTGCCAATCACTCGGTCTAAATCCAATTGAGCATGCCTTCCATATGCTGAAGAGAAAACATAAGGGGAAAAGCCCCCGAAACAAGCAGGAACTGAAGATGGCTGCAGTAGAGGCCTGGCAGAGAATCACCAGAGAAGGTGCTCAGAGCCTGGTGATGTCTATGAGTCACAAATTTCAAGGAGTCATTGTATCAAGGGTAATGCAACAAAGAACTAAATATGACAATTTTAACACACACACACACACACAATTTCCCAAATATTATGGTGCCATGAAATGAGGGGACTGGGTATTAAAAAGTGCTGTGATTTCTACATGGTCAAACTAAAATATATGCAAATAATCTTGAATAAAATCAGGTATGTGCACTTTAATCACATGTGAATTGTTAGATTTCAAATTTAAAACTGTGAGGACAAGGGCAAATAAAGGGAAAAGGTGCATTTGCCCAAAACATTATGGAGGCATTGTAATCTAATTTTACTTTCATAAATTCCCTGATAATAAACATAGCTACAATAGTTTACTCTAACGAATGCTTCTGAAAGTCCATGTTATTGTCATTCATTTATAATACACTTGTATTCAAAATAAAATTTACTTTCCATTTTGCATCCATTCCAGTTTAAATAATAAATAGGCAGTGCATGTAACGGATTCCAAAGACAGTGGCACAAGTTAAAATGGGATAATGGATTTGAGAAGTAAGATCAACTGTGATCTTGTTTAATGTTGATGAAGCTTGGCCCAGTCCTGCTAATGTTACAAAATATTCTGACTTCCTTATCAATCAGGTTAGGCTTGTGATATTAAATAATTTCTCCCTATTTTGCAATGAAAAGCATTTGCATGGAATTTATCCCATTGAAATGAGTTTGCACACCACATATCATCCTCAGCATATTAGAAGGCACCCAGGAGTTTCTGCCTTATCAGGCAGCAGTCTCGTAATCAAGCACATTCCATAAATAAGAAGCTGACGTGAATTGAGATGTAAATACTAAACATTTCATTTGCAGAGACAATATAAAGGTTGCTCAGTGTAAAGTGCGATATTGATATTAAATTGCCTTTGTTTGTGGAAACTCACCCATTACATTAATTAAAACAATAGGTACATTCTGCATTCAGGCAAAAGGTACAGAAGCCTGATTGCCTGAAGGCCAATATATCAGTTCAAGAACATTTTCTTTCCATCAGCTATCAGGCTCTTAAATGCTAATTAGGGATAGCTCTGATATCACAAAAGGGCTGTCTACCCTATTGCTAAGTCACTTTTTTTTGCACTCGGATAACTGAATATTTATTATCTATTTCGATTTTGCACTTATTGCCTCTTAAGTTCAATTAAGTATACTATCAAAGCTTTTTTTGTTTTTGTTTTGCAAAGTAATTGTTCAACTGCAGCAAGTAGGAATTTTGGTGCTGGTCATCATTATCAGGTAGGTACCTGTTTACTCTGGGAGTAAACTGGTACCAATTTACTGCTTCAATTTTTCATCAATGTTCAATTTATCAAATAATATTCTATTAGTTAATTGTATGTGATAATGATATACAATTTATACAATGTGCACAAGCACAGCATTTAACACGATTGGGAAAATAAAGGTGAAAAGATGCTATTTTCTCCAGATGTCCACTATATTACAACACTGGCAATGACCCGGTAAATTGATGATTAATTACTGGGTTCAAATGCCAGTGTGAAAGGGGCTAATGACACCAGACTGTTGACTGCAAATAATGTGTCGGATTATTTTCCAGAGAATGGAATTGCATTCGGACTCTATAACTCTTTCAGGAATCTGAAGGACAATCCAGCTGAGAAACAATCTGATTGGCTCATGACTATGGGGATAATGAGGGTAATTGGCTGATACTTTATCATGGAATTATTCATGGGCTTGCAGTTATCTGTGTAAATACCAAAAGTAACATCGATAACTCATAATTTGAAAGGAATTAAAGAGTAGCAAGAGAATGCATAGAGGGAGTTGCTTAATTTTTTTGTGTGTTGGGTTTCACAGCTAAAATGCTATGAACTTCAATTTTCAAAAGTTGAAATCGTATCCTAGAGTTTACCAGCAATGATAAAATAATTGATTTAAAAAAAAAACAACCCATATATGTCCATTGGTAAAATAGAATTTAGGCTGCTTAACTTTAACTTGTGAAATACTAGAGAAATGATAGATTTTTGAATCGTGTGGAATCTGAATGGCCCACTTCCTCAAACTGGAAATGAAGGGTAAATTAAATAACATCTTCTATCAAGTGAAATCCTGGACTAGAGTGATCTATGTTATTAAATTTTTAGAAGATTGGTATTCAAAAGATTGAAGCATTACTTTTGCAACAACATAGTTCATAATGTCGATGTAATTATACATGCATATCATAGCATGCACATACCAATAATGTAAAGTTTCTTATTGGTAATGTCAGTCGTGCATTACAGCTTGCAATAGTCACTCAAAAATAATTTCTCTTTGTCTTTTAATGGTAAACATATTAAACAGAAAAGACTCTCTGTTTTGTATGTGCAAATTTACATGGATTCTATGACTATTAATAAGCCACGAGAAGGCAGCACATTCACATGGGGTGTTAAAAGCTGCTAAAATAATGTGACTGTATATCTCAATAGATTTCAGACAATCGATAAGTTTTGAAGTTGCTATCCTGCAGCTGGGGATGAGTTACAGTTCCTCAATTTTATTTATTTATTTATTTTTATTTTAGACATGCAGCACAGTTACAGGTCGTTTCTGCCATTGAGCCTGTGCTTCCAATTACATCCAAATGGCCTACGTTTTTGAATGATGGGAGGAAACCAGACCCCCCAGGGAAAACCCATGCAGACTCAGGGAGAATGTACAAACTTCTTACAGACAGCCCAGGATTCAACCCCAGTCCCGATCGCTGGCGCTGTAAAGATGTTGCGCTAACCACTATACCAACAACATTTATTGGAGTTAAACATATATAACTGATGTATCGGGCCTGAGCCCTTCTTCAAGGTATGAGTAAAAAGCAAGTGGTGCCAGAAAAAAAAAGGCTGAAGAGAAGGAAAGAAAGGGCAAGGGGAGGAATACAGACCAACAGTCAAAGGGTGTTAATTGGATATTCTTGGTCCTCACCTGCATATCCTCCATTACTGGCATATCTGCCCTAGCCACCTCTGACCCATGTACAACAATGTACATACACCTCATCCTCTCCTATCACCCCACTAACCTCCACATGCAGCACATCATCCACCTCCATTTCCACCACCCCCAAACATGTCTTACCCTCTCCTCCCCTTTCTGCCTTCCACAGGGCCTGCTCATTCTGTGACTCCCTCATCCTCTCATCCCTTCTAACCAATGGATCCCCCAGACCACAGGAAGTGTAACAACCCTTGTGCTCACACCACCTCCCTCCCTACCATTCAGGGACAAAAACAGTCCTTCCAAGTGAAGCAACACTTGTGAATCTGCAGGAGTCATCTACTTAATCCAGTGATCGCATTGTGGTGCCCTCTCTATTGGAGAAACTGGACAAAGGCTGAGAGATCAATTCATTGGGCACTTGGGTTTTTCCACTGTAATATCAGTGATTTCCCCCAGGGGCAATCCATTTCAATTCTTCACCCCATTTCCATGCTGACATGTTTGTCCATGGTCTTGTGTACTGCCAGACTGATACTCCGCAAATTCCATCTGGGTACCATCCAACCAGGTGCATTCTTGTTTCCTTTAGCACCCACACCCTCTCCCATCTATCCTTATTTCTCCTTTCCTCTAGCTCGGTGGTTTTCAAACTGACCCCCTGAACTTGCATTCCATCTTAAACATTCCCTTTGCCATAAGTACTCTGTGATTAGTAAGGGATTGCTTAAGGTGGTATGTGAGTGGAAAGAAAAAATTTGAAAAGCAACAATTGACTTGTTATGTGCACGGTTTCAGCGCTCCAAAGGAAATGGGCCAATGACAATTTTTCTCAAGCAAAATATTTCAGTAATAATTGGGTCTAAAGTAGTGATTCTCACCCTTCCCTTCCCACTCACATCCCATCACAGAGCACCGATGGCATAGGGGTTACTTAAGGTGGGATGTGAGTTTGGGGGCAGGCAGTTTGAAAACCATTGCTCCAGCTCTTCCAACTGACTGCTTTCCTCCAGATCTTCATTCACAGAGCCACGCCTCCCCTATCAATTCTCACCTTTCCTCTCCTGTTCTATCCACGTCCGATGTTCAGTTCTTGTCAGTCGGTCTGTGCTCCTCTCCCACCCCTTTCCTTCCCTCTCCCCAGTCTTAATTCAGGCACCTGCCTGTTTTTTTTTACTCATACCTTAAAGAAGGATTCAGGCCTGAAACGTTGGCTATATATCTTTAACTCCTATGGACGCAGTGAGACCTTCTGAGTTCCTCCGTCATTTTTATTTTCACTTCTGAGAATAGATGTCTCTTTCAATTTCTCATCATTCAAGGAAAGTGCTGTGATTTCAAATTTGAATAACGTCACATTTTTCCACATTGTATTCTGTGTGCTTTATCATCACCCTTTTCTTTACCTGTCCATATCTTCCACTCACTGCACACTTCTAACCACCTTTGCATCGTCAGCAGGCCTCGCTATATTACACGATCCTTTCCTCCAAGTCATTGATAGAGATTGTGATTATAGATCATCCAACTCCACAGCATCCCAGTGATCATCAGCTCCCATCCTATTTTCTGCTTTTAATCCTTTAACATTTTTATCCACCCCAGTGTGCAACCCCTAGTGCCATGTGTCCTAAGTATGTTTATCTCACATGTGGAACCTCATTGTGAAGTCCAAGTGCACCAAAATCATTAGTTTCTCTTTCTCAGCTCTGTTAGTTACTTTCTCAAAGATCTAAGATTTCTAAAAATTGATTTCTACTGTAAATCTGTATTATTTCCAATAGTACTTTTCCACTATTGCGGTCAGTATAGGGATGCAGTGCTAATTTTTTAAGGTCCCAGAGCTCACCAAAAACAGTGACAAGGAGGTACCAGAGTTGCCCCATGAGGTGCAGGAGCTGCCCCTGAGGTGCTGGAGTAGCACTCCTGCAACACTGCACCCCTGGGTCAGTATAATTGGTTTATCGTTCCTCTATTTCTATTGCCAGCACATCCAAGAGCAACCTTTTATCATATTTAATTTGGATTTGTCTCTAGATGCATTTTTTTCATTATGGGTGTATCATCATCACCAGCTAAAACAGAAAGATTTGATATGTGTTCTTTTCTTTTATGCATTGTAGATTTACCAGAGGTGCTGGCTTGTGTTGAAGAAAGCATCCAGCAAAGGTCCTAAACGACTGGAGAAGTTTTCCGATGAACGAGCTGCATATTTCCGATGTTATCACAAGGTAAGCTGTCTGTTGACAAATGGAATCAGATAAAGAAAAGTTGTTTCAGATTTTAGGTTTATAGTTGAAATCACATACAACCCTGAGATTCTTCTTTCTGCGGGCAAACTTTCCACAAAACAAATAGAGAACTGTTAATAGATAATGAATATAAACAAACTGAGCAATTCACAGAGAATAAAAATATAAATAAAGTGCACAAGTAAGAGTCCTTAAACGAATCTCTGATTTAGTTCGTTGCTGAGAAGTCTGATGGTGGAGGGGTAGCAGCTGTTCCTGAACTTGGTGATGAGAGTCATATGGTACATATAACTCTTGTGCTTTCATGATGCTCATCTTGAATACCATTGTTCTATCAAAACTTTAAAACTTTCTTTGTTGGTAAAAGAAAATGATGGGACATAATTTGAAGTCATTATATCATTCTTTGAATTACTTATTCTTATTTGCCAGAATTTATTCTGGAGTTGGTTTACAACTCTCTGTAGCTGGCCACTGTCTCACCTTTATTAATGTCAACTCAGACTATATGAAGGCCAATTCCAATTCATTTCCAATGAGAGTTGAGCTATCTTAGCATCAACAAGCACACAATTTCACTTCAAGTGACATGTTAAAAAGACATTTTTGTTGAATTTCATGGAAACATTTTTTATACGGTATATTAACATTCTTATCAGAAGAAAATGTGGAGAAAAGAGATTATAAATTTAAATGATATTTTATGGAAAGCTCAAATGTTAAGTATACAACAGAAATACACTTGAAATTCTGTTTTGAGTCCTTCTAAAGATGTCACAAGGCAATTCAGTTTTGAAATATAAACACTGATGTAATGAAGAGAATCAGACAGTCATTGGGAACACGAGTGTCCACAAACAGCAATGTGATAACAAACCAGATCATCTGTCTGAGCGGCATTATCTGAGAAATAAATTCTGGCTTAGCTGCAGGCGTATCTGAAAAGTCTTAGTACATCAGATACGTGTCAAGAAACTGACAGAGAGGAGGAAGTCACGTGATGGAGTAGTGACTGGTAAGAAAATACCAGCCCTCTCCAGAAAAGTAAAGAAAAAGCAAAGCCACAAACACAGAAACCATAATTAAAAATAAAAGTGTGGAGAAAATGGCCGCAAAGAAAGAAAAACCAAAAACAACAGGAAGAAAAGAAGGAAAGACGTCGGAAGAGAAAGCTGAAGGCCTTACCTGTACGAGGAGGCCCGCCATGGAGAGAGAAGCCCACTCCCTGAGGTCAGTGGAAACCCTGAGCGCAGGATGACAAAGATGGACAAGACAAAAACAACACCGACGGGAGGGGGGACCAGCTGAGGTGTAGATCTCCACAGCTTAAACAGACAAGAATAACACGACAACAAGAGTCCCAACAGGAAAACATAGAAGATAACAGAAACAAGAAGGAAGAGAATAAAAAAGGAAATCAGAGAAACAACAGATGACCAACCCAGAGGAAGAAGACCAACACCAAGACACCTTTAATAAAAATAATAAAAACAAAAATACCCAACAAAATAAAATAAACAACCCAACCAGAAAACCAGAAGAGACAGAGGTAAAGGACACAGATCCTGGAGTGGACTCAGAAGAAGAGGAGGAAGAACACAGAGAAATGGAAGATGAAGGGAAGGGACAGTACATGGATAAAAAAAATTCAAGAATATATGGAAACAGTAAAAGAATGACTGACCACAAGAATTCAATGAAATAAAAAGAAGAATAAAAGGTACAGAAGAAAAAGTGAATAGATTAGAGATGGTCATGACAGAAATAGGAAAAAGAGTAGACAAGGTGGAAGAACGAGAAACAGCCATAGAAATGGAGGTGGATGACTTAAAAAAGTTAAAGAAACACAGGAGCTGTTAGCTCAGAAGATAGATATAATGGAAAACTATAATAGGAGAAACAATATAAAGGTAGTGGGCCTTAAGGAAGATGAAGAAGGCAAAAATATGAAAGAATTTATAAAAGAATGGATCCCCAGGGTCCTAGGAATGCCAGAATTACAGGAAGGAATGGAAATAGAAAGGACACACAGAACATTAGCCCCTAAACCACAGCCACAGCAAAAACCAAGATCCATTCTGGTAAAATTCCTAAGATATATGACAAGAGAAAATATATTGGAGAAGGCAATGAAAAAAATAAGAGAAGATGAAAAACCACTGGAATACAAAGGTCAAAAAAACTTTTTTTCAACCCAGACATAAGTTTTGAACTCCTAAAGAAGAGGAAGGAGTTTAACGCAGCAAAATGGACCCTATGGAAAAAAGGTTATAAATTTATGTTAAAATATCCAGCAGTGCTTAAAATAGTTATCATGGGGCAGCATAGCAAACTGTTCTCGGATCCGGAAAAAGCACGAAAATTTGCAGAACACCTACAAAACAGACAGAGAGATGAAGAGATGTAACAAGAACAAAAATGACAACAAACTATATATAAAGAAGAATAAAGTATAAGTAAGAACTAAGAAGGGAAAGAAAAGGAAGTTAGGAGGGAATTAAGACAGTGAGTTTGTTATATGTGAAGATTAAAATATTTTCTGGCTGGGTGGGGAAGAATAACAGTCACTGCGAAATCAGTTGACGCTTGCGAGCAGGTTCGCAAATCCAAATGGAGAGGGGAGATGTGGTTGCCTGACAAGGGACAAAGGGCAACTCAGAGAGGGGAGGGACTATTGGAGTTAAAGGAATTTTAGATATGGGAATAGTGGAAATATTTTATCATTTTAGAAATGTTGTCTTACAATGTGTTCAAAAAAAGAAAGCAGAAATGGATAAGAAGGGAAGGTGGTGATGAGGAAACGGAAAGGAAAAATAAACAAAGTATGAAATGGCCATGTTGAACTATATGACTTTAAATATTAATGGAATACATAACCAAATCAAAAGGAAGAAACTGTTAAATTTACTGAAGAAAGAAAAAATTGATGTAGCATTCATGCAAGAAACACATCTAACTGAAGTGGAACACAAGAAATTAAAGAGAGATTGGATAGGACATATTAACAGCAGCATCATATAATTCAAAAGCCAGAGGAGTAGCTATATTAATCAATAAAAATGTACCAATCAAAATAGAGGAGGATATAATAGATCCAGCAGGGAGGTATGTAATGATAAAATGTCAGATATATTCAGAATTTTGGAATTTACTCAATGTATACGCATCTAATGAAGAAAATCAAAAATGTATTTTTGAAGGTCGCAGATACGTAAGGGAATATACTAATAGGAGGGGATTTTAACCTTAATTTGGACTCAAACATCGATAAAACTGGAAAAAAGACTAACAGAAAGAACAATGTAACCAAATTTATAATTAAATCGATGCAGAAAATGCAACTTTTGGATATATGGAGGAAACAACACCCAAAGGAAAAGGAATATTCATATTATTTGGGTAAACATAAAACATACTCAAGGATAGACCTATTCCTGATATCAGCCCATATTCAAGGAAGATTTAAGAAAACGGAATATAAAGCTAGATTGTTATCAGATCACTCACTCCTGTTATTGGCAATAGAGCTGGAGGACATCCCACCGAGAATGTATAGATGGAGATTAAACTCCATGCTACTTAAAAGACAAAATTTTAGAGAATTAATTGAGCGACAAATTAAAATGTACTTTGAAATAAATATGGAATCAGTGAAAGATAAGTTTATACTATGGGATGCAAAGAAACCATTCATCAGAGGACAGATAATAAGTTATGTAACTAAGATGAAGAAGAACTACAATCGGGAAATAGAACAGCTGTAAAGGGAAATAACAAATACTGAAAAAGAATTAGCAATAAAGGAAGATACAACTAAAAGAAGAGAATTGACAGACAAGAAAATAAAATATGAAACACTACAAACATATAAGGTGGATAAGAGCATAATGAAGACAAACAGAAGTATTATGAGCTAGGAGAAAAAAACGCACAAAATACTAACGTGGCAGCTTAAGACAGAACAAATTAAAAGAACGGTATTGGCAACAAGGAAAAAGGACAAACAAATTACATATAACCCAACGGAGATCAACGAAAACTTCAGGGAATTCTACGAACAACTATATCAAACTGAAAACGAAGGGAAAGAAGACAAAATAGATGTATTTCTAACTAAAATTGAACTACCAAAATTGCAAAGAGGAGCAAAATAAATTAATAAAACTATTTGAAATAGAAGAAATACAGGAGATATTAAAAAAACTACTGAACAATAAAACACCAGGAGAGGATGGACTCCCAATAGAATTCTATAAAACATTTAAAGACTTATTAATTCCTCCTCTCCTGGAAGTAATGAACCAGACTGAAAAAACACAAAAGATACCAGATTCATGCAAAACAGCAATAATTACAGTAATACCAAAGACAGGGAAAAATCCACTAACACCAGCATCATATAGACCAATATCTCTACTTAACACAGATTATAAGATAATAGCTAAACTATTAGCAAACAGATCGGCCAACTGTGTACTAAAAATAGTAAAAGTAGATCAAACTGGATTTATTAAAAAAAGATGAACAACTTACAATATCTGTAAATTCATTAACTTAATCCATGCAATACAAGGCAACAAAATTCCAACAGTGGCTGTTGCTTTAGATGCAGTGCAAGCCTTTGACAGAGTAGAATGGAATTATTTATTCAAAGTACTACAAAAATTCAAACTACCAGAGAAATATATTAATTAGATTAAAACATTATATAAGGGACCATTGGCAAAAGTGACAGTAAATGGATATATATCAAACCAATTTAAATTAAGCAGATTAACAAGGCAGGGATGTCCACTATCTCCCTCACTGTTCGCATTAGCTATAGAATTGTTAAGAACAGAAAATAAAATAAGAAGGATAAAAATAAAAGAGAAGGAATATAAAATCAGTCTATTTGCAGATGACATTATATTATACTTAAGAGAACCAGAAATATCAATAAAAGAATTACGTAAGAAATTGAAGGAATATGGAGAAGTATCGGGGTACAAGATCAACGCAAATAAAAGTGAAGCAATGCCAATGAATAATGCGGATTTCTCAAAGTTTAAGAAAGAATCACCATTTAGATGGCAAACACAAGCTATTTGATACCTAGGTATACAAGTAAATAATAATCTTGGCCATCTATATAAACTAAATTATCAGCCATTAATGAAAAAAATTACAAGATGACTTAGAGCACTGGAAAGACTTACCACTAACACTGATAGGAAGGATAAACTGTATTAAAATGAACATCTTCCCAAGGATACAATACCTATTTCAATCATTATCAATTCACCTAACAGAGAAATTCTTCAAGGAGCTAAAGCTAAAGAGCATAAGGAAATTCTCATGGAAAGGGGGGAAACCGAGGATAGCACTAGATAAATTAACAGAATGGTACAAACAAGGAGGCTTTCAACTACCAAACTTTAAGAATTATTATAGAGCAGCACAATTAAGATACCTATCAGATTTTTATCAAACAAGGGAAAAACCAGATTGGACCAGATTAGAGCTAGATAAAATAGGGGAGAAGATACCTGAACACATACTATAAGTGGGATGAAAAATTGGTGCCAGATAGGAATTCACCAATATTGCACCATCTGCTCAACATTTGGAAGAAGATTCATGTAGAAAGGAATAAATTAAATTATCAACTACCAAAATTAATAGTGACACAAAATCAACTAATCCCTTTCACAATAGATAACCTTTCCTTCAGCGAATGGGAGAGAAAAGGGATCAAAAGAATAGAAAATTGTTTTTCGGGAAACAAGTTATTATCTTTTGAACAAATGAAGGACAAATATAATATAACTCAAGATACAATGTTTGCATACCACCAACTGAGAACCTACTTGAAGGACAAGTTGGGTGACAGTCTGACGTTACCAGAAGGAAGCAATTTTGAATATGTGATCACAGACACAATGATAATTAAAATATTTATAACAAACATGTACATCAAACTGCAAGAAAAGGAGAACGAGGAAACAAACTGTAAGCCTAAACAAAAATGGGAAAAAGATCTAAACATAAAGATAAAGAATGAAAATGGGAAAAGCTATGCTCCGGAACTATGAGAAATACAATAAACATGAGGTTATGCATGATTCAATATAATTGGTTACACAGGCTATACATCACACCCCAAAAGTTAAATAAATGAGACCCAACAGTATCAGACAGATGTTTTCACTGTAAGAAGGAAACGGGAACAACAGTATATGCAATTTGGGCATGTGAGAAAGTGAAAAACTTTTGGGAAGATCTAAACCAGATATTAAATAAAATCACAAAAAGCAATATACCAAAAAACCCAGAGATCTTCCTTCTAAGTAATATAAGAAATAAAGAATTTAGACTCTATTTGGATGGAGCACAAAAAAGATTTATTATGATATCCCTAGCTGTAGCAAAAATATGTATTATGTTAACCTGGAAATTAGAAGACAACTTGAGAATACAACAATGGTACATAGAAATAAATAAATGTATTCCATTAGAAAAAATAACATATAATTTAAGAAATAACATCACAATATTCGAACAAATATGGGAACCATACATGAAACACAATAGAGAAATCATACCACGGACCTCCACCACCTAAAATGACAGAAGGAGAAGACAATGAAATGAACTGTCCCTGTATGTAAAAGTAAAAGACAAAAATTTCTTTTTTATTTTTATTAAGTGATGACATTGTTTAACGTGTTTAATGTATCATATAAATTGAACTTTGAATAAATGGGGAGGGGGTGAGGGAGGGAGGGAAGGGAGGGGGGGAAAGGGGAGAAAATGACACTGTATATATTCAAGAGAAAAATGTCTATGTATTTTGGTCAGTATGGTTCATAGCGTGAAAATTTAAAAAAAAAAGAACTGACAGATAGAAGCAAATTAACATTTTGGTTCAACGACTCAAGGTTCTGATGAAACATCGTCAACCTTATGTGCCAACCCTGTGTCTTTAATCTGCTGAGGATTTCCCACAATTCCAATTCCCCCTCCCATCTTCAAAACATTGCCATCGAACCTTGTGCATAAACCTAAGAGTACAAGAAGGGCCTCTGTTTGTCGCCTCATCAGACATGTGGCACCTCCAACAGTGCTGCAATCCATCATAACACTGTGGAATGTTAAGCCAGATTTCTGAATTAAAATCTCTGGAGTGGGTACTAAATCCTCAACTTATGAAGTGCTTCTAAGAGTTACAAGTCAGAAGAGAATACATTGCTTGTCAAATTATTTATCACGTTGAAATGGTTTTGCTGTTTAGTGCTGCTAAGAATGAGAATTTATATATCTTTTATTGTCATGTGTACCAAGATTTGGTTTAAAAAGTACAACAGGGAGTGCAATAATAAATCAAAGCACGGAGTGAAGTATTCCTTGGACAAAGTACAGGATATGGAGAAAATGCAATTAAACAGTGCAAGGGTGTTATTTTTTTTTTGAATATTTTATTTATGTTTTAACCACCAAATAAAATTTACAGTACAAATCTTTAAAATAGTTTAATTCATTATGCATGTGGTATGTGTATGTATACTTCTCCCTAAAGCCCCAAGGAAGAAGGAAAAAAATGAAAAAGATACAAGATATAAGAAGAAAGACCAGAGATTGTCCAGAGAGTCTTTTTTCAGAAATCATTTACCATCAAATAAAGGTTACCAAGGTTTGAGGTTATCAGTGAAATGATTAAACATCAATTCCAATGCTCTGCAAATATGGGTGCTATATTTTCCAAAATATATGATATTTATTCCTTAAGCTATATGTAATTTTCTCAAGTGGTATACAACTATGAATGTCCGCTTTCCATCTCTCCATTCCCAAATCTGTATCTGATTTCCAAGTTATAGCAATACATTTCCTAGATACTGCTAAGGCAATATTTTTACAAACTTTATTCATTACACATTTAATTTTAATTTGGGTCTAATACCTTTAATATTACCTAACAGAAATAGCAATGGATCCCATGGGAATTTGATCCCTGTTATTCATTCTAATAAATTGCATCAAGCCAGAAAGGTTTTTATTGTAGGACACTTCCAAGTAGAATGCAAAAATATACCAACCTCTTGTCCACATCTAAAGCACAAAGATAATGCAAGGACATTATATTTTGTTGATTAACGGTGCCTTCAAGTTTCTGATAAGAACCGGGATGAAACTTCAATATGGAAGCTCATGTTTTCAAGCTAATGCATCATCTGCCTGTTAAAAGGGGGATAGAAGAGAACATGTCTGAGGTCCTTTAATAGGTGGCTGCTTTACCAAGGTAGTAGGAAGTCTAGTTAATAGAGAGGAAGTTGATTTGTATAATGATCTGAATTTCTCTGCAGTTTATTGTGGACTTTAAACAAGCTGTGATGGATCTGGTCAGGATACTTTCAATGGTGTATCTATAAAAATTAGTAAAACACACTGCAAACATGTGGGCTTTTCAGGAAATGGATTTGCTGCTGTGTTTTTTTGACTGCTATTTTATCTCAGTTATATTGACATGGGAAAATATCATCGAAACTAATCCGAAAACAATGCAGGGCTGCTTAATCTTTTCATAAGACCATTAGAAATGTACAAGGCATATCCATCAGAAGCCAACCCCTTAAAGTTCCTCAACCATTCAGTAAAATCATGGTTGACCTAATTGTGATATCAATTCCACATTCCTTGCTGTTCTTCTAACCTTTCACCCCTTTCTTCTCAAGAACTTGGTCTTCCATAAAATCATACAAAGACACTGCTTCCACTTCCTGTGTGAAAGGCATTTTCATAGGCTCATGATCCTCTGAGAGAAAAAAATACCCTTTTCCTCGACTCTGAGTGACCCTTTTCAATGCTACTCACTCCATCTCCACCACCCCCCACCCCACCAAATGGAGTCTTTCATACAATTAAACAGACTCTGCACATCCACCCAGTCAAGTCCTTCAAAGATTTTATACTGTTTATAAAGGAGCAGGTGACAGCTAAATATCAGAAAAGAAGAAAGGCTAATTTTAGACCCAGAGATTGAATCTACTGCTGGCGCTTCTACTTTGCACATTCTAAACATCAAGCTCAGGGTGGCAGTGTCACTGCTAGTCAAGCTGCTTCTTCACAACTCCAGTAACTTGGATTTGATTCTGATCCTCTGTGCTGCCTATGTGGAGTTTGCACATCATCCCTGTGAACATGGGTTTCCTTTGGAGACACCCATCCCTTCCCACATCCTAAAGTAATGTGGAGTATGTTAATTGGCTACTGTAAATTACCCCAAATCAGTAGTTGACCAAATCTGGGTGGGGGATGAGGGGGCTGATGGAAAAGGAGGGAGAATAAAAGCCATTGATGTAGGATCAGTGTAAATCAAATCAAGTTTATTATCATTTGATTACATAAGTACAACTTGGCAGAAAAGTGTTCTCCGGTCCACGGTGCAAAATGAGCAGACATACAACCAGACTTAACACACATGCAAACAAACAAAACATATGCAGGACAAATATATATTTATAGGTAGGAGAGATCAGGGTGATAGACTGTTGTAAACTCATGAAAACCTTGAGTTGCTTCTAGAGAAATGTCCTTCCAGATGACTGGTACTCAAACTCCCCTTTTTCTGGTGTAGGGGAAACAAAGCGAGTGGCTTTCACAAAGCTTGCAGAACTCTTTCGTGGGTCAGTCCAAAGAGGCCTTCACAATGGTCATGATCCCAACACAGTTCTTCTGTTTCCAGAACCCAAATACGGGTCAGTTCAAGTGGACTTTTCTTTCAGCCATGTTGGGCTTCAACAATTCCCTTCAGAAGTGTCTTTTCCTTTGGGCACAATGGGATTCAGAAAGTCCCCTTCGTTTGGCCACATGAAGCCACTTCAGCACAGTATTCCTCAAAGAGAAGCTCATGTGCTGTGTCCTTAAAATGCCCCCCAAAGAAAAAGTATACCGTGTCTTTAATATTTTGGTCACATGGTCTCTGGAGGCACTTCCTCTTTCTTCAGAAGTAGCGAATATAAGCACACTCTGTCCCAATCTGCTGTCAACCCACATCAATCCTCCAACAAAGCTTGCAGTTTGATTTGTTCTCTTAAAGTGACAGTCCCACTCAAATGAAAATGAACTGGGAGCACTCAATATTAGACAGGTGAACACATTGTGCAGCTCCTGATTATTTCAATCGAGTGCAGGGAAAATGAGGAAATACTTTTGCTTCCACAGAGAAAACCAGGTGGAGGTCTGACTTGAGGAGTCTAGACAGGATAAATAAAAGGCAAGTGTTTCACTATTTGACGTAATGATCCAGATTTAATTTGATTGGCATGTGAACCAGAGACAATGTGAGCAAGAGTATCGAGAATTAAGGTTTAGAAATCATGTAGTGACAGTACGACTGATACATTTATTAAAATGGGGAATTATTTGGAAGCGAAAATCGAAGGAATGTGCAGAAAACCTGTAGTGGAATAGAATGGAATAATGAGTCTTGAATAATGTAAAGGTGTCTGTGGTTTTCAACAACCCCTGGATAGAGTTTCACTCTCTTTCAGGTATTGGAGGCTTTACTAAATAATGATGGATAGAGCAGTCATGTCTTTGTGGAAAAGACTTGTGCTGTTTTATCCCAGCCATGTTTCACAATGACAGGCATCTCAGCATTTGTTTCAAGCATGCTTTAAGCAGTCTCTACATAACACACATCTAGTTAAAACAACATGATTCCAGTAAACTATTGCTCTCTGTCCAATATTCAAATGTAAGCAGGATATGTGTTTTCGCAGGGCGACACTTCACTGAGCCCTGGTGATTTACCATGTGCATCAAAATTGATTGTTATTTTTAAGAGAGATTTCTGAATCAGGCAAAATATAAAAGATGGGCTGTTGTGATATTTCTCCATCCATTTGCACAATGAAACCATAGCTTCTGCTTGTGTGCATTATCATGGTGAGGTTAGACAAAGGATCTAATTTCCCACTGGCATTCTGACATTTATTGTATGCCCAGGGCCTGCCCAGTGACAATTGCCGCAGCACCTGTCACAATACTTATACTGGCCAATACTGTGTCCAGCAGCAAAGCCTTATCTCGGTGAGGTCCCCTTTTGGATCCTAAGCTAGATCAGTCTTGAATACATTCAAAAATTTCACTCAGTTTGAAAAGCATTTTTAGTTGACAGAATGAGCAAGGTATGCTTTAAATGTAATTGCATTTAATTTCATGTCTCGTGATTTCTTAGTATTTTCATATGCTTTTATGCATTCTTTTTATTCTGTATGTTTAAATGAAACATTATAAGTCGATTTTAGTGGTGTTAAATTGCCTTGAACAGTCACTGCTTATTCAAAACTGTTCAGGAGGTTTTACAGCCTTGGCACAGCTTTATAAGAGCTTTCACTCAAACTTTCTCAGGATGTTAGAGCAGTGGGGATTCAGTGCAGTTGGGACCTCAATCCATGTAGTTATCAAGATCAGCTTTCCACATATGGCTCCGATACATGCAGGTGGGCAGGGACAACAGACTATCACTCTGGGCAGCGAACTGGGTCACCAATGATCCTGCCCTGTACATCAGATTTGTAGCATTCAGTTAACTTCTCAACAGCTTTGCTGATCTCAGTTATTGTGTGGCTGCTTTAATGGAGTGATTAATGTATAACTCCCTGGCCTTTATTGATTACATTCCTGATATATTGGTTCAGTGAAATACTGTTTGAGCATAAAATTTACATTTATCATTTTTTTTCATTAAATTGATTGATAACAAGCAGATGTTAATATTAAAAATGACATTTAATGGATGATAGATTATTCTGTTTCACCAAGTCAACAACAAAACAGTTCAATCAAGGACTGATCACTCTTCTGCAGCTCCTTGAGTGCCCTTTGTGTCTTTGCTTGCCTTCTGCTACCACTTCAATGCCATAATATCATTCCAACCAAGGTGGTGGACAGTAGGTCTCTTGGCATGGAGGAGATTGTAGAAGGCCACAAAGGGTGAATGTATGCAGCACTGAGCTCAGATGGGCAGGCTTTGGACTGCAATCTCTCCAAGTGAGTGACAAAGGGCGAGCTGAACTGTGTGATGGGTCACTGAAAGCCACTTTCCAATGTTGGAATCCTAATGCCATCATCCTATAGGAAATTGTGAACGAGAAGCAGAAGGCCAGTCAGCCCCTCATTCTGCTCCCTTGTTTAAAGAAGATCATGTCTGACTGTTGACTTCAGTGTCATATTCTTGTTTATCCATTAATTCCCTGAGTGTCCAAAAATCTATTGATACCTGACTGAATATACTCTTTGGTGCAGCCTCTGCAACCCTTTTGAAGAGAGAATGCCAAAGATTCATTACCCTCAAGATGAATTTTGACATGATTTAACTCAGACTTAATTGGCTGATTCTTATTTAGGATTTATGACTTCCTGGCTTGAAATATCTCAGACAGGAGAAACATCAAAAATGTTGTGCACTTCAATGAACTCATCCCCCATTCACCTACACCCATGGGTTCTAAATGCTCTGTGATTAGTAAGGGATTGCTTAAGGTGGAGTGTGAATGGCAAGGGAAGGTTGAGAACCACTGCTTAAGACCCAATTGTTACTGAACTATTTTTCTCAAGAAAAATTGTCATTGGCCCATTTCCTTTGGAGTGATGAAACCATGCACATCGGGTACAATTAAAACAGTAGTTTTCAATCACTGAGCACCTAGGGATTCCTTAAGATGGAATGTGAGCTTAGGGATGCAGCTTGAAAACCACCGAACTACACTCATGGTTGATTTATCCAGTCCTTAAAGGACAATCTCCCCATTACAGGAATTGGTCTGGTGAACCTTGATTGCCCTCTGCTGGCTACCATCTCATTCTGGAAATGATTGCCCTTGGGTTTCAGGCAAAGAGATATACATGGTTGCCATGCATTCAGGTGAGCAGAAACTGACCCACATGGCTGCACATGTATACTCACCTATGGTTATTTTCAGGGTGCTCCATCACAGGCCTCGCCTGAACCTGAAAGACCAGCACTGCAGGCAACTTCATGTTCCTGGGGCCTGGCACAAGGACTCAGCTGGTGCAGCTGCAACCCTGTGATACTTAGACACACTTGTCTATGGATTCAGCCTCTAGCCAATTTTCTAATGATTGCAACATAGCAAGAACGGAGATGGTACTGACCACTGTCCGATACTGTGGATGTTTTCTGTTCCTTCAGAAGGTGGCACCTCATTGCCATCACCTGCTTGGGTGCTATGTCCAGACTATTTGAATTAGAAAAAAATTTCAAGAGTTATGGTGGGGGGAAGGGACATTATGGAGTGGGAACACGATAATTTAATACAAGTTTACTACTGTCTTCAATGGTCATGCCTCCATTTGCCCTATGGCAGCCTATCCCATAAGCATAAGATGAATTTCTTGTATGGAATGGAGCCATTAAGCAAGGGCAGTTCTAACACTGCTGCAATGTAACTGAAAAGCTGGGTGTACAAAAGATATGTTACTTGCTAGTGTGCCTGTAATTGTTAAAATGGTAGCCTATGTTAAGGTAGTTATACATATTGGAATTTTGGATTAGTAACTTTTCTGCTAATCTCGAACAGTACGTAAGATCATTATTGTGTAATAGTATAGTTTTTGGACTAATTTTTTTGGTGGGGGAGGGGTTGATTTTTACACTGTGTCATTCAAGGCATCGAGAGCTCAAATGGCCAGAACTGAGTGGCAAGTCTACGTTCAGGTTATCAGATGCACAGGTGGCTGAGGGGAGGATCTGCCATTGGGGTATTGGGAGCTTGAATGGTTGGTCGGCCGAGATGAGGATCTGTGGTCAGGGCATGGGCAGGTCGGATGGAGGGCGGTCAGGCGTTGAGAGCTCAGATTGTCAGGTGGTCAAGGCAAGGGCTCACGGTCTGGGTGTTGGGAGCTCAGATGGGAGGACAGTCAAGGCCAAAATTGTGGGGTTAACTTTTACACAGGTCATATGGAAAGCACACGATTTTTGGGCCAGAAAGGGAAGAGTTGACTATTATACAGGATTAAATATTATATGAGTATATACAGTAAGGTTATGTGATATCAGGATCATATCCTTGAGGCCTCACTAGAAATCTCCTTCCACTTCTGCTTCATTTTGATCTTAGTACTCTCCTTGGACTCCAATGTGTTCAAGATCTCTTTGGACATTTTCTTCTTCCACCAAGCCATGATATAAAACAGCATATTCATATGTGTCTATTTTAGTTTTTTGCTCATGATGTTCTCCAGCTCCTTCACAACCTGCAACAGTTACTGGATTCGATGCCCAGTATGGAAGTTAAGTTTGGTGAAATCAAATGCAGATTGGGTGACCTAATTTCCAAACACTTGCTCCTTTCTGGGTCTAAGTTTGAACTTCTTGTAGTCAACGATCTCAATTCCCTTCAGCATATATCTGTTCTTGGCCTCATCCATTGTCCATGTGAGGTGGAATGTAAACATGAGGAACAACACATCATGTTCCTCCTGTACAACTTGAAACCGAACATAATGTCTTTTTCTTAAATTTTAGGTATCACATTTATTTGGTTCCACTGTTTCTATCTCTTCTTTACCAACTAATGTTCTTACATTTTCTCTCTAATTTTATTTATGTCCTTCTCCCTAAATATCCATTCCCTCCACATCAGTACATCATAATTCTATTCTGTAGCCTCAACAAAGCTTCTTTTACATAAATCCAACAATTGCAACCTCTTATATTGAGATGAAAAAGAAAACAAGAATATATATGACATATATGATATATATATTAAAAAATCATACACATGTGTGTATATATATCATACACATGTGTATATATATATATATATATCATACACATCATGTGTGTGTGTATATATATATATATATATATATATATATATATCTCATATCATACACATCATGTCTTCTTTGGCTTGGCTTCGCGGACGAAGATTTATGGAGGGGGTAAAAAGTCCACGTCAGCTGCAGGCTCGTTTGTGGCTGACAAGTCCAATGCGGGACAGGCAGACACGATTGCAGCGGTTGCAAGGGAAAATTGGTTGGTTGGGGTTGGGTGTTGGGTTTTTCCTCCTTTGCCTTTTGTCAGTAAGGTGGGCTCTGCGGTCTTCTTCAAAGGAGGTTGCTGCCCGCCAAACTGTGAGGCGCCAAGATGCAAGGTTTGAGGTGTTATCAGCCCACTGGCGGTGGTCAATGTGGCAGACACCAAGAGATTTCTTTAGGCAGTCCTTGTACCTTTTCTTTGGTGCACCTCTGTCACGGTGGCCAGTGGAGAGCTCGCCATATACCACGATCTTGGGAAGGCGATGGTCCTCCATTCTGGAGACGTGACCCATCCAGCGCAGCTGGATCTTCAGCAGCGTGGACTCGATGCTGTCGACCTCTGCCATCTCGAGTACTTCGACGTTAGGGGTGTAAGCGCTCCAATGGATGTTGAGGATGGAGCGGAGACAACGCTGGTGGAAGCGTTCTAGGAGCCGTAGGTGGTGCCGGTAGAGGACCCATGATTCGGAGCCGAACAGGAGTGTGGGTATGACAACGGCTCTGTATACGCTTATCTTTGTGAGGTTTTTCAGTTGGTTGTTTTTCCAGACTCTTTTGTGTAGTCTTCCAAAGGCGCTATTTGCCTTGGCGAGTCTGTTGTCTATCTCATTGTCGATTCTTGCATCTGATGAAATGGTGCAGCCGAGATAGGTAAACTGGTTGACCTTTTTGAGTTTTGTGTGCCCGATGGAGATGTGGGGGGGCTGGTAGTCATGGTGGGGAGCTGGCTGATGGAGGACCTCAGTTTTCTTCAGGCTGACTTCCAGGCCAAACATTTTGGCAGTTTCCGCAAAGCAGGACGTCAAGCGCTGAAGAGCTGGCTCTGAATGGGCAACTAAAGCGGCATCATCTGCAAAGAGTAGTTCACGTACAAGTTTCTCTTGTGTCTTGGTGTGAGCTTGCAGGCGCCTCAGATTGAAGAGACTGCCATCCGTGCGGTACCGGATGTAAACAGCGTCTTCATTGTTGGGGTCTTTCATGGCTTGGTTCAGCATCATGCTGAAGAAGATTGAAAAGAGAGTTGGTGCGAGAACACAGCCTTGCTTCACGCCATTGTTAATGGAGAAAGGTTCAGAGAGCTCATTTCTGTATCTGACCCGACCTTGTTGGTTTTCGTGCAGTTGGATAATCATGTTGAGGAACTTTGGGGGACATCCGATGCGCTCTAGTATTTGCCAAAGCCCTTTCCTGCTCACGGTGTCGAAGGCTTTGGTGAGGTCAACAAAGGTGATGTAGAGTCCTTTGTTTTGTTCGTGTATATATCGTGTATACATACCATGCATATATATCATGTATACATATCATGCATACATACCATGTATACATATCATCCATATATATTGTGTATACATATCGCATATACTTAGCGTGCATATATATCGTGTATACATATCGTGCATACATAGCGTATATTATATGTATGTTTCACATACATACACATATGCACACACAACAATTTGCAAACCTCTTCTTAGAGCCTGCCATTTTGCTGGGTCAAAATTTTGGAACACCATGCGTATCCAATAGATGAAATACCTTGCCACATTGATTATTGCAGTTTCATTTTTCCAGAACAATTAAAAAGGCCATGTCCTTAACCCATGTAGTAATCAGAAACCAGAAATGGACACAATTCTATTTTATGACAAGCATTTTCAGAATGGGCTGGAATAATGGAAAGCAGTTCTCATATTGCATCACTCCATCATACAGATTACAATTCTATACGTGTGAGTAGGTTGGGTGACCAAAGATTTTCAAAGAAAATTCCATGGCTTACTTTTAGTTAATGATTTGAAGAATTTTCATATGTCTTCTCTATATCTTGTTGAGAATGCCTCCTTCTGAGAAAAAAAAGCTTTAGTAAAATATTTATCCTAAAGTCAGCTCAATGCACTTTTCAACCTCATTATTTTGCAGGTGCAAAAGAATCAGGCTGTAAATTTTAAAAAGTCATTTAAACATCCAAAATAAATCTAAAACAGGAGTTTCACGTGGATGAAGAAGGATATCACATGCCAGAGATGATCTGTTCCAGCAGAAGATAGTCCATGCTGGGTGCAGTACACAACACACCAACCAGTTTTTATTCTGATGCCTTCCTATTCTTTTCTTATTCCTTGGAGAAGGGCTGAGGCCAGAATTATTGGTAATATATCTTTAATTGCTATGGATGCTGCAAGACCGGCTGAGTTTCTCCAGCTGTTCAGTGTGTTTTTACTACAGTCACAGTATCTGCAGACTTCCATGTTTGACGCAGTACGTGCTGGATAAACTCTGCGGGTCATGTAGCATCTACTGTAAAAGGAAGTTGACATTTTGGTCCTGAGCCCTTCCTTAGGAGAGACATGTTGATTCCGTCTTTTTTCAAGGTCACATTCACAACAGGAGTGAAAGATATGCGGCTTAAGCCAGACCTCCAATGTTACTTCAGTACCGTAAAAGCTAAACACTGACATCTTGTGTTAGCTCAATGCCAGCAGTAAAACCTAACATATGGCTTCTGCCTTTCCTCCTCCTCGACAATTCAAAGGAAGGCCTGCCCGCAGAAGTTTGACTGGAGAGTAGGCGAATACTTGTGCATGCAGTACTGCTGGAGCATGCACAATTTTATATAATCATTCCTTCACACACACACCACTCCCATCAAATTCTCAGGATCTATTTTGAGAATTTTCTGGTACAGTAATGGTCATCCCTGGCTGCAGACTGTATCCCTGATGCTATGCAATTAACAGCCAAAGGAAAGCATATGGGATGGCAACTTGGGCCAAGAAGGAATTACACTCTCCAAGTCGGAAGATTAGTGGGAAGTTTTGCAAATTATCTAATGCAGCTAATCACCTTTTGCTCTCTAGTTTCTTTCAGTATCACAAGCAAGAGAGCAGAGGATGAAGGTGAGAGCAAATGTAAGGGGATTTGAGGGTTCAGAGAGTGGATGTTCCTGGAACTCGCTTCCAGAGGAGATGGTGGAATCCGGTACAGTTGCTACATTTAGAAAGGCATTTCAATAGACAAGGCACAGAAGGATCAGGACCTCGTGCAAATAAATGGGGTTAGAGTAGCTTTGATGGGATAAAGGGGCCATTTCTGTACTACACAACTCTATTACTCTAGCCAATAAAACAATGTGAATGTGTTCACAAAACCTCAAAGTAGAAACCATTTTTCACATTTTACTGAGAAACATAAACCATATATTCTCCTGTAATCCTACTTAAGAAAACATTCTTGTCTCATGAACCCTATAACAAGACTGATGCAAAAGATTGGGAGAGGAAACATTAAGAAAAATGTACAAATGATTGTCACTCAATCTTCAAGCACACCAAAGAACATTTAACAATGTTCATTTGTTATCATTTAAAGAGCAAAACATTGACAGTTTATTTTGCAATGATAATCCTACTAATTCTATCATCCAATGCATGAGTAAGTGATGATGTAGTAAAAGATATCATCAGGGCTACTTCAGTCCACCAATCGTGCCCAAATTTGTACTAACAGAAAATTTGACATTGTAATGGCAAAAGGAGCTCATTTAGTAAACAATCAAGGCTAGTTTAATGAGTGTAGAAGGGCATGCCAGGCATGTAATAGATGTACCTAAAATCGAGGTGATAACCTGATGAAATTATTAACCAAGATTATATACATGCCAAATGGTGGAAACGCAATGCTATAAGCAGAGGTGTGTGCTCTCGCAATCAAAAATTTGGTTCAAAGTTTTGCCGTAGAGTTGTAGATATTTTTAAGCTAACAGAAAGAGGGCGCTTCATGAACATCTCATCTTCACCAAAGTGAATGCAAAGGAAAAATGGCAGTAGTCACCCAGTACAATACATGATGAAGAGCAATAGAGCTGGACATTATCATTAGGGCAGTGGATAGGCTTTTCCACTCATCAAATAGTATACAAAGTGGTAGACTTATTGACGGGAAGTGCTGCAGAGCTCTCACACACTCTCATTCCAACTTGTATTTCACTCTCCAGGCCTGTCCTGCTTTCACTTTCAAGCAATAGTTTTTAAAAAAAAGTAATCTGTACTTTTAACAAATTAACCGGGCAACAAATTACATTTAATGGAAGGTAAATAGCATGGCAATTAATTAAATATATTCATTTTAATAGCAGTATCAACATTGCCAATTTCATTTTAACAATTCATCAACTAGGGTAAGCTTATTTTTAACAGACTGGTTGAAAAATCAATAAATTCAGTTGCATCTCGCTTTCAAGTAAATGTGATCAGAATGGACAGATGGAAGTTGGGAATTGTATTCCACTTGAGAAAATTACTTGTGGTTTAAGAGATAAATATCATACATTTTGTGAAATATGGAGCCCTTTCTCATATATGTTTAAAAGTATCGGAAAGTGAAGTTCTCCTGTTGTGGTTTTCTGGTCCCTCTTTTTCTTTTTTTTTAGTTTGTAGGGTGTTGGGGGCGGGGAGGGGGGAATTTATAGGAGGTTTTTCTTTCTATTGTATTTTTTTTACTTTTCTTTTTATGAAATACCACATTAAATTTGAAATATTGTGATATGTTTGCTAAGTGGTGTATATTTTTTTAAAAAGTACATATGATCAGGTAGCTCCCAGAAAATGATTTGAAACATTTGTTGAAATTTGCATGATTATAATATAGTTCTAGGAATAGTAAGAACATAGTTCAAAGCATGATCGACGCTTGTCTTAAAATTGGTTAAACCCTCCGATGCCATAGGTGCTCTGTGGTTGGTAACGGATAGGTGGTATGCAAGTGGAGAACCACACCTCTATGAAAATTGTGATGCCTAAAAATAACTTTTTCTTTAAAAAAAAATTACAGCCTTCAAGCTAAGGAAGGCATCAGCTTTGCAAAATACAATGCAAACCTACATAACACAAGGCTAGGTGCAGCTTAATAAATCATCCTTTTAATTATCGCTGATGAGAAGCATGGACAGCAACTTTTTCTATGTTACAAATTTACTTAATATAAAGCTTCTTGAAATATTTTGCTTAATCATTAATGTGTAGGCAGATAAACTTGCTGGAGTGAATCTAGCATTTACAATCTTTTGGCCTGGTTTTCAAAATCTTGGGACTCAATAAACAATTTTGGTTTCTGTCCTAGTACTGTCCATCTAAAGCATCAGGAAATGCAGCTTGCAGTGGGTCTGCATAGATAGGGATTTCATTTGCATCCTCATGGCTTCGAAAGCTCTGTCTGTGTCCATAGCTTTGCCAGTTTCAAGCTATCCTTCCCTATAAGAGACTTTTGCACTTCGGCATGTGCGCGACCCCAAATTAGTTGATCAACTAATCTTTCGTCTATATACTTAAATCTGAACTTTGCAGCAACAATTTTTAGTCAAGTGAGGAAATTATCAACAGTTTCATCAGCCTCTTCCATTAAGCCTTGAAATTCATCGCGTTTAATTCTAGGATTAGGCCTGGGTGCAAGGTGAGAAGCAAACTTTGCAAATATCTGCTCTGGATCATTTCTCTCCACCTCTATAAGCTCCCAGCTAGTAAATGAGTCAAGGCCTCGTTCCCCTGTCCAGAGAAGTAGAGAACTGACCTTCTCTGCTGTTGCATTTTTAAAATAGATTTGAATGGTAAATTGCCCTCCTGCTGAAACTTTTTAAACGATTCATCAATTTCTTCAGCCTCGCAGTCCATCACTGGGTGAACTGCTGTTGCTCCAGCCATTTTTTATCAGTAATTTTTTTTCTTCCCCTTCGTGTTTCAGTGACTTGCAATCAATTGTATGACTTTATTCTTGTTCTCTTATACCACTGGCACCATGTTATGTCTCTTGCATTACTTGGGAGTAGACATTAAATAATGTAGAGATGCAAGATTCAAATAATGACAAAGACTTTACTTACTGATGCCTTCTACCATCTCAGGAAACTGTTTGTTTTTTCTCTCTCTTTCTTTCTCTCTCTCTCTCTCTCACACACACACACACACACACACACACACACACACACACACACACACACACACACTTACAGTGGTGCAGTACAGTGAGAAGGGTATATTCTTACATTGTTACAGAATAGTTCACATTATGCTGACTATATAACAGCGTCCATTTGAGGTAAAGATATATTACTGACATATTTTCAGAAGGGATCAGGCCTGAAACATCAGTAATATATCTTAACCTACAGTGGATGATACGAGACCTGCTGAGATCCTCCAGTGTTTGTGTTTTTAATGCTGGGTATAATGGACCGAGTCCCATCCTGGTGTGGGGATTGCTAGCCTCTCCCTCCATTCCTCACATTCACTGTCATTACCACATCACTCTCCCCGTATCCCTGCTGTCCAACATCAACGCAGTGACACTCTAGGATGCACGCAAGGTCTACGTCTCGATCGACTGACATCCAGCCTTCAAAATCTCTGTGACTCAGGTGTTTAGTGTAAATGTCCTTCCTGTGTGAGCAGCCACTAAGGAGGGTAAGTGTGAAAATTATCGATGAGAAATTACCACGACAGTGGTGAAAAAACCATATATATGAGCTGTTGCTTCAAGAAGGCAGTCAATATTATAAAGTTCCCCTATCACCCTGGTCACAACTTCTGATTGCAACCTTCAGCAAGCCTGAAGACCAGCACCTCTTGGTTGAAGTTGAGCCACCTGTCTCTTGAACCTCCCCTTGTTACAGTAATCATGGACTGCTCTGACAGCACTAAAGGATTGCCTGCAGGCCATGTTTTTGCTCTAGGATTACAGTGAATATTTATTGAGTATCTTATTGGATTTGAACCCAGGTCACTGGCATTATCTAGTGCTGTGATAACTGCAACAGTCACTGAGCCACTTATCCATGTGATCACTGGGAAAATGTAAAAATTCTGCACCAATTGCACGAGTGACTCAGCAAACGAATGTGGTGAACAGTATTTCCATTTGCTGCGCCATTGAGTCATTGATTCATCCAAATATTATATTTTCTTGCAATATAGAAGGAAGCTATTTAGCCTGTTGATTCTCATCTGGTTCTCAAAGCCTTCTCATTCATTCCATTCCTCCCCTAGTCATCTATTTCATTCTCTTCACACGTCTGTCAACTTTCCTGTCTTTCTACTTTCTTTTCTTCTTTCTTTGGCTTGGCTTCGCGGACGAAGATTTATGGAGGGGGTAAATGTCCACGTCAGCTGCAGGCTCGTTTGTGGCTGACAAGTCCGATGCGGGACAGGCAGACACGGTTGCAGCGGTTGCAGGGGAAAATTGGTTGGTTGGGGTTGGGTGTTGGGTTTTTCCTCCTTTGCCTTTTGTCAGTGAGGTGGGCTCTGTGGTCTTCTTCAAAGGAGGTTGCTGCCCGCTGAACTGTGAGGCGCCAAGATGCACGGTTTGAGGCGATATCAGCCTACTGGCAGTGGTCAATGTGGCAGGCACCAAGAGATTTCTTTAGGCAGTCCTTGTACCCTTTCTTTGGTGCACCTCTGTCACGGTGGCCAGTGGAGAGCTCACCATATAACACGATCTTGGGAAGGCGATGGTCCTCCATTCTGGAGACGTGACCCACCCAGCGCAGCTGGATCTTCAGCAGCGTGGAGTCGATGCTGTCGACCTCTGCCATCTCGAGTACTTCGACGTTAAGGATGAAAGCGCTCCAATGAATGTTGAGGATGGAGTGGAGACAATGCTGGTGGAAGCGTTCTAGGAGCCGTAGGTGATGCCGGTAGAGGACCCATGATTCGGAGCCGAACAGGAGTGTGGGTATGACAACGGCTCTGTATACGCTTATCTTTGTGAGGTTTTTCAGATACAGCAATGACCTCTTTGAACTTTTCTCCATTAACAGTGGCGTGAAGCAAGGCTGTGTTCTCGCACCAACCCTCTTTTCAATCTTCTTCAGCATGATGCTGAACCAAGCCATGAAAGACCTCAACAATGAGGTCAACAATCTCTCTTTCTACTACCAGTCTTCTGAAAGGGTAATTTACAGTGGTCAACAAACCTGCCAATCAGCATGTCCTAGAGTTCTTGGAGGAAACCAGGGCACTCAGGGAAAATGCACACAATCACAGAAAAAAAAATAAAGCAAACTGCACACTGATAGTATCCATGGTCAGGATTGAACCTCCAGGTTGTGTTAGCTGTGGGTGCGCAGTAATAAGGCCGTGCCAATGAATCACCTTCATTGATGTTGCTCTTTGGCACAATGACTATCACTTCAGGACTGAGAATAACTACCACCAGAAAATAAACAAACCAGGGACCATCACTAGATTCAGGTTTCCTTTCGTTTTGGAAAGTCTGTCAATAAAATGTTAAAGAACAACTTCTACAGCAGATTCATTTCTATGTAAAGTGTAGCCAATAGTGAAATTAGGAGACCTATCGAGCTAATTTAGATACTTTCCCTTATATGACTGCTGTGTATCGCTCTTTGCCTTCAGAACGTGTTATAAGCTGTCAGTGCCATGAAATACCAAGACCCCTGACGCGATGCAGATCGCATTCTTTTCCCTTGAACTTTTATTTCCCTCTCCAGTCGCTGTGGTTAATTGTGTTATTTTCATTTTCCTATTATTTTTCAACCTTCAAGGGTTACCTTTTTCAAAGCTTTGAAATCCCTTTGTGCAGGGGCCAATAAAATTTGTGAGCCTATTTCCTTTTATATTCATGTGATCGCAGTTTGTAAATGAGATTAATTCAAGTAATGTTATAAAAATAGCTCTGCCTGAGATCTAGAGCAGAACAAAAGTCAATGAAAGCCAGAGGAAAGTGACGCCATTTGCATGTGCCAGACAAATTATTCTCTCAATTCTGCACATCTCAGTGGGATAGAAATATAATTAGGCCAGTGCAAAGGTAGTGTGTCTGAAAATTGGCTGTTTGGCATCCTGTAACATTCTGCAACAGCAGAACATAAATAAATGAGCACCTGAGAATGACTTGCAAACAATGTAAAAAATCTGCAACTCTGGATATATTTGGCTGCTTTAACTGGGTAAAGTTCCATGTCCATGACTGACAAACCCCTGACTTATTTGTAAAAAAAATAATTGTTTGGAAAGTGTAAATTTGAGACCATTCTGGAAGGAAGTGAATATTAATCAGATTTTGTGAATTTACTGCTGAGACTAGGACCGTGAAGATGATCTATCCCAATCCACAGGACTCCATTTAAATCCAGTGTAGTAATTAATTTGCAATAGTTTTTGAAAAAGAGAATTTACAAAATGTTGAACAAAATAGTGTTCATGGGGTATATTTAAAAAAAAAGAATCAAGATCCCCTAATGATCAGATGCTATCAATCTTTATGAAAGTAGCGAGAAGCTTCTCCTGAAGAGTAGAAAGTGCTTGGAGTAGGGATGGTGAGGAAAAAAGGTAGATGGACGTGTTTACATTCCTCTCTTTCTTGAGGCTGATTGAAAGGCTCTATGGAGACATTTTTAATTATTTTTACTGTCCAGTCGGTTCACATCCCACCTTCAAATCTTCAGTCAGCATTCCTCTCCCCAAAGCCAGCTCTCGATTCACTGTCCTTCCAAAATTACTGATGACATCCTGTGTCATTAAGTGAAACGTAATCAATCCCTCCTAGATCTGCCCAAAGTCACTGATGCAGTCGATCGCACCATCCTTCTCCAAATGCATTCCATCGTAGTGCAGTGGAATCTATTATATTCAATACATATTGGTGATCACAAAAATCACAAGATTTAAAAAAAAAACATCTGGTTTACTAACTCCCTTCAAAGGAAGGATTTGGTCTATCTCACTCATTCCAGCTCAGGTGGTCAATTCTTAACACACAAGAAACTGCAAATGTTGGGATCTGGACCACCACAAAATCTGTTGGAGCAGCATCAGTGGGTCAACCAGCATCAGAGGGGAAACAGATTCTGATTCTTATATGATCCCTGGCAACCCATTCAATTGTGTTTCACTCACAATATATCTTCTCCACAGTGCATTTAGGGAAGTGTGCTGACAGTGTCATTCAGTTACTGAAAAATTTAATGTTTTCAAAAAGATTAACAATAAATTCAAATGATTTTGAGTATATTGTCATATACATAATCCAATGTGCATATGCACCAACATTCTTACAGGATGCAGCCAAAGAGATGCATAAAGAGACTACAATAGAATACATGAATTGCAAAGAAACAACAAATACAAAAGATTGATAGATGCTTAAAAAAATCTCGCAGTTATCCTGCTGCAAGGAAAAATAAGTTGCATTTCTGTAGTGCAGACGATCCATGATTAGTGTTGCAAGGAGGCATTCAATAACCTGTTACCTGATGGAAACTGTTCTTGAACCCAGAGGGGCTGGACAACACACTTCTGAACCTTCTGCCCAAAGGTAGCAATGAGCACAGATTGTGGTAAGGGTGAAGTGGTTACTTTACAAAGTTGGCTAGCCTCTTGATGCAGCACCTCCCACAGATGTCTTCAGTGGATTGGAAGACAGAACCTGTCTGGACCTGGCTATATTTGCTACCTTCTGCATTCCTGGGCATTCACATGACCAAACACCAGGCTGTGATGCAACCAGTCAGTATACTTTTTTTTGGGTCTTTTATTAGATTCCTGGTTGTACTTAAAAGTTCAGGTGTACAATGGTTACAAATTAAAAACTGATATTTCAAAAAAAATCAAATTGAACAAATATCAAATAAGCTTAAAAACCATTTGATGTAAAAAGCAAAATAGACCATCTTCAAAAATCTGTTTTAAGCCAGTTCCAAAAAGTTGTAGGGAAGGTTAAGAAATCATGGTACACAAGTGTTCTGCGTGAATCGTTCTGGTGTTTGGGCAATTTTATGCAAGCACTGCTGATCTTTATTACAGTCAAAAGTATACTTTCCACAGTGCACCTATGACAGAGCATCTAATGACATGCCAAATCTCCTCCCTGAGAAAGATTCCTAATACTCAGCTAAGTTATTGCTGAAATTGGATGGCATTAAATGAGATGGTCATACTTTGACAGGAATGAGATATGTTGTATGTACAGCGGATAAACAAAGCAGTTTTTGTATCATCACCCAAATATGCATTTATCCCAAAGTCATAATATATGAGATAGTTACAAAGATTTTCATTGGCTTTGGGCTATAAGTAGTTGTCTTTCAAATATTCTCTCACCCAGGACTGACTGTGCTGAGGAAAATTATAGTTCGTCGCATTCATGGAAGGATGCTATTCTGCTTTATTTGATGCAGTTTGGATGATAACACTTCATTTGTGACTTTTTCGTGAGAAGAACAAAGGAGTTCCATGCATGTCAACCAACGAAGAGGCATGATCCTAAAAATCGGTTACAATTGCCAAAAAATAGAACAAATTTAACTGACTAGCTGAACAAAACCATGAGCTAAATTCTACTTAAATGTTATTTTTTTGTTATTGCTATGAATTAAAAGTTATTTGCAATTTTATGAAAATCACAAAAAAATCATATGGAAGGAAGTGAGTACAATGGAAGTACGGTAAATCTGGTGTATGGGGATTGGTAGTTGCCAGGTAATTACATCTTCTGGTTACTTGAGGTTGCGTGGTTGTGTGAATGGCAAGGAGCAGCAATTTTAAATTTGCACATTTTTTACCTGTTTATTTTCCTCTTATTTTTTGGCAGTTGCTTGTGGTTGCCAGTTGTAGATAAATGGAAGATATCAACAAATTACATCTTTGACTATTCTGCTTGAATAGCTCAAAGAGCAGGCCATAAATGTTCTTGATTCCTTAGAATCTTCTTACTTCTCATGCAAGCCTGAGAAGCCTGGGCTGGCCTGAAACTTTGTCCCACTCACTTTTTTGTTGTACAAGTGGAATGTTTACAACTTGAGTAAGTCTTCTCCTTTCTCTTCACTCCCCATGTTCAAAAAGCCAAGATATTTACATAAACAATGTCTCAGCTGCAGTAGGTTGAATTTCCAGCTCAGTTCAAAACCTACTATTCTACACAGCAGACCAGACTAAGGAGTTTTTTTTTGCCGCCATGTAATGTTTCACCAGTGGAGGTAAGTTGTGAGTAGCATGGGTTGGTGTTAAAAGTCTGGAAAGATTTCCATGCTGCTGCCTTCATTAGAAGGCATTGTAACGCGAAAGTCTGCAGGTGCTGCGATTGTAGTAAAAACAAAGAAATGTTGGAGAAACTCGAAAGGTCTTGCAGCATACATAGGAGGTAAAGATATATAACCAACATTTTGGGCTAGAGCCCTTCTTCAAGGTACTCAACAACTCTGCTGCTGTTAATTGGCTTCTGGCATCTGGAAATCAAGAAATATGGTGTCAGTGCAGACAAAGTGGTACTGAGTTAAAAGATCATAAATATTTAATCACAGAGCAGACACAAGGGAGGGAATGACCTATACCTTTTTCCTATGTTACAGAATATAGCCTGGTTCTCCCTGGATCACCTTTCACATTCTTTCATGCAAGTTCAAGGTGACACACTGGAGAGATACATATTATGTTCTGATAGGGAACAATGAACTACAGATGATGAGTCTGAGGGGAATGTTTAGAAAGTGTTTCATTTGGGATAACTCCAAAGATAGCATCTGTTAGACTGCATGCTGAGATTTGGAAGAACTTGCAGCATTGCAATACTGTACCTCTTCCAATGCCAGTTTCAATAGAGTGTTCCACAATGAAACCCAACTGTGCTCTTCTATGAATCTGCCAATGCTCTCTACAACTTTGTTGCATGAGTGCATTTTGGTACTGAGTTGTCCTTCTTCCTTTTGTTTTTCCACAACGAGAACCCTATACAGTTGTATATCTTGAAGGAAATGTAGAACCTTCCCAAAACAAAACCTAATCCGTCATGAGTTATTAAATAGCCAGTGTCTGCAAATGTGGCATTCAGTTTCATACTGCTGTGCACTGCACTTTCAGTAAAAACTTAAATGAAGTCTACATTTTTACCGGTTTCTCTAGGACCAACACCTGCATATGATGCTACATCTCAGAATATTCTTGAAGCACACAGTGCAGTTGTGTACAGTAAAATCCTTGGTATTCGTCACCTACGGGTATCACAGATGCCAGATATGTGAATTTTCCAGTTGAGTAAGATACACTATTACAATGCCAAACTAATTCACCTGCATTAAAAATAAATATTTAAAAGACAAAAGACAATGCAAAATGTAAATTAATTTGGGGGAAAAAAAAGTATTGTAGATTTTATTTATGTGAAATTCACTTTGAGGTGATTCCGTAAGTTACAAAATTTTAATTCAAACCCTAACTGTTGGCGCTGTTACAAGATTGCCCGAACTGTGCCGCCATCATAATTAACTCCCCCTCCCCCATGTTTACTGATTAAAGCCTTATCTTATTACTAATTAAGGCACTTACCAGTCAGGGATAGGGATACACTTTGGGAGAGTCACTCCAGCGGCAAGTGGCTTCAGCCAGCTCTTCATCCTGGGCACCACCATTATATTCAAACTCAAATTTATTGAAGGTTCATTCAAATATCTGCTGCAGCAGGGCACAACTGGCTGAATATTTGCTCCCAAATTCACCAAGAAGTTGTGTGAGAACATTTACCTTTACAATTTTCAACTTCATTTAAATTTTTATTTATTTTAATTCTATCTATTTATTTATTTCTTTTTTTTGTTGTTGATTGGGTAGTCAGTTGCTTGAATTCCAGATACTGGGGATTTTACTGTAGTATCTTGTATATCTGCATGACAGTTCTCTGAGCTTAGTACATGCCTTAATGGCTTGCTTGTCAGATCTCATTCTTTCATACTTATCTAGTTGCAGTTTTGTGGTACTTAATTTGGCATAAACCTTTGGATAACATGCTTTCTCTTCCAGTAGCCCTCCCACAACCATGTCCCAATTAATTTCCAGCTTGACTCTTCCCAGAATAATCTTTCCTCCGGCATCCCATAACTTCTCTCCAAGTTGACCATCTTCAGGCCATTCCAGTCCTTCCTCAAACACCTCCTGGCCAACCATACCCTTCATCTTTCTGTGACATCATAGACCAGCAACAATAGAAACTCACAATGACAGTTTTTAAAAAGAATATTTTTTATTAATAATTACTAATAATATAACATCTTACTTAAATTTAAACTTATCCTCCAGCTATGTGCAAATGTACCCATGTATGTGTGGATTACCCAAACCATTACAGCTTAGGTAGAATTCAGGAAAGTCAATTTCCAAAGCTCAGTCTTAGAAATCCTGTGTTGAAACTCAAAGCTTTTAAACTCGTGTTCAGAAGTAATTGTGAAGTGGGTGAGATATTACATGATCAAAACTCATGAATCCTTATTAAGTTGCTTCCAGAGAAATGTTCTTTCATATGAATGATTGTCAAAACACCCCCCCCCCCCCTCTTCCTTGTGTAGGGCTCACAAAGTGTGTGACTTCCACAATACTTCCAAAGAAACCCAGGCAAGGGTCAGACAAAATGACCATCAAAATAGTCACAATCCAAATGCAAGAATGATCTTGCCACTTTTACCAGATGTGGGTTAATCCAAAATAACCATTACAATGTTCAAAGCAGATCACTGTTTCCCTCTGACAAGGAGTTCCATCTCACACAGTCCTTCACTTCTGTCTTTTGCAGATCTGTTTACTTATTATCAATCTTGCTTCTGACTGTCTCATTCACATGACTTGCTTGATCAATATGAAAATGTGTTTCAATTTCCCCAAAAACATAACTCAGAAGCATATGACTTTCTGAAGAGATGTCTTTTCCTTGGGTAAACAATCCATTATTCTGTCTCTTAATTGAGACCATTAACTCTGTTTATAGCTTCTACTTGATGGTACCTTCTCTTTAACCACAAGTTGTGGATGGTTTTGCTGTGAAAAGGTTTTGTTATGAAATGTTTTCAGCTTGTGTTAACCCATAAGGTGTGGTTACTAAATGAAATATGAGCTTATAACACCACACACCTTCCCACCATCTCTGGCCAAATCCCCAGCAAGTAATCACGACTTCCTTCTGCAACAATCAACAAATCATCATCTCAATGCCCTCCGAAATGATGCGCTGTGAAATGACAATGCCACTAGCATTATTGAATCATTTGAGTTTTAATTTGCTGTAAACTTTGCATCAAAATGTTAAAGTTGTCCTTGTATGAGGGGCTCTGACTGTTCAGTGGTTAGAGCACTGGTCTTGATTACCAGGGGTCATGAATTTATTCCTCATTTCTGTGAGAGGTGCTGGATAAAGTGGAGACTCTCTGTCCACCTTACAGTAGACAAAGTTAAAGAATTTCATGTACTTACATTTAAATGTAGTGTTATGTGACAATAATAGAACATTTACCTTTATATCCTGCCCTTTAAAAATGTTTTTTTTTAAATTAATAACAGTCTCTCCAGAGTTCCTTTCCTTCTGCTTTGCAAGCTACCTATTAGTGGTGTAATTTGTTCTGGTAGCTCACACTGAAAATCATAACGAGCGTACATAGTACTAAATAGAGTCAGCCAAGGATAGGCATCAGTGCTGTAATTTCTGAATAATGATGTGAACTTGAAATCCCACTCCAGAAAGTTGAGACTTGGGCAGAATCCAGTCCTGAGACAGTGCTGCCTTTATGGTAAAGTAAGAGCAGGTAAATGTGGAATATTAGCTTTAGAATATCTCGTTATGGGAATTATGATGAAACCATCAAACTAAGCTGGGAGAGAGAGAGAGTAACCAAGGACATTCCAGGCAGGAATCAGTTCTCACCTCTTCCACTGAGCCATATCCTAATGCCTGCCTGATCTCGTTAACACAATAGTGCTAACTGACTACTACCCATTAGAAGCAATCTAAAGGCTGCAATAAGTGTCCAGTGCCACTCAGTCCCTGAATGACATTGTTTCTGATTTGAAGTGTTGGGTACCATCGTCAACTTCAAGAATCGATTATGAAACTAGCCATTCACATGTGTAAATTGGAAACCAGAAATTAGGCAGCCAGAGAATAGATACTAATGTGTACTGTGAGCAACACTTCCAGACTTCTGTTGATTTTTTTTCTGTACATCAGGAGGATGTTCTTAATTATAACTGGTACATGAGATTAAATGACTGGCAACAAATCATTTCCCTGTCTTTAGGAAGAGGATATGCAAAATGTAAAACATAAGCTCTAGCAATAGCTTCAAAGAAATGTTATCCAATTTGAATGCAGAAAAGTACCTTAAATATTCTATCCCGTGACTGTTCTTTGAATGAGACCAAACAGTCCTAGTGAAGTGACCTTGTCTACCCAACACTACAGACTGCTCATTCCCGCTAGCGTTATTCGAATAAAGTCTGTTTGAATTGGACTGCGTGGCTTGGTTGTACTTCTTGTATCTTGGCAGGAGCTTGATTTTAACATAACCTCTGTCCTCTTGGGTGGACCTGAGGTCAATAATAACCTCAGAATGTGTTTTAAGAGGAGGAGTCACGTGATGGAGTAGTGGCCGGACAGTGAACTCCAGCCCTCTCCAGAAAAGTCGGGAAAAACAAAGGAAAACACAAAGGCACAGAAATAAAAGTTACAGAAAAGTGAGTATAAAGGTGGAAAGAAGATGGCGACAAAAAAAGAAAAATCGAAAGCAACGGTAAGAAGAGAGGAAGAGAAGACAACGGAGGAAAAAGGTGAAGGCCTTACCTGTTCGAAGAGGCCCGCTGCGGAGAGAGAAACCCGTTCCCTCAGGTCGGTAAATAATGGACTACAAAAATGGCTCGCTGAGCCGAGTAAAAGTGCGCAACCGCGCATGAAAAAAAACACACCGACGGGAGGGGGGACCAGCTGGGGAGTCGATCTCCACAGCCGGCAACGACAGCTGCAGAACACCTGCAGCAAGAAGAGACCACAGAAGACAATAGAAACAAGAAAGAAGAGAAGGAAAGGGCAACAAAGAAACAACAGATGGCCAACCCAGAGGAAGAAGAAGAGGAAGAGGAAGAGTACAGTGAAATAGAAGAAGAAAAGAAAGGCAAGACAAAGGATATACTTTCTCTTATTAAAGAATACATGGAGTCATTTAAAGAATGGCAAACACAGGAATTTAATGATTTAAGAAAAAGAATAAACAACACAGAAGAGAAAATGAATAAAATAGATATGACCTTAACAGAAATGGGAAAGAAAATGGACAAGATGGAAGAGCGGGCAGTAGCAGCAGAAATGGAGGTAGAAGACTTAAAAAAGAAATTGGAGGAATCTAATAAAAAAACTAAAGAGACACAAGAACTACTAGCTCAAAAAATAGATACAATGGAAAATTATAACAGAAGAAATAACATAAAGATAGTGGGCCTTAAGGAAGATGAAGAAGGCAAGAATATGAGGGAGTTTATAAAAGAGTGGATCCCTAAGACCCTAGGATGTCCAGAACTACAGCAAGAAATGGAAATAGAAAGGGCACATAGAATATTGGCCTCTAAACCACAACCACAACAAAAACCAAGATCTATTGTAGTAAAATTCCTAAGATATACTAAAAGAGAAAAGGTACTGGAGAAGACAATGGAAAAAGTAAGAGAGGGCAACAAACCACTGGAGTATAAAGGGCAAAAAATCTTCATTTATCCAGATATAAGTTTTGAACTCCTAAAGAAGAGAAAAGAGTTCAATACAGCAAAGGCGATTTTATGGAAGAAAGGGTATAAATTTATACTAAAGCATCCAGCGGTATTGAAAATATTTATTCCAGGACAACAAAACAGACTATTCTCGGATCCAGAAGAAGCACGAAAATTTGCAGAACAATTACAAAAATAGACTGAGGGATGAAGACGGGTAATGAGAGTAAAAATGATCACGATTGATATGTATGCGGGTAAAGAGGTATAAGAGTGAATAGAGACAATGTGCATACGTGAATGTATCTGTACTTAGAGGAAAATATAGATAGTATAGACAAGAATTAATAAGGGAAGGTAATGGAATAGAGAGAATAAGGAGGGAATTAAAAGAGTGACCTTTGTGACATATGAAAAGTGAAATCTTTTCTGGGGGGGGCTGGGTGGGGGGAAATAGCGGTCACTGCAAAATCAGTTGACGCTTGCGAGTGGATTCGCAAATCCAAATGGAGAGGGGAGATGTGGTTGTCCGACAAGGGATAAAGGACAACTCAGGAGGGGAAGGGGAGATTGGGGATAAAGAAGATAGAAATAGGAGAATAAGGAAAATGTTGGATGTTGTAGGAATGTTGTCTTATAAAGAGTTGAAAATAAGAAAACAGAAATGGAAAAGGAGGAAAGGTAATGATGGAAAAACGGAAAGAGAAGATAAACAAAATATAAAAGGGCTACACTGAACTATATGACTTTAAATATTAATGGAATACATAACCAAATTAAAAGGAAGAAACTACTAAATTTAAATGAATAAATGTATTCCATTAGAAAAAATAACATATAGGTTAAGAAATAATATTGAAATATTCGAACAAGTATGGGAGCCTTACATTAAATACAATAGCGAAAACCTACCGGGGACAAACATTACCTAAGTTGATGGAAGGAGAAGGAAAGAAAAGAATGGACTCAGTAGAATTTCTGGTGTATTTTTGTTGAATGACAACATTGTCTGACTGGCTTAATGCAACCTAGATTGTATACCTAAAATGGATGAGAGGGGGGGTGGGGGGGTGGCTTGGGAGGAGGGAGGGGGGGGGAGAAAAAGTCAGTGTATATGTGTGAAAAAGAAATAGTGTATATCATGGCTAATGTGATTTATGGTGTGAAAAATAACAAAAAAAAGAATGCAAATATTTAAAAAAAAAGAATGTGTTTTAAGAGATTGCCTGGCATTAATTTGAAAATAATGACTATATAGTTTTCCTGAAAAGTCTGTCAACAAATACTACTAATAATGCAGAAAACTTGTTCATTTTTATTTGTACAAAGGACTGTGTTGAATGGAAATTAGCTGTTGCCTTTCCTTTGTTTTACAACAAGGCCAGCTATCAATTTGGTACTCCACATTTCCCCACCAAGGGTACAGAGATCAGTTCCAGTGTATTAGCCATCATTTTGTTCTCAGCTAAATTATCCAATAAATAAAGTAAAATGGAGATTAATAAAAAAAACATTACAATCTTAAAATAATTTTCACGAAATATCACGCTATGAAACAACAATGGTTTGTCCCACAATATGATTGAGAAATTATTTAAAAAAGTATAATTCTACGCCAGTCAATCTACATATTTAGAGCAATAACTTTGGGAATATTTTGTTAATGATCCATTAAATGACAAGAATCAAACTTTGTATATATTGATCAGATTTTGAACCGTACACATGAGCAGCTCCTGATTATTTAGTTTAGCTGATTACTGCTTGTTTCCGAAGATAAATTGGAGGTAATATCTATTGATGTGAGCTTTTCTGGGAGGAAGCAGAGATCCTGGTCAAAGAGAATTGGAATAAAAGTAGCTATCAAACCTCGATGGCAAGTGAAAAATATAAAAAAATTGCAATTGTATCTTCTGCTGAAGTCAAAGGTTTCAATAGTTAATTTAAACTAGTAAGGTCATCACTTGAACAAGGACAATAAATTCAAGCGGAAGCAGGGCCAACACTTCATTTCTGACAAAGTGAAATTGTGCAATGATTTTAAGAATTCATGTATTCAATGAAAATGATCAACCTGATGCACTCTGAATGGCATGCCCTTTCCATAAACTAAAGTCATGTGACATTGAATTCAATTAGCACATTCTTAAACAACACCTCCCAAAGGGAGATTGTCTGATCTCAGAAGCTAAGCAGGCTCAAGCCTGGTCGGTACTTGGAGGGGAGACCGCCAAGAAACACCAAGTGCTCTAGGTTTCTGAGGGGCGCTAAACCAAGTAGCAACTCTCTGCCTGCCTTAGGGTAGACAAAAGTGAAATAATTTCATGTGACATCGAATTTGATTAGCACATTCTTAAACAACACCTCCCAAAGGGAGATTGTCTGATCTCAGCTGCTAAGCAGGCTCAGGCCTGGTCGGTACTTGGAGGGGAGACCGCCAAGAAACACCAAGTGTTCTAGGTTTCTGTGAGGGGCACTAAACCAAGTAGCAACTCTCTGCCTGCCTTAGGGTAGACAAAGGTTAAATAATTTCATGTGTATTATGACAATTCCAGAATCTTTACCTTTCTAATGTGAACTTCTAAATGCAAATAAACTAAGTTACAATGGAAATGATAATTATTTATGAATATTTTCATTTTATTTCAGTGGTATGATCTGTCTTAATGTGGAATTATTTATAAAGAAAAATTACTTCAATAGATATCAAAAGCATCATCCTTCCATGAAGTGCAATATAAATAGAACAAATGACAAATTTGGGCTTGTGATGAGGACCTCCTAACGTTGCTGAGCAATGAGACTGTTGTATCTCAGTATCATCAATTGCATCCTCTTTTACCCATATTCATAGACCAGAGGGCTTCAGACAGGTTTTTTTTCCCTCCCATTTCATAGGAATTGACTATTTTGCATAATTAATGCTTAGTTTGCCGGTAACCCATAAAATCGTGAGTAATTTTGTCGCTGTCGATGTTCCATATTTGCAACATTTTATCCAAAGAGGAGATTTCACCAATCCTTGGTTCCTTGAGATTTCTCTGTCATAGAAGAATGGAAAATTCAATTTATTCATATATCTATGCAAATATGCACTTCACCCCATTAGTGGTATTCTGGCATGTAAGGAAGATGTTTGAAAATTTTTTGCACCATAATATCCACCATTCTACTGGTTTTTCTCACTCCAGGTTCTGATTTGAGAAACTGGATATTGACCGCATAAATTATGTAAAATATCATGAAGAAGATGTTTCCAATTTATTGTCTGATGCAACATGGATTAGAGTTTGAATTACTAATACATTCAGCAGGTGATTGTTCTGTTCTCTGTCATCGATTATAACATTTTCCCAGCAGCAGAGTTGCCTAAAACAGGCATTTGATAGGTTACCAATGTTACAGATTTGTTACCAAAGCTTTCTAGCAACATTTAATGTCTCTGGGGCTACATTCCTTAGGAAAAATGAGAATTAAAAAAAAAATGGCTTCTCAGTAACAACTGGACATGCAAATAATCAACAAATGTTGATCTTTCAGGTAACAGACCTCAGCAATATCAAGAATGTGACAAGGATACCAAAAGGCACCAAAAGGCATGCTGTACTAATAATTTTCGGCGATGATACCTCCAAAACATTTTCCTGTGAATCAGGTGGGAGTCACAAACTTTCCTCAACTAATTGTGAGCCGAGTTGTATTACATTTGTTCACAGTTTTATATTTAATTTCAAATTTGTCTCTATTGCAGATTTTAAAATAACCAAAATGAGCAGAGCACAACAGCAGCCAAAAAGTTCAGATGTCTTTTGCATTGAAATTGGGCCCATTTTTTTGTGCACATAAAATGACAAATATGGACCATCAATTATTTTTGAGTCAGTTAGCAAGCTTTGGGTATTTAGCCTAAGACTTTGGACCTGTGATTTACCTTGGCCCATTTGAAATTTGTCTGGCATCGAATATTCACTGAATATTTTTTTATGCTGTGCATCTTTTATCTCTACTCTGGCAGAGATTGCAGAGGTGGGTGGGGGTGGAGGAATAAACCTGTAACATTCATGAACAATTCATAGTACAAATGAAGTGTGCGTTATGCAAGCTTCAGGAGCGAGGCTGAAGTTGACGACTCTGCATTTTTGCATTGATTTCAGTATCCCTTAGGCTCATTGTTCAAGGGTCAGCCTAATCTTAAATAATAAACTGCATCTCCTTTCATTGATTGCAAACTTTGACTTGTGGGCGAGGAACCTGCACTGGCTGCAGGGTGCTGGCAACTTGAAATTAAAAGACTTACACCAGGCTATGGCTCTAAAGACTGATTCATGAGAACCAGGTTTAGGGCCGCAATTCAGGAGGGTTCCGAGGGCAAGAGGGGTTCCCAAAGGGTGCTTATGTTAGAGGTTTGGATCTGGGCTTGGGTCGCCAATGTTTTAAACTTGTGCAGCTGCAGAGGCTGTGGGAGCGAATCCACAGACACTCAGCGACTCTGACTGTAAGGGGCACAGGGCAATGATAATAGAGAATTTTTGTCTGCCTAACTTTGTGTAATATCACATTTCTGTTTTATTTAATGACAGAAAATATTATCTGATCTGAAAACTCATGTGAGACAAATGCACTGCAAACTTTGCCCTTCTATAAGTTGGTGCCTCATGTGGCATGGGGATTGGCCAAACTAATTTGCCATGTGAGGATGGATGGAAAGAGATTTTGAAGCACTGGCTTATCCTCCCACCATCCAGCACAGCAAAGCATTGATGTACAAGAGAGGACCAGCTAACTCTTCTTTTAACATCTGTCCCATGAGCAATATGCACATTCTGCACATGCATTTTACAACCATTGTAGCTCATTAAGTAAAAAATCTTTGAAGCATCATAAATCAATCTGAAAGTAAAGAAGTATGACTGTTGATTATACTTTTTTTCATTTCATCATCAGAGATAAATACATAATTCCCAAAAATGAACTTAAATTTGGAATTAAGTGTTAAATGTTTCTAGTTTCCTCCAGCGTACAGAGTAAAACCAAGTTCCTGCTGACATGACTGCATAGGATGTATCCTCTAAATCACACCAAATTAATTCTGTGTGCATTTGTAGAGCTCGAGGCAGAGGAATGGTGCAAACTCCTACGCATGGAGTGTCTGGGAAACAGAGTCAATGACATTACTTTGGGGGAGCCAGATTTGCTGACTGCTGGAGTTCAAAGAGAACAAACGGGTAGGTATCATCAGTTTTATTTATTTAATGCTCCAAGGCAACTCATCCAGTGGAATTTGAAAAAGATATAGGGTATATGATCCTGGATATGCGATCTGCCAACTATGACAGCAGCAAAATAAGGCACCTGATGCCCTGCAATATTGGGGAGATCATTTGGTCGAACATTTGGTCGAACATTACTGTGGAGGGAAAGCTTGGAGGAGAAGGATTTTTTTGTTTTATAGCATATTAGTGAGGAAAGGGGCAAGGATGGTGTGAGTGATGCAGTTTGTTTTTGGAGTATTTTCTTGGTCTCAGAAGGGTAGTGGACAAATGCCTCCTGCCACGTGCTACTACTGGCTGAAAGCAATCAAAGAGAACAAACTGGAAGACTGGCAATATTGACTACCGGAAAGAGCTCAGCAAACATTAAATTTAGCTTTGCATCTCATTTGTCCTCCTTTCCCTCCTCCTCTCTCAAAAATGGTGTCAGCAAAATCCTTGTAAATGGTCCTGATAATCAGAAAAAAATTTTTACTCTCCACTTAAACATAATCATTAAATAAGTTTAATCGTAGAATGCTAATTATTAATATTGTGAAATAGTCAGTTGAATTCATATATAACAATTTTTGAAATCATTTTATTTAGGATTTTTCATGAGTGTATTAGAATGCTTCCTTTTTTACTCACTGATATACATAAAATTGTTGTAGAAATGTAATTAGCATTTTTATGTGAATTTAGCTGCAGACAATAATTTGTGGAATTGAAAAAGACAAGCAGATATTTTGAATTGTGGTATGCATGAAGTCAAGTAAAACTTGTAGTTTCACAAGAGAGCTCATTATTTTGAAACTCGCAGGAGGTTAAATTTTTCTGATCTCTTCTATTTCAGGCAACTAAAGTAACTGATTACAAACATCAGTATTTTTAAAGTAACTTTAACATTCAATGGACTGAGACCAAATCCTATAAATGTAACATACTTCATAAGACAACTGATTGATGAATATGTACATTATAATTTGAGAAAACCTTTGTGAATTGGAAACATCCCATAAATTTGTGGAATTTATGTTTGTGGGTGACAGATACAGAATAGGATATTATGAAAGGCCAGAGGACAGAGAGACATATTTAAATAGGCTGATAGAAGGTGGGTCAATAGACTATGGGTAAACACTGCTGGCCAAATTTCAATAAGCTATCATGAGAATTGTGTCCATGTTTAAAGAAGATACCAAGTTTAGTGCAATGACAAATTATCAATTCTAATTTGTAGAAATGCAAAATAATCCTTACACGTTCCATCAAAGAATTAAGAAATAGTGAGTACAGAATAAGATTACAAGATTCCGATAAGAGATGATTGATATACGCGTTATATACTTGAGGTACTGGAAGTAGAAAAAAATATATTATCAACATTTTCAAGTCATTGCAATACTGAAATGAAGGCTCAGGTACAAAACTAAGGATGCAGCCTGTTAATGTGGACGTGCAGTTTAAAGACAGAATGTTCCTCTTCAGATCACATCTGGACTATTGAGTGCAACTTTCCTCAGGATTTCCTTTTATCTTGCGCTATCTGCAACTGTGAATATTTATTCATCTATCATTTTATATTCATTACCTCTTTGTAGTAACTTAATTTCTAATATTGCCATGTGTTTATCTTATGCACCTGTATGGCTGCAACAGTGAGAATCTCAGTGCATCAAATCTAAGAATCATAGTTGCATATGACAAAAATATCTCATAATTACCATCCAAAAAATGAATCTTTAGTTATTGGATAGATTACGGAAAGGCAGTTTTACTCCAAGTATGAGCTATTTCTCCCTTTAAAGAAAATAGGCACGAAACAGAGGTGTTTAGTCAGATACATTTACAAGATCTGTTTTTTTTAACCTAACTGAGAACAAAGAGCTGAAGGTTATATTTGCCAAATGACTAAAAGTATAGGAATCCAGTGGGTCCATTATTAGCAAGAGGTGAGTTATTACTTAAAAGGTCACTGATATGACTGTGAGTCAGAGAATGTAGGCATCAAGGTGTGTTTGAACCAATGTGTTCCATGGATATTTGGCCCCGATAGTCCAATAGCCTTCTTCCTGAAACTGCCAACTGCTTATTGTTAGATATAAAGAAAGAAAGAAAAGAAAATATTATTTTTGCAAATTTTATTGTTCAACATCAGGTGTGTTTGATTTATGAACATAATCACTCAACCTACAAAAAAAGATCATGTATGTTTGAATTTCTGATTCTAAATAATGACACTGGCATTATCAGTTTTAAATATTAATATAAGAAGAGCAATGGTAATATTTCTTAAAATATAGGATCCATTTGGTCAAATAAATTGCCCGTGAAGACATTAATTAAAGAACATCTCAAGAGATCATATTTTGTATGCTATGTAAGGCACTCCAACTTATCGTTTAAAAATATCAAACATCATTGAATCAGGATCTTGTTTACAACTGATTCAAACCCATGAGTTTTTGAAAAGATAGGAGCTCTCCATGTCTGAAGACCTTGGTATGTGTTGTTCTGCATGCATAACTTTTGGAGAAATAAGTAGAAATATAAAGATTTACAAAAGACAGATATCATTGACATTTTTAAATTATTTGCTTTATGTCTTTAGAAAGGTTCAATGTGTATTTGATGCCATCTCCAAACCTGGATGTACACGGGGAATGCACTTTACAAATAACATACGAGAACATTTGTCTTTGGGATATCCACAATCCTAGACTAAAGCTGGTCTCTTGGCCACTTAATGCCCTCAGGCGATATGGACGGGACCCCACATGGTTTACATTTGAAGCAGGCAGGTAAGATGCCTGTCATTATTTTCATTATTTGTGTCCATTAATGGAGGGTGCTTTATCTTGTACTTGTTATTTTATATATTGCATTTTCACAACTTGTATTCAAATTAATGAAACATACAGAAAATACGTGGGCCACAGATTTTGGGTCTCAATAAGATATCATATGTCTATATTGTGCTTGGCTAATGTAACAAATTATCTTCTTTATGGTAATGACCTCTGCAAGCGATAGCATTAAGTGCTTGAATTCACCTGAGATGCTGCTATTATTAATGAATTAATAGGGAAGGATAAGCAGGAAATTAAGTGAGATGGGGTCATGCTCCTGTTTAAGGATAAGATCAGTGAGAGGTGACAAGATCTAAGGAGGAGAATGTTGAATCCATGTGGGTTGAGATTAGGAATAGTCTAGGGGAAAAAATGTCACAGGTGGCATTTGTCTATAGGCCACCAAATAATATTTTTGTGGCAGAGGCAATAAATCAAGATGTATATGATACATGCAAGAATGGAACAGCGGTTGTCATGGGAGACTTTAAAATGCAGATAGATTAGGCAAATCAAGTCTTGAAGAGAACGTCATAGAATGCATCCATGATAACTTTCTTGAATATCCTGTAACTGAACCTAAATGAAAACATGTTATCTTCGATCTGCTCCCAGTGCCATTAATAATCTTGCAGTTAGGGATCTGCTAAGCATAGAGGGTAAAATAGTTTGATATAATATCAGTGTATTGTGCCTAAACAATGGAGAAATGGTCTGAGGGAAGAGTTGCTCAGCGTTAATTTGAAACACAGGTTACACGATGGAGTAGTTGATTAACAATGGGAGACGTTCAAAGTAATTTTTTTCCCATTACTCAGCAAAAGTATCTTCCAGCTCAGAGCAAGAAGAGTGAAGGTGGGGAGAGCCAGCCTTGGATAACAAAGGCATCGAACTAAATATTTAGGCATACAAATAGGCCAAGAGTACGGGGAAAGGAAGATTGGGAACAATTCAAAAAGCAACACAAATCCACTAAGCAATCAACAAAGGAAGGGAAGACAGATAATGAAACTAGCATAAGCATGAAAACAGATCATAGAAGTTTTTAATATAGTATAAAGAGGCAAAAGATAGCTAGAGTGAAAGGATAGTAGGTTACTTGGAAGATGAGAAGGGGGAAATAATATTGGGTAATGTGAAACTGGCCGAGGCATGCAAGATGCCACTCTTCATTGTGGTGGATACTTCTAACGTGCCAAAGAAAGGTGCTATGGATGCAGTGGGAGGTGAGGACCTCAGTGCATTCCTATCACTAGAGAAGTAAACCTGAGAAAACTAGTCAGCCTAAAAGTGGATAAGTCCCTTGGTCTAGATGGAATGCATCCCAGGGTACTGAAAGAAACAGCAGAGGTTATAGTAGAGGGTTTGGTGATAATTTACCAAACTTCTCTGGACTTTGAGCCGTTTCCATTGTATTGGAAGACCGTGTATGTTATGACTCAAAAGAGAAAGTAGGCATAAGGCAGGCAACTCCAGACCTGTTAGTTCAAAGTGCGTAGTCGGAAAAATGGTCAAAGTGGTCATTAAGGACAGAGTATTCAACAGCTTCACTTCTTTGATGCACCCTATGGCTTATCATCTTAATTTGTTACTTTTAGATTCAACGTTTACCTGCTAAGCAACCCTTGGAAGAGCTCTATCAGTTAACCCAGGAACGAGAGGAACGATTTCAAAAATTTATAGCTCTTTTCTTTAAATCAATCAACAGATAATCACGTTCAAAAATAAAATCAGAATGGGGGCAAAAACTACAAATAGGAATTGAGGAGAAACTGAGGGAAGAGGCAATTTGCTCTACTACCTCTTGTGCTTGGTTGGGACTTTTTCAATTTAGGGGCTGCTCAGGGCCCATTTTTCTAAATCCAAACTGAAATAGAAGATAAACGCAACAATTGTAATGGATCCTCTCCCTGCCATCTAAGTCACGTGTTTTTTTATCAGTGCCCCAAAATACAAGAGTTCTAGAGCAGAGTCTTTACCACATTATCCAAAATATTTAGTTAATTTGCAACCCTGCCCATTGGCTGCATTATTTGGAATCTGTGTCAATTCCTTAAATCCTCTACAGAAAGAGGTAATAGAGTTTGCATCTTTATTAGCCAAGCATCTAATCTTGTTGGATTGGAAGTCTGATAGGTGCCCTTCTATGAGACAATGGATTAAAGGCATCAGTTTCTTTATTAAACTGGAGAAAATCAAATAGAGGGGTCACTTAAACTGCTTTATGCACTATATATCGTTGAATTATGAGCTTATGGAATAAACATCTAACAGTGAGATGGTTCTACTAGTACAATCAGTAATATACTGAAGGTCCTGCCAACAAAGCTACCAAAGTGGTCAGGGAGTGGGAATCTGGGTGTGTTTCTGAGGGTGTATGTGAACATTTATGTGTATGTGTGTCAGTTTTTCTGTAAAAAGAGGGCACAACGTACATCTGTATAATGTGAATGAAGTTGGTTTTGATGTTCAATAAATATATTTGGGAGAAAAAAAATACTTAGCATTGAGGAAGAAATGGTGATACATAGAAATTGTTCCATCAAGCCGATGCATCATGGATTCAGGAAGGGTTAGTCTTCCTTGACAAATTTACAGGAGTCATTGGAGGATATAACAAGCGCAGAGGACCGAGGGGAGTAGGTGGCTATTGTGTACTTGGGTTTTCAGAAGGTGCCGCATAAAAGATCTATCCATAAGAAAAGGATGCAGGCTGGGTAATGCATTACCCTCGATTATAGGATTGCCTAATTAACATGAAGGCATTGAATAAGGATAAATAGATGTTTCTCTGTAGTGAGCAGAGCGCAGCAGGGGCTGGTGGTAGGTCTGCAGCTGTTCAGGATATATATTGACAATTTGGAAGAGGGGACCATGTGTTGCATAGCTCATTTTGCTGACGACTCTGAACTGAACGGAAAAGGAAATTGTTCAGATGATCTGCAGAGTCTGCGGAGAGATATAGATTAAGAGAATGGGTGAGCATTTGGCAGATGGAGTATAATGTTGGTGAATGCAAGATCATTGGAAGGAGGTACAAAAGATTGAAGTATTATTTAAAAGGGAAAAAGATTGCACCTTGCTGATTTGTTGGTGGACTAGAGGGTCCTTGTGAGTGAATTAGGTGCAACAGGTTATCAAGAAGGACTTCATTGTTGGAAGGATTGAATTTAAACGCAGGGAGGGACTGGTGAAACAACACTTCCATGCACCTATCATCTTATCACTTGAGAAATGATAATCTGGCAGAGAAAGTTCACCAGGTTGATTCTAGTGGTGAATATTTAGTCTATATTTAGTCTAATCATTTGGGCCCACACTCACTAGAATTCAGATGAAAGAGGATCTTGAAGAAACATAAGATTATGAAAGGGAGAGATAAGATAGTGGCTGGAAAGTTGTTTCCACTAGTAGTTGAGACTAGAACTGGTAGCCTCAATATTCAAGATATTAGATTTAGGATGGAAATGAGGAGGAACTGCTTTTCCCAGAGAACAGTGAGTCTGTGAAATTCTCTGCCCAGGGAGGCTAACTCATTAAATATATTTAAAATGCAGATAGATAAAGTTTTGAAAAGTAGGGGAATTAAAGATTATGGGGAAAAGGCAGGTAGGTGGTTTTGAATCTACACCCAGATTAGCCATGATTTTAATAAATGGCAGAGCAGGCTTGAGAGGTAGTCTCCAGCTCCTATGTCTTGTGTACTTATGAAGTTTCCTCAGAATGCGCCAATTGGATTACTCGGGTTTAGATTAACCTTGCCCTTTATCTTTGTCATTGGAAGCTTTTACTTTGAACAGAAGTCCAATTTTACTGTTTTATTTTGATAGTTTGTGCTGATTTTGAAAATTTTGTAGCAAATCCATGAATGAAATTACATTCACTACTGTCTCGAGTTTGCAAAACATTCTTTCCAACAAGCTGCAGGAATGAGTTACATAGATGAAGATCTGAAGCTAAGATCGTTTGGTGCCTTCAGCCTGGTCTGTCAGGCTAGGTTGAAATCGACTTTCAAGTGCCCATCCACAGGTCATTGCAATTAATAAGATTGGTAACCATTAAATTATGCATCTCAGTTTAGAGCTCTAGGTTCTGTTAAAATCTATGAAGATCATCTGAGGTTTACTGGTAGACATTTATAACTCAAGGATTCTACAGAAGATGGAGGATCTGTAATGAATAACATCTGACTTTATTTTGTTTGAATTTTGTGTTTGTACTTTGCCAGCTGTATGGACTGCAGAGTTGGGGTAAAGATGATACAAAATACCTGCGAAATGTTTCAAATGTTACATAGTATTATAATTATAGCTATAGTGTCTTATTATAATAATTAGGGGTCAGTATAAGAGTCAAAGGCTTGCTCCTTACCTATTGTTGGGTGGTGTTCCATTGGTCTCTATGGGCATCGACGGTATCCCAAAGTCAGTAGGCCGTGTGCAGCCACGTTGATTACTGAGTGTGTTTGCAGTTGCCAGCAAATGCATGTGTAAAGGCCGACACCATTTGTGGTGTCAGAGGAGCGTGTTTGTGCGTGCATGCTTGTGTGTGCATGGTTGGCTCAGCCCCAGCAGTGAACCATTGGAGCTGAGGCCAGCACGTGCACAAATGAGCACACGTGGGTGAGAGTTTAAAAATATATTCCCCCACATGAGTGGTCAGTTGGAGATCTGAGGAGGGTGAGTTAGGTGTCGACAATTTCTGTTGACCATTTAATACCATTGAACAATGTTTAAGCAACTTTTAAGCATTGCTAAAGAAAGTTAAGCATCCCAAAAGAACATTAAAGATTGTTGAACATCGTTAAGACGTTGAATATCGTTAAGCAATGTTAACTTTTATCCCAATATTTTGTTACTAAGATCAACCACTTAGAATATTATTTAAAGACTTTTCATAGAACAACAAAGAAGTTTACAAGTTTTATGTGCTATAAATAAAGATTTAAATACAAAAAAATGATCACATAAGGTGCATTGATAGAGAGTGCATATAAAAATTCATGTAAAGACAAACGTTATTTATTGATGATCTGGGATGCTTATTTCAGTAATCTATGTATTATCTGATGCCAGTGGGATTCTTGAAAATTTCCATGGGAGATTTCAGTACCAATTAGGGTATAAAATTCAATCTTCATGGCAGAGGTTCTAAAGGTAAATAAACTTGGGAAAAAAAGATGGCAGGTAGCCTGGCATGCACTTTTTGAAAATATGTTTTTTTTAAACTTTTTTTTTAAAGAATCATTAATAGTAATACAAAGTACATTCCATAAAGAAAATTTTATGAATATACATAAAAATTTTTTAAAAACCCAATACAACTAGTAAACAAAATCCCCACCCCCTTCCCTCCCCATCAGCCAGCTCTCTTAAGGAGAGCTAAAAATATATAAACAGAAACTAAAAATATATAATAAATCAAAATATATCTAAATGCATATATTCCAAATATGGTAACCACTTATTAACAAAAAAAGAATAATTGTCATGTAGATTATATGTAATTTTTTCCATAACAATACAAGCTTTCAATTCATTATGTCATCACACTATATTAATCACTATATTATCTTTCCATGTACTTGCCACACATTTTTGAGCAACAGACAATGCTAAATATATAAATGCAATTTGAAATTTATCCAACCCTAATCCCCTTAAAGGAATCATATAAACCATTAAAAAAATAGATGGATCTAATGGCAACTTAAAATTATATATTTTTTTCCAAAACTAACTTAATTTCATCCCAGAATGGTTGTACATACATACAAGACCAGACACCATGTAAAAAATGTTCCAGTACATTTAGATTCTAAAACAAGAACATCTAAAACAAGAACATCTAAAACAAGAATTCGAATTACTAAAACTATAATTTTTTTTCAATTTCTCTGGTGTTAAATACAATTGATGTAAAAAAATTATAATTAACCTTTCCATACCGTACATTTGTAAATTTAGTAACACAATCATGACACATATCTGCCCAATAATCTTCAGGAAAAACAGAAGCTAAATCATTTTCCCATTTAAGCTTAGATTTCTCCCATTTGGACTTATCCATATTGTCTTGTGATACTTGATACATAACAGAAATATAACCCCTTTTTGGTATAGAAGAAATCAAAGACTCGAATTCCATCAATACAGGTGAAATCATCTCTCTATCATACATATTTTTTCACCAAAGATCGAAGTTGATAATAAACAAATAAAGAATTTTCAGCAATATCAAAACGCTCTTTCAATTGAGTAAAAGAAAGAAACTGACCTTCCACAAAACAATCCTGTAATGTTTTTATACCCTTAAAATCTCAATTCTTTAAATGACTATTAAACATTGAAAAATAAATAAGTTGATTATTATATAATGGAGTTAAAATTGACAATTTACCTTTTGATCCTAAAATCTTATTTTTTTAATCCATAATTTTAATAAAGTTTTAGTATCAGCATATTATATTCCCTCAACAAATTTACATTCCATCAAAATATAAATTGATACACCTCAAATTCAGGAATACAGGCCATCTCAACTTTAGCCCAACTTGGAGGCTGGTCCAAATCCGTCAATCTACTAATAAATTACAACTGGGCTGCTTCATAATAATTCTGAAATTGAAAACGCATACTTCCAAGTGATTTTATTTAATGCTACCCGTGGTAATATACCTTTCCATAAAAATTCTCTCATAGCTTTATTTAAATTCTGAAAGAAACTCTGTAAGAGAACACGGTATTGATTGAAATAAATATTGAATATGAGAAAAAATGTTCATCTTAATACAATTAACTCGACCAATTAAAGTTAACAGAAGATCTTTCCACTTAATTAGATCTGGTTTAATCTTTTTTTTAATAATGGAACATAATTTAACTTATATAAAGATCGATACTCAGTGTTTACAATGATTCCTAAATATTTAATTTTATCAGATCATTTCAATTTTATAATTTTTTTAAACACTCTGAATAATCTCCTTCTCCAACTGGTAAAGTTTCACTTTTATCCAATTAACTTTATATTCCAATTAACTTTATATCCAAATAATGTTCCATAATGTAATAAACAACATTGTATTAAATCTCCATCTATAAGATGAACGTATCTCTTCTGAATTTACATAAGAAAAAAATAATAAAGAATGATCTGATATAACCCTGCTTTTATATTCTGCCTGTGATACCCTTCCTTGTAAATGTGCCAATACTAAAAAAAAATCTATTCTAGAAAATGAATCATGTCGAGACGAATAAAAAGAAAAATCCTTCTCTGTAGGATTAACCCTTCTCCAAATATCCACTAAATTAAAATCCTTCATCAAGGCCCCAATTTGTATCGCCATCTTTGATTTCTTTATGCTTTTTGGGGATCTGTCCAACAAAGAATCCAAGACACAATTAAAATCTCCCCCAACTAAAATATTTTCATTAGCTTGATTTAATAACAAAAAAGCATCTGAAATAAAACACTCATCATCCACATTAGGTGCATAAATATTAAGCAATCCAAAATTCAGTAAAAATTTTACAATTCACCTTTAAAATCCTTCTAGCATTCCCTTCCATAGTATGCTACTCAAAAGACAAATTCTTATGAATTAGAATTGCTACACCCCTTGCCTTAGAATCAAATGAAGAAAAAAAACACATGCCCAACCCAATCTCTCTTCAATTTCAAGTGTTCTTTTTCAGTCAAATGTTTTTGTATAAAAGCAATATCAATTTTCATTTTCTTAATATAAGCCAAAACTTGCTTTTGCTTAATCGGATTATTAAACTCCTGAACATTAAAATTTGCAAATTTCAAACTAGACATCTTTACAAACTAACAATATAGTCAGTTACTACAAAATATCACTCCCCTTCTAGTAAATTAAAACCACTCTCCCTCCCCTAAATATTTTTTAAAAGAATATATATATAGAAAAGATTTTAGTTATTTCCCCCCAAAAACAAACACTACCCAAAGGTAGTAATGCCCTAAAAAACTGGGTGTGGTAAACCCCACTGGTGGCAGATGACTATCAAAGATTTCAGTGCCATCCACCCCCCCAGCCAGAAATACATCATTCATATTAATACAATTCAGTACTATGAATATATTCAACCCAATGACTCCATTTCCAATGATTGTTCTAGGTCTTCAATGTCAATAAGACTTTGTATTAAAACCTCTTTCTTTCCATTTTTCCCATTCTTTCCATTTGCCCTCTTTTTAGGCAATGATGGTGAAACTCTTGCATGTCCTCGTAAATCCAGTAATGAATTAGCAAAAATGAATGCATCATGGTTATTCTCAAAAAATTGAGAATGAAAGTTACCATAAAAGACCTTTAACACAGCAGGATATCAAAAAGCAAATTTATAATCTTTTCGCCATAGCACTTCTTTAGCCGAATTAAACTCCCGTCGATGCCTAATAATTTCTTGACTCAAATCTGCATTAAAAAATACTCTATTATTTTGAATCATAATTGGAGATTGACTTGTCTTGCCTTCTGTACCGCCAACCGTAGTATCATTTCTCTGTCTTGATAGTTCAGGCACCGAACTAAAACCGCTCGTGGTGGTTGTCCTGGTAACGGTTTCTTTTGTAACGCTCTATGTGCCTTCTCCAATACTAGACGTCCCGAGAAAAACACTTTACTCAACACCTCGGGGATCCAACTCTTACATTTTTTTATTGGATCAGACCCTTCAATGTCTTCTGGAAGACCCACTATTTTCACATTATTTCTCAGACTTTGATTTTCCAATGAGTCCATTTTTTTTAGTAAGTCTTTCTTCTGGATTCCCCAATCCACAAACAAATCTTCCACTTTCTCTATTTTTTCCTTATTATGTACAACTTGATCTTTACATTCAGAAAAAGCTGTTTCAATGTTTTTTTTTAATTCTTGCACTGTATCCACCGATTTAATACATTTATTGACATCCTTCTTAAGTGTAGACATATCTTCAGACATATTAGATATTTTAGTTGTCTCTTCCAAAAACCCTTGAGTCATTTGTTTAGATATATTGTCCATACGATAAGCAATCCCTTCCAAAACTGCACAAACAGATTCCATTCCAGATTCCAGTTCCACATCTTGAGGCCTACCTTCTCTAGACTCCATCTCCAATTGTTCCTGTGAACTGCTCATTAAGGGTAAGTCCTCTTCTTCTTCCTCCAATGTTGTCAGGCCTTTCCCAGTGCGGCTGCGGATTTGTACACCCAACGGCGGCGTCCCTCCACAGCCCACACACGGTCCAATAGTTCACAGACCATGGAGGCACCGCGCATACTCGGCAAGGCCAGGGACCATGCAGAGGCAGTTTCCAACGCCATTCTGTGTGTCCCCGGTTAACCCGATGGCAGCACAGGCTCAAGGGCCCTTCTCTCAGCTGGGTCGCCCATGCGTCCAACACGGCGAATGTGTGACTCAACATCGGCCAAGCTCGTCAACATGCCGGCGCCATCTTATGAAGACAAGGTCGGCGCCGGTGTGATACTCAGCCTGGTAGGAGTTCTCTGTGCCTTGGAGGTTCCAAACGACAATTCCGTGGCTTCAGCTGGACAGGTAGGCCTCAATTCTTCAGTACTTTTAAAAGGTAGTTCCTTTTGTAATTGAGCTTTCATTTTTTTTAATATTAGTCATGATTGTGAGCCAGTAATGTTCCCAAAAATAAAAACACAACTTTTATTCACTTAGATAAAGTTTAAAGGTGGGTGCTTAAAAACTGGCTGAGGAGGAGTAGGATTGCACGTCTACCCTCTAAGCCATCTTGCCACGCCCCCTTTGAAAAGATGGTTGAAGAAGATACATTGATAATGTTCATGTACATGAAAAATAAAAGTGAAACTGAAGGGATGTGATGAAAGAATAAGGATGTACAAATTATTGAATAGCTTTATCAAAGCCTGATCACAGAGACCATGGACTTGGCACTCTCATTCTCCTCTCCAAATATATTAATTTTGGCTCTGAATCAGTAGGTTGATTTGTTCAATTCCCACTCTAGAGGTTTTTGTACAGAACCTGAATCCTGCTATTTTCTCTGATAGCCCTCTACATTGTTCAAAATCCCCCATTATGTTAGTTTCGGAGCTACAATTTAAGTAAAGTTTAGGACAAAATGTGTTATTTTCAGTGAAGTATTAGAGGCTGAGAAGAGACCTGATAGAATTTTTAATATTTTTATTTTTAGAATTAAATGATCACATACTATAGAGAATGTATTTAAGGTGAGAAAAAACTAGTTTGAAGGAGATGTACAGGGCAAGTTATTTTTTTGACCCGAGTTGTAGGTGCTTGGAACAGGCTGCCATTGGAGGTAGTGGAAACAGATATAACAGTAGCTTTTAAGAAGCTTCTAAATTATTGCTGTTTTGCATGAATCTGGTAAGCTTTGTGTTTTATCAATCTGGGTGATTCCTTCCAGAAGGGGAGGAATTAATAAATCTTGAAATGTTTTATAGAATTCTATTGGGAATCTATCCTCTCCTGGTGTTTTATTATTCGGTAGTTTTTTTTATTACCTCCTGTATTTCTTCTATTTCAAATGGTTTTGTTAATTTATTTTGTTCCTCTGTTTGTAATTTTGGTAGTTAAATTTTAGTTAAAAATTCATCTATTTTGTCTTCTTTCCCTTCGTTTTCAGTTTGATATAATTGTTTGTAGAATTCTCTGAAGTTTTCATTAATCTCCATTGGATTATATGTGATTTGCTTGTCTTTTTTCCTTAATGCTAATACCATTCTTTTAGTTTGTTCTGTCTTAAGCTGCCACACTAGAATTTTATGCGTTTTTTCTCCTAGTTCATAATATTTCTGTTTTGTCTTCATGTTCTTCTCCACCTTATATGTTTGTAGTGTTTCATATTTTATTTTTTTATCTGCCAATTCTCTTCTTTTAGTTGTGTCTTCCTTCATTGCTAATTCTTTTTCTATATTTGCTATTTCCCTTTCCAACTGCTCTGTTTCCTGATTGTAGTCCTTCTTCATCTTTGTTACATAACTTATTATTTGCCCCCTGATGAACGCTTTCATTGCATCCCATAGTATAAACTTATCTTTCACTGATTCCGTATTTATTTCAAAGTACATTTTAATTTGTCGTTCAATGAATTCTCTAAAATCCTGCCTTTTAAGTAGCATGGACTTTAATCTCCATCTATACATTCTTGGTAGGATCTCCTCTAACTCTATTGTCAATAACAGGGGTGAGTGGTCCGATAATAGTCTAGCTTTATATTCCATTTTCCTAACTCTCTCTTGCATGCGAGCTGATAACAGGAATAGGTCTATTCTTGAGTATGTTTTATGTCTACACGAATAATATGAAAATTCCTTTTCCTTTGGGTGTTGTTTCCTCCATATATCCAAAAGTTGCATTTCTTGCATCGATTTAATTATAAATTTGGTTACTTTGTTCTTTCTGTTAATTTTTTTCCCAGTTTTATCCATGTTTGAATCCAAATTAAGGTTGAAATCCCCTCCTATTAGTATGTTCCCTTGCGTGTCTGCTATCTTCAAAAAGATATCTTGCATAAATTTTTGATCTTCTTCATTAGGTGAATATACATTGAGTAAATTCGAAAACTCTGAATATATCTTACATTTTATCATTACATATCTCCCTGCTGGATCTATTATTCCCTCTTCTATTTTGATTGGTACATTTTTACTGATTAATATAGCTACTCCTCTAGCTTTTGAATTATATGACGCTGCTGTTACATGTCCTATCCAATCTCTCTTTAATTTCTTGTGTTCTACTTCAGTTAAGTGTGTTTCTTGTACGAATGCTATATCAATTTTTTTCTTTTTTCAGTAAATTTAGCAGTTTCTTTCTTTTGATTTGGTTATGTATTCCATTAATATTTAAAGTCATATAGTTCAACATAGCCATTTCATACTTTGTTTATCTTTCCTTTCTGTTTCCTCAGCATCACCTTTCCTTCTTATCCATTTCTGCTTTTTTTTGAACACATTATAAGACAACATTGCTAAAACATAAAATATTTCCATTATTCTCCTATCTAAAATTCCTTTAACCCCACTATCCCCTTCCCTTCCTGAGTTGCCCTTTGTCCCTTGTCGGGCAACCACATCTCCCCTCCCCATTTGGATTTGCGAATTCACTCACAAGTGTCAACTGATTTCGCAGTGACCGTAATTCTTCACCACCCAGCCCCCCCAGAAAAGATTTTAATCTTCATATATAACAAAGGTCACTCTTCCATTCTTCCCTTTCTTTCCCTTCTTAATTCTTACCTATACTCTATTTTTTTATATATACATACACACATACACACACACACACACACACACACACACACACACACACACACACACACACACACACACACACACACACACACACACATATATATATATATATATATATATATATATATACCTACATACACACATACGTATAGTTTGTGGTCATTTTTGTTCTCGTTACATATCTTCATCTCTCTGTCTGTTTTGTAGTTGTTCTGCAAATTTTCGTGCTTCCTCCAGATCCAAGAATAGTCTGTTTTGCTGCCCTGGAATAACTATTTTAAGCACCGCTGGATACTTTAGCATAAATTTATATCCTTTTTTCCATAGGATCGTTTTTGCTGTATTAAACTCCTTCCTCTTCTTCAGGAGTTCAAAACTTATATCTGGATAGAAAAATAAATTTTGACCTTTGTATTCCAGTGGTTTTTTGTCTTCTCTTATCTTTACTTAACACAGATTATAAGATAATAGCTAAACTATTAGCAAACAGATTAGCTGACTATGTACCAAAAATAGTAAATCTAGACCAAACTGGATTTATTAAAAAAAGATGAACAACAGACAATATCTGTAAATTTATTAACTTAATTCATGCAGTAGAAGGAAATAAAGTTCCAACAGTAGCGGTTGCTTTAGACGCAGAGAAGGCCTTTGACAGAGTAGAATGGAATTATTTATTCAAAGTACTACAAAAATTCAGCTTACCAGAGAAATACATTAATTGGATTAAAGCATTATATAAGGGGCCATTGGTGAAAGTGACAATAAATGGATATATATCAAAACAATTTAACTTAAGCAGATCAACAAGGCAGGGATGCCCTCTATCTCCCTTATTGTTCGCGTTAGCCATAGAACCACTAGCAGAACTGATAAGAACAGAAAATAAAATAAAAGGGATAAAAATAAAAGACAAGGAATATAAAATCAGTCTATTTGCAGATGACGTTATAGTATACTTAGCAGAACCAGAAATATCAATAAAAGAATTAGAAAGGAAATTGAAGGAATATGGAGAAGTGTCGGGGTACAAGATTAACACAAATAAAAGTGCAGCAATGCCAATGAATAATGCAGATTTCTCAAAATTTAAGAAAGAATCACCATTCAGATGGCAAACGCAAGCAATGCGATACCTAGGTATACAAATAAATAAAAACCTCGGCCATCTATATAAACTCAATTATTATCCACTAATGAAAAAAATTACAAGACGACTTAGAGCATTGGAAAGACTTACCACTAACACTGATAGGAAGGACAAACTGTATTAAAATGAACATTTTCCCAAGGATACAATACCTATTTCAGATATTACCAATACGCTTAACAGAGAAATTCTTCAAGGAGTTAAAGAAAATAATAAGGAAATTTTTATGGAAAGGAGGGAAACAGAGGATAGCACTAGATAAATTAACAGAATGGTATAAACAAGGAGGCTTACAACTACCAAACTTTAAAAATTATTATAGAGCTGCACAATTAAGATACCTATCAGATTTTTATCAAACAAGGGAAAAGCCAGATTGGACTAGATTAGAACTAGATAAAATAGGGGAGAAGATACCTGAACATATATTATATAAATGGGATGAAAAATTGGTACAATATAGGAATTCTCCAGTATTGCATCATCTGCTCAACATTTGGAAGAAGATTCATGTAGAAAGGAATAAAACAAATTACCAGCTACCAAAACTAATACTGATGCAAAATCAGCGAATCCCTTTTACAATGGATAACCTTTCCTTTAGAGAATGGGAGAAAAAAGGGATCAAAAGAATAGAAAATTGTTTTTCGGGAAATAAATTATTATCCTTTGAACAAATGAAGGATAAATATAATATAACTCACGATACAGTATTGGCATACTACCAACTGAAATCCTACTTGAAGGACAAATTGGGAGGTAGTCTGAGGTTACCAGAGGGAAGTAATTTTGATTATGTGATTACAGACACAATGATAATCAAAAAATTTGTAACAAACATGTATATTAAACTACAAGAAAAGGAGAATGAGGAAACAAATGGTAAAACTAAACAAAAATGGGAACAAGATCTAAACATAAAGATAAAGAATGAAACATGGGAGAAGTTATGCTCCGGAACTATGAGAAATACAATAAACACGAGGTTACGCATGATACAATATAACTGGATACACAGGCTATACATTACACCTCAAAAGTTAAATAAATGGGACCCAACAGTATCTGACAAATGTTTTTTGCTGTACCAAGGAAATGGGAACAACAATTCATGCAATTTGGACATGTGAGAAAGTGAAAAAATTTTGGGAAGATCTAAACCAGATATTAAATAAAATCACAAAAAGCAATATACCAAAAAAACCCAGAGATCTTCCTCCTAAGTAACATAAAAACAAAGAATTTGGACTCGATTTGGATGGAGCACAAAAAAGATTTGTTATGATAGCCCTAGCTGTAGCAAAAAAATGTATTATGTCAACCTGGAAATTAGAAGATAACTTGAGAATACAATAATGGTATATAGAAATGAATAAATGTATTCCATTAGAAAAAAGAATCTATAATTTAAGAAATAACATTACAATATTTGAACAAATATGGGAGCCATACATGAAACACAATAGAGAAAACCTACCGTGGACATCTACCACCTAAAATGACAGAAGGAGAAGATAATGAAAAGAACTGACTCAGTGGAATTTCTTGTTTATTTTTATTGAGTGACAACATTGTTTGACGGGTTTAATGTATCTTATATTCTGAACTTTAAATAAATGGGAGGGGAGGTGAGGGAGGGAGGGAGGGGAGGAGGGAAGGGGGGAGAAAATGACACTGTATATATTTAAGAAGGAAAATGTATGTATCTTGATCAATATGGTTTATAGTGTGAAAAATAAAACATTTAAAAAAAAATTAAATAGGTTTTGATCTTGACGAAAAAAAAGAGAAGCTTCTAAATAAGTAACATATGCAAGTAAAAGAGAGTTATGGATTGTGAGCAGGCAATAGAGTCTTAATTAATTTGCCGATCATGTTCAGTGTAGCCTTTGTGGGCCAAAGAATCTGTTTCTGTGCTATGTTGTTCTATGCATCTGCAACAAATAGACTCATTTGTTAAACATGAAAGTGTGCTAGATTGCAACCTTGCCTATAGTATTTTATGAGACAGTGTTCTTGAACACTTCCAAAAAAAAAGTGAAAATATATGAAAAGAACTAAACATTATCATTTCAGGGAAGGAATTTTTTTGTTTCGATCAGCACATGGTCTGTAGTTTTATTTCAAACATATTCTAATTTCCTTACCTGTCATTTGTGATTTTTGTATTCTGAACCTTTTGGTATCCCGGAGGGGATTCTGCTATGAAATTTGAGTTGCACAGTAAATAGGGTCTTATTGCTGTGTAGACAGCTTGTATTTTCAGTAGACTTAACATAAGTACAATACCACATTGAAAAGGTTGCTATGCAGAAGGTCGTCATTCCCACCACAAGCTCCTGCCAGTCTGAGTGATAAACTGCTCATTGCTTTGCAACTTAGTGATAAAGTATCTGTCTGTCATATTGAAACTATTCTCAGTGTTGCTACAGCAGTTCTGTGAATGATGCATCCAAATTGAGTAAAGGCAAAATGAGTCACTACAATATTACATTGGCTGCAGTGTAAAAACACATTATGTACATGATTGCACTTCTGACAAAAATCCCTGCCAAGCTAATTTAATTATAATTTTGATGCACGGATGTGTAAACTTTCCATCAAATAAAAATATCTCATTCAGAAGATTAGTCCAGACTTAATTAATAAATTCAAAAGACCAAATTCCAACACTGACTAAGAAAATCATTGAGTAAGATTGTGACCAAATTACCCAAAAGAATTAAAAGATCTAGTTTATATCTTGGGCTGTATTTTTTGTGTTGATGACAACCAAGTATTTTCTCCAGGAGAGACATGTTTTTAAACTTCAGATGTAAATTGTAAATGTAATCTGTATTATTGACAAGAAAGTCAGACTTTTAATTCTAATATCAATGCACATGAAATTCTCATCTCAAAAAATGGTAGAGCTTAAAAAATGTTAAAATTTCAGTTTCCAAAGGGTAAAAATATAAACAATGTGGTCTATAATGATTGGAACAAAGATAATTTTTTCCTTTTTTTTGTCTCTGTGCTCCACAGTTTTACATTTATAATCAAACAATTCACATTTAATTAAAGTACATGTTCCAGATTTTATTCAAGGTTATTTGTCGACATTTTGGTTTGACCATGTAGCAATTACAGTACTTTTTATACATAGTCCCCTTATTTCAGGGCACCAAAATATTTGGGATATTTGTGAATATAATCGCTTAATTGGTGAAGGTGTAAAAGAGCTTGGCTTACTTCTAGGCTTTTGATCACCTTTGCCATCAGTAGTTGCCATTTTTCAACAGTTGGACCAAAGGTGTGCCAATGAAAGTCAAAGGATCCATAATGAGTATGAAAAACAAGAATAAAAGAGTAAAACACATCACCCAAACTGTAGGATTACCAAAACTAACAATTTGGAACATCATTAAGGAGAAAGCATGTGCTGGTGAGCTCAGTAATAGGAAAGGGACTGGTATTCCAAAGAAGACCATCACTACTGATGACTGAAGAAGTCTCATCACAATGAATAAAAATCCCTCAACGTATGTCTGACAGATCAGAAGTACTCTTCAGGAGGCAGGTGTGGATATGTCAATAATTACCATCTGCAGAAACAGGAACACAGAGGCAGCACTTCAAGATGCAAACTGTTTCAAAGGTGATATGGTCTGGATCTTGGGGCAGCTCCTTTATGCCTCCATACTTTGCTCTTGTCATCACTTGGCAAACTGTGATCTGCCCATCCTTTCTGTGGCTAACTAGTGGTTTGCATCTTGCAGTATTGCTCCTGTATTTCTTTTCATGAACTTGTATGTGTATATATATATATATATATAACTGAGGTCCTCCATCAGCCAGCTCCCCACCATGACTACCAGCCCCCCCACATCTCCATCGGGCACACAAAACTCAAAACGGTCAACCAGTTTACCTATCTCGGCTGCACCATTTCATCAGATGCAAGGATCGACAATGAGATAGACAACAGACTCGCCAAGGCAAATAGCGCCTTTGGAAGACTACACAAAAGAGTCTGGAAAAACAACCAACTGAAAAACCTCACAAAGATAAGCGTATACAGAGCCGTTGTCATACCCACACTCCTGTTCGGCTCCGAATCATGGGTCCTCTACCGGCACCACCTACGGCTCCTAGAACGCTTCCACCAGCGTTGTCTCCGCTCCATCCTCAACATCCATTGGAGCGCTCACACCCCTAACGTCGAGGTACTCGAGATGGCAGAGGTCGACAGCATCGAGTCCACGCTGCTGAAGATCCAGCTGCGCTGGATGGGTCACGTCTCCAGAATGGAGGACCATCGCCTTCCCAAGATCGTATTATATGGCGAGCTCTCCACTGGCCACCGTGACAGAGGTGCACCAAAGAAAAGGTACAAGGACTGCCTAAAGAAATCTCTTGGTGCCTGCCACATTGACCACCGCCAGTGGGCTGATAACGCCTCAAACCGTGCATCTTGGCGCCTCACAGTTTGGCGGGCAGCAGCCTCCTTTGAAGAAGACCGCAGAGCCCACCTCACTGACAAAAGGCAAAGGAGGAAAAACCCAACACCCAACCCCAACCAACCAATTTTCCCTTGCAACCGCTGCAATCGTGTCTGCCTGTCCCGCATCGGACTGGTCAGCCACAAACGAGCCTGCAGCTGACGTGGACTTTTTACCCCCTCCATAAATCTTCGTCCGCGAAGCCAAGCCAAAGAAAAGAATATATATATATGTGTGTGTGTGTGTATGTATGTATATATGTATGTATATATGTATGTATGTATATATATATATGTGTGTGTATATATATATATATATATATATATATATTTATATGTACATCTATAATGGGTTCAAAGAGAATCAAGGGTGGACATGTGTTATCAACAAACAGTGGGCTTTATTTATGCAGAGGGGAATTCACAAAAGAGCACACACTCACACAGATCAATCTGGAACAATAAACAAATAACTACACATCGGGTGCGAATAAATCACTACTAAACATTCTCAACTCCAGATTTGGAATGTGAAGGTTTAACATACAGTACCATCAATTCTCTCTATCTCTTGCAGGCATAGCACTCTAACAAACAGCAAATTATTTACAACTAACAAATATATCAAATGAACTTGGTCTCCAGCATTGCTCATGGCTCAGGATCTGGGAAGGGCCCATTACATTCAGCCCTCTGGATCTCGGAGTGGCCTTCAGCCTAATGTTCAGTGATGGTCTCCATGCAGCAACATCAAACAAAGAGAGAGAGAGGGCAGAGGCTGCTTTTTCATTGCTTTTTCAATGCAAGAACTGTCCACGTGACCTGCGGGGACCAATCATGCATCAGATCTAACCCTTGACTCGCAGGTGAGGTGACTTCCAGCTAGGCTCCAGCCAGAGAGGTCACATGACTCTCTGCGATCCAAATTCTTAATCAGATTCTGGACAGAGAGGCCACATGACCTTCCACAATCCACACTACAATATCTGTGTGTGGGAATGTATACACGTGTATATATATTAACTTGCAAGAGAACATTGACATAGAATATATAAAATAGAACAATACAGCACACAAGCAGGGTCTTTGGCCCACAATATCAGTGCAGACCATGTTGCCAAATTAAATGAATCCCATCTGTCTTCACAAGATCTATATGCATCTATTCCCTGTCTGCCCTGGTATCTGTCTAAATGCCTCTTCAATATCACTGTTATATCTGTTTCAACTACCCTTCCATCAGCAAATTCCAGGCACCTATCAATCTCTGTGTAAGAAAAAAAAACTCTTGCACACATCTCCTTTCACATGCTTTAAGCCATTGCCCTCTTGAATTTGTCATTTCCACCTTGGAAGGAAGACTACCAACCCAACATATGCCTCTCATAATTTTAAACTTCGGTCACGTCCTTCCTCTGCCTTTGACACTCCAGATAAGATAATCTGGGTTTCTCTAACCTTTCTTTACAGCTAATACTCTCTAAACTAAGCACTAAAACGAATTTGAATAATAAACTTTTAATATGAGCAAACTTTTAATGCATTTTTGTATCCAGTTGTCCAGAAGCTCTGAGTCTGCTCTGCCATTCATCAAGGTCATGAATGATCACATTAATAATCACTTTTCTGATCTATTTTCATATCCCTAGATGCCCTTAATATGCAGAAATCTAATGCTCTTCATTTCAATGACCTCAGTGTCCATTACCCTTTGGCATAGAGATTGGAAATCTCAAGGTGAAGAATTTTCTCCCAACTCAATCTGAAATGCCCTGCCCTTATTCTGAGACTATTCTCTGCTGTTATTCTCCTCATTCAGGAATAATATATTTCCTGCATTCAGTCTGTCAAACTCTAAAAATTTTATAAGTTTCAATAAGATCTTCCAACTTTATTCTAAACTCTGGAGAATATAGAATTCAGTGGTTCTCAACCTTTTTCTTTCCACTCACATACCACTTTAAGTAATACCTATGTGGTGCTCTGTGATTATTAAGGGATTGATTAAGGTGGTGTGTGAGTGGGAAGGGAAGGGAAGGTTGAGAATCACTGCTCTGCACCCAATTTTTACTGAAATATTTTTCTTGAGAAAAATTATCTGGCCCATTTCCTTTGGAGATATGAAACTGTGCACATAACAAGTCAATTAGGAACGATTAAAGCAGTGGTTTTCATTCTTTTTTTTCCCACACACATAACACTTTAAACAATCTCTTACAAATCACAGAGCACCTATGGCAGAGGGAATACTTAAAGTGGTACGTGAGTGGAAAGAAAAAGGTTGAGAACCACTGATATAGACATAATCTATTCCATCTCTCCTCATACTATAAACTCAGTGTTCCGGGAATCATTCCAGTGATTTTTTTTTTCCCTCTCTGCACTCTCTCTGAGATAAGTACATTCTTTTTAAGTAGAGACTAAACAATACCAAATGCTCCAGGTGCATTCTTACCGAGCCAAATACAATTGGAGATTCACTTTCTTAGACCTGGATCCAAATCCTCTCACAATAGATAAAAAATATAGAAAGGACATAAAATAGTATGAGTGAAGTTTGAGCTCTTAGTCGTTTTGACATATTTCCTATCTGTTGGAACAATCTGCTGTAACACTGTTTTTCTCTTCTGTGAAGCATTGTTCTTATTATTCTACCTCAAAGATCAGAGCAAATGATCCCCCCAAATCTCTAAAATTGAAAATGTGTTTCACTGCATCAGCTAGTGTGTCAGAAAGTGAGTGTGTGGTGGGTGAAAGAGCAAAGGATATATTTGGTAATGATTTAAATATCCTTCTGCGACATTCTAAAGGGTCTGTGGTTAAAAAAAAATGAATTTTGTCAGCAATGGTGGAGAGGGTGACCAAAACTAAGTTCTTGGGAGTCATTATGAACGCAGCACCACTAATAGCATCGTGAAGAAAGCACGTTAGCACCTCGACTTACTCATGAGTTTGCGGAGGTTGGTATGATGTCAGAAACACTGACAAATTTCTACAGATGGGTGGTGGAAAGTGTGCTGACCGGCTGCATCATGGTCTGATATGGGGACACCAATACCCCAGGGCATAAAGTCATGAAAAAGGTAGTGAACACATCCCTGGACACCATTGGCAAAACCCTCCCCACCTTCAAGAACATGTATGGGGAATGTGGCCATCAGAGAGCAGCAGCAATCATCAAGGATCCACACCACTCAGAACACACTCTGTTCTTGCTGATACCGTCAGGAAAGATCCACACCACCAGGTTTAGGAAAAGCTGCTACCCCTCCTCAACAAGAAACTCATCAGACTCCTCAGTAAAAGGACTCTTACTTTTGTACTCTTGCAGTTCCATGTTACTGTAACTGCTTCCTCGTTTCTTGGCTCCCAGGATAGCGTTGAGCAATGCTCATCCACATAGTGATGCTTCTGCCAGAGCAAGCTCCATTCCCTTATCCAACTTCCACAATGTGATAGCTGTGCATGGCTTTGGTGAGATCTTGTCTGTAATATTGGTGCTGATCTGGTCATCATGCTAAAAGGATGTCATTATTGCCAGAAAGAGAGCCAAAAGGATCCATAAGGATATTGCTGGGATTGGAGGACTTAGCAGGAGAGAGGGTGGAAAAGCTGGGGAAAGTAGATCACAAAATTCTATAGACGTCATGATTGAAATAAAAGCACAAAATTCTGGAGAAGCCCAACAGTGTCCTTTACGTCGCAAAGGCAAAGATACATAACCGATGTTTCGGGCTTGAGCCCTTCATCAAAGTATGAGAAAATGCCAGCCAGCATTCAGGCAAGAGTAAGAAGGGGGAAGGGGGAGTGGCAAAGGCAGGAGATGATGGGTGGAAAATGGAAGGAGGGAACAGCAGCATTGAGGGGGAGGAGGGATGGCAGGGCTGGGTGGGTGGAAGAACTAGAAAGACAGGAAAAGTGGGGAGGGGAAACAAAAGGCATGCAGGTTTAATGAAAAGCAGTGAAGTCAATGTTCATGCCATGTGGCTGGACAGTGCCCAGATGGAAAATAATCCCAGATGGGCTGGAAACCATGAGGCGGTGAGACAAGTAGAGAGGAAGGCAACATGGCTGTGGAATTGAGTCTGGGTGAGTACGTGGTCGTAGAGCTTGAGAGCAGCAGGGATTACAGATGGGGAGCAGTGAGAAAGAATCCCACAGAACTCCATTTGTAGAGCAAAGGAAAACTCAATTGGCTTTCATCGAGTTTTGCGCCCTGACCTCCCTCACCACATTCCGGGACCCCAAACAGGCCTTTCAGGTGAAGCAACACTTCACTTGCACATCCAAAGGACTTATTTACTGCATCCAGTGGACCCTTTGTGGCATTCTTTACATCGGAGAGACCAGTCACAGACTGGGAAATCACTTCGCTCAGTTCCTCTGTTCCGTTCACCTCCAGTGGCCAACCATTTCAATTCCGGGTCACCCTCCCGTGCTCACATCTGTCCATGGCCTTAAGTACTGCCTCACAGACCATCCGCAGGTTGGAAGAACAACACCTTATTTTTCATCTGGACACCCTCCAGCCAGATGGTATTAACATTGACTTTACTGCTTTCCATTAAACCTGCTTGCCTTTTCTTTTCCTGTCCTTCCAGTTCTTTCACCCACCCAGCCTCCTGCCTCCCCCTCATCACTGCTATCCCCTCCCTCCTTTCTCCACCTATCATCTCCTGCCTTTGCCACCCCTCTCCCCGCCCCCCCCCCCCCCCCACTTTCCACCTCCTACTCTTTTGTTCGGACACTTGTAGGAATTTTCTCATATTTTGATGAAGCCCTCAAGCCCAATATGTCAGTTATGTATCTTTGCTTTTGCTACCTAAAGGACACTGCTTGGCCAGCTGAGCTCCCACAGAACAAAGGTGCCTACCAGGTCTCCTTTTATTTCAGCCATTCAAATTTTCACAAATGTCCACCATAGAAGCATCATGGCTGCTGTGTGTACCTTCTTTGTACTGGATGGCAGCAAGGTCAGGAAAATATTTGGCCTTGACCATTTTGAAGAGGGATGGAGCTAATGGCTGGATCTTCTTTCCCCCTGTAAGGGGGCCTTTGTGTCGGGTTGGAAATGCATACCTCTATTTCTATGTGATTTCTGCCTTGGCATTATGGGAATTTCTTTATCACAGACATCTTTCTTTTTCAAAAAAAAACCCACCTAACCCACTCTATTTTAAAAAAAAAACGAACCAAAAAACAAAACATCTGAGTAGTTTATCCTGAGGGTTACATATATTTTGTAGCTTTTGATTCATACCCTGAATCAAAAAACAAAGGTAAGACTGCATCTCATCTGGAAGAGTGAGGACATCTAATCACATTAAAAACATTTACATCAAATGAAAATAAGACATAAAAGGTTGCCATTTATCTTCAAATTTCACCGATGATATCACTAACATCTTAGTGTCATGGGATTATGCAGCCCTTTGATCCAAATGAGCATCTACCACGATATTGTCATGAGCTAGTCCCAAATGCCTGCATTTGACCCATAACCTTTGAAATCTTTACTGTCCATGTATCTGTCAAATATCTCTTCAATTTGGTTATTGTACCTGCCTTCCTCTAGCTTTTGTTCCATATACTCACCACCCTATGTGTGACAACACCTGTCTCTCGGATCCCTTTTAAATCTTCTCTCCCTCCCTCTCTCAATTTAATCGTGTGCTCTCGGGTTTAGGCTGCCCTACCCTGGGAAATAGACTATGACAATCCATCTAATTTCAGTACCTCATGATTTTAGAACCTCTTTAAGATCACTTTTAAGCCCCCTTCACCCCAGGGAAAATAATCCTAGCCTTTCCATCTTCTCCTGACAAGTCCAACCCTTTTATCCCCAACAACATTCTTGTGAATTTTTTGACCATTCTTTTAGTATGGAGACCAGCTCTGTGCACAGTATTCCAGAAAAGGACTCTCCAACTTCATGTACAAATGGAATGTGGCATGGTTAGCTATTGCAGCACGAGCAACCCGGATTTGAAACCAATACTGTCTGTCAGGAGTTCATACGATTTCCTCTCCCACCCATGTCTGTGTGGTTTTTCTCCGGGTGTTGCGGTTTCCTGTCTCCTTTCAAACTTTTAGGTTAATTGGGGTATTTGGGCAACACATGTCCAAGAGCTGGAAGTGCACAATACCATGATGAACATCTACATTTTTTAAAAAAAGGATGACATTCTTGTACTCAGTGCTCTCTCCATGAAAGGCAAGAATGCCATATGCCGTCTTCATCTCCCTGTCTACCTGTTTCATCACTTTAAGGGAAATGTGTACTTGGGCCACTTCATCTTTCTGATATACAGCACTCTGCAAGGTCCTGTCATTCACTGGTTTAATTTTTAAAAATGAAGCAGTTTTCCCCTGTCTGAATTAAGTTTCATCTCCCATTCCTGGACCCACTTTTGCAGTCGACCTTGTTTTTACCATTGGCAACTTTTATCATAGTCCTCCACACTACTTTTGGTGTCATCCGCAAACTTAACAATCATGTTGCTTGCATTGTTAGTATACGTCAAACAACTGTGTGAACCAGCCCTAATTCCTGTGGCACACAACTGGCTGCAGGCCTCTAATCCACCATCACCCTTTGTCCCTTTCCACTAAGCTAATTCTGTTTCCATTTGGTGAACTCACCTTGTTAGGTCTGCTTTGTTCATGAATGAGTGAGACAAACACCAGGCTGAGTCGAAATCAGGGTTCTTTGTTCTTTATTACCGGATTGTAACACTTGCGACCAACAAAGTTAGTCGGAGAATGCATTCTGCCGTTATCAGCAAAATGGTGATTTTTTATACCCTTGGATACATGCTTAGAACATCATCATATCATTACTTGTCCAATGACTAAAACTGTTGCTATCCTTTCCCTGCTAGCTTCCTGCCTCTCAATCCATCAATGTCTCTCTTATCTTGTAAGTACAAGGATGCATTCTGTTACTCCTTAGTACTGGGTGACTCCTTCTCCGGTCCCATCTCATGATGTTTTACCTAACAATCTTGGATCCTATGTAATCTGACCTACTCTGCGGGTCCTTGTCAAAAGCCTTCTCAGGATGTCTTTCATTTTCTCCACCTCTTTAAATGAAAAGTTGAGTGCAGAAATAGAGGATCAGAGTGTTTACAATTTTAAATTTAGACATATAACCATATAACTGTTTACAGCATGGAAACAGGCCATGTCGGCCCTTCGAGTCCGCACCAGTTCACTAGAACAACTCCACTAGCTCAACCCTCCGGCCGTCTTTGGCAACCAGCTAGGAGTAGCAGTGGGGTTTCTTTTACCTCCCGTCCTGGTACCAAATGTTGATGACCCAAACCAACTCCGTTACCATTTGAACAACATGTTTTAAGGCACGGCTGGTGTGGCAACCCTGCTTTTCATTCTCATTATAATAGAATTTAAAGAAAAGCCAGAAATTCCACCGAGTCAGGCACAGACAGCAATCCATGCCAGCCCACGGATGGACTACTACGTAAAGTCCATTCAAAGCATAGTCAAAAGCATACCATTTTCCCTCCTCATTATAACTTACTGAATTAATACTGGCTTCTATTATGCAGTTTCAACCCTCCTAAACCAGATGGTGGTGGCACATTACCCAAGTGACATAAAGCACAGTAACAAACCCTTTCAGCTCACGAGCTCCTGCTGTCCAATTACACCCAACTGACCTACACCCTGGTATGTTTTTAACGGTGGGAGGAAACCCATGCAGACATTGGGAGAATGTACAAACTTCTTACAGACAGCGCGGGATTCAAACCCCAGCCCCAATTTCTGGCACTGTATTAGCATGGGACTAACTGCTTTGCTAACCGTGCTGCCCATGACTTGCCATTATTTCATAAAATGCTCCCAAATTTAATGGGAGCAGGCAGGGAGACAGTCCCATGTAAAACAAAACCAGTGCAACATTTAATCAGTGCAGGTAACATTGAGCTGGTCCAAATGATTCTTGAAATTGTGCAGTAAATATCCGTGAAGATTATGAATGGTCCTCTAAGGTGCTCAAGATATTGAGTCCAACTAGCATTAACCTCTCACACAAAACTATTCTGTTGTATATTTTTCAGTTTTATCTGATGTCTAAGCCCCTGTTATTGACTTTTGGCTCTTATTGACTCTTGATGGTTGCCCTTCTGGCATTCACATACACTATTTGAGAGGATGGAAGAGTGTTGCAGCACCCAACCCTCAATGGGGAAAGGGACAACTCCAATTGTCACTGCATCTGGTCACAGCGAGGCCAGCATACTCTTTCTCAATCCATTTGTTGTCAGCATTCATTTGCTTTTGAGACAGCATATTCTCCTACTTGATTCTTCATTGTTATTGTTTGAGCAGTTGGCTGGCAGACTTGGCAGTTAAAATAGCCCAGGATTCAATTCAAGGTTGAGAAAGGATTTGATGTTCCCCTTATTTTCATTCAAATCTGTGCTTGATCTGCTGTTTCTATAGTAACCCATTCAACTTGCAGGAGTAGGGCAACTAATGAGATAAGGATATTTCAATGATCTCCAATGTTATTCTTCGTGTATCTGATCTGAGCCAGAGGCAATAAACAATGACATTTACACACATGGACAGAAAATGAGCTCAGATTGTGTAAGGTTTAAGGTCCCCTTTGAGCTCAGGGCCGCAATTATCTTTTGTCTGTTCCTTTATTTTATATCTTTTGCTGGTTATTGTGTCTTGGTCAAATTAATGAACAAATCATATTCTCATGGCCATTGACTGTAATGTACAGCCACCTCCACGGGGTCCAGGATACCTTGTTTTTTTCTCCAATTCTGGGAAGTGAAAGATTTCCATGTGTGAATTTGTCCAATGTTGGGAGACTGTCAGGGTCGAGATGTACAAAACATAAACAGGTCGCTTGGCCCAAAGCCTCTGTGGTGATCATCAAGCAGACATTTTTTAACACTAATCCCTCCCTAACCCATTCATTCTCAGATTCCAATAATCTCTTCTCCCAAGCTTGAAATTCCACCACTCAAGAACTATTCCAACTTACAGCGGCAGATTAGTCTATCCACCTGCACAATTTTATGAAATTAGAGAAACCATAGCTCCTAGAGGAAGCATGCAACATCGGAGGTCAGGATGGACCCCAAATTACTGGAACTGAGGCTGCAGCTCTACTTAATATACCACTGGGATGTCTTGTCAAAGTGAGATATTGGTCTGATGGAACCTTGTTCCTTTGTCTTCACACAGGTGAACTTACTGCACAGCCCCCTTTCAACCTTAATGCTCATTTCCTCCCTGCTTGCATCTCTTCTCCTTCAGCCTCCAGACCTCTGTCACCACTCCACTTAATGATGATATTTCCCTTCCCTCCTCCTCCACGCCCTCTTCACACATCCCTTTTCCTCTCTGATCCCATTCTTCCTTCTTCCCCTCTTGATACCTTGTGTTCTTTCCAGTCTGAGCCTCCTGTCAACATCACATCTTTTTAGCTGTCAGATACTCGCTCTCTGCCAGAGTGAGGCTGTTTCTGACTGTTCACTTCAAGCCCAGCCTTACATTTTTGATTAAGCTTTAGGCAATGTTTAGTTAAAGCTTGCAATATATTTAGCCAGCTTACATTTAGGTTCATAAAATAGCAATATAAAACAACACATTCAACAGAAGTTTAATGGAATTATAATCAAAATGAGGCTATGTAGGCCTTACAAGAGTAAATGGTTCAATTGAGATTTAGCTGTGAGAAGTTTTTGTATTTAAATGCTGGGTCTGACTACTGAAATTTTAAAAAAAGTAGAGTGAATGTGAAACTTTCAAATGGTTCCTTTGTCTTGGCTCAAATATTCCATTGCTGTCTAAAGGAAGACTGACAGTCTCCCTGCATTATCCATGATTTATAAAGCCTGTGGACAACTAAGGTATGATCCCAAGCCCTGAACTTTCATGAATATGACACGAGATGACATCACAATGAATGGTCACACTCTGCCCCTTCCTCATAGCAATCAGATAAAACTTCATTTGAAACTGCCGAAAGGAAACTTAAATGGCAGAAAATTAATGATTACTCTGGACAATGATTTTGCTCCCTGAACACTTTTGAGTGGATTTCATGGATTACATAAAATAGCTAAAATTACATTTGAAATGGAGAAATACAAGGTTTGATTCATTCTGCTTGGGGAATTATTTTCATTCATATGTACCTCTCATACGTAAGCGCAGCAATTTAGAGTCATTTGTGCACATGAACTCGGGGTACTTCTGAACCTTGTGCATGAACCGTCAACAACACTACCTTAATTGAACTTGGTTTGTTCAGATCAGATTAACTGTTCAGGCAATTATATCCCTTCAAGAGCAGTCATTGAGGTTCACTGAATGTACTGACTTGAAAGAGATTTTCAACGGTAGCTGAATTCATACGTGGACTGGAGCTCGGCTTGCTAATGGATCGAACGGGCTGCAGAGGCTGCGGGAGAAGCTAGAGGAAAATCCAGGGACTCTCCGCGCTTTCTTATTTTTCAGAGTCATTCAGACATAAATTCACATCCCACACATGGGAAAATTAAGCCAGAGCAGGGGACCTCAGATACACTACCTGTGGTAAACCATTTATGTATATATTTATCTGTCTGGGCACCCAATGGCTGACTGTACCTCTGGCTCCTCCCACACACTCCTCAATCTCTCAGCCCCCTCCTCAGTTCAAGACAGTTGACCAGCAGGGATGTGCCTTTATTTTATTGTGAATAAAGGCCGATCAGTTTATCTCAACTTTAGTCTTTAGAATCATTGATGGTGCATCAATTTTATTTACAAAAGTCTTGACAATGGAGCAGATCATGAAACCAAAAAAAACTGGAAATCGGCCTTCAGTTGCCTGAGGCATCTACAAACTTTGAACTCTGGCTGCACTGTTTTGAAACATTCCTGCAGGCGTCATTAGCCATCGTTTTGTTGGAGAACAACAAATTGCAGGTACTGCGCTCTCGAGTCGGGCCCCTGGTACACTTGATGATCAGAGGTGTCACATGATATCTGGAGGCAATGAACATATTGAAAGGCCAGTACCTGAGAAAGGTTAACGAGGTCTATGCCAGTCACCTCCTAATAACCTGAAAGTAGCAACCCGGGGAGCCAAACACCGACTCCCTCCGGGTCATGCAAACCCTCATTCGGGCCTGCAAATACAAGGCCATGTCGGCCACAGAGGACCTGATAAGGGATGTCTATGTCATAGGCATCAGATCTAATTACATCCACCAGAGACTACTAGAGCAAGGTGAGTCTCTTTGCTCTGTTTGGCTTTCCCAGCTATATCCATAGCGACTAGGGGCCCTCCTTTATGAGTGATGAGCTGTGCCAGTACCTGCTGGCCAGAGGCATTACCATGAGCAGAACTACCAGCTGCAAACCCCGGGGAACGGCAAGTGGAAAGGGAGAACTCTACGGTCTGGAAGGCTGTCCTCCTAGCTCTGCAGGCTTGGGGCCTCCCAGTTTCCCACTGGCAAGAGGTCCTTCTTGAGGCACTCCACTTCATTAGGTCCCTTCCATGTACAGCTACTAGTGCCACACCACATGAATGTATGGTTTTGTTTCCCAGGAAATCGGTGACAGGTACAATGCTGTCTGATATCCGCAGGGCAGGTCCTACTCTGGAAACGTGAGGAGTCACATGTCTGACCCACTGGTCAAAAGGGTCCACCTCCTCCACGCCAACCCCCAGTATGCCTATGTGACTTACCCTGATGTGCGTGAAGACCCTGTCTCCATTAGGGACCTGGCACCCTCAGGGACTACGGAGACCACCATTGATCACCTCACACCCCTACCACCCCTCACCACTCATGATGTACCAGAGCATGACACATTACCCCAGCCCCAACAAATGACACACCAAACTCATCGCTGGACCCATTAGCTCAACACCAACAATTGCATACAGGTGCCCCAGACTGCCAAGGTCCCCACCACAGTCACAGCTAGTACTATGAAGCTCACAGTGGAAAACCAAACTGCCTGAAAGACTTAATTTGTAATTGTATCATCAACACTTCACCCTGCCGGACACTTTTTAAAAACAAAGGGTGAATGTGGTAAACCACTATGTGCATACATTTATCCATCTGGGCACACCCATTGGCTGACTGGATGTGTGGCCCCTCCCACTGCCTTCTGAATAAAGGTGACCTTTAGTTTGGGACAGTCGACCAGCAGGAATGTGCCTTCATTCTATTGCAAATAAAGGCTTCTCAGTTTTGCACAACTAGTCTTTTGAGTCATTGGTAGCGCATCACTACCATTCCCATTACTTTCAAGAAGGCTGCCGTCAACTCTGTCTCCACAGCGTGCTGTAAAGCCACTGGTAAAATTAGTAAATCCATGTAATTTGACTTTCCAAGGCCACACCCTCAGCATGGAGACTTCAGTACACCCAAACACCCAGAGAGCTTTAATGGGCAGGCCATATTGATGCTGAAATCCTGACTGTCGAAAGAAACATCCTACTCTAAGCTCAGAGGAAGTGATTTGATTATGTTATCAGGGGTCCTGAATCTATTGGTTGAAAGTGTCATGGTCTCACAAGATGTACTCAGACACCTGGCTGGACCAGAACAAGTCTCATTCACAAAGCGACTAAGGACAATCCTTAACAGAGGTTAAAGTTACACCAGCACCTTTGCTATTTGTCAGTGCTGTCCAATTTCTGAACTGATTCTGAATGTCTCTATAATAAATTAGAGGCTTATTTTTATTCAAAGGTAGTGACTTCTGTTGTTCAGAGGCCAGATACCAGTAATTGGCATAACTTGGAAACTTGCTACAAGATTGTCTCAGATTTTATGTTTTGGGTGTTCCTTGGAACAAAAATCACACTCAAAAATCACACTCAAATAAGAAAACAAAATCACTCTGATTCTCTGAAAATTTCAAACAGAATTGTAATTTTACCATTATAAAGGTTAAGCCGCCTGCATACCTCCCTCTCTCTTGCCGCCGCTCTCACCCACCTCGGTCGCTGCATCTCGCCAAGGCAAATAGAGCCTTTGGAAGACTAGACAAAAGAGTCTGGATAAACAACCACCTGAAGAAACACACTAAGATCAGCGTGTACAGAGCCGTTGTCGTACCCACGCTCCTGTTCGGCTCCGAATCATGGGTCCTCTACCGGCATCACCTACGGCTCCTAGAACGCTTCCATCAGCGCTGTCTCCGCTCCATCCTCAACATTCATTGGAATGACTTCATCACCAACATCAAAGTACTCGAGCTGGCAGAGTCTACAAGCATCGAATCCACGCTGCTGAAGATCAAACTGCGCTGGGTGGGCCACGTCCCCAGAATGGAGGACCATCGCCTTCCCAAGATCATGTTCTATGGCAAGCTCTCCACTGGCTGCCGAGACAGAGGTGCACCAAAAAAGAGGTACAAGGACTGCTTAAAGAAATCTCTTGGTGCCTGTCACATTGACCTCCGCCAGTGGGCTGATATCGCCTCCAACCGTGCATCTTGGCACCTCACAGTTCGGCGGGCAGCAACCTCCTTTGAAGAAGACCACAGAGCCCACCTCACTGACAAAAGACAAAGGAGGAAAAACCCAACACCAAACCCCAACCAACCAATTTTCCCTTGCAACCGCTGCAACCGTGCCTGCCTGTCCCGCATCGGACTTGTCAGTCACCGACGAGCCTGTAGCAGACATGGACATACCCCTCCATAAATCTTCATCCGCGAAGCCAAGCCAAAGAAGAAGAAGAAAGGTTAAGCCACATGTATGTTGAAGTCTATGCCCTGAAAAGCAGATGCTCAAAGTCCAAAACAGAAATAAGACATTCTGGAAACATTCAAAAGACCTCACAGTGTCTGAAGAGATAGAATCAGACTTCTGAAGAGAGTCCTTTCTGTAGAACCTGAAACATTTTGAGAAGTAGAATGTGAAACTTTGAAGTGAACTTGCAGTTGTCGTCTGTTTGATTCTATATTACACTGCCACTCTAACCTGTTGTTTGCATATTCTTTTCATCTGGTGCTCATGGAAGATCAAGAGGTAATATCTTATCCTCTGTCTGGAAGTCCTTCTGTACTCAGGGCTCAACACTGAATTCCACAATTTCAGATAACTAACTTTTGCGGTCTGTTGAAACTGACTGCTTCTATGTAGGACTCAGAAATGCTGGGGGTTCTCGGTAGGTCAGGTGATGTTTACTGGAGAGAGAGGATTGGTGATAGAATCACTGAGTTTGCAGAGAGACCCAGATCAGAACCAGCTCTTCAATCCAATGGGGTAATGCTGGCTGATGAGTAAACAATTTTTAGATTAATACTACATGAACCCATTCTCCCCACATTCCCATTAACTCCCTCCAGATCCTACCATCATCATCGCACCTGGGACCATTTACTGTGGCAATTAACCACACATTAAAAAAAAAATCGGGAGGAAACCTGGAGGAAGGTCATGGTGGGGGGGGTGGGGGGTGGCAATATATCAGCAGACAGACGGCAGCAGAGGTTTGATTGAATTTGGGTCACTTTAGCGGTGAGGTGGCAGCTGTTGAGCAATTGTTTCTGTGTACATTTTGCCATGGTTTCTACCCTCCTATTGATATTCCTGTTGTTTACTCCATCCCTACTCTTTCTCTGCAATTCATATCTTTCCAGATCTAAATAAAGATTGTTAGGTTGAAAAATTAAGACTATTTCTCTCTCTATTCATGCTGTTGATCTGCTAAGTATTTGCAGCATTTTCTGATTTAATTGATCTTAACCAATATCTTTTTGAATAGCAAGCTTTGCACTTATTATCCAAACTATATTTCTCAGAGGTTTTGACTCCTATCTTTTCTAATTTGTCCATATCCTGCTCTGCTTCTAAAATCACTTTAACTGGTTTTTTAAAAAATATTTTGTGCACTGAATTTATACTTTATTTACTTGCAGGGTTGAAGTCTTGAAAAAAAGAGGGTTCTCACGTCACTCATTTTACATACATACAGCTGACCTAAAATATTGAATTCTTTGTGTATTGGTCCTTATCATTAGGTTGTTGCCAGGAATATTCAAACTTAAATCTGACCCACACCCATAAACTTAATTTCCTACATCCTTTTTCAATATTTTGTGTCAAGGGACAACTTCCACCAATTGAATAGTATGTGCCAATATTTAGAGTTTAGAAAAAAAATTGCCAATATTTAGAGTTTAGAAAAAATTGATGGTTTGGCACATAGAGTCGCTGGCTTAAATATTCTCTTTTTCTCATGACCGTTCACATTAAAATGCTAATTATCAGAAGCTATCACATCTTGTACTGAAGTTATTATCACACTTCTGTCTGTTTTTCAGTTTTCAGTCCAGAGGATTCAAACTGCCTCTTAATCATATAATTTGAATATAATGAATTCAATTCCACTTTGGATTTCCATTCAGGATTTGCTTATTATGTCAATGGCAAGTCCCTGAAAAATGTGTCAAAATCAGAAATAAAAATATAAATTATTAAGCAATTGGGTATAAATAAGCATTTTCAAACAGTATTAAACCTTAACCAATGGTAAAATGGAACTTGCTTGAAGCAAATTAGGGACAGCCTTTATGAAAATACTAGATTAAAATATTATTTATCTGAAGTTCTATGGAAGTATGCAACATTTTTTCCATTATGTTTCCTAGAAAGATGCACTGCCAATCTAGTCTTTCATCTTTATTTTCTGTTATATTGCTTCCTGACTGGTAAAGAAATATCCAATTTAATTATAGCAGAGAAATTCCTCATTTCTCATTGAATAGAAATATTTAATGTACCCTCTAGCCTGGTGTACCTCTTTGAAGTTGTGGCCAATGAAACTACAAACAGAGCGCTCGTGTTTATTTTCAAGTAAACTGATGTGAAAATATATTACATGCAATAAATTATTTACAGAGTGGGAATTGCATGTTATCAGAGAAAAAGATAATATTGAATGCAGTTCAGTTCACAAGCCAAGAAGCCTTGTGAGTCCATTTAATACTTGAGATGTAGAAGCTGTGCACAGCACATGGTAAAACATTGTTTGTCCCTTTGAAAATTAAATAGAAATCCAAATCTAAAGGCAGCTACACAGTTTTTGACAGGTGCTCATCGGACCATTGGTGCATCAGCAGATGTGAGAGCATGCACATCGCTGATCCAATTCCTTTATTGGCTATTTACATTTAGCTACATGTGCTTTATCATTCTAAAGACACCAATATTACTGGACATTTTTTTTCAAAAGGTTTGTTTCCTGAAAAAGAAAAGAGGGATTCTGATAGCCTATTTCAAGCTGAACACAATTGCATGATTTACCACTAAGCAAAGCTCTTAGGTTTCCTGCACAACAAATTTGAGGAGACCAGGGCTTGTGCTGGTCACTAATTTTACAACCAAAGTAAAGCTTATAGGCTTTCTTAATAAGTGCAGTCATGCAGCGTCTTTGAGCCTTAAACCTATACTCATCACAAATGTTACAGAATGCTTTTGCGTTATTGATAAGACATTTCTGCTGTATTGAATCTTCCAGAAGACAATAAATGCTATTGGTAAGTACACTCCCTATGCATTGGCCTGAAGAACATGTGCATCAACATGCATTCAGTCTATACCAACGAAATGCACAGCATCTGTAAATGTGAGCTGCTTTTATAGCATGTCTTCATCTATCCTGACTAAGCATGGCCAGGCCTAAAACAATACTTGTATATCGCCTGCACTGAGTGCATGCCCAGGCATGTGTGGACAGTTCAGAACAGCTTGATTTGTGGGCAGTATGCTAGTAAACTTAAAATATGATAGGAAATCACAAACATACTTTATATCTAAAAAAAGGTACAGGATAGGAAAGTTTTAAGGTGATTTTCATGACCAGCAGCCCAAAATCCATAAAATATACCCAAAATTGTTTGGAAGAAAATTCTTCATTGTCCAGTGTGTTTAACTTCAGTAAGTAACTTTCGAGATGTTTATGGATACTCTCCATTTCCACAAAATGCTACTTTTATTGAGGAGTGTGTGTTAGCTCTATATCTTTCTGTGGGCAATGCAGAAGATCTCATTAGGTTAGAAAATTTGATAGGTACTTTATACAAGATCTCTTCTTTTGATTTCAAGTGTTAAATGCTCTTTTCTCATTGCTATTTTATAAAGTATAATTATACAAATATAAAATGAAAAGTAATACTGTACATAAAAATTCTTTAAAAAAGGCTTTCCCTATAGTCTGTATCAAAGGAAATTATAAAACTTCCAATTATAAATCAAAACTAGAAGAATATAAAATCTCTTTGTCTTCCTTAATTATCCCACCATATAGCCTGTCCCATTGTAGAAATAGAATATTCTGCTTAAATTTTTGCTGAACTTGGACATGGACTGCTTCTCCAAGTATGCAGGTGAAGTAGAGATTTCATGTAAATCTCAATGCTCTCAGTGTTCTCCTTTATAGTAAAACTGCCTGCAGCAGCTTAAACCTCAATGCTATTAGAGTGCACTTTAATTCAGTAAAACCCCTGGTTTCCTGCACCGATGGGAATTGGTAGATGCCAGATAAGTATATTTTTCGGTTGCTTGAGACTTACTCTTACAAAGCCTAATTAATACTTTTCCGCTTCCTTGTGATCTGATTTCTGCTCACCAGACAAGTCCAATGTATGGTGTGACAGATTATGTTGTGTTTGTATTGTATTTGGGAGATAAATTGGGGCAGGTTTTTTTTTTGTATGTCATATACAAACAATTTAAAACAGATTATTTAAAATACTGTCGGCCCCAGAGCCTTTGCAAAAGCTTTGGAGAGTGCCCAAAAGACTTCACCAATGGATTGTTGTTTACAAAAAGGCAACAGATGAAAGAACTTGTCAGAGCTGAAGACTGTCTGGAGTGGAACTTGCTGTTCTAAGAGGGTCATGTGGTGTTACAAGCAGATAGAGTAAAACAGGCTTTCTCTGTGTGTGTGAGAGAGAGAGGTCAGTTCTGCAGTTTTACAGTCAGCAGCAGCAGCTGGGACTGGAACAGGACAAGCTGGCAAGCTTGTGGAAAACCCCATTTGGAAGATGGGTTGTGACTGCTTAGTTCAGCCTGGTCAAAGCTCTTGTGGTTCATGCAAGAGGAGAGGACTGTCTGCCTAATGTTGCACTTGAAACAAAAGAAACAAAAGGGAACTCTTTTGTGACCTGAAAGAAAGAGGTTATCATCTGGAGAACTCTCAGGGAGCAAGTTTCTTTGGCAAGACACTGAAGTGGCTGATTAAAAAGGAATCAGTTGTGGGTGTCCAGCGAACGACAAATCTCTCTCTGAAAACCGACAAGAACCTTCCTGAGCGGTAACCATTTACCTTTCAAGCACCAAAGCCTGGTGAACTTGATAAATGCTAAATTCTGTGCACAGTATAAGAATTGCCCGCAACTAGTGAACTTGGAGGAATGAGAAGTAAGATTGGACTGTGAATCAGTGAACTTTTCTGAACTTGCACACACATTACATACACGTGCGCTTAGAATTCGAAGGGGGTTAAGTTAGATTAGTTAAGTCAATAGTTATAAATTAAAGTGTGATTCTGTTTCGTAAAAGAACTTTTGTTTAAGTCACCATTTTTCTTGGTGAATATCTATTGCTGCTGGGTCCTCTGGGCTCATAACAATGGATTATTTTGCCAGTTACTTGAGGCGGCTGATTACTTTAATTCTGGATACCAGGAGTTTTGATCAGGATTGGACAGTACTTGGAAGGGAGACCGCCTAGGAATACCTGGTGCTGTAGGTTTCTGTGAGGGGCGCTGACAAAGTAGCGACTCTCTGTCTGCCGTATGGTGGACGTAAGTTAAAGAATTTCATGCATGTTACATTTTAAATATAGTACTACATGATAATAATGGAATCTTTATCCTTGACCTTTTATCTTTTTACTCTGGTAAAACCGCCTGCAGCAGCCCTTCTCTCTTTTCTTCCTCTTCCTGCGGCCAGCAAGCAATGATACACAGACCTTGTGAGATTGTGGAGTAAGCAGCTGATAATGAATGGGGAGATACGTGGCAGAATGAGCCAGGTTTCAGAAATCCATATCCTAAAGACATTCTCCACAAAGCTCTGTGCTCATTTGTGCCTGAGGTTATACTGTACTCCAGAACAACTGGATGCCATGGAAAGAGAAGAAATCTTGTTCCCTGAGAATTATTTGCATATTAGTCATGCAGAATGAATCAATGCAAGCTTAATCAACTAACAAAGAATACCAGAATCAGGATTTATTGTCATGAACAAGTCATGAAATTCAGTGATTTTGCAGCAGTATCGTAGTGTAAACATTTATATTATAAATCATATTACAAAATTACTATAAGTAAAATTTTTAAAATGGTGCATGAAAAGTAAGGCAGTGCCTTTGGTTCATTGATTTTTCCAGAATCTGATGGCAGCGGGGAAGAAGCTATTCTTGTGCCATTAAGTGCTCATCTTTGAGCTCGATGGTGGCAGAGTGAAGGGGGCATGGCCTGGGTGGTGAGGGTATTTGAGGTTTGAGGCTCCTTTGTTTCAGACACCGGCTCATGTGTATGTCCTCAGTGAAGTCTGGTGCCTGAGGTGTCACAGGCCGAGTTAACGACCCTCTGGAATTTATTCTTGTCCTGAGAGTTTGTGTCTCCATACCAGATGTCAACTCTCATACGATGTCTCATTGGCGTCCTGGATACCTGTTGACTAGTATAATATGGATATTCAAGATGATCCCTGCATGAGAAGTTTGGAACAGCTACTGTGTGGAGTCTATCATTTTCTGAATCTCTTGAGTCTCCCTAACCTGAAAATAAAAAATTGCTTTCAAAACCCATCGTTTTCCACTTAAGGAACCAGCTCTGGTTAGGTGAAGAACATTGGTCATGACCCAAATGCAGTGGTGTATGCATCTGGATAGAAGTGGAAAGCATCTGTAATTGGCACCTGGACTGATGAGAAAAATTAGAAATTCATGGTTACAACATTCCTCAGTGTTGGAACCGAGAGTCTCCAGGATGAACCATGCCCTTTGTTCTGTTCCTTTTTGGAATTTCCCTTGCCTTTCTTTTCTATTTTCCTGCAACCTCTCCAGGACAGTGGATTTTTTTTGGATTATATTGATCTTGGCAATGTTTGGAAAAGTGCCAGATTTTTGAAGCTCTAATATCTTGATTGTCTGCCTTTAATGAGCCCAACTCCAGCTACTGCATGTGATTGATATCATCTTTAAGTGGGATACACAAGACTTGTTTCTGTACTCTAATCTGCTTTGCTGTTCAATATCTGGTATTTTATGTGGAGTCATCATTTTCATCACTCTGGCAGTAACAAGTTTTAACTCTGCATGTTTAACACACTTTGCATGAATGCAGATCATGTGCACACAGTCATTCAATATAAACATGCATTATGTGTTATGAATATTGTATACATTTTCTGTTTACTTTTAATGATCAATTGTATGGTACAGTTTAATTGTAAAGTGCATTAAGACGCATGTAATACAATCAAATTTGTAGGTCCTTATTTTATAGAACTTCCCTCAGCTTTGAAGCAAGATTAGCATGAAGCAAGTAAACTGGACACATAAATTATCTACAATATTTTTTTTAAAGTGGTAGATTTGTATTGATAAAGTCAGAGCAAAATAATTTTTTTCTTATTTATAATTTACTGAGACACATTGTTTTGTCCAAAAAAATATATATTTTTAGAAATTCACTTTAGCACCTGTTTCTCAATAGGTAGCAAATGAGACAGGAGGATGAATCAATTGAGCTACCATATAATTGGAAAATGTATATCGTACATTAATCTGTCCTAATTAGTGACTGATAACAATGTTAAGGACACAGTTCTTCAGGTTTGTACTCAGTAACTCGAATGGATATGGTTTTTCTCAACTCTTTACTGATCCTGTTTTGCGGAAACTGCCAAAATGTTTGGCCTGGAAGTCAGCCTGAAGAAAACTGAGGTCCTCCATCAGCCAGCTCCCCACCATGACTACCAGCCTCCCCCGCCCCCCCACATCTCCATCAGGCACACAGAACTCAAAATGGTCAAACAGTTTACCTACCTCGGCTGCACCATTTCATCTGATGCAAGGATCGACAAAGAGATAGACAACAGACTCGCCAAGGTAAATAGCGCCTTTGGAAGACTAGACAAAAGAGTCTGGAAAAACAACCACCTGAAGAAACACACAATGATCAGCGTGTACAGAGCCGTTGTCATACCCTCACTCCTGTTCAGCTCCGAATCATGGGTCCTCTACCGGCATCACCTACGGCTCCTAGAACGCTCCATCAGCGCTGTCTCCACTCCATCCTCAACATTCATTGGAATGATTTCATCACCAACATCAAAGTACTCGAGCTGGCAGAGTCCGCAAGCATCGAATCCATGCTGCTGAAGACCCAACTGCACTGGGTGGGTCACGTCTCCAGAATGGAGGACCATCGCCTTCCCAAGATCGTGTTATATGGCGAGCTCTCCACTGGCCACCAAGATAGAGGTGCACCAAAGAAGAGGTACAAGGACTGCTTAAAGAAATCTCTTGGTGACTGCCACATTGACCACCTCCAGTGGGCTGATATCACCTCCAAACGTGCATCTTGGCGCCTCACAGTTCGGCGGGCAGCAACCTCCTTTGAAGAAGACCGCAGAGCCCACCTCACTGACAAAAGACAAAGGAGGAAAAACCCAACACTCAACCCCAACCAACCAATTTTCCCCTGCAACTGCTGCAACCGTGTCTGCCTGTCCTGCATTGGACTTGTCAGCCACAAACAAGCCTGCAGCTGACGTGGACATACCCCTCCATAAATCTTCATCCGCGAAGCCAAGCCAAAGAAAGAAAAGTGATCCAAAGGCTCAATGACCATTCAGCTCATAATATAACTTCCTTGCCCTTCTTGGTGGGAGAAGAATTGGGTTTGGGTGGTCTTATCAGAGTAGCCTCATTGAGTACCTGTGGTTACTTTTTTAGATGGTACATCCTGCAGCCAATTTGCACTAGTAGTGGAGATGATGAACGTTTAAAGAGGTGGATGGGTTGCCAAACAATAAGGTTTCTTTGTTTTGGATGTTTCAACAAATATCTTGATGTTGGAACTCTACGCATCCAGGCAGAATGAAACTTCAGTGAAAAATTAAACAGGTGTGGAAATTGAAGACTGAGAAAATGATGTGCAAAAATGTTGTTTTAGACTTTTACTGATGTGCACCATACAAAGAAACTTGATTCTGTGCAGTGGCATTTAGTTCATGTCCAGACTCAGCCTTCCGATTGATTGTACTGTACATGCGGAAGTGGGCAGCAGCATTTATAGGCCAGCCCTGTCCCCATGTGCCTTGGGTAGGGCTTTCCTAAAATTATTTTGACATAGCACTGAGAATCCAACTCGGTTGGATCCTCATACCATGTTTGTGTATCTGCCTTCCTGCCACGTCAATGTTGCAGGCTTGTCCAACTCAATGATTTTCCAAGTCAGGACAATTGGTTGATGGGGTACTCTGGTCAAATGATTTCATATCCATGCTTTCACAGCTTTGCTATGAAGGACCATCAAGCCATTCTTGGGGCAGAACCCTACTTGAATCCTACTGTACTTCACCAGACATCTGTCAGTTATAAAAGTATCAGCTTGCTTGGCAGTCCACATCTGGAAAAGTAAATGTCAGTAGCTAGGGGGCCACTTGGTGGTGAGGCTTCATTGTGAGCTGGAATGGATTTGAATATTCAATGAGTTCTTGTCCCTTTAACTTGCAAGTCAAAAATGTAAATCACTGTGGTGACAAATACAAGCTTGAGCTCAGGAAAGTGAATCATGAAAGTCTGGAGATGCTGTGATATTGTTAAAAACACAAATGCTGGAAGAACTCAGCAGGTCTCGCAGCTTTTCATTAGGTGGTAAAGATTTGTAATCAACAATTTGGGCCTGAGCTCTTCTTCGAGTAAGAAGTAGGCAGGTTTCTGAATTAAAAGGCTGGGGAGAAGGAAAGAAAGGGGAGAGGGAGGAGTACAGTCCAACAGGTAAAAGGTAAACTTCAGACTGAGAATACTTCCCAACCATCTTGACTTTTCTGGAGTTTGATCGAAACTACCTGTGCAATTCTGAAACACACATTTACTCATTGAGTTTTGCATTCTGGTAAACAAAGTGCTATCCTTTCAGTATAATGGAATCTTTTCTCAGATGGGGTCTCCAATAACATTAAACTGAAGCTTTGTTTGCCACATACAAAATACCTGCTGATATTCAACATTTCATGCTGTTAACCATACTATGAAAGATTTCTGTTGAATTTTTTAAAAATGGACATGAACTGCTTTTTAAAATTTCACATTGAACTAGGTGTTCCAAAGAACATTTACATAGTTTTCAGGTCACTCGTCTGAGTGCTACTGGTACCATGTCGCATGGTCAGGTGGCCTGTGACTAAACCAGATCTACCAGCAGACTTGCCTGGTGCGGAGACTGGCTAGGCACCCTGCAGGATGAAAAAAAAAGACCTGCTAAAGGGCAGACAAATCCTCTAGTAGAATCTAGTAGACACATGCTGTGAAGCACAGAAAGGGCATCTCTTGCATCAAAGCTTGGTCTGGCCATTCCCTGCATCAGAACTTTCTCCAGCCACTTTGGACCTCACCATGCCACCGGATCCAGGAGGGGATGTCAAGAGGGTGGTTCTGGACCTGTGCAACCCCTAGTCACCTGAATACATTCACATACAGTCTGTTCTTTCTGAGGAGTGGTGTATCCTCATATTAAACCCCACAAATTGACTGAAAGGAACCATTATCATCCTATGGGATGGAGAGCCAGAAGAAGACAGAGTTGCTGCATAATTAAAAATAATAAAAATAAGATATCTCAGTGTTGGAAGGGTATTTTAGTCCCAAATCATCCTTCAGTCTACCATCGAGCTAATTTCTCATTAAGTTTCCATTAGAAATAAATTATATTTGTTCATGTTCAACTCATGATTGTTAGGAATAAATTCTATTCTGAGGTTAACATGATTTTCAAAATGACTTACACGACTGAAGTTTCTTCTGTATTTTTTTTCTATTACCTCTCTCTGCTTATGAGGCAGGACTTGCCTTTAAAATTAATACTTGTATGGCTCATTGTGCCTGCAACCCTAAAATAGTTGCAGGTGAGAGTGAGGGAGAGATAGACAGGAGGGAGAGTGAGAGATAGGGCTGGAGGGAGGAGGGAGAGGTTGAGAGTGAGTTAGACAGAGGGGGAGAGAGTGAGAGAAAGAGATAGGGAAGGAAATTGAGAGGGAGAATGAGAGAGGAGAGAGATGGTGAGATGATAGGGAGAGGGAGAGAGAGGGGTGAGACAACATGAGGGAAAGAGATTGAGAGCCCGAGAGAGAGGGAGAAAGAGGGAGGGAGAATGAGGGTGAGATAGGTGGATGGAGAGAGGGATGAATGGGAATGAGGGAGGGAGAGAGAGAGAGTTAGGGTGTGGGTTGTGAGTGAGGGAGGAAGTTTGGAAAAGGATAAAACGAGAGAGAGAGTGAGAGCGAGGGAGGTAGAGATGGTGAGTGTGAGAGAGTGAGAGAGGGAGCGAGATTAGGAGTGAGGGATGGAGGGAGCAGGGGTGAGAGTGAGGAAGGGAGAGATAGATGGAAGGAGGGAGAGAGAGATGGGGCTGGAGGGAGGTAGGGAGAGAGAGTTAGTGGGGGAGAGAGTGAAAGAAAGATAGGGAGGGAATAATAAATGAATTGATTTATTTGTGGTTCTTTGCATAATGAATTGTTTCTCTAAGAACACATATATAGGATCAATTTCAACCAAATGAAAGTTTTGAAATGGCTTGCTGAATTATAAACAGGCTGTTGAAGGTTCAATATTTGGCTTATCCTAAAAGTCTGGAAATATATTGTTCATTTATGCAAAGCTGTAATGCAACCATATTCCAATTTCCACATTTACTATTCATCATAAACACATGGCACTTCACCTCATGTCCACCGCTGATGGGATACAATAACTGTCATAGTCCAATAAAATATCTGCGATAAACAATTTGGAATAATCTGAATTGGTTTTAAATCTCAATTATTTTTAAAGAAAGCATGTTAATTTTGTTGATATATTCAGATATGGATTATGTTACAGAGACCACAATATTAAAGTGACGGTGCATTCCAATCTGATTCTATAATAGATTATTTAAAATAATTTGGTCAGTAAATAACAGTGTTTAATTCAGTAGGGGTCCTGTACTAGTGTTCTTAAGCTAGTTTTTTTTTTATCAGTAAAGTTTAGCAATTTGAGCAACAGTCCTTAAAGATCAATGTAAAATATAAACCTACGGTAAGGTGTTTCCGATGTTAAAGCTCAAGATCACTGATCTGCCAAAGCCCTGGAAGATCTGCATTTGAAACTGAAATACTGGATGCTGGGTTTAATGGTACAAATTAACATCCAACACAGCTTGCTACTTCATGGTTTATTCACATTATGATTTCATTTAAAAGCCATGAGGATAATATTAGGTAATACTGGACATTTTCACCCAACTTACAACAACATTGTAGTGATAATTCTAGCATATCGCCAAGCTATTTCAACAAGTAAGAGTTTGAAGCTAATGTAATGGAGGCAATGATTGAACTTGCCAGGCATGAGATCCATCAGTATTTAACAGTGTTAAATCGGAATTATTTAATGGTAATACCACAGTCAATGCTAAAAATAAAGTCATTAATTTGTAGCATTTATTTTGTCAGAGCAGAGAAAGGAGTTGAAGATACTTGGGACTTTTTAGATAAAGACCCTTTTATTAAAAAAAAACTAAGATCAGTTGAAACCATTCCTATCCTTGAAGCTCCCATTTACCAATCTGAGTCTGAAATGTTGTATTGTTGAATATCAGGACCCAGTTTCTCATTTGTTTCATAAAAGATGCACTGTATCCATTTTTAAAAAAAACTTTTTGCTTGTGTAAGATTGAAATTATGGAAATGTGAGAAAGTCAGGCAAATGTTTTTTTTTGCTTAACACTGAAGAATTGGACCTTCTCTTTGATCAAATTGCACCTACTGCATCAACCATATTCTCCCGTCCCTTGCCCATTCAATTATCCAACATCCAACACTGCCACTTTATCTCTGGTATTTCCCACAAAATGGTCACTGACTGACAGCTATTAAATGAGGGTGATGATATAAAAGGTTTCACTTTGAATAAGAAGAATGTTTTGAAAGTTCAACAGACAATAAACTAGTATATTGTAGAAATAGAGGCAGTATTTTCTCTATCATATGTAATATGACCTTCCCACCCCAGAAGCAAAAGATAATAAAGCAATTTCAATAGGAAAGATGCAAAACACTAAAGAGCTGGAGAAACTCAGGATGTTACACAGGGTTCATGGGAAGCAAAGGTATATATCCAATGTTTTGGGCCTGAGCCCTTCGTCAAGGTATGAGCAGGCAGGCACTTGAATAAAGACAAAGGGGAAGGAGGGAAGAAAGGGCAAGGTGAGGAGCACAGGCCATCAGGCAAGATGTCATAGCAAGATATGGGTAGGAGGGAAGAAGAGAAAAATGTTAAGGTATTTGGGAGAGGTGGTAGCTCTCTGAATGAAGGGGGAAGGGTGAGGTGAGCTGGAGGAATGGGGAGAGAGAGGGACAGGAGGGCCCCAACCAAATTTAGATAATTCATTGTACATGTTATCTCATTGCAGTGTGTGTACTGGCTCGTACAGGGTATAGAAAAAGTGATAACTCAATGAGATTTTTCTAGCATTTATTTGCTCTCTGCCGAAGACAATATAACACAGACAATATAATAAGACATTGCCGTCTGCTTTTCCTTCCTTTCTGCATCTTTGCTCTATCAGCAGGGCAACTGACGCTACCTGTGTTTTCATTCTTTTTCTCAAACTATGCACAGATACTTTATTTTAATGTTTCAAGATGTACCCAACTTCATGTCCACAATATTAGCTGAGAGCTATTAAGATCGACAGGAAAACATTTAATCTAAATTACAAAGTCTTCTCAAACCATGAAAAATTATGTAGAAAAATGAAAGCAGTAACACCTGGTGGGTGAGTTAAAATGGCATCGGGCTAAATGACTAACCAGGGACAACAAAAATGATAACAGTTAACAAAGCAAAATTCATACCTGCAGAAGACAATATAACACATCAATCACCTTCTTGGTTTTTCTTCCTTTCTGCACCTTTGCTCCTAAGCAAAATAACAGAATTTACACTTTGAAATTTCAGCAACACCACATTGGTCACATGACCAGCCACTGTACAATGTCTCAAAAACAAGTTACATTAACGGTCACAACATTACAAAACCAGCTATAAAATGCAATAATATTAGCAATAGACAATATGCACTAGGATTGACAACATAAGCAATTAATTTTCCAAAGACAATAAAAAAAGGCCAGTAGCAAATTTTCACCACACTTACCATCTTTTATGACTCTGCGAGGAACAGGAGGGGAGGGGCTTAAGAGATATAGAAGATGTGTTGAACTGCACAAAATCATTCCCATCTGAAACATTAATAAAATAACAGTAAATACAAATATTGAGATAAATTCACAAATACAGAATTCTTTAATGATAAATAAAATTTGCAAATATGAATTGGAAATAAGAATTAATAAGATGCATTTTTAACTCGGTTACACGTGCGCAGACAGAACATGAGGTGTTGTTCCTCCAATTTGGCCAAGATGGCCTTGGTTTGGAAATGAATGAGGTAAAGGATGGACCTATCGGTGTGGGAATGGGGTGTGAAATTGAAATGATTGCCCACTGAGTTGTCCTTGTTGCAGTGGACAGAGCCAAGGCGCTCAGCGAAACTATCTCACTGTCTGGTCTCTCCGACGTAGAGGAGGCTGCATTGGGAGCACCAGGTGCAGTAGGTTAAAAGTGCAGATTCAAAACGAAGTATTACTTGGCTTGGAAGAATTGTTTGCGGCCCCGAATGCTGGTGAGGGAGGCAGTGTAGGTGCAAGTTTCACATTCCCTATAGTTGCAGGGGTGCATACTGAAGGGCTCTTGGTAGAAAGTGTTGGGTGGATGAGGGAGTTGTCCCTGTGGAAAGGAGATGAGAAGATGTATCTAGTGGTGAGATCACGTTGTAGGTGGTGGAATGTGTAGAAGATAATATGTTGTATGTGAAGGCTGTTGGGGTGATAGGTGAGGTCAGAGAATCTTGCCCTTGTTTTGTCTCTAATGTGTGGGAAATAGAGAAGATGGAGTAAAGGGCTGAGTTGATGGCAATAGCCCAGAAGCCACTTTTTTGAAGAAGGAGGATATCTTGGATGTAGTTGGGAGCAGATGTGACTGAGATAGAAGAGGAGAGAAAGGAATGGAATCCTATCAGGGGACAGGGTGTGAAGAGATGTAGTCGAAATACTGTGGGAATTGGTGGGTTTGCACAAAATATCTGCAGAGAGTTTGTGTCTTGAGATGGAGAAAGGGGAGAGTGTTGCCAGAGATGGACCAAATGAATTTGAGGTTGGGGTGAAAGTTAGCAGCAAAGTGGATAAAGTTCTAGGTGTATGAGACAGCACCAATGTATCAGAATCAGAATTTATTGTCATAAAATTCCGTGGTTTGCAGCATCATCACAGAGCAGACATTCATATTATAACCATCTTACAGTACTACTATATATATATTAAAAAAATAGTGCACAGAAAAAATAATTTTAAGCCAGTTCCAACTATTTGAGTTTTGGCAAAAATAGTTGAGCTTTACTGAAGAAAGAATCCCTGTAAAGTAATTCTTTGGTTCATTGATTATTCAGGAATCTGATGACAGCGGGGAAGAAGCTGTCCTTGTGCCGCTGAGTGCTCATGGTTATGCACCTGTACTTTTTCTCTGATGGTAGAAGAGTGAAGAGGGCGTGGTCTGAGTGATGGGTTCTTTGAGGATAGAGGCTGCTTTTTTAAGACACCGCCTCATGTAGATGTCCTCGATGGATGTAATTGTCAATATAGCAAAGGAAGAGTTGAGGAGCTTCTCCTGTGTAGACTTGTAGCATGATTGTTCCTCGTAGCTGATAAAAAGAAAGGCATTACTGGCATTACTGGGACTCGTGGGTACACATGCCTACCCCTTTTATTTCAGATTTATTATCAGAGTACATACATGACATCACATACAACCCTGAGATACTTTTTCCAGCAGGGGAGGCAGAATTACCACTTATTGGTAGTGCAAAAAACTGTACTCAAGAGGATAAGTATACAAGTGAACAAATAAAGGAATGTAAACCAACTGAGTGTGAAATACAGAGAAAATAAATCAATAAGGGGAAAGAGTCCTTCAATGAGACCTTGATTGAGTTTGTTGTTGAGGAGTCTGATGGTGGAGGGGTAGCAGCCGTTCCTCAACCTGGTGGGGTGAGTCTGGTGGCACCTATACCTCTTTCCTGATGGCAGGATCGAGAACAGAGTGTGTGCTGGGTGGTGTGGATCTTTGATGATTGGTCCTGTTCTCTGACAACAACATTCCCCATAGATGCTCTCAATAGTGGGTAGGGTCTTGCCTGAGATGTCATGGACTGCATCCACTAGCTTTTAAATGGCTTTGCACTCAGTGGTATGGTGTCCCCATTCCCAACTGTGTTGCAGCCGGTGAGCACACATGGTTTCTGACGTCATGCCAATCCTTCCTGAGGACGCAGAGGTATTATTGTGCTTTCTGCGTGATGCCATTATTATGTTGAGTCCAGAAGACATTTCTGAGATGGTGACTCCCAAGAACTTAAATTTGCTTACCCTATCGACCTTTGATTTCCCAATGATCGCTAGATCATACACCTCTGGATTTCCCTTGCTGAAGTCAATAATCAGCTCCTTGGTTTTTGTGACATTGTGTGCGAGATTGTTGTTGGTGTACCATCAGCCAAGTTTTCAATCTCCCTCCTCTATGCTGACTCATTAGCCCTTTTTTATATAACCGACTACCGGTGAATTTGTAAATGTTGTTGTCGTACACACAGTCAAAGGTGCATATCGAGTAGAGCAGGAGGCTAAGAATGCAACGCTGTTGTGCCCCAGTGCTGATGGATATTGTAGAGGAGATCTTTTTATACTAATCCTCGTTGATTGTGGTCTGGAGGTGTGAAAATCTATGATCCAATGACACAGTAGGATATTGATTGGCAGGTCTTAGTGTTTGCTGATCAATTTTGAGGAGATGATGGTGTCGAATGCTGAACTGTAGTCGATAAAGAAATCCTGATGTATGCATCTTTGCTGTCCCTGTGTTCCACAGACTTGTGTTGAGACAGTGTGATGGCATTCGCTGTCGACCTGTTGGTGCAGTCGGCAAATTGGAAGCGATCCATGTCGCCACTCAGACGGACACTGATATGCTTCAACACTAGCCTTTTAAAACACTATCACTGTGGATGTGAGTGCAGCTGGTCGATAGTCATTTACACAGATTACCACACTGTTCTTGGATTGAGGCCTGTTTAAAACAGTTGGGTGTAATGCCCTGCCAGAGTGAGCTATTGAAGGTATCTTTGACCTCGTTGGCAAATTGATCAGCACAGGTTTTGAATACTCAGCCAGGCACTCTGTCTGAACTTGATGCTTTCCTCGGATTCACTTTTCTTTAGGAGGCCCATATGCCATCCTTGGATATGGACAGGAGAGGACCTTCAGGGGACCTGAGGATGTACACTGGTGATTTTACCTTGTTCTAGTGGTCAAATTGGGCGTAAAAGGTATGAAGCATCAAGGAGTGAAACTTTGCTGTTTCCTACTGCACTGGATTTGATTTTGTTGCAGGATATGTCATTTAGGCCCTGCCTCAGGTGCATGGTATCCTACATTGTTTCCATTTTCATCCAGAAACCCAACTTCATCCGAGAGATGGTTTTTGAAGTTTATTGCTGCTTCTTTTGTAGTGATCTATGATCTGGCAAGTTCTGGATTTCATCATTCATCCAGGGCTTCTAGCTGGGGCAAACTCTGAATGATTTGGTGGGGACACCCTCATCCACAGCTGATGTCATCATTCAGATCTTCAGTTGAGTCCTTGAACACCACCCAATCTGCTGCCTCGTGGAAGTCCTGTAACCGTTCTTCAGCCTCCTGCGACCACCTTCTAGCTGTCCTGATCTCCGGAGCCTCTCTTTTCAGGCTCTGTCTGTATGAAGGCAGAAAGAGCACAGCAAGGTGATCTGACTTGCTAAAATGAAGTCTTAGAAAAGAGCGATAGGCCTTCCTTATCTTGATGTAGCAGTGATCGATTGTGCTGGGACCTCTGGTGCAGCAAGTTACATGTTGGTGGCTGTTTTTTCTTGACACATGCCTGGTTAAAGTCACCATTTGTACTCTGCATCTTATTTACTGACCACATAATGCAGCTCAGTAAGTAGAATTAGTCGATGGAGGTTATTGAGGGTGAGAACAAGTTTGGCTAGGTGGAGAAGGGAGGTGGAGGAGTGGTCTGTTGTTGAGATAAAAAAATTAAGGGGCTTTGAGACTTTTGTTATGGGGTGTACTGAGATTGGATGTCCATAGTGAAAATGAGGCTGTCAAATTCAGGGAACTGGAAGTAGTTGAATTGATGGAAAGCACGTGAGTTATCATGAATGTAGGTAGGGAGGAACTGGATGAGGACAAATGGAATAGAGATTAGATTATATCATTCTGGAACATCTAGCGCTTTCCAACCAGATAGCATTAACCTCGACTTCTGTTTTCATTAGCTGTCTCTCCCTATCTTTCCCTATCTGTGTCCTTTTATCCTGCTCCCCATCTCCTTCCCTCACCATTCAAAAAAGAATCCCTCTGCCTATTACTTAGCTTTTTTTCCTGCCCTCCCACCCATGTCCACTTATGACCTCTTATCTGCAGGTCTGTGCTCTTCCCCTGCCCCTTCTTCTCTCCTCCCCTTATATTTTTTATTCAGAAACTTGGCTGTTTTCTGGTCGTGCCTTGATGAAGGGCTCAGACCCAAAACGATGAATACACCTTTGCTTACCATGCATGCTGCGTGATCTTCTGAGTTCTCCAGTACTTTTGTGTATAGCACAGATGATAACGTAAATGTAATTTTGAACAAGATATTGTTCTGCATTCATTTTTGTCACAATTGTCATCATTCAATAACATTTATACTTTCCATGAGGGAACTTCTTTACAAATGCTGAAACAATGAAAAAAATAAAGTGAACTGCAACAGTCATAAATCACAAAATGGCAGGAGTGAATGAATGACCCTGAGGTGAATTTATTTTGATTTCATCTGAAAAATGAAGTCTGTCAAAATGTGAGAGCTTATAGTTTTCACACAAAACTGATTAATCGTCTTTCATCCAAACACTGAATTTTGATTGTCTGCAAAATTAGCTGCCAATCAATCAAAAGTAGAGCTCAACTGGGAACTCCTTGATGAGGTAATAATGTGGGAGTGATGTCACTTTGGTTGATTATTTGCAGGGAAATATTTATTGAAGCAGGATAATAGAAACCACAGTGTGACTTTTAATAAACTGGCTATACAATTATTTTTTTCATACTGCTGAGATAATTTCATTGATTGATAGAGCCAATGTGTTATTTTCTAGTTGTTCACTGTGTGGTAGAGTTAACAGAATTATTTCTAAGCACCTGTAGCGGCACGCCATTAGGTAGGCGAACCGGCCCCACATGTCACGCACACGGCGGGGCAGGCAGCCAAAATGGCACCGTCGAGGGTTTCTTCCCGATCTCGGCACCAGGCTTAGAAGCCCACGCTCTGCGGCCCATATGACGCCCAGATAATGTCTGGACCCACGGCGCGGTTCTCAGCCAGGTGCGGACTGGGAGAATAAGAACAGCCAGGCAGACCTCAATAAATCAGTTTTGCTCACTGAACTCAACCCATTTGGTTGTGGAGTTATTCAGTAATCAGAGTAGCTGTCGCCACACACCCTGTATTTAAAATAATGCAGTTTGAACAGTGTTAACACGTGTTTAAATGAACTGTGTCCTGTCCAGGCAGTGAGTGAAAAATATGAACTAAGACGAAGATATGGCAGCTTGGAAAATGCTCCACTATACTTCAGTGGCGTTTAAAGTAGACTGTTTGTCTCCCTAACACTATTGTGCAAAGTTCCATAAACATTGTGATTTTGATTTATGTGAACATCATGACTGAGTTTTCCTCTGTAATGATGTGGCATTTCAGTCATTTTTTGATCTATTTCAAGATTTCACAGGCCCCCAATTTTACACCTGCAACATTAATACTAGGTCTGAAAGGAACACGAGGACATTCCAAATGTCTCTCTTCCAGACTTGGGAGACGGATATTGTTGCTTTTGAAAGGAATGTCACAATGATAGCAGTGGGTAGAAATGCTTGGACAAGCTGATGAAGAGTAGAGCTCACCATATGCATGTTTTTTTTTGTTCTTGTGCGACAGGAACACGAAAATTCTCCAGTTAAATCTTTTGCTTGAGTAAAAAGTTGGAGTGACTCCAAACAGCAACCAGCGAGACATGGTGGAGATCACCAGCAATCTCATGCTGGAAAGCTGAGAATGAGGTTGGCTTTGGCCTTTTAGAATAAAACAGCATGAGGTTGTACTGTATTTGAAGTCTCAAGAAGAAGAAAGAATGCAGTTCAAATAATATGGTTTTAGTGAAAATGGGTTTTTGTCATGCTGTTTATTTAATGAATAAGATGTGTCATTTTGTTTAATTGGCTGAAGTTGGCCAGAGATTTTTTTTTTGGATCGCACATTTGTTGATGTTGTTTGGAGGCATTTCATGCTTCTAATTCACGTTTGAAATCCAATCCCCCACCATCTTCACTCTGAAAGATGGCCTGCTCTCATCTAATCTTACCAACTGATTACAGAAAATATCCTCCTCACCCCTCAGCCTCCATCCTGCCTGAAGCAGAAATATTTCCAAACTCTTTGAGATAAGCACTGATTGCTATTTTAATATTTTCTTAGTTTCATAATAATTTGTTATCTTGACAAAGAAAATTTGTGAATTTCTAACACAATTATTGATATACTTAAGATAACTAGGATAAATTTTCTTTGGATAAAATTGCATTAATATGTGTGTTCCTTTATTTCAAGAAGAAGCTCATAAATTATCTTTCTAGGTTGAATACCAGATTCTGTTTTATGATTTCAACCATTCAAATTGGAAAATATTACAATAATAAAACTTAGATAAAGAAGCAAGTTTTTTTAGCACCCATAAAATTCAGAGGCTTTGATCCAGGTGTGATCCTGCTTGGGAGACTAATATACGTTACCAATGGCAATTGCAAGGATCTTCATGTCGATGTTCAGAGTGAGCTGTAAATATTTCTAAGAATTCTATACATTTTTTGGATCGGTAATCTGGTCTCTTATTCCAGAAGAAACAAAACTGAATCATAATGACTGCCAGAAGTAAACACATACATCATTCTTCTCAATTTGAAATCTGAGTCCACAGCTTCACAGATATGAAGTATGAATGTGGATTTTAGGTCTGGACATCACCCAAATTAGTGGACTGAGGCTTTTACTGGGCTGATGGGCATGTGTGTCCAGGTTGTCAAGATTCTTATGTATTGTACAGTAAAACCCTTGGTATTCTCCACCTATGGAGATTGGTAGATGCTGGATAAGTGAATTTGCCGGTTGCTTGAAATTGCCAACCAACTGCGAGGGGACACCAATTTTAAATTTTCTTATTTTTTAACCTATTTTTTTCCACATTTTTTCTGCCAGTTGCTTGACTTCTGAATGATAGGAATTTTACTGTACAAAGTGCCAAACTGAATGCAAAGTAGATAAGTTAATACACTCTGTAACAAAAACAAAATCTACGTAGACAGATTTGAATGCAATGAGCTCTGATAGCCTCCATAAATAGAATCACAAGCAAAGGCTAATTGGAAAAGAAAAATAAAATTATCAGGAAGGTGAGAGCTTGTCACATTTGCTGCTTACTATACAAGGAAAGGGGGGGGGGGGGGTTACAGTTATATTTTCCTTTTTGCATTTTTCCCCTTCAACAAAAAGTGGCTACAACATGCTCCACTGAGATGTCATGGCCTGTTGGAAAACCCTCCATCTTCTGTAGTGGCCCACCAGTTGTTAAAGCTTGTTAGGGAATGAGAAACTGTGGGCTAGCTTTGAGTAGTTATGGTGTCTGGTGTAGTTTGGTACAGGAATAATGTCTATTCATGAACTCAGAATTAAATGAACTCAACAAAAGAGATTGCAGATGCTGGAATATGGTGCAGAAAAAAAAACAATCTGCTGGAGGAACAGAATTGTTAATATCTCAATTTGGGGTTTCATTATGAAGCATTGACAGTTCCTTCCCCTGTTCCCCATAGTTGCTGTTTGACCTGCTGAGCTCCTGAAGAGAATTGTGTTTTATAACTCACCAGCTGTTCCTCTGTCAGGAAAAGGCATAAATTGCTGGGAGCTCATTAGTGAATAAAACTATAATTATCCCCTTCCATTACAATTGAAGGAGATTAAAAGGAAGACTTCACAACAAACTATGAATATTCAAATCAATGTCTTGCATACCTCTACCATTTAAGGAGGTTATCAGAATCTCACTTTAGTGTCATAAACATGTCACAAAATTTGTTGTTTGGTGGCAGCATCACTGTGTAAATATTTATATAAGCCACCTTACGAAATAAATTAAAATAGTGCAAGAAAAAGATGAAGTAAGGCAGTGTCTGTGGTTCATTGTTCATTCAAGAATCTGAAGGCAGAGGGGAAGAAGCAGTCCCTGTACCCTTTTCCTGATGGTAGCAGTGGTCATAGTCTGGTGGGGATCCTTGAGAAGAGAATAGAGGGTGCTTTCTTAAGACACAAGGAGATGTCCTCAATGGAATGAAGTCTGGTGCCCATGATGTCACAGACCAATTTAACAACCATCTGGAGTTTATTCTTGCCCTGAGCAATGGGACCTTCACACCAGACAGTGATGCAACCAGCCAGAATGCTCTCCATGGTACACCTGTAGAAGTTTTTGAGAATCTTTGATGAAATACCGAATCTTCTCAAATTCATCTCAAAGTAGAGCTGCTGGCGAGCCTTCTTCATGATTGCATCAACATGGAGGCTCCAGAACAGAACCTCAGAGATTTTGACACCCAGGAATTTGAAGTTCATGACCCTCTCCCCTCCTAGCCCCTCAATGAGACTGTTACATGTTCTCCTGATTTCCTCCTGAAGTCCACAATCATCTCCTTGGTTTTGCTAACGTTGAGTGCAAGGTTGTTGTTGCGACACAACTCAATGAGCTGATTTATGTCCCTCCTGTACACTTCCTCATTGCCGTCTGTGCTTCCGGCGACAACTGTGGTATCATTGGAAGATTTGTAGATAGCATTTGAACCACTGTCATGGGTGTAGAGTGAGTAGACAGTGGTTAGAATGAGGACTTCACAAAAACAACATGAAGATGCTCTTCGATGGCCTGTGCACCCTAACCCTCACCTTCAAACTCTGTCTTCAATCTCACAGGCTCTGATGTCAAATCCCTGCTTATGACTGATAGGTTTCTGCCTGAAAACCTGTTAAATTTGTTCATGCTAGACAACCTGACATCTTACTCCATAGGTTGATTTTTCTTTTCAAAAGAAAAATGCGTTTGAGGCTAAACCTGGTTCAGTATTTATAAATGGTGGACTTCCCATTGTCTGATTAACTTTCCTGGTGAGGACAATTTTGCTCCTTAACTATGTTGAAAATCTTGCTGAGTTCGAACGCCTTCACAATGACCCACATTTTTAATCCAAATGAAAATATTATTTAGTTTCAAAAATTGATGAAGTTCTTCTGAAGGCTAGGAAAAGTCTGATCCAATTGGAATCGTGCACTTGACTTTAACTGTCTGATACTAGAACGGTAAGTGGAACCAGACACTGATTTTATGCCTGGAAAATGTTCTGTCACTGCCGTTAAGGGTTGTTTTATAGCCAGCTATCTAAATGGGATTATGCTCTAATTTCACTGCCCCAACCACCTCCCCATAGCTGGAATCAACAGCTAATGTATAATGTAAGGAAAGGAACATAAAAAGAAAACAGAATTTTGAAGTATAGCTTCCCAATGTAGCAAAAATCTAAGTTTATAAGTCAGTCAAGCATATAATGAAGTCATTATCATTATATTTGTAGTGAAATTATAATAACCTCATTTTCACTGTTAGATACTGGTTAGATGTGAATGGTATTTGCTTATAACCAAACATTAATGTTTCCCAGTAGAATTAAGCATATTCTTGTCATTAAATCTCATCCATGCCTTTGCTAGTCTTTGGCAAACTCATTCATAAGGTCTGGGAATTAATGTATTTATTACAAAATGAATATATTTAGTACCAAGCTCTTGATTAACAGAGTTCTGGTGGACAGAATGGGCTGGACAATAATTTCATTTAAATTCATTTGATATGACATGACATGTCGAAGTGATGTTGAACCTTCAGCATAAGCCCCATAAATCCCAAATCCTTTTTTTAATTACAGCCGATTACCAGTACCTAGAAGACAAAAATAATTTAAGTAGCTTCTGTTGTCAGGATAATCCCATTGGATGGGAATTCAAAGGATAAAGTGACCTGTAGCACATAGATCATCAGACTGAAGTGGATGGGATTTGCAACTACTTAAAGTTTTGACATAAGATCTTCCAGGAGCAAACCAGCATAATTATAACATTGTCACGTGTCTTTAGATGAGCTACTTGGAGGAACCATGTGGAAACTGTATGAATCATTTAAGTCTCGATTTAATATATAACTGAACATCAAAGTGGAATAGAATGATGGAAATGTTACTATGGAACATTTTGATGTTCTATTTAATTTAGGTTAACCTGTTGCTATCTCTTGATGTTCTATGCACAGATGAAAAGGTAGTGTCATCTTTAGATGACGGCTTAACAGCAAAAGATAATTGAACTGGGGTGTGGAGACGTAATTTTTATAGGCAGTAATAAAAGATTTAATTATTTGCAGAATTTATACAGTGATAAATTTTGCTCTTGGAGTATTGCATAACCTTGAACACTAATGTAAATGACATTAGCAGGAAAGTTGCACCTTATGTTAGGCGAGCTCTCCACTGGCCACCGTGGCAGAGGTGCACCAAAGAAGAGGTACAAGGACTGCCTAAAGAAATCTCTTGGTGCCTGCCACATTGACCACTGCCAGTGGGCTGATATCGCCTCAAACCGTGCATCTTGGCGCCTCACAGTTTGGCGGGCAGCAACCTCCTTTGAAGAAGACCGCAGAGCCCACCTCACTGACAAAAGGCAAAGGAGGAAAAACCCAACACCCAACTCCAACCCACCAATTTTCCCCTGCAACCGCTGCAATCGTGTCTGCCTGTCCCGCATCGGACTTGTCAGCCACAAACGAGCCTGCAGCTGACGTGGACTTTTTACCCCCTCCATAAATCTTCGTCCGCGAAGCCAAGCCAAAGAAGAAAGAAAAGAAGACAGTCAGAATGTCAATCCACAGAAATTCTTCGTTGTCCTCAAAATGATTTGGAACAATCCATTAATTCTTTGCATTATTAATTAGAAATTAGAGGGCAATGAAAGCATAATCTTTTACTGCCTTAATAAATAAATCTGATAATAATGCTGTGCAGGTTAGCAGATTAGCTGGAAGAATATAATCCTTGGGTTAGCCTTGTTTTCTTTGACTTTGCAGCTAAGCATCTTGCATGAGTATAATTGTAACAAAAATAGTCAAATAAAACCAATGCATGTGTGTTTGTGCAAAAGTAAGGCTTGAATCATATAATTATTTATTTATTTTCATATGGGAATAAAGAAAATATATGAGGGTAACAATTTAGTCTATGAAAAAGACTTGCATGTTCGATTGATCAGTAGAGTTCAAAACCCATGGGGTACAAAGACAAGTTGGATCCAGATCTAGGTCAGTAAAAGAAAGCACGTGATAATGGTCAACAGGAGTTTTATTGTTTGGAAGGCTGAATGATATGTATTTCTGCAAAGCTCACCTCTTGCTATAAAGTGAAGATAAATTGAAGCGTATTCCCTTGCTCTGTTCTTTCCAAGTACATCTTCTCATACTTCAACAGAGGGAATTCCACTTGCTATTTTTGATGCCTATTGCAGTCAGTGTCCTCTTATTTTTAAAGTGAATATTTTAAAGATGCATTAAACTGATACTAATTAATTCAAACTAATAATATGTATCATATTATAAAAGACATTTTTAGATCAAGATGGACTTGAATGAATGTAACTATGCTGACCGTACCAGCTACAGTCAGTGTGAAGTCAAAGGCTAAATATGAAGTGAATTGGGCTCTTTAGTCCAACAACATACAAACTTGTTCCAAACCTCAATGGTAAAACCACATCTCACCTCCAAAGTGTTCCCAGGTACCGTGCTGCTGTGCGCAAGTCGGAACCATTGGGTGGAATGTTACTTGTTTTGAAAGATTTATGTTAAACTACTTTAAAGATGAATTATCACAAATGTTTGTACTGTCTGTAATTTTTCTCAGGCCTGCAACATTTGTTACCCTTTACTTTCTATGGTTGCTATGAGACCTGCTGAGTTTTTCCAGCACATTTGTCTATTGCATGCACTATGTTAAATAAAGGGGCAAGAGATTTCAATAGGAACTGAGGAAGAACCTTTTCACCCAGAAAGTTTTTGTAATGCCCTGTCTGAGGGGATAGCGAAGGCTTACAATCTCAGAACCGCAAGTTCGGACGTTTGCTGTATATGGTTGGCTGTGCAGAAAATGGTGCAGAATTAACATCCGTGGGCTTATGACTGAACACTTCTAAGTCAGAATCCAGCCTAAAAGCATTGTGAGGAGCACTTCAATTGCCAAAGCAACGATGGCTACTGAGCAAGTGCGAGTAAATGGGATTACTGCAAACAGGCATGTGATGATCAGCGTGGATATGGCACGTTTCTGTGTTGTATGATTCTGTGGCATTTCTCTTGTGAGAGAAAAAGGAATGAGTCATTATGAACTGGTCAAAGATGAGGCAAATATAACAAATTCCTGCAACTTTCTGATAGGAAAATGTCCTTTACTATATTAGTATATTTTCATTGAAAACGCCTTGATTTCTAAACTTGATCACTGACAGTGCAGTTATTTGTGAGTTGATTCCTGTAGAATTTCACTGCATACATTCTGGGCTCGATTCCTTTTATGCTTGCCATCTGCTGTATCCCTGTCATTTAATTCTTGTCTGTAGAACTAATCAAAAATATAATGAAAAGTTGTAACACTATTGATATGCGACATTTTCAATGTTATGTTAAAATTAGACTTTGCCATCTGTTCATCTTTTTTTTTGTATTTTGGCAGAATGTGTGACACAGGAGAAGGGCTATTTACTTTTCAAACAAGAGAAGGTGAGGCGATTTATCAGAAAGTTCACTCCGCTGCACTGGCCATAGCTGAGCAACACGAGCAAATGCTAAAGAGAGAGAAAACCTTACGGGTATGTGCGCTTCTGATGTCTATTCATTGGTTAGTAGGGATGTACAAGGGATATTTCAGATACTTCTTGTTTCCTTTATTATAATGCAGCTGATTAAGAAGCCAAAGCATGATTTTACAAGTTGTTTCTAAGAGCACTTTAATATATATCTTAGTGCTTCTCTTCAATGTATTTCTACCCTCTGTATATAAAAAAATATATATACAGTCTTATTTAAGTACTTTAATGGAGTTAATTAAGTCCAAAACTTTTCCAGGTAAATATTATCAAGCTTTGGAAATGACTGTAGAGCTCGTCGAAAGAACCAAAGACTTGTTGATCCAAACCAAGGCTTTTATTAGCAAAAGACTGGAGCTCTTCACAGGTGGCCGACCAGTCCGGAATGATCTGACCTGGCTAGGGACACAACCCCTTAAGGCCCAGACAATAGGTGTGGCTTAGCTCTCAGCCAATCGCTGTAAGCACAGTCTAGATACAGTAACTATATACACTATGTACATTGGTGATAGATCTGTACTATCACAATGACATTCAGGACAATTTTCTATTTGTTTAAGAATTTTAGTTGTGATTCAGGAGCAAATGTGGATCTAAGGATAGTAAAATCCCCGTTATGCAGAATTCAAGCAACCGGCAGCCTCAAGCAACTGGAAAAATAATGGCAGAATGGGGGGGGAGGGAGCACAAAAGTTTAAAATTGGCACCCCCTAGCTGTCAGTTGGCCAATCCATGCAATGTGCAATCTCAAGCAACTGACAAATTCACTTATCCAGAATCTAGCAATCCCCAAAGGTGCTAGATGTCACTGTAGATATGTTTTGGTTTCTATAGTGTTCATTTATTCTGATAATATGACTCGACCAATGTTATTTGTCTGAATTTTAGCGTTAGAATTGTGTTAGCTTCTTTTCTTGACCAATGTCCCAGAGGATTCAGAAGTGAATCTTCCAAGGTTCTTTGGAAATGTTTAACTTCAGTTTGTACAATGTTTTATCTTGTTCATCTTATGCAATGAAGAGCAAGTTTCATTTTTTATACTTTTACTGTATTGTAAATAACTGAAATCTTCCCTGTGCTTTTTTTGCCACCATATTGGTTGTTTTTACCAAATTTTCTTCACAAATAATCACAAAGATATTTACTTTATTCCCATGTTATAATGAAATCTCAAGCCTGTCTTAGTGTCCCACTATGCCTGGTGTTCTGCCCAACATTTTTCTTCCGAATGGCAGTGTGGATTATTTTTATTGTGCTTCTGGAGTGTCAGAATCCATTCTATGATTTGGGGAATAGTTCCAACCATTTGGAGGAGGAAGCTGAGGATGACTTAGAGGCTTGATAATTCTTTGTGACAGACAGCAGTGTATTTACCTTTCTTGAAGATGGTCATGAGCACATCTCTGAGACCATCCGGCACATCCTTCCTTTCCAGACATTGGCAACGAGGCTGGATTTCTGACAGAAGCCCCCATTGTCAAATCTAGAATTACAGTGGGCAGACTGTAAATGTTCCCAAGGGCATTTATTTTTGATTTGAGATATGACCTTGAGTAAGTCAAGAGTTGCAGCAAGGGTGACTTGCAAAAGCTGTTGGGAGCTGAAGTGAGTGGGGGTCTTCTATCAAGAAGGAGGATTTCAAAGCAATTTTCCTGAATATTTTTGATACTGCAATACCTTCTCAAGTTATGAGAAGGCCAAGTTATGGCCTTTGTTTACTTTAGTCGATAACAGAAACCAGAGTTGGAGCATAGCTTCTCCAGTTCCAATCCAACACTCATTCTGGACTCCGATGAGTGGTGAAACAGACAGCATTATAATCGTATCAGAATTTATTGTCACGTACGTCTCAAAATTCAGTATTTTATGGCAGCATCATGGAGCAAACATTCATATAAACCACCTTACAACAATCAATTTGTTAAAAAATAGTGTACGAAAAGTAAGGCAGTGTCTTTAGTTCATTGATTATTCAAGAATTTGATGACAGCAGGGAAGCAGCTGACCTTGTGACATAGAGTGCTCATCTGTCGGTTCCTGTACCTTTCTCCTGACGGTAGCAGAGTGAAGAGGGCATGGCCTGTGTGGTGAGAATCCTTGAGGATAGAGGCTGCTTTTTTAAGGCACCGCCTCTTGTAGATGTCCTCGATGGAGTGACGTCTGGTGCCTGTGAAGTCACAGGTCGAGTTAACAATCCTGTGGAGATTTTTCTTGTTCTGAGGGTTGGTGCCTCCATAACAGACAGTGATGCAACCAGCCAGAATACTCTCCATGGTACACTGTAGAAGTCTGAGAAAGTCTTTGGTGACACTGAATATACCATATGTTCTTGGAGAAGCACAATAATTGAATTTTGACATAATTTCATGTTAAGAAATGTTTATTATCAAAAACCAAAGACATTATTTTTAACTCCATGTGAAGTGTGCATTGAGATTTGAAATTTATACAACATGAATAAATTAAGTTAATAGGATAGGGAATGTGCCAGCAGAGATCGTCTTAGCATCTTTGGAATTAATTTTGATACATTTCCATTCAACATCATGCCATTGTTGTCAAGCAAAGTTTGACATTTATAAATGCTGTTCGGCTATCAGATTTGTTTCAGCAGAATGCATTAATTAGATACAAGATTTTCCTTGTATTTCATAAATACATAAACTTGTTTTACATATTCTGCAAATATATAGTTGCATATGAATAAAATATGCTAATTATTTTAACTTACACAAATTAAGTTAAAAACCCAAATGCACTGTCTATTTTATAATATGGCTTAAATTATCCTGCCTGACCTGCTGAGGGTTGGCACCATTTTCTGTTTTTATTCCAGGTTTTTTTTTTACAGCTGTGGCTTTGTAATTTTTATAAAACCAGATATTTTGGTTTTTAGTAGTATTGACCACAAAATAAGGAATGAACTTTGTCAATCCATTTCATTTTGTTACAGATCCATTTACTCATGTCGTTCACTTTCTGAATGAGTGGTCCATGAAATGTATAATCTTGCAATGTAAAGGGTGAAACTCCATGTACCATTTCTCAACATAATTCATCAATATGTCGATATATCACCCAATAGCCAGACTGACCTCCATACTGTCAACAACATGTCATGTACGAATTTACCAATAGTGCCTCTCATATTCACGTATTTTACAAGCAGCAGGATATGCCCTTGACAAAGTCACGTTGGCCATCTCTCAATCATCCCTGCCTATTCAAGAGATCGTTGATCCTCTCTCAAAATTTATTCCAGTATCTTTCCTCACGCAGATGCATTGCTCTCAGGTCATTTGTTTTCCTTGCAACCTGTTTTGAAAAGTGGGGAGGTGGGGGGGTGCTGGAGGGAGGCCATATTTGCTGTATTCCATTCATCGATTATAAATCAGATTTCTGAGTACATCAGATACAACCCTGAGATTCTTTTTTTTTTCTGTGGGCGGGAGAGAATTACCACTTTTTTGTAGTGCAAAAGAAACTACACAACGTTAGCAAATAAAGAACTTTAAACAAATAATGAATGTAAACAAACTGTGCAATATACAGAGAATTTTTTTAAAATATCAATAATGTGCTCAAGTAAGAGTCCTTAAATGAATCTCTGATTGACTTCATCATTGAGGAATCTGATGCTGGAGGGGTAGCAGCTGTTTTTGATCCTGATGTTGTGAGTCTTGTGGCACCTGCACCTCTTTCCTGATGGCAGCAGTGAGAACAGAGTGTGTGGTGGGCGATGATTGCTGCGGCTCTCCTTTGGCAGTGTTCCCTGTAGATGCTTTTGATAGTGTGGAGGCTTTTGCCTGTGACGTCTTTGGCTGTGTCCATTACCTTTTGGAGGGCTTTACGCCCAGGGGTATTGGTGTCCCTGTACCAATCAGATTGTTTGCTGCTCTCTGCACTGTCATTATTGAGTCAACCATGTGTATTAGAGCAAATAACAATAACAGCATCAGTAGAAGCATTAAGAGTCAGACTGCAGAAGGTCTCCCAAGGATGACCGTTTTGACTAAAATAGGTCGGGAAGTGAGTTCATTTGTTCTGAGGTAGAGGTAAGGAATAGATTATATCTGTGAGAACCTCCACCTGAGTTTGTGGCAATTCTGAATCTGAAGTTTATAAGTGGTCATATACTTGTATCATTTCTTTTGGCAAAGGGGTGCGCAGTGTCATTTACTTAAAAACGCGAGTAAGTCAATGATGTGATACATCTCTTATGCAGCGGTAAAAGAAGATGGTGTATAGCACAGCTATAACTGGGATAGCCAGTTGAAAACAGGGTTTGGTAGCAATAACATACATAGTTTAGGTGTTCAACTTGCTTAATAATTACCTTTGCAGTTATGTCCTTGTATGTGTAAGTACCATACACACAATGGATTACAGACATTGGTATTTTATGTTAGTTTGGAAGCAAAATATTGAAGCAACGCAAAGTACCAGTGTGGCAACTTTATTATTTTTCATCAGTCAGGTCTTGGAGATTAAAATTATGATCTCTGTTCGGCTAATCTAAAATTGCGACGTCTATTTTCCTAATCCCTGTGCACTTCCAGTGTCATTCAGAAAAATCAGCAGACCAAAATCTAGTTTCGCATAATCTTGCACTGAAATGTTGCTGTTGCCTGACTTCAAATTTATCTCTGAATGTAACTAATGGATCATTTGTGGATCTGGTCCCATAGTGAAAAGATTGAGTTGTTACCAATGATTCAAATGGTAAATATTACTGTCATGTTTACTTGTTGGGCATTATCCCTTGACAAAGAGCAGATTGTGTATTAATGTCAATTAACTCAATCAACATCTGTAAATGTTTCTAAGCAACCAAGAAATATTCATATTATGCATTGCAGATGTATGCATGTATCATGATTACTTGTTAATCTATTCAGAGTGCTTTTCTTTATCTGTCCCCTGACACTCCTCCACAGATGTAAAATCCAAAGCTATTTTAATTAAAAGAAGATATGCAATAAAGTGGAGGCACACTTTTTCTTGTTTAATTTATTTTCATTTAAGACAATCTCTAATGAATGTTTCTTGTGATTAATAATCACCTAAATTAGATCCAATTTGATTACTCTATTTGCCAGCTTCTGCTTTTGCATTTACCTGAGGTGAATCTGTCAATAAAAAGGCAAAAGTAATTTGAGACTGATTCTGACTATAGCAATTCCACACAATTGTCCTTGGATATACATTATGCTTTACTTTTTTTCTCTTTGGCTTGGCTTCGTGGACGAAGATTTATGGAGGGGTAATGTCCACGTCAGCTGCAGGCTCGTTTGTGGCTGACAAGTCCGATGCGGGACAGGCAGACACAGTTGCAGAGGTAGTGCCCAAGAGAGCTTTGGTCATCAAAATGTATGAGGGAAGTACATTTCCAATTTTCACTATCTAAAGTGGAATTATTTACTGGAAGAATAAATAGCTTACTTAAGATTCTTTCTTTTGCGTAAAAATCCTTTTTATTCTCAGTGATATTTTAATACTGATACAAGGGGAAGAAATTTGCACATCAATTCGTATATTAGTTTATTTCTCTTCTTGCACCTTGCTCTAGTTTAGCTCTGATTGCAACTAATGAATATTTTCTAAACTTCAACAAAATCTTTGCAATGAAGGGTGCATTCTGTTCAGAAACATGACGCTGAAGGATCTAGGATGTCAACAGGAAGATTTTGTTAATACTGATGAACTGTTAAAGAAGAGACAAAAAAAAAACAAATGGCTGGATGAAATCAGGGGCTCGGGCATAAATGATTGAGGAAAATGGAGCAAAATCAGGGTTCAACCCTGCCCATTTCCCAGATACCTAGAACAGGTTGCAGGTTTGGATTGCCAAGGACATTGTAAGCACAGCCAACTCTCTTCTTGTATGCCCCCAAATTAAGATGTTATGGAATTTTAAGGTATATTTTCTGTCAATATATTTGAGTTGATATTTTCAGTATGAAGGCAAGTACCTCCAACAGCTAAATGCAGAAAACCAGAACATTGGTTGGCAAGTGTAAAGGTTCGTTGGCCAGTAACTGCGGAAATTCTGACTAAATGAACAAGATCTAGCTTCACATCTTACTAGCATTATAAATAAAACACAGATAAAATTCCAAATGCTTCAGTAGCTATTGAACATTAGTCAGAATATTGGATTATTGAGTTTTTTTTTTACTTTTTGTAAGAGAAATGCCATCTTTAAATATCCTAAAACTTTTCTTAAAATTTAAAAATGATGTCCATTTTTTGACCTATCATTTTCTTTTTATAAATATAAAATGACGCACACTCTTTCAATTTCCAATTCATTCTATTAGGCACCATTAGAGAGGGTAAAATATGATCAAACACAAAACACATTTTGTTTCTATGAGGTATGTGCATGAACACCAATATTTGTAAATGACATGTTCATTTTTTTTAAAATTGCAATTAACAGATGAATGTCAAGATTTCTAGTGTTTTCATTTTCCAGAATGCCTCAGTGAAGTCTACAAACCCACTATTCTATCCAGTTTTTGTGGTTGATGATCAAGTTTTGTTCAGTAGAGCGACACCTAACAATGTGCACTTGTTCTTGCTGCAGGATTGCCATTTTTGTGTTGGTTTTCCAGACAAATATAGGGATCTTGATGGTTGACGATTTTAGAGTATGCTTTCAATAGTTCAGGATCTGGTAGAGTTTGATGAATAAATGAGAGAAGAAAGAAAGCAGAAAATAAGCCCTTGAAACTGTGAGAAATGCAAACAAGGCAAGAAACTGATGGGAAAAAAACATTGATTTATTTGAGATCAGTAATATTCAATTCTGCAAAGTTGGAGGCTGCAAAAGACAGTGCCAATGCCTTCAGCAATGTGAGCCTTTGCTTTCTTTTCAAAGTGCATCAGTTAATTGACATCAGTATGAATTACAAAAGCACATGAATTGATTATATGCAGCTTTGAAAGTCATTTTTTTTCTTGCACTCAAGCTATACTGCCTATTGTTTGGAATTTTTCAGCATTGACAGGTCATATTCTTTGTTGTAAAGGCAGAATTTAGCTGTTGTGAGCTTGATATTGGTCTTGTATCAAAATAATTCTGTCAGCCTGCTTCCCAATTTGAGGTTACCAGAAGGAAGCAGCTTTGAATATGTGATTACGGACACAATGATAATTACAAGATTTATAACAAACATGTACATCAAGCTGCAAGAGAAAGAGAACGATGAAATAAGCTGTAAACTGAAACAAAAGTGGGAACAAGATCTAAACATAAAGATAAAAAATGAGAAAAGCTATGATCCGGAATTATGAGAAATACAATAAACACGAGGTTATGCATGATACAATATAATTGGTTACACAGGCTATATATCATGCCCCAAAAGTTAAATTGATGGGACCCAACAGTATCAGATAGATGTTTTCGCTGTAAGAAGGAAACAGGAACAACAGTACATGCAATTTGGGCATGTGAGAAAGTGGAAACGTTTTGGGAAGATCTAAATCAGGTATTAAATAAAATCACAAAAAGCAACAGACCAAAAAATCCAGAGATCTTTCTTCTAAGAAGTAAAGAATTAGGCCTCAAATTGGATGAAGCACAGAAAAGATTTATCATGATAGCCTTAGCTGTAGCAAAAAAATGTATAATGTCAACCTGGAAATCAGAAGAGAGCCTTAGAGTACAGCAACGGTACATAGAAATGAATAAACGTATTCCTTTGGAAAAAATAACATATAATTTAAAAAATAAAGTCACAGTATTCGAACAAATTTGGGAACCGTACATGGAACACAACAGAGAGGGCCTACCGCAGACCTTCACCCCCTAAAATGACAGAATGAGAAGAAGACGACATGAACTGACCTAGTGTGTAAAAGTAGATGTCACAATTTTCTTGTTTATTTTCATTGTGTGATGACATTGTTTAATGGGTTTATTGCATATGTTGAACATTTTGTGGGTAGGGAGGGGCTGGGAAGGAGGGAGGGAAGGGAGGGGGGAAAAGGGGGAGAAAATGACACTGTATATTCAAGAGTATTTGTGTGTATTTTGGTTAATATGGTTCATAGTGTGAAAAAAAAATTCTGTCAAATTAGAGCACTTCTAGGATTCTAATAACAAACTATTTTGACAAGGTGCTGAGTCATTGGTGGGATGTTAGTGAAGGAAGATCATGCCTGCTGTCTTTTTGCTGAATTTTGTTCTTTAATTCAGTTTCAGAATATCAAGAGTGAAAATAACTTGTACTAAACATACTAGAGTGCAGGCGGGTTCTACCTCTCTGCTTGCAATTAAAAATAAATTAGAGCAACACACAAAAGTCTGAAGGAAAGCAGCAGGTCAGGCTGCTTGACATCAGGTTTGCAGATGACACCACAGTAGTTGACCTCATCAGCAAAAACAATGAGTCACACTACAGAGAAGAGGTGGAAACTCACATGAAATGGTGCGAGAGTAACACCCTGAGTCTCAAAATGGACAAAACGAAAAAGATAATTGTAGACTTCAGGAGGATCAGAGACGACAACTCTCCACTGCATATTCATGCTTGGTAATGGAGAGAGTTAGAAACACCAAGTTCCTCGAAGTCTACTTTAGAAGTGTCCTATCGTGGACACACAACATCTCCTCACCTGTCAGGAAGGCTCAACAATGTCTACAATTCTTGAGAAGACTGAATTGGGAAAGGCTACAGGATGCCATTATGTCAAAGTTCTACAGGAGCTCTATTGACTGTGTTATTGGCTGGCTGCATCACAGTGTGGTACAGCTGCTGTGGAGAAATGGATCGGAGGACGATTCACAGGACCATAAGCATGGCAGAGAAGATCACTGGAGTCTCCCTCCAGTGATCTACCAGAATCATTGTTTGAAGAGGGCATGCAAAATGATTAAGGATGTCTTTAATCTCACACACAACATCTTTCAGCTGTTCACATCTGGAAAGAGATACAGGAGTGTTAGGGTCAGGGTTAGTGACTTTGCAATTCTTTGGGTGATTGATAAAGGTGTTTGCTCTCTTCTCAAATGGATTAAATAAAATAAATATTCAGTAGGAAAGCATTCTTAGTACATTACAGTTCTCATTTGAGAAGAAAAAGCTGTCTTGGAGAGCAGAAAATATTATTAAACACTATCCTCCAGGATATTTTGGGCCATCCGCCTCAGAAATTGTCACTGTGATGTGAGGGCAGTTGATTTTGAATCATTGTCTGAAATTGACAATGTATCATGGTTTTGTTGTAAATAAATGAGAGGTGCATTGAACCAGGCTGCTGCGTTCTTTGTCACAATCATTGATAAGTCAATAGAATCTAAAGAGAAAAAATGTAAATGCAGTTGTTTGATATTAAGAGCAAAAAGAGAATGATCTGTAAATATTGAATTGGTTGGTCAAGCCGTAGGTTTGAAGAAAAGAATGGAATTTAATATTAGGCAGGGATTATTTGTCAAACTATCATGAAGCTGTAAAAGATAGTTGCTCTCAAACTGGCACTGACATGAATTAATGGGCAACAGTGAAAGTTACATTCCCTCATGTGATTTCTCTTCCACCAGCTGTTTCTTTCAGAAGTGTATTCGAATTCCGTGAGATTAAATGGAGTGTTTTGAATATGGACCAAATATTTTCTACATATCACAGATGAGCAGTGTTTATTAAAAAAAAAGGAAATTTAAAAAAGAGGAAGGGAAGAAGTGTTGAGTGGTTGCCATTTATCTAGACACTAAACTCCTTGTAAATTAAGTGGGAAGCCTGTCGTGAAACTTCTCACTTAAGGATCAGAAAGGATTGAGCAGTGCAAATGGCACAGCAATGCTCTGATAATTGTTTTAGCCACACCATGGTTGTATCAGATGTTAAAACTGCCAAATATCTTGAAAGATTATGCAACATTGTATAAAATATTCGACAAGTTATACTTTGGTTGCATGAAAAGGTCAATTAAACTTAAAGTAAAACACCTTAAACAATTTACTTGGACGTGCTACAATTTAGGGGGCTCATTCAGTGCTCACTCAGTCTCCCCCCCACAATGGATGAAAATGGGGATACAGTCTGATAGGCCGCAGAGTTGATCCAAAGCCTGCAGTCACCTGCCACTTTAGTTCTTGGCCATTTAGACCATGCCAGTTCAATTTCAGCTGAAGCAAACAGTAGCTCAAGTTCACGTTTGGGGCATAACAGTGTATTGACTTCGTGCTGAATGAAACAATATCAGATTACCCACCCCAACCCCACCACCATTCCAGCCTAGTATCTCACATTTTCAGCAATCAGTTTTTTTTTTCCCCTCTCTTCTAGCAGTTCAGATTCCCATCATCAGGATTGAAGGTTCTTGTTTAACCAGGCCATCAAAGGTTGTGGGAAGAAGGCTGGGCAGTGGGGCTGAGTCGAAAATGGATCAGCTCAGGACTAAGTGACGAGGAAGACTCGATGGGCTGAATAGCATATTTCTGCTTCCATTTCATATGGTCTTCTGGACTTATCTTCTATTTGGACCACAGATATTGATTATTAACCCAAGTTTCAACCTCAGCTAGCGCCACCAACACTTGTGAAATTCCATCTCTCCTGGTCTCTGCCCTAGCGCAGCTCTTCCCTTTCGGTCTCTGCACTTCACTTTCTTTGCCACAACATTGTTTCACTTCTAACTTCTCCCATTTCCAAGGGAAAATTCATGGACCTAAAGCATTGACTCTGTTTCCTTATCTCCAGAAGCTGCCTCATCTGTTGATCTTTCCAAACTTTTCTGCATCCTTTTACTTAAAACTATCAAAATCATTTGAAAAGATCAACTAAATCAAAGTGAAATCAACTGCCTGTTAGCTGTCAACCCTCATACCGAGATGAATGAAAACACTGAAGCTGCGCTGGATCCAAACTTGCACAGATTGAGGGGAGCAAATTTACGAAGGCGATGATGGTGAAAAGGTCTACATTCATGCTTTACATTATCCAAAGTGCAATTGAAATGTGAGGTCATATGAAAGTTCAGGAATGCTGTCTCACATTCTTTTTCAGGTAAAACATAAACTGCCAAATATTTCCAAGAAGAACAACTGGCCATTTTTTTGTTGTTGTTGTTGCGGAAACGTTAGACAAATGTATCAATATATAAATGTTGGATAATGTTTGTTAGCTGCTATTAAAGAACATCTTTAATATGGATTGCCAGTACCACAATCAACAGTTGTTGGTGCAATAAATATTGGAAAGTGTGCAATCATGCACTTCGGTAGAAAAAAAATAAAGGAGCAGGCTCTTTTTTTAAATGGGGAGAAAATTGAAAATACCCAGATGCAAGGGGCCCTGGGAGTCCACGTGTAGGAAAGCCTGAAGGGTAAACTTACAGGTTGAGTCAGTGGTGAAAAAGGTAAATGCAATGCAGGCATTCATTTCAAAAAGATAACAATATAAGAGCAAGGATGTGATGTTGAGGCTTTTTAAGGCACTGGTGAGTCATCACTTGGTGTATTGTGAGCAATTTTGAACTCCTCATTTAAGAATGTGCTGATGTTGGAGAGGGTTCAGAGGTGATTCACAAGGATAATTCTGGAAATGAAAGGGTTATCATATGAGGAGCGTTTGATGAATCTTGGCCTGTACTCATTGGAATTTAGGAGAATGTTGAAAGGCTTAGATCAAGTAGATGTAGAAAGATTATTTCAGACGGTGGCAAGAGTCTAAGTCAAGAGGGCACAACTTCAGGATTGAAAGGTGTCTACTTAGAATAGAGATGTGAAAGAATTTCTTCAGCCAGAGGGTGGTAAATTTGTGGAACTTGTTGCGACAGGCAGATGTGGAGGCCAGGCCATTGAGTATACTTAAGGCTTGATTAGCCAGAATACCAAATATTATGGGGAGAAGGCTGGGCAGTGGAGCTGAGTGTGAAAATGGATCAGCTTATGATTAAATGGCAGGGAAATTCTTCTCCAATGCCTTATGGTCTTATAACTGGAAATCATGTCAGAATATAGACGGAAATCAAGAATCTGGCGGAGTAGTGTTTTTGTTGAATTCAGGAAGGGGAGGCCAAAGGACCACACACCTCTCTGCATTGATGGGACAGAGATGGAGAGGGGTAATACCTTCAAGTTCATGGCAGTCCATATTTCCTATACTACGCTCCATAAACCCATACTCTGCTGAAGAAAAAATTAATGAGAAGCCACAATCCATTTCAGAAATGCTTGTAAACTCCTTACATAAAGAACAGAATATAGTAAAATTGTGTTAGTAGAAGACAAAGGAAGTAATCAAGAAATTTTAAGAAAATAAATTCATAGGGAGGTGTGAACAGATCACAGATGGTAAGAGGAAAAGATGGGTGACACTTCATTTGACATTTTACCAAATTTTATTTAAGCCAAAGAGCTCCCATAACTTTTCTTTTTGATTGTTACCATTGTTCCAATGTAAAAATGGTACAGCGCCCACCTCAGGAACCAACATGCTACCATAGAAACTATTTTAGTGTTAACATTTTTTCCTAATGTTAATATCTTTGTGAGCAATTTTTTTGTTTCTGTGTATCCTTATCTTTTTTTAATTTTTGTATTAACATGAAAGTTTCACATTCAAAAATACAGAGAGCATACGTTAAAAGTCAAAAAGATGCATTACACTTAAATCATATCATTTCATCTAAGACAGCCCACATTTTAATCAAACAGTTTATATTGTATTGATATTATATTATTTTATTATATAAAAGGAAAATCTAAACCCACTGCCAAGAAAGCAGCTGTTTGGTTAAAATAAAAAAAAAGAAAAGAAAGACAGAATCCTGATCAGAGTGATAAATCACCTCATTAGTCAACAGAAAAGTGCAGAGAACAAAACAAAGGACTCTACATCACCTTTGTTGACTTCACCAAAGCCTTTGACACTGTGAGCAGGAAAGGGCTTTGGCAAATACTAGAGCGCCTCGGATGCCCCCCCCCCCCACCCCCAAGTTCCTCAACATGGTTATCCAACTGCACTAAAACCAACAAGATCGGGTCAGATACAGCAATGAGCTCTCCGAACCCTTCTCCATTGACAACGGCGTGAAACAAGGCTGCGTCCTCGCACCAACCCTCTTTACTATCTTCTCCAGCATGATGCTGAAACAAGCCATGAAAGACCTCAACAATGAAGATGCTGTTTACATCCAGTACCGCACGGTGGCAGTCTCTTCAATCTGAGGCGCCTGCAAGCTCACACCAAGACACAAGAGCAACTTGTCTGTGAACTACTCTTTGCAGACGATGCCGCTTTAGTTGCCCATTCAGAGTCAGCTCTCCAGCACATGACGTCCTGTTTTGCGGAAACTGCCAAAATGTTTGGCCTGGAAGTCAGCCTGAAGAAAACTGAGGTCCTCCATCAGCCAGCTCCCCACCATGACTACCAGCCCCCCCACCTCCACATCTCCATCGGGCACACAGAACTCAAAACGGTCAACCAGTTTACCTACCTCGGTTGCACCATTTCATCTGGTGCAAGGATCAACAAAGAGATAGACAACAGACTCGCCAAGGCAAATAGCGCCTTTGGAAGACTACACAAAAGAGTCTGCAAAAACAATCACCTGAAGAAACACACAGAGATCAGCGTGTACAGAGCCATTGTCATACCCACGCTCCTGTTCGGTTCTGAATCATGGGTCCTCTACCGGCATCACCTACGGCTCCTAGAACGCTTCCATCAGCGCTGTCTCCGCTCCATCCTCAACATTCATTGGAATGACTTCATCACCAACATCGAAGTACTCGAGCTGGCAGAGGCCGACAGCATTGAATCCATGCTGCTGAAGACCCAACTGCGCTGGGTGGGTCACGTCTCCAGAATGGAGGACCATCGCCTTCCCAAGATCATGTTCTATGGCGAGCTCTCCACTGGCCACTGAGACAGAGGTGCACCAAAGAAGAGGTACAAGGACTGCTTAAAGAAATCTCTTGGTGCCTGCCACATTGACCACCGCCAGTGGGCTGATATCGCCTCCAACCGTGCATCTTGGCACCTCACAGTTCGGCGGGCAGCAACCTCCTTTGAAGAAGACCGCAGAGCCCACCTCACTGACAAAAGACAAAGGAGGAAAAACCCAACACCAAACCCCAACCAACCAATTTTCCCTTGAAACCGCTGCAACCGTGCCTGCCTGTCCCGCATCGAACTTGTCAGTCACCATCGAGCCTGCAGCAGACGTGGACATACCCCTCCATAAATCTTTGTCCGCGAAGCCAAGCCAAAGAAGAAGTCAACAGTTCTACCTTCATAACAAATCAAAGATTATATAAAGGATCCCCACGGTGTTTGAAAGTTTAAACTCAAATCAGAAATTGAGCATCTAATCTTCTCTAAGTTTAAACATGACATGATGCCACATGACCATTGAGCCATTGATGAGGTGGGGTAGCATCCCTCCATCCGAGCGACATTGCCCGCCTAGTCATAAGAGAAATAAAAGCTAATACGTGTAGCTCAAACATCATTATAGTGATGTCACTCTCTCCAACTACACCAAATAAAGCAGATAAGGGATTAGTTTTAAAGTTAACTTTACAAAGTGAAGTTTGAAATACTTCGATCCAATATTGCTCAAGTCTCCAGCATGTCCAAAACATATGAATTAATGAGCATCTCCATTGATTCAATTATCACAACGAGGAGATACGTCCACGTAAAATGAGATAGTTTGACTATATTCTTTTGAAACCTGATGGTCAATTTTACGATAGTAAACAATGTTTACTTAATCAGATTTAAGCATATTCCTTGTATCTTAAAAATAACTTTATGGAGTGCTTCTCATTGCTTGATCATTGGAATTACTTGAGGTGATGTATATTGGGTTTGTTTTTAAAGAAGGAGCTCAGCCTGGTAGAGAGTTGAGGCCTGAGTAGATCAGGCAGATCATATTGAATGGTGGGGTATGCATGACAACCAGGTCTTCTCCTCCTGGTTTGGTCTTGCAAATCCATTTTTTTTTTCAATTTGCAGTACTATTTTTACCATATATTTTGCCAAATAGGACCACCAGATCTGCATGCATACAGGATCTTTTGTGCAGATACTCTAATTAAAAGTCTTCAATAATTTTATGACAAGTGCATCACCAGTGACCCGGGTTCCAATTCAGTCTTGTCTGTGAATTTATATGTACCCATGTCTGCATAGGTTTCCTCTGGAAGCTCCAGTTTCCTACCACCCTTCATGCAGGGGTTTAAGATTAATTGAGGTATTTTGGTGACATGGGCCTATTTAAATTTTGCTTCCAGCTAAGCTCTTCAACACAGCACTCGCCATAGCTTAAACACCATATGCATGGGTCAGCTCTACATGTTGCCTTGTTTATTTTTTAGTTTTAAAGGGACTTTATTCTGTCCTATCTTAATAAGAATCAGGAATTGCCCATTATCATTTGCAGTCTCTATGCATTCATCAAAACTGACCTACTCAGTCCCATTCTCCTGCACTAGTCAATATGTCTTGATACCCTTCACATCTAGCATTCACTGTCCTGAATAAAATCAATGAGCGAGCTTCCACAGCCCTCTAGGATACAGAGTTTCAATGATTCACCACCCTCTGAGTGAAGAATATTCTCATCAATTTGGGTTTAGTCTGACACTGAGGCCTCTGCTTATTGACTCCTCCATGAAAGCGAACATCCTTCCTGCATTCAACCTGCCAACTTGTACAAGAGTTTTCGGAGATTCAAGGAGATCTCCTCTCATTCAGCGAATCTCTAAAGAATACTTTAGGCTGTTCAATCTGTCTGCATGCAGCATTCTGCCTTGGTCATATAACCATAGCATCGAGCAATACATCATCTTGAAATTAGGTGTACGGCATTCAAAGTGGAGCAGCGTCAGAGTTTAGGCCATTTTTTTTTGATGTTGGCTTGAAGTAAAATTAAAATTTGTTCAGAATCAGGAATATTAATGTTCATCTGATTGAATGTGACGTGACAGTATGACCATCACTGAAACTTTGTCTAGGCATGTCTTTAAAGACCTGGTTATATGATGCATTTCTCCAGAAGGACCTCACTGAGCATCTTTGCACATGGAGATTAGAGATGATTTCATTTTGTGTTTTTCATCAAAGAAAACATGAATAAAATTTGTCGCAAGTAACACGGTTAGGGTTAGAGCTTTGACTTGTGGGCTGATGCTCATTTGTGCTCAGAGTGATGAAGCTGAAGATTTTTATTTTCATTTAAATGATTGAACTGAGTGTTCACCAAAAAGATGGCAGGTATCACTGATGAAATTCAGTCATTACAATGTCTGTTTTAAAAAAAATAAGTCTTTGTAAAAAATGTTTCATATTTATGGAGTGGTTCTTGCAGGTTCCAGTGGCTTGATTTCTTCCATAAGAACTGAAACACAAAACGTGAACTTTTATCATTTCTGTGTTTTGGTTGAACTCCGCTCATCCTACCAAAAAGGTTAGTCAGTATGTCCACAATTTTATGCCCATTGTTCTCATCAGTGTAACTGCAGCTTTATGAACATCACAGGATGAAGAACCAAGACTTGTCGACTAAAAGGGTATTCAACCAAACATACAGGTTTACAAATGTCACAAATTTTGATGGACATAATGAGGATTTAACTACGCCTATATTCATGGACTTTCTTTCAGTCTTCTTCCATTCATCAACAACACACTCGTGTTAACATTGACCAAAGTCACCCAAAGGTTTTGATTATACTGGACAATGAAGAATTTGATGCCTGAACACTTTGGGTGGGTTTCATGGATTTTGGCCTGTTGATCATGAAAATCACCTTAAAACTTTCCCAACATGCACGGATTTTTTAGATATAACCCAAACTGTTGAAAGAACTCAATGGTCAAGTGGCATTGATGGTGGGGGGGGGGGGGGGGGGGGAGGGGGCATGGTTTCTGTTTCAGGTCAAGACCCTGCAACAGGATACTCGATTCAGGCCCTTGACCTGAAATGTTTTCCAAATAATGCCTTAACTTGGGATAACTTGGTCTACCTTTGTGAGAATTCCTGGCAGCCTATAAATGCTTTCAGAGATTTAACCTTTTAGATAGGAAAAATGTAATTCAATGTATACATTGCAAACTCTCACAAAAGCTTCATGACAATGATTCTTTAATGAAGTTGTCTGGAAGAAAAACATTGACTTAGACCCTTGGTATAAGCTCCTGATCTTCTTCCAAATGATTCCATGAGCTATTTTATATCCGCTTAAATGCAGATGGGGTCCAGTCTTAATGTCTCCACTGATATTTGACAGTTCATTTCAGAAAATAAAATCTGAGCTAACCAGATGGCTTAATGCAGTGACAGCCCTCACAGAGCTTGATGAGGTTCCTGTGGCAGGTCCACATTCAGAACAGAAGCTTTAAAGTAAAAGGATTTATGTGGATATATGCCTGAGGTTTCTGCATTTAGATTCGTGAAACCTTTGCAGGCATATAGTTCAAAAATCAGTAAAAGTGAGGCCTTTCAGTAATTTAGTGAAATATTCCAAAGAGGCTATTTTATTCTTTATTGAACTGGAGTATTCATCCTGTGATGTAGTATATGTGATAGTACAGATTCTATCACCAATGTGTCTATGTACAGATTGTAGTGTAGGATGACTGTGATTGGCTGAGGGTATAAGCCACACCTCCTGACAGATCTTAAAGGATTGCTCCTAGCCAGACCAGGTCATTCTGGACTGGCCGACCTACATGTGATATGCTCCAGTCTTTTAGTTAATAAAAGCCTTGGTTTGGATCAACAAGTCTTTGGTTCTTTCGACGTGCTCTACAGTATCTTGATAAGTCAATGAATTCAGTTGAACACTGGAGCAAAGACTAAACATATTCCTCCTAAACTCATTTGGGACCAGCAGTGATTAATTGCAATCCACTGTAAACAACTTCACATAAATGGATACTAAATATATGCAATGTCCAGATGTTGTCTTTTTTTAGACCATCATTGCATCTGCAATTTGTAGAAGTGAATGAACAGTGACAGAGGTACCAATGTGGACTTTTTAAACTTGATTGATTGTAGTTTAGTCTGTTAGTGTTTGAACTCATTGAGGCGAGAAATTATAGTGCTGACATCCAAGGCTCTGTTGGTGCTCTCTGACATTGTAAAGCAGTCTCAGCCAGGGAATGTCAGCAGCTTACTGTGTTGTCGAGCTCTAACAATACACATGAATGAGACCTGACATTTCCATTCCTCACCTACCATCCCCATAATTAAATTACAACTTGTGTCAACTGCGGTATAAAATTTACACCAAGTTTCTAACAAATCCACAAAGCAAGAACTGATTTATCCTGATCACAGATTTTTTTTCTTTCAGTTTAACCCTTTGGATTCTGTGTCATGGTTTTCAGGGACTACCAACAAGCACATATACTCAGTGTCACTGTTTTCCAGAATTGGTTTTAATCCCTGCCATCAGAAAGGATTTTAACTTTTCATGCTGTATTTTACCCAGATTATGAAAGGTTAAATATGGCCGGAGTGCAAAGGATTAAGGTCAACCTAGTTAGCATAGTTCCCGAGTTAGGAAATAAAAGGGTAGTTCCTGGTACTCTGCCATTGGTGTTGCACTGTTGGCCTTGTGATATTTTCATTCTTTTGTGCACCAAAAGGATTTGGGATGCAGTTGTCTGGAAAAAAAATGGATGTGCTATTGCATTTCTTTTCTGCGTTGTTGTATGAGTGGATTGATTTTATTTTCGAGAGTGGAATGCAACGGCTACCATATTCAGGGTAGATTTTGCCCCACTGGAAATTCGAATACCTCTAATGCTCCCCCACGGTCACATAAAGCAAATCTCACTGAAATCAGAGAGGCTTCAGATTTAATGCCAGGGATGAGTTCATATAGAATCTGAGTGACAATTCCCCATCATAATTTAGGAGATTTCCAGCAAGAGCAAGTCTGTTTTTGGATTTCACATGGAGGTGAGCGGTTGAGTGAACTGAAAATTCTGTTCTCCGTACAGCAACCCCCCCACCTATCACTGCCACCACCACTGATATCCAGAATCTTTCTCTCAGTGAGTGCTGTAGTTCCACATTTCAGGAATTCAGTTTCAGTAATTCTGATCAGGACAGCTTGTTATTGGGCTGCAGCATTTGACCAATAGGATCAGCAGAAACTATAACTTGTGTTGCCGATTCTCATCAATTTGTGGTTCCATTTTGAGATGTGCATTGCTTCTGAAGTTGCCATTCCTTGTTTCCTGAACAGAGTTTCTGCTCCTTAACAGTATGATTTAACTGAGCACTGATTTATTTACGGAGGAGACCCTGCAATTTTTGATGTCTTTAACAAATTTGTCTGGGCTTGCTATGAGCATTTGTCCCCTATTGCAGAGAAATCAGTTTACCCAAATCAAGAACCTGAATATTTGTTTGTCACCTCCATTTTAAATGTCACAGTAACATTAATCAGGTTATATAATAGGTTAAATTTAATTCTGCTATTAATTGACTCCAGTTCATGATACATTATTAATTACAAATCTATCCTAGCCTGCCCCTTATTAATTATGCACTATCTTGATGCATGAACTGTAGTGGGTTGTATAAAAAGAAAGGTGATAAGTCAGCATTACAGGAGGGAGACTGAAACCTTGGTCGAATGGTGCTCCAGCAACTGCCTTGCACACAATGTCACCAAAACGAAGGAGATGGTGGTTGACTTCAGGGAGGATAGGCCAGAGGTCTACAATCCAGTGATCATTGGGGGATCAGACGTGGAGAGGATGAGCAAATTTAAGTTCTTAGGAGTCAGTATCTTGGAGGATCTTTCCTGGACTGAACACACTAATGGCATCATGAAGAAAGCACATCAGCACCTCTGCTTCTGCAGGAGTTTTTGGAGGTTTGGTATGAATCCAGAAAATTTCTGCAGATGTGTGGTGGAAAGTGTGCTGACTGGCTGGATCAAGGTATAGTATGGGGACACCAATATCCCTGAGCATAGAGCCGTCCTAAAGATAGTGGACATAGCTCTGGATATCACAGACAACCCTCTCCACCACCATCGAGAACCTACTGGAAATCATGGCATTGGAGAGCAGCAGCAATCATCAAGGATCCACACCACCCAGCACACATGCTGTTCTCACTGCCGCCATCAGGAAAGAGGTATACGTGGAACAAGACCTGCAACACAAGGTTCAGGAACAGCTGCTATCCCTCCTCGATCAGACTCCTAAATCACAAATTCAATCATGGACTCATTTAAAGACTCTTACTTATACACTTTATTAATTTTTAAAAAAATGTCTCCATATTGCATTGCCAGTTTGTTTATATTTGTTATCAGTTTACAGTTCTTTATATGTTGACATATATCTGTTGTATACAGATTTTGTTGCACTACCAATAAGTGGCAATTCTGCCTCGCCCACAGGAAAAAGAATCTCGGTGGTGTGACGTCAGGTATGCACTCTGATAATAAATCTGAATCTGAAATCTCAATACATTTCGGACATAGATTAGCTATTCTTGTCATTAGTATTGTAAGAAGTTTTGTGCTTCACTTTTAAGAAAGGATGTGCTGTCATTAGAGAGAGTTCACAGAAAGTTCACAAGGATGATTCCGAGACTCAAAGGGTTATCATATGAGGAACATTTGATAGCTCTTTGCCTGTACCTGTTGGAGTTTGGAGAATGAGGGAGATTTCAAAGAAACATTTTGAAGATTGAGAGGCATGGACAGACGAGATGCAGAAAGGTTGTTTCCCATGGTGGGAGAGTCTAGGGCAAGAAGGCATAACTTCAGGATTGAAACCCATCCACTTAGAACAGAGATGTGAGGAAATTTATTTTGCAAAAGGGAGGTGAATCTGCAGAATTTGTTGTCACAGGAGGTTGTAGAGACAAAGCCAGTGTATTAAAGGCAAAAATGTATACATTCTTGGTGAGCCAGGGCCTCAAAAGTTGTGGGGAGAAGGCAATAGAGTGGGACTGTGTGGAAGAATGGATCACCTCATTATTGAATAGCAGGGACAATTTGAGGAGCTGAATGGCCTATTTCTGCTTCTATGTCTTATGTTTTTATAGAATATTAAATCCAATGGTATAATCACTTTTTTTCCCATAAACCCTCAACTAATTAAGGCCAACACAAGATATGCCTTCTTAACGATCCTTTCAACTTTTGTTGCATCCTTGTTAAGAATCCTGCCATGGACCACAAGCTCTGCCTACAAGTTTAACTTTCCTTAGTGCATCACCTCACACTGCTCTGGATTGAACTCCATCTGCCACTTCTCTACCCAACTCTATATTCTGACTACATCCTGTTGTAACCCACAACAACCTTCTACACTATCTACACACCTCCAACTTTTGTATTATCTGTAAACTTACTGACCCACCCCTCCACATCCTCATCCAAGTCATTTATTGAAATCAAAAGGAGCAGGGGTCCCAGAACAGATCCTTATAGGATGATACTAGCCATTGACCTCTCAACAGAAAACATTCCATTGACGACAACCCTCTGCTCTCTGCAGGCAAGCTAATTCCGAAACCAAGCAGCCAAGATTTCTTCAATCCCATCCCTCATGACTTTCTGAATGAATGAACCATGTTCTAAGGCCTTGTCAAATGCCTTACTAAAATCAATTTACACGATTAAAATCATATTCACCTCCTAACATCCATGCACACCTGTTAATACAACTGATCATTAGACTCTCAGTTCTGCTGCATTTAAATTTCTGACCACAACTTTTCCAGAATAGTTTGGGCAGGGGAGGGCACGGTACTCATAATGAAGAAACACTGTAAGAAAGAATGTTAGAAAACTGGCAAATGAAATTAGATGGGTTGAACTAAGCAACACAATATAGCCATTCTCCAGCAGTATGAGAAAGGCAAAAGTGGGAACATCTCAGCAAATACTGATAATGTAGAATTTAATTGCCATAACTAGGATATTCAGTTGAAAAAAAAAGCATTGGCTGGCAGCCCTTTTGTGCATGATTCACTCTACATGGTCGACTCTGCCTTGCAAATCCATTGAACCCTACTCTTCTCCCTTTCAACTCGGCCTGAGCTCTGCTCTGCCATATTCCACCCAGGTCCCCATTGGTTCCAACTGACCCTCACCCTTGTGCACCCACTTGCATTTCACCCTGCACCATACACACCCCATTGGCCGGTACAATTCACCAAGATGGGTCTGCACTCAGTTTCCCAAACTGGCTCTGGACCACCCTGCTCCCTTTGCACTTCTTCCTGGTGCCAGCTTCCACTGTCCAGGTTGGTCCGCTTTCACTTCTCTCTGCTTTCTCATCTTGTTCATGCTTCACCCTACATCTCTTCACATTGCTTGCTCCACTTCCTAACACTCTACCTGTGGCACCATGCGGCTGCATACTATTAGGTTTTAATAATCTCAAAAAAGGTCTTTGTCTACAAATAGTAATCTACAAATGGATTAGCCAGTATTCCTGCCCTTGTGCCTTCCTTCCTCCTCTCCCTAGTGTTCTATTCAGACACCTGCCTGCTTTTTCCACATATATTGATGAAGGGCTCAGGTCTAAAACATTGGTTACCCTTTACTTCCCATAGATGCCTTGTGACCTGCTGAGTTTCTCCAGTATATGTATGTATTCCAATGGACAACTACTAAATTGGTGTGTGGGGTTGGTGGTGGGGTGTTGCAGAACAAAAAAAAAAACCTTTCAAATGGACAACAAGGAGGTATGGATATCTAAATGAATAAGGTCGATTTGCAGAAGACAATGTTGCACACATTCAACTGTCATAGATCAGCTGTTACTAAAATAAATCTTCAGTTGCCAATTCTGCGTCATTTCAGGTTCCTGGTCACAAGCTTTTTAGAACAGTTTGGGCAGATGGGGGTAATAAACGATTAAAGAAATAGTGAGAAAAAATGTGAGAGAATTGGCAACTGCAATTATATGAGTTGACCTAAGTAACTAAATGTATGGGCCATGCAATGGTCTAAGGAAGACAAAAGGGGAAACGTCTGAGCAAATTTATGAAATACGTAAAATGTTGTGGCAATAATAATGATGTTGGATATAATTGCTATAACCATGATATTTAGTTGGAAAGAAAGCCTTGGTTGTGGCCACTTTTCACATGATTCGCCCTGCATGGCCCTCCTCTGCCTTGGAAATCTGCTTGAGCCCTGGCCTTTCAACTCTACCTGAGCTCTGCTTTGCCATATTCCAACCAGGTCTGCTTCAGTTCCAAATGACTCTCACCTTTGTGCGCGCACTTGCACTCCACCCTGCCCCTTGAGCACTGAGTCGGCCATTACAATTCACTGAGATGAGTCCACACCCAGTTCCACAAAGCATCCTGCTCCTTCTCTATTACTCCCTGCCCACCCGCTTCTACTGTCCAGTTGATCCATTTTCACTTCCCTCTGCCTTCTCTTTTTCATGCTTTACCCAATGTGGGGTGCTGATGCTTCACCCTGCAGCAGTATACGTTACCCTCTCCCCTTCCTGGTACTTTACCTGCTATTACCCTGAGGTAGCCATCTCAAAAAGGTCTCATTCTACAGGTAGTAACCTGCAATGGATAAAAACTAAATCAGGGCATGGGGGCGGTGGTAGGATAGAAGCAGAGCAAAAACATTTAAAAAGTGAGCCTAGGTTTTTGAATGTTGAGATTAATGAATAAACTGGTTGTGTGGAAGACAAGGTTGCACATATTTAACTTATAATCAGCTGTTGCATAGAACATTACAGATCTTTCAGCCACGATGTTGTGCTGACCTATGGAAACCTAGTCCACAACAATGTTATTTTTCCCTGTCTCACACCCATAACCCTCCATTTTTCTTATATCCATGTGCCTATCTCAGAGTCTTTTGAATGTCTCTGTTGTACCAACCTCCACCAGCAGCCCCAGCAATAAATTCCAGGTATCCACCATTATCTGAGTGAAAAACTCTTACCTCTGACATCACCCCTACATTTTTCTTCACTCACCTTAAACTGATATCCTCTGGTATTTTCCTATTGACACCCCAGGAGAAGGGTGTCCACCCTATACCAAGCCCCTCATAATCTTGTACACCTCTCACTTTTGGTCGCTCCATAGAGGGAAATCATTGGGATACATTCTCTAATCAGTTCACTATTCTCATGCCAAGCATTTTAAACTCACATGACCATACCCAGTTTTCACTTTGCCTGTAGTCCCCAAGGCCAGTTTTGAGTGTTGCTTCAATCTTTTCTCTTATTTGTTCAAGATGTTTTGCCAGTACTTTTGCCTTTAGAACCTGCCCCTTGCATCACCCCTCTAATTACTGGTTTGAGAACATGTGATTGGCCTGTTTATCCTATTGTTCCTCAGTTCAAGACAATCCAGCCGGATAGTTCCTCCCTTGACAGAGCTCGTGACTGGTTGCATACAATAGCAGGGCACTATTCTCATGTCTCAGCAGCACATTTATGAATTATGCAAATGCACAGTGCTCTCTCGAGGTGTTTAATGTTGCTTAAAATTACCCTTAGCCAATTTCAGTATGGCAACACCCAAGTTGTGAAGTTCCTTGCACGTAGTTTTTGATCTTTCTGTGCTTTTGACAGTCAACATTAGGGTGATGCACAGTCTTGCTTTGTAACTAAAAAGGAGTGTGGAGCAATTTCTAGGCTTTTGGCTAACAATTTTACAATCGACCATCAAGCATTGGTGAATGTAACTGCTCATTTGTAACTTGTTTAGCTTTATTAGCAGTGTTAAATATGTGCTACAATTCTCATTTCATGTTAGTTAACGCAAAGGGGGACAATTCAAAAGGCATGACAAACTTTTCATTGAGCTCTTTCTTTGCTATAGTGCTTGGAGTCTGTGGTTTCCTCAAACCAATGTCAACATTTCTCTCAGCTTCACCGTGAACAAAATATAGAATAACTGAGCTCGGCTGATAATTAAAACAAAAGCACAAGTATCTTTCCAACCATTTGCAGTGAAATATTTGCACACATATTCTTTGTCTTGCAATTGACTCTCCACTGTCTGCTTGACAATAGTGCTTTCACCATCGAGTGCTGCCTGCCTTGCCACGTGCACTGAGGTGAGTCATCTTTTGTTTACTTGCGGGTTGTCTCTCTGCAGCATACACCACTGATGCAACACGCCTCTCACACTTCTGATGAAGCAACGGGCCACCTAGCAATCTTGGTGAGAGAAAATATTTCAACTCTATCCTGTTCCAATCCACCCATTAATATTTGTGCAGCAAACAGTGATGTTCTTTTTAAAGTTTGCCCTAAGAATTGCTTATTTTAGCCAAATTCTTCTTTCTTGTTCCACTAGTACTGACCCACGAAAGCATCAACCTAAGGAAATGAGTAATGGAATTGTGGAACTCCATGTGCATTGTGAATAAATGTGTACATATCTTTTCTTTTAAAAAATATTTGTATTCATATTTTTAAAATAAAAAATGAACAATATGAAATGTGCTACAATGTGCATATATTTTAATGAAATTCCTGTAATTCAATTTGCACAATTAATCATTCTGAAGGAGAGAAAATAAATTTGTAACTTGATTATCAAGAATCTCTAATTTACAACTGAATGATCAGGTTCACTCTTTGCAATTTTATAACATTTGCCCACTTTTGATAAATGCTAGCATTTCCCAAATTGTTGGTTTCTGACATCAAATCACTTTGTTTCAGTCATGAATGTCGATCCAGGTGGCCAGCATCTTTTTTTGTTCTTTGTGTAGTGATACTTACAAATAGGTACCATCTAGATTTGGCAGTATATATTCAATCTTGCACTGTTGTTCCTATTAGATAAGTTCTATTAATTGATCCACATGTTATGAAAGTTAAATAATTTTCATGATTCAGATAGCTGATTCAAACCATGCCATTTGATTTATCTTTCTTCTGGCACTGCAGAGAGAGGAAAGCAGTTTTAATTACTTATTGCCTGCACACAATAACCTTGTGATCCAAGTTATTCAAGCCTGGCAGCATTTTTAAATGGCAGGGACACCAGTGAGAACTTTTCAGGTCACTTTACAAATCAAAGATCCCATTTCTCATCTTTTTAGCATTGGAGGGTAAAGCAGTCTATATGAAATGCAACCCATTCAGAACCAAAATATCCACTCCTTCCACCACTGGCACAGCATTGATGCAGTGTATTACCAAGTTCATAGTTCATATTTATTGTCAGAGTGCCACATGACATCATATACAATACCTGAGATTCTTTTTCCTAAGGGTGAGACAGAATTACCACTTAGTGATAGTACAAAAAAAATCCTGTACTCAAGAATAAATGGATCCATGTAAATAAATAAAGAAATGTGAACAAACTGACTGTAACAAAGAGAGAAAAGTATCAATGAATTGCAAAAGTAAAAGTCCACAGGAGGAGTTTCATCAAGGGTCACATCTTGAAGTTGGAGACCAGAGTTGATCCAGCGATACCGGATGTGATCAGGATTGGTGCGCTGTGTAATGATAGTGATCATGCTTGCATTGCTACTAGCAATGTCATAATGATCATAGTTCCTGTTTGAATATACTTAGCTGCCAGCAGGGGGCTCGCACAGACAGAGAGGCTGCTGTATGAGAGATCTGTAATGGAGGTTGGCATGCCTTATGGTTGCTGCTTACAACAACTCTAAAGTAAAGAACCTTTTCCTTCATCCATGTGTTATCCAAGAACTCACACATACAAATACAAGATGAAAAATGCTGTGCACGAGCCATGTCGGTGAAATCGATAGCAGTAGTTGTATGGAAGACATCCATTTCATGCCTGGACAGGGCATTGGCCACAGTATTCACTTTTTCTCAAATGTGCCGTATGCCCGATGAATTTCTCTGGGTGAGTAGGGATATGTGCTTGTATTCGTGGTATGCGTAAGAGGTTGGTGGTCTGTATAAATGGTGAAAGAATGACCTTCCAATAAAAAGCAGAAATGTTTCACTGCAAGAAAGATGGTCAAGAGTTCTCAATCAAATGCACTGTACTTGGCCTGAACCGGCAAAAAATTGGCTGAAAAAATGCCAAAGATTCTACTTGTCTACAAACTTGTTGATCTAACACTGTTCCAACAACATTGACAGATGCATCTGTGGAAAGGGAGAGCAAAGCGTTGAGCTTCTGATATACAAGCATCGTGACATTCACAAGCGCAGTACATCATTGAAAGCACACATGGTATCATCTCCCAAAGTTAATGGCCTTTTGGGCATAGATTTATCAGATCCTTTTAGTTGCGCAGTAAGAGGTAATAGAGATGCTGCTGAATGCAACAGGAATCAGCGATAAAAATTCATCATGCCTAAAAAAAAATCGCAATTGGCCAAACATGACGGGTGTAGGAAAATCTCAAGTCTCTTGCACTTTCAATTCATCGGACAAGATACCATGCTGCATAACTCCATGTCCCAAGAATATAAGATCAGCAGCGCCAAAAACGCATTTACTGGGATCGATCACAATGCCAAACTCATCAAGCTTCTGAAACAATGAGATAAGGGGACAATTGTGTTCCTCTTCATCCACACTTGTGACCAGAATATCGTCGATGTAAACAAACACAAAATTGAGGCCAGCGAGTACATGGTCCATCAACTGCAGGAATATCTGAGCTCAGAATATCATCGGCTGAATGGGATTTGCAGGAACTCAAATCTGCCGAAAGGGGTAATCCCTGCTGTCTTCGTGACAACTGGAATCTGATAGTAAGTATGTACTATATTTATTTTCAAAATTATATGTTTGCCATGGAGGTTTGCTGAGACATCTTGTAAATTGGTCAGGCACTGTAGAATTGTTCAGGGCTTAATAATCACTGCAAGGCCACCATTCGCCAGGAATTTTTTTTGGAACCAGAAGCCCAGGAGCTGTCAGATCTATGGACTATGCCCAAATCTTGCATGTGATCAAATTCCAATTTTGCTATTTTAAGATGGTCCGGGGGTAATTTACGATCCAGCCTGCAAACAGAGGCCCACATGTCTCTATTCGGTGGGCTACTGCATGTTCAAGTTTCTTAATGAGAATCATTTGTTGCTGAAAGAACACAGGTGTCTGCGTTCTTCAGGGGATGGAAGGACCATTGAAATCTCTGCACCAGAAATCAACAAGAAATTGAACATCTGAAAGATGGTGTTTGAGGAAAAGATGGCGACTGACATTCCCGTGGGCAGCAGTTGCCTCTACTGCCGGGTCTGATCATTTCCCAGCTGCCATTTGTAGAAGTCGCAAAGTGGCTGACGGGACCAGGCCGCAGTACCAAATCTCCGACGCTTCAAACAAATACACCATCTTTTGCCTCTACCATGTCTCGACCATCATGATTCCAACCAGGTCAACAGAAAGAATTCTGTTGCATGCCCAAAGCCTGGGCCTGCATAGCCATTTGCTGTTCCAATGCGGTCCTCATTGATGAATAAGGTGCTGGCACTTCACAAGGTGAAGTAAGAGGTTGTTCAAGTTCCATTTGCATCCAGCTGACTAAGGAAATAAGCCAATCCCTCTAATGTGGAGGTTGTCAACAGATCAAGAGTGGACATTTGAAAGACACTCACCAAATATCTTTGAAGATGAGGAGGTAAACATCGAAAGATCACCTTCAACAGGGACTCTTCCAGCAAGTGTGTGCCACCTCCTCAACATTTGTGATGGTTTCCTATATCCTAGAGTGTCATCAGCTAGTAATTGGGGGCAACAAGAGTCTCCCTACATGGCCGAGTATGCTGCAGAATGGCCACATTAAGCATGTTGTATGGGAGATGACCATCTAGATCAACCAAGATATCTTCCACTTCACAGCCAATCTGCTCTTAAATACGCTCCACAAGTAAACTGTACTTTGTCTACGGACTCCTCACTCTGAGGGTAGAATGAACATCATGGCTGATGCCCTGTCCAGGTGTGACGTTGATGCCTTCCATACAACAACTGCCATCGATTTTACCGAAACGGCTTGTGCACAGCCCACAGCTTCCGATCTCATCCAGTATCGTTCATTCATTTGTGGTCTCCATCTTCAAGATGTGACCCTGGATGAAACAGGTGGAAAGTTTGTCTGTGATTTATCCACAGGAAGGCCTAGGGCTTTTAGAGCTGGCGGCTATAAGGTGGGAGATTTTTGAGACTGTGCACAATCTATCACAACCTGGTAAAAGAAGAACATTTTAGTTATGGAAAGTTTTACCTGGCCTCGTGTTAGATGAGATACTAGATTATGGACAAGGACCTACTTGCTGTGTCAATGCTCTAAAGTCTCCTGATGCATAAAATCCAGGCTGGGGGATTTTGTTGTTTCACATTCCCATTTCCAGCATGTCCCCACTTCCACCATCACAGGGATATACTTACCTGCTCAGGTGTGAAGACTAGACTAGCAGGTGGCAAGAGGCCATTCCTTTCACTGACATCTCTGCTGAGACTGTTGCTAGGGCTTTCGTGGATCATTGGATTCCATTTATTGGTGTTCCAGTCATTATTACAACAGGCCAAGGGTCTCAAGTCAGCATTGTTCCGAGCTCTCGCTGATCTATTCGCACTACAGCTTACCATCCACAAGCCAATGGTCCCGTTGAGCATTTCCATCGCCAATTGAAGACAGCATTGACAGCAGGTGGTGATGCATCTACGTGAAGCGAACCCATGGTTCTCTTTGGTGTGCATGTTACTGATAAGGCAGATCTTGGATGTTCGGTGGCAGAGCTAGTATATGGTACCACGTTAACATTTGTAAAGTTTGTAAATCTGAGTCCAAGCACCATCCTAGTTATAGTCCAAGTGTAATCCAGCTAGTTATATTGATTGTCTTCAGGAAACCATGAGATTACTCCACCCTACTCCTACAAGGCAGGCATCACCTGCAATGAATATGCCGAAAGATTTACAATGCTGTACTCATATTTCTTCGGCATGATGCTGTTTGCAAACCACTTCAGCCCATTTATGATGGTCCTTTTCAAATTTTATGACACCACCTGAAAATGTTTGTAATGGAACGTTTGTACAGGAACAAGAAACCTGACACAGTCTCCATCAACAGGTTGCAGCCAGCGTATATTGACGTTCCATGTTCTGCGTTGAGGCCAGAACCAGAGGACTGGTTGCCAGTAGGACTGTGCATCACCTGTTTTGCACTATCATACTAGGTCGGGCTGAACTGTCAGCCCTCTGGGCGGTTAGATTTGAAAGAATCATTTGAAAGAGTCAATCTGGATGGCTTCATTTTGCACTTGCTGTTATTGACAAGTATGCTCTCAGGAATTCTACATTTCTAAACTGCACACCCTACCTTATTTTCCCGTAATCTCTCTGCATGCCATAAATAAAGCTTTGCTCTTCATTCAGAAAGAAGTTGATTTAATTAGATTGCGTGGCTCCGATATCGTTAGGCTTTGGCTGTCACTTTCTAGCTGCTTCAGTGAAGACCAATATCAGATGTCACAATTCTGAATCTAGAAGCTGTGTTAAAGAAAATTGAAGCTTGATGCCTGCAAAATAGGATCACAGACTTTAATCCAGATTCAGGCATGGATTTATCCAATTCACCTCTATTAACAGGAGCTTTATCTAAATCTATATATTATGACTTTGGTGGAAAAAAATACTATTTAATCTTTTCAATTAGAAATGGAATTTGTAAAAAAAAAATAAGGTAGTGAAAATTTCATTTTCAAACAAGTCATTTTCCTTTGAGAAGGCTATTTCATATTTACATATTTTTCATAGAAGATTCAGCCTTCATGGACTGAGAACCTCCATCCATTGTTTATGCCACGATGCTGCCTTAAGTGCACCTAACACCTTCGATACATCTGCTTCAACAAGTACAAATAAATACATAATAGGCTGTAACAAAATGTGAGATTTTTTTCCTCTGATGGTTGATTTCTTAGAATTTCCTTTATGAATAACTTTTAACTCATTGATTTGACAGCTGCAGTGGGTGTCCATTATATCTATACACTAAAAATCTTCAAGGTTCAAGATTTCATTTATTGTCATGAACACAAAATGCACACAAATCTTTTTATTCTTCGTTTGCCATCAGAAGCAGACAAAAACACAAATCTTCTGATAAAATCCGAACACGCTGAAAGATCTGTAAAGACCTTAAAGAGAAAAACTGTTAATATTTCAGTGACTGAAAGTATTTCTTTTAATTTTCATTTAAATTCTGTGTTTGAAGTATGGCTACCATTTTATATTTTGATTTGCCCTTAGAAAAAATGGTGAACTGCTGTTGGGCTGAGCAAAGCACAAATTGTCCACAGCACAAATTGATAGAGAGCTGCACCAGACTCACTAAAAGCTGATCTAAAAGGGGTGATATTTTCAATGTTTAATGTGGAGTAGAATAATGTTGTTCTTGGGATGATGACCTTTCAATTAGACATGGACAGCATGAATGAAAAGTGTCTTTCAACAAGAAATCTGTACACACACACACACACACACACACACACACACACACACACACACACACACACACACACACACACACACACACACACACACACACACCACACACACACACAATTTGAATAGCTTCCTCAAATGACCACTTAAGTTTTCATCAGCCAAAATCTGGTGTGGCTGACTTTCGTTACAATAAAATTAAAAGTTGTAAACTTTTACAGTCTTGATCATTTTCTTGTAAGTTGCATGAATAAGTCTAATGGAGACTATCAACCAAATGTTTTCACAACAACTCATGATTGTTTTGTGCTATATGCACTCATGTATTACAGTTTTTAAACTATTTAAGAGTTAAATAATGCCAGGAAGGCATCTGTTAGTCCTTCTAGTCACTGAGATGACATTAAACTTCTAAAGTTGTGAGATCAGGTTTGGTTCTTCATTTTTCATAAATATTTGAGTGTTATGCTTCAACAAAAATCTCCTTGTCGCAGAGATAGTCTATCTGCAGTTTATCAATTATGCTTCACTCAGTTTTCATTAAACATGTTTCTGCTTCAGTTATATAATTGGTGGCCATGCTATTTCTTTTAGCATTTGACAAACTGCTTGAGAAGCATTTAAAAAAAACAATTGAAGTTGTGCTGTGAATGTCTTCCACAATGTGGTGGTGGTGGTTGTCAAATGAGTAATCTTAATTCTTGAATTTAGCTAGAATTTCACAAAAGGTTCATTAATTATGAAATTCTCATTTCAGGTTTAACCTCTTTAGCTCTGTCTCATTTTACAGTATCCAGTTTTGGTTTGAATAATTTAAAAAAAACTTAACCAACAAATAAATGACATTTATCAAACATTATAAATGCTGAAGGCAAAAATGACTCTACCACTCATCTTCATCAAAATTGATGAGGACGTTAGATCAGAACATGGGCCCTTGTGGTCTTTCTCTTCTCCACATTCTTCTGTCAGATTGACTCAGAAGAACTAAACATCTCTGTACACGGCGTCTACAATCTGCGCGGATTTCTGCCTCAAACTATTCCTGGCTTCTATTCATATTTTCCTCCAACATTTTTTTGATCACACGATCACGTCATTCACATGAACGTCACAATGCATGCTTCATATGTGCAGAAGATTTGCTTGCATTCGAAGAGTGCAAAATGGGTACAAGCCTAGCATAAGCACCTGCTGTTCAACCTCCATTATTTTATACAGACCAATGTCACTGCCCAGAGCATATGCTTTACATCATACTAGACGCTGATGCTGCTGTGCTACACGTCCCACCTCCCTTGATGTGAGAAGCCAGCTTGCTGTGTAATAGGACTCACTGACCCAGCATTTCTTCTGTTCTTGGCGAACAAGCAAGCTGGCTTCCAGACATGAGTCATGTATATGGCAATAATACAGGTTTTTAGTGTAAAAAGAGTATGAAACAGAGAGCTCCATTAGATAATTCCAGGCTGTTGTTGCTGTGTCTTCAAGAGCTAAGGTCATGGCTGTAACATTTTAAAACACAAAAACCAGTTATTTCCTTAAACAATTCCACCTTATGTGCATAAATGTTTATTGATCAAATTTTCTTCCAGGTTTACATGGTTTTTACCTAAACCACCACTGAGGTGCAAAATTTTGAGCTAGTTTTGGACTGATATAAGTAATTCCATGATTCAAAAAGAAAACACAGCATAAACCCCTTAAGTGGAAGCCAAGTGATAAAATTACAAGACTTGTAGGCCAGGTTCTTGGTCACCAAGTAAGGGGATTCAATTTGAAACCTACAATGGGAGCAAGGAAATGCATACTTGATGATTAAATAAAAATTGAATTAAAACAAAAGCAGGATTCAAGAATGATCATCAAAAAACTGTCAGATTGTCATAAAATCTATTGGATTCATTAGACTTTCAGGGAAAGTAATCTGCCATCCTTAACCATCAGGTTTACATTTAACGTCCCATCAATGCAATGGACTCTCAATGGCCTCCTCAGACAATTAGAGATGGATAATAAATGCCAACATTACCAGCAATGGACACATCCTGTAAATTGTTATATTTATAGTAAAAATGGAAATAAGAAACAATTGGTTGTCAAGATTGAGAGGGTGTTTCAGATGATTGGCTGAAATGTGATGGGAAAGTTCATTACCTGCAACTGCTGTTAAAAAAAAAGATTTGTAATGTAGCACCAAAAGATGAAAAGTACTCTAGGTCTATTCATAAAGCAAACAAAAAAAGTCAGAACATAAAGGTGGAGATTCTTCGCCCTTACATTGCAAATCTTACCTTTGCAAATGGTCCGTGAGCAGCTCCAAATGCCAACCACATTCCTTCAGTAGGCTTGTTTTGGAGGTGGAATGGAGGGCTCCACCTTGCTCCATAAATGCCCAGCCACTGCAAGCGGCTTGCTAGGGGTGGGCTGATGACACCGTCAGCCCATGACCCAGGACTGTTTAGTTATGCTAGAGTATTGTGGAATAGTCATCATCGGTGTGGCCACCGCTGCACCTTTGGGGCCCTGGACATGCCATTCCACTCCCTTGTCCTTCTCAACTTCCTGGTTGCAGAGGGTCAGGATCACAAAGCTGGACCCCTGAAGGTGCGGTGGTGACCGCCAAACTGATGACTACTATTTTCACTGATGATTTGCAATACCCAAAATTAAGAACTCACAGGTGAGTGAGAGTGAAATATAAACACTGTGAAAATGATCAATAGCCGACTTTTTTTTTACCCATAATCCCACGTGCAGCTGGAACCGTTCAGCATTTCCCAGAGCAGTTTCAGCTGCAAGGGGGATTCTGGGTAACAAAGTTGGCCATTGCTTGCCATGTAATTTTGATGGGTGGCGCCATGGGAACAGTCACCCCACCTATCGTGGCTTCGGAGGACACCACAAGGCACCACTTCTCATAAAAGCAACTCTCGAGCAGCCTTTTAGGGCTGCTCTATAAAACTTTCCTCCACGGATGAAGCCTGCCTCGAAGTGGAGGCCCTCCATTAAAAAAACCTGCTGATTACATATTTTTTGTGGCTTTGTCTATCTGATCTCACTCTCATCTTATTCGTGAATTACATACTCAAGATTTCTTTCCCATTTTTTACTCACTACGTTGCCTCACTTTTCTCCGAATTCTAGTTTCACCATCTAAGAACCTTTCCATGGTCTTCTGAGATGTTCATTGATGAATTCCTGCTTTGCTCAACCCTCTATGTCAGCTACAAATTCTGCACCAAGCTTGCTGAGAAATTGGTGTTCACCTTTGGTGCACTAAACACCAAAACCAGGTGTAAAGGCACATTCTGCAATTTCCTACCCTGGAGGGAGTCTGAGACAAGGTCACTGAAGGTGCTTCAAGGGCAGGTTTAGGTAATTGAAGATTCCGGGGAACTGGAACCGAAGAGGAAATGAGTCCTGGGCCAAGTTCGCATGATGATGATAAATGGCAGTACAGGCTTGAGGGGTTGGGCTGGCTTAAGCCTGCTCCTTTCTTTGTGTGTCCTTGCATTTAAAATCAGAGACCCTCAAAAGAAATAGAAAAAAAGTAGGATAATAATAAAAAAAATCATAGAAGCATGCACACAAAATTTTACTCCAACAAGCCCTTTAAGAACTGCTCAAGTTTCAGTGTTGACAACAGGGAAGGGCAAGCAAAGCAGTTAGCACAACACTGTTGCAGCGCCAGCAACTGGAGTTCGAATTTGGCGCTGTTTGTAATGAGTTTATATGCTCTCCCTGTATATGCATCGGTTTCCTCTGGGTGCTCCGGTTTACTCCCGGGGGTTGTAGGCTAATTGGACGGCAGGGGCTCATGGGCCAAAAACACCTGTTACGAGCTGTACATCCATGACTAAATTTAAAATTTGTATTCACTCCATTTGAAACTATGCTACAGCAGTATTGAAGTCTGCCATGCAGAGGGAAATAAAGGAAAGCGATTCAATATGGCAGGGTCAACAGAGGGAAGATATTTCACTCGTCAGTGTAAGCACATAATCCACCTCAAGACCACAGTGAGATTCAGTCTCATCAAAGGGCGGGTCACTTTGCACCAAGGTCCTTGATATGAAGGTGTTGCAATGATTCCAGGTGATGATTGTGGATGGAAGTACGGCGAGGGTATTGCTCTGTCAGAGGCCATGAGGAAAATACATGTTACAGTGGAGACCCCTTTAAATCCCATTTCTTTGCCGACTTGCTGCAGGGTTTGCTCTTTATTTTCACATGAGTGAAAAATGCAAGTTGTAGGCTGTTCCTTTGTGTAAACTTCTATTAGTAAGCAAGAGAATGGGTGCTAGTCTCTTGGGGTTTACAAATTGGATTGTAAATGAGTTTAACCTGCCAATTCGGCAGGTTATCTACCCATGTACAGACCAAATGGAGGAGGGTAGAATATAAAAAAATCTGCATGGGTTGGGAAACCACCTCGGAGGTGGATTCTGGCAGGGATACGGGTCACACATCCGCCTCACCAAAGGGGCTGGATCCCCTTTAAATTGTCCGGTCATCATTCAACCGACCAATTTATAGTCTAGTGTGTAAGGGGCTGCAGGGGCCCACTACATGTGTAGGAAGCACAGGCCCTGAGCAACCCCAGTTTGTAATCCCCTACTGAATGTCCAATGTGGGACAAAGAGATATAAAAATCAATTGAGCTCAGATGTGCATTAGTTTGTTTTCCAATAGCTGCTAGCAACAGAAAGTGACTGTTAACTCAATTGAATGTGCAGAAAATGACTTTTTATTTGGAAATGGTACATTGAAGACATTCTCAAATAATTCCAGTTTCTATGAACCTATCTCAAAACCTTTTTAATGTTAATATATAATAGTCACAGTCACAGGAATAAAATTGGTTCTGATTGAACAATGAGGTGCCATCCAGGGCTCCTCCGATCAAAACTCCATTCAGTAACCCTGGCTCTGTGTTTCCAATTAGGTTAAAAAAAAAACGTCCCCGCTGCAATGTTTCATGATGGTTTTTGTCCTGTTACCTGCTGAACAACTTCATTCAATTTTTTCTGATAAGGCATACAAACATCACTTTCTAATGTAACTGGTATTTGTTCAGTCAATTATTTGCTAATGTATCCAGTCTGAGTTTCATCAGTTTCAAAACCAATTTGGTTTTCAGATTTACTCTCAACAGTTAGACAAGGTTTCTTCTTTCTACCTTCTCACTTCCATCATTGTTTGATGAAATTACAATAGGCACCAGGCTTTAAACGAATGCCCCCAGTTGACAGCACCTGTCTCTTTTGTTAACAATCCCCAACAATGCACAGAATCTATTTTCCTCCACATACACAATCCATTCGTGATGCAGAGGACAGTGGATGTCAGAATCTTGATCTGTATCACCATCTCTGCTCCTCCTGTCCAACTTGTCTAATGATTGACATTAATTTCTGCCAGTGTTATCCGATAAATCTTCCTTGGGAACAGAAAACTCCATCATATCACTGTTATCTACAAACAGATTTCCCCTTCATTTAAAATATTTCCTCTCTCATTTTTTGGTCTTTGATTTGCTTTTAATACATTATTTTATATTTTATCCTATTATTTGCCATATTCCCATTGCTAATATTTTGAGGCTTTTCGGACACTCTCTCGGAGACTGTTTAGATTCTCACGTTTAACTCCAAACTTCTCAAATGTTTAAAGACCAGGCCCTCTTCACTCTGCTACCCTCAAGAAAAAGGTACAGAAGCCTAAAGACGAACACTCAGTGGCACGAGGACTGCTTCTTTCCCCCCGCCGTCAATAATCAATGACTCAGAATTTATTGTCATGAACAAATCATGAAATGCAGTGTTTTGTGGCAGCATCAGAGTGTAAACATACACGTTATAACCTTCTTACAACATTAATATAAATTTTAAAAATAAAAATAATAGTGCACAAAAAGTAAGGCAGTATCTTTGGTTCATTAATTATTCAGGAAGAAGCTGCCCTTGTGCCGCTGGGTGCTTGTCTTTAGGCTCCTGTACCTTTTTCCCAATGGTAATAGAGAGAAGAGGATGTGGTCTGGGTGGTGAGGGCCTTTGAGGATAGAGGCTGCTTTTTAAAAAAAAATGAATAGCTTTTTATTGTCATTGTACAAGTTATACAACGAGATTTATGACAGCAGTACAAGGTTACCAATGCAGCGACGCAACCACAGGCAGCACCACAGAAGTTAAATAAAAAATTTAATTTACAGTGCCGTATATGTCCTTTATGTGAATGGAGGGGGGGGGGGGTGGTGTCGGCTACATGTATAATAGATGTGGAGGACAGAGAGGGGGAATTTGTGGATATGTGTGTTCAGTGTAGTGACAGCCTGGGGGAAAAAGCTGTTGTGGATATGTGTGTTCAGTGTAGTGACAGCCTGGGGGAAAAAGCTGTTTCTGAGTCTGTTTCTTCTTGTCTTGATTGACCTGTAGCGTCTGCCAGAGGGTAGTAGGTCAAACAGGGCAGGGTGGGTGGGATCCTTTATTATTGCTTGTGCTCTACTGAGGCAACGGGAGGTGTTGAGGTCCTTCAGGGAGGGTAGGGGACATCCAATTATCTTTTCTGCTGCCCTCACCACCCGTTGAAGTCTTTGCCGCTCATGTAGATGTCCTCGACAGAGCGAATTCTGGTGCCTGCGATGTCGCAAGCAGAGTTAACAACCCTCTGGAGTTTATTCTCGTCCTGAGAGTTGGCACCTTCACACCAGGCAGTGAAGCAACCAGTCAGAATGCTCTTCATGGTACACCTGTAGAGGTTTACGAGAGTCTTCAGTGACATACTAAACCACCTCAGATACCTCACAAAGTATAGCCGCTGGTGGGACTGCTTCGTGATTGCATCAACATGGAGGCTCCAGGACAGATCCTCGGAGATGTTGACACCCAGGTATTTTAAGTTCTTGACTCTCTCCACAACTGAGCCCTGAGGACTGGGTCATGTTCCCCTGACTTCCTCCTGATGTCCAGTAACTGTCCAGAGAAATGAATAGTAATGAAAGCTTGCTAATTGTTTTCAATTACCGTACCTGTGGGTATCGAATATTTAATTAATTTAACGAACTTAAAAAAAATTTAATGGACATTTTCTGTGTTTTTTCCCTCCTTTCTACATCCGGCAGAATACTTAATTGTAATACAGAGTTCCATTTACAGTCCCAAGTGAAATCTAAGACAATAGACTCAACTAAAAGGAGAGTATTTAACTAACATGGCAAAATCCGTGACCTGAACTCATTATGTGATAATTGAGAGCTAAGGGTACCAACTATTTGAGTGACTGATTTAAATATTAATTAAACTGCTGTCTAAGGCATGTTCTGTTCAATAATAATACTTGAATTCATACTAAATTGTAGGTTATACTCTTGTCATTACATGGCTATGAAATATATTGAAGAGGAGAGCACTTTCTACAATCTATTTGAATGGGCAGGTTCCAGCCACAGATTTGGTGGCTTACAGATAATGCAAATATAAAAAAATTCACTTTAAATTTCATTTCATGATTTCACTGTTCTGTTTACCAATTCAATGGATCCTTCCAGATTTCCAAATGATTGTAAGGTCAGTCAATCAAAAAGAAAATTTGTGGCTAGAGAGGACTTTTCTCCTTTCCAGAAAAGACCCGCAGACCCATATGGGACTGTATACATTTATGATAATCACAGGGTGAATAAAATTATATGTTTTTGAGAACCTTTGCCTGTTCAGGCGAAGAGTTAGATGACTTTGTCAATGTGTTGAACTAATGACTTTGTGAAGCTAAATAAAATCAGAAATTATGAGAAAATCTGAGCAGGTCCAGCATTACATTTAGAGAGAGGATCAACTGTCATCCTTCAAGCATCACCTGACACCACGGCCACTTGTGGTACTCAGTCTCTCCCAGTCTCTGCCCTATCACAGACATTCTCTTTTTATCTCTGCACCCATGACCCTTCTCCACAGATTACAACATGCTCGATTTCTAACTTATTCCTGTTCAGGCGAAGAGGTGAAATGCTATCGCAAGGGTTAATGCTGTTTCTCATTCAACAGATGCTGCCTGACTTTCCAGCATTTTCTCTTTTTTTTTGTCTGTTTTTCTGCTTTCTGATTATTATTGCTTCTACTTCTTTCCCTCAAAAATCTGTCTGATTGTTATTCAAATGAAGCAAATTAATTCACTTTAAAATACACTTCTTGTGCTGGCAAGCCAATTAAGTTCCAATTGTTTTTGTCTTGCTCCTTTGCTAAAACTTATGTCTTTCAATGTATTTCTCTTCCAGCATCAAATCAAAGGGAATGAAAGGACAGCTTCATTGGGCACGATAATGCCTCTTCCTCGGAGTGCCTACTGGCAACATATTGCAAGACAGCACAGTGTAAACCAGCTTCACATCTTTGAAGGTTGGTGCCAAGAAGTTGGAATCAGGTTGGAAAGTAAATAACTCTCTCAGCGTGATATGTGCACTGCATAATAAAGCATCTGATGCACAGTTAGGAGACACAATTTGCAACTCATTATAGAAGAAAATCTTACAGAGGTTTTTGTTCTAATGGGAGGGGCTCTGGATGTTTAGAGAGTGTGCAGTTCCTTGGAGTGATTTATGAAACCGAGAATGTTTCAGAAGAATGGCTCAAGGCTTAACGAGGCCTTTGTTCCATCAGCAGAATATTTAATTCACAGCTGGTGCAATGAACAATCGGAAAATACTTCTGACTCTCAGTTCCATGAAAGTAGAAGCATTCCAGTTTGTAAAATCCCACCACATTTGGCACACGGAGGCATTTTTTTTGTTATCAGCTACCTTTCCTTCAAAATTTAAATAGATGATTTTGCAAGAGGGATTGAATAGGCAAAATGCTGTGTTCAGTATTGTCACTTAGAACATTACTGCACAGAAAATACCCTTCAGCCCACCATGTTGTGGTGACCTGTATAAACCTACTCCACAAAAATCTAACCCTTCCCTACCATGCACTCACAGCCCTTCATTTCAATTTACAATGTCAAGGTGAACATCAGCTGATGGTCCATAATAATTTTGAGTAGATTGGAACATTGAACAAGTTACTGGTTACCTGATGTCAATTTTCATTCTGATATTTATTCACGAAAATTCCCAGGCAAAGCTACTACTACATCCTGTTCCTCACGTAGAGAATTCAGGTTAAGTGAACTTACAATGGATTTGAGAAGTTCTTATTTTATTGGTGTGCTAGATAAGCATCGTAGCCACTGAACTCTTTTCTTGGACAAAACAACAACTATATATGTGGGAAGCTAATCACAAAAGTCTGCATAGTGGTTGAAGTAAAAAAACACAATGATGGAGAAACTTTGCAGGTCATACAGTCCACTTTATAGAGGAAATATAAAGATACATAATCAATGTTTCAGGCTTGAGACCCGTATGAACAAAATGGTGGGCTGGCGACCAAACAAAATGGTAAGCAGCCTTCTCTACATCAGAGAGACTGGACGTAGACTGTGAAGTCGTTCACATTAGTGACAGGGATCTCCCAATGGTCATCCATTTCAATTCTGTGCCCCACTCCCATGCTGACATGTCGGTCCATGGCCTCATGCATTTTCAAACCAAGACCATCCATAAATTGGATGAGCAACACCTAGTTTTCCATCTCTGTACTTTCCAGCTGGATGGCATTAATGTTGATTTCTTAGGTTTCTGCTAGCCTACTCCCCATTCTTCCTCTCTCTACTCTGTCTTCTTTCCTCATGCTCTCCACCCTCACCCTCTCTATTCACAGAGCCACCCCCCCTCCTCTTGTTTGCTGGTAAGCCCTCCCTCGCTTATCCAGCAATTACCTCCTGCCTGTGGATCTGTGCTTCTCCATCTGCCTCTCCAAGCCACCATTTTGTTTGGGCACCAGCCAATATTCTGTCCATACTTTGATGAAGGGCTCAAGTCCAAAACATTGGTTATGTATTTTTGTTTGACCTGCTGAGTTTCTCCAGCATTGTGTCTTGAGCTTTCGGATTCAGATGACAACAATTGTTTGATGACATATTTTCCAATCTTGAGGCCTGAGGACCTGTTTAGAAAATCTACAAACATTCAAGTTCATGCACATTTTGACTACATTCCACACAGATTGCTTGAGTTTCAGGCACTGAGTCGTTCATCCTTCAGCTTCAGGTTCCTGCTCAAAAGCCAACAGACCCACTTGAATCTTCTGGCCTTTACAAAGCTAATTGAATGGTGGGTGGGAATCACCGAGTGCAGGCTAAAGTTAAGCCTCTTTTCAAAGCTTTCTGGTGATCTGCTCATTGGGTTCACTGCCTCCGATTTTGTAGATGGACAACTGGAAATCTGATTACGGTAAAATCCTCAGTACCAGGCACCTATGGCGATTTGTAGATGTTGGATAAGTGAATTTTCCCATTGCTTGAGGTTGTGAGTTGTATGATTGACGAACTAATTGCAAGGGTGCACCAATTTTAAACTTTCATTTTTTTTTAAACTATTAATTTTTCATGACTTTTTTTGCCGGTTCCTTGAATTCTGAATAACGGGGACTTTGCTTAGGTTCAAGCCATTTAAATCAATGTACAGAAGTGGCAGTAAGTAGACTTTAATTATATGTTCTCATTCAGTTTATGTATTGAATTTAGTTGCCTTTAAATGTGTTCTTTATTAATATTTTACTCATTGAAAACGGCCGCGACAGAGCGAGCGAGTTGGGATCTGCGACGGAGTAAGTGGGAGGGGAACCACAGTGAAGCGAGAGGGGTGGTGGCTGTGTTGGAGTTGGGAGGGGGATGGACTGCATCAGAGTGGGGTGGGGTGTGGTGGGGTAGGTGCCACTTTTGAATTTAAATTATACTCAACCACGCCAAAAGTTGACGCCACTCTACTTCCCGTCAGCTTACCAGTTTGTTACAATGGGTTGTTCATAAATCGGACATCTTCAACCCGGGGGCTGGCTGTACTTTCATTGCTGGGGTCTGAGCATTTTTGACTGCAAATGTCAGTGGTCGGGTGTCACTGCTTGACAAAACCATTGTGAGGGAATGCTGAATGAGCTTGGAGGTGATCTGTATATACTGGAGCTAGATGATCAACTGGGAACCTGCCTCCCAATGGAAGATTGCAACTGGAAGCTCTGGCAGCCTGCCAGTCAGTGGAGATACCAAGTGTCTGTGACACACACCATACATTAAATGGCTGACAACGCACAATATAGACTAACCTCTGAACTGAATACTTTTTCATAGCATAACATGTAAACATCATCCCCATCAATTCACTGTGGACTGACGATACCATCAGTCATTTGATCTGACATCTCAACAACTCAAGTATTGTATTTATAGTTGAAAACACATGATGGAGCTCACTTCAAAGGGTTGGCCAGCATCCTGATGGAGAGAAGATTTATATATGGTGTGGCCGGCCAGCTGGAAGGTTGTGGGAGAGACCCAAAGGGGAAGCTGCAATCATTTTCACCTCTTGTTGTTGAGATGAACGAGGAAGGATTATGTTCTTGGTTACAGGCTTTAATCCGTGTAAAGTAGCACATGGACATTGAATCCAACTTCTGAAACTTGATTTCTTTGAAGTCAGTGTGATAAATTTTTGAAGAGCTCTCCAATGATCTCAGTTTATTTTATAAATGCACATTATAACGTACAGTATGTGGCAAAGGATAATCCCTGTGGTTTTCCGAACTGTGGGGGAAAAAAAACTAACACAAGTAACATGAAATATTAAAATCTCCACTCCAATGGATCATCAATGTGGAAAATGCAAATAAAATTATCTTTAACCTTGTAAATGCAGCAAATAATTTGTTTTTTTTACCGGAAGAGGATCTGAAGGTCTCATTAATTATTGGGTAGCTACAATAAATTGAAAGGACGTCCAAATCTACTGCAATGTAAAACTCATCAATACTGATGAGAGCTTAGTTTTCTCCATGCATGTTGGATAGAATGATTTAAATATCTATGGTGAATAAGTGAGAAATCATGCTACATACAGGGTAGGGCAGCTTGAATTGAAGTTTTCTGATGTCTTTTGGAGGCAAAGTAAAGTCCGTTGAAATTGCTGAGTACATTTTGCAATGAATGAAAGATGCTTGTTGTTTTCAATGAAGACAGTGTGTCTCTAATTAACATTCATGCAATGGGTAGCCAGCACTCAACCACACTGAGGTCTGCGCTGCTCAACAAATGGCCTGAGAGAGTAGGCCTTTCCTCACTGCGGTGAACAAGTGTGCAATTTGACCTTTTACCTACCCCGGAATCCTGCAATGAGAAGAGGTCCGACCAGGTAGGGACAGTCAAAATCATCCGGGCTCCGAGACCTAGGTCGGAGGTAGTCTCGGAGCCCGGCCAAGTTCACCCATTGATCCCCTTCTGGCAGGGTGATGAGACAAATGGCTTTACCCGTGCAAGCTTCGTGACGTCAGCCCTTGCATGCAAGTGTCACCAAAATGAGAAATAATTGTTTTGACCGCCCCTGGTCATCTCTTGCCCCTGCCCCTGGCCGTCTGTCACTCATAGGCATCTGTTGCACTGCCAGGGAGATGCTCTAGTGAACTCCAGCAGCACTGCACTCCTGCTGCTTAATTAGGAGTTAGATTGAGGGGGGGGGGCAGAGGGAGGAGGCGATGGACAGCCGAACACGGGTATGCCTATTTGCTCAGTGGAAGTACACACATGCGCAGCCGGGATGTCCTAATTAACAACATGAAGTCCACAGTGTACTGTTGAGAACACCTGCCCTGATATTTCTGCTTTAGGATAAGAAGCCTAATGACAGATCTCATAAGGTAACAGAATTGCTGACCTGGAGTAGTGAGGGGATTCCCTGTGGGACTTCCTGTGAGTGTGTAACATGTCACTTATTATGTCATCACTGGGGGGGGGGGAGGAGCCCCCACCCCTAAAATGCCTAGTGCGCAATTTTGCAGGGAAGTAAAGCTGCAGTGTGAAAGGCAGCTTCCTGGGAATTTGTCCCAGAGGGTCACCCATCTTCGGCAGTGTGAAACCACCTAGTGAGAGCAAAACATTGTAAGGATCTAGGTATGGTTATCACAGCAGTTTGTATGCGTATGCTCCTGTGAATGTGAATTTAACTTTTAGATACGGCCCTGTTAACTACAGGCATATGGTGTAGAGGCATTAGACACCCTTGCAGAAGGGAAGAAGAGATGTCCTGTGAAAATTCCAGGTAAGTATTGTTATCAAAATATAACAACAAAGTTGAAGAAATCTTGGCATTATTACTTTATATGGGCTGAATGACTGCCAAATTGTATTCCTCAAAAAAAATATTTTGAATAAACAAATCTAATTGAGATGGTGTGCATTGAGCTCAAAGAATCTTTTGATCACCTTGCACTTCCTATCTCACGAATGAAAGGGAAAGACAGAATAAAATTATCTCCCTCATCAAGTCGCCCCTGTGTCTGGCGGAAAAGCAATCTGTTGTGGATACATTTTGATGTTTCCAACATCTGCCAATTCTTATTTTATTTTAAGAATTATAAGTGCTGAATTTCTGCAATTTTAGCACTTAGGAACAGTTGGTGTCTGGGAAACAGGATAGTCTGCTAATTGCATCAGTTTGCCCTTGCTTCAAAGGTAAGTGACAGAGTTGGACATACTGTACGTTGTGTATGTGTGTACGTGTGTACGTGTGTACATGTGTATGTGTGTACGTTGTGTACATTGTGTATGTGTGTACGTGTGTATGTGTGTACGTGTGTATGTGTGTATGTGTGTATGTGTACGTGTATACATGTGTATGTGTGTATGGGTGTATGGGTGTATGTGTGTATGTGTGTACGTGTGTATGTGTGTATGTATATGTGTACGTGTGTATGTGTGTACATTGTGTACGTGTGTATGTGTGTATGTGTGTACGTGTGTACGTTGTGTATGTTGTGTACGGTGTGACTGGTGTGTACGTGTGTACAGTGTGTACGTGTGTACGTGTGTACGGTGTGTACGTGTGTACGGTGTGTACGTGTGTACATGTGTACGTGTGCCAAACCCAGTTCAGTGCTTTTTAATTTTATTTACACACTGAAGTACGGATTTATCTCTGCATCTTCAGTGTTGCCTTTGGCTATAAGTAAACAATCTGCAATCCCTGACTTATGAATGTAACTGTGTGGTGAACATATTTGTGCGCTGTGTGATAGAAACTTATTCATAATCATTGCATGTGTCCTTAAATTAGGTGCAAGTTCTCCATCCATGTGACTTTCATGTGATTTCAGATTTATTGTCAGAGTACATACATGACACCACATACAACCCTAAGATTTTTTTACCTGTAGGTGAGGCAGAATCACCACTTATTGGCAGTGCAAAAATAAACCAGCTCAACATCTCAACAAATAAAGAAATGTAAACAAACTGTGCTACACAGAGATAGAAAAAAATCAATAAAGTGTAAAAGTTAGAATCCTAATATGAGTCCCTGATTGAGTTTGTCATTGAGGACTCTAATGATCAAGGGGTAGCAGCTATTCCTGAAGCTGGTGATGCAAGCCTTGTGGTACCCATACCTCTTTCCTGATGGTAGCAGCGAGATCAGAGCATGTACTGCATGTTGAGAATCCTTGGTGATTGGTGCTTCTCTTCAATGGCAGCATTCTCTGTAATGTCCTTAATGATGAGGATGGAGTTTTGACATGATGTAGTGTCCACTCCATTTTGCAGGGCTTTACACTCAGGGGTATTGATGGTCCCCATACAGAATCATAAAACAAAACAGCACAGAAACAGGCCCTTTGGCCCTTCTAGTCCATGCTGAACTATTATTCTCCTTGGTCCCACTGACCTGCACCACGATATGTAAGTCACAAATAGACATGGTGATGTTAAAGAGCAAACATCACCTTGAGATCACATGAATTTTGACATTACTTGCAAAGTTATTCTATGTGCACAACATCCACAAAGTGAACCAGCCCTTAGCTGGACTGAAAGATCAGGGATGGCTGCTATTATTTCTTTTATTTAAACTTTATTTATTAATTCAAAAAACAAATAATATATGACATATACAGCAATTAAACAGGAACATGAACATATTTTATATATATAAAAAAAAGAAAAGATCCCTCACCCCTTTCAGCCAATTCTCCTAAGGAGAGCCATAAAAAAAGAAAAAAGAAAGAATATTTAAAAAAGTTAAATATACATATTAAAATCTAATCAATATAAATTGAAATGTAAATATTCCAAGTATAACAACCACTTTTTAATAAAAAATATAATTATCATGCAAAACATATGTAATTTTTTCCATTATTAAACAATATTTGATCTCATTATGCCATCTATTAATATCAATCATATTTGTATCTTTCCACGTACTAGCAATACATTTTTTTTGCTACAGATAAAGCTAAATATACAAAAGCAAGCTGGAATTTATCTAATCCCAAACCTTTCAGAGGTTGCAAACTGCCCAATAAAAATACTTTGGATCTAAAGCTATTTTAATCTTCTACAGATATTCTAAAAACGATCGAATTTTCTTCTAAAAAGATTGTATACATGACCAAACAGCATGAAAAAAAATCCAACCGTATCACCACATCTAAAACACAAATCTAATTCATTAAAACCATATATTTTTAAAAATTTTCAGGTGTCAAATATAATTGATGTAAAAAATTATAATTAATCATTGCACAACGTGCATTTATCAATCTAGTTACACTATCATAACAGATATCTAACCAATCCTCTTCAGAAAAAGTTAAACCAGTATCTGCTTCTCATTTAATTTTAGATCTATCCCAACCATTTTTATCCATACCATCCTGTAATATTTGATACATAAATGAAATATAACTCTTCTCTAGTACCTTCATAAGGGAAATCTCAAATTTAGTCATTTTAGGTAAAATCTTATCTCTACCAAACATACATTTTACCAAAGATCAAATTTGATAATAAAGAAATAAAGATTTCTTATCAATACCAAAATCTTCCCTCATCTGATTAAAAGATAAAAACTTACCTTCTTTAATAAAACAATCTCCAAAATTTTCCACACCTTTAAATCTCCAGTGCAATAAATTTTGATTATGTATTGAAAAAGAAATAAGTTGATTATTATACAATGGAGTTAAAGCCAATAACTTTCCTTTACATTCAAATGTGTTTCTTGTAAAAAGGCAATATCAATTTTCATTTTCTTAATATACGCCAAGACTCACTTACGTTTAATTGTACTATTTAATCCTCGAACATTAAAAGTAGCAAACCTCAATTTCGACATGAGCCAGCTCTTCAGCGCTTGACGTCCTGCTTTGCGGAAACTGCCAAAATGTTTGGCCTGGAAGTCAGCCTGAAGAAAACTGAGGTCCTCCATCAGCCAGCTCCCCACCATGACTACCAGCCCCCCCACATCTCCATCGGGCAAACAAAACTCAAAACGGTCAACCAGTTTACCTATCTCGGCTGCACCATTTCATCAGATGCAAGGATCGACAATGAGATAGACAACAGACTCGCCAAGGCAAATAGTGCCTTTGGAAGACTACACAAAAGAGTCTGGAAAAACAACCAACTGAAAAACCTCACAAAGATAAGCGTATACAGAGCCGTTGTCATACCCACACTCCTGTTCGGCTCCGAATCATGGGTCCTCTACCGGCACCACCTACGGCTCCTAGAACGCTTCCACCAGCGTTGTCTCCGCTCCATCCTCAACATCCATTGGAGCGCTCACACCCCTAACGTCGAAGTACTCGAGATGGCAGAGGTCGACAGCATCGAGTCCACGCTGCTGAAGATCCAGCTGCGCTGGATGGGTCACGTCTCCAGAATGGAGGACCATCGCCTTCCCAAGATCGTGTTATATGGCGAGCTCTCCACCGGCCACCGTGACAGAGGTGCACCAAAGAAAAGGTACAAGGACTGCCTAAAGAAATCTCTTGGTGCCTGCCACATTGACCACCGCCAGTGGGCTGATAACGCCTCAAACCGTGCATCTTGGCGCCTCACAGTTTGGCGGGCAGCAACCTCCTTTGAAGAAGACCGCAGAGCCCACCTCACTGACAAAAGGCAAAGGAGGAAAAACCCAACACCCAACCCCAACCAACCAATTTTCCCTTGCAACCGCTGCAATCGTGTCTGCCTGTCCCGCATCGGACTTGTCAGCCACAAACGAGCCTGCAGCTGACGTGGACTTTTTACCCCCCTCCATAAATCTTCGTCCGCGAAGCCAAGCCAAAGAACTATTATTACTAAATACCAATAATATCTTTATATAAAGACTCAAATCAATGTATGTAGGCCCTCCATTAAAAAACTCACAAATTAAAAACTAAGAAAAAAGTTAAAAAAAAAACAAAACAATAAAATAAATTCCTCCCCCCAAAAAAACTACCAAATTTAGTAATCCCCTAAACAAAAATTGGGTGTGGGTCACCCACCAGTGGCTGATGACTAATAAAGAACTTAGTGCAAATCTCCCCCTCCCCAGCCAAACAATCAGCAACATCCAAGTATCATAATAACAAAAGAAAAAATAAAATGAGAAAATTCCTCTTTTCATCGAAAAGACTCCAGTCTCGAAGATCCCATTTCGGAAGGAGATGGACTCTCTCCATTCTCATTTTTCCCTTTTCTACCATTTCTTCTATTTCCAGAACTACCAAATTTTTCTTTAGAAGATAATGGTGAGCTACGTCTTTGTCCTCTTATATCCAGCAATGAGTGTCAGCAAAAATCATTGCTTCACAATCAGTTTCAAAAAAACCGAAATCGATAGTCTCTGTAACACTGCAGGGTAACGAAAAGTAGACTTATATCCTTTACGCCACAAAACTTCTTTAACTGGATTAAATCAACATTGACGTTGAATGACATCTTGACTCAGATCAGGATAAAAAAGGACTCTACTATTCTGATCAATAATGTGGTATGTCGTTGTCTCACATGTTGTACTGCAAGTTGAAGTATTGTTTCTCTATCCAAATAACTCAGACATCGAATTATTACCGGTCTCGGGGGTTGACCAGCTGAGGGTATTCTTCTTAAAGCTCTATGGGCTTTTTCCAGTGCCAATCCCCCAGAGAAAAATTCTTGCCCTAATATTTGTGGAATCCAGTCTTTAAAGAAACGATGAGTGTCTTGTCCTTCTATACCTTCTGGCAAACCAACAATTTTCACATTATTCCTTCTGCTTTGATTTTCCAAATAATCTATTTTTCTTTCTAGCTCCTTCTCATGATCTCCTAATTCCATGACTGATTTTTCCACCTTCAATACTTTTTCTGTGTTAGAAGTCACTTGTTGTTTACAGTCCAAAAAAGTAGTCTGAAATTTTTTAAATTTGCATCCACACGCGTCTTAACCATATTTAATTCTGAACTTATACCAGCATTCATTTGAACCATCTCATTCATTAGAGATGTCAACATTGGTTGAATAACTGCATTTAATTGCATACATTGTGAATCCGTAAATCTCAGCTCTGCTCTCTCTGACATGGTGGCAGAACAAGGTAACTGCAGCACCTGCTGCAATTCAACAAAAGGCATTTAAAAAGATTTGCTGTGGGTCTGGACTCCCAGTGATGGCATCCTGACTTCTTCAGGGAGTCGCCGCTGGTCTCCCCCCGCATCTTGTTGTCTTCTCATCCATTCACGAAGAAAAATGACTTCTTCAGATTGTAATGCTGCCTGATACATTTCCTTTTCAGCCTCCACAGGTGATCCTTGGGATTTAGGCAATGAAGAAATTGAGCCTGGGGCTGCTTCAAGTCGTCTAGGCCCCAAATCTTCAACACTTCAAAAATGTATTTTCTTTTGAACTTGAGATTTAGTCTTTTTGCCATTAGAGGCCATAATAATTCCTTAATACTTTATACTAAAAATTAAAAAGTTTAAACTTGGAAACAAAGGGTTAAAAAATGGGTATTTAAAAGTCTGGCCAGAGAGGTTGAGATTGCACGTCTCGACTCAACGCCATCTTGCCACGCCCCCCTCGCTGCTATTATTTCAACGAAGATGGACTTTACCTGGTGGGTGATCAAGGCATCTATCACCTTTCCTGTAGGTTCTTCCTCAAATCATTCTTTATTGTTCACTCAACAACCAATTACTATCAATCCCCTGTCAAGCACACAGGAATTCCACTTCACACTGGCCTAAGAGTTCACAGTTCATACTCATGGAATGAACTATTCATATATTTCTGATTTCTATCATCAACATCTCTTTTACTTTAATTATTGTAAATCACTAGGTAGTGTCTAAAAACACTGCAGCACACACAACCTACAGTAATTACTGATTACCAATAACCCTGCAGCATTCCTCGGTTACCAATGAACATGCAGAACACAATTGCATAACCAGTCACCCATGGCTACAAATAGAGTGTTATGCTATAAAGAGCAATTCCTTGACTTATGAATATTTGATTTGTGAGTTTTGGATGTTACAGCATTGACTGTTCAGGGTACAATTTACTAAGTTATTTTTCACTGTTATAAATAGTGCATCATTTTCCATGTTTAGACATAGCATTGTACCAAACTGCCACTAATATATTTTGTTCAGCTTTTTTTTGTTGATAAATATTGTTCAATGAAGGGTTTACTAGGAGTACATCTGTTTTATATATCATTAGACATAGAAATTCAAGTGTTAAATACATCATTGATAAAGCTGACCAATTTTGCCACATGTGCATTTATCAAAATCTTCCATGTTCAACACCAAACAAAAGTGCCACAGTGGTCACCAGTGTTACAAATCATCTTGTCCTCACAAGGCATGTTGTTACATAAAAGATGCTCAGCCACCCTGACTGGTCGAGTCACACTTTACTTCATAAGCATTTCCCCAAGTCCTTTGGATATATGTTTCAAAAGGTGCATTTTTTTTGAAATCTTGATTGCCTTCAAATATCTTCGTCAGAGGCACTTTTGTCATCTTTGCCAGGAAGCAGAGCTCATCTTATGCATATTCCCCGTGCTAAAGTCTCTAAGAGTGTTCTAGGAGCAGGGCCTCTGCTCTATGCCACCCGAGGCCCACTGACTGCTGAGACCTTAGTGTGCGATGCAGGGGATGAGTGAGATCGGCTTGCCACATCTATCCAGGTAAACTCAGGCAGGCTGTGACCCAGGACGATGTATGCAACAACCAGATCTTTTCCAGCTTGATTCCTTCCACTGAAAATCAGTTTTTTTGAACATTAGAATATTATCTGAGAGACATTCAGGAATACTCTTTCTTTGATGTCATGAATGTGTGAAAGTCCTTAGTGTTTGGAGCTGTTTCTTATTACTTCAATTCCTACATAATATTTCAAAAGAAATACTTAGGACATGTTTCTTGGTAAGGAGGCAGTGAAGATTCATTTGCTTTTAGGTGCCTCTCAAATCTTTGCTCATTTAACAGCTGCAGACCTTGAGATGTAGATGCCTTTGAGCATGAAACCAAAAATGATTTCAGAATGTACTTGTGTAACTCTATGATTTTATCATCAATTTTATTGGCCTATTTTCTCTACTGGAAGTGTCGTGACAAAAAATGTATTGACACTCATTTCAGTTAGTGTTCATTGGAGTGCCATGGACACAAGTTACAGGCCAGGATTCTCTGAAGACTCTTTGCTGACATGTGCATGGTTATTTTCATGCTTAGCTGAATATGAAAATATCCTGCCTTTCTCAAGGGATGGAGATATTTTTGAGACATTGAAAATCAACAGAAAGCTTCAGTTCTCTGACTGATCTTATGAAGTATCATTCAGCTATGTCTTAGCTTTTAACAAATTGATTTAAAATCTTTGAGCAGTGTGTCTTGACGAGTTGACTAATGTATCTTGCGTTCATTCGGAATCAATTTGTTTAAAGAAACTTGATGTTTTAGTGTATTTATATCTTTCTGTTAAAAGGAGGGGAAAAGGATATGGTGTGAAGAATTTGTGAGGAAATGCAATCCTTTCCAATAAGATGGCAAATCACAAAAAAAAAATCTTTGGGGCTTGAATAGTAATGAACTGACAAGTGAATGGCATACAGGTTTAGCAATAGTAATGCTTCATTCTTTGGGAAGATACCTATCTCTGTTTCCTTCCAAATATTCTGTAGAATGCTAAAATTGATTTAAAATTTAGTTCAAATTTATTTTCAATGTACATTTATCTATCCAATCTATTCTTAAAACTCAAGATCGAATCCTCGTTCACCACATCAGATGGCAGCCCATTCCACCATCCAACCAATCTCCAAATGAAGAAATTTCCACTAATGTTTCCCCTAATCCTTTCCCCTTTCAGTATTTATCTTTCCCCTCTTGTATTTATCACCCCCAGTTTAAGTGGAAAAAAGCCTACTTGCATCCATTCTGTCTATACCTCTCATAATCTTGTAAACCTCTATAAAATCTCTCCTTATTCTTTTTTGCTCCAAGGAATAAAGTCCTAATCTGTTTAATCTTTCCTTATAACCCAATGCCTGAAGACCCGACAACATCCTAGTAAATCTTCTCTGCACTCTTTTAGTCTTATCGATAACCTTCTTGTAGTTAGGAGACCAGAACTGCACACAATATTTCAAATTTGATCTCACCAATGTCCTAAATAACTTCAGCATAACATCTCAACTCCTATACTCAATAATTTGATTTATAAAGGCTAAGATGCCAAAAACATTCTTTACAACCCTGTCCACTTGCGACACCATCTTCGGAGAACAATGTATTTGTATTCCCAGATCTCTTTGCCCCTCTGCACTCCTGAGTGTCCTATCATTTACTGTGTATATCCTACCAAAAGGCAACACCTCACACTTGCCTGCACAAACTCCATCAGCCATTTTATGGCCCATTCTCCCAATTGGTCCAGATCCCTCTGAAAGCTTTGAAAATCTTCCTCGCTGTTCACAACGCCTCCTATCTTTGTGTCATCAGCAAACTTGCTAGTCCAATTTACCACTTTATCATCCAGATCATTGATATAGACAGCAAACAACAATGGCCCCAACACAGATCCCTGAGGCACACCACTAGTCGCAAGCCTTCAGTCTGAGAAGCCACCATCCACTACCACTTTCTGTTTTCTTCCACATAGCCAGCTTACAACCTCTCCATGGATACCTAGTGTCTTAACCTTCTGAACTAATTTCCCATGTGGGACCTTGTCAAAGGCTTTACTAAAGTCCATGTAGACAACATCCATATCTACCATCTTGGTAACCTCTTCGAAAAACTGTACAAGATTCGTTGAACATGATCTATCCTGCACAAAGCCATGCTGACTGTCCTTAATCATCCTATCTCTCAGAACTCTTTCTAATAATTTACCTACTACTGACACCAACTTGGGCACCGGCGTGAGGGCACTTGAGCAATTGTGGAAAACAGAGATTCCTGCCCCACTTCTTGCAATCCAGCTCACTCATTCCAGGAGCAATAACTTTTTGTTTGCAAGGACATTGTCAAAACTCCTGCCCCCATTTTGAGCTCCACAAGCACAACAATATTTTCTCCTCTTCGAGCGCATGCACATAAATGAAAATGCTCTTCTCACATGTAATGTTGATAACTCCATGGAATACTCCAGCCATTGTATGAAATCAATGGAAAAGCTGGTGGGCCCTCAGTTACTTGGTTGTTTGCTTCTCTGTGATGGCACATCTGGAGCCTTTAGTTCCTTTCCCAAAGCTATCATCCCTCAGAAACATTGTTCACATCTGATCTGGATTAGTCTAATGCATCTTGGCATGTCACTATCATTCTTCCCTCCAGGACACTTCCTGGCCTACATGGGCTCATAGTTAAACAATTCCTTAGTCTTAAAATGACAACTCATTTTTCCTGGTCTCTTGTCCCATCCTCTCATTACTGTTTTCCAGCACAGCCACTCTCCTCAGATTTATTCATTCTACCAATGTTAGATGAGTTTTCTATCACCAAAGGTCTTAACTATGAAAATCAAGCGGGGCGGCATGGTTGGTGCAGTGGTTAGTGCAGTGTCTTTACAGCGCCATCAATCGGGACCAGGGTTCAAAATCCTGCACTGTCTGTAAGGAGTTTGTACGTTCTTCCTGTGTCTGCGCGGGTCTTTCCCGGAGGCTCTGGTTTCCTCCCATCATTCAAAACGTACCAGCGGGTAGGTTCATTGGATTTAAAGTGAAATTCTCATGACTTGTTGTTCTCCTTTGAGATGCTCTTAAAAACTATGTCATTGACCAAATTTCTGATTGAGCACCATCAGTGGAGAAAAAAGAATGTTCAATGTTTCAGGCCAAGATCGGTGTCTTGATGAAGGATTTTGGTGAAAAAAGTTGACCCATTGAGTTCCTCCAGATGTTTTTATTTTGCTTCAAATTCCAGCAATTGCAGTCTCCCATGGATGTCAGTAATATTGCCTTGTGGTTCCTTGAAAGTTTTGACTGCTATTGCTCTTGTGAGGCACCTCAAAAAGTTGTACTCTGTAATAAAAGCTACAATTGGTTACTGCTGCCATTGCTTTAATTTGATCAGAACAATGTTTTTTTTTTCCTGTCTATATTCTCTTTTTATGTAGCACGGCAGTTTGATCAGTTCCAATTGGCCGGTAGAAATTGATTAACACCCTATCTGTGCCCATCCATGAAAGGCATTTCTATGAGAATTGGCACTTGTGAGTGCTGAGTGAGTGGATTATCAAGGCTAACTAAGCTGAGACAGAAGAAATGTGTTTGATGAAACTTGGCAGTGATACACAAGACTGTAGGTACATTTTGCCAATGTTTCATCCAAACTATTCTGGGGAATGTCTGGTGGACCAATCTGCCTCTTCTCATGCGTTCAGTTGACAAGCAATTTCACTGCCTTTTCCATTCTCTCTGGATTGAAATATTCACTTCCACAAAACTGTGAATTTTGATCAGAATAATTGGTTCTTTTTTATCGAGGACCTGGATGACGGCTAAGAATGATGATGAAGTCGAGTTTAATGTCATAAACATTGAACAATATACCTGTGCGCTCAAATTCTTGATTGCTCCATCCAAACTGCCACTTGTAAAGAAAAACTATTATTGTAAACTAATTGAATTAAATTAAGAGTGACAAAATAAATACATCAGAGAGAATAAATATTCACTGTAATTCTCACGCCCAAAAAAAGTGACTTGAATAATCCAGAATTTCTTTTGTACTGTGGGAGCAATCTGTGTAACAAAGGGAGGTTTCCAAGATGATCTAAATTCAAAATTTTGCTTACTGAAGGTGGTATAAAAAAATTTATTTCTGAAATGTATAAATTATTACAAAGTAAGATGCCTATTGTTAGACATTGATAAATCGAGATTAAAATGGGAAAAAGATTTGGGAATAATAATTGATCAAGATGCCTTACTAATCACAGAGCACCTATGGCATAGGGATTGCTGTGATAGTACAGGTCTATCACCAATGTACATAGTGTATATAGTTACTGTATCTAGACTGTGCTTACAGCGATTGGCTGAGAGCTAAGCCACACCTATTGTCTGGGCCTTAAAGGGTTGTGTCCCTAGCCAGGTCGGATCATTCCGGACTGGTCGGCCACCTGTGAAGAGCTCCGGTCTTTTGCTAATAAAAGCCTTGGTTTGGATCAACAAGTCTTTGGTTCTTTCGACGAGCTCTACAATTACTTAAAGTGTTATGTGAGTAGAAAGAAAATGGTTGAGAACCACTGATCAAATGACATACCAAATCTTCTCAGACTCCTTGGAAAGTAAAGGTATTGATGTGCTTTCTTCATGGTTGTCTTAATGTGCTGGCTGTAAGAAAGGTCATCTGAAATATGAACTCCCAGGAACATTGTTGCAAGGTTCCTTTTATTGTCACATAAGAACACATTAAAAATGTAATATACATGATATGTTATAACTACAATAGGAGCATTGCTCTGTACCCCAATAGAAGAAAGAAGAGGAAAAGGGAGTCCCTTTAGCACTCTCACAGCCTCTGTAGTTGCACAGTCTCACGTTCAAACCATCAACAAGCCAAACTCCAGATCCAAATCTCCGATACAATCCGGAAGCCTTCAACGTCCAAGGCCCTTTGGAAGTCCTTCTTGCCCTCTGCACGCTCTTGAATCTTAGTTCCAACACCTGGTTGCTGTGAGCCAGTCTCCAGCAGCCCACAGTCTGTGTGGGCCCTTCGATTGCAAGTCACCAGCAGCACGCAGCCTGTGCGGGTCCTTTGGCTGCTGAGCCCCTCGCTGGTCCGCCACGTTGTCGCCAACTTGTAAGGTCATCTCCAGTGCTTCTCCTTCTCAATGTGGGTGGGGTGGGGGGGAGGAGTATTCTCCCCACTTCTGGTGCTCTGCACTGCTCTGCTGCTCCCCCATGTCTGTAACCACCCAATCTCCGCCTCCTTTCTAGCAATACTGACAGGTGTGTGGTTCCTCGGCCTCTCCCTTAAATTAACAACCAGCTCCTTGGTCTTCATGACATAGAGAGCAATATTGTTGTTTTGGCACTAACTAACCAAATTCTCGATCTCCACCATACTGACACATCATTTCCAAATATTCAGTCAACAACATTGATGTTGTCAGCGAATTTGTAGATTGAGTCAGAGTTGAATCAGGTTACGCAGGCATGGGTGTGCTCGGAATAGAGAAGGATGCAAAGTATATAGTTGGTGCTGATGAAGCACAGAAAACGAATAAGCTGTTAATATTTTATGAATGAATTTAAAAAACACAATTTACATTTATTTTTAAATAACATCTTGAATTAAATGACCACCCGTAGATTGGAGCAACAACACCTTCCGTCTGGGCCTAATCCAGCCAGATGGCCTTAACATTGACCTCTCTGTTTTCTGTTAAACTTGCTTGCCTTCTTTTTCCTCCCTCTTTCCAGTTCTCCGTTCCCTTCACCCTTACCCATCCAGCCATCCCTCCTCCCCCTGATCGCTGCTGTCCTCTCCCTCCCTTCTCCACCTATCATCTCTCATTTTTTTCATTCTTCGATGAAGGGCTCAATCCCGAAATGTCGATTATGTATTCCTACCTTTGCTACCTTTGCTGTTAGACTTGCTGAGCTTTTGTGTTTTGTTCTTGAATTAAATGAAATGCATCCTATATGGCTGTCACTTCATAATCTAATCTAAAGATGGATTAAATTCTCTGCCAGAAATCAGACATATGCAGCTATCGCAAATGGCATTATAATGGAATTTAAATATTGGAGGTGAAATTACAATAAATTTCAGACAATATAACCTCCCGATTCATTAAAAAGAGATGACCTTAAATCATCTGTTAATGAAAGCGTAAAATTGACAATTTGAAAAGCAATCTGGGAACTGGACTCTGCTGAGGTTAATTTAGTTGAATTTGGTCCTTTGAAATAGTTTGTTTCTTATTGAAATAAATAAATCCTGATAACATCTTTCTTAGATGGTAAACTTTGCATAATCTTGCATTGTGGCATTTTTCCAGTACTTGGATTTGATAAAATTGTTGCTTGCTTTACAAATAATAGATGGTGAAGAAATGAAGAGAGGAATTCAAATGTCAGCTCTGTGTATTAATTAGTGGGGAGAGGAGAAAGGCTCTGTGGATATTGCATTGCTGGCTCTCAGCCACACTGATTCCTCTGGCGTCACCTCTGGTGCATTTTGTATGATGGAGTTCAGCACAGTTGCTGCCTCTGTGCAGGCAGACGGCTAGTTTTGGTGAACTGAGTGAAGTTCATCCACACCACTGTCTCCCCATCTCTTTTACCTCCTTTAGTTGCTGGTTGCAAATGCTGCCATTATTACTGATTATAACCTATTACATTAGCAAAAGTAAGGGACTGATTGTGGACATCAGGAATGGGAAACTAAACTGGTTCTCTTCGAGGGTCAGCAGTGGTGATGGCAAAGAACTTCAAATTCCTGGATGTCAAAATCTCTGAAGATCCATTCTAGGGCCATCATGTTGATATAATATTGAAGAAGGCATGCCCGTGGTTATATTTCATTAAGAGTTTGAGGAGATTTGGTATGTCACCAAAGACTCTTGTAAGTGTACCATTAAGAGCATTGTGACTTTTTGCAGTACTGTCTGGTATGGAGATGATTATGCACAGGACAGGAAAAGGCTACAGAGAGTTGTAAAGTCCACCAGTGCCATATCATAAGCATCAGTCTTCACTCCATTAAAGGTATCTTTAAGAGGTAGTGACTCAAGAAAGTAGCTTCTATCATAAAGGGCCCTCACCACCCAGGCCATGCCCTTTTCTCACCCTTATCATTAGGAAGGACGTGGAGGACACTGAAGATGCCACAAAAACAACTTCTTCCCCTCCGCCATCAGATTTCTGAACAGACAATGAACCTGGAGGCACAACATCACTTTTTTTTTTCTCTTTTTGCACTAATTATTTATTTTTAAATATTTTATTTACAGAACTGCAATTTATTGCAATTTTGCACCTGCAATTCAAAATACCTGCTGCTGCAAATGAACACATTTTGTGACAATAAACCAGATTCTGATTCTGAATCATGGGTTAATAACACAAACATTCAAAAGTGCCTGAGTCAGAAAGTAGTAAACTATTTGAACTTCACTGTGAGGCGTCCACTAGAGCTGCAGCTTCTCAGCGCCCAAGGCCTGTTGTTCAATCCTTTATTGAATTCTTCCTAGCAGCATTAATAGTCCAAGATGCCTGTTCAGCTTTCAATTGCCAAGCAAGTAACTAGTGAGCCCTTTCCCCCAATTCATAATAATGTTGTTTAGATCTATTAATTAAGCACTCAAACTGGTAAGTTTGTAAAGTATTATAGCATAATTTTAACTTCGCTAATACGGCTTTTTTTTATCTTCTGTTAAATCATTCTGAAAATCTTTCTCTAGTTCAGCAATCTGATTTTCCAACTGTAAACTTTCTGCCGTATATTGTTTCTTAATTTTCGTAGAATAGCTAATGATCTGTCCCCTCAAATAAGCTTTTAAAGCAACCCATACTACAAAATGACTCTTAACAGAATTAACATTTTCGGTCAAAAATAAAGAAATATGCTCTTTAACAAAGGTAACAAACTCTGTTTTTTTTCAATTACATCGCGTTAAACCTCCATCTTTATGTCGAACGTACTATCTCTGAACTTTCACAAGAGAAAAATAATAATGAATGATCTAATATAACTCTACTTTTATATTCAGTTTGCAGTACCCTAGCCTGAAGATTTGCTGATACCAAAAATAAATCAATTCTGGAAAACGAGTCATGCCTTGAAGAATAAAAAGAAAGACTTTTCTCCAAATATCTACAAAATTTAAATCTTTCATTAACGCATTAAGTTGTATTGCCGTCTTTGACTTCTTTATACTCTTTGTATTTCTATCTAATAAAGGATCCAAAGCACCATTGAAATCACCACCCACTAAAATATTCTCATTAGCCTGATTTAACAAGAAAAAAAGCTTCTGAAATAAACCGCTCATCATCTGTATTGGGAGCATATAAATTAAGCAGTGTCCAAAATTCCACAAAAATTTTACAATTAACTCTTAAAATTCTACCAGCATTTCCTTTAGTAGATTCCAATTCAAATGGTAAATTCTTATGAATTAAAATCACTACTCCTTTTGCTTTAGAATTAAAAGAAGAATAAAAAAATTTGATCAACCCAGTCTCTTTTCAATTTCAAATGTTCTTTCTCAGTCAAATGTGTTTCTTGTAAAAAAGCAATATCAATTTTTATCTTTTTTATATACGCCAATACTTTCCTTCTTTTTATTGGATTATTTAATCCCTGAACATTAAAAGTTGCAAAGTTCGATTTAGACATAATTTTAACTATTAGTAAATACACACACTAAAAAAATTAAACTCTATAAAATAATGCTCCCCTTTGTAATCCTTCAAAAATAAAAAAAAGAGAGAAAAAACCCTCTTAAAAAAGTTGAAAACGAAAATAAAAAAAACAACACACACGCAAAAAAAAAACACCCAAAGGCAGTATTACCCTAAAAAACTGGGTGTGGGAAACCCACTGGAGGCAGATGACTTACAAAGTTTTCAGTGTCATCCACCCCCCCCCCCCCTCCCAGCCGGATACATATTTATTATATAGATAAACACATTCAAATATAGTCCATATCTTCAACCCAGTAACTCCAAACCCAATGATTTCTCCGGATCTTCGATATCAAGAGAATTCTGTATTTCTTCTTTCTTTCCATTTTTTCCATTCTTCCCATTCTTTCCATTCCACTGCCATTTCCATTTCCATTTAATCTCCTTTTAGGAGACAAAGGCAAAAAACATAATTTCTTCTCAATTCCGGCAGGGAGTTCGCAAAGACTAAGGCATCATGATCATTTTCAAAAAATTGAGATTGAACGTTTCCATAAAAAACCTTCAAAATTGCAGGGTAACATAAAGCAAACTTATAACCTTTTCGCCACAGAACATGTTTAGCTGTATTAAATTCTCGCCATCTACGAATAACTTCCTGACTCGAATCAGCATAAAAAAGCATTCTATTATTTTGAACCATTAATAGGGATTGATTTTGTCGTGCTTTTTGTACTGCCATACGTAAAATAATTTCTCTATCCTGGTATTTTAAACAACGAATCAAAACTGCTCTCAGCAGTTATCCTGGAAGCGGTTTTCTTCTCAGAGCTCTATGAGCCCTATCTAACTCCAAACCTTCAGGAAAGAACTCTTTACCCAAAACTTCTGGGATCCAGTGTTTAAAGAATTTTATAGAATCAGAGCCTTCAATATCTTCTGGAAGACCAACTATCTTCACATTATTTCCCTGACTCTGATTTTCCAAAGAATCAATCTTCTTCATTAAGTCTCTTTTTTGAATTCCCCAATCTACGAAAGATCCTTTCACTTTTTCTATTTTTTCTCTATTACGCTCCACTTGACTTCGACACTAAGAAAAAGCTGTCTTAATTTTCTTAAAATTTTCTTGTACAGTATCAACAGATTTTCTACATCTATTAATATCACTTTTGACTACATTCATATCTCGCTTCATATTTGACATTTCTTCACATAAAGTATGCATCTTCATTTTCACCTCCATAAATCCTTGATCCATTTGATCTGATATTTGTTTTGACATATTACCCATCTGATAGGCAATCCCTTCCAGAACTGTAAATACTGAATCCATTCCAGATTCCGATTCTACTTTTTGAGGTTTACCTTCATAGGTTGCTGGCTCCCCCTGCTGGACGTACTCTGCAAAGGTAAGTAATTCCTCTTCTATCGGTGTGGATGCCTTGGCAGTGCAGCTGCAGGTCCCCTGCAGCCCACACCTTATCAAGGAGCTCCCGGACACATGACCTCCACACAGGCCGGGCAAAGCCACGGGGTGCGTTGGAGCGTCTTCCGACACTACTCCGCACGTCCCCAGGCTGCCTGGCAAGATCGCGGGGCTGCAGGTCTCTCTATCAACTGTGTCATCCGGACGCAAGGCTTCTCGTGCTGGGGTCCTCTGGGCCTTAGAAATCGCCAAAATCGACTCCGAGGTTTCCACTGTAAAGATAGGTCTCAATTTTTCCGTACTTTCAAATGGCAATTTCTTTTGAAGTTGAGCTTTAGATTTTTTTACATTAGTTGCCATAGTAATATACTTTTGTTAAAAAAATTAGAAATATTATTTTTAACTAATTTTAAACAACTTAAAGTCGGGCGTTTAATGTTCCAGCTGGGAGAAGGTGGAATACACGTCTTTCCTTTGCGCCATCTTGTCAATCCTGACCTCCAGTGCTGGCTGTGTGGCATTTGCAGATTCTTTCACTGATCTCTCCATCAGGTGCTCTGGTTTCCTCTCACATTCTGAAGATGTGCAAGTTGGTGTGTCATCTGGCCATTATAAACTGTCTCTTATATTTGTGATTGGCAGAATCTGGAGGGAATTGGTGAAAATGTGGGCAGAATAAAACATAAGATTCAACATCAGATTAGTATAAATGGGTGGTTGACAGATGATATAAACTCCATTGATTGAAAGGCTGATTCATCTCTCTGTGACAATGACTCCAAATCTTTTAAAGCCAGAACACTTAAAGATACACAAAAGCTCAAAAACAATTTCAGGGATTGTTTCATTCTGAACTAAGCTCTGCTTTGCATCTGATCTCTCTTACTCCTTTGAAGCGGCAAGCACTTGGTGAGCAGATCTCCCAGCTTGAGCGCTGCGAGGCTGATTGTGTACAATAAGTGTGCCACAGGCTGGCTCTGGGAAGAATCCCTGAGTGCATGCTGGAGTGAAGGGCAATAACGTAGAAGTCCCCATTGCTGGTTTTGGCTCAGATTTTTAATGAAATGAGCCACTTACAACAGTGTCACAACACTAGTTAATGTGTTTATTGCCACACACTGAGATATATTTCTAAGAAAACTGCAATATTTTACCTCCAGTAGTGCAGGTATTTGTGGTTTTCAACAGATAGCTGCATTATGGACAGTTTGGAAAATAACGTTGATGCCAATCCCAAATTCAAGATGTGCACACTTAATTTTGAAGTCACATTCTAATTCATTAATGTATACTTTTATCGAAGTAAATATTCTCAATATGTATTATGGTCACATTCCACATCCTTTATACTAGAGACATTTTGTTTTAATTGTCATCTATTTTTTTATCAACAGTAACCGTGCTATGTAACAAAGGTTCTAGCTAACAGATTGGCAAAATATTTACCAGTTTTAATTCATTTGGATCATGCTGGTATTTATTAAAAATTGTTATTCAGCAGATACCATTGTGAAATTGATTTCTTTGAATAATATTTCTCGGGAGGAATCCAACCTACTAATGTTTATTTCATTGGATGCTGAGAAGGCCTTTGATAGAGTTAAGTGGAGATTTTTTATTTAAAGTTTTGGAAAAATTTAAATTTGGTCCAATATTTATTGGTTGGAAACCAATATTGCTAGATGGACAGTTATCTTTAAATTCTACATTGAACAGATCAACTAGACAAGGTTGCCCTTTGTTGCCAGCTCTTTTTTTAATAGTTATTGAACCGTTGGCTCAGATAATTAGGCAAGATGGTAATATTAAAGGTATTAAAGTGAAATCTAATGAATTAAAAATTAATTTGTTTGCGGATAATGTTTTGATATACTTAACAGAACTTCAGAATTCTTTGAAGTGGTTACATGACAGACTGAAACAGTATGCCGAAATATCAGGCTATAAAATTAATTGGGGGGAAAAAGAGATTATGCCATGGAGATTAGCGGCAATGGATTATTTTCCTTGTAAACATATTGTCAAATTTAAATGGTCCGATCAAATTAAGTGTTTAGGAGTTAAGGTAGATAGTAATAATTATAGTCATTTATATGAATTAAGTTATTTACCGTTACTTCCTAAAATTAAAAATGACTTGAATCGATGGAAAGATTTACCGATTACATTAATAGGAAGAGTTAATTGTATTAAAATGTATATTTTTCCTAGGATTCAGTATCTATTTCAATCTATTCCTTGTAAGATTCCCTCAAAAATTTTTAAGGATTTGAAAAACATGGTGAGAACATTTTTATGGAAGGATAAAATGGCAAGGGTATCTTTACAAAAATTAACGGAAATATAAATTAGGGGGTTTAAAAATTTCCAAATTTTCAAAATTATTATGATGTGGCACAGTTGAAATTTATTAATAGAATATTTAATTTGGAAAACTCATTGATATTGGCAAATATTGAATTATCTAAAATTGTTGAGAAGAGGAGGGGTTCCATTTATTTATAGATTGAATTCTAAGTTATTGAGTAATTATAATTTACCTGTTTTGAAACATTTAATGTAACTGTGGTATAAAATAATGAAGTTATAGGTACTCAAGGGAAGATTTCAGGCAAAACTCTTTTGTATCAAAATAAGCTTTTTCCTTTTACACTTAAAAATCAACTTTTGAAGTTATGGGATCAAAAGGGTATTAAATTTGTACAAGATTGTTATGAAGCAGGTTATTTTATTTCTTTTCAAAGAATGAAAGAGAAATATTATATATCTTCAAATACTCTTTTCTTATTATCAATTAAAGTTTTATGATTGGATAATTTTGAACATACTTTATGGTTACCTAGGCGATCTAAATTTAAAATTTTACTTACAGAGGGTGGTAAGAAGGAACTTATATCTGAGATGTATTCTTTATTACAGAATAAAATGTCTAAGTTGGATTTGCATAAATCTAGGTTGAAATGAGAGAAAGATTTAGGAATACTTATTCATCAAGATTATTGGATGAATTTATGTAAGGATAGTATGATTATAATTATAAATGTCAGGTATCGGTTAGTTCATTATAATTGTATTCATCAATTATATTTAACTCTGGAAAAATTAAGGAGATATAATTTAATTTCTGCAGATTTATGTTTTAGATGTCAGAAGGAAGTACGTCCTTTTTAACATTCTGTTTGGTTATGTGAAACAGTTACACCTTTTTGGAATGAACTTCAGAAATTTTTCTAAGTTATTTTGAAAGTGAAATTTTCATCAGATCCTTTAGTGTTTATGGTGGGTAACATTAAGAGGTTGAGTTTAGAATTAAGATTAAATAGATTTCAAATTGCGTGTTTTTTTTTTAGATTAGCATTAGCTGTAGCGAGAAAATGTTTTGCAATTACTTGGAACAGTGAGACTGATTTGTGTATACAGAGATGGTATACGGAATTGAGGTCTTGTATTCCGTTGAAGAAATGACATATCATCTACGTGATAATTATTTTTTTCTATTGTAAAACTTGGAGCCCTTATTCAGATTACATAGGTTTGAGTTTTTGAACCCCTAGCTGCACAGTGGTGGTGTTTCTCTAATCCATGGTAATTAACTGATGAATTTTGTTATTATGTTTAATCTTCTCTTTTCTTTTCCTTTTTTCCTTTCTTTTTTGTGGGAGGGGGCTGGGGGTTTGTAGGGGGTTAGTTTGTATAAATATGCCATGTATGTTTTTTTAAGTTTTATCTATTAATTGTATATTTTTAATATATGTATCATGTTTTAATAAATAAAATATTATAAAAAAACACTATCCATGCTAGACACTGGTGAGGAACATGAACTATGCTAAATATATCAAAACCCTACGCAACCAACATTGGATTACTATCTGAGAGAGAGCAGCACATTCGCTTGCTTCTCTGCCTGACGTAGCTGTTGAATTGGAAATGTCCCTGTGGTGCAGCAAACAGTACTGCTGCCTCTGAGCTTCAGCAACCTGGCTTCAACCTTGTCTATATTAGAGTCTGCAGGTACCCCCGACGGCATCCCTGGGTGCTCCAATTTTCTCCTACATCCCAACATAGAAGCAATTTGGTAGCATCTGGGGGGGGGGGGTGTGGAGGGGATTTGATTGGAATAGGAAGTGACAAAATGAGAATGGTGTAGGATCAGGTGAGTTTGATCACCGACTTAGACTTGGCGAACCAAAGGATTTGAGTCACTGCTGTATGAGATGGCAACTCTCTTTGTACAGCTAAAGTTGCTTTTCATATGCATTCTGACTGATGGGGACATCTTGTGGCCATGGAGTGGAAGATTGAAGGTTGGAGAACTAGCTGCACTATTAAGTGCATATTGATTTCTCCTGGACAAAAGCTTGTATAGTTTAAACTGTAACTTAATTAAATGGGGGGGGGGGGGAGCAGATATTTCAGGTTAATGGACGAGTAGTACAAAAGGAAAAATTGCAAAGTGATGAAGATAATTTCAGGGGCAAGGGTGATGTTGGGAGTTGGTTGAACAAAAATAACAGATCATTTGAAGTTGTATTGACAATCTAGTGCAGTACATTTTTGTGTTTGCACAGTTCTTACAAAAGAACAGAACATGTTGTAATAGGGACATTTATTTGTATTCACAGTGAAATAAAATGTCCGCTACTGAAAATTGAATCAAGATCTATTGCATATCAGATCAGAAGGTTATGGAGAGCTTACGCAAAATTTACTCAAGTCTGTTATTTGATTTATTATACTGTATAATAAAGGTTTTAATGAATAATACCATTGCTTTACAATTTGGAAATAAATATTTTCTTATTGATGAAATTGAGAATCCTCAAAAATCGGAGAATACTTTTTGTGATCACCTTCATGTATTATGAACAAAACTCACAAAGTTGCCTCTGACCCCTTGACAGCAGATTAAAACATGAAGCTTTAGCCTTCCACGGTTGGAGAACAGCACCATTACATATCATCAATTCTGATCAAGTAGAATTCACACAACATCGGTATTCTGAGAAAGTATGAACATTCTTTCGTTGTTAGTAAGTATAATTATATTTTACAGAGCTGTAGCGGCAGCTCCACCTACTCCTGAAAGAACACGCACAACCAGACGGGTTGAGCTCAGTGAGCAGACTGCACTTAGGGCACTGACGTCACCCGGGTGCAACGTGGTTCCCCCAGCGCGGGCTTCTGAGCCCCGTGCTGGAAGGAAGGGAAAACCCCCAACATCGGCGCCATTTTCACCAGCTGCCCACCGTGTGGCTTACAAGCGGGGCCGGTTCGCCTGCCTAGTGGTGAGCTGCCACACAGCCCCCCCACAACTGGTGCTGATGTCATTTTTCACCAGGTGGCCTCGCTTCTTGGGCTGGGTTAGGACCACGGGCTCGGTGGGATCGAGGTGCGCTGGATTCAGCCTGTCCACAGTAAACAGCTCCCGCCTTCCCCCTATGTGAACGTAGAGCTGGAATGCTGTACAACCCTGTACGGCCCCTCGTACGGTTGCTGCAGAGATGCCATGGTCGGGCCCTGCCGAACGAAAACGTACTCCGCGGAAAGCAGTTCGCCAGGAACGTGAGATAGGCAGGTCCCATGCCTGGGCAGCGGTGGGGGTTCGAACGAGTCCAAGCATGCCCTGAGGTGAGGAAGTATTTCATGCGATGGCCGCTGGGGATTGTGAGGTGCGTTGACGAACTCACCAGGTAGTCCCAGTGGCACACCGTAGACCAACTCAGCTGATGACACCTGCAGATCTTTCTTGGGAGTGGAGCGGTTGCCCAGGAGCACCCAAGGAAGTTAGTCCGCCCAGTCGGGACCGGTGAGGTAGGCCATGAATGCCGACTTAAGGTGGCGGTGAAGACGTTTGACCAGTCCATTGGCCTGCAGGTGGTAGGCCGTGGTGCAGTGTAGCTGGATCACCAACCTGTTGGCGAGCTGTGCCCAAAGCGCAGAAGTGAACTGGGAGCCCCGATCGCTGGTGAGGTGACCCGGGACGCCGAACTGGGCAACCCAACCATGCAACAGTGCTCAGGAGCAGGAGTTGGTGGAGGCGTTTGGCATCAGGATCACCTCAGGCCAGCGAGTGGTGCAGTCCACCATCATAAACAGGTAACAGTTGCCCTGGGAAATGGGTAAGGGCCCGACGATGTCCACATGAATATGGCTGAACTGTTCCCAGATGTGTTTGAACTCCTGTATGGGCGCCCTGGTGTGTCTGTGCACCTTGGACATCTGGCAATGTCTGCATGTTCTGGCCCAGCCCGTGATCTGCTTCTACAGCCCATGCCATATGAACCGTTCTGCTACCATCCAGACCGTGGACCTGATGGACAGATGTGAAAGGTCATGGATGTGATGGAAGACCTGCCTGCGCCACTGCTGGGGAACCACTGGTCGAGGGGTGCCCATGGAGATATCGTACAGGATGGTGCCTTCACCACTTGGAATCGGGAGGTCTCAGAACTGCTGGCCCATGATGGCGGCTTTGAAGGCCCTTGTCTCCTCATCTGACTTCTGGTCCCAGGCGAACTGGTCGAAGTTGAGGCCGGGCTTCAGCGTGCAGATGGCTGGTCGTGAGAGTGCATTGGCAACCACATTGTCCTTCCCTGCCTTGTGCCGAATGTCGGTGTTAAACTCTGACATGAAGGAGAGGTGACGCTGCTGGTGGGCCAACCAGGGATCCTTTGCCATCGTGAGCACCTGGGTGAGGGGTTTGTGGTTGGTGAAGATTGTAAAAGTCCTCCCCTCCAAAATATAGCGGAAATTCCGCACCGCCAGGTACATGCCCAGTAACTCATTGAAGGTACAATACTTGCCTTCCGGCGGGCGGAGCAGATGGCTGAAGAATGTCAGCATCTTCCAATGTCCATTCACCTGCTGCTCCAGGATGGCATTGACGGCTATGGCAGAGGCATCAACAGAGAGTGCCATATGCAGTCGGTGTCCGGGTGGGCGAACATGGTGGCCTTCACGACAGCATCCTTGGTGGCCTCGAATGTGGTGCAAGTTTCTAGGTTCCAAGCGAACATTTTGTGCTTGGCTGTGATGAGGGCAAATAGCAGCTGCATGATGCGCGTGACTCCCGGGATGAAGCGGTTGTAAAAGTTGACCATACGCATGAACTCCTGGAGCCCCTTGTGGCTGTCTGGGTGTGGGAACTCCCTGATAGAGGCAACCTTCGCAGCAGCGGGCATGGCTCCTTCGGCCATGATGGTATGGCCCAGGAACTGTCCCAAACTGGCACTTGGCCGGGTTGATGGTAAGGCCGAAATCGGTCAGCCAGGAGAACAGGGCATGTAGGTGGGCCTTATATTGCGCCTGGTCCTTGGTGGCGATGAGGATGTCACCCAAATAAATAAAGACGAAATCCAAGTCCCTGCCCACAGAATCCATGAGGCGCTGGAAGGTCTGAGCGGTGTTCTTGATCCCGAATGGCATGCGCAGGAATTTGAACAAGCTAAAGGGGGTGATGATGGCCATCTTGGGTATGTCCTCATGGTGCACCGGGATCTGGTGATATCCGCGCACCAGGTCAACCTTGGAGAAAACCCTTGCACCGTGCAGGTTGGCCGTAAAGTCTTGAATGTGAGGGATGGGGTAATGGTCAGGAACTGTTGCCTCACTGAGCTAGCAGGGATGCTAGCTGCCGGAGGCTTTTGGGACCAGGTGGAGCGACAAGGCCCACGGGTTGTCAGATCGCCGAATGATCCCTAGTTCCAACAGGTGCGGAAACTCCTCCTTCGCCACCTGAAGCTTGTCAGGCAGGAGCCGGCGTGCCTTGGCATGAACCGTTGGACCTGGGTGGGGATATGGTGGAACACCCTGTGGAATGACAAGGCAGCGGAGAACTGTGGCTAGAGTGTTGGGAACTTATCCAGGATTTGCTGGAACTCGTCTCTGGGTGTGCAGATCGTTGCTATCTGCAGTTGCTCTGAGCGGGAGGCATTGAGGCAAATGGCCTGGAAGGTACGGGTGTCCACCAGGCAACTACCTCGATGTCTACCAGAAGCACATGTGCGAAGAGGAAGTCTTCACCCAGGATGGCAGTCGGGAGAGATGAGACCGTGATCCTCCATGCAAAATTTTGGTGGCTGATCTGGAAGTGGTCTGTTATGTTGGCTGTATGGAGGGGAGGTCCACAAGGTCAGTTCCTGGACTCGACAGCCATGGCCGGGATGATTCTGATCTAGGCTCCAGTGTCAATGAGAAACCGCCGGCCGCTAACTGAGTCACGCAGGTAGAGGAGGCTGTGTCATTGGCCAGCCGCTGCAGCCATTAACAGCGGCCGGTCTGGTCATTTCCCAGGAATGAGCAGGGCTGACAACACTTCCGAGCCTTGCGCTGGTGGTAGAAGCAGAGGCCTGGAGTAGATGCTGTGGCCTTGGTTATGCTTTTGGGGGCCCCTGCAGGGGCCAGATGCTCTACTGCAGCGCTAGGGGTGGGCTTGGCATGGTTGTGCCCGTGCCTCATGACCTGCTGGACCGCTGAGCTCTCCGGGAATCGTGCAAGCCATAACTCCTGGGCCTTCTTGGTGACCTTCCTCAGGTCGGTGAAGCTCTCCTGGACCAGCAGCGGCCAGATGTCGCCAGGCATATGGTTGAAGAAAATGCACTCGAAGAGTGGGCAGTTGGTGTGCTCACCCATGAGCATGAGCATCTCGTCCATCAGCTCCATCGGGGACCTTTTCCCCCAGGGCATCAAGGTGTAGCATCTGAGCAGCACGCTGGTGTCTGGATAGTCCAAGGGCTTTGGTAAGCACTTGCTTGATGGTCTCGTATTTGTCTTTGGCAGGTGGGTGCTGAACGAGGTGCAGCACGCGTCTGGCGGTGGCCTGGTCCAGGGCAGCGACCACATGGTAGAATTTGGTCATGTTTGACAAAATCTGGCAGAGGTGAAACTGAGTCTCCATGTGGCCGAACCATGTCTCCAGCTCCTGAACCCAGAATTCAGACAGTTTCACGGCTATAGCGCTGATCCCAGGCTCGCTCATGTTGGATTCAAAGATGTTTGAACCAGTCGGGGTCACCAATTGTAGCGGCAGCTACTCTGCTCCTGCAATAACACACACACAACCAGATGGGTTGAGCTCAGTGAACAGACTGGTTTATTGCTGGCTGCTGGGCTGCACTTATACTCCCAGTCCGGACCTGGCTGAGAACCGCTCTGGGGGGTGCCGACGTCACTCGGGTGTCACGTGGTCCCCCAGCATGGGCTTCTGATCCCCATGCTGGAAGGAAGGGAAAACCCCCGATGGCACCATTTTGACCGGCTGCCCCGCCGCATGTCTTACAAGCGGGGCCGGTTCGCCTGCCTAGTGGTGAGCCACTACAGAGCAATATAATTGAAGCCTTAATCAATAAGACAGAAGTTAAAATATTCCACATTTTGTTCAGAAAAACAGTGACATCACAGGATTGCAAACAATACAGGTGCATAACCTTTTATCTGGGATTGTCAGGACCAGACACCCGCCATCGGAATCTTCCGGATATCAGAATCATTTTAAAATGGAAGTCCCTTTAAGCAAAATTGCACAAAACAGGGGGCCTAGGATGTTAAATGCATGTAGATAAATAAAGACCATAAAAGACCATAATATTACTATTTTTTTTTTAAATTTTAAACTTCAAAATAAAACTGGCTCAGACATCGTAGACATCTCAAACATGCACATTGCAGCTCAGACATTGCAAACTATCAAGCTTCCACAATAACTCCACCTTCTGAGCAATCGACAATGAACTACGCTTCCTTTTCTGCATCTCACTGCCACTCATGTTCCCTTTGCCATGTTCATAGTCTTCACAGAGACTACTGACTTGTAGTGTTGACTGGGACAGCGAGTGGTGATGGGGCTCGACAGGGAGGAGCTCTTATAACCAGCTATGGAGCCTGACAGGGAGTTGCTCTTATAAGGTGATAATTGCACTAATTAGCGATGACACACGCCATGAATGGCCACTTATTAGGCGATGATACCGCAAATTATCGATGCAGAAGGCAACGGGATACATGAGAGTTGTGCGAGAGTCACGTTGGGGAACGTTGGGCACTAAACTCCATCTTTAATGAGCAGATGTCATCTACCAAAAAGGTGCTAGCTTTTGGAGGTTGTTGGGTTTCAGAATCCTGGATAAAAGGTTACACACCTGTACTTACTCGGAAATACTGTCACGTTTCTGTAACTGTAATGGAGCTAATACATCTTTATTGCCTGGAATTCGATATTACTTGACTATTGATTTTTCTTTCCTGAATTATCAATATTAAAATTATCTAGAAAACTATAAATTTCCATTATTTTGATCTGCTGTGACATTGGGCAAGTTCCTTTTGTATTTCCTCTGATAATGTGTCTAACCCTTTGTATTGCTAAATCATTACAGGTGCAATTAAAGATATCCCAAAATCAGAAGCATTTCCTCCCCCCCCCCCCCCCCCCACTTACCCACCAATCCATCACAGTCACTGAGAACTAACTTCATTTCTCTCATAAAATTTAAAAAAAATGCTGGAAACACACTGCATGTCAGAAAGAGAAATTGAATTATCATTTAAAGTTGAAGACTTTTTCAAACTGGGAATAAACACTTCACATTGGGATTCAGGAGTATGTGTAATGGTATCACCAAAGGATTAGAAAAATTGAAGCATATATTGTAGAAAGAATTTATTTTTCTCTTTTTTCATATCTTAATAAGGGTCTTTGTCTTGAAATATTGAATCTGTTTTGCATTCCTCAGATACTGCCTGACCTCCATTTTCTGTTTCTAAAGGTACAAATAGTGTAGTGTCTTCAATGTTTGTGTCTTGCTTGAAGAAACAAAAGTTTTTCTCAAAGTTTGGTGAAAAAGAATACAAATAGCTCACCAAGTTATAATTAACATTTGCATCTTAAAATCTATTCTAACTGCCCTTTTTGTTCTGTTACTGGGTGCCAGTCAAGTGAAACCAACATGAATTGCCTTCCAGACATGGGTAAATCCAGACAAGTTAATTCTACCTTCAGCTTTGTCTCCTCTTGGTAAACACACGCATGTCCAATGTTTTCCCATTGCAGAAGATCCCTGAGCAGAGATAGTGCTAGAAAGTGTACAGCACTGGGGCCCTGAGAATCAACCTGTTTACACACAAGGGAGATATGGAGTTACATATGCAAATCCAGGAATGTGATTACATGCAGTAATCACTGTTAAATCTTCATAGTTCATCCAACATTTCAAACTGACAACCTGACACTTTGCTGGAATTTCAAGAACAGGAAATTGGAATCAAAACTTATTGGCATGAACAAACGCCACAAAATTCATTGTTTTGAGGCAATATTATGGTTTATACCAAAATTGCTATAAATTACATTTTCAAAAATATACTATTTTGAAAAATAATAAATAAATTGGTGCATCAAGTATCATAGCTTTGCATTGTAGGTCTCAATTGGCATGTGCAAGTCAGGATGATTGATGTCATCATGGCAGAGGTAAACATTTTAAAGTAATAGTGAGAAGTTTAAATCTCTGATTCATTGTGTTTATGTTCATTATGGACGTTAAAGTAAAATAAAAGCAGATACTGGAAAACTGAAACAAAAAATGGGAAAATACAGGAAATACTGAAATCTGTGTGATAGCATCTGTGGAGAGAAAAGCAGAGTTACTATTTCAGAAATATTTCAATGCACCAATGGAATCATGAAGAAAGCACAAACCAATGGAATCATGAAGAAAGCACATCAGTGCCTCTACTTCCTCAGGAGTTGGCAGACACCAGAAATCCTGGCAAATTGTGGTGGAAAGTGTGCTGACCGGCTGCATCACGGTCTGGTATGGAAACTCCAATACTCCTGAGCGTAAAGCCAGAAGTTAGCGGACACACCCCAGGATACCACCGGCAAAACCCTCCCCACTGTTGACTACATCCACAGGGAACAGTGCCGGCAGAGAACAGCAGCAATCATTAAAGACCCACACCACCCAGCACATGCTCTGTTCTCGTTGCTGCCATCGGGAAAGAGGTATAACCGCCACAAGACTTGCACCACCAAGTTCAGGAACAGCTGCTATCCCTCCACCATCAGACTCCTCAATGACAAACTCAGTCAGAGACTCATTTAAGGACTCTTATTTGTTCACTTTATTGATTTTCTTTTTGTTCACTCTGCATTGGACAGTCAGTTTGTTTACATTTGTTATCTGTTTACGGTTCTTTGCTTGCATGTTTTATGCCATGTACAGTTTATTTTTTGCACTCTAAATAGTGGTGATTCTGCAGCACCTGTAGGATAAAGGAATCTTAGGGTTGTATGTGATGTCATGTATTCTGATAATAAATAAATTTGAAATACCAAATGTGGTTATTGATCTGAAACATTAATTGTCTTTCCCTCCCTTGTTGTGAATTGACCTGTTGAGTATTTCAGCAATTGTTAGCACAGTTCCAATGTATATTTGAGTTTCTCTGGAGAAATTAATTTGAAACATGCCTTTTGCTAAGATTGTGGCCTGGCCCTCATTTATATTTTAATCCAGCAAGATTTTGTTTTCATCTTTTCAAGTGTTGTTTCTGTGTTTCAAACAGAGACATGATGAGCATCTAAAGTTATAATATTACATTAAAATTTTTGTTAATTCCTGAAAATTAATTTGATAATTTTGGTGCAATTTTCTGCTTTTATACAAAATAATAAAGATCAAAATCAGAAGCAAAATTTATTGTCATGATCAAGTCACAAATTTAGGTATTTTGCGGTAGCATCACAGGGCAAATGCTCATATAAACCACCTTGCAACAATGAATAAAAATAGGGCACATAAAGTCAAAGTCGGGGAGTGTCTTTGGTTCATTGATCATTCAGAAATCTGATGGCAGCGGGGAAAAAGCCGTCCTTGTTACTCTGGTAGCAGAATGAAGAGGGCATGGCCTGGGTGGTGGGAATACTTGAGGATAGAGGCTCCTTTTTTAAGATACTGCCTCTTGTAGGTATCCTCGACGGAGTGAAGTCTGGCGCCCGTGATATCGCAGGCCGAGACAACAACCCTCTGAAGTTTTTTTCTTATCCTGAGAACCTCCGTATCAGACAGTGATGCAACCAGCCAGCCTGCTCTCCAAGATACACGTAGAAGTTTTTAAAAAGTCTATAGAGATGTGAATGCTTACCATTTTATCAAAGTTATTCTGTTAATAGCCACCAATAAACAAATTGAGACTGATGTTGAACAAAATCCTAAATATTCATACTTTTAACCTGTCAAAGAAATTTGATGTAAAGAGGTTTTTTTTGAAAATCACATTAAACTGAAATTAAGTTGAAGTACTGGTAGGTTAATTGGGTGTGAGTGGATTATTGGCTGGATGCTATTTTGTTAAAATAAGAAGAAAAAACATTTTAGATGTTTCTATTTAAAATGCAAAACTTTTTTTGAATATGTATTTTCTTTTTTCTTTTTTAGATGAGTCTTATCGAGTGAGGATTCCACGTGCAGAAACCATCCCCAGTTACAGCTCTCAGCATTGACAAAAACTTCCAAAGGGTGGAACATTTTCTGATGGCTTGGATTGAAACTGTGGTACTGAATGTGCCCAGTGAAACAAACTGGAGGATTTCTGGGCAAAATGGATTGATGTTTTGAATAATATCTGCAATATATTTTCTTCTATAAATCGACATTTCCTCTTCAAGTATTGGGACAGAACAATTGAACTAGACATACTGAAAGGAAAGGCTTCGTTTGCAAAAGCAGATTTTAGCTTATGCTCCAGGATGAACAATATAATTTCTTACCGTAGAAAGCAAAAGTACCTTTTTTTTGGTCAAGCATTTAGTTTCAAGAAAGTGCTGTGGTTTAGTGTCACATTCAGTGTAAAATGTAATGCATTTACTTGAGTAACAATCAGTTAAAGCCAAGACATTGTGTGGACCCGTGTTTGATTATTTAGGTGCTAATTACAGACGACTGGACAATTTTTTTTAATAACTCACAAATTTGGTTTTAGACTTCAGTAAATTGCAATGTAAAATTTTGCTGAACTTTTTCAAATCTGCCTGAGGGCCATGAACAGTTCTGCTGTGCAACAGTATTATTCTAGCGTTTCTTAACTTTTTTTTAGTATTTGCAGCACACTGCAATAATCAGTCAGTAATAGAAACTCATTTGGTGAAACAATTGTTGAGGTTCATGACTTTATCAGGTAAATGGAATGTTTGTAATTTGCAGAAAGAATTGTGTGAAAGTGCTTTTTAATTGTATTTGGCCATAACATTAGGTAATTACAAGAATATTTTTTTTGCATGTGGATTATGTCTGTTTATATCATTTTTATTTTCAGTCATCATCTGGGCAATTGACATACATGTTTGTAAAGAGTATAGACTGCTGAATGTAACCTCAGTAATTCAAAGTATTAACACTAGATTAAGGTCTAAATGTTCCAACGGTGGCAGCTCATTGGATGGATAACTAAGTCAACTGTTGCTATTTACACAACCTGCATGGAACTGGATTTGTTTCCAGAAGTACCAGCGAAGAAATAAGACACAAAACACGTGTAATATTTTGTTGTGCTAAACAACACTGTAAGAAATATGGGGAATGCACAGCACATCAGATTGCAGCTAAAAAGGAAGGGCAGCTTAATGTTTGGATGACAGTCATTCTTAAAAAAGACTTTGTTTTGTATTTTATGTATATATTTTTGTTCCTACAACTTTTTTCCTGTGAAATATCAACGAGCCCTTAAAACTGAATAGAATTAAACATTTATCAGCAACTGCAAATGGAATAAATTGCATTATTGTAGGTTGAAAGGACTAATGAATATTAGGTTCTGTGGGCCTAATTATGTTGAATATTACTGGATCTTATAAACATTTCTATCACTTTGAATAGAAGGTTTTTCTTCATGGTTTCATCAATGATTCTAGAGCATTTTAAACATTTTACAAATAACTCGTGCCGAGGTATTCGAATATGAATGTCCAAGTAACCACCTTACATACTGATTGCATGATCACGGAGGATTATTTTATGAACTTTATGAAAAATTAGTTATTCTGATTCCTAACTCTCTGTGTGTTCTGGTTTCAAAATTCCTCGTCATAAGTTCCCCATCAGTCAATGTACTAACTTCATTCAATCTAATTATTTCTGTAGAAGCCATTGTCAGCTCCATCCCTGCAATACTCGAAATTTCATTTCTAGTTGATGATTTCAGAGTGGATAATCCTACATCATCCTCACAAGATGAGATTTCACAGGATTTGCTGTTTATTTATAAAATGCCCAGTCTGTAGAGTGCTGAATAGTAAGTACATCCCTCTGTATCACTTGATGTGTTAGGCTCATAGAAATTTATCTGCAGTTGGCAGCACAAAATAGTCATGTCGGGACATCATATTTGCTTCCAAAATTCATTCCATTGTTGGGTTGAAATTCAGAGGAAGACTATAATGATCAGGTAGTCTGGAGAGCACCCCTGACCAGGGTTGAATTTCTTGGCTTACTTCTGTTTACCTGATTCAACAGCAAATGTGGGTTCTAGAATGAAATCTAATTCACCAGTTATCAAAGAAGAACTGTATTGGATAGATGCAACGGCCAATCCTGTGCTTTTATTCTGATAATAAGAGGGGAGGATCAGTGGCACCAGATCTGGGAGGTTAAAATGATTCAGGCCTCTGTAGAGAATTCCGGATGAATTTTTAATTCCTATCTTATTTCTGCAACTAGATTACCCTTCTGTTAAACAAATACAAAATGCAATTTACAATGAAAAATTGTGGCATCATAAATATATCATGTAATGCATTTGATGTAAAATTCTGGCAGTAGTTTCCTTGGCCTTTCCTCTTCTTGAATCAGTTCAGTTTAGTTTATTATCACATGTACAGATTACAAAAATAATTTTTTTTCCATATGGGATAGCACGTATCCAGCACTTATAGCCTCCAGCCATATTATTTATAGAAGACAAACAATAAAGTTTGCAGATGCTATGATTGTAGTTTAATACACAAAAGTGCTGGAGAAACTCAACAGGTCATGAAGTGTGCATAGGAGGCAAAGATGTATAACCAACATTGTGGGCTTGAGCCCTTCGTCAAGATATAAGCAAAAATCAGGCAGGCACCTGATTAAACAGATGGGGAGAGGAGGAAAGATAGGGCAGGGGAGTCGCACAGGCAAATGGTCATAGGTATATATGGGTTAGAGGGCAGAAGAGAAAAAAAAAAGAAGGATAGGAACGGTCTCTGAATGGAGAAGGAAAGGGGTGGGGAGTTGGAGAAAAAGAAGCAAATGGACAGGGAAAGAAAGAGAGAGATAGGCAGAAGCCTAATGGAGACCAGAGAAGTTAATGTTATTGCTATCTGGTTGGAGAATGTCCAGAGGGAATAATGAGTACTGTTCCTCCAATTTGTGGGTGCCCTTGGTTTCACAGTGCAAGAGACCATTGACAGAAGTGATGGTATGGAAATAGGGCATGGAATTGAAATGTTTGGCTACTGCATGATGCTGTGGACAGCAATGGTCATCGAGTGCTCCCATTGTGGCCTCCTCTACATTGAAGAGACAGGACACAGACTAGGAGATCACTTTGTAGAGCACCTTCACTCTGTCCACAACAATAGCAGGGACATCCTAGTGGCAAAACATTTCAATTCCACAAACCATTCCCACACCAACGTGGCTGTCCACAGCCTCATGCATTGCTAAACTGAGGTCACCCGCAAATTGGAGGAACAACTAATATTTCGTCAGGGCACTCTCCAACCACACGGCATTAATATTGACTTCTAGAGTTTCTATTAGGCCCCTTCCCTCCCTGTCACTTTCTCTCTCTCTCTCTCTCTCTCACTCTTTCCTCATTCCCTTTGTCACCTTTCCTGCAGCACCCATGCCTCCCCCACATCTCCATTCAGCAAGCTCTATCCTCCCCCAACACATCAATTTTTTTCTCTTCTGCCCACTTACACATATCCACCTCTGACCTCCTGTCTATTTGCTTGTGCTCCTCTCCCTGCCTCTACTTTCCTCATCCCCCACCTTTTTTTTCAGGCTTCTTTCCTGCTTTCTGCTCAAACCTTGATGAATGGCTCAGGCCTGAAACGTGGATTGTATAGCATTTTTTCATATAAATACTGCTTGTCCAGCTGCCTTTCTCCAGCACTTTTGTTTTTATTTTATTTATTAGAAGCAAATGACTAAACTATTGACATTTGAAACAAAATTCCATTTATGTGTGTAATTATCTGAGCAAGAATGAGGAGAGTTTGCTCAATTGAGCACCACCTGAGTCTTCAAAGAAGACAGTAACTTGGGGCAGGAAGCAAATTGAATCTTCCCACTGTTTGTTGAGTGGGTTCAGTCATAATATGATACACAGACTCAGAAAAGACTTTCAGTTACTAATTTTCATGACTACTTTTGCTTTTGGATGGCCATGCTAGATTGTTGCGTCTTCATAATTATGTTTTTGTGTCTCTATTTCTTCTTCATTCTTTCCCCTAAATACTCATCTGTTATGGTTCCTTAAAGTGTTTGGAGACCGCGTCCATATTCTTCATTGTTCGCACTTCAGCTGAACCTAGTTGCAAAGTCTCAACTACAAACTAGAGATCACTCTCTAGTAACCAAACATAATCCTGAAGGGTTGTAATAGTTGGTGGTTCTAGTCTGATGAGTTGCAGTGTAAGGCTGGTGAGATATGTAAGACGAAGGGTTCTCCAAGTGAAAATGAACTGTGAGTTAATTCAGAGAGAAAAGTTAAAAGTCAAATAATATTTGATAAAAATAAAGCACTTCTGTTGGACAGATTTTAAGTCTTGATGAGAGGCATTGATCATGTAGATCAGTGGTTCCCAACCTTTTTCTTTCCACTTACATCCCACCTTAAGTATTCCCTATGCCATAGGAGCTCTGTGATTAGTAAGGGATTGCTTAAGGTGGGATGTGGGTGGAAAGAAAAAGGTTGAAAATCACTCTTTTAATTGTACCTAATTGATTTGTTATGTGCACAGTTTCATAACTCCAAAGGAAATGGGCCAATGGCAATTTGTCTTGAGCAAAATATTCCAGTAACAATTGGGTCTAGAGCAGTGGTTCTCAACCTTCCCTTCCCACTCACATCCCACCTTAAGCAATCCCTTACTAATCACAGAGCACCAATAGCATTGGGATTACTTAAGGTGGGATGTGAGTGGGAAGAAAAAGATTGGGAACCAATGATGTAGATAGTCAGAGGCTTTTTTTTCCAGGGCTAAAATGGTTGCCACAAGAGGACATGGGTTTGAGGTGGTGGGGAGTAGGTACAGAGGAGATGTCAGGGGTATGTTTTTTTTAATGCACAGAGTGGCAGGTCCTTGAAATGGGCTGTCAGCAATGGTAGTGGAGGTGGATATATTAGGGTCCCTTGAGAGACTTTTGGATAGGTACATGGAGTTTAGAAAAATAGAGGGCTATGGGAAAGGTAGGGACATGTTTGGTCCAATTTTATGGGCTGAAGAACCTATATTTTGCTGTAAGTTATCTAAACATGAATTAAATATCAGATTTCATTAATGATGGAGATTTAGAACACAATTAAAAATTAACACTTGATATAATGACATTTCAGTTTTTGAACCAGATATGGTGATTTTCCATGAAAGTATCTGATATATCTTCCATGCAAGTGAATTTTGGAGAAAGAAATCTACTTAGTGCTTAATAAAAAAAAAAATTGTCTTCAGATACAGGACATAGTAAAGCAGGATCTTTATTCAGGTAAGTGTTTGGCTGAATATTCATTTACGTGACTTCCTGAGCTTCACAGAAGTGGAGGCTTCTGGCTGGGAGTTGCACTATCTGGGGAAACAGCCACTGGACTTGTGCTACACCATGGCATTTCCATGTCAGAGGCAAATCCTTCTTTAAAACATAGCAATAGGAAAATAAATCCAAGTCCGTTAAAGATATCTGATTTGAAACCAATCTTGCTATTGAGTGAAGCACAACATTGAAATTGTTTTTCATTCACTTTAATGCAGATCAATGAGTATTTTTAAATAATATTAATTTATCAACCCATTTTCAGAAGTGATTTTTTTTTCTAATCTGGATGGACCTCCACAATTACTGGTAATGTGATATTAATAATTCCTTAAGATATATTCACAAATAATTTAATAATGATGCAACAGAGTTCAGAAGATTATGGAATTATTACAATTACTGTTACTGCTGTTTTGATTTCAATTCAGTGCTTAGCTAGATTCTGAGATAAACACTCAACTGATAATACTCAAGTTAACCAACAACAATACTATAATACATACAATTCTTATTATGTGTTATAACTGTTAGTAAAAGTTATCAATTACAAGACTTCCTGACCATTTTAATTAATTTCCTTTCAATTAAAATGTAAAACCCCTGGTATCCAGAATTGATGGGGATTGGTAGAGTCCAGATAAGAGAATTTTCTGGTTGCTTGAGACTGTGTGTTTTGTGATTGGGGAACCAACAACGATGTACACCAATTTTAAACTTCTGTATTCTTTACCCATTTATTTTTCTCCATTCTTTTGCTGGTTGCTTTAATTCCAGATAGCAGGGTTTTTTTTTTTACTGTCTGAAGCATTAGCCCTCAGCATCTGCCCAATGAAAATAAATGTGAGTTGTAAAATAGAATTGCCTGTTTTGTATCAAGACCCAAGATGGAAAAAAAATAATAAAAAAGTTGAGACATTTTCCTGAGGTAAATTTCCTCTAAATTGCAATCAAGCTTGTTATATTCATGGTGCTTATTAAAAATCAGTTAAATGGGTAATATATGAAATGTTTAACAATACAACATATCAAAACGGAGTCTTTATATTGTGCAATCAAATCTAAATAGTCATAGAACTGATGTTCACAATGAGAACTCAAAACTCTACTTCAAAGATAAGCAGAAATTTCTAAAAATAACTATAAGCAAATTTGGAGAGGATTTGAGTAAACCTGTTGAAGGTAAGGTGCCTTATCAATACTTATCTTGTCAGTCCCATTTTAAGCATTTAAATATTGAGAGGAAAGTTTTCATTTATGTAACATGCTTTAAGACTTTGAGACCATACATAAGAATTTCAATAGTTATTGTTATAATACAGGCAAGGAGGAGAAATGATAATTTTGCTATATTTTGCAATATTTCTCATTAAAATACTAAATGGACCATAAAATTTTGTTGCCTTTCATTGTGAAAGAAATGTATTTATACATTTATACTATTTTCTGGTCTATTTCAAAATTAGTTTATTGGAGATGAGTGCCTCCTTGTATTGTAACAGCAAAGTCGCTGATTCATCATAAAGAGTATTCTGGGAGATTTCTCTATATTTATATTAAACAGACTCTATCTGTACCCCACATCCTTTTTTTTCACTCTGCATACTTCTTGTGGCATATGTAGTTCATGCAGAATTCACCAGGGTACCTCAGTTGTTGGTTTAAATGTTGTTATCACATAACAAGGTCACGTTTTTATAGAATGGGTTGACACCACACCAATTTGATGATTAGATACCTGAACTGACTGTAAAAATTGAAGGTTTATCCTGATAATAGATCCTAACCCTAACCCTAACCCTAACCCTAACCCTAATAAAATTTTTGTCACTCACAAAGAGTTTTCCATTTAGATTTAGACAACAGCGCGGTAACAGGTCATTTCGGCCAACGAGAAAAAGTGGAAAAGTCGAAAAGATTTAAATAATTTATGAAATCACCACCTTTGATCCTTCCAGAAAAAAATCTCAAAATATGGATCTACAATATTGCCACAATTAATGGTTTTATTGAATATAATGTGTCCAAATCCTAAGCTTGTGGTTGACAATTCTGCTGCAAACAGTAATATTTCATCTTAAAATAGACAGCCTGCAGTAAATCCAGAAATGTGTCTCACCTTATCCAATGAATGTTCTCAGAGTCTCTATATTAATATTTATTTATTTGCATTTATTAAATGAACTGATCTGGATAATCTATTTCCATGATTAAATGAGGTTATATTCTCATGGATACAATTACAGGGATTTTAACTCCAGGTGGCGAGGTCTAAAATAAATTGCATAGAGGCGGAGAGTATAATTAGCACTTGCGCTCTATTTTGTGGCATGAAAATTAAAAGTGACTTATTTAAAAGGTACTGAGAATATGATAAAATAATTGCAAAAGCACCAATGTTTCCTCGGTGCTAAACTATTCCCCCTTTTATAATTTGATTCCCCACCTTGGTTTTCACAAATAACAAATATGATAAGGCAAATTTTGGTTGAGAGATATACCTGAGAATATAATTATGGAGACTGGTCCAGGTTTGGGATGTTCTGGATATTGTTAGTACAGTATTTTTCAATTCAGTTAACTATTCTGTGAATTATTATAATTTCTTATAAAGTTTTGGATAAGCTGGTGTTTCAAACATTAAAACAGAAAAATGACAAAGCACAGAAGACCACAGCATGTGTGCGCTAAGCATAAGGCCCAATTTAAATTAAAACTTCACTTTGGATATTTGAAGATATATTAAATTTGGATTTACAGTTAACATTCAGAGAATGAAAGGGAGGGAGAATCCTCCTCTTGCTTTAATTTGTCAGCATCGATTAATTCAAAATATTTTCCATTTGATCCAGCTCTGCCTGTAGGAGAAAATGTTTTATTTTAAAATGTTGATGTGTTTCACAGTCCCTTTGCCATAAATCCCAGAGATCAGGACTCATCCTTCCTGATTCCTTGCAGAAAAAAAAATCTCTTTCAGCACATTGTTTCCTCATCTGTTGCTACCTGATGCTAGTTCCAAAACACCAAGAGGTAAAAATAATTCCTTATGTCAAATCCGCATGTTGCATTCCCACTTTTAGTTGTCAGGCTTCCCTTACAGAGTAGCTAAAACACATTTAGAAGGAGCAAACTTGCATTTATATAATGGGGTAACCCAATGAGGTATGGTTGGGAAATTACAAACTTGCACACCCTTTCTTCATCCAAGATCTCTTAGAGCTGTGAGAAAAGAGAAAAAATGGACATGCAGATTTTTCAGCTTCTCATTGCTTCAGAATAGTTGTGAAGCTGTATGTGATGGGACAACTTAGAACTTTGGAGTCAGCTGAGGTTTTTTTTAAGCCTCCTTTCAGTGCAGACACCCTGCCTCTCTGCCCTGAACAACTTCTCCTCTGCTCTTGGGTATCAATAGGATGGGTGTTTAGCTTCAGATAGCTGAAGTAGTGAAGAATCCATGCACATTATAATTACATTGGACATCAAAAATTTTGCTTTTTGAATAGTTTGGGGCATATTTAAAATGTTCCTATCACATACCGTGTTTTAGATATAACTTATTTTTATGATTTATTGCCATGTTGTTAACATACTTCATGCGTACAAAACCATGAAGTACATGTCATTGAAAATTCATTTTCAACTTCTTCCCCGCTGATCTTGATGCAGTCAGTGACAAATACGTTGGAACATTTCACCAGAATATTTTGATCATGGAAAAGCGCTATGAGGGCAACTGGAATCCATCAATGCTGGCCAACTATTGTTGGACACTGACACAAGAAGCATCAGATACTGAGTACAAGTAAAAATCAGCGGAAGAACATTTTTAAGTCAGTTGAACTGATGCAGTTTTTCAGCATCATTATGTGATTAAACATGCTACATTCAAGAAAAGTTAATTTAATGTCCAATAACCTAAGTGATACAGCAAATCTGAATTATCATTGAGTTCATTTTTTAAATAATTTTTTTTTTAGGAAGCAAACCTTTTGGAAAGTTTGTTGTCTTAGTGTTATTAGTGAGTATAGACGACATTTTCCTTATTTTAATATATCCTAATTTCAGAGTATCATTTTCCAAAGTGTGAGCTGCGATATCCCAAATTTAGATCCCTTTAATCCAATAAATCAAACTCTGTAGCTGTTACTTTATGTAGTTTTAATTCATTGATAGAACGGATAAACATTTTACTTCGCTTCTCATTAAGACTTTCATAATGATGAATAACAAAGTATTTACTGTATGATAGAGATATAAAATGTATATAATGATACAAATGATATAAAAAGCTTTTAAAGAAATACACAATGGTATTTAAAGGGATACAAAAGGCTTTTAAAGAGACACACAAGTTCAAAGAAAAATTTCTCGTGCTCACGCTTCCTTCACATTTTGACATCTTGTAGAATAATGAGCAAGCCGTTAGTTTTGGATGGATGTTAAATCATATTCCTTCCTAGTCACTATGGTAACACTACAAACAATAGTTCTCTTAAAGAGACAGGCACAAAATTAACCAAGCCTCAAAACACACAGTTTTAACCTTTACAGTGAGTTTCTGGATCTCCAGCTGTTCTCTCCAGATCAAGATTTTCTGCTCAATCTCCATGCTCATGTGCCTGAAGATCTGTTCTTTCCCCTTTAGTTCTGGTCAGGTTTCCCGGCCTTTGTGCTTGGTATGAGTTAGTTCCTGGATTTCCTGGCTCTTCTGATGAGATCGGTCCCTGAAGTTTATGGTGGACAATCCAAGAGTTTTACAGGGACTAATTACAGTGAACTTCAGCACAGCTCCAGTTGGTTTGAGTTCCCAAGTTGTCTATGTGATCTGGGAAGAGCCCTGCTTGTAACACCCTTCAGAACCTTAACATTGAATTTGCTTTTGGTGCTGTTGATTTGGTATTAGGCTGTTGAATATAACAGAGTAGATTAAGTATTGACCATTGGCATTGATATCCTAATATGGACCTTGTAATCTCCTGTTAAATTATTAATGTAAGTTCATTGGTGTCAGTGTCTGGATCAGAGGTATTACAGCATTTGTTGATGAAACAAGATCTTATTCTAAGTATTTTGTCAGGAGAATTCCACTAAATCTAGCTTGCTCTATTACCTCCTTGCCAATCACATTTCTTCAGTGGTCTCTGTGCTTTTGCATCCATTCACTGAAGTTGCCAAGTAGGTGAGTTAGTCCCACGCCAAAATGTGTGCAAGCTAGAATAGAAGTTTTATGGACTTGTGTACAGCTTCCAAATTTGGGATGTAAATGTTGGTGACATTTATATTTAGAAGATGGATGATAAAGTACTGGAAAAGAAGGCAATTCAAATCAAATGTTTGATAGACTATCGATCATTCAGCACCTCTTCAGTGTTGCACTAAAGGTGCAGTATCATCTCCTTGAGCCTCAAGAATGAGGCATAAATTTTGTGAAATACCATCAGAAGGAATGCCAAGTTTCATTCTTGATTCTGAATCCGGCCTGATGTAGGTAGAAAAGGGATGACCTTGCATAATGAAGAAAGAGTGAATCAATAATTGTTTTCCAGATAAGAAGATGGAAGCAGCTGAAGAATCCAGCAAGGGAAGGATTGCAGAGGTTTCCTTTTGTCAAAGTTAACAGCAGGGCTTTCTTAGTTCTTCTGGATTGCTGGCGCTGCTGGAGGCCCACAACAGGAAATCGAACCAGATTTAAGGAGGGGAGATCATAAACATGGGATGGGGTAGGAGGGGAATAAGAATCATCAGCTGTGAAGTGATTGGGGAACATGGGATAATCACACAAGGATCACACTGGAGTAGGCCGTGGAGATCTTGTGATTATATCATCATTTGTTTGAAATGATAGAGCAATAATCGCAGGAAGCAGTCCAAGTAACTGAGGAGTTTTTGAAGAATTTTTGGGGAAAGGAGGAGCAGACCTAATTCTCTGACCCCTGAAACCATGTATATGCAATGAAATAGCAACAAAATAGAACCAGACTTCAAAACAGCTTAATGCAAGCACACCATTAAACTCTGAGGTTTTTTTTCCTGGCTGATCATTACTTTATTATGGTTGATAGCAGACGACAATTCAACCTTTATATTCTTACCTGATGCAATGAAGAGTATTATAATATTTATTCAAAGTTTCTTGCAATGGATGTCAATGTCAGTGTTAGCAATTTTCATGATCTACAGAGTTTACCGGTACATTTACCAAATGAGCTAATGAAAAAAAAAATCCTCTTCCAATCATTGATAAAATAATAAGCATTCAGATACCCCTTGTAGATACAAATTCTGAGTATTTTATATCAAAGTAGTGAAGGTAATTTAATATTGCTTTCCTAGCATTCTTCCCTGGCAAGACTGCGTGTGTAGGTTAATACTGAGAGTGTTAAGATTGCATTCAACTGTTTCCTTTATTGCTTTGCCATAAATAAATACAAATGGTGGAGCCATTGATAAAAATAAGCACATTCTCTATTTAATGGAAAAAATTGTCAAGAAAAAAAATCTAAATCTTTAAATTTAAAGATTTAGACATACAGCACGGTAACATGCCTCTGCGGACCACCAGCCCATGCCACCCAATTACAGTCAATTAACCTACAATCCCCTAGTACATTTTTACCAGTGGGAGGAAACTGGAGTTTCTGGGGAAAACCTACACAGGCACGGGGAGAATGTACAAACTCCTTACAGACAGAGCGGGATTCGAACCCAGGTCCTGATCACTGGTGCTGTAACAGTGTTGTGGTAACTGTTAGATTTCAATGTTATTGATCATTATTTTTAAAGAAGGCTATGTATTTGGTGTGGTTTGAAATTTGCTGCATAAGATGGTATCTCATGATGAGCATTGGTCTCTTGAGTAAATGGACATAAGGGAGTTTTGGCCTGCATATTATGCCTTATATCAAATTGACATTTTTAGGGACATTTCTGAGTTGTTTCTATTTCAATGGCTGTTGTTTGTTATTCACGTTTATTTCATTGAACTCTAACATTATGGCATTCAAAGCTGTGTTTATGCTTGTCAAGTGGCTTCATATGTCATAGCTGCAGTGTTGCTGGATGGCACGTTAAATGTGAAGTTACCCACCTGAAAGTATTAGTTTAATTGGTTTCTCTGAAATGCACAATAAAGAATGGAATCATTTTAATGGAGCCATCCAATTGAGTCAGCCAACAGGAAAGCTGAAAGTTTAGCCACACAGAGAAATTTCCTTCCGTTCTCCAAAAGCCCTAGAGATTGCTCCACTGAAGTAAAATGAATGTGAATAACTGTTTGATGCAGAATATCCTGACAACTGTATTGACAATTTCAGAGTGTTGCACCGAGATCTTGCAGAGACTGTTTTGAGGACAGTGGTGCTTCATCAGTATAATCAGGTTATTGGTTGCTTTAACTAAAATGTAATAGACTAAAGATCCATATGAGTGGAATTCCAAGCTTATACAGTAAAAAAACACTTCCACTGTTGTTGTTCATTCAGCAGAATTAGGATGAAGGAGTGTCTTGTGTATTGTCATTACTCTATGAGGTTCTGGAGCCTGTAATCACATCTGTGTCACAACAGATTACCGCTGTCATTGATTCTGTTGAATCTGACAGATTCTCTGATTCTGTCTGATTTACTAATGAAATTTTAAAAATGCCTAACAGAAATAACCCATATTATAATCTACTTCCTTTGAACAAACAATGAAATTATTTCCTGCTAAATCTATGCCATAATTTAAAGTCCACCGTCAGCTAGATTTCAACTACAATACAGTATAAATAAAGATCAAGTAGAGGTAATAGCAAATAGGCTCAAGCCCAAAACGTTGGTAGCCCTTTTCTTCCTATAGATACTGCATGATCTGGTGAGTTTGTCCAGCACTTTTGTGTATTGCACTACAATCACAGCGCCTGCAGACGTTCAACTTCATGTAGGACAGCAATATTTTTCTTCATTAAAATAGTTAATTTTGCCAATGTATTTTTGGATAGTTTATGACTTTAGTTGTTTTAGTTCTTGAATTCAAGTTTATTGAGGACATTTTAGCACCAGACATTTTGGCCTCCATAGTTTGGTGTCCACAATTTGGCACTGGGCATTTTGCTGCCCACAGTTTGGTGCTGGACATTTTGGTGCTAACAGTTAGGTGGATTTCACCACGAGGAGAGGGGAGCCTGCAGATGTTACTGTGCAGAACGGGGAATGTGGAGATGCCACCATGGGGAGATGGGAATGCATAGATGTCACCGTGGAGAGAGGGGAGTGTGGAGATGTTACTGCAGGTGAGGGGATTGCAGAGGTGTCACTACGGAGAGACAAGGGGAGCTGAGAGTACGTAGATGTTACTGAGGGATACGGGAATGTGGAGATGCCACTTTTGGGAGACAGGAGTGCAGAGATATCACCACAGGGAGGTGCGAGTACATAGATGTTACTGCAAGGAGACAGGAGTGCGGAGATGTCACCGTGGATGAGGGGAGGGGAGTGTGGAGATGTTATTCAATTATATTTAATTAAAATTATAATAAATTAATAATATATTCATTATATTACGAGAAAACTATGGCAAGCAGGGTGAAAACTAATCCAAAAGAGTTCTACAAATATGTTAATGGTAAGAGGAAATCTAGAGACAAAATTGGTCCCTTAGAAAATCAGAGCGGAAAACTGTGTGTGGAGCCTAGAGAAATGGGGGAGATATTGAACAGTTTCTTTTCTTCGGTATTCACTAAGGAGAAGGATATTGGGAGATGTGAGATAAAAAAAGCAAATTGGGTAAATATGGGGAATATAGAGATTACAAAAGGTGTAGTTTTAAGGCTTTTGAAGAATATAAAGGTGGATAAGTCTCCGGGACCAGACGGGATCTTCCCCAGACATTGAGAGAAGTGAAGGAGGAAATAGCAGAGGCTCTGGCGGTAATTTTCCAAATGTCATTAGATATGGGGATAGTACCGGAGGATTGGCGCATTGCGCATGTGGTTCCGTTATTTAAAAAGGGTTCAAGGAGGAAGCCTGGCAATTATCGGCCTGTAAGTTTGACGTCTGTGGTAGGTAAATTAATGGAGAAAATTCTTAGAGATAGTACTTATAAACATCTGGATAGACAGGGTCTGATCAGGAGCACTCAACATGGATTTGTGGGAGGAAGGTCATGTTTGACCAATCTGATTGAATTTTTTGAAGAGGTAACTAGGAATGTGGATGAGGGTAGCGCAGTGGATGTTGTCTATATGGACTTCAGTAAGGCCTTCGATAAGGTACCACATGGAAGGTTAGTTAGGAAGGAGCAGTCTTTAGGTATAAATTTTAAGATAGTCAAATGGATTGAACATTGACTGAAAGGGAGAGGCCAGAGAGTGGTAGTGGATAATTGTCTGTCAGGTTGGAGGCTGGTGACCAGTGGTGTGCCTCAAGGATCTGTATTGGGCCCATTGTTGTTCGTTATATACATTAATGATCTAGATGATGGGGTGGTGAATTGGATTAGTAAATATGCAGACAATACTAAGATAGGTGGAATAGTGGATAATGAAGAAGGTTTTCAAGGATTGCAGAGGGATTTGGGCTGCTTAGAAAAGTGGGCTGAAAAATGGCAGATGGAATTTAATGCTGATAAGTGTGAGGTGCTTCATTTTGGTAAGAAGAATCAGAATAGGACATACGTGGTAAATGGGAAAGCATTGAGGAATACAGAAGAGCAGAAAGATTTAGGAGTAACGGTACATCGTTCCCTGAAGGTAGAAACTCATGTGAATAGGGTGGTGAAGAAGGCTTTTAGTATGCTGGCCTTTATCAATCATTGCATGGAATATAGGAGTTGGGAGGTGATGTTGAGATTGTATAAGACGTTGGTGCGGCCTAATTTGGAGTTCTGTGTGCAGTTCTGGTCGCCTAATTATAGGAAGGATATAAACAGAATGGAGAGAGTGCAGAGAAGGTTTACCAGAATGTTACCTGGGTTTAAGCATCTAGAGTATAGGGAGAGATTGGACAGATTAGGTCTTTATTCTTTGGAGCGTAGAAGGTTGAGAGGGGATTTGATAGAAGTATTTAAGATTATGAAAGGGATAGACAGAATGGATGTGGATAGACTATTTCCGTTAAGAGGAGGAAAGATTAAAACAAGAGGACATGAGTTAAGAATTAAGGGGCAGAGGTTTAGAGGTAACATGAGGGGGAATTTCTTTACTCAGAGAGTGGTAGCCATGTGGAATGATCTTCTGGGAGAAATAGTGGCGGCGGAGTCAATTGTATTATTTAAGAAAAGGTTGGACAGGTATATGGATGAGAAGAAGATGGAGGGTTATGGACATTGTGCAGGGAGGTGAGACGAGGGAGGGGTGTTTGGTTCGGTGCGAACTAGAAGGGCCTAATGGCCTGTTTCCGTGCTGTAATTGTTATGTTATGTTATGTTAAATTACATGCCATTCCCTTCACTAATGGCAAGTGCCAAAATATCAGAAGGGGTACAAAAGTCTTGTTTTTTTCACCAAAGTATCCATTTCCAAAATGCGAGTGCCCAAATATCTGATTCCGATAATGACTATGACATATGGAAAGATTTACTTGATGCTTTGGCACTGACGCACATGATTTTAGTGTGATGATCCTCTCAGCATACTTGTTAATTAGTAATATTCTCAACAGACACCTGAAGGTACTGGTGGAAAAAAAAAGACCAAAGATGTCTCTACAAGATCCTCCAAATTTAATGGAAGGTTGAACATCTGTCCTTGGTCAGAGGATGGAAATGGGCCTTTCATCCCAGCTTGTCTATGTAAACCAAGTTGTCTATCTGTGTTAATCTAGTTTCCTTCCACTTGATTCATATCCCTCTCAACAGTTTCCTATCCATGTGCCTGTCTATATGTCCTGAAAATGTCATAACTGTACATTACTCTTTAACTTCCACTGACAGCTCATTCCAGGTACGCACCACACACTCTGTGGAAAAAGTTGCCATTCAGCTCCATTTTAAATATTTTCTCTATCACCTTAAACGTATGCCCTCTCAATTTAGACTTTCCTACCCAGTGGAAGAGTCTATGACAAGCCATTACTTGTGCCTCACATGATTTTATGTACTTCTATAAGGTCACCCTTATAGGCTGATGCCTTCTTTGGTCCATGGGAAAAAAAAATCAAGCCCATTCAACCTCTACTTATAAGCTCTGAGTAATATCCTTGTGAATAATTTTTGCACTGAATTCAGTAATAACAGCTTTCCTAAGGCGAAGTGACCAGATCTGCACAATATCTAAATGTGACCTAACATTGTGTCATGTACAACTGTAACATGACTTCCAAACTAATGTGATCAATGACCTGACCCTGAAGGGAGGAATGTCCTATGCCTTTTTATATCCAGTTTCTGAGAACTATGCACCTGTATGTCGAGGCATTTCTGTTCTACAACACTCCCCAGGCCCTTACAATTTACTGAAAAGTCATGCAATGGTTTGACTAATCAACATCCAATACCTAGCATTTATCTGAATTAAAGTCGTCTTCCCATTCCTCAGCATACTGACTCTTTTGATGAAGATCCTGCTGTAATCTTTCCCATTGTCCACCATACCTTAATTTTAGTGTCAATTTTACTAATAATTTCTCCTACATTTTCAACCAGATTGTTAATTTAAATGGTGAACAATTGAAGACACTACACTGATCTCTGTGGCATACCCATTGTCACAGAATGAAAAAGAACTCACCACCACTACCCTCGGTCTCCTGTTTTGAGGCTGTAGTTAGACTAGGCCTTGGGCTACACTGAATCCTGGATATGAACATAGGAATAGATACAAGCAATCTAGCTTGAGCTTTGTGATGGGAAGAAGTCATGAGGCAAATGGAAGAAAAGGTTCAGAGGTATGGTTAAACCCTCTTTGAAGAAATGCAATGTTGCCAGTGACTCCTGGTGGTCTCTGACACTTGACTGCTCAAAAATGTTAAGAAGAATTCCAGAAAGCTTTGAGAATCTCAGGGTCATGCATCAGGAACATCCTAAACCCTTGCGTAAGTTGCAAAGGGAGTGCACCACCTTAGAAACATCTCTCCCACCTATTTCATCAGGTATCTATGTACATCCCACATTGATCTTATTCACCATCTCAGAATCTTTAAAAAAACAGAGAGCAAACAAATTATGATCAGTCCCAAGGGATTGCCTAAGTTGTAATTTTTCACTGGAGATTTTCCTTATTACTTCATTTAAATGATCTAATTCAAGTGTCTTGCCTTTTGGCGTGTTGAGTTCATGATTATACAAAGGAAGTGATAAGTGAAGTGGTTTCCTGTTGCCATCTTCAGTTGCAGTGTCCATACTGGACAGGTGACCCAGGACATTGATCAGCAGATTCATCTTCCCAGTATTTTTAGCTTTACAACCATAAATTCCAATCCATGGCTTCACGTGACCCTGACTGGAAGGCTAGAAGGTACTATTCCTTGCCCAAGGGTGACCTGTAAGCTATCGGACGTAAGAAGTGCCTTAAATTTCCTGAGCAATTGCGCAGCACTGATAGTGACAAATGTCTCTTTAGCTATTTACAGAATGCTGATATCGCCTCAAACTGTGCATCTTGGCGCCTCACAGTTCGGCGGGCAGCAACCTCCTTTGAAGAAGACCGCAGAGCCCACCTCACTGACAAAAGACAAAGGAGGAAAAACCCAACACTCAACCCCAACCAACCAATTTTCCCCTGCAACCGCTGCAACCGTGTCTGCCTGTCCCGCATCGGACTTGTCAGCCACAATCGAGCCTGCAGCTGACGTGGACTTTTACCCCCTCCATAAATCTTCGTCTGCGAAGCCAAGCCAAAGAAGAATATTTAATTGGAGCACTTACACCCCTAACGTCGAAGTACTCGAGATGGCAGAGGTCGACAGCATCGAGTCCACGCTGCTGAAGATCCAGCTGCGCTGGATGGGTCATGTCTCCAGAATGGAGGACCATCGCCTTCCCAAGATCGTGTTATATGGCGAGCTCTCCACTGGCCACCGTGACAGAGGTGCACCAAAGAAAAGGTACAAGGACTGCCTAAAGAAATCTCTTGGTGCCTGCCACATTGACCACCGCCAGTGGGCTGATAACGCCTCAAACCGTGCATCTTGGCGCCTCACAGTTTGGCGGGCAGCAACCTCCTTTGAAGAAGACCGCAGAGCCCACCTCACTGACAAAAGGCAAAGGAGGAAAAACCCAACACCCAACCCCAACCAACCAATTTTCCCTTGCAACCGCTGCAATCGTGTCTGCCTGTCCCACATCGGACTTGTCAGCCACAAACGAGCCTGCAGCTGACGTGGACTTTTTACCCCCTCCATAAATCTTCGTCCGCGAAGCCAAGCCAAAGAAGATTGTTTTTGACATCTACTGGTAATGATACTAATGTTTTTTTTAATTCACAGGATGTGTGGGCAACCATTGATTGTCCAGCATAATTGTTCATGTGGTGAAAGTCATGCTACTAGCTAGGGAGCTTCAGGGATTAGATCCAGCAGTGGACTCACAATACAGAATTTAATTGGTAATTCCTAAGGCAGTATGTAATTTAAGTGACTGATATTTGAGACCTAACACAACACAGATTTATTTTTACCTTAACCATGCTGAAAACAGTTTGACAAACTACATTTGCAGTTAGATTGAAGGAGCAAGGTTTTTCCCCTTTCTGTTATACTAGGTGTCCAACAGCAGATGCCGCCTGTGCTCTTTCATTTTAAAAGCATGTGAACAAATGCCAGTCATGAAGTGAAATATTGCAATCATCAACGAAAATGAGAAAACCATTGTGTATAATCAATACCCTTATAACATGGTATCTGAGTTCTGTCACGCAAATGACAGAAATCAAATTAACAGCAGAGAAATTCAACATCCCACAAATTCCAATGTGCTTGTAAATATTTTCTGCTCACTCTTTGAAGTGAAAATGTAACAATTTCTTTGGAAAATGATGTTGCTGGACATATAAAACTTGGGAAATCTCTACATTTACTCTACTAATGGCACAGAAAAAGAGTTCATGTGGCATGGTACTCCATACAACACAGCGAACAAGATTCATTTCCACTGAACGTTCTTGTTAATGTGAAACCTTCGACTATCTTCAAGCCTCATAATAAATGCAATGAATCTCAGTTGAAAGTCAAATGTGTTGATAATTTAAAATGTTGTTGCATAAATAGAGCAGAATTTCAATATGCTCATGTGCAAGGTTTTTCATTTGGGAAGAAATAAGATTGTTATGCATTACTATTGCTTGACATAGCCCCATCTCAATGAAAATGTTTTGTTTTCTATGTTCTTGAAAGTAGAAGATTAAAATCATGTAAAGCCACCTGAAGAAGCATCTCCAGCATGTGACTGTGTTTCCCATTGACCAATTAGATAAAACAGTTTGCTAATAACTGCAAAATATTGACTGATAAGAAAATTTAAGCATTGAGAATTCTACCACACTTCCAAAATTCAATTTATTTTCCTTGATTGAATTGCCTTTTGGAAGCAAAGAAAATGGCTCCTGGTGTGTTTGGTGTGACCAAGCAAAAATGGCTTTTTGGTCAACAAATGAAAGCCAAATGATTTGGTTTGTGGCAAAACCATTATCAAATTGGCATCCATAGTTGCGGGCCCCCGCAAAATCAGGAGTTCCTGGTGGCCAGGGGTACAAAGGACTCTGGGAGGTGCGTGACATCAGAGGTCAAGCAATTGTGAGAATGCGCCTACTTGAATTATTTAAACTCCTGCGATGGTTCTATCAAACAGTTCTGTTGGTTCCAGCTCACAGACGATTTCTGCTGGTTTCTACTGACTGCACCACTCACTACATTTGGTGTCCAATCAACGGTTCAAATGACATTTTTGGATCTCACTATGGATGCACAGAATGCCGTGGTGCTCAAACGTCCAATACTTTGGACCTTGCAGTCACAAGTTTGCTTCGAGCAGGCGAAGGCCCAGTTCCATCTATGCAAGATTACCAATGATGCAACGGTGTATTGTCGATTTCTTACACCAGCCTCCAGCCAATAACCGGTATAAAGCCATCCATATCATGCTCATACGGATTTTTGGCCTTTCCGGACTCAACAGGGCAGCATGACTTCTCCATATGGACAGCCTGGGTGACCTACACTCCTTCCAAACTAATGAAGGAGATGCTGGCACTCATGGATGGACACAGGCCCCGTCTGCTTTTTGAGCCACTTTTTCTTGAGTGAATGCCAGAAGTCATCCGTTTGCTGCTTGCAGATGAAGACTTTAATGACCCTCATTGCTTATTAGCTTTCAGTTGGGTGCATATCGGTGCCTCGGCAAAGTCTTTGACCCTGCCCACTTCGAATAGTGCTGCGGCATCAGACTCGACCAGACACAGCGCAGACAGAGGACTTCAGTTTACATCCAGGTGATGGTTCACAATCGCACAGCTGCTGGGCAAACAACTGCATCAGTCAACGGCCTAGCATCCCCAGTTCAATAGCTTTGTGGAACGTTTTCACCATCATATGAACATGGCTCCAATGGCATGTCGTAAGGGACTGGATTGGATAGATGAAGTGCACCGAAGGAAGATCTACCTATGTCCTCTGCAGAATTCGTTTACGGAGCCCCCCTAATGGTCCAAAAGGAATTTCATTCCTGCAGCATGCGGGCAGCAGGAATCCCCAACTTCAGAATTCACAAGCTTAAGGGAGAAGGTGGGTACACTGGTGCCCATCTCGGCCACCTGGCATGGGTCTATGAATTCAAATATTCTGCCTGCCTTTATGTATTCCTGCACAGGGATGCACACAGGATGCCATTGCAATGGCTATATGAAGGTCCTTTAAAGCTGGTACTGAATAACAGCTCCCCGTTTGACAGCAGGCAAGAAACCGTTTCAGTAGATTGCCTTAAGCTGGCACATGTGGACCTAGATCAGGCAGCATACCCCTGGCACAGGGGGCATCCGCCAGCATGTTCTAGTTGTATAAGTGAGACTGCAGTATCATCTCTGAACTCCATTTCTGGGGTGTGTGTGTGTTGTGGGGGGGGGGGGGTATTATGTGGCAAATCACGCCAGTCCATTATCAAACAGGTGTCCATATTTGCGGGCCCCTGCAGGATCAGGAGTTACTGGTGGTCAGGGGTGCAAAGAATTCAGGGAGGCATGTGACTTCAGAGGTCGGGTGACTGTGATAACACACCAACTGTAATTATTTAAACTCCTCCAAAGATTCCATTAAACAGTTCTGTTGGTTTAACACAGATAACTTCTATTGTGCTTTATTCACTGCAGCACTTGCTACAGGGTGGAATTTCTAACAACAGTTCAAACCCAAAGAATTGAGATTCAGTACTTTTTGATGTCAGCAAAAGAAATTGTTTAGCTCAGCAATAAAAATACTTGGACTTGCACTTATTTGATAGCTTTCTGTAATACAAGTCCGGAAACTTAACATCTGATTGGAAGATAGTGAAAGTCCTATTTTTGAAAAGGTAAACACAAAGCCTTTGTTTAGGTTTCACAGCATCTAGCTCTTATTAGTTCCTACTATTTATCAATATTTAAATATTCCTTGCATCAGTGGCTCCTTTTCTTTAAATCTTTTAAGCAATGAAAACAGTCATTGAAGACTTTATTGATGAGATAACTTGGAGGACCAACAAATTTCCTTCCTATTGATTTTAATCCTCCAATTTCCATCTCAAACATCCTTTTCTCCCACTCCAGTCCTGATGAAGGGTTCAGCCTGAAACACTGAGCATTCTTTTTCTCCCACTGATGTAAGTTCCTCCAGTAAATTGTGTTTTTTTGCTCCATCTCAAACATTTTATACTCAAACAAGCTGTGAATCACATAAAAGAAAGGCACGACAGCATTTTAAACAAAACAAATGTTGTTTAAATTTAATAAAACGCAAAAATAAGTAAGAACATCCAAATATGCTTTAATCTGGCACAAAATTCTCAAGATACTTGAATTGACTGACTACTTCCCAATCTGGAACCAACTGCCTGCAATATTCTGTAAGCCTGTTCTGACGTTCAAATGTTTTCACTCTGTTATCTTAATTCTGTGTCCATTTGGTGCTCTTCTTGAAATGGACACTGTCAGAAATAAAACTTCTCACACATGAGTCTCTTTAAAACTGATGACACGACAAGCTTTATTTACAAGTCTGCAGAGTTGGACTCAACTGGCTTCTCACCAGTTAAGCCCCGATACATACAGTGCATTGATTTTTATACCCTTGTTGTTTGCCCTTCCCCTTCTTATTAATACTGTTTTAATTGGTTAGTATTGCAAAAGCATTCTAAGTACAACTGCATTTTTAATTATCACGTTCGTTACATACGCTGCGAACTCTACATACACTAAATTCTGTTTCTCACCCTTCATATCAATCTTTTGTCTCCTGCATGTCTCTCACTATGACCATGAAAAGATATGTTTAAAAAACATATCCAGCTGAACTTTTTGTCCTTGGCTGCTAGTAAGCTCCCTGTCCGTTCTGGCTTCCCTTTTTATGATTAATCATCACATTTTAACTTAAGCCATTTTAACCTAAATTCTCTATCTATAACAATCCACCCCTTTCTCTCTTTAAAATGTGTGTATTATATATATATATATGAATGGGGATTTTAATTCGGGGAAGAGAAACGTCTCATGATAAATTAATTTCGTGCTGAAGTAAAATTCTAACGGGGTCTCCCAGTTCCCCTGGTTGCATAGCCTGTTGGACCATGGAAATCACTAGGCTGCGTAGACAGGGAATAAAACAGGGCAAAACAAGTAGGAGGAATAAAATACCTCCGATGACCCACAACTTCTCATTGGAACAGTACGCTGGTGTATGCAAAACCAGAGTCCATCAGGGCATGGTGGGCCTGAGTCACCCTACCAACTGTCAAGAGGGAAAGGAGTGGTATTAGGAATCTGTATATAATGACCCATAGTATTTCTTCCTCTTTCCACACAAGGGGTATATGGATGTTGGGTGGTATTTTCTGCCCAGCATTTCTCAGGAACTGAGGTATGGGAAATAAAATTACCCTCCTTACTTCCCCAAGTGCGGTCCTGAAACAGGACCACTGTGTCTCTGCATTTCTTACATTTCACTCCTGATAAAGACATAGGCAAACTAAGAAAAATCAAAGAACATAACAATAACATTGTGAATCAAGTCTTTCTGCGAAATCGCAAGGTAAGAGGTTTTTCTCCAGGAACACAAGTCCAATCTGAGTTCGTATCAGGGTCCTGAGGCGCCTCTACAGGTCCCTTAAATCTGGATGCGTGCGTCCACCCCTTCTCTCTTGTTCGTGCTGCAGCCTCTGTAGTTAAGAGAACTTGGTATGGACCTTCCCACTGGGGCTGGAGTTTTTCAGTTTTCCAGGTCTTGATGAGAATCCAGTCTCCTGGTTCCACTTTGTGTAAAGAAAAGTCTAGAGGCGGTGTTTGTGCCAATAGTCCTCTCTTTCGTAAATCTGTAAGAGAGCGTGACAGTGCCTGTAAATAGTTCCTAACAAATATATCCCCTTCCCCCAAGGTGGGACACCCCTCAACTGTACTCCAGAAGGGAAGCCCAAACATCATTTCATAAGGGGACAGCCCTACATCTTTTCGTGGGGGAGTACGAATTCTCAATAAAGCCAGGGGCAGACACTTTATCCAAGGCATTTTAGTTTCCACCATTAATTTTGTCAATTGCATTTTTAGGATTCCATTCATACGTTCAACCCTCCCTGACCTTTGTGGATGCCAAGGGGTATGCAATTTCCAAGAGACCTGCAATGCATTACAAATCAATTGCTGGATTTTTGAACAAAAATGTGGACCCCTGTCTGAGTCTATAGAATCCATTATACCATATCTGGGGATTATCTGCTCTAGGAGGAGGCGAGCTACTGTAGAGGCTGTAGCATTTACTGTTGGGAAGGCTTCCACCCATCGGGTAAAGTGACCTATTACCACCAACAGATACTTCCATCTTTGGACTTGAGGTAACTCTGTGAAGTCGATCTGGATACTTTGAAAAGGGCGTATGGCTAATGGTTGACCTCCCATGGTCCCTGTCCTCATTATCTTCTTATTAATTTTTGTGCATAGGTGACAGTTCTGCACCTCCTGTTGGGCCAAGGTGTAGATTCCCTTACACACATATTCTCGAAGCACTGTGTCACATAAGGCTTGGGTGCCCCAGTGGCTCTGATGATGCAGGTGTTTTAAAATATTGCGAGTTATTTCTTTATTTAGAACCATTCTTCCATCTGGTGTCTTCCATGTTCCATCAGGCAGCTGGCTTGCGCCCAGCTGAGCCATGTCCTTTTCTTCCTTAGCAGTGAAAATGGGAGCCTTCTTTATGCCTTGTCTTATTGGGATTAAGGTCAGCAAACGGACTTCTTGTTGCATGGCTGCCCTTTTGGCTTCTTCATCAGCCAGTCTGTTTCCAATTGCTGTCGGGGTATCTCCCCTCTGATGGCCTGGTATGTAGACCACTGCTATTTCCTGGGGTAATGTCAAGGCTTCTAAAGTCAGAGTAATCATCTGTTCGTGTGCCAATTCCTTTCCTCTTGATGTAATTAGACCACGCTCCTTCCAGATCTTACCAAAGGTATGCACTACCCCGTATGCATATTTGGAATCAGTGTAAATCGTTCCAGTTTTCTCTGCCAGTATTCTGAGGGCTCTCTGCAAGGCATATAGTTCACAGGACTGTGCTGACCAGCTTCCGGGTAGTCTCGTGGATTCTACTACTTTCCAAGTATTTCCTTCTATTATAGCATACCCACTTCTTCTCATTCCGTCAACACATCTGGCGGAGCCGTCAATGTAGAATTCATATCCTTCTCCCAGAGGAGTATCGCAAAGGTCTTCTCGGGTCTTGGTCTGAAGATCCGTCAACTCGACACAGTCGTGCTCCACCTCTCTCTCTGTTTCACTGCCGTATAAAAACTGAGCTGGGTTGCAGCTATTAATCTTTGCAAACTGTAGATCTTCTCCGACCATTAAAATGGTTTCATACTTTAATATGCGAGAATCAGTCAGCCATCGATGGGCAGTTTGTGTTAATAAAACACTCACAGAATGGGAGGTGTACACAGTCATCTTTCCTCCAAAAGTAAGTTTACGTGCTTCCTCTACCAACAGAGCAGCAGCCGCTACTCCCTGGATACACATCGGCCATCCGCGAGACACTGGGTCCATCATTTTGGAAAGGAAAGCCACTGGGTGTCGCTGACCGCCTTTTTCCTGTGTTAAAACTCCCACAGCTGTTCCTTGGTTATGAGTGACAAATAGCTGGAAGGGCTGTTTTAAAGAGGGCAGAGTGAGTACCGGGGCTCGTGTCAGGCGATGCTTCAAGTCCTCAAACCATCCCTCCTCCTCCTGGGTCCATTTCAATGGATATTCATTTTCATTTGTCAGCTTTTCATACATAAACTTCACCAACGCTGAGTAGTCCTCTATCCATAACCTACAGTAACCTAAGAGTCCCAGGAATTGTCTTATTTCCTTCTTATTACGGGGTAACGGCATTCTAGTGATTCCCGCAATCCGTTCAGGGGTAATCCGTTTCTGTCCTTTACTTATCTGGTGTCCCAGATATACCACAGTTCTCTCAACGAACTGTAACTTGTTCCTGGACACCCGTAGACCCTTTTTCCCCAGATAATTCAAGAGTCTAATTGTATCTCCCCTCATTTCTTGTTCCTTGGGTCCTGATAATAGTAAATCGTCCACATACTGCATTAGTTGGGAATCATCAGATTGTGGATAGTCCGCCAGGATTTGTTCTAGCATTTGTCCAAACAGGTTCGGAGATTCAGTGAACCCTTGGGGCAATACAGTCCACCGAAGCTGTCTCCGTCTACCTGTCCATGGATTTTCCCATTCAAACGCGAACATATCTCTACTTTCCTCTTCTAATGGACACGTCCAGAAGGCATCCTTCAAGTCGATAACACTAAACCACTCATGGTCTGGGGGAATCCGACTCATAATAGTATAGGGATTAGGCACCACTGGGTGGCGGGTCTGAACAATAGCATTCAAACTTCTTAGATCCTGAACTAGGCGATAGGATCCATCTGACTTTTTCACTGGGAGTATAGGGTTGTTATAAGGTGACATGCATTCTTCTAATAGTCCGTCTCGTATTAGAGTCTCAATTACCGGCTGTAGCCCTTTTCTCCCTTCCAAAGAAATAGGATACTGACGTTTCCTTACCGGCTGATGACCTGGTATTAATGTGACATGTAAAGGTGGGATGTCCAGACCTCCTCGATTTCCCTCCTTATACCAGACTCTCTCGTCAATCTGCCGTTCATCCTCTTCCTTTAGAGCACAGAGGTGGACTCGCACTTCTCTGTCCACAGGGAGAGCACCCAAACCTAGGAGAGCCTGTAAGTCCCTTCCTAGGAGGTTAAATCCAGCCGATGGTAACAACAAGAGGTCTTGTACCCCTTCTCTTTCTTCCAGTTTCACTGTTACTTGGGGAATTATTGATACCATTCTGGGAGCACCTTCTATCCCAGAAATTTTCAAATTACTTTTTACAGGTTCAGTCCCGATTGGCACAGTTATTACACTACTTCGTTCCGCTCCTGTGTCCACCATAAACACTACCTCTTCTCCCTTGGGAGAACTCCCCTAGTTTTACCAGGGGTTCCCTCTTATACTTGGTCCCCAACATTTGGAACCCCTGACACCCCTAATCTTCTTCCATAAGTTCGAGGGCACGCAATTCCCTCTTGTATCGGGGGCATTCCCTCTTAAAGTGTCCTTCCTCATTGCAGTAATAGCACTTAACGAACCTCCGGGGTCTTCCCTCTCTTGGATATCTTAGATTGTTTAGAGGAAGGTTTTGTTTTCTTCCCCTCTGGATTCGGCATTCATCTGTCGGATAGTCTGTACCATAACCTTTGTCGCCCTCTTTTGATCTTCTTCTTCTCTCTGCACATATACTTTTTGCGCCTTTTTTAACAGGTCGCTTAGGGGTTTTTCGCTCCAGTCCTCCTCCTTTTCTAGTTTCTTTCTAATGTCCTGCTATGATTTGGAAACAAATTCAATTCGAATAAGCTGTTCACCCATTGGTGTACTAGGGTCCACGCCCGCATACTGTTGGACATTCTTTCTCACCCTCTCCAAGAAATCAGTAGGGAACTCGTCTTTCCCCTGGTGGTTCCCAAATGCCTTGGTGAAATTGTGACCCTTTGGCACAGCCTCCCCTATCCCTTTAATTGTCCACTCTCTATATTGTCTCATACTTGCCAATCCCTCGGGTGTTCGTTTGTCCCACCTGGGTTCATTTAAGGGATATTTTTGTTCATGGGGTCTGGGGTCCCCAGGTTGTTCATATTCCCACATGAGGAGGGCAGCCCGTCGAATCATCTGCCTCTGCTGGGGTGAGAATAATGTTCCCATTATTGCCTGCATCTCTTCCCACGTATATGTGTTTGGTCCCAGGAATTGGTCGAGCTGTTCGGCCAGTCCTATAGGATCTTCCAATAACTTTTTCATTTCTTTCTTAAATCCCCGCACCTCTGTACTAGTTAGGGGAACATTCACATATCCCGTTCCCCCTCCCGGTCCTCCCATAGGAACTTCCCTCAGGGGATTTAGGCTTATTGAAAACTTTGATGGTCCTGGACCAGTCTGGGATCTTGTCCAGGGTCAGTTTACCGGTGGAAGTTTAGGGTTCGACTCCCTTAATTCATTCTTTTTTTCCCGGCCCCTTTCGGGGCAATCAGATTCATCACCTTTCCCCTCCGGTAAAGAGCTTTCCTCGGGCGCAGTAGGCACCGGGGGAATATAAGGAGGGGGAAGGTTGTCCAGAGGTTCCCACTTCTTTTCTCCCGCTACCCTCAATTTAAAACATTTTGTTAAGGATCCTGGCCAGGGAACCCAACAAAATGCATATGCTGACTCTTCTTGATTCACCTTTGGTCTCGAATTTACATATATGTTTAATGCTTGTCTAACCCAATCCTCATCAGATCCAAATTTCGGCCACCAGACCGAGGAACCTTTAATAGGTTGTTTCGACCAAAGGAGACAATATTGAACCATCTTTTTCTTGTTTTTGTCTCGATATCTTTTACTATCCCAATTTTCAAACATTCTCCCCAAAGGGCTGTCAAGGGGAACTCCCAGGAATTGTCCTGAATTATCAGACGAGCCCTTAGATTTTGATCCTCCCATTTTCCCACCTAGATCCGTTTATCGTTGCTGAGGACCCTCTCGTTCTGGACCCTACTCCCTTCTTCTCAGACGCCTCGTCGGAGGTACTGTCCCTCCTTCGGTTACCGCTGAGGTTTCCCTGGGGTCGACCCCTCTCTTCTCGGCACTTCGTCGGAGGTGCTGTCCCTCCTTCGGTTACCGCCGAGGTTTCCCTGGGGTCTATCCTAGAGTCCCACGACAGGGTCCTCACGCCACGACAAAAGCTCTATACCTGATCTATTACGTTAGGTTTTTTTTTTATCCAAACAGGTGTATCCCGTTACACCTGTTACCCAATCCCCACACCACAATCGTAAGTCGTCACTTACCGGTGTCTTCTCGGGGATTGAACCGTCACCCTTCTCCTCTCCGTCTTGTCGTGTCACCTTGTCCGGATACCACTCGCTCAAGCCGCCCGAAGCGACGAGCAAGGGACTAGGAGCCGCTGAACTCAGCGGGGTGCACCACCTCCGATGTCCCTCTTCTCGCCTCCCCTCACGGCTGGAGTGTAGATCCCGGACGAGCCCCCATTTGTCAGAAATAAAACTTCTCACACATGAGTCTCTTTAAAACTGATGACACGACAAGCTTTATTTACAAGTCTGCAGAGTTGGACTCAACTGGCTTCTCACCAGTTAAGCCCCGATACATACAGTGCATTGATTTTTATACCCTTGTTGTTTGCCCTTCCCCTTCTTATTAATACTGTTTTAATTGGTTAGTATTGCAAAAGCATTCTAAGTACAACTGCATTTTTAATTATCACGTTCGTTACATACGCTGCGAACTCTACATACACTAAATTCTGTTTCTCACCCTTCATATCAATCTTTTGTCTCCTGCATGTCTCTCACTATGACCATGAAAAGATATGTTTAAAAAACATATCCAGCTGAACTTTTTGTCCTTGGCTGCTAGTAAGCTCCCTGTCCGTTCTGGCTTCCCTTTTTATGATTAATCATCACATTTTAACTTAAGCCATTTTAACCTAAATTCTCTATCTATAACAGACACTGTTCCATTAGGTTGGAAAACCATCTGCCATTGTGACCTTGAGTGGTGAGTGTCAGGTCACCATCTTCTGCCATGTTTGGTGTTGGTCTGTTGTGGATTTCATCCTCACCAAAACTTCAACTCAGTGTGATGGTGGATTCCTGGTGTCTCTATCCTGTTGGTACACTTGCCTTCATCTGATTGTTTGCATCTGTCTTCTTACACCATTGTGCTCTTCTGGTTCCAGTAGCCTTTCTCTGATGGGTATGCATTTCTCCTTCTTCGCATACTTCTCTTCACATGACTGTGGAAAAACTTGGATGCTGAAGTGGAAGACTTTGAAGATTTATCCTTCTACAGCAATTCCTTGGCAAACTGTCTGATGTTCTCTATCCTTCCATCCCAATGTGGAAAATAAACAAACTCAACAATCTGTTGTGAACTGTGAACATTTCACCTCAAGGATGCTACATTTGAAATGGTGATTGACTCTCAGTGGTAAGGTCCCCTCTAAGACATCTTCACCAAAATCATTTAAAAATGATTGACCATTCTCTCATCTGTGTGAAACATGACTGACCTTTGCCCAGAGTCGGCCTGGGACAAGATGAGAGGAAATCCCTTCCTTTGATTCATTTCTTTCTGAACATCTGAAGGTTTCGCCTCATCCCTGATCTCTCCCTTCATTCCTAGCAAATGGATTCTTCCTCTCACTCTGCGGAAGCATCCATTCTCAGAAGAGAACAGCTATCATGTTCTTGAACTTCCCTGCACTAATCTTACCATAACACCTCACCAAGACCATCATACATCTGTCTGCACTATTGATTCAGCACATTTTTTAAAAAAAAATCCATGATTTATTTATTTGTTCTCTTCCTTTCATTTTTTTTGTTCTTTTGTGTTGTGTACTTTTTGTACCCAGGCAGCTGCAGCAAGTCAGATTTCATTGCACTTCTTATATAACAATACATTTCATTCATTTGGAACACATTTGTTCCTATGGTTCCTTTATTGCTTGGGAACAATCATCCTTTTACCTCTGGAGTGATCATCAGTTTTAAGCCTTGACTCTGTTCCTCCACCAAGGCTGCCAAGCCGACTGAGTATTTCTAGCATTTCCTTCTTTTCCCAGATTTCCTGCGCCAACATTTTTGTTTTGCTTGGATATTCATGAAACTTTTGTCAGTTTTGAACAAAGCATCAGCTTTCCGGCTGCCAGTTGGAGCGAATGGGTTCTGTCAACTGGAGCTTGAGAGGAGAGCTCACTGTTAAGGTGTTTCAATGGTATAGGAGAACAAGATAATTTGTGTTGCAGTTAATACCTTAAGAAGATTAAGCACAAGATCACTACTTCCACTGATTAAAACAGGAAAAGGGATAGCTTGACAAAGTACAGAATCTGAGAGCCTTGATGATCAATTGCAGGGAGAAGCAACAGAAGTTGAATGAAGAATAGCTAAAGTCAAAATCCTCCTTCAAAGAACACCTGTTTATCTGGGGTCTGGATGCAGATGCAGGTAAAGACAAGGCAATTAATGCTATATGGAATCTGACAGATGTTGCAGGACTACAAAGCTTCTGAGATTCATTAGCTGTCTAAGGAAGCTGCTGGCCAATCTGAATAAGAAGTAGGAGAAACTCAGTAAGAAGGGGATTAAAGATGATGGTTGAGATCTCCAGAGCAAGCAGTCAAACAAATTACCATATATACTCATGCAATCGTTGAAATTTTTTTGGACTACTTTTTTGGATCAAAAATGGATGTGTCAATTTTTACATGGGCCAAACTTTTGACTTCAATAAGTACCTGCTCAGATTGGCGAGACTGGTTGGTAAGTCCACAGTCGGGGCATGGGGAGCTCGGATGGGCAGGAAGTTCAGGGCATCGAGGATTTGGAAGGGGTGGACGGCCATGGCAAGGATCCACACTCAGGAGCTCAGATGGGTGGGTGGCAGGAGCATCGGTAGTTCAGATTGGCAGGTGGCTGGGGTGAGGATCCATGGTTAGGGCCTAAAATAAGGGGTTGATTTTTACATTGGTCATATAAAACACCCAATATTTGGGCCAATAAGGCAGGGGAGTCAACTATTACACAGTGTTGTTGATTACATGAATATATACAGTAATTTTACCCTTGGATCATCTGCCATATATTTTTTCATTGCATTCATTGTAATCTAGAAGCATTCTCGATTCTCAAGAAGTTAGAGGGAAGTTGTGGAATTCATGGCCATATACAGATGTGGAGGTCCGATGAGTGGGGGTGAGGTGGAGTTTAAGGAGGAGATTTATAGGTATCTAATTAGTCAGGGTATCAAGGGATATGGGGAAAAGGCCGGAAGATGGAAATAGATGCACGTGGTGGAGCAGACTCGATGGGCTGAATGGCCTACTTCTGTTCCTTTATCTTGTGATCTTGTGACTAGAAAGGCACTATTCAATTAAAGGAGATAGAAAAGAGAAAATAAAAATACAATTTAACTGACACATATCATTGGGAAATAGAAGGAATAATTTTAAGAGCGTGCTTGCAGAACATTTGGAAGCTGAGTGAACAAGGCTTTATGGAAGGGAAATCTAGCTTGACTAAGGGTGAGCATTTTAAGGATGTTATAAATAGAGTTGGATAAAGGAGAATCTTCATATATTTTGATTTTCAGAATGCATTAAAGAACATAACTATATGAAAGGTTGAAACCGAAGGTTAAGAGTTCATGAATTTGAGTATAATACACTGACATGCATAAAGAAGAACCTAACTAATTAACAGTAACCAATGAGAGGCTTGAGGGATGAGGAGGAGGAGCCTCTCCTCCCAGAGTCACGGACTTTTGGAATCCTTCATTTAAAAAAATATATATAAATGGTAAATAGTTGAGTAAATTCATGGTGAAGATTAACAAAGTAATCAAGAGGACAAAAGAGATTGTAGATGACAGATTCTAAAGCTAAAAAGCAAACTGTTGGAGAAACTCAATGAGTCAACTTGAATCTGTGAAGGCAAAGAAATGGTTGTCATTTTAGCTCTGGACAAGGAATATGTGGAGAGAAGGGACAGTCTTATTAATCCTAGATTAGAACATAGGTTGCTGCCGCCGCCGGAGGCCTGAGGTCCTGTTGCTGCCGCCGCCGGAGGCCCGAGGTCCTTTTGCTGCCGCTGCCGGAGGCCCGAGGTCCTGCTGCCGCCCGGGAGGCCCGAGGTCTCTTTTCTTTCTGATCCTCAACCAATGCTCCATCCACTTTACTCGGCCGCGGCAGGAGTAAACGCACGCAGGCCAATTCCAGGGCGCACCACTCCATAACTGGGGACAGCGGTCGTAGATCTCCAAAAATGGTTCAACCTAAAAGGGGAGGCAGGCCTCTTCAGCCTGGTTAAGCAACCTGCCTAGGAGAAGGTCACTCCGATATAAAACCTATGACCCAAGGACCTCGCTGCCACGTTCCAGCTTGCTTGGCCATGGCACACGAACCATGGGTGTAAAGGGTGGGGCCAGTACTGCGCACACTGCACTCCACCTAAAACCTCCTTTGCGCAGGCCTGAGGACAGGTCCACGTCCTCCCCCTCAAAAGATGCACACAAACTCAAGCTAGTATGTTGGAACATCAGAACCATGCTAGACAAGGCTGACAGCCACCGACCTGAACGTCGGTCTGCCCTCATCGCACATGAACTCCTCAGACTCGACATCGCTCTCAGCAAAGTCCGCCTTGCAGATGTAGGCAGCCTCCAAGAACACGGCGCGGGCTACACACTCTACTGGTCTGGCAAGCCTCAGGCTGAACGACGCCTATCTGGTGTTGGCTTCATGGTCAAGAACTCCATTGCCTCCAAACTCGAAAACCTTCCGACACACCACTCTGACCGGATCATGTCCATGCGACTCCCCCTTCAAAACAAGCGACGCATCACTCTCATCAGTCTCTATGCTCCAACCCTTCAGGCGGAACCAGCAGAAAAGGACAAGTTCTACACTGATCTATGCAACCTCATCCAACACACCCCTACAGCCGACAAGGTTGTCATCCTTGGCGACTTCAATGCTCGTGTCAGCAAAGACTCAGAAACCTGGCCAGGAATCCTTGGCAAGCATGGTGTCGGCAAGTGCAATAACAACGGGCGCCTCCTGCTGGAACTCTGCGCAGAACAGCGGCTTGTTGTTACTAATACCCTTTTCCAGCAGAAAGACAGCCTGAAGACTACCTGGATGCATCCCCGATCCAAACACTGGCACCTCCTGGACTACGTTCTAGTGCGAGGAAGAGACAAATGAGATGTGCTACACACCAGGATCATGCCCAGCGCAGAATGCCACACTGACCACCAGCTTGTTCGCTGCAAGCTCAACCTTCACTTCAAGCCAAAGTTCAAGAACTGTGGAGCCCCCAGAAAGAGGTTCAATGTTGTAAACTTGCAGTCAGATGTAGTGAGAGGAAATTACCAGGCAAACCTCCAAGCAAAGCTGCCTCACAGACCCTCTGGGATCAGCTGAAAACAGACATACTGCAATCCACTGAAGAAGTTCTGGGCTTCTCTTCCAGGAACAAACAAGGACTAGTTTGGTGAAAGCAATCAGGAAATCCAGGAGCTGCTGGCAAAGAAGTGATCTGCCCACCAGGCTCACCTTGCAAAGCCTTCCTAGCCAGAGAAAAAATGAGCCTTCCGTCTCGCATGCAGCCACCTTCAGCGCAAACTCCAGGAGATCCAAAATGAGTGGTGGACTAGCCTCGCCAAACGAACCCAGCTTAGCGCAGACATTGGCGACTTCATGGGTTTTTATGAGACACTAAAGGCTGTGTACGGCCCCTCACCCCAAGTCCAAAGCCCTCTGCACAGCTCAGATGGTGAAGTCCTCCTCAGCGACAAGATCTCCATCCTCAACCAATGGTCAGAACACTTCCAATCTCTTTTCAGTGCCAACCGCTCAGTCCAAAAATCCACCCTGCTCCAGCTCACTTAACAACCCTTGAGGCTAGAGCTGGCTGAGGTCCTTACCTGGGAAGAGACATATAAGGCCATTGAACAACTGAAAAGTGGCAAAGCAGCAGGAATGGATGGAATCCCCCCCCCCCCACCGCCCCCAGAGGTCTGGAAGGCTGGCAGCAAAGCTCTGCATGCCAAACTGCATGAGTTTTCATGCTCTGCTGGGACCAAGGAAAGCTGCCTCAGGACCTTCGTGATGCCGTCATCATCACCCTGTAGAAAAACAAAGGTGAGAAATCAGACTGCTCAAACTACAGGGGAATCACGCTACTCTCCATTGCAGGCAAAATCTTCACTAGGATTCTCCTTAATAGACTAATACCTAGTGTCGCCGAAAATGTCCTCCCAGAATCACAGTGTGGCTTTCGCGCAAACAGAGGAACTACTGACATGGTCTTTGCCCTCAGACAGCTCCAAGAAAAGTGCAGAGAACAAAACAAAGGACTCTACATCACCTTTGTTGATCTCACCAAAGCCTTCGACACCGTGAGCAGGAAAGGACTTTGGCAAATACTAGAGCGCCACGGATGCCCCCCCAAGTTCCTCAACATGATTATCCAACTGCACGAAAACCAACAAGGTCGGGTCAAATACAGCAATGAGCTCTCTGAACCCTTCTCCATTGACAATGGCGTGAAGCACCAACCCTCTTTACTATCTTCTCCTGCATGATGCTGAAACAAGCCATGAAAGACCTCAACAATGAAGACGCTGTTTATATCCAGTACCGCACGGATGGCAGTCTCTTCAATCTGAGGCGCCTGCAAGCTCACACCAAGACACAAGAACAACTTGTCCGTGAACTACTCTTTGCAGACAATGCCGCTTTAGTTGCCCATTCAGAGCCAGCTCTTCAGCGCTTGACGTCCTGCTTTGTGGAAACTGCCAAAATGTTTGGCCTGGAAGTCAGCCTGAAGAAAACTGAGGTCCTCCATCAGCCAGCTCCCCACCATGACCACCAGCCCCCCCACATCTCCATCAGGCACACAGAACTCAAAACGGTCAACCAGTTTACCTACCTCGGCTGCACCATTTCACCTGATGCAAGGATCGACAACGAGATAGACAACAGACTCGCCAAGGCAAATAGCGCCTTTGGAAGACTGCACAAAAGAGTCTGGAAAAACAATCACCTGATAAAACACACAAAGATCAGCGTGTACAGAGCCGTTGTCATACCCACGCTCCTGTTCGGCTCTGAATCATGGGTCTTCTACCGGCATCATCTACGGCTCTTAGAACGCTTCCATCAGTGCTGCCTTTGCTCCATCCTCAACATTCATTGGAATGACTTCATCACCAACATCAAAGTACTCGAGCTGGCAGAATCCACAAGCATCGAATCCATTCTGCTGAAGACCCAACTGCGCTGGGTGGGTCACGTCTCCAGAATGGAGGACCATTGCCTTCCCAAGATTGTTTTATATGGCGAGCTCTCCACTGGCCACTGAGGCAGAGGTGCACCAAAGAGGAGGTACAAGGACTGCTTAAAGAAATCGCTTGGTGCCTGCCACATTGACCACTGCCAGTGGGCTGATATCGCCTCCAACCGTGCATCTTGGTGCCTCACAGTTCGGCGGGCAGCAACCTCCTTTGAAGAAGACCGCAGAGCCCACCTCACTGACAAAAGACAAAGGAGGAAAAACCCAACACCCAACTCCAACCAACCAACTTTCCCCTGCAACCGCTGCAACCGTGCCTGCCTGTCCCGCATCGGACTTGTCAGTCACCAACGAGCCTGCAGCAGACGTGGACTTACCCCTCTATAAATCTTCATCCGCGAAGCCAAGCCATAGAAGAAGAAGGAAGAAGAAAAGAGATCAGTCAGTACCTTGTAAAATAGTGAACACACAATTAAAAGCACAAGCGATCTATCCTGTCCCTGTTTTCAATATTTTTTTATGTTAAAATCAGATAAGCCTGCAATATGTGGATTGTAGATATAGATATTTCTTGATCTGTTTGGTTTAGCTCCTTGCTAACTCAGCTCACTGTGAGCTGTGTCTCTGTTCTCCCTCTCCAATATAATTTTCTCCAAGTCTTCAAGTGTAATCACCATAGCCTGAAGAAATCTTATTATATTAGGAACAAAAGAGAGCTGAACATGGACAAAGTAATTTATTTAATAATCTGAAAATGAGCTGGTTAATGACAAATAGCCAGAACCATCATTCATCACTTCTGATTGTTTATATTTAAATGCTTACAGCCTGTGCCATGCTGTATGCCTAAATTAAAAAAAATTAAATTTTAAATTTTTTAAAAATTTTGATTTAAAATTACAATTAAAAAAATTAAAATTTAAAATAAAAAAAACTTTGAATTTATTATAACAGTTATTTTTAAAGTAACCTAGTCATTTTCCTTACTACAGTACGTTTCTCCATAACTGAAAAGCTTGGGACTGGACGGTTTTCGGTTGTTGAATTTTTTTGGTTAACAGAACAAAACTGAAATCACCCAAAAACATCCCAGTAGCAACTGCTGCCGCCGATTCCCAACACCTCCTCATCGCCACCGCCATTCCCTGACACCTCCCCACCACCGTTATTGATCCCCACCAGTGTTTCCGGACCCTAGCACCTCCCCACTGCCACCCCCAAACCCCAAAACCTCCCCACCACCATTGTCAATCCTTGACACCTCCCCACCGCTGCTGTCAATCCCTGACACTTCGCCACCACTATTGCTGATCTCCGGTATCTCCCACCACCGTCACCAGTTTCCGGCATCTCCCACCACCGTCGCCAGAGTCCGGCATCTCCCACCACTGTCACTAGTCTCCGGCACCTCCCCACCACCATTGCTGATCTCTGACACATCCCAACGCAGGTTCCCAACGCCTCCCCACTGCTGTTGACGGTCCCGGACACTTCCCCACTGCCACCACCGATTCCTGATGCTTTTCCACTTTTGCCGCTGTTCCCAACAACTCCCTACTGAGGTCCCTGCTCCTGCCCGAGAGCTCGAGGTCCACACTCCTGCCCAGGAGGCTGCTCCTCTTGGTGACTCCAGGACAAATATAGTGGATAGTAAGGAAGAAATGTAAAGAGAGAGGAGAGAGAGTTACCTGAAACGAGGACAAGCAGCATTCTAATTTCTCCCATATGTTGCCTGACCTGTTGACTCCCTCCAGTCGCTGACTGATAGCTTGAGATTCCAGCCTGCTTCTCTGAGCCAACATTCAGCATCTGTCTTCCCGGTTAGTTCTGAGCTCTGTTGCTACCAAACTGACACCAACAGAGCATTAGACCCCACATGGGCAGGTCGGGTGATACATTTCTTTCAACTTGCGATGTTATGTCAAGACCGAATAAAAGTTCAGTTAATAGAACTTTTCGATTAACGGAATTTAACATATGGGAAAATGCACTCTATATGACTTCAGTTCCCTGATGTTAGTCAATCACTACACATTATAAACAAGACATTCTACTCACCGCTGTCTATTGAAAGTTTGTTTATACTATGTGCAAATATGTTTTATTTCTCCTGAAGGAACACTTACATTTTTCTGCAGAAAAGATTACACATGGGATCCATCTAGCTTGAGAAAACTAAATTGAATATGGCATGTTTGTGTTGTTTATTTTCATCATGTGTTCTTTCAGGCAAGACACTTAATAATTGAATGTGGTTTTAAATGATTGATTGAGGTCATTTCTCCCTAAATTACTTCTAGCTATGATAAAGGAGTCAAACCCCAGATCAAAGGGAAAGAAAGTTAGCTGAGTCTATCAATCTAACAATACGATTTTCATAAAATTACAGAATTGAATATAAATCAGGGTATTCGTCACAGCCTGTTACTGTTATGCTACATATTTATATTCTTTTACAATGTGTATCATTCTGATCTGTGCAGGAGATATATTCTGGTCAACCTGCATTTATGTACTCAACCATTGGATTGGAAAATATTAAAATAAGATAACTTGTTTATCATTTTCTCCATTTCAGATAAAGGTTTGTTTATTATGATGATCTCATTTTGAAATATCCTAGAGCATTTGCAGTGTCCTCTTCAAACTAATCTTTGTTTCATTCCCAGCATCAAGACTGTACAGGAGCAATTTGTTTGGGCCACATTGTGCCTTTGGTATGCCTACGGGAACTTCGTTAAAGTTCTGCAATGTCCTATCGTTATCAGCACTGACAAGAAGTTCACAATAAGTTATTTCTAAATATATATATTTTTATATTGTAACTAAATAATCACAGTACTCTGTGCTGAAAATCCTTTCCAGAATCTATTTTGATAACAGTTATCAAATATCAGGAAAAATTGCACCTTTTTTTCCAGGCTATTGCAATTCTGAAGGTGAAGCTGAAGGACATGATTGTACAGAAATGAACCTTGCAATGGAAAAAAAAGTGTTACATTTTTCATATATTTGAATGCAATGTATTGGCCCAGAAATATCTGCCGTCTGTGAGCCATGTTAATGTTAAAATGTTTTGACAGCCCATTGTGCAACAGCTTTGCTTTAGCAACTGTCAAAATTGTCAATTGATTCTAATGTTTGAAATCAATTCAATTAATTACATCAAATAACATCAGAAATCATTAAAAAAAGGTAAAATAAACAAAACATTGGAAAAAAAATTAGGAACAATGAGGCCTGAATATAAACAATGAATAATAGGACCTCAGCAATACTGAGGGATTGAAGACTTTGGTGTATATATTTAAGTATCTCTGAAGGCATTTTGATAAGGAGAATGTAGATGGAATTGCTTATCCTAATTAGTCCTCTCAAAAATGCATCACCTCATATCTTACTAAATTAAAATACACCTGTCAATGCGTGACCCATTTCAACAAAGGCTGAATCCTAACCCACTTTCTGAAAATACCTTCTGAAAAATGAAGTTATTCCTTAGAATTGCATTCAGCCATAGATTCGGGCTGGGTTGCATCCAAATATAAATAATCAGAAGATAATGCAGCCAATTCCTTTATTTAAATCTAGGTTTTTGTCATGACAAACATTGTATAAGCTTGGGTTTAATTGAATATGTACTTCAGTGCATCTCAACCTTTTTCTTTCCACTCACATACCACTTTAAGTATTCCCCATGCCATAGGTGCTCTGTGAATAGTAAGGGATTGCTTAAGGTGGTATATGGGTGGAAAGAAAAAGTTTGAAAACCACTGTTTTAATCATAACTAATTGACTCGCTATGTGGACAGTTTCCTAACTCCAAAGGAAATGGGCCAATCACAATTTTTCTCAAGCAAAATATTTCAATAACAATTGGGTCTAGAGCAGTGATTCTCAACCTTCCCACTCACATCCCACCTTAAGCAATCCTCCATTAATCACAGAGTACGTGAGTGGAAAGAAAAAGTTTGAAAACCACTGATGGCTTTATGTTCAATGTCTGTTAAAATAATAGGAAAATCCAAATACATCAAGGACTACTTCACAATAAAAAACAAGTTTTAAAATTAAATGTTTTAATGCTATTTATATTTTGATTCTTTTTATTAATTATCTTAATCTGAGACTGTTTTGGAACAGGAATAGATGATGGGGGTTCAAAGTCCACTTCTTTTTGATTCATTGCAATGTTGATTTTGTTGTATATTTTTATTGAACCTTTCACTAATAATAATGTTTCTTGTTATACACATCAGTACAGTTCTTACTTGCTGCTACTAAACAGGTAGTTTGTCGAAGAAAAAGAACTCAAATAGCAAACATTAAATTACTATAATGAGAGAGATAATAAATATAAAAGATATTTAATGGATACTCACCATTACAGCAGTTCAAGAAAAGTAGATGGCATTTCAATGGTACAGGCAGGTTGGTGCAGTTTATGATTAGGGTAGTAAAAGGAGATTGAAGAGACTGGTAGCCATTGGGGAAACCTAACCTAACCAAACTGTAATTTGTAAGTTCCTTTCCAGATACTTCTTCACCCATCACACCTGGACACACTTTCTTCCACTAGAGGTAAGGCTGTTGAATGCGAAATCACACTCCAACTGACTTAAAGACAGTTTCTTGCCTGCAACCATCAGGCTCTTGAATGAAGCCCATCAGTTAGTTACCATGCACGTGGTTCTTTCTACTCATTGATCTTCATTTTCATTATAATCTCATGTTGTATAAAGGTTCTCCTTGCATGACTGCATGCATGAGGTAATCTGTCCATCTGTTCAAAGAAGAACCGGTCTTACTGTGTTGGATACAGATATTTTGTGACAAATAAACTTTAAGCTTTGTGATGCCCTGGGTTGATCCTCTCAATCATAACCTCATTGTTCGATCACTGAATTCCTCATAACTCTGCTTTTTCATTCTACTGTTCTTGGTATAATAGTAGTCTCATGATTATTCCTATTACCTTCTTTATGGCATTATGCTTATGTTTTTTTAAAATGAGATCAAATTCTTAAATGTCTAGGAGCTCAGATTATTAACCTAAAGTGATTGTATTGAAGCTAAGGTGACTTTACTTTAAAGGAGTGGAATTTACACCTTCACATGCCTTCAATTATAGTGTTTCAACGCACCACACCAATGTTCTTTAATCAAGTCTCCTCATGTTCTTTTAATCTTTGAATGGAAATGTGACCATTGATGTAAAAACTGCTTTCAATTAAACTTTAATTAATCATATATTATTTGATTCCATTTGTTATTTTACATGTATAATAATGAACTATATTTCCCAATAGGCAATGCACACAATTGGCATTGGAACAAAAAGTAGACAACAACAGAGGTTGAGTGCAATGTTGGTTCAAGCAGTTTGAAAAATAAAGTTGTTTAAGCTTTAAATGCATGCAACGTTGTTCTTCGAGGAACAAACATAACATGATATCGGAAGTGGGATGAGTAAGTAAGGGAAGACAATAGTTCCCGTCATGGATAATCTAAGTCCTCCAATATCGAAGCAGTTTACCAGCAATCTAACTGATAATTGAAAGTGCTTCAAACAATGATTTGACATTTATTTAGAGGCTGGTGGAGCTGGAGAGACTGATCAAAAACAGTAAGTATCTATATTTCTACACATGATGGCTTAAGATGCCTTGGACATCTATAACTGTTTTCAAATTGATGAGACAGCTTTCACGTTGGACATTCTGATGACAAAATTTGAAGAGTATTTTGTGGCAGGTAAAAATGCCATATTTGAGAGAGTGAAGTTTTTTTCCTCCTGTGACCAGAAACCAATACTTAGCTGAGCTTCACACACACTGAGTAAGTCCAGGGAATTTGGAGATTTGAAAAACTCACTCATGAGAGACAGAATTGTTGGCAGAATCCCAGAAAATGGGCTTAAAGAAAGACTATTGCATGAAAAAGATTTGATACTGGAAAAGGCTGTGAATGTTTGTAGGGCAGCAGATGCTACAAGAGCACAAGCTAAGGAGCTATACAGGATAGACACAACAGTGCATGCAGTGAAAACAGAGAAGTAGAGCTCCAGGAGTTTCCCAAAGCTAGAACAAACTAATGAGGTCGGCTCAATCAGCAAATGCAGCAGGTGTAGAGGTAGACATATTCCAACGATGTGTCCTGTCTTTGGAAAGCCCTGCTATAAATGTGGAAAGAAGAATCATTTTGCAAAGTGCTGCAAATCTGGGACTACCAAGTACACACAGTGGACAAAGAAATAAAGGAATTCTTCATGGATTCACTATGGGCTCCTGCGGTTGGTAAAATGGAATGGATCATTCCAGTGACTGTGAATGAGACAGTCATTCCATTTAAGCTCAACATCGGAGCCCAGGTGAATCTGTTATCTTTGGATGATTGAAAAACCTCACCTTAAAGAGCACAATTTATCCTATGAAATTAAAAGTGACAGGCTGCACTGGAGAGAGCACTCCAGTAAAAGGGGGCTGCATGGTGATCTTTAAACACAAAGGGCGGCATTTAAAGTCACAGCTACTGATGATAGAAAGGAGAATACAGCCATTATTAGATCCGAGTGCACGTGAAGAGCTCAACCCGGTGAAAAGAGTTTTCATAGTGGCTTCACAGACCCAAGATGAGTGTACAACACTCATGCACGAGTACACAGATGTCTTTGAGGGGCTTGGCTATTTACCTGGTGTATATAAGATCCACATAGATGAGACAATGGTTCCTGTTGTCTGTGCATGCGGGAAAGTTCCATTTCCACTTAGAGACAGACTTACATAAGAACTAAAGTGCATGGAACGGATGAAAGTCATCCAGAAAATTGAAGAACCTACAGATTGGGTCACCTCATTGGTCATTGTGCAAAAGAAAAAATTCAGTATGCACCCAAGAGATCTCAATAAAGTCATCAAGACAGAACATTTTAAATTGCTGACTTGTGAGGAAAGCATGTCCCGGTTTATGGATGCCAAGTGGTTTAGTAAGCTCAATGTGTCATCGGGGTTGTGGCGGACAAAGCTTTCAATACTCCAAAAGGAAGATACTGCTTTCTTCTGCTACCATATGGGACCAGAAGTCTACCATAAAACCATCCACATGATCTTTGAAAGAATATCTGGAGTTGAGACCATGACGGATGGCATCATTGTGAGGAACTACTGACATGGTCTTTGCCTTCAGACAGCTCCAAGAAAAGTGCAGAGAACAAAACAAAGGACTCTACATCACCTTTGATGACCTCACCAAAGCCTTCGACACCGTGAGCAGGAAAGGGCTTTGGCAAATACTAGAGCACCTCGGATGCCCCCCAAAGTTCCTCAACATGATTATCCAACTGCACGAAAACCAACAAGGTCGGGTCAGATACAGCAATGAGCTCTCTGAACCCTTCTCCATTAACAATGGCATGAAGCAAGGCTGCGTTCTCGCACCAACCCTCTTTTCAATCTTCTTCAGCATGATGCTGAAACAAGCCATGAAAGACCTCAACAATGAAGACGCTGTTTACATCCGGTACCGCACGGATGGCAGTCTCTTCAATCTGAGGCACCTGTAAGCTCACACCAAGACACAAGAGCAACTTATCCGTGAACTACTCTTTGCAGATGATGCCGCTTTAGTTGCCCATTCAGAGCCAGCTCTTCAGCGCTTGATGTCCTGTTTTGCGGAAACTGCCAAAATGTTTGGCCTGGAAGTCAGCCTGAAGAGCCTCCATCAGCCAGCTCCCCACCATGACTACCAGCCTCCCCACATCTCCATCGGGCACACAAAACTCAAAAACGGTCAACCAGTTTACCTATCTCGGCTGCACCATTTCATCGGATGCAAGGATCGACAACGAGATAGACAACAGACTTGCCAAGGCAAATAGCGCCTTTAGAAGACTACACAAAAGAGTCTGGAAAAACAACCAAGTGAAAAACCTCACAAAGATTAGCGTATACAGAGCCATTGTCATACCCACACTCCTGTTCGGCTCCGAATCATGGGTCCTCTACCGGCATCACCTACGGCTCCTAGAACGCTTCCACCAGCATTGTCTCCGCTCCATCCTCAACATTCATTGGAGCGACTTCATCTCCAACATTGAAGCAGAGGCCGACAGCATTGAATCCACGCTGCTGAAGATCCAACTGCGCTGGGTAGGTCACGTCTCCAGAATGGAGGATCATCGCCTTCCCAAGATCGTGTTATATGGCGAGCTCTCCACTGGCCATCGAGACAGAGGTGCCCCAAAGAAGAGGTACAAGGACTGCTTAAAGAAATCTCTTGGTGCCTGCCCCATTGACCACCGCCAGTGGGCTGATCTCACCTCCAACCGTGCATCTTGGCGCCTCACAGTTCGGCGGGCAGCAACCTCCTTTGAAGAAGACCGCAGAGCCCACCTCACTGACAAAAGACAAAGGAGGAAAAACCCAACACCCAACCCCAACCCACCAATTTTCCCTTGCAACCACTGCAACCGTGTCTCCCTGTCCCGCAATGGACTTGTCAGTCACCAATGAGCCTGCAGCTGACGTGGACATTACCCCTCCATAAATCAAATTATCAAAGTAACTACTGACACTGACCATCTGAGACTTTCATGTTCAGGAAACAATATCTATTTATTTATTCCTAGAAATGAAATACTTCTCCTGCATCTTGTTTTTCTGCATGTGTGTTATCCCTGGTTGTATTTCTGCATGTTTTGCTCCGAGGACCAGAGAACACTTTTCCATCTGGTTGTACTTGTACAATAAGACAATAAATTTGACTTGACTTGATAGTTCCATGGTCAAAGCTCCTTAGTTCATTGAGCAACAGAGCAAGCCCATTTCTCTGTAATGTATTGTCAGCCACATTCCGATCCATCTACCAACCAGGAACTTGAAATGTGGAAGGCCCAGAGGAAACCAACAGGCAGAGGAAGAGGTCGGGCACATCATAAAACCAACTGCACAACGAGTGGAGTTACTGCAGTTGTTACTATAATGGGACTCCGTTGTGAGCACATCAGCATCACAGACTGATACCTGTAATGCCATTGGGGTTTAATGCTTTGAAGCATAGTCTTGCAGTCACAAGTTCTTTAATGGTTAATAGGATTGTGCTATACCACACTAGGGAATTGCTGGTCAGACTTTGATTAACTGAGTTTGTTATTGCCTTCCTAGGCTTTGGGCAAAAGAAACATCAAGCTTTAGCTTTGATTCTGATTACTGTGCCATGTTTTCTGCTTCTAAGGATGGACAATGGCTTAACGGCTTGGTTGCAAGAGCCTCTGGTATGAAATAACTTTCTAATTCTGTTTAAAAATACACATGCAAAGAATAATTCTTTGGACATTTTACAAGAGGAATTACAACAGCTGCAGGATATTTGGTGGAACTCTTAAGAGAAAGTATTGTGTTTTTATTGTAGCACTAAGTAACGATGGATTAACTGAATTGAATGAACTTATTATTCGACTGTTTCATTATCTCTGGGTTTTTTGTAATCTAATCTTGGCTTAGTGCTTGTTCACATATGTATACCGAGGAATCAGAGAAAGATACAAAACCGAAAGAACTTTGCTCACTTGCTCTTACAGCCATTTTGGACAACACTTCAGACAATGAACCAGCTTCATGCGATACTTTATCATTGTGAATTGCTACCTGATTCAGACCATGAAGTGAGTGAAACATGGAAATCTGCAGTCGCTGTGGCTGTAGTAAACACTACAGGAGGCTGGAGGAACTCAGCAAGTCTTGGTGTCCATAGGAAGGAACGATGTATTACCAACATTTCAGGCCTGAACCCTTCCCCAAGGTATGAGGAAAAAAGACACAGGCGTCTGTATTAAAAGAATGGTGAAAAGGGAAGGACGACAGGGGGAGGACCAACAAACAAAAGGTGTTAATAGGAAATTAAAAAAGGACAGGAGAGAGGAAAGTTAGAAATGATTGAGGGAAGAGGGTTGTTTTGGCGCTGTGAAAGGAGACAGAGAGAAATGGAAGAAAGAGAGGGGCATGGAAAGATGGGGTGGGGGGGTGGTTGATAGAATCCAGATAAGTCGATGTTAATGCCTTCCAGTTGGAGGTATTGTTCCTCCATGGTCTCAGTCTGGCAGTGCATGGGTCCATGGACTGACATGTTAGCAAGGGCACGGTATTGAAACAAATGGCCACTGGGAGATCCCCACTATTGTATCAGACAGAGCCAAGGTGCTCAACCAAGCGATCAACTAGTTGGGATCCAAGCTCTCCAATGTAGTGAAAATGACAACACCCAGCACATTAGATGACATGTGCAAATCACAAGTGAAGTGTTGCTTCACTTGAAAGGACTGTTTGGAGGCCTGGACCATGAAGAGCCTTTTAACAGAAAAATTTTGAACGATCGGTAAACCCCCAAATCTCGTATAGAGTGCTTTGAGATGCAGCCTGGTGTAAATTCATTAAGCTGACCACAAGGCAAATGATGCCCATGTGAGCATTTTACATAACTTATTTAATTTATTTATTTGCAATGCCAGAGAAGCTAATTGCGGCGATTGAAATCCATGCTGGCCAATTACAACCAGTTAACATACCAACCCTGTACATTTTGGAAGGCAAGAGAAAACCAGAGTGCCTGAGGAGAACCCAAGCAGGTCATGGGGAGAATGTACAAACTTCCTACAGACGATGCCAGATTTGAACTCAAGATGCTTGTGCTGTAAAGGTGTTTCACTAACTGCGTTTCACTAACCCTGTGTTTCACTAACCCTGCGTTTCACTAACTACGTTTCACTAACCCTGTGTTTCACTAACCCTGCATTTCACTAACTGCATTTCACTAACCCTACATTTCACTAACCCTGCGTTTCTCAAACTGCGTTTCACTAACTCTGCATTTCACTAACTACATTTCACAAACTGCGTTTCACTAACCCTGCATTTCACTAACCCTGCGTTTCACTAACCCTGCGTTTCACTAACCCTACATTTCACTGACCCTGCGTTTCACAAACTGCATTTCACTAACCCTGCATTTCACAAACTGCGTTTCACTAACCCTGTGTTTCACTAACTGTGTTTCACTAACTGCGTTTCACTAACCTTGCATTTCACTAACTGCATTTCACTAACCCTGCGTTTCACTAACTGCTATATGCTAAGTCTGCTACCCAAGAGAAAAAAATGCTCATGAGAAGATTGAAAACTTTCAACAAAATAAATAATTTTTAAGCATTGAAAATCAATCGAAGCTCACATGCTGCTCAAAATTCTTTCTTCCCTGCAAAGGCACCTTATTAATCAAAACCATAATTCTCAATTAAGCCTTTCTCAGCCTATTTAGTTATTCAGTTCTTCTGGCTTACTCTGCCATTAGATACTGCTTAATTGTAGTATTCCTGCAAGAGTTGCCATTTTTACCTATAGGACAATTCAGTTTTAGGCTTATTGCATGGGCTTTGAAAGGAGGAGGAGAGTAACATCAGCTTCAAGGGCCTTTCTTAATAATTGAGAGTTAATTGTGTTGAAAACTCTGAAATACATTTTGCATTGATTTTGAGCTTAGTGCCTGAAAGGGCAATGGAAGCTGATTCAATTCGGATCATCAAAATGAAATTGAATACGTTGTCACTAGCACTTACAATGAAAACCCAAGTGCTTGCTCAATGCCCATGTTTCTGTTGGGCAATTTTTTTCTACTTGGCAATCATTATTCATAATTTCACCTCAGCACAGAAGATCCTTCTGAAGGAAGTAAACAAAGGAGGCTGTGGCAGATCCTCAAAAGCTGCAGCGAAACATAAATTGGTGGACGAACTCAACGGGTAGCAAACAAGGAAGGCAATAGATAGGCAACATTTTGGGCTGTAACTGTTCATCAGAAAGGAGCAGGAGCCCAACTGAAAGGGGTGGGTGAGGGGAAGGAGCTCGAGCTGGCAGGTGATTGGTGAATACAGGTGGGGGGGGGGGGGAAAGTAATGAGAATTAAAAGCCAAAGAAGCTAGGACGAAGAGGGAGAGGGCTGAGCAAGATGCACTCTGATGAGAGAAAAGAAGAAGGGAGAAGATAAGGAGCTGGAGCAATCAAGTATTAGCCGATTAGAAGCCTAATGGCCTGAATACACCAGAGATTGTCTGAACTTGGAAGCTAAGCAGGCCCAGGCCAGGTCAGTTCTTGGAGGGAAGACCGCCTAGGAATACCAGGTGCTGTAGGTTTCCGTGAGGGGTGCTGGACAAAGTGGTGACTCTCTGTCTGCCGTACGGGTTGACAAAAGTTAAAGAATTTTATGTACAGTGCAGCATGGATAATCCAAAATCAGATTCTCCAAAATCCTCAGAATTCCAAATGTTAGTTTCAGAGCTGAACTGACCGGGGACGTCGGGTTCCCGGCGGCAGCAGCAGCGGGCCTTGGGCTCCTAGGCAGGAGTGGGACCCTCAGGCTCCTAGCATGAGAGGGGCCTCGGTGCGAAAGTGTGGGTGATCGGCAGTGGCCAGTATTTGTTTTTGCGAGAGTGAAACATTATTTTAATGCTTAAAAAGCCATACTTTGTTATTTGTTTGTTGTTTCAACATTGTTACAAGTGATTTTCCATTGCTACTGGGCTGTTTTTAAAAAATCACCAGTTATCTGAAAAAAATGTTTATCCGAAATGGGCTCAGTCCCGACCATTTTGGATAATCGGAGTTGTACTGTATGTTACATTCTAAAGTAGTATTATGTGACAATAGTGGAATTTCTACCTTACCGTTTATTAAGATTAATATGTATATTGGACACTTAGGAAAATATTCAACACCTTCATTGCTACTGACAATCATTTGAACTTCCTGAAAATTACCTATAATTGTGGTCATAAAAATTAATTAAATAATTCAAAAGAAATCCAATTTACCTCTGATGGAGTAAAAGAGGGTACAAGGCAACCAATAATGCTGCATTCAATTTCGAAGATACCCCATTCCCGATTCTGCACATGTTCAGTCATTTCAAAAGCAAATACAGTATTTAATAATCAATATGCAGTGATGTAAATGTTAGCCATGTTCACTGTAGGTTTCGGTGAAATGGAGGGCTTTGAAGGAGAGTTCCTTCAATTTATCATTATTTAACCATTCCACATGTTAGCTGGAAGACTGATTTAACCAAATTCTGATGCATTTACAGGTCTAGGATTTTTTTTAAAAACTCAAAGCAAGCAATTAGATTTAAGTCCGATTGAAATAGAAGACCAAAAACATCCATGTGGTAATTCTGAAGTTGATCAATGAAAAGTGTCCATCTATAACTTTAAAATACTGCATTAGAGATTAATTTTTCTTCTTGTGGCCTGTTAAAGTATTTACAATGTGAATGAGACTTCAGATTTATTGTCAGAGTACATATATGATATTACATACATACAACCCTGAAATTCTTTATCCTGCAGGCATACAAGACTTACAACTAATTGGTAGTGCAGAACAATTGTAAACAGTGTAAACATGTAAACAAAAAACTGCAAACAGACAATGAATTTAAACAAACTGACTGCAACTCAGAGAATAAAAAGAAAATCAATAAAGTGCACCAGAGTCCTTAAATGAGTCTCTGAGTTTTTCATTGAGGAGTGTGACGGTGGAGGGGTAGCAGCTGTTCCTGAACCTGGTGGTGTATGTCTTGTGGCACCTATACCTCTTCCCTGATGGCAGCAGTGAGAACAGAGCATGTGGTGGGTGGTGTGGGTCTTTGGGTGGTGCTGCTCTCTGACAGCAGAGTTCCCTGTAGATGTACTCAATAATGGGGAGGGTTTTTCCTGTGATATCCTGTGCTGTGTTCATTACCTTTAGGAGTGCTTTATGCTCAGTGCTATTGGTGTCCCTATACCAGATTGTGATAGAGCCAGACAGCACCTCTGTAGAAATTTACCAAGGTTTCTGGTGGCATACCAAACTTCCGCAAACTCCTAAGGAAGTTGAGGCACTGACGTGCTTTCTTCATGATGCCATTGGTACATTGGATCCAGGAAAGATCCCTTCAGATAGTGACTCCCAAGAACCTAAATTTGCTCAACCTCACCACCTCTGATTCACCAATCATCACTGGATTGTATATCTCTAGCTTTCCTTTCCTGAAGTCAACAATAAGCTCCTTAGTTTTGGTGTCATTGAGTGCAAGCTTGTTGAGGGTGCACAATTCTTCCAACTTTTCAATCTCCCTCCTGTATGTTGACTCATCCCCTTCCCTTATACAACCCACTACTGTGGTATGGTTGGCAAATTTGTAGATGGTGTTATTGTTGACCTGAGCCACACAGTTGTAGGTGTAAAGTAAGTAGAGCAGGGGGCTAAGAATACTGCCCTGCGGTGCTCCGGTACAGATGGAGATTGTGGAGGAGATGGTCTTTCCAATCTTCACTGATTGTGGTCTGGAGATGAGGAAATCCAGGATCCAATTACACGGAGTTACTTTTTGAAGCAAAGAATAGAAAACCTTATGACTAAATTTGTTGCCAGGATCCTCCCCAAAACCTATGATGTGATCTTAAACAATGGGTTCTCAGATCTCAGTGTGGACTGGTGTTGAGCATTCATTGGCCAAATGTTTCTCTCAGCCTTGATCACCACTGTACCATACCTCACATCCAACAGGACAAATAGGACCAACGTTCACTCCACTTCACCACTGAGATCACTCCAACCTCATGATGATACCCAGATACTCCTGTGTACAAACACATTTGGAGACCATGTTCAAGTCATCATCAAGTCAAGTCAGGTTAATTATTAACTAAATTGCACAAGTACAACCTGATGAAACAGTGTTCTATGGGCCTTGGTGAAAAACATGCACACTCACAACCAGACATAACATACATACAGACAAACAATACATATGCAGGACAATTATTCATATGTTAAAATAAATAAATATTGATTGCTAAATATCGAAATCTTGAATGGTTAGAGTGAGCTGTTCCTTTGTTCATTCAGCAGTCTCACTGCCTATGAGAAGAACCTGTTTCTCAGTCTGGTCGTGCTAGCTCTGATACTTCTGTATCTCTTTCCCAACAGGAGTAGCTGAAAGGTGCTACTTGCAAAGTTATAGTGATCTTCAATGAATTTGTATGCCCTCTTCAGTTACCTTCCCTGATCTTCTCTGTACATCATGTCAATGGTGGGGGAGGGGGGAGTAGGGTGGGGGGAGACTGCAGTGATCCTCTCTGTGGCCCTTATGGTCCTGTGGATTTACTTCCAATCCATTTCTCTGCTGCAATCGTTCCACACTGTGATGTAGTCGGCCAAGAAACTCTTGATAGAGCTGCTGTAGAAGGTTGACATGATGGTGGCCGATAGCCTTATCCCACTGCAGTCTTCTCAGGAAGTTCAGTCACTTTTGCACCTTCCTGACAAATGAGGAGATGTTGTTTGTCCACGATTGGTCATTAGTTAGATAGGTTGATTAAGCTATTGGAAAATAAGAGAGAAACAGTCTTGCACAAGACAAATTTGTCCAAAGCAATAATCCTCTGTTAACTGCAACTCCAAGCTCTTTCCTGGTTCGAGATTACCAGGTGGGCAGTGAAAACAATCCATGGGGGTTCACAAAAATCCTCAAGAAGCAAGTGTAAGCCTCCAGAGCTCATGAGAATTCCTGGCTGTGATGGTACAGATTCTATCACCAATGTGTATAGGTACAGATTGTAGTGTAGGATGACTGTGATTGGCTGAGAGTGTAGCCACACCTACTGGCAGGTCTTAAAGGATTGCTCCTAGCCAGACCAGGTCATTTTGGACTGGTCGACCTACTTGTTAATAAAAGCCTTGGTTTGATTCTTTTGACGCCTTCTACACTGGCCATGTCTGCTGAAAAGAGAGAAGAAACATTTTTTTTTAAATCTGGCTCAATGAACCTTGGGTCCCTTTGTTGGGATTACTTGAAGACCCAAAGAAAAAAGCAGAAGAAGCACACCATCTCCCAAACTACTCACCCATTCTGTATCAACTGTGGCAGAGCGTGTGGGTCCCATGTCCCAGGCTAACAGGTAAGAGGTAAAAGGTAGATAGCGGTGGATGATAAAATAAGTTGATAAGAGAGGGCAGAGCGATAAGAAGGGGACCTCTCTGATATGTAAAGGAAGGGAAGGAGTGGAGAGCTAGAGGAAAGAAGTTAGAGGGACTGCTACCTTGTGATTTTGAGTGATATGTCCAGATAATTTTTATATGTCTCTGATCTGGAAAGTTCTTGTCCAGCCTATGGTGTTATACTTACACTCAAGTTGGTTTTTTAATACTATTGAATTGGATGATGATCATTAACACTTATTGCAATAAATCAAGGTGTAGCTACTGAAAAATATGCTGCTGCATTTAATATTAATATTAGGTCATTTTGTATGATAACATGCTATAGAATGGCTAGGGGGCAGCAGTGAATTTTATTTTCCTTGGCCCATATAGTTTGTATGTCTCAAAACTGAATTTATTGGATTATTTCTGAGGCAAGATATTTTATTGTGTTGTCTTAATACTTTTCATAGATTGTCTGTAATGTATTTGACAGATGCAGTGATTTAATACCTCAGCATCACACTTTAAATATTATATTTCCAATACTTCAAATTATTTTAATCATAATACTGTAAAATATATTTGCCATAAATGCTTTTTGTTGAATAATTTATCATTACCTAAAATAGGTGGATATTCCAATATTTGTCTCGGTAGAGAGGAATTTTGTCCGATTATTCCAGCAAATCTATTCAAACCTGAAGGTCATTAATCAAGTTTGAGTAATGGGACACTAAAAGGAGCACATGCTTTTGTGATAGTTTCGTTTGTGTTTCCTCGAGTCATTTGTCTCCTGGATTTAGTGTCAGATTGTATTCTCCTGCTCTCTCAGGTCTCTCTCAACAGCACGAAGTTATCAATGGTACAGGTTTAAAACAGGCAATATGCTGGAAAGACTCAATGGGTCAGATCTCATTGGTGGGAAAAGAAACCGTTAACCTTTCAGGTTGAATATGAAGGTTGCTGATCAGAAACATTAACTCTGTTTCACCTCCCACAGATGTGACCTGACATGCTGAGTACTTCCATCATTTTCTGTTTTTATTTAAGATTTCCAGCATTTTCTATTTTATTTTGATTTTCAGAACATATTTTTTAATTAGAATCAATGATCAGTTAAACAATTTGATTTGCAGAAATCCAATTTTCTTGAAGAAAACAATTTTGAAAGAAGAAAAGCTTTAAAATCAATTCAGTGTTTTCCACTGACTGACACCAAAAATGCCCTTTCTGCCCACGAACACCCGATGTTTATGTGTCAATATCTTCACTAAAATGGACTCTAGTGTGATATTCACCTCAAAATGTGCTTTGAATGCACATGTAGTTTTGGGACTAAGCCAGCTTTCATAGTTCCAAATGGTTTATGTCTGACTTTTGCACCCACCACACGTCTAATGCAAAGGTATTGCATGCTGCAAACTTCACTCATTCAAAGACTAAAACCATGGTGACAATAATTCTGAATCCATTATGAAATATTCTTCTGCAGTCGACATCATTGTTCTCATTGTCTTTGGTGCCAACTTCTTGAAAGATTTATCCAATTGTTCCAGTCTGAAACAATTTTCTGATGACCCTAGAAATATTGTTGTTCAGTCAAAGGAGGCTGAGAAGATTTAATTTCAGTCCATAAAATGTAAGCAAGGTGAAAAGGAAGAACATATATCTATTAGTGGAAATGCTAATTGATGAAGGGAAAAGAGGATTTAAAGAGATTAGTAGAGAGTTTAGATGGGAATTTGAGGAAAAAGTTTTTAATCTTTGAATGACACTGTGCTGTAGGAGGTGGAGCTGTTGACTTGTTGATCCAATGACCCTTGGATGCTGCTGTGCGCTTCGTATGTTCTCCCTGACAACATGGCTTTCTTCTTGAGGCAGATGTTTCCTCCTGCTTGAGAAAGTGAGGAGATGGGTTACAAGAAAAAATAAACAATGGGTGAATGGGATTATTCTGCCATCAAACTTGAACTGAATGACTTGTATTTATGTTGTACAAAAATCACAAGATCACAATATATAAGAGAAGAAGTAGGCCCATTGGCCCATCGAGTCTGCTCTGCCATTCTAATCATGAGCTGGTCCATCCTCCCACTCAGCCCCACTCTCCAGCTTTCTCCTTGTCACCCTTGATGCCCTCTCTAATCAAATAAGTGCCAGTCTTTGCCTTAAATACACCCAACGACCCCACTTCCACAGCTGCCTGTGGCAACAAGTTGCACAGACTCATGACCCTCTGGCTAAAGAACATTTTTTGCCTTTCTGTTTTAAATTGACATCCTTTTATCCCAAAGTTATGCCCTCTTGTTCTAGAATCCCCTACCATGGGAAACATCCTTGCCACATCTACTATGCCCAGGCCTTTCAGAATTCAAAATGCCTCTCTGTGGTCCCTTTTTATCTTTCTCTACTCTAATAAGCACAGCCAACAATCATTCCTCATGTGCTAATCCTTTCATTCCGGGTATCATTCTAGTAAATCCTATCTGAACCCTCTCCAAAGCCAGCACCTCTTTCCTCAAATAAAGCACCCAAATAAAAGTACTGTACACAGTACTCCAAGTGAAGTCTCATCACTGCTTTATAGAGACTCAACATTACGTCCCTGCTCTTACATGCTATTCCTCTAGAAATGAATGCCAACATTGCATTGCCTCTTCACTGACTCAACCTGGAAATTAATCTTTAGAATATCCAACATGAGATCTCTCATGTCCCTTTGCACCTCAGAATTTTGAAATTCTCCCCATCTCAATAATAGTCTGCCCATCTATTTCTTCTACCAACATACATAACCATACACTTTCCAACATTGGATTTTATCTGCCACCTCTTTGCCCATTCTGAGTCTCTCTGCAGCCTTTTGGTATCCCCAGCACCACCTGCCCTACCACCTATTTTGCTATCAACTGCAAATTTAGCCACAAAGCCATTTATTCCATAATCCAAATCATTTATAATCAACATAAAAAAGAAGTGGTCCCAACACCGACCCTTGTAGAACACCATTGGTAACCAGTAGCCAAACAGAATAGGATCCCTTTACTCTCTGTTTTCCGCTGATCACCCAATCCTTCCTGTAATTCCATAGGGTCTTTATCTTGTTTAACAGCCTTATTTGTGGCACTTTGTTGAAATCCTTTTAAAAGTCCACAAACACAACATCCACTGCATCTCCCCTGTCTATTGTACTTGTGATCTCTTCAGAAAATTGCAATAATTTTGTCAGAAATGATTTTCCTTTAAGGAACCATGTCTTTTCATGCACCTCCAGGTATTCTATAACCTCATCCTTGACTCCAACAGCTTCCCAACCACTGAGGGCAGGTAAGAGGTCTATAATTCCCTTTCTGCTGCCTCACTCCGGTTCAGTGGAACCATGCCAGAATCTATCGATTCCTTGGAAATCTTCACTAAAATGTGGAAAGAATGTGGATTCAATGCCTAAAGGGGTATTGGAGGCATAAGCTTTCATCAGATTGAAAGAGTGTTCATTATCCACTGTAACTTGCAAGGTCGTGGGTTATTAACTAGAAAGTGTATTTGATAAAAATTGGAAGATTTCCATGCATTCATGTTATTATCATGTTGCTTTATGTGAGAAATTCCCATCACAAAAAAGTTCTCACAAAACAAACTTCTAAGCAATGCAAAGTGAATTGTCACATAAAGCTAAAATATTTCAACTAAATATTATGACATAACTTGACTGCTTTCCTTGCAATGGCTTGATTAGATCATCTCCATTGATGCATAAATAATATGATCAAGATAGTTGTTAAACTGAGACATATATGCTTCAAACTAAATTGTGCCTGCTCTCTCAGAGTGATGTTGCAAGTTGAGCCATAGCATCATAGAACTGGGTTCAATCCTGACGTCAAGAGCCGTTTGTATGGAGTTTGTAAGTTCATGGAGTTTGCACGTTCTTCCTGTAATCATGTGGATTTCATCTGGGCGTTCCCATCTCCTCCCATATCCTAAAAACATGCTGATCGCTCAGTTAATTGGCCACTTTAAATCGCCCCTAATGCTTAAGAGAGGAGGAGCTCATGAAAATGTGCAGAGAATATAAAACATAGATTCAAGATTCCTTTATTGTCTTGTAATAAAAGCAGTGCAACTTTAAATGGAATTTGCTTTCGACTGCCTTTAGCACCTCTTAAAGTCGGAGAAAGAGAAGCAAAGGTGAGTCACCTCAGAGTCACTGAGTGTCCATGGAGTCACCTCCCGCAGCCCCTGCAGCCACACAGACGTCAATCGAAACCATCAGCAGCCCAAGCTCCCAATCCAAATCTCCAACGCGATCAGGAAACTTCAGTGCCCTCGGCACCCTCTCGCACGCCAGTTCCAATACCTGGTACCCACTTCAACCAGCCTCGAATCAGTCTCCAGCAGTCTGCAACCTGGTGCAAACCCTTTGATTGCAGTCACTGGCGGGTTCCTTGCCTCGAATCACCAACAATCCGCCACCTGTGTCTTGTTCAGCAGCAGAACCCCTCACAGGTTCACTGAGGTTGTCACCATCCCCTGGATGTCTCTTCTTCTTTTTCTTGAGCGGGGTGGTGGTGGAGGTGGATGTTCTCCCCGTTTTCTGGCAGAATAGTGATACCATTGCCTTCTTTAGCACAGTCCAAAAATATGTAATTGAAAAAGTCATACTGCTTCTGCAGAGTCTCATGGCTGCAGGTGATCACAGGTGCCATCATCTAGGGTGCAGACCCAGTCGTCGCAGAAGTTTTTAAATAAAATCCACGTCGGCTTCATTAACAAGCCATTTAAAACCTGTATGGAGTCAATGGCAGTTGAATTAAGATAGTATAATTGAGTGGTTGACATGGATAGAGGGCAAAAGGGCTGTGGTGCATCTATTCTATTAGTCAATTTGAAAATAGATCAAATGAATTCAAGTCAAGTCGTTCATTGTCTTTTGATGGTACAAGTATAACCCGACAAATCAGTGTAGTAAAAATGATCCGTGGTTACATTTATCCCTAGTTTACAATGATCCCTGGTTTTCTGCTGAATATCTCTCCCTCAGCCAATATTTTTCAAACATAGTTTACAATTACTCGGTTCTTAGTGAGAACTTGAAAGGAAATTGAGTGCCACGTTTTTGCACGATCTCAGTAACTATTTCCTGAGATCTATGGGGCCACATTTCAATGCTGAACAGCTAAGCAATCCTGAGGGCCTGTTTTATGATTCCACTCCTGCTTTCACTTAAATGTTACCAGTGTATAAATTTCTTTATACATTCCAATTAAGAATCATGGTGCATCAGCAGATAATCCCAGCTACTTCAAGTATGACTTTTTCAATTACATATTTTTATACGGTGCTGAAGAAGGCAATGGTCTCACTATTCTGCTTGTAACTAAGCAAGCTATATTTAAAGTGAAGAATAGAAAAGGATGTCAAATATCTTGAGTTAACAGGATTTACAAAGCATTTAGAGGCCCTTAGAAATACAGACATACAGTCTGGCAACAAGTGCTTTCAGCCCATGAGCCTGTGCCACCCAATTGACTTACACCATTGTATGTTTTGTTGGGCAGGAGGAAACCAGAGTCCTTGACTGAATTGTGAAACATTTTTTTTCCCAGTAGAAGCAGGTGAAGAATACTTGAGTATTAGTATGGTTAGTATCAAAGTCTGTCAAAGCATTTTTACAAGGCTACGGAGAAAAGAGAGCTGTGTGGAAATAGAGAGTTGATAAGAGAGCTGCAATGAAATGATGAGTTGAATGGCCTCCGGTAATGTAACAATTCTATGAAGACACAAAAGGGAAAGCCCATGTATCTTTCCCATGCCCTGACCATGTTGTCTCTCTGTAGGCTGAGGTGTGAGCTGTAGCATTACAGAACAGGCCTTTCCAACAACTCATTCATGCCAACCAAGATTTCACTGGGTTAGTCCCATTTGCCCCTTATCCTTTTTCTATATGTATCTCTGCTCAAATGTTTAATTGAGAAATAATGCATATGCACCTCAACCTGGTTGTCATGACAGTTAAGATTATTGAACTTGTAAGAAAGAATGAAATCAATATTGTCAACATGCAATGAATCTGAGTGTTAGTTTTAGTGAGGTTGGAAATATGTTGACTGAAATTTTTAAAACTAGTGAAAAGGAGTAATGACCGTCATGTAGTTCCCAGTATATTTTGGGCTAGGTGTAAAAGGCAGACTGTAGACTCCAGATTTTTAAGAAAGGAGGGAGAGAGAAAACTTTTGGACCAGTTAGCCTGATATTAGTGGTGGGAAAGATGCTGGAGTCAATTATAAAAGATGAAATAGTGGTACATTTGGATAGCAGTAACAGGATCAGTCCAAGTCAGCAAGGATTTATGAAGGGGAAATGATGCTTGACTAATCTTCAGGTATCTTTTGAGAATGACAATGGACAAGGAGGGCCAGTAGATGTAGTGTACAAAGCCTTTGGTAAGGTCCCACATAAGAGATTAGTGGGGAAAATGAGAGCACATGATATTTGGGGCAGGGTACTGATATGGATAGAAAATTGGTTAGCAGACACGGAAACAAAGAGTAGGGATTTCCGGCTCCCAGGCAGTGACTAGTGAGGAACAACACGGCTCAGTGCTGGGACTGAGATGCATTAATGATTTAGATGAAGGGATTAAAAGTAACATGAACAAATTTTCAGATGACATAAAGTTAGGTGGGCAGTGAGAAATGCAAGGAGGATGTTATGAGAATGCGGGGTGACTTGGACAGTTGGGTGAGTGGGCAGATGCATGGCAGATGCAATTTAATGTGGATAAATGTGAGGATATCCACTTTGGTGGCAAGAACAGGAAGGCAAATCACTATCTGAATGGTGTTAAGTTAGGAAAAGGGGAAGTACAACAAGATCTAGGTGTCCTTGTTCATCATTCACTGAAAGTAAGCATGCAGGTACAGCAGGCAGTGAAGACAGCTAATGGCATGTTGGCCTTCTTAACCAGGGGAGCTGAGTATAGGAGAAAAGAGGTCCTTCTGCAGTTATACAGTCCCATGGTGAGACTACATCTGGGATATTGTGTGCAGTTTTGGTCTCCAAGTTTGAGGAAGGACATTCCTGCTATTGAGGGAGTGCAGCATAGGTTCATGAGGTTACTTCCTGAGATGGCGGGACTCACATGTTGAAAGATTGGAATGACTGGTCTTGTATACACTGGAATCTAGAAGGATGAGATGTCTGATTGAAACATAGAAGATTTGGACACTCGAGGCAGCAATCATGTTCCCGATGTGGGCGGGAGTCCAGATCCAAAGGCCACAGTTTAAGAATAAGGGGTAGGCCATTTATAATGTTGGGGAAGAACTTTTTCACCCAGAGAGCTATGGTTCTGTGGAATGCTCTGCTTCAGAAGGCAGTGGAAGCCAATTCTCTGGATGATTTCAAGAAAGAGTTCTTAAAGATAGCAGAGTCAAGGGACATGGGGAGAAGGCGGGAACAGGGTACTGATTATGGATGATCAGCCATGATCACAGTGAATGGCGATGCTGGCTCGAAGGGCTAAATGGCCTACTCCTGCACCTCTATTTCAATGGAAAATAATTTGTCTCATTTGGATTTATGCCAAATTTTCTTTCATTCACTAACATTCACATCAAAATGAGGATTGGCATAAATATTAATAAACTGTTGAAATCAAGCCTTTTCCTCCCTGTCCTGCACGATTTCTGCCAATGACGGGGATGGGGCTGAAGGGTTCGATTATTGGCCCCAGTCACTGAAGGATACATGCAAACTTGATTTTGTGGAAATTACGCACCTTTTGGAGTTGAAAAAAAAACATGGTGAGTATCTGAGACTTCAGTTCAAACACTGGCACTCATGCAATCCCTTGCTGTTCCACTGAGGAATCTGTAAATTTTGAACTCACTGCTCTGGAATGAGCCTCTTCTTTCTTGGAGATGAGAGTCAGAGGCAGGCAACCCCAAAGACACCTGTAGACATGGCCTTTTCCTTTCCCTGTATTCACCAATGAATTCTCAAGCTTTCTTGAAGGTTTGAATTTAAATCATCAAAAGTGCTAAGGTGATAACATGAAGGATTTTAAATAACTACCACCAGTTTGTCCAAATGGCTGGAATTGGGGCTGAGGTTTCCACTTATTTATTAACCTGAAAATAGCATTGAGCCTTGACAAAGGGACTATGGATTTAGGTTTTTGAAGGCTTCTGGATATCTGGGGAAATCCACAGAAGTGGAAGCACTTGGAGGAGCAGCACAAATTAAATGTTGATTGGTTGCACCGCAATTTTCTCCACAATGTGCTAAAAGCAGGGACAGAAAATTGCTATCGATACTTTAGAGACAGTAATTGGTTGATAATGTAAAAGCCACCTGGTGGCACTAGTCACTTGAAAAACACTTCCCTATTTTGTAACTAAAATAAGAAAGCATAATCCTGGCCATCAAAAAACATTAGAGCAAATAGCATGATGACAAATCAAATATAGATTGAAGTTCACTGTCTCTTGTAAGATTGAAAAAAAAATTAGGTCTTAGAAAATGTTTCTCGGTACAATAAGATTGTATCTATTCACTTCTAACGTTAGAGTTCCCTAGGTGCTTCACAGATAAATAACAAATTAAAAGGTAGATCTTGGCAAGTTTAGATGATCTCTTCCATTCTTATGAGCCATCACTGCCACTCCTCGTCAGAACCAGGTACTTAGTGCAAAATAGATCATGGAAATGGGGTCAAACTTCCCTGAAGGATTCCATATCACTATAATTTAATGGCCACTGCTTCCATACACCTTGTTTTCTGCATCCTTGGCCTTGACTAATGTCCCCATGTTTAGTCTTATAATTTTAACTGTTTTGAGCATCCAGCTTTTAAATCAATTACTGGAAATATATCCATCAGTCCACTGTTCGAGGGGGGTCTGTCAAAAATATTTAAAACATTTAAATACTTAGCCAAGGGTGTGGTGGCGAAGGATTGGAGGGTAGCTCATGTTGTTCCATTATTTAAGCCTCAAAAAGTAACCCTGGAAATTACCCAGTGAGCCTGATGTCAGTAGTAGGTAAATTATTTCTAAGAGATTGGATATACAATTATTTGATAACCAGGGACTGATTAGGGACAGTCAGCATGGCTTTGTGCATGGTACATCATGTTTAACCAATCTTATAGAGCTTTTTCAGGAGGTTACCAGGAAAGCTGACGAAGGAAAGGCTGTGGATGTTGTCTACATGGACTTTAGTAAGGCCTTGACGAGGTCCCACATGGGAGGTTAGTCAGGAAGGTTCAGGTGCCTGGAATCCATGATGAAGTAGTAAAGTGCATTCAACAATGACTGGATGGGAGAAGCCAGAGAGTAGTGGTTAATGATTGCTTCTCAAACTGAAGACCTGTGACTAGTGGTGTGCCTCATGGATCACTGCTGGGGTCATTGTTGTTGGTTGTCTATATCAATGATCTGGATGATAATGTGATAAATTGGACCAGCAAGTTTGCTGATGATACAAGATTCGAGGCGTTTTGGACAGCAAAGAAAGTTTTCAAAACTTGCAGAAGGTTTTGGATCAAGTTGGAAAAGTTCCAGATGGAATTTAATGCAAACAAGTGTGAGGTGTTGCATTTTGGAAGGTCAAACCAATAAAGGACATATATGGTAAATGGTAGGGCCCTGAGTAGTACAGTAGAACAGAGGGATTTGTAGTAGTACAGTAGAACAGAGGGATTTGTGAATATAGATACATCATTCCTTGAAAGTGACAGCACAGTGGATAGGGTTGCAAAGAGAATTATTGTCGTATTGGCCTTCATAAATCAAAGTACTGAGTACAGGAGTTGGGATGTTATGTTAAAGTTGGATAAGACATTGGTGAGGTTAAATTTTGTGTATTGTGTGCAGTTTTAATACCATAGAAAGAGTTCAGAAAAGATTTAGTAGGATGTTGCTCAAACTTCAGGAATTGACTAACAGGGAAAACTTTATTCCCTGGAGCATAGAAGAATGAGGGGAGATTTGATAGAGCTATTTAAAATTATGAGGGGGATAGATAGAGTAAATGTAGATAGGCTGTTACCACTAAGGGTTGGTGAAATACAAACCAGAGAACATGGGTTAAGAGTTAAAAGGGAAAAGTTAGGGAAACCTGAGGGGGAACTTTGTCATACAGAGCATGGTGGGGTGTGGAATGAGCTTCTAACTGAAGTGGTGAATACGGGCTCAATTTTAACATTGGAGAGTAATTTGGACAGGTATATTGATGGGAGAGGTATGGAGAGCTATGGACCAAGGGCAGGTCAGTGGGACTAGGCAAGAAAAAATGGTTCATAGACTACAGGGGCTGAAGGGGCCAGTTAATGTGCTGTAATGTTCTATGGTTCTAATACTACCCTGCAAGTTTACCTCCCTTACTTTTTGTTTTGTTATCCATTCAAATGCAATCATCATAGATGAAAATTTCTTTGTGCTTCGGCACCAAAATATCATCTATATGCTCGGAGTAAATATAGTGATGTAAAAGAAGTTAAAAGGGGAAAGTTTTGCTCTTTTGCTTCTCTTTCTCTGATGGCAAGGCGTGGCTTGTAGCAGAATAAAGGCTATCTTGCATAATATGATATTTCTGTTTTATTACAAGACAATGAATAGTATCTCATCTAATCTGATCTGATGAATCTGAAACAAATGTATCTGCACTTCAGCGGTAAGGTATCAGTTGTGAATGAATCACCCCTGCATTCTATCAAACAGGAAAAAGGAATGTGTGATGCTGTTTCTTTTAGTTCCCCGAATAGTGGCAAGTATTGCAGATGATGTGGACAGAGATTTATGGGGCAAAGAGACAATTTAGCACTTGGATGGAGGATGCAAGCCAATAAAAGAGTTCCTGTCTCTGTAGATCCAAGCAATTGCTCTTCAAAAATGCTTTCACTAAGGATCAATTAACAGCCCTTATATACAGTAAAACCTTGGTATCCGACATGGGGATTGGTAGATGATGGATAAGTGAATTTTCCATTCCTCAAGATTGCTTGCTGCATGACTGGTGAAGTAACGGCAAGGTGTGGCAATGTTAAACTTCTGTATTTTATACCTATTTATTTTCCGCAATTTTTTTGGTGGTCGCTTTTAGCTACTGGTTGCATGAATTCTGGAGAACAGGGGTTTTACTGTACCAATATTGATCGTAGGTGTTGGTTAAACAAATTCAAGAGATCCTTGTTACACAACATAAAGCTTCAAGGTAAGACAGAATATGTGGAGCATGAGTCTGCAAGTATATACCCACATGAACTTTCCAGATTTAATTGGGAAAAGAGCTGAAAGCCCAAAACAAGAGTTCAATGCAAACATGACTGCCCTTATGGATGAAGTGCATGCAAAAATGCATGTCAGTTTTAAAGGCAGAGAACTGGACATTTGAATTCAAGGCAGCAAAGGATCAAATATTGCCTACCCTCTGCAGCAATGCTCCAGGCTTTCTGGTGAAGCCTACACCACTGCCTAAAGCCATTCATCCCTGTATATTAAAGGGGGGGAAATAACAATCTTTTTGGACAGCCTGAGCAACTGCACCACTGTTTATGAACTGTTCCATGATTGTCTTGTGCACAAGGTTAATAAATATCTTCTGAAGAATGATCTGGGCATCAAGGTTCCATTCGTTGTTAATGAGCTAGGACACCCTGAGGAATTGGATGTTGCATACCCTAATGTTAGGGTGGAACTGCTTCTCTAATCCTGTCACTACCTTTTAAAGCATATTATCCAAGTCACATCTTCTCCAGGGCCTGTGAGGTAGCAACCTTGAAGCTCAGCAACGATAGATGGTGTACAATATTGCCAACTCTATAACATGTAAGTCACTTGATGAAGTGAAAACCAAAAACCAAGAAAACAAAGTGAAGCTGGAGGGACACAACAGGTCAGGGAGCAACAATGGAGGGAAAAATAAGAAAGTCATTGTTTCAGGGCGGGACCCGTTAGTCTTGAAAAAGAGTCCCAATCTAAAATGTTGGCCATCTATTTCTCCCCATGGATGCTGTGTGATCTACTGAGTCCCTCCAGCTTCTCTTAGTTTGCTCAGGGTACCAGCATTTTCAGTTGTTGCCCTTCTCCCAAAACTGAACAGACATTGGAAAAAGCATTGCCAATTATTTTGAAGATGTTAAGGAGACTGTGCACGAGGTTGGAAGTTCATGGGATTTGATTGTCTTGCAGAACTATGACAAAGAGGGAGGAAATTTGCGATTTCCCCCCCCCCTTTATTATTGTGATTTGTTATTTCGATGTATATGAGCCAGTGAGGGAAAACGTGGGGGTTTTGTTTTCATCTCGGTAAAATATGCTCCATCTGCTTCAATAAAGGCAGACCACAGACAGGTCAACCAAAGTTCAGTCTCTTGTAGATATGTCTCAGAATCTGCATGTGCAGTTCTATAACCTTCCAAAACTATGACGCACCATATAACTCAAGTTTTCTTACAATATTGAAGGCTGAATGGGGACCTTGATTAGCAGCTTCTGTGATTGCATCTGAGATATTCAGTACTGGTCTGGTCTGTCTTAACCCTTTGGATTCTGGCCATTCATTAATCTTTTATAATATATACTCCCGAATGGATCCCTGGGTAAGCTATAGTATGATCACCAGTATGAACCAGCTGGTGGATGGGTATAAAAACAGTCCAGAAGAAAGGGAACACAGAGAATAAGCATAGTAGCCCCTGAAAACAGTGATACGGAGTGCAAAGAGTTAACAAAAGCTATACTGGTGACAGAGAGAATATAGCAAAGGTACACTATTTTGATTCCTGGAACAAGAGAAGGCAGATTTGTCTGAAAGAGTGAACCCTACAACACAGAAATGCACCCTTTCTATGACAATCTTGAAGCCAAATCTCATTAGGTTTGTATTCGTCTCTGCCTTTCCATTCAAAGTATCTGTCCAAATGTGCCATTAAAGCACTATAATTGCACATGACTTGACATCTCCTCTGGCAGCAGATTCCAAATAACCTGGCACTCTCTGTGGGAAAAACCTTACCTCTCCAATCTCCTACAAATTACTTACCTCTTACCTTGAATGTGTGTGTCCTGGCCTACCCCACTTGAGTCTGACTATTTATTTTATCTCTGCTCTTCATCATCTTATAGGACTCTGAATGGTCACCACTCTATATCTTACATATCAGTGACAATAAACCCAGCCTATCTAATCTCTCTTCATGAAAGCAGCCCTCTATTCCAGGCAACATCTTGGGAAAAGAGGTAATGAAAGGAGATCACGCAGACTGCTCTTTCAGTTCCTAGAGTTTAAAAAAAATTTGGTCAAATTGAAACCTACAAAATTCTTACAGGTTAGACCTGGGATTTATTTCTCCCCCACTCCACCCCACCTCTGCCCGATCCCTACCCCCTGACTGGAGTGTCATGATTATAAAATCAGCCATTCAGGAATCAGATTAGAAGAAATTCCTTCATTCAAAAGGTCATGAATCTTTGGAATCATTGACCTGTGCTAGTGTCACAGAATAAAATAAAGGCCAGTGGAGACTCAAAACAGAGACTGATATATTGATTGATTAAAGGAATAAAAAAAAGATGTTCGTGGAAAAAAAATGTGGCATTGACATAAAAGATCAGCCATGATCTTTATTAAATAATGGAGCAAAAACGAGGGGCCAAATGAACTACTCCTGCTTGCATTCTTGTGAGGAAGTCATTGTTTTTAAATAACACTATCACTACAAATCAGTGTATTTTTATTTAATGTTCCACATTCACTTCACACTTGAGCTCCATTTCAATTGAATGATTTAGGGAGGATTTTGTAGTTGCACATTCTTTTTTTGCGAACAGTGTTCTTTATTGCTCATTTTCCCTGTGGATCACACAGTGACCTCATTGAAGTGGGTCTGTTGTTATTAACTTCCACCTAGGGCTTTGTATCACAAGCAGATTGAGCTGCCAGACCTGAATCGGAAATACTTTTCACAAGTTAAATTACCAAAAAAGCTCCCTCAGAAGCTCATATGGAGCCTGTGGTGCAATGAGAGGTAGATGTGGGATGTCTTTCGCAGAAGAGGTGAAATATGAATGTGAGGTTGTAAAAGTCCTGGGGTTTCACCCTTTTGATTTGTACTTGAAGAATAGACATGCGAGAGGGTATCTGCTTCATGTGGAACCATTCTGTACAAACAGATTGAGACAGTCCAACCACTAAAATGAATGCAAAAATGTAGTGGAGCTGTGACAGTGCATTATCAATTTATTCCTGAAAAATGAAATGAAACAAAAAATTGCTTTTCTTTCAGTTATTGTCATTTTAATTTCAGATTCATTGTTCAAAATAACAAATTTAATCTTTCATTAGATTTCAAATCCAGCTCAATTTAAATTCGTCTAAATCTTATGACAAGATGGTTCAGATATGAGTCTTGTTTATTGGCATTGTTTCCAAGGTCTCAGGCCTGGAATATAAATGAGGTCGATAACACTGAGTAAATCTCAGAGATCGAAACCGGGTCATTTATATCCCCAACCAGTTCAGACTGATAGGTTTCTGATGGACACCAATTAAAAAATTGAATTTTTATGAGAATCCAGTTATAAATGTCCCACTTCAAGATAATAGGTTATCTGATTAGTTCAATTCAATTTCACAGTTTGCCTTTGGTAGATTTAATCCCACTACCTGCTTGAACTGTCTGCCTTGTGGTAACATTGAAATGGTCATCATTTATTTGCATCTACTCTCAGACAAGCTTCTCCGATGGCAGAGATGGGAAATGAAGTCCTTCACTGGATCACAATCCTTTGTGTTACCTTCAATCCAACCATGCCTTCTTAAATATGGAGACCAAAAATGACGCAATAGTCTGCGTACAGTGTCTTATGAAGTTGCATCAAAACTTCTCCACATTTATACTTCACACCCTTCACAATGAAGGCCAATATTTTACTAGCTTTGTGATTTTACTCCTTCTGTCTGGTCCCATCACTTTTTCTGTTTCACATGCTGGAATCTTCAGATATCCTTTTTTTTTGTATTAACTTTTCATTCTTCCTACATATTTTCCCTCTTCGCACTGCATCTGTCAATTTATTGTTCCCTCGTTTAATTCATCCGCAATCCATTTCAGACTCATTGAACCCTGACACCTTGCTAACCCAGCTATCTTTCTATTATTTGGCCATGATACATTTAGACCTGCCAATCAACTCATAATGAACAGTTGAGGACCCAGTATTCATCTCGATGCCACCCAGATGGTTACTAACTTGAAAATTGCCATCTTTATATTTTCTGCTATTTTCATTTTTTTTAATTTAATTTAGACATAGAGCATGGTATGTCCCTCTGGCCTATGAGGCCATGCTGCTCAAAAACCCAAATTAACCTACAACTCCTGTATGTTTTGGAGAGTTGGTGGAAACCAGACCACCCGCAGGAAACCGCACAGACATGGGGCGAAGGTACAAACTCTTAACGGACAGTGCTGGATTCAAACCAGTGTCGCCGTCATTGTAATAGTGTGCTAACCGCTACCCTAACATTACTGTCTCTCCAATATATTGGCATTTATATTTCACTCAACACCTTAGGTAAAGCCAACTAAATATCCATTTTTACTACATCCACCCATTTTCTTTTATCCACCCTGTGGGTTACACTCTCAAAGAATTCTAACAGGACTTGATCAAACATGATTTTGGCTTCATGATTCAGAATGATTGACTGATCATTTTTTTTAAATACCCTGATATTACCATTACTTGGATTTTCCCAGTGGGAGATATGCACCTTCTGAAGGGCCTGACAAATACCCAACAATAGGCCCAGGCCCGAAATGTTGGTTTTTCTTTACTTCCTGTGGATGCTGTGTGACCTACTGAGATTCTCCGGTATGTCTTTTTATTGTGTCCATTCCTTCTTGCTTTCTGTCCTGCTCCTTTTCTGAATGGTGCCCTTGCATTTGTGGTTTTGCAATTCTCTGGGAACTCTTCCAAACTCAGAAAAAGTTTGTGGACTACAACCATCATTTCCATTATTTCTGCACTCATTTCCTTTCAGAACCTAGAATTCATGCAACCAGGTCTAGGCAACTTTAATTTCATTGGAATGTTTTGTTCTATCTCACTCATGCAAGAGTTTGTTATCAGTGTCTCCTTCCCTCCAGCCCTTGATTTTCCATATTATTAAAATATTTTAGGTGTCAGCTCTCAAAAAAATAGTTTGGAATCTCTGCTGTTTTGCTATTTCCCACAATTAATTCCCTCTTTCCTCCTGTATGAAACCATTGGTGTGTGCCACTTCAATATGATACTATTCTTAACCTTCTTATTTAGATTCCTTTGATCCTTCCCAAATAATTCTTTTTCCTTGTAGAGCTTCTGCTCTATAGATGTCTGCAATTGGCTGTAATTTACAGCCTTTCTCTGACTTACAAACCATGCGACTTACGACCATCTGTACATATGAATGAAAAAAAATTAATGGCTGCATTCTTACAATAGTAAGCGCGGTAAGCTCACTGAGGAAGATGGTGAGCAAGAAGAAAAACCCATCCCCTACTGATAGAATTGGCAATCAGCCAAGGAAGACACTCAATTTGGAAATCAAAATGACTTGATTTATGACTCTTACATGCTACGCTAACATACTTCCCACTTGCGTTCATTTTGCAATACTAGCAAAATAATTTTGAAAAGTAAATCAAAAAAATCTGTAGACACAGTGGTTGAAGTAAAAACAGAAAATGCTGGAGAAGCTCAGCAGGTAAAACAGGGTCCTTCATGTAACATAACCAACATTTCGGTCTTGAGCCCTTCATCAAAGTATAAGAAAATGCCAGCAGGCGTCTGAACAGACAAGTAAGGGGGGAGGGGCAGGAGGTAATAGGTGGAGACATGAGAAAGGTGAGAGCAGCAATGAGGGGAGGAGGGATGGCTGGCAGGGGGAGGGAGAAGGGGGGAGAATGGGAAAGACAGGAAAGGGGGAAGGGAAAGAGAAAGAAAAAACAAGCAGGTTTGATAGAAAGCATCTGGCTGGAGAGTGTCCAGACAGAAAATAAGGTGGTGTTCCTCCAGTCTGCAGGTGGTCTGGACAGCCATGGACAGACATGTGAGTCTGGGAGTGTGACTTAGACTTGAAATGGTTGGCTACTGGGAAGTCACTGTTGTTGTGGACAAGGAGGAGATACCCAGCGAAGTGATCTCCCAAACTGCGATCAGTGGCATTTCTAGGGAAAATGGCGCCAATGGCAAGTACTGAAATTGCGCCCCCATTCAAAATTATCTACTTCAACCCTTCACCCTGTAACCATCCTTCTATGCCGTCATGCCATTCACTTCGCCTTCCCTACCTGTCCTCGCCACTGTAGAACCCTAAGATACTCATATACAACGTGGTGTTGGACATATTGAGATATTGGAAAATAATCTACACCTTAAAAAACATGACAGTCATTTCAATATTAAAAAAAAACCTCTGCCTACTTCAAAGGCTAGCATTTGCTGAATGAAAGCACTGAGTGGCGTTCTCCAGGCTGGAGTGGAGTGACCAAAATTAAAGGAGTTCAGTGGCTGTCACCATCCCCATAGGTGGCCTCTCTTACCTTCGGCAGAAAGGTGACTCTTGGCGCTGAGCACCCAGTGGAAGAGAAGCAAAAGGATGCTGAAACCCACCCTCATACTCATCCTTCAGCACATTCCTCAGCCTTGGCTCCAACAGGGGACAGGGGAGGGTTTAGAGTCAGCATCAGGAGCTCAGATGTGCAGCTGTAGGCTGAGGTGAGGGTTCAGAGTTGGGCATCGGGAGCTCCAGTGACAGGAGCTCCTGATGCTCGATTCCAACCCCTCTGCTCTGCTTACTCCACACCGGAACTCCCGTCACCTGACTCTGAACTCTCTCCTCAGCCTAATCAGAGCTCCCAATGCCTGATTCCTGAATCTGTACACTCCCCTTGGCCTGCCTACACAGGAACTCCCAAAACTGTTTCTGAACCCTCCCCTCATCCTACTGCACACTGGAACTCTTGGCGTCCTACTCTGAACCTTCCCCTTGGCCTACACCAGAGCTCCCAATGCCTATGTCCCAACCTCATACCCTCCCCTTGGCCAGCATACACCGGAGCTCCCGACGCCAACTCCGAACTCTCCTCTCAGCCTACTATCGCTTACGCACTCCGAACTCTCCTCTCAGCCTACTATCGCACACGCACACTAGATCATTAAAGAAATCAAAGAAGTGAGGAAATAGTGAAAGAGAACCTGTCGTTTCCCTATTTCCCAACTGTAATGGACCAGGATGGAATGGGAGCCATTGGCCATTACGTTAAAGTTGATACTATTCAATTTTGTGTCTTTGCTGCAGTTTGGTTTGGCACGTTCTGAGTCCCCTCACACCAGTATGTTGTTATGAAAGCAGTTGTTGAGAAAAACAGAGCCACTAAGTTTAACCCCACCACCAACATAGCTCTACATTTCCTAGTAGTTTTCATTATGCCCTGAACTGCTTGTCACCTATCAGGAGTAGAGGGCGTGTCTTCACTGACAATGCAAACACCTGGTATTTCTGGTCTGCATTGAAACCTGGTAAACAATTCAAAGCAACACTGTGCATCCTCCACTGCCGCATTGGGAGTTAGAATGGGTGTGGGGGCAATGGACAGCTGGGGCTAGGGGCAAGGCGAAGACAGTGAAGCCCCCTTCAGGTCACGCCCAGGGCATGTGCTCTGGCTGCCACACCCTAGATATGCCTATATCTCCAACTGGTCTCTCCAATGTAGAGAACACCACAAAGGGAGCACCGGATGCAGTAAATAAATCCTGTGGATATGCAAGTAGAGTGTTGTTTCACTTGAAAGGCTTATTTGGGGCCCCGAACGGTGGTGTGGGTGCAAGTGTTGCACCTCCTGTGGACACAAGGGGAAGGTGCCCTATGGTGGGCAATGGTTGGGGAGGGATGTGTGTCCGAGGAATCACGGAGGTAGCGGTTCCTGCAGAAAGCCGAGAGGGGATCCTGTAGTAAGGGTTGGAAATTCCAGTGGATAATGTGTTGGATGCGGAGGGTGTAGGGTGGGTATTTTCCCAGTTTACTTCAGTGAACTCAATCATCATACCATTTTAATTGCCACAATCTAAGTTTAGGACAGCTGATTTGGATGCATGTTGAAAATTCTATCCTACCGTGATCTTTCTTTCCTGTAGGATTCTTTCACATGATATCATAGATGAGTGGTATCTTATCACACTATAATCTGAAATAGCCTGCTCCTAGTTTGGATGGTGTTCTAAAAGCCCTCCCAAATATAATCTGTGAACTTAAGCTCAAGACTAATCTTGCCAATTTGATTTATCCCATTTATATTACATGTAAAATCCCCATAGTTATTGCTAACCCTTGCTTATAATTCCCATGCCCGCTGGCAATATATAGTCTTTCTTGCAGTGTCGATGCTGTTTTCAGTCTGCGTACTTTCACTAAGCCACCTTCTAGAAAACATTGCTTTAACTAAAAGTGCAGTCAAGCAACAAAGAACAATAAACAGTTGATGTAAGGTAAATTTAGGTAAAAATATTCTTACATAATATCCTTGCATTCTACAATGCACAAGAAAGGAGGTGAAAGAAATAAAGCACAAAGGTCTGCAGTCACCGTGGTTGAAGTAAAAATGGATAAACAGTGTCCTTTATGTAGCAAAGATAAAGATACATTAACTAACGTTTCAGGCTTGAGCCCTTCATCAAGGTTGAAAGATTGGAATTTGATTGTTTAACTTGTACCACTTACTTTCAATAAAATCCCAATACTTCAACTTAAGTTATCTGAGCCAATATATGACATTAAAAGGTGTAGTAGAAAGTGACTGTGATGGATGTGTACATAAAGTTTAAAATATTAAAACATTGGTATTCAGCAAATCTGTTGGATATGTAAAGGGTTCTACATGGACTGGAATTTGGTTGGCAGTTAGATACTGGAGTTTCCATCAAATTGGAGATTTGGACAAGGCTAAAATAGTTTTGTAGATTTTTTAAAAAGCATGTTAAGAATGACCCTGAATTTCTGGGCAAGATGAAATAATGTCAGTGCTAAATAAGAGGACTGCAAATAGCAAAGTTCCTCAACATGGTTATCCAAATGCAAGAAAACCAACAAGGTTGGGTCAGATACAGCAATGAGCTCTCTGAACCCTTCTCCATTAACAATGGCGTGAAGCAAGGCTGCGTTCTCGCACCAACCCTCTTTTCAATCTTCTTCAGCATGATGCTGAAACAAGCCATGAAAGACCTCAACAACGAAGACGCTGTTTACATCCGGTACCGCACGGATGGCAGTCTCTTCAATCTGAGGCGCCTGCAAGCTCACACCAAGACACAAGAGCAACTTGTCCGTGAACTACTCTTTGCAGACGATGCCGCTTTAGTTGCCCATTCAGAGCCAGTTCATCAGCGCTTGACGTCCTGTTTTGCGGAAACTGCCAAAATATTTGGCCTGGAAGTCAGCCTGAAGAAAACTGAGGTCCTCCATCAGCCAGCTCCCCACCATGACTACCAGCCCCCCCACATCTCCATCGGGCACACAAAACTAAAAACGGTCAACCAGTTTACCTATCTCGGCTGCACCATTTCATCGGATGCAAGGATCGACAACGAGATAGACAACAGACTCGCCAAGGCAAATAGCGCCTTTGGAAGACTACACAAAAGATTATGGAAAAACAACCATCTGAAAAACATCACAAAGATTAGTGTATACAGAGCCGTTGTCATACCCACACTCCTGTTCGGCTCTGAATCATGGGTCCTCTACCGGCATCACCTACGGCTCCTAGAACGCTTCCACCAGCGTTGTCTCTGCTCCATCCTCAACATTCATTGGAGCGACTTCAACCCTAACATCGAAGTACTCGAGATGGCAGAGGCCGACAGCATCGAATCCACGCTGCTGAAGATCCAACTGCGCTGGTTAGGTTACGTCTCCAGAATGGAGAACCATCGCCTTCCCAAGATCGTGTTATATGGCGAGCTCTCCACTGGCCACCATGACAGAGGTGCACTAAAGAAGAGGTACAAGGACTGCCTAAAGAAATCTTTTGGTGCCTGCCACATTGACCACCGCCAGTGGGCTGATATCGCCTCAAACCGTGCATCTTGGCGCCTCACAGTTCGGCGGGCAGCAACCTCCTTTGAGGAAGACCACAGAGCCCACCTCACTGACAAAAGACAAAGGAGGAAAAACCCAACACCCAACCCCAACCAACCAATTTTCCCTTGCAACTGCTGCATCGTGTCTGCCTGTCCCGCATCGGACTTGTCAGCCACAAACGAGCCTGCAGCTGACGTGGACATTACCCCTCCATAAATCTTCGTCCGTGAAGCTAAGCCAAAGAAGAAAGAAGAAGAAATAGCAAAGAGCTGGGAAATACAAAGAGAGACAGCAGTTTCGACAAAAACAAAACAACTCTGATTTCTCAAGCAATATTAAAGATTGGAATTTAATAAGCAAGTCCTGATATGCTTAGTCTTGATCAAAATGATGGACATTTTTTTATAATGTCCGGAAAACTTTATTACAGAAATTATCTGCACAAGGCACTTTATTAAAGTCAATCTTTCACATAATGGATGATGATGCCAGAATATTTTATAAAACACTTCAGCGAAGCAACTCTTTTGCTGAACTATTTGTATCACTTATCTTCAATATTTCAAGTTGCCATACTTTTAAGGACCTGAAGTAAAGATGAAGTATCTCATCAGCTTCTGGATTAGAACAAAAGACTGGTTAGTAGAATTCCTGTCTGTCAGGTTCTGAGTGTTCAATGGCTGAAAAGAAAACTTAAATGTGATCGCGATTCAAAATAAAGAGGTGGGTGGGGAAGAAGGGGGATGCGATGAACATGATGATCAGCAAAAGCCATAAAATATGGGATTTGAAACTTTGACAAATTAAGCAATTTGCCAGATTGATTTACTTCCATGCTTTAATGCAGCATTTGCAAAGGTATTTATTTTTTTATATATATTATTCTTGAATTTTGCTGTAGCTGCTTACTGGATAACTTAAATTTAATGTCTGATAATTTCACATTCTTCTGATGGGAGATAAAGCTTAGTTAAGAACATAGCAAAGAAAGCTTAGCAAATGCTCGGTTAGTTGTTGTTTTATTTTCCTTAATGCCATTAACAGTATATTCTAGACTCACGGCCTTAATAATTATCTTCAGTTCCTGAGCATTAAGGTAATTTGTAAACTATTTTTCAAAGTGTGTTATCCACATTTTTAATTAAAACTAATACCACATATGTGAATTAGTAAGGGATTGCTTAAGGTGGGATGTGGGTGGAAAGAAAAAGTTTGAAAACCACTGTTTTAATTGACACTTTATGTGCCCAGTTTCATGACTCCAAAGGAAATGACAATTTCTCAAGCCAAACATTTCAGTAACAATTGGGTCTAGAGCAGTGATTCTCAACCTTCCCTTCCCACTCACAATCCCTTACTAATCACAGAGCACCTACGGCATAGGGATTACTTAAAGTGGTCTGTGAGTGGAAGGAAAAAGGTTGAGAACCACTGGGTTAGGGGGTTGGGAGGTATAGAGTGACCTGAAATCAGGTCAATTGTAATTACACTGTGATATTCTAAGGAATAGTGATGTAACTAAAAACAGAAATAACTTTGTTGAAATCATATTTTATAGGAATTTTTTGGTTATTTTCAGGATTAGTGATCTGGTTCGGGGACACCAATTCTCCTGAGCTTAAAGCCCTCCAAAAGTTTATGGATCCAGCCCAGGACATCAGAGGCAAACCCCATCAGGAACATCTAGAGGGGGAGCAGCAGCCATCATCAAGGATCCACACCATTCAACGCACACTATTTTTTTGCTGCTACCATCAGGAAAGAGGTATAAATGCCACAAGACTTGCACCACCAGGTTGAGGAACAGCTCCTACCCTTCTTCCTCAACCTCAAACTCAATCACGGACTCTTACTTTTGCACTTTATTGATTTTTTTTCCTCCTCTCTGTATTACACAGTCAATTGTATACATTTGTATATTTGTTTACCTGTGTGCATTATGTATGTTTCTTTTTGCTCTACCAATGAGTTGTCATTCTGTCTGGCCCACAGGAAAAAGAATCTCAGGGTTGGATGTCATTTAGATCCCAGGCAATAAATCTAAAATGCATGCGATTTCATCATCTTCACTGCTGCAACTCAATTCTGATGTATTAGGCCAATTATTGAGTATCAATAAATTTTCTCTATGGTATTTCCAAGTTACAACATCTACTCTGACCTCAACAAAATCAAAAGAAACATCCTATTTCAATTGATTCTTCGTTTATTGCTTTGGCTCCAGCTGGTTTACAGCAAGACATTCATAACAATGCAAGGAAATTATCAAGAAAAAAAAAACATTACTCAAAGAAATTAAACAACCCATCCAGTTTCGTAAAGCCATAGCAGTCAATTCAGATTCCATTCAAAAGTAACTGCCTAAGACTGGGATTAAAATATTGCAGTCTGCTTTTTAAAAAGATGCTTTGCAGTTGTGTCAAAATAGATGCATATCCTAAAGATATACTTCAAAAGTTTTATGAATAAATTAGGTTGAAGAATTAATTACTCTATATCGCTCAGAGGACATTTCATTCTGAGAAACTAATGATACATGTCTCAAGCACCATTTACACCCACTCTAGCAGAATTAAGACAAGATTATATATTATTTGGGGAACAACCTAACCTTTGTGATGCACCATCAATAATTCACAAAAGGCTGAGTAGTGAAACAATCAGGCTTTTAATAGCTAAAGAATGGAACACTATCAAATAACCATCCATCTCCTTTGAATGATCAGAGCAAGGAACTATGGGTAGGATTAGTCTTGGGTGGTGTGTCCAGTCGATATAAGCCATTAGTGGTGTAACAGTAGTTCACCATAATTTGTTTGATATTTCACTGTTGGCCAACTGTTATATTTATAACCAATGCAATGAAGCATTATTTTACTTGCACCTTTCTCCTGTGGTGCTGGGTTCAAAGCCTGCCATTCATCATAGGTCACTCTGTACCTCCAAACTCCCTAACCCAGTGGTTCTCAACCATTTTCTTTCCACTCACATTCCATTTTAAGTATTCCCTATGCCGTAGGTGCTCTGTGATTAGTAAGGGATTGCTTAAGGTGGTCTGTGAGTGGGAAGGGAAGGTTGAGAATCACTGCTGATTCTCAATTATTACTGAAATATTTGGCTTGAGAAAAATTGTCATTTCCTTTAGAATCATGAAACTGTGCACATAAAGTGTTAATTAAAACAGTGGTTTTCAACCTTTTTCTTTCAACCCACATTCCACTTTAAGCAATCCCTTACTAATCACAGAGCACCTACGGCATAGGGAATACTTAAAGTGGCATGTGAGTGGAAAGAAAATGGTTGAGAACCACTGACCTAACCAGACATGAAATAACCAATGATGTAACAATAACATCAGATCAACAAAATTCTGATAAATACATTATTTGTTTGGTTTGTCTATTGGTTACCAACTTTAGTTACAGTGGTTATTTACACTTTAGAGTCTTGAAGAATTTTTCCCCCACACACGATGAATATTCGATTTTTCATTTTACAGTTTGAAATAGTCTATATTCCAATTTTTTTATACCCATCCTCAACAAAGTATTTGCAATGTGTCTGAGATACTAATGTTTTCATTCTGCACAAATTCAGCAAGACTGAAATTAAATAAAATATTGGTAAATGGGAAAGAACAACTCAGAAACTTTTCAGAAATGTTTAGCCAGAAATTCAATTGCACGACAATACCTTTTTCAGAGCGAGGCAGTTCAGTAACATGAAAACCTTCAGTAACATGAAAACCAGCATTTAACATGCCAACAATCATTTAGCCATTTTTTGGATGATTTGGCCATGTGCTTCCTGCTATGACCTACGTGATCCCTATAGCGATAATAAGTTCTAAAATATGGTGCTGGATTAGTTTCTGTGTTTTGTACATAAAACATTTATCTCGAGCTAGAAACATCCTGTTTCCAGGCACTAACATCCCTGACTCTAATCAACTATCCTCATAAAAATCTGGTTTTTCCACATGCTGTGATACACTCTCTCCTGTTACTCAATTGGTGCCTACACAATCCCCAATAAATGAATGCTTGCCCTTCCTTTGCTCATGCGTTATGAAGAACCTCTGTCCTTCCTAACCATCTCATATTTCCTTCTTCCTCTCCATCCTGAATGTTTTTTTATTTTAAATTTAAATTTAAATTTTTAAATTTAAATTTAGACATACAGCTTGGTAACAGGCACATGAGATCATGCCACCCAATCACACCCATTTAACCTACAGCCTCCAGTACATTTTGAACGGTGGGAGGAAACCAGAGCCCCCGGGGAAAACCCACACAGACATGGAAAGAATGTACAAACTCCTTACAGATGATGCGGGATTTGAACCCCGGTCCAGATGACTGACACTGTAGCAGGGTTGTGCTAACCACAATGCTAATTCTCTAACTAATCCATTGTAAAACATCTGTAGCAATTCTTCTCTTGACTCTAATCCTGATGAAGTTAAAATGGTGTCTGCCACAACAAACCATAATTGGAAATGTAGCAATGTCAACAGAAACATGGAAGCTGGTAGTCAGTGTGTTGACATGAGCACTGATGTTGCTAGTGGCTGTTCAATTTAGAACAGAGTTGTGCAGGCAATAGGATTGGCAAAGTGAAATTGAAGCTGAATTTATGCTCTAATTTTCCGAAGAATTAAGTGGAGTGGAAAAATATATCGTGTCGATAATTTGCAATCACCTTGGCACAAGCAATTAGACCAAAATATTCATAGGTTTTCATAAAACCCACACATACGTAAGTGCAAACACCAGGCTAGTTCACTGCAGGCACTGTAAATGGTAAATTCTTAACTAAAGGAGGGGGAATTGTGTGACACCTGTGTTAATGGTGCCAAAAGAAGGTAAAAACTGCCCAGATTGGCAAAGATTATAAAGGTGATTGGAAAAAAAAATCCTGTTGCTCTTGTGTCAGGCTCCAAATGTCATTTATATTGACAGAATTATTTTTTCCCAGAAAGGGAGGAACAATGAACTTTGAAATAAGGTAAGAGGATGTTGAATTTCATTATGAAAGATGTGGAAGAGCAAGCATGAATGAACATTCCTTCTAATAGACTTGATTTGCTTGATTACGCCAACTGTTGAGCAAAGAAAACAGAATAAAATGATAAAACACAAGCAAAGCTGGAAGAGTGTATATGAAGGTCACAGTGTGATTGCCATAATAGACAGCACAATACCAACCATCTACTACAAAGCTAGAAAATGATAAATGGAAGGAATAGCCCCCTTGTATCTATTCTATTATTCAATAGGATCATGGCTGATCTGTAATTGTAGCCACCTTCCTCTCAACAGCTCGGAATGTTATCCCCACACCTCCCCTACCAATTTTGTTTGTTTCAATGAGTTCATCTAAGCAAAAGTGTACAGTTCAAGAAAACTTAATCTCTCTTCATGGGTCAAGCCAAAAGCACCAGAATAATGTTCAGGATACAGATGTATTTCAGAGGAGAACATAAAATTGTTTTAATAATTACATATTTTACCTTTATCTTAGTATATATCAGCATATCTATTCACTTGGAAACCTTCCTGGTAAGAAGCTTGCATGTGCCTAGAAGATATGAGGGCACAATATTTAAAGGTAAATTTCAGTGGGTCAGCAAAGAGTTTTGATGAAGATCCAGGGAAAGCAATCCCAGATAATCTAACCTTTCTTAATAACTCAAGTCCCCTCTAATGCCGATGTAGGAATTTTTTTTTCAGAATTATGCTGCTGTATAATCATTTGCATCAAACAAATTTATATAATGTCTTGAAAACATGCATCTTACATCGTTGAATATCACTTTTAAAATCATACATCTTACGTCGTTGAATATCACATAAAATATATGTTGTTCAGTGTTTGAAGTGCTCACATTCATCATTCTTTTGACTTGAATCAGAATAATTGTTAAATTAGATACCAAGATGACTCCATGCTGGGAAAGTGCAGAAAATATTTTGAGTCCCCATGTAACACAATAATAGCTTAAAATGTTCATTATATTCAGAGCCAGATGTTAGAACATTTCACAGGCCAGTGACAAGCAAACAGATGGGAATTGGGAGGGAGGAAATAAAGAAGAAAATTGGCATTTTCCCTGAAATTTTGGATTTTTACCTCTCAGCAGTATTTAACAATACATATTAGATAAAGCAAATATATTTTTTGCTTGCTGTTTCATTTATATTTGTAAGAATCATTATAATATGTGTAGGCTGAGCAGATAAAGATTACATGAAACTTTGAGAGGGATTTAATACCAAGAAGATTGAGAAAATAAAAAATATTCCCACTTTCAGCAGGAGGAAAAAAGTCAAATGAAAAAAAAATAATAACAATTTGCAGTTGAGTTGAGGGGAGGTAAGGATAAATTATTTTGTGGAATAAATTGTTGAATTGTTTGTTGTCACATGCACTGAGGTACAGTAAAAAAAAATTCCACGCAACTTAAGTAATTATCCAGATCAAAAATAAAGTCCTCGAAAAAGCTGGTTATAGCAGATTCAGAATGAATATCAACACTGGATTTGTCTTGTATTTGAAAATGAAAAAAACAAACCATTTTGATATCACATAGGCCACTGACCTTCAAACCTGAATAGACTGGTGTCAAAAATTACAATGATGAATCATTATCCAGTCAGTGCAATTAATGCGGAACATATTTATCATTATATTCATACACAAGGAAAGAGCTTTTAAGTTTCACTGTGAGCCACAAGCCAATTTTATTTTCTGCCTACTTAATCTGCATTAATGGACAGTAAATAGGTTTTGAATAATGGCTGGATAATTCAGCCATTATCTGCCTGGTGATAAACAGTTGCTATCTGCCCAGTTTTATAAAACAGTTTTATTTACCCAGTGATAACAGTTGTTACTTGCTTACTGCCAATTTCTCCTTGGCTTGGAGTCACTCAACTTCCTTGACCACTTCCACCTGAAATCCTCTTCTGTTTAGTCCACTGCTTTGACTCTTTTGCCCTTCATTTTCATCCTCAATCTATTATAAGTAATATAGCTTCACTCACCAGTTCCTCTTCCTGTGCAGCTCCTTAACCAAATCCATCCCACTCCCCATCTTGCTTTATCACAACCTATTTTCTAACCTTGCTTTCACCCATCTGCTAAGCATTGTTTCTCTGACTTCCACTGCGTCATTTTTCTTTTCCCTGTTCCGACCTTTTGAGGGACTTCTGGTATGTTCAGAGAAATGCTACAAAAATAGATTGTATTTGTTTTATTAATCATTTTTCTCTTTCATCCTGTAATGAGACAAAGCAAATGAGCTTCTACTGAAGATTTTTATCCAAAGTCGACATTGCATTTGAAATAAAATTCGTTGGCTAAGCAAATACCCTCTGCACAACATTTATTTTCATCCCTCATTTTGGTGCTGAAGTATCAGTATAAAATGTAGTGCACAAAATCATATTTCATTTGAAAGCACCTCTTGAAGCGCTTCTGTTTTCAACAATATACACACGTTTAAATACTTCTTGTGACTCCCCCGATATCCCAGAATATATTACAACAAAAAAGGTAATTTGGAAATCTTTTAACTCTTGTGAGGACTGGGGTTGGTGGGGGGGGGGGGGAGGGGGGGGGTGTCACAAAGAGAGTAGTCCCTGCAGAAAGTGGAAAGGGAAAGAGAAAGGGGATGATGCAGTTGGACTGTTTTAAAAGGTGGAGAATGTTGTGTTTGATGTGAAGGTTGGTAGAGTGAAATGTGAGGACAAAACAAACTCCATTCCTACCCTGTCTGAAGAGAAGGGATGTGAGGACAGATGTGTTGGAAATGAAGGGGACCATCAATTATGGCAGAGGGGAAACCACATTTCTGGAAGAAAGGAGACCTGACCGGAACCTCAGAGCGGAAAGCTTAATCTTGGGAACAGATGTAACAAAGATGGAGAAAATTAGTAAAAAAAAAGGATGAGGGGAGGATATATAGTCGAATTAGATGTAGGATTTATAGAATGGAAAGTCTCCTGAGGTGGAATGCAAAAGATCCATAAAAGGAAGAGAAGTATCAGAGGTAGTTGGGGCAGGGTAGAAGTTCATTGCAAGGTGATGAAATTGCCAAGTTCTGCGTGAGTGCAGAGAGCAGCACAATCCAGTTTTCAATTAACAGAGAAAGGGTGGGTATTGGAATAGTCTTGGATTTTTTCCACATCAGCAAAAAAAAAGACAGGTCTGGTCAGATATGTGATTGGATTTAACTGGGTCACAGACATAAATACACTTTGAGCATATCTTACCATTATTAAGATGTGCCCAGCATTGCTGATAACTGTCACATTTGATATGTCAGGTGCAGATGAAGAGGGTCATTCATCGTGCAACAATCCGAGAGCTTTCAGCTATCTACTCCAGAACGTGGCAAGCAACTGATAGAGAACCACATTTTGTCAGCTCCCCTGTGCTGTCAGCAAGGTCCCTCAGTTGCTGATACTGGTTCCTACTGACTGGGGCGTAGGCACTCTGAAGGCAATCACAAGCTGTCAGAGTACCTTGGAGTGAGCTGCACTTGTGCTTCTCTTGTTAGTGCACCTTTTCCATGGGAATGGCATTTATAGTCCCACTGAGTGTGAGGCACAAATTAATGGTCCAGGAAGCTCCATGGGATGAGGCAATGAGGCCCAAATCTGTGGGGCCTCCTTCCCAAGAACATTAATTCTCCCTTTAGCCTCAAAAGGGGTGTATTTCCAGAAGCTAAAATTTTGATTGTCAGTGACATGTGATTTTCTGGGGTAGAACTCCAGCCATCTCCCTGTAACTCAACTGGTCTGCTCACAGAGATCACGCTTAAGCAAACCTCTAGGTTAGTCTAGGTAGTGGGGAGTCATTTTTCTCATAAATCTAGTTTTCTGCCACTTTTCCCTTGAACACGACATCAAGCTGAGTGGGTCCAGATTTATGAGGATCTGATTCAGAGAGAGACCAGTTTCAGAGGTAGGCTCCTTTTTAATTTAGACATACAGCATGGTAACAGGCCATTTCATCCCACAAGTCCATGCTGCCCAATTAACCTACACCCCTGGTACATACTCATGGGCCGATATGGCCTGTTACTGTTCATTATGTCTACATTAAAAATTAAAAGGTTGACCACCCCTTATGTATGGGAAGGTCTCCCACATAGAATCTAATACTCTGTGAATCACAAGTTCTATTGCTCCCTGAATGTACAGACCAAGTACACATGGTCATTGTTGTTTCTATATGGCCTTGCATATTTCTCATCATATTTCAACTTCTGTACCCAAGTACCCTCACCTTGGGGATAAGGACAGTCTCCCCCCCCCACCCATTTCTTTGTTTTTCATCAGATACTCCCTAACTTGCGACCTATGTGACTTACGTCCATCCTCACATATAAGGCAGCGACTGTAAAAAAAAAGAAAAAATATAAAATTTACGCAGTTTATATTGTATTTGACAAGTTATAAAAGGCATACAGGGCATTTAAGAGCCAAAATTTGTGTACTTACCTTGTTAGTCAGCATTCTGGGGTCTGCTGGCTGGGCGCAGCCATTGTGATTCCTGTGTGCATGAGCAAGTCTTCGATTGGTGCACGCGCAGCTGGTTCACGTATTGGAGTTCGGTTGGTGCAAGTGTGGTTGGTTTGTGTATTGAAGTTCGGTTGGCGCAAGCCCGGTTGGTTTGTGTATTGGAGTTCAGTTGGCACATAACCCAGCTCATCCCAGTCCTCTGTCTCTCCACACAGCCTGTGAATTTGTTTTCTTCAGCAGTCTATCCAAATATTTTGTTTTAATTCCACCATGCTATCTGTCTCTAATGCTCCCCTTTGGTGAGGATTCCAGAACTTAATCATTTTCTACAGATATGAGTTTTCTACATGTAAGTTTTTATTTTTTGCCAATCACCATAATTCTAAATTCCTTTGACCTTGCCATCTGCCCACAACTTCTTTCCATAAACTTTGCCTTCAGAAATGTAAATGCTTCTATCAGTTCCCCTCGTATCCTTTTTGTGACAGGGAGAATGACCCCAGCTTCTCCAATCTATCACTAATCCGCTCGAGTTACCTTAGTACATTCTAAGTGATTTGTCATACTCCCAGACACAAACCACCTTGAGTTCCTGACTCTTTGGTTGTTCTTTTTCCAATGCTGGAGCTCCCCAAATACCACCACTCTATTGTCTTCCCATTTGTTCTCCTTTGGAATGGCCATCCTAAACATGGGCCTTAATGACAGGAGTAGGCCATTCAGCCTCTTTTGTCTTTCACCAATATTGTGCTTATTCTTTTCCTTTATTGAATCAATCTTAGATTCTGAGATTTCCTTAAAGTACAAAAATCCATTGAAAGTACTCAGTCACAAAGTCTTAATGGCCCTTGAGTAAAGAATTCCAATAATTCACCCTCATGGATTAAGAAATTGGTATCTTTCATCATAATTGTAAACAATGGTTTCCTCATTTTTGGTTTATGGCTCAGCATGGGAAATTCTGCCCTGTATCTACCCTGTACAACCTCGTTTGTATTTAATACATCTCAATGAGATCACTTCTCATTCTTCTCAGCTCAAGAGAGCATATGTCCCATCTGATCTATCCATCTTATTTATATCCTTCAAGTACTGATGCCAGACAAGTGACAATGTTCCAGATGCTATCAAATCTGGCCACGATATACAATGTTGTAGGATGCTGCTTATGTTAAAGTTTTCAAAGACAACAGGTGACTGAAGCTGATCAGTGTTAAAAGTCTTTATTTATCATAATATCCATTCTGAAGTATCTATCCTTCGCCTCTCTTGACACTCGACAATTCAGTAATGCTTTATACTTTTTTTCTTTTTCTTTTTAAAATATTTGTATTGATTTAATAAAGAACTTATATGGGTACAAACAAAAAAAGGGTACAATTCAATAAGGTGATATGGACAGCTATACAAACTAAATAAGACATACCTTATAACACTAACATACACAAACTGTAAATCAGATCTATAATTCGTATTCTACATAATATATACCATTTTTAGAAAAAAAGTAAAGGAGAAAAACACAAACCCCTTACCTAGCCTTCTATGCCCGATTTGACAATAGTAAGAATGAAGAACCACCCCTCCCTGCCCCTACGTCCCCTGATGCTCCAATCCTGTCCGTATCAGAGGATGACATCCATGCTGCCCTCAGGAGAGTGAATCCAAGGAAAACATCTGGCCTAAATGGAATACCTGGCCGATTATTAAATGTCTGTACTGACCAACTTACCAACGTATTCATGGATATCTTTAATATGTCACTCCAGCAGTTCCTGGTACCCACCTGCTTTAAACAGCCATCAAGCTGGTGCTCCAGAAGACTGTAATAACCTGCCGTAATGACTATTGACCAGTAGCCCTTGAATCAGCAGGGATGAAATGTTTTGAAAGGCTGGCGTTGAAGCATATCAGCACCTATCTGTGTGGTGACATAGATCTGTTTCAGTTTAAATGCCATCTTACTGGTTCTACACAAAGCCCTGGAACACCTGGACAGTAAAAATTCATTCATCAGGATGCTCTTTATTGCCTACACTTTGGCATTTAACATCATTATCCTGATAAAACTGATCAGCAAACTCTAAGACCTAGGACTCAACACACCACAGTGTAATTGGATCATGGATTTCCTCACCTCTAGACCACAATCAGAGAAGATAGGTAAGAACTTTTCCTCCACAATCTCCATCAGTACCAGAACACCACACGGCTGTGTTCTTAGCTCCCTGCTCTACTCACTTTACACCTATGACTGTGTGGCTCAGTTCAACAATAAGACCATCTACCAATCTGCTGATGATCCCACAGTGGTGGGTTGTGTAAAGGATGGTGTTGAGTCAACATACAGGAGGGAGATTCAAAACTTGGCTGAATGGTGCACCAACAACAACCTTGCACTGAATGCCACCAACAACTAAGGAGCTGATTGTTGACTTCAGGAAGGAAATCAGAGTTGGAGAGAGTGCGAAAATTTAAGTTCTTAGGATTTTCTTGGAGGATCTTTCGTGGTCCCAACAGATAAATAGCATCGTGAGAAAGCACGTCAGCATCTCTACTTCCTCAGGAGTTTGCGGAGGTTTGCAATGACTCAGAAACCCTGGCAAATTTCTACAGATGTGTGGTGGAAATTGTGCTGACACCAATACCCCTGAGCATAAAGCCTCCAAAAGGTAGTGGACACAGCCCAGGACATCGTAGGCCAAACCCTCCCCACTACTGAGTACATCTACAGGGAACACTGCCATCAGAGAGCAGTAGAAATCATCAAGAATTTGTACTTTAAATGGACGGGAGGGGGGAGGTAGGGAGGGTGGGATGGGAGGGGGGGGGGCAGAAAATGGCACTGTATATATTTGAAAAGGAAAAAGTATGTATCATGGTTAATGTGGTTTATGGTGTGAAAAATTTAAAATAAATAAATAAATAGATAGAAAAGAATCCACACCACCCAGCATATGCTCTTTTCTCACTGCTGTTATCAGAAAAGAGGTATTGGTGCCACATAACTCACACCACCAGGTTCAGGAACAGCTGCTACCCCTCCACCATCAGACTCCTGAACAACAAACTCAAGCAGGGACTCATTTAAGGACTCTTACTTGTGCACTTCATTGATGGTTTTTTTATTAAATTCTCTTTGTATTGCATTGTCATTTTGTTTACATTCATGATCTTTTTAGTTCTTTATTTGTGCACATGAATACACTGTACAGTCTTTTTGCAGAACCAATAAGTGGTAATTCTGCCTTGTCCACAGGAAAAAAGAATCTCAGGGTGGTATGTGATGTCATGTATGTTCTCTGACAAGAAATCTGAAATCTGAAAAATTTGAAGGGTGCTCACTTAAAACAGAGATGCAGGGGAATTTCTTCAGCCAGAGAGTGGTGAAATTCTGGAGTTTGCTACCACAGACGAATTGAGGCCAGGCAGTTGGGTGTATTTAAGGCAGAGTTTGATACGTATCTGAATAGCTAGGGTATCAAGCATTATTGGGAGAAGGCAGGGAAGTGGGGCTGAGTGGAAGAAGGGATTAGCTCATGAAGGAATGAATGATGGAGCAGACTCAACATCGTATGGTCTTTTGGGTATATGTGTTTTTAATGATATGTTAAAAGAGAAGCTGGCCATATTACTTTCACTGAACCCATCATGTGAGGTTCAGTGATGATCAGTTAACATTGGACATTAATTTATCGTCTTCCCCGCCACTGTTACATTCAGCATGTCACATATTCAGTGATTGTTATCAGTTACCTTAAAGTATCAGTGAAAGTTAATTAGTGAGCTGCTTTCTTTTGAAGATAGAAATGCTTGTTATTCACCTAATTGCATAACTCCTGAGTAATCTGTGACATACTTTGCCAATAATGCCCAATACCTCTGTTCAAGTTAAAGAAAAATCACTGCATGAAAAATGCTTACGAGTTCTTGGAATTGTCTTTCCCTGATTAGTCAGCATTTTGTTTCAGTTGTGCTTGTCTCAGCTATACACAGGTTGGATTAATTAGATCACATTTCCTCAATTCTCTCCATGCCTTAACCAAAACCACTTCCCAGTGCTGAAAGTGAGTGATTATTTAGAAGAGCAATTATATTCCATCTTCATAGTAATATGTTTTGGTTATTCTAAATTTTTATTTTAATATTTTATATTTTGATGATTTCTATGATTTGTTTCATACGTTGGAATTCTTCGCTTTAGCTCTTAATATTTAAGATTAGTTTATTTTCATGTACACAAAATATTTTCATCATCCCCTATTTTTTTTCCCTGAAAAGGCATACAAAGAGATGCCACTCATCCAGTGATTCTATCAAAGAAAGAAACAAAGAAAAGTGAGTCCCTTCAGAGACACCGAGTGTCCGTGAACACCACCATCTCTAATGCCACTGCCTCCGCGGCTCCTCTAACTTCTATAGAGATGTATCTAATTGTATGCTCCAGTGGTGACCTGAGTTTCAAGTGTCGGCATATTGTTCTGAACACTTGATGTAATTAAGAAACTGTCAGTGCTTGAGACCCCTCATGAACCCTGCTTGCCATCGGCACAGTCAAGAATGCCTGATTCTCACAATCCACTAGGCAGCAGCCTGCATCCTGGCATGAGTCTGCTTCTCTGGTCCCCTATGCTCTCCCAAGCCTCTTCATCTTGGTGTGGTGGGGGTGGTGGGGAGGCATTGGTGTGCTCTCACTGTTGCCAATTCATTGCTACCCCAGAGATTGCAACACTCATGGACAGGGCTGTTCAGCAGGGATACCACCATCTTGGGCATGGAGCTCCATGGGTCTCTGATGTAAAACAAATGCCACTGGCTATATTCTAGAGGTGGCTTACACTTGTACTGGACCATTGGGTGGGACAGTTCGGCGATAAGACTCCATGGAAGACCAATGAAAGATCTGTCTCCACTCCACCTGGGTCCATACCATGACATGAAATGGGGAAATATAAAAGCATTCAAAATTGTCTCGTTAATTCTATGGTTAATAAATAGCTTAATCCGAAGTCAGAATGTTATACGCTCTACAGATGAGAGGAAGAGAGATTTTTTTTCACATCCTTCTGGTATTTAGTGGGTATTTAACTGGTTCTGAATGCACCGATCATGAGAGAAAGTTCAAAATCATGAAAAGGTGGCTTAGAGCACAAGCTTTCTAAAGACATTCAGGATGATGGTTTGCCCAGCCTGAGGTTAGGTCGCTGCTTGCTTAATGATTTCTGCAGCATGACCTCAAACATACCAAGAGTCACACAGTGGCAAAAGATCAGCTGAGGAGCTTGCGAGAGTGATTTGTTGCATGACACAAGTTGACTAATAATTATTGACTTGTTCATGTTAATTATGTTTCATCTCTGCAGATGCTACTCATCTGGTGAAGACCTCCAGCAGCTTCCATTGCTTTATAGATGGACTTTTTGTCCTAATAGCACATTTTACAGAGAAAAAAAATGTTCTAAGATCGGAGCCCTCTCCCATAACAGAGGGGACTACAAAGCTAATTTGATGTTTCCTTTGTTCATCCTTTTCAGTCAAGATGTGAATCATTTAATAAAATAAATTGTTTTGAACCAATTCCATGAAGGCAGATTTATAAACCTTATAAAAGTCTATAAGATCAGGGTATTAATGATGTAGAGATACAGTCGGCCCGCATGCATAAATGAATCCAACATTCCAACTCCATCTTTAAATTTGCTGATGCGACCACTGGAAATCAAATAATGAAAGGTAATTGAGTGTCTGGTGCCAAGATAAAATTCCTCTTGCTCATCGATAGTATGAAAAGGAGCTCATCATAGATTTTGGGGTTGTGGGATGGGGGTGATGGTGGGGGGGGGAGGGGTGATGTACACATCGGTAGTGCAGAATTGAATATTTTCAGGTTTTTAAGAGTAAATATTTCCAATAACGGGAGCAGGATCAACCACATTGATGTGAGGGTCAAGGAAATGACATTAATACCTCTCTTTCCTTCAATGGTTAATGAAGTTTGGCAATTCTTCCATGTCTCTTGACAACTTCCACTATGATCAAAAGCATCCTATCTGGAAGCATCACAGCCTGATACAGGAATCGCACGGCCCAAGAGAGGATGAAGATTCAAAAGGTGAGGAACACAGCTCACACAAACTTCCCTACCCTCCATTAATCCCATTTACAATTGCCATTGTCTTGGAAGACAACTAACGTACCATCTTGCCCTTGTCACGTTCTCTTCTCCCTCCTTCTTTTGGGGAGAAGTCTCAATAGTGTAAAATTGTGCCTGAACAGATTCACAATCAGTTTCTTCCCCACAGCCATCAGGCTCTTCAATGAATCTCACCACAGTGCTCTTGCAATGTACTGACTTTTAAAAAATTATTATTAAAAAATAATATTAAATTATGAGCACGAATGCAATACCCCACTACCACAAATTTTGCAGTCGAGTATCCTGCATTTGGGGACATCACGGCTGTCAGCACACCCAAAGTGCAATGGGATAGCCTCATCCTGGGAGATCACCCATCCTGCTATTTACTGACTGATCTTTCACTATAACACTACACATCTAATGTGCTCTTGCCCTTCTACTTTGTACTGCTGAATAAATATTAGAGTTGACTTTCTGGTCTGCTCATGAATATGAGCCTGTCCCCCCAATACCATGTATTCGGAGCAATAAACTTAGACTTGAACGATATACAAACCATCTGCTCATGATGCAGGGGATGAATCATCTTTCCATTTCACTAAGATTGCTCATCTGGCTATCAATATGGGATAAGCTACAACTTTTTCCTGAGATGCTGATATGTTTATCTGGATCATGAGAAAAAAAAAACAAGCAAAACAATTAAGGGGAAAGTTTCCAAATTAATCTTAGGAATCGTTGCTAAGGTTTGTAAAATTTTTTCCAGAATCTCTCTAAATTTGGGCACTCCCAAAACATATGGATCAGAGAAGCTTTATTTTTTATGTCTCTTCTCTCTGCAATTTCTCAGCCTTTTCAAATAATTCACAATTTATTTTGAAGTCTGCAATATTTTATTTCCCTGATGGTCACTTGTATTTAAATCCCTTAACCTGCACTTATAGGATAGAGTGCCTTATGGTCCCTATTAGCTGATTGTACCACGGAACCAACAGTAAACATTTAGCGACTGTCACTGCAATGCATTTTTTGTCCTAAAGTCCTCCTACAAGGTTGCATTTAAAAACCTTATCGATAAAAATGAGTAGATTTTTTTCATTAATTTACTGCAAGGCTTCAGTAATTGTGTTTTTTTTTATTACCAGGTGTAGCGACGGCCACACTGCTAACTGAAGGATCGCTCAACCAGACGGGTTGAGTTCAGTGAGCAAAACTGATTTATTGCAGGCTGCCTGGCTGGTCTTATACTTCCAGCCTGGACCTGGGGCATCACAAGGGTCTCCAAGCATGGGCTTCTGAGCCCGGTGCCGAGGTCGGGAGGAAACCCCCAATGGCGCCATTTTGGCCTGCTGCCCCACCGCATGCGTAACGAGCGGGGCCGGTTTGCCTGCCTAATGGCATACCACCACACAGGCATCTTTTCAAAAGGAATGATTTTCAAGAAGATTTTGCTGTCTGACTCTTATTGATGCAGTACATGGGGCATGATGCATTATCAGTTGCCCTTTAAAGCCCAGTGTAGTGCATCCATGTAATTACGGGGTAGTAATACCAATAAGTCCTTGTATATCAATACTAAATAAGAGGAAGCACATATCGTAGGCTGAATACTGTGATACCCTTTCGATCAAGCTGATCAGTACCATAAACAAAGAGATTGATTCTGCGGACATGTTTTGTAAATAACTATCTTCAACCCACTGCATTTTTTTTGGGAGATGAGCCCTACTTGGAGAAGTTGCTGTAGATTTTTGCTTTATTGTCTGACTGTTGTGATATTAAATTGCTTTGCTTGTTGTATGGCTGACGGGTTGCTGTGAATCATAAACACCTATTCATTCACTGATGCAAAGTTCTTATCAAATAGCCTGGAGTCCAAAACCAAGAAAAAAATGGTCAATAGTAAAGATCAGCAGAAGAAGTGAACGGTCATGTGGATGAATGGAGAGGGAGCTGGGAAGAGTCTGAATGATTCACATAAAGAAAATAGATGGATTAACAAGCCATTAACTAGAGCAGTTCTGGTCACCAAACCAGGAAGGATATTGAAGAGAAGATTTACTAAGTTGTCTCTGGGTCTTCAGAAGTTGAGTTACAGGGAAAGATTAAACCGTTTAGGACTTTGCTCCTTGGAGCATAGAAGAATGAGGGGAGATTTGATAGAGGTTTACAAAATTATAAGGAGGTATAGATAGAGTAAATGCAAGTTGGGTCTTTCCACAGATTAGGAGAGATAAATACAAGAGGCCATGGCTTTAGGGTGGATGGATACATGGAGAGAAGACTGGACGGAATGGGTGCTGGGTGCTGGTCAGTGGGACTACCGGAATTATGTTTTGGCACACACTAGAAGGGCTGAATGGCCTGTGTTCTGTGCTGTAGTGTTCTATAGTTCTATGCTTCTATTTCCACATTTAAGTAGGAACAAATAGTGCTCGAGACATTCAGCAGCTGTGGAATGAAATTTGGATAATATATCTATCCTGGGAAATCGGTTGTGTCTTGCATTCACATATTTGCTCGCGTTTGTATTTATATGTGGGGCAATTCTCTAACAAATGACTGTCCCTTATGATCTAGACTGATGTCTAATGTACTTGGTCTTATATTTATAATCCTACAATAGGCATCATAAGAAATGTTTTTTTTGAGATAGACAATTGTGACTTGTTCACTATCTCAAGCAGAAAAAATGAACAAACATTTTCTTTACTTAATCATACTTCCACCCTTTAAAGAATAATTGATTCATCCTCAGCAGCATCTAATAGCCTGAATACACCTGGGATTGTCTGATCTCTGAAGCTACGTGGACCCAGGACTGGTCAGTACTTGGAGGGGAGACCACCTAGGAACACGAGGTGGTGTAGGTTTCTGTGAGGGGCACTGGACAATGTGGCAACTCTCTGCCTGCCTTACGGTAGGCAAAAGTGAAACAATTTCATGTATCTTACATTCTAAATGCAGTATTACATGACAATAATGGAACATTTACCTTTCATTAAAGCCACGTATCGCTTTTTAAAAACTCAGAATATTGACAGAAACCAGACCTTCTCTGTTCATAGGTTTGCTAATGAGGCTGCAAGTCCAATTAACTGCCCATTCTTCCAAAGTGTCCTTCTGATCTCAGTCTGGACATATATGATTTCATTATTTTAACTGTGACTGTGCAGCTGAGAGAAGTATAACAAGCATTTGAAGCTGTATTTCTGGTGTTGAGGCAAGTTCAAAGTTCACATTTATTTTCAGACGTCACATATACCTTTGAGATTCTTTTCCTGCAAGCCAGGCAGAATTTCTACTTATTGGTAACTATAAACTGCTTAAAGAAAAGATGCTTATATGAAAGATAAAAATGTAATCATAGAATGACATATAAACAAACTAACAGAGGAATACAGAAAGAACATTCAGTAATAAATAATGTGCAAGTAAGAATCTTTAATCAGTGGTTATCAACCTTTTTCTTTCTACACACATGCTCCTTTAAGTATTCCCTATGTCATAGGGGGGGCTGGTAGTCATGGTGGGGAGCTGGCTGATGGAGGACCTCAGTTTTCTTCAGGCTGACTTCCAGGCCAAACATTTTGGCAGTTTCCGCAAAGCAGGACGTCAAGCGCTGAAGAGCTGGCTCTGAATGGGCAACTAAAGCGGCATCGTCTGCAAAGAGTAGTTCACGGACAAGTTTCTCTTGTGTCTTGGTGTGAGCTTGCAGGCGCCTCAGATTGAAGAGACTGCCATCCGTGCGGTACCGGATGTAAACAGCGTCTTCATTGTTGGGGTCTTTCATGGCTTGGTTCAGCATCATGCTGAAGAAGATTGAAAAGAGGGTTGGTACGAGAACACAGCCTTGCTTCACGCCATTGTTAATGGAGAAGGGTTCAGAGAGCTCATTGCTGTATCTGACCCGACCTTGTTGGTTTTCGTGCAGTTGGATAATCATGTTGAGGAACTTTGGGGGACATCCGATGCGCTCTAGTATTTGCCAAAGCCCTTTCCACATCTCCATCAGGCACACAAAACTCAAAACGGTCAACCAGTTTACCTATCTCAGCTGCACCATTTCATCAGATGCAAGGATCGACAATGAGATAGACAACAGACTCGCCAAGGCAAATAGCGCCTTTGGAAGACTACACAAAAGAGTCTGGAAAAACAACCAACTGAAAAACCTCACAAAGATAAGCGTATACAGAGCCGTTGTCATACCCACACTCCTGTTCGGCTCTGAATCATGGGTCCTCTACCGGCACCACCTACGGCTCCTAGAACGCTTCCACCAGCGTTGTCTCCGCTCCATCCTCAACATCCATTGGAGCGCTTACATCCCTAACGTCGAAGTACTCGAGATGGCAGAGGTCGACAGCATCGAGTCCACGCTGCTGAAGATCCAGCTGCGCTGGATGGGTCACGTCTCCAGAATGGAGGACCATCGCCTTCCCAAGATCGTGTTATATGGCGAGCTCTCCACTGGCCACCGTGACAGAGGTGCACCAAAGAAAAGGTACAAGGACTGCCTAAAGAAATCTCTTGGTGCCTGCCACATTGACCACCGCCAGTGGGCTGATAACGCCTCAAACCGTGCATCTTGGCGCCTCACAGTTTGGCGGGCAGCAACCTCCTTTGAAGAAGACCGCAGAGCCCACCTCACTGACAAAAGGCAAAGGAGGAAAAACCCAACACCCAACCCCAACCAACCAATTTTCCCCTGCAACCGCTGCAATCGTGTCTGCCTGTCCCGCATCGGACTTGTCAGCCACAAACGAGCCTGCAGCTGACGTGGACTTTTTACCCCCTCCATAAATCTTCGTCCGCGAAGCCAAGCCAAAAGAAAAAGAAAGAATGTCATAGGTGCTCTGTGATTAGTAAGGGATTACTTAATGGTATGTGAGGGGGAAAAAAATTGAAAGCAACTGTTTCAATTGTACCTAATTGACTCGTTATGTGCACGGTTTCATAACTCCAAAGGAAATAGGCCAATGACAATTTTTCTCATGCAAAATACTTCAGTAACTATTAGGTCTAGAGCAATTATTCTCAACCTTCCCCTTCCACTCACATACCCCTTACTAATCACAGAGTACCAATAACATAGGGAATACTTTAAGTGGTATGTGAGTGGAAAGAAAATGGTTGAGAACCACTGCTTTAAATGTTCTCTGATTGAGCCTATTATTTAGGAGTCTGATGATGGAGGGGCAACAACTCTTCTTGAACCTGGTATACAAGTCTTGGGCCAACTATTCCAAGAAGCAAGAACAGAGCATGTCCTTGATAATTGGTGCTGCCCTCTGACAGCAGATTTTCATGTTGATTTTCTCGATGGTGGAGAGTTTAGCCTGAGCTGTACTTGGCTGTGTCTATTTCCTTTTGCAAACCTTTACGCTCAGAGTTATTCGTGTCAGCATACCAAGTCTTTCCACTGCATATCTGTAGAAGTTTGCCAATATCTCCATGTCACAACAAACCTCTGAGGGGGTAGAGGTGCTAATGTGCTTTCCTTATGACAACATTCATGTGTTGAATCCAGGAAAGGTCCTTCAAGATAGTGACTCCCAGGAATTTGAATTTGCTCACCTTCTCCATCTCTGATTCCCCAATGATCATTGGACCATTCACCTCTATTTTTACCTTCTTATACAATCAGCTCCTTGGTCTTGGTGACATAGAGTGAGAAGTTGTTGTTAGTACAGGTACACAATCCTTTATCCCGAACCCTTGGGGGGACAGTGTGTTCTGAATTTCGGATTTTTCATGATTTCGGAAAGCCAGATTTAAGGCCACCCGAATTGTGCTACCATATCCACCCCAACTCCCTTCCAGTGGCGCTGCTGTCTCCCCCCCTTGCCTGCCCGACTCGCGCTGCCAGTCTCGCGTCTGCCCGACTCACACTGCTGGTCTCTCGCGCTGCCGGTCACTTGCTCCCCGACTCACACTGCCGGTGTCTCGCCCGCCCAACTCGCACTGCCGGTCTCTGCCCGCCTGACTCACGCTGCCAGTCTCTGCCCGCATGACTCACGCTGCTGGTCTCTCGCACTGCTGGTTTTTCGCCCGCCCGACTCACGCTGAAGGTCTCTCGCCTGCCCAACTCGCACTGCCAGTCTCTCCCCCCTCACCTTCCTGACTCGCCTGCCATCTCTCTCCTGACTTGCTGGATTTTGGAGTCTTCCGGATTTTTGATGTCCGGATAAAGGATTGTGTACATACATGTACACCTTTCAGCCAGGTCTTCAATCTACCTCCTGTATGCTGACTCATTGCCCCATCTTAAACACCCCACTACGGTTATATCGTCAGCAAATTTGTAGATGGTGTTTTTGTCATACCGAGCCACATGATCATAGATATAAATGGAGTAGAGCAGGGGGCTAAGTACACAACCCTGTGGTCCTCCAATACTGATGCAGATTGTGCAAATCTGATTTGGGTCTTGAGGTGAGGAAATTTTGGTACTTTGTGGAGTATTAAGGCCCAGGTTTTGGAGTCGATGATTAATTTTGAGGGATGATGATGTTGAATGCCAAACTGTAGACAATGGAGAGTATCCCAATGAATGTATCTTTGTTATCCAAGTGTTCCAGAGTTATATGTAGAGCCAGTGAGGTGCTGTCTACTGTAGACCTGTTGCTACTGTAGGCAACATGGAATAGATCCATGTCACCACTCAGACACAAGTGATATGTTTCAACACCAGACTCTTGAAACATTTCATTCTGTGGCTCTGAGTGCCACTCGTGGGTAGTCATTTAGGAACATTACCACATTCTTCTTGGCACTGGTACGATTTGAAACAGGTGGGTACCATGCTCTGTCAGAGTGAGATTTTGAAGATATCCATCAATACTTTGGCCAGTTGATCAGCCAGGTTTTCAGTAGTCTGCCAGGTAGTCCATCCGGACTGGATGTTTTCCTTGGATTCTCTCTCCTGAAAGCAGTCCGTATGTCATCTTCGAATACTGACAGTAGGGAATCATCAGGGGGATGTGGAAGTGTACAGTGGTCCTTCATAGACTCTAATACATGGAGGACAGAGCTTGAATGCGAGTTTAAACCTTCCCAAATGACGCCATCGCTCACTTTAGTTCTTACAAGGTACAAATTAGAAAGCAATGTAATATTTGTGTTTATGGGATACAGTATGTGAATTGTAACATTCTGCTCTTTTATGTTATTAATGTTTTATTACAGAGGCGGACTATCAGTCTTGGAGAACATTCGTCATCTTGAACGATAGAATTTAATAGAAAATCTGCCTTTTAGAAATCTCTATTGAATAAAGTACCTCTACAAATCTTCAAAAAATGTAAAATGTTTTTGTCTGTGAGTTCAAATAACGGACAATTCGCTAGTATCTTGATGAGTGAATGAAGAAATTAAGTTATGGCTATGCTTTTCGACATTCTTGAAAGTACAAAGTTTGGATTCCATGTCTGAATCAGAATATGGTGCTGGGATTGAGACAAGCTAGGCTGAGTGCATAAAAAGGCACCAAGCAAAATGCTTCAGCTGGGATAAGGCACAATGGAGTAAATATAGATGTCCAAGCTACTGATTCCCAGTCAAGAAAACAGTCTAAAGAGTGTCATATATTGAAATGATTGTGGCTGCTAAACCAGGATGAACAAAAGTTTGGATGATCTTGTGTTTCATTGGTCACAAGGGAAGAAACGTACATCTTACCATAAAGTCTGCAAATTATCTATAGGGAATCCATTAGTCGCATCATAAACAACCTGCCAATTTAGGCTTGTTCCAGTAGCTCTTAAGGAGGAATTTAATGGTGAGTTGGGGAGGTTGATGAAGGCAGGACTGTTTCCCAGTAGACATAACTACTGCTGGGCATGTGGAGCCTGAGAAGGAAAACTTTTTTTTCCACCGATTTTAATGGATCTCTCTGGAGATAGTGCTGGAGAAGAATAACATTTAGAATCAACACATCAGCAGGAAATGTTAGCAAAGACTTCATGCCAGTGAAATTGTTTTTGATCATCTGTTATTATCTTTCTGCCTAAAAGGGATAAAAGTTCCATATATGTGGACTTTCAAGAGATTCTTCTGTGATGGTCTCCCCTGCATCTTTGCTTGTGTTGATTAATGACCTGTTATACCTACAGATCCTGATTCTGAGTGGCTCCTTGTGAAAAAAGCAAACTGTAGCCTCTTGTGCTTTCTGGTGGTGTAGATCATAAAAAACCATATGAACTGAATGTCAGTGATCCCCATTAATTCGAAAAATAGAATCTACATAAAGTGTCACGTCAATACACTTTTTCCTGCTTGTTCTGCTTTACACGAGTGTCCATTACTTTCTTCTGTACTTGCTTTTAAACTTCTTACAGAGTTGACAATTCCCTTGCCCCAGTCCCTACGTCAATCATCTCTTCACATTGATTTTGGAGTACAAACATCGGAATCGAGATGTTTGTGTTTATTATAATAACTTTTATTGATCTTGCTTGCTAATCCCACATAATACATTGTGCAATCTTTTCACAATCTTTATAGCATGCTCTCAATAGTCTTGCATGAACTCATTTGTGTTACTTGTAGCACTCTATTTCCTGTGATCTCTTCCAATAAAATAATATCAATGATATATTAAAATGTCCTCAATTTCATGGATTAATTCCGATTATCCATCAGCTATGTCATTCATGTCCTGACTTGAGTGTCCTTTCCCCCTTCATGAGCAAGGGTATGGATGCTAATGTTTCAGCAAAAGAGTGCAGGAAAGTAGATTATGGAGGGTATGAGAGGGCTGAATGATACATACCTTCCATGACGACAATGAATGCTGTTCATTATTGAGTCTGCTAAAATTGCACTTTCTCACACACATTGGGATGCATATTTTTAAAGATATGAATAGGTTTTTCATGACACAGGATTATACAGATTTGAGTGCAAATGCATTGATGTGACATGTAAAGAAAAGTGCTGCGGTTATTACTGATCAGGGAACTGGAAGCTGTATATTTACATAAACCTATGTTATGAATTCAGTTGCTTCTTCATTCATTGATACTTGAGGGAATATGATGAATTGTTATCACTCTTAATTTGAAAAAAAAAATGGATTAATGCTACTTGTTGACAACAGTTTCAGTGCAAGGAATTATAACATTTTCTGAACAGATGGTTATTTACCATTCTCAAGGACTGGTTGACAGCTCTCAAGCATAAAGGTGCTTGGTCAACATCATAGCACCTCATAAGCATTCAAGATCGTCCCAGAGTAGATATTAACTCCAATCAATGACACAATATCTAAAGGAAATACACATAACATTTAATTTAATTGTTTAATAACAAAAAGATTCATAAAATAAATTTACTTCTGAAGAAAATCTGTCAGTTGACCGTTTATTTTCCTAGCCTGTCCAGTTTTCTTGTGACACAGGTTGCTGTGGTCCACTGCAAGTATTGTAGTTTAATAAGAGGATGAGAACATTATAACCCAGAGATCAGATCATTCCAAAGACAAGAGTATTCAACCTTTACTGTGCAGCTTGCACTGACATATCAGGCCTGATAGGCCACTGCTCTTACTGTAAAATTGTATGTCTATGTTTTCACCATCTTTAAGATTTTATTGTATGGTTCATAATCTTTTGTGACACTGTACTATAAACTTGCAAACCACTCCCAAGCCAGAACTCCAGTATTAGAAGAAACCTTTGTACCATGCTAATAGAGCAAATGTGTAGCTATTATCTCCAGCAAAGGGATGGTCCACCTCATTCTACTGATACTGACCACAGCCTCTCAGCAAATGAACAAGAGTGGATGGACTGAAATGACTTTGATCTCACAGTTGCAGCCAGAACAAAAATGAAAAGTGACTGGCAGGAAATAGCCTCTTTTTAGTCATTCCTCATTTGGAAGTAGAACAAAAACAACTTCCACAAGCTTGCAAGATAAATCAGGGTCTGTCCTCTGAAACCTGGAACGTGCCTATCTTTGAATGTCACATATTCACAATTCACACAGAAAGGTGCTTCGATACATCGAGTCTTGCCTTAGTAGCCCAATTGTGCCTTTAAATAATCTGATATCATAATTATTTTGAACTCATAGAAAGGATATAATCGAATTACTGTATATCTCTATTGCAATGTTTTATGCAATATATTGTACAAAATGGTGCTAGAGCTGCTCTTAGCAGATCCTTTCTATTCATTCATTACAATCATTCTACTCTTAGATCCCTTCTATAACACGATCAGAATTATTAATAAAGCTCTGCTGAATCTATCTTCAGGATTGGCAATCCACATCCTCTCAGAAGAAGATTCATAAAAGATGATGCCTTGCACTGTGTAACTATACTTCCCTTATTTATGCTATTCCCTGCATTTTTGTTTCATTGCTATTTAAACTATCCCCTTCAACCTTAATTTTATTCTTGCACCACCTGTTGTTCTATTTTTTGGGTTGGCTGTCTTGATTGCACGGAAAATAATGTTTATTTTTAACCATGTCTTGCTAGATTTGACAACAGACAATTCAATGCATTTCTTATTTTTAGTTTCAGTATTATGATATGCTGTTCACTTACCTGAATGTTTATTGTAATCAATAATAAACAACAATGATAAATGTTATTTATAATTGAAAGTAAAGTCATTGCATATGATTGATTTTTCACATAGGCATTAAAACCTTCCTTCGACAATCACATATTTGATCAGATACTGCTGGAATTATATTATCTGTTTATCTCCCTGATTGAAATGAAAGATGAAAGTTATAAATGGACAATGGTCCTGTCACATTTCTGCTCTGCTGAATTATTAAAGCAATTGGCCAATGTTATTATTATCACTCAAGACTCTTGTGTAAAGTTTTATCTTATTTTATTAGTCATCTTTACATTTCAAAAGTAATACCTCAATGTCTGTAATTGTAGATCTCTTTCCTCTGCTGTTGGACTGCAAAAGGCATGTTCCATGACCATAATTGACTCAGTAACTACACACTTCACATTTTTACACGTGTTGATGCCACAAAATCAAGATAGACACTCTTAATATCTTTGGCTTGGCTTCACGGACGAAGATTTATGGAGGGGGTAAATGTCCATGTCAGCTGCAGGCTCGTTTGTGGCTGACAATTCCGATGCGGGACAGGCAGACACGGTTGCAGCGGTTGCAGGGGAAAATTGGTTGGTTGGGGTTGGGTGTTGGGTTTTTCCTCCTTTACCTTTTGTCAGTGAGGTGGGCTCTGTGGTCTTCTTCAAAGGAGGTTGCTGCCCGCCGAATTGTGAGGCGCCAAGAGGCGATATCAGCCCACTGGTGGTGGTCAATGTGGCAGGCACCAAGAGATTTCTTTAGGCAGTCCTTGTACCTTTTCTTTGGTGCACCTCTGTCACGGTGGCCAGTGGAGAGCTCACCATATAACACGATCTTGGGAAGGCGATGGTCCTCCATTCTGGAGACGTGACCCACCCAGCACAGCTGGATCTTCAGCAGCGTGGACTCGATGCTGTCGACCTCTGCCATCTCGAGTACTTCGACGTTAGGGATGAAAGCGCTCCAATGAATGTTGAGGATGGAGCGGAGACAACGCTGGTGGAAGCGTTCTAGGAGCTGTAGGTGATGCCGGTAGAGAACCCATGATTCGGAGCCGAACAGGAGTGTGGGTATATATAGTTGCTGGAAATATACAGTATATTAAATAAATGCCCACTAACTAAAGACAAAGAGCCAATGTAAGTCTTTGTTTCTCTCTCCATGGATCCTGACATGTTGATTTCCTTTGTCCACATTTTTTTTTAAATCGCAGAACTAGCAAATAGGAGGAATATTCATGTGCAAAAAATTATGTTTGGCAACAAGATGCATTACGACACAAAATGTCGGTGAGTTCACAGTGCTGAAGTTGATGACATCATCAATTCTATTTAGCATACAAATCTGAGTTTGTTCTATATTTCTCCTCAATTTAATTTAATTCAATTATTTCTTCCCCCCACATAGCGAAATGCCTTGGTGATGTTTGCTTTGGTTTCTCTGCCAGACTCTGAGATTATCTCAGATCATATTGCTTATACATTAGCAATTTTAGCTGGGGTTATTGGATAGTGTCTAGATCAAATCCCCCAACCAATCCTTTTCCTGAGTCATACATGTCAATTGCATCCTTCCCATCATCCTGAATGAGATTAGATAAGTCACTACATTAAGTTCTTCTAGGTAGTCAAATGGATATGCAGCGAACAGTGAAATATGTATCATGTACATATGTAGCATTTGGCATCATGTTTGGTGCAGACATGGAGGACTGAATGGCCTGTTCCTCTGAGGTAATCTTCCATGTTCTGTGTTCTAAGTGATGAAGAACAGGTCAGGCCCTAGATACCTTTGTCAATATGATGCACCATATTTATTTCATCAGCTGAGCCATGGGGGAAATCTATCATTTGTTCATTTTCTCTGGATAGTACTATGCAGGAAGATTCAGAGAATAGCCTCTGAGCTCATCTCAAAGAAGACAGCCGTGTTTTTTTTCCCCACAGATTTATTCAGAATTGTGAGGGTTTCTGACAGGAAGCGGTGAGAAGAAGGTGATAGCTTTAGATGGTCAAAGAAAGAAAAGGAGACTGAGAAAAGTTAACATGACCTTCAATACACTGGCTGAAAGGGGAGAGAATATATTTCAAAAGAGAACTGAATATAAACTTGCAAAGCAATGAAATTGGCAGCTAAAAGGAAATAGCAAAGATTGGGCTAATTGAAAAGTTGTTTCAAAAGCCTGCAAAGAGTACAAATGAAGAATATCTTCCTTCTATGCTGTACCATTCTATGATTTATAGATTAACTCACACTCTCACATATTTAACAACTAAATGTTCTTCTTTGGCAGATAGAAATCTAAAGTATCCTAAAATTTCCAATGCTTTGCTTGACTCATTACTAACGTACTTCATTTACTTTACTTTCAAAAATGGTTAAAATTTCAGCATGTTTGTAATTACGTTAATTAATCTGAAGTCTTAAAATGATATTGACTCTCAAGCACATTTAAAATAAACTTTTGAAGTATTGAGCTGACAAAGGCTGTCAGTGTGATCCAGGGGCCCATGCTCACCTCTGGTCCCTGGAGTCTGCTGGAATCTCAGTACGGTTAAGGTCCACTTGCTATCATCCATCTTGTGCAAAACTCCACAGACAGGTAGGCCCATTCACCCTCTGCCTCTGCAGGTGGGTGTGACTGCAACCAGCAAGCTTAGGTCCAGAACCATCTGTCCTCTCTACTTTGAATGCTGGAAGACATTTACTTTCTTTTTAAATCAGTGTAAATTGTGATTCATCTCTAATAATTTCTGAAACTACATTTCAGGAGGAAACCTGTCTTAATTAGAAAGGAACTGCCTCTTCTTGATATTTTCCCAAAGAACATGATGTGCCTCAGTCCTGAAAATTAAATTATTGTTTTAATATTAAAACTGTAATAACATTTGTTCCTTTGAAAGGATAACATGGGGGAAATATCTATGATAATATCAAAAATGAATCCTTTCTTCCAATCAGTAACAGAGCTCTGACATTTTATTGTTCTAATATTTAGGTGAATAGCTGTGGAGATCTTTGGCAACTACAGCAAAGGTATAGGAGAAACTTGAACTGCAGCCTTTCCATGTTTAATTATGTTTTTCATCAATAAAGCTAATATACCATCTGTTCCAAATAATAAAACCACATGGACCCGTTAAAACAAACACTTCACTCATTTATTAAATGAGCAACAAACTCATGAATCATCACATTTACATTCATTTTATTTCAACACAGCAGTTTCAAAGCTTATTAAATTTCAGCGTCGTCGACAGTTTTATGTTGTTCCAGGACTGGGTGTGCAGTAGGTTAGCACACCAAGAATCTGGTTTGGAAATGAGCCCATGCTGAGAAACTGTGAATCTTTTCCCTCTCACTGGATGTAAAGAAATTACATAAAAGATCATAAATTTCTTTCAGAATACTTATAACCTTACCCACAGATAAATAAATAAGTACACCTTTCTTCATTTGATGTAGTGGCTATGGATGAATCTATTTGCAAGGAAAATATTTGCATAATTTCTTGTTTGAACTGTTTGTGAGAATCGACCAGCTGACAGTTCAATGCATTATTGAATGATTATTGAGTTAAACAAGAAAGTCTACAGGCGCTGTGATTGTAGTTTAAAACACAAAAGTGCTAAAAAATCTTAGTGGGTCACACAATGTTCTTATACGAAGATACATAACCAATGATTCGGGCCTGTAAACTTGATCTTGGCCTTGACATCAATGAAGGGCTCAGGCATGAAATGTTGGTTATGTATCTTTGCCTTAACAGGCATTGTGTCACCTGCTGAGTTTCTCCAGCACATTTGTGTCTTAAACTTGAATGCATAATTTTTTTAACAATAAAGCACGTTAGAAAGTCCACAGAATCTGTGCTTCTGATTACACCTACCAACCCCACAGGTTTTCAAGGGTGGAAGGAAACTGGAGCACCTGGAGGAAGCCCATGCAGAACATGGGGAGAACATACAAACTCCTTACAGACAGCGCGGGATTCGAACATGGGTCGATTGCACTGCAAAAAAAATTGTGATAACCACTATGTTAATCCTGCTGCCTGCTGCCTGATTGAAGATATTATCTTTCTTTGGATTAAACTTAGCTCCCCCCCAAAAAAAAAATTCAATGACACTATGATTATAGTCAAAGACGAAGGAGCTAATGTTTCACCTAAAATTCCTTACAATTAATACTCCAAGGCAAAGTTGTTCATTGTGATTTTGGTTTGTGGAACATTGGTGCATTGCAAATTGGTTGTCCTTTTGCTTGATGTAACAACTGTCATTTGCATCAAGAATATGATAAGGGAGTTCACTTTAACATTTTTAGACGTGCAGGACAGTTACAGGCCCTTCCGGCCGACGAGCCAGCGTCGCCAACCAAGTACACCAATTGACCTACAAACCCTTTTTGAAGGGTGTGAGGAAACTGGAGCACCCAGAAGAAACCCACACAGTCACGGGGTGAACATACAAACCCCTTATAGACAGTGCCAGATTCAGTCCCACGTCGCGGGCACTGAAATAGTGTTGCGCTAACCACCGACTTCATTAAAGCAAGTCCTTTTGTGGTGTTGAGTTGATGAGTAAATGACCTTTACCATCCCTTGGTTTTCACTACTCTTGTTTTCACTCCTTGGTTATTGTTTGCCCTTGCTTCTGAGTGGATGTAGTAAGCACATTGAGTTTGGGTGGATAAAGAGGTAAATCAAGTGCCAAAGTTTACTCTCTAAATGAAGACAATTATTAATAGTATTTATACAAAATATGAATTATTTCAATTTTTCGCAACCATTATGATTGGAGTAATGTATAATGTTGCACACAGTGAATTTCTTTGATAATTCTTTAGTTAATGTTAATTTACACATATATTTTTCCATTAAGTTGATACATTTTCCATCATTCAATTATCCTCCTAGTCTCCAACAAGACAAATTGGTGCTGAATTGAGCCCCCTAATTCCAAACATATGTATTACGTGAATTTTATGTCAACAAAATTAAGTCCTTGATTCTTCTCAGATTATCTTATTTGATAACTATGGTATGGTCATAGGATGCTTAGCTCTGATCCATTACATTATAGATTTAGTTCCCACAACAGAGGTTTGAAAGCAAACTGTAGACAGTCACTGCATTTCAAAAGAACCCCATTTATTATAAAGCACTTTGGGAAGCTGATTTACATTATATAGATGTAAGACGCACAAGAGTCAAAAAGATTGGAGACTTATTAAAGCAAGGCATTTATATGTTGATAACTGAGCTGCATTTTACAATATGTTCAACTCTTCCCATAAACCTCCTGATTTTAAACATTGGCTGAAGAGGCAAATAATGCACATTCACATCAAGATGTGTCCATACCATTTTAATTTTGCCCCAGTGAAAACAGAAAGATGAAATAAATGGGTGCTTTTAAGACTGGAAGGTGGTAACTCGTCGAAAACCTCAATAACCAGTTCTTGTAAGTATTTAAAGTGGAACTGGATAAATATTTGGTAGGTCAAGTTCAAAATGTGTTTTGTAAGACCCATGAATTGTATCCACATGCCCATTTTTTGCTCATGCTATTTTGCGCTGAGTTGTAGGTAATAATTGATGGAGAATTTTATGGCATCAAGGTTCTGCAAACTGAAATCAAAATGAAAAACTTTACAGGTCACCCCAAAATCTGAAAGAATGGAACAATTAGCTATGGTCTGTCAAATCAGTTGGAGCCCAGCACTGTTATTGCTCAGCCTGAGATTGGAGCAAGGATGTGTAAATTGGACGATTTAATTAATGCCAAGTCAATTACAGGAAGTCAGCTGAAGGGAATAAAGTAAAATTTAGATGAAGTGTTAGGGGGTAAAAAAGAACAGAAAAAAATATTTAAAAATTTTCAAAAACCTGAAGGAATACGATTCCATACATTAAAATTTAATTTTCAAAGCCAATGATTGCCTAGCAACAAATGGAACCGAGTTTTGCATTGCAAGGTTACTTATTCTGAAATGGACAGCTTGTTGTGAAGAGCTGACTTTGTGCCTACCATTCAAAATAGGAAGTACAAGCTGCACAATTAAAACATAACATGATGGATATACTCATCTAGAACATAGAACAATACAGCACAGAACAGGCCCTTTGGCTCTCAATGTTGCGCCAACCCATATATCCCTAAAATAAAATACTAACAAAGCACATGAAGTCACTACTCCTGAACCCAATCCCCCTATTAATGAGCATCCCATAAGCCTTCTTAATTATCCTATCAACTTGTGCAACAACCTTGAGGGATGTATGGATTTGAAGCCCAAGCTCCCTCTGTTCATCCACACTCCTCAGTAACCAACCATTATCCGTATACTCAGCCTTCTGGTTCGTCCTTCCAAAATGCATAACCTCACACTTATCTGGATTGAGCTCCACCTGCTACTTTTCTCCCCAAATCTGCATCCTATCTTTATCCTCTTGTAACCTTCGACAACCTTCAGCTCCATCCACAACTCCTCCAAACGTTGTGCCATCTGCAAACTTACTGACCCATCCTTCACCTCTTCATCCAGGTTAGCCAGATACGTTACCACCACGACTGGTCCCCGGTAGATCGTTTCCCCCCCCAACAGCATCCAAAAAAGAATACCTATTGTTGGGTGCTCTGCACTGTCTATTTATACCCCTTTCCTCTCCTAACAGTCACCCAGTTACCTTTCTCCTGGGGCAGCTGTCTCCCTGAAGCTCCTCTCTATCATTGCCTTGGCCTCTTGAATGATCCTAAGCTCATCTATGGGAAGAGAACAGATTTCCAGCATTTTTATTTGATTTGCACACTGTACAATGCTTCAGAATAGAGGGAAAGAAATTGGGATACCAGAGTAATAAAGTTCACAGTAGTGTAGTACATTTCAGTCAGTAATTCTGGAATTCTTTGTTTCGATAGATATTTCGATAGATATTTGCATTTATGACATTATTTCAATTTGGCTGGATTTTCAGCTCTGATCATTTATGTTAAGCTATGTGTGTGTGTGTGTGTGTGTGTGTGTGTGTGTGTGTGTGTGTGTGTGTGTGTGTGTGTGCGTGCGCGTGTGTGTGTGTGCGTGTGTGCGTGCGTGTGCGTGTGTGTGTGTGTATGTGTGTGTGCGTGTGTGTGTGCGTGTGTGTGTGCGTGTGTGTGTGTGTGTGTGTGTGTGTGTGTGTGTGTGTGTGTGTGTGTGTGTCTCGCTTAACATATGACCATAAATGATCAGAGCTGAAAGTCCAGCCAAATAGATCTAATAAGCCATGTTTTCATTTTGTTTTTAAAGATATCAAAGTATTAATCTTAGAACATTTTAGTTTGAATGTTAAATCTTTGTTTCCCATTGGACATTTTGTTCAGTGGTATTTTTGATCTAGATAAATAAAAGCGAGAAAATGTTCATCTATAATTGTTCATTACATGTCCTTTAATTAGTTTAAAAGCCACCAATAATGGTGAGGATTGTTAATCATTCTCCAGAGAAGAAGAAATTGTAAGAAATAAAATTATTGCTTTACTACTGCTACTTTGGACATTTAAAACTTAAACAATTTTTTTTTTAACGAATAGTATTAAATGCTTCCATTATCAATGCTTAACATATTCTGAGATTTTGTTTCATAAATCTAAGAAGCAAGTTGTCATGTCTGGGGTGAGGTTAGTATAATTAACATTTTTGTTCAATAAATTTACCTTAGAATTAAATGGTCATTTATCTGAAATATTATTCCTTTCTTCCTCTTCTAGAATTACATTTTGAATTCCTGAAACTCTCCAGCACTTTATGAATCTTCTTCCTGCTCTCTGTCCCTGATGACCATGCTTGAATCACGGTAAACCAGCCGGTTTGAGGTATGGTATTTTTCTGATAAACCAATATTTGAGTCTCGTTCAAAAATAGTTTTGTCTGGAATGAATTAGAGGCTGAAGGGTGATTTAATAAACCAGGAGAGGAAATGAACAGTCAGAATCTTCTCCCCCAGAGAAGGTGAGCAGGAGGAAGTTTAAGGGAGATGTGTACTTTACAATGGAGAACGCATATGCCTGGAATGGAACCAGGTCAAGTAGTGCAGGAAAATACAATAGTAGTAGTACTTAAGAAGCCTCGAGAGAGACACATAAATATTAAGGAGATAGAGGGATACCTATCCAGTGCAAGCAGCGGGTCATTCTTATTTTAAACTTAAATCATACAGCACGGGCCCTTCTGGCCCATGAAACCTGTGCACCCACTAACACCTATCAACCCCATGTGTTTTGGAGGGTGGGAAGAAACTGGAGCACCCAGAGAAAACGCATGCAGATGGGAAAGTACAATCTCCTTATAGACAGTGCCGCGTTCGAACTATTCACTGGCACTGCAATAGCATTGACCTAACTATTATGCCTTCTATGTGGCTCATTTGGATATCATGTTCACCACAGACGTGTGGGCCTAAGGACCTCTTCCTGTGCTATGCTTCTGTGTGCTCTGTAAATTCAATTTTTATAAGTAATCTTCATTGTTAAATTGGTTAAGTTTCATTGACATTTTAATTTCTTAATTAATTGTTGGTTTAGCCTTTGCACTGAAATAAATTTGATTCTTAATTATACTTGCTTAAAGTGTGAAGGAGTTACAAATCCTCTGAATCCAAAATGACTCAAGTGAGTTGCTTTGAAAATTAGCACCGGGAGCATTAAATCATAATGTTTACTTGGTAATTAATTGAGGAATTCAAAGAGAAATTAAAGAATAGTGAGCCCTTTTGGTCAAGTGAGTGGAGGTAAACACATAAATTGCCAGTTTTATTAAACTCTGTCTCACAGCCAATTTGGTTATATTTGAATTTACAACCATTGGGCTGCTCTGGTCCCACAACAGGAGCAGAATAAATGGGCAGTCTCAGTTTCTTCCTGTATACCCACTAGAGTTAACGCCTTCTTGCTTCAGCTCTCATTGAAATAATTTAAATGATCCTTGGATTTCCTCTGAATTAAAATGTAAAAAAAACATTTTTTTGGACAAATGCAATTGAACAACTCAGCTTTAAAATCAATAGGCAAACCTTTCTAATAATCTAACTACTTGCCAGCAAATAAGGTTAGGTTATTACCATTGTACATAATGAAATACATGCTGTATTATGTAAAAATTGTTGCGATTTGTGTCAGTATATATAAAATATATATTGTCAGTTGCAATGTGAAATGACATACCACACAAAGTTAAGACACATAAAATATTATTAAACCTTGATATCCCTATGTGTTACACAGAAAAGGTACATTGGTTTAAAATGAGTCTGATAATGATTAATTTTGCACTACAAGACAACATGAAGGTCACAATGATATGCATCTATTGTACATGAAATAAGACTGAATAGAAAGAAACTGTATCTCTTACAGTTGTATGTGACTGTTTGGATTTTCTGCAGGTTGATAAATATCTGATCTCTGAAGTATGTAAAGTTTTATCTAGACATAAATGTGTGGGGGACACTGGTAAAATATTAATTCTATGAGCTATCTGACAACAATCTCAAGACAACGCTTGATGTTGGCCAAATGAACCAATAACCTACTTAACAAGATTTTTAAAAAAGTTTACGATAAAGAACAACATAGGACAGTGAGACATGTTAAAAAAAATTAAACATTTAAAAATTTAAATTTCAATACATCCAACTATTTTAGGTTGTTCTTTTTCACAAATAATTTTTATATCTTGACAAGTAGGTTATTGTTCATTTCAAAGAACAACTTAAAACATTCAGAAGTGTTTCTCCCATAAGTCTAATTATTTTAAAAAGTCCCAAGCAAAAATAAATCCTCTTTTACTGGATTTGATAGGCCCAAATGTTCATTTGAATATCACCTCTAATTGTCAATTGTGCATGTGATGTATGAAGGGCTGCAATATAAAAAATTATGTTGCACAGAAGTCCTTTCAGAATACCAATGAGTAGGGTTGAGCAGTTGAATGAAGGTAGATAGATTTTGAAACCCTGCATTAAAAATGATGTCGTATTGATTGAGACACATCTTTTGCCCAGGGATCAGTGTTTTTGTCAGACTTATCTACTTCTCCTCATGGAAGCCCTGGAAACCAGTGCAGCTTTATGCCACCGGTTACAACTTCTGATATGTGCTGTTGGAAATCACTGCATTGTAGCAGGTGACTTCATACAATGGGGCAGCACACACTTCAACTAATTTCCCTGCCCTCAGGCCATGAAGGGTTAAACATGCTACAAGTACCACAGCTCCATAGCAAAAAGAAAATTAACTGCTGAAAGAACAAGAAGTAATTTTTATTATTTAATTTAATTGGCTTAATTTAAACATTCTATCATTTTAAAGTGAGTGTTTTATGGTGTTTTTCATTTTTGAAAATTAATCATCTAAATTTACTTTTTTTTCCAGTTTCTAACATTTGTTTGTGAGTGCAAAAATATACAACTTTAGTGGCTGCTTTGACGTATGGTGAGTCTGGGACCAGCTGTCTCAGGTTTTCTG